>NC_092746.1:1925336-3233172 GCF_047496795.1 Chiloscyllium punctatum | reverse complement strand
ATTTTTAAATGAAAACCCTTAACACTAAAAGTAACCTATTTTGTAACTGTTCTCAACTAACTCCTTTCTCATGGGTAAACTAACCCTACATATGCACCCAGCCAAGACTTCTGCAAAATAACACCAAAGTTTTCCCAATCTATGGATTTCTCCTAACAAGAAAAAAAAAATTCTTGGTTCTTCTAAACCAAAAGGTGGTCCTCCAGAGTCAGAGATTTAAGCCTTCAAGAATAATCTGTAATACCGTAGTCAAACACAAGCAATACAGGTAACACCAGAAACTCTTCAATCTATTCATCAAACTGACCAAAACATTTGACTCATTAAATTGCAGCGCTCTATAGTCCAACGATTTGAATGTCAAATAGACTCCAACATTGTTCTACTATTACTTCACATTATACGATTCCAAATAGCTACAGTAAGAAATCAGAAACAGTCTTTCAAAATCTGACTGGTGCAAACCAAGACTGTGTGGCATCTACCGGACAGTGGCTGATCAACATCTTTCTGGGGTGAGTGTTAAATACTGCTAAATAGCCTTGTAACCTTGGTAGTGGCTATAATAAAACTAAAGTGACCATTACAAGTGCATGTGCATTCCAGTTTGCAAATTACTGCAGTGCTGCTGTACACTCTCAGTATCTGATGTAGAAACCACTCTCAACCTCCTCAAATCTTCACGCAAGAACTTGGCCTAGCTTTGAATATTACCAAAGCAAAATTCATATCAACCAGTTTCCAGCCAGTCAAACATTCACCAGTGAGACCTGGATTGTACATCATCAACACATAAGACAGGTTGAGAAATTTATTCAGGAATGCCTCTGCTACATTCTCCACATTCAATATGAAGACTGTTGAACTAGTGCTAGGATGCTTCATACAATGAGCTCCACAAGTCTTCAGGCAAAAACTTTACAAAATCAACTTCAATGGATGGAAACTGTGTATAGGTGGTCAAAGAGCATCTATTCCACAAGATTTTGTTTCTTGAAATCTCTAACAGTCAGCATTCCAGAAGAAAAAGTTCAAAGATCCTCTTGAAGCTCCTCTTAAGCAAGGTCGTGTTGACATTAATGACTGAAAAGAACTTGCTGTCAACCATTCAAAATGATCACTGCTTTATTATGGTGAGGCAGAGTGGTGACAGAGAAAGAAAACAAAAGGCAACTAAGTCTTGTATTCAGGCTTCTACTACTTGGTCAGACATGCTGTCTCGTGGGCTCAAGGGTCTATGAATCAAGAATGTCATTTGATGACCCATGGAAATAACTCTAATGACTCATGATCCTGAGTAGATACCACCCTCAATCAGTTCTTAACAAGAGTCATTTTGGACTCAGAACATTATAGAGGAGGAAGTGAGGACTGCAGATGCTGGAGTACCAGAGTTGAAAAATGTGGTGCTGGAAAAATACAGCAGGCCAGGCAGCATCCGAGGAGCAGGAGAATCAACATTTCGGGCATAAGCCCTTCTTCAGGAAGAAGGGCTTATGCCTGAAACGTCGATTCTCCTGCTCCTCGGATGCTGCCTGGCCTGCTGTGTTTTGCCAGCACCACATTTTTCAACTCAGAACATTATCTCTATCTCTCTCTCCACCCATGCAGCTAGGTCTGCTGAGTTTCTCCAGAATTTACTGTTTTATTCCAGATTTTCAGCAACAGCAGTATTTTGCTTTTATCCTTGAATCAATGGATAACCACCACCATCATTGACCCTCTGCCATCAAAATCATTCACTCTTGTGCATTACTTGCTGGGAAAGATAATATCGGAATCCTTTTCTCTATTACCATTTCATTCATTCCCCTTTCATTAGGTTTATATTAAATTTCTTTGACAAGATCAATATCATTCATTCAGCTACTTCCTGCCCTTTTTCCCTGAGTTTCCCCAGTCCTTATATTCCAACTGAGTGCTCAGCTCTCCTTAGTTGCTTCCACGTTAACCTCAACCCTGTCCATAACCATCATGTTGATGACGACCAAGTTCCTCAAACCTATTTCCACTGAAGCGCTGACTATTTAACCTCTTTGCCTGGTCCCCCTGCTCATGAACATTGGAAATTACCTCCCTCTTATCTGGTACTGCTTCCTTTCCTTTCAAATCTATTGCCATCCCTACAATTCTGCTGTCCTTAGTACTACTGTCCCGGCTTCAATTATTCTCTGCAATCCAGTGAAATCAAACTTTTAGGTATTTTCAACCTCTGTGCTTCTCTCAAGCAACATATTTTAATCTTCAAAGCCAGATCCTAACACCTCCCTTCAGTACTGCAGTGGTCCAAATGAATGCTGAGAATGATGTGCTCTTTGACTGCAGTTATGACATAGTATTTCTTCTTGACCTCTCTACAGCTTTCAATGATTAAGTAAATTATTCTCTTACCGTCCTTTAACTGCTTGTCCCAGTGAATTGGTCCTCTCTTGGGTCAATTTTTACCTAACCAATCATCACTGAAAAATCTCTAACAATAAATTCTCTCCCAATCCTCACAATGTAGTCTCTGGACTTGGTCCCAAGATCTAATCTTGGTTGTTCCTATCTTCCTCCACGTGTTTCCCTCAGTGACAGTCTGTGCTAAATACAGCCCTGTATTCCTTTTTCTGGCAATCGCCTGAGGCTGAACCAGACTGCTTGGCGTCATGCCCAATACAGAGATGAGAATCCACCAGCTACCCAATCCATTAACAAGATAACTATTTTCATTTCCATTATACTGCCCAAAACTGCACCTGCCTCGGCTCATCCATTCCTGAAAATCATTTATGCCTTTGTTTCTTTTCTAGACCTCAGTATTTTAACGCTCCCCTGGCTATTCTCCAACCCTCCAAAACTTGGAGGTCGTCCAGTACTGTGGCCTGACTTGCTGAAGCCCCATTCATCCAGCTGCAATGTTTAAATCCTCTTATTTTCAAATTCCTTCATCGCCTTACTGTAACATTAAACCTAGCTCTATAATCTCCTGTAGCTCTATAACCTCTAAGATATCTACATTCCTCCAATGTTGGTCTTCTGATAATCCACGATTTTAATCTCTCCAACATCTGTGACCTTGTCTTCAACTGCTAAAGTTGTTTGCTTCATATTCCCTCTACACCTTTTTCCTCCTTCAAGACGATCCTTAAAAATTACTTCTTTGGTGAAGCAATTGGTCATCCACTCCAATATACAATAGTGTCAAATTTTATTTGATAACTCTTCTGTAAAGCTGCTTGAAATGCCTCATAATGCTAATGGAGCTACATAAACATATATTGTTGTTGTACTTCAGCCCGGAGTTATGTTGCGTTTCCAGCTTCAAAAAACCTCTCCACACCAAAGACCATCAATGGGAAGACAGAACGTACAAACTTCTGATTGAAAAAACAAAACTGAAATTTTTATCTGCAAGATTACTGGAGGCATTAACATTTATAATTCTGAGGGCTCTTTAAATGAATTACCAACTGCATTTAAATTGAATGGATTAATGTGTAAAGAGTATCCATGTTTTTAAACTGAACAGTGCAGCTCATGAAACAGAAGTATTGCTCAGAAGAATTTTATCCCACAATTGGAGTAAATTCCAAGATATGACAGATTATTTATGAGTGGCTGAATGAGTGGATGGATGAGATTAGACCCCTTTAGAATTCCACAATATATGTTATTCATGTTTCTGAATTAAGGAATATTATAGGATATGCAAGAGTTATCATGTGTTACATAGTAAATACAGTGCATCATGTTATTTGGCCCAGAGCAACGAACAGTCAGATTTTTCGACCTATTATTAGCCTTATTATTCAGTACTTGTCCAGTTTGCCTGATCATTTCCAACATGGGGCAAATAAATTGACTATTTTATCTCACTGCTGTTCCTGTATGAAGACTGTCAAACAATGCTAGGGATTTTCATGGAGTAAGCTTCACAAGTATTCAGGCGAAAGAGAAAATTCAGATGTATAGGGAAAGAGAAAAGGCAAGCAGACACTCACAGGGAAATAACAGCATAAGTTCAGAGAAAGAGAGACACAGATTTTCAGGCAGACAAGGGCAGAGAGATTCAGGAACTAAGAGAAAGAAGGCTCATTAATAAACACAACCCCTTGTGCTCTTGCCTGTGTGCATATGAGCTGCGAACAAGGCTTCATGCATACCTGCAAAATTCAAATCTCTCCTAAAATTGGCTGCTAATTGGTTAGGTTGGTAGCTGTAATTTCTCTGAAGACCCCTCTGGAAAAAAATTGCAAAGAAGAGGAAAAACATCAAATAACCATCATGATGTTTATTTCTCAAAATGTCATAAAATCATAGAGATGTACAGGACAGAAACAGACCCTTCGTCCAACTCATCCATGCCAACCAGATATCCTAACCTAATCTAGTCTCATTTTCCAGCACCTAGCCCAAATCCCTCTTAAACCCTTCCTATTCATTTACTCATCCAGATGCCTTTTAAATGCTGTAATTTACCAGCCTCCACCACTTCCTCTGGCAGCTCATTCCATACACGTACCACCCTGTGTGTGAAAACGTTGCCACTTACATCCCTTTTATATCTTTCCCCTCTCACCCTAAATCTATGCCCTCTAGTTCTGGACTCCCCGACCCCAGGGAAAAGACTTTGTCTATTTATCCTATCCAGACCCCTCATGATTTTATAGAACTCTGTAAGGTCACCCCTCAGCCTCAGACTCCGACTCTCCAGGAAAACAGCCTCAGCATATATTCAGCTCAAATCCTCCAACCCTGGTAACATCCTTGGAAATCTTTTCTGAACCCTTTCAAGTTTCAAAACATCTTTCCGAGAGGAAGGAGACCAGAATTGCACGCAATATTCCAAAAGTGGCTTAAGCAATGTCCTGTACAGCCGCAACATGACCTCCCAACTCCTGTACTCAATACTCTGACCAATAAAGGAAAGCATACCAAACGTCTTCTTCACTATCCTATCTACCTACGACTCTACTTTCAAGGAACTATGAACCTGCACTCCAAGGTTTCTTTGTTCAGCAACACTCCCCAAGACCTCATCATTAAGTGTGTAAGTCCTGCTCTGATTTGCTTTTCCAAAATGCAGCACCTCACATTTATCTAAATTAAACTCCATTGCCACTCCTCAGCCCATTGGCCCATCTGATCATATGGAAATTGTAGTCTTCAGAGGTACAAATATCACTAAGTCTCAACTGGTGCAACTAAAGAGGGGTCCACATGGTAACACATTACTCTCCTATCATCCTCCATCAACTTTTTTACATTTATAGGACTTCTCACTCGGTCATTTTCTGCCAGCAGCCATACTTGAATGACACTTGACACTCATTGGATCATCCATCATCTGCCCTCAGGATTAACAATCCTGCACAACAATATAAACCTGTCATTATTCTACCTCTCTTCAGTTCTGAAAAACAATCACATTGGACTGAAAAACATTAACCGTTCCTATCTCCATAGATGTTGCCCAGCCTCTTGAGTTTCTACAACACTTTTCATTTTTTTAAAATTACTGGCATCCCTTGTATTTAGATATTATTTTCCCGCCAACAGAACTATTGGATGTCTGCCTGGCATGCTTCAAATGCCACTCAGCAATAAAGTCATCCCTTTACATCTTGTCTCTCCAATCACTGCATTTTTGATACAAAATATTTGTCATATAACCCAACTCTCTAGTATTGAGAATGTGTACAGGGTATAAACTGGGAGGGATAGAGTTAAGTTCTGAGTTTTGTGAAACAAGAGGTTCAGCTGAGCATGACTCAAATCAGATAAGAATTTACAGTTAACCATGGGGACCTGGAGGCAAGGGTAATGGGTTAACAAGGTGGAAAAGCATTCATTATGTAGAGCCATTCAACAAGATGAGGTAGCATTCAGTTTGTGAGGTCAGTTTAACAAGGTGAAAAGTATTCATAATGTGAAGTCAGTTATTCATTGAGTAACAGCAGATGGTTTAATCTTTACTATTGACACTCACTGATTGTAACGGTCACCTGATTAATATGAATGTCACCTTATCTGGATGCTCCTCCTTACAAATTGACTATATAGTTCATTGAGAAACTGCTATTCCAGAGAAGACCGTGAACTTATGTCTCTGTGCACATGTGTGATCGTTCTCTCTCCCTACAGGGCTTGGAATAAAGATGAAGGAGATGAAAGCACACTATGTCTCTGAGCGTCTTGCTTCATCTGGGGCAGGGGGCAGCGACAGTATAGACTGACAAAAAAAAGAATAACTTCAGGAATTGAATGTTCGTGCCACCATTAATGTGGACTCTTAGTTTATATCTGCAACAGTAAAAGATTAAAAGGGTCCCGATGTTGAATTTACAACTGTATGGATTCTCAACTGGATAGGTCATTGCCCTTCTTTGAGGGGGCATTACAATTTGGTACCAACCATACTCTACATCAAAATTAAACAGGCTACCTATTCATCATAACTAACAACTCTGTCATAAAGATCACAACTACCCTTTGAAACTCTTCACAAAGAAATCAAAGAGCAATCTTTTAAATTAACTGCATGGTGTAAGATTTTTAAACAAGCAAACCACAGCCATTTCATAATTATATACCTTAAGTGCGCATCTTCCAAGCAGAAAGACTTCATGCTGACACAAACCGTGCTTCCAGCAGCGATAAAGGCCTTGTCTCGCATAATCAAAGACAACATATGTAGCATACAAAAATGCTGTACATATTTGCTGATTCAACAGACTCAACAGTATTAGAGAAGTACGCTAGCACTTTTGGTTTTCATTAGTCTTTCTTCTATTCATTTAAACAACAGTCTCAATCATAAACTGACATTCTGGCCCAACTATACAATTGCAATTAATACGAAATTCCTGAAACCTTCCAACTAGGTGAGTTGTTGGGTGAATTGTTGTTTACTGAGGAAGCGAACTTAAAAAAAACTAATTTCTCAATACTAGTGAACAAGGCCAGAGAGAAGGAGAAAAGAAAACTCATTGGTACATTTTCAGCACGTTTATTAACGTAACAGCAAGTTACATTTTTGGGAGTGTGTTTAGATTTTATTACACCAACTAACCTCTAACATGGTTTCTTCCACCTCTGCCCCAGATGTAATTGAAATAAAGAGCACAAGTGTTCTTTTTCATAAACTGATGACAGGCTTTACCGAGGAAAGATAAACATTTTATGCTGGCCATAATATAACTTTAAAAATCTGTATGTTATTCCATTGCTGGAAGTAATGTATTTTTATTTATATCCATGTTAATTTTTTTTGCAGTAAGACACGTGCCAGAAAGTTTGAGGAACATGAGAAACCTGATCCAAAAGGCATTATTCTGTACTTGGAGAAATTTAACATCAGAGAATCTCAATATTAAATTGTATCTATCAATTACTTATTATTAACATAAAATCAAAGCTTTTACCACTGTGCTAGATTATATAGAAGCTTCACATAAAGTTAAATAGTGATGACTACTAGCCAAAGAGAAATTAAGCTGTATTTCATGAAGATAGCAGCAAAGATCCTAGTCACTATTTAATCATCACAGTCCTAAGTACTAATATACAATTTAAAACATATCATTGTTGCTGTGTGACTAAAACGTATAAGCAGCGCCAACTGGTTATGATAATATAAATTGATCAAATTACAAGGAATGTGGGAAGAGGACGATCTAGAGGCTCACGTACACAATATAAAGTTAAAAATCAGACAA
Organism: Chiloscyllium punctatum; assembly: GCF_047496795.1. NCBI lineage: Eukaryota > Metazoa > Chordata > Chondrichthyes > Orectolobiformes > Hemiscylliidae > Chiloscyllium > Chiloscyllium punctatum. The sequence goes on along the minus strand of NC_092746.1, from coordinate 3,225,472 downwards.
CTCCAAGCTACAGTCCAACAGGTTTAATTGGAAGCACTAGCTTTTGGAGCGCTGCTCCTTCATCAGGTTGACAACCACCTGATAACCTGGTGTTGCGTGATTTTTAAACTTTGTACACCTGAGTCCAACACCGGCATCTCCAAATCATTCACACAATATAGTGAAGGTAGCAGGACAACCTGATCACGTTACTAAATTGTTTAAGACTATTTTCCAATACAATACCATTTTAACACTTGAAAATTAATATGACCCCAGTCATCAATGAAAACAACAATAAAGCAGCATTATGACATTTAGTATATTATTAAAGTCTGTACATTACAGAATAACATCATGGCACAGTATGCATACTGCTAAAATGCAGGTTTTGGCTCACTGTTTACTGATGCTTCATTTTGAATCCTTGCTCTTGATAGTTTTGTCGCTGGGTGTGCCATAATTCAACATATATATATGCTAAAAACTCCTCTCTTCCAAATAACTGAACATAGTGACTTGTTCTACAATCCACTTTGATCAAACATCCCACGAGCAGCACATCAACCAAAAGGAGATACCTTTAAAAGATGTAATCTAAAAGGTCTACAGAACCTCCATACAATTCTCCAAACAACTCAAAAGCAATCAATTCCCCATTCAATTTATCCAAATTAGCTTCCTAATCCTGTCAGCTGAAACATATCCCTTTATAGCTAATACTGAATAAACTGTATGAAATCAACACTTAACAGTGCTACTAATTAATCTAAGAAAGATCAGAAATCAGATTGGCACTCTTTAATTAAAACTCTGTGTTACTACTGGACAGCAGGGATCACTACTTGCATGAGATTGCTTTAAGAAACTAACTGGTTCAATGGCTCTTCAAAGAACTGCAGTTTCACTTAGTACTGAAGTTGGGTTTTAGGCACCTTCCCCCCCTCCCATACAATAGGCCAGCTGGATGTCTTTGGGGATGATTCATTTAGTACTGTATGGATGTTGCATAGGTCGGTGTCCTCCAAGAACATAATCAGGCCTTTTGGAAGCACAGATCTGTTCTGAAAGCCTGAAACAGCTCTTGCATCAGGTATTGGAAGAGCAGTTTGCACACGAGCTAATCAATTGGTTCTGGTAGTGGAGATCCTCCTCATCGTCACTGCCCCAAAACTTTAATTATAAAGCTTACTTATTCCATCCACGCCTGGTATGCCCTTACAAGCCACTCTCTCAGGGACCATGCTGAGCAGTAATTAGATGAAGCCAGGCAAGTTTAAACTGAACTCTGACATTGAAACAAAGTGTTTGGAATAGCTTTCTGGAACTGGTCAATTTTTAAGTCTTGGTCAACTTCAAAATGCCAATTTCAGTGCAGAATAAAAATAGTTAAAACAAAATAAATTTCTCTTTTATTCTGCATATTAGCATGATCAATTTTTAGAAATATTTGTCGCTTCATTTGATGTCACTGCAACCCCAATCAAGGTTGTAATATAGTTTGGGAACTGTTGCTGCATGGTATCGTAGGCTTTATAAATAGAGACAGTATACAAAAACAAGAAGTTATAGTAATGTCACCAGTTATGCTTCAGCTGGAGTATTTTATCAACTTCTAGCCACAACACTTCAGGAAGGATGAGGTGAAGATAATTCAGAAAGGATAGAGAAAATGCAGAAGAGATTCATCCATACGGTACCAAAGATGAAGGTTTTCAGTTTTATGGAGTGGCTAGTGAAGCTGGAATTTCTCTCCTTCCAGCAGAAATGGTTAAGGGGAAATTTAACAACTATTAAAAAGTATCAAGTGTCCCCATAGAGGAGAACTGTTTCCATTGGGAAGATCACCAATAACTCGAGGGTAGAGTTTGATGATAATCAGCAAAAGTCATGATGTGTAAAGAATTAAATACTTATTTGAAAAGAAAATTCCAGGCCACAGGGTGAAGAACAAGACAAATTGGATAGCTCTTTCAAAGTCCCCCATGTAGGCATAACGGGTCCATTAGCTTATTTTGTGCTGCATGATTCTTTCAAAATGTTCATCCAAGTACAATACTATATACTTGGACTTGGTTAAAAGACTGGCTTAGAGGCTTTCACTAAAGCTGACCTTAACTTGTCCCTCAGAGGTACAAAATTACACCACTAGTGTAAATGGCATGGTTAACTATCATATGGGCAATGATGGGCCAAAGCTCATATTAAAGCACTGCAACAACTCACAAAGTCTTAGAAACACTAATGCACACTTTTTGTAGCATAAAAATGTGGCTGGGCAGAGAAGGAAATACTATCAAATGAAGACATTCATTCTTTTGAATCCCAATATCAACATTTACATTTAAATATCAAGATACAAGTATCAATTAGAATACAACGTTCTGGTCAATTCGCAGTGCCTATATTCTCAACTACAAACTCATCTGACTGAAGGGAAGATTTAATTCTCTGTAGCTTTTCTTCCTTTTTGTTTAAATCAACCTGAGACGTTATTACACACCTCTGGAGCAGATAAGAGTAGGGAACCCAGGTCTCTCAGTCCAGGGGTAGGGACATTACCACTGCGCCACAAGATGGCCTCCATATCAATTTGTATAAACAATGGTTTTGAAATGAAATGTCCTGGAAATACTCAGCAAGTGTAGCAGCATCAGAGGAGAATGAAATAGAGTTACTGTTAACAGTCAAACATGAATCATTCTGCTATTTTGATACCTAAACAAACTGTGCATATAGAAATAGAAAACATTACAACATTTAGTACATTTAGACTTACTGGAGTTTAGTGAATCCTTAACATGAATGCGAGTTGTAGGACAAAAAGAGAGTGCATTACAGAAATTTCACCAGACCATGTAAGTAATGCAACAGCTGTAATTCTTTTAAGCTTTGTACATCTGTTATACACTATAAAGCAGATTTTGTAGCACAGGAACCTACTGGTACACCACAGGTGTCAGGGACAATACTAGCATTTGTGTTCTACTGAAAGCAAGTTATAAATGGATAGTTAATGTAACAAAAACCAAAAGGTTGGGAGTAAATGCTCAAATTGGATAAAATTTGGCAGCAGTATACTTTAGCTATGTTAATTTCACTTTCATTCTTAGTGTATGCAGTTGATTTGTTGCAGAGAACACAATTTCAATGTACGTTGGCAACACAAAAATACATTTCAAAAAAGTAAGGTGAACTGTAAAAGCTACAGAAAGACTTAGCTTAGTGGAATGGGCAGGAAGGGGGTAGGTGCAATTTAATAAGTTTGGGGCATATCTTTATGATAGAAAACATTGAACAATGAAACTGCTGCGACAGTCCATCACAGTGAGCACTATATTAGGCAAAAGATACAACACAGGCAAATGATGATTTGCACAAGGGTACCATTTAGTCTTCGAATTGTTTGTTCATAACCGAATACTGAATGTTTTCAAAACAAATTCTTGGTATGCACCATTTACTTGGATTGATACTTGTTTGGCCAGGCCTGGTGAAGTGATAGCAAAACCAATGCCACGATTCAAATTAACTTGAAAATGTAAGCTCTGTGTCTGAGAGTAGAAAGGATTACTGCGCAAGTGTGGGACGGGTGACCAAAATGTTCCTTAATGGCTTCTTATTGCAAAGCTCTGGCAGTGGGCACAATTGATAACTCTCAACATTTTCTTCACATTCTGCTTGTCTTCTTCTTTATGTGCTTCCACTGATTCCTCCCCAATTGGTTTTCTGGGTTGCATATTCAATGAGTGTGCCATCAAAGTCATCTCAGCTACAGATTCAGGGCCTCATCTCAGGCAACTCGAAAACTATACTGGCAGTGGAACCTCTGTTTCAAAATGGCAATTATTTTCTCAGAGCTCAGTTACAGGCATTACTTTTAGTGTACCATTCCTCAACACCTGTGGTCTGGAATCAACAGATTTTATGAGCTATGCACTGAGTGGTAACATTATGGCTTAGTAAACAGCTTGGCCTAGGTGGTATAGCACGGGGATTCAGCACTGCAAGCTAAAAGCAATTATGAAAACGGTCAGAACATCATATACAAATTTATATGATACAAAAATTGGTATAGGAAAAATTAGAGAAATGTCTGAACATATTGCTTGTCATCACACACCAACTGAATATTCAGTGAGCAAAAATCCTTCCTTTTAGCGCACTTTCTATGGTCTTTGTTAATGCATTGCTTTGTGAGTGCAGTCAATTGTGCCTTTAAGTGACAGTTGTACAGAATCATTTTTGGATTTGTCAGTGGATCTCAGAAGAAACAAAATGGCAGACTTAAATTGCAATTTGACAGAATGATTACCAACCAGGTGCTAGAAACTAACACAAGTATTTTAGGGCTCTCCTAATTTCTGCTGGGTGCGAGTTAACTGAACTCCCCTCTGTCAACATGTCATCAAATGTAATTCTGGCATGCTTTGAGCCCATCACCCTGTAACGAAAAGTTTGGAAGCCAAATGCCAAATTTACGACAGAAGAATGGGTGACTCCACACTATATTTCTTCCATACGAGTAACAGTCAAAAATTCATGGTATCATAATGCCTTGGAGCAGACCTTACATTTAATACTTGCCAGAACCAAACATTTAAGATTAGTAACTGGATTTGCCATCCAGTTGGGAGCTAGCAGGCTGATGTCTCAAACTGCACTGAAAGATCTCCACTCAAAGGGACCCTAGCAACAGTGGCATAATTGTACAATTCACTCAGCAAAATGCAGAAGAGTAGGAAAACAGATCAAAAACATGAGCAAGCTGCTCCCCCAGCCCACGGAGAGATCTTTGGAGGTAATACTGGAAACAGTCAGGACATGCAAAGTTCTCCTTTCTGAGGACAGCAAGAGGAAGTTAGCCAGCCTCACTAAACAGAAATCAATTGAGGTATCAGAAAAAGCAAGCAGTTGGAGTGCAGTGCAGAGAACATAGATCCAATGCCATCAATGATCTCCAAAAGATCTGGTCAGGTGAATGCCCTGCAACTCTTTGCTGACAGACATCATTCTCTCAACTCCTTAGAAATTTTTCTGCACAGTTGTCATAGAGTCATAGAGATGTACAGCATGGAAACAGATCCTTCAGTCCAACCCGTCCATGCCGACCAGATATCCCAATCCAATCTAGTCCCGCCTGCCAGCACACGGCCCATATCCCTCCAAACCCTTCCTATTCATATACACATCCAAATGCCTCTCAAATGTTGCAATTGTACCAGTCTCCACCACATCCTCTGGCAACTCATTCCATACACGTACCACCCTCTGCGTGAAAAAGTTGCCCCTCAGGTCTCTTTTATATCTTTCCCCTCTCACCCTAAACCTATACCCTCTAGTTTTGGACTCCCCGACCATTAATGTCACAGTCAATTCTGCTCAGGCTCTTTCTCATGTATCCACAACAACAACAGTGAGCTGTAATCGAGTATATTTGTTCTCGCCATCCCTTCCAAATATCTTACCCCATCCTTAGAAATATCCTACACCCTCATAGTCCGAACCTTCTATTATTTCTTATTGCGAGTAAAGAGTTCACAACTGCAGGAAAAGACAGGAGAGTGGGGCCAGCCCTGCATTCATAACTATCTTGACCACGAATGGAGAAGAACCCTTGGAGATTAATTTGGCAGCAGTGGAAGCTGCTGTCAATGGAGAGATGTTAAACTGGAACCTCAATTCAACTTTGTGCGAGACTAATATCTGTCTTTTATCTTCTGCCAGTGATACTGCAGGACATAACAGAGTCTTCAGATGAGGAATGTAACTCAAAGAATGATTCATGCACACTATACATTAGCACATAAACCGACATCTAGGTGGGATCAGCATCACAAATGGCACATGTTGAAAAGCACTTCATGTAGGAATAGGCATCAGAAGCAGAGACAGCTGAGTAGACTTCCTGGACAGCTAAGCAGGCTTTAAATTTTGTGTAGGTGGACAGAGATGCTGAATAATCTATGACCCACCTAATTAAACAAAAAGGTGCATTTCAATTAGATGCACAGCTCGCTCATTGATACTTTTGACCAGATCAAATATTAAAAAAAATCTTGGATTGAAATAGCACCTTAGCACAATTTTCAGAAATGTCTCCAAGTGCTTCATATCCTTTGCAGTTAATATGATATTTAAGTATTATTTGGTTGGAAATCGCAGTCAATTGAAAAAGAAATCAGGCACCATGCAAGAAGTCTCTTGCCTCACTACTGTTCATTTTGCACCATCACCAAACGCTATTTTGATCTGCTACTTGTCTTGAAAAATATCGATGTACTTGTTGCATTATGAGGAAATGGATGAAAGATTCACTTTTTCCAACATCCACTCAGAAATAGCATTTCATTTTTTAGCATTCACTCATGGGATGTGGGTGCCACTGGCTACACCAACATTCGTTGATCATTCTTAATTGCACTGGATAAGGTGGGGGTGAGCTGCCTTCTTGAACTGATGCAGTCTTTGGGATTTAGAGATACTCACAGCGCTGTTAGGAATTCCAGGATTTTGACCTAGTAACAATGAAATAACGATGGCAGGGTTCATATCAACTTATAAGTTCCTACATTAGATTCAGTGGAGAATAAGCAGTCCTTATAACTGCCACATTTCTCCATCAAGCATTTTCTATTACACTTGACTAAAACTTGCCATTTCTGAGGTTGATATATTTATTTTTAATTGGCTCAATTATCCAACATAATTGATGCCAACTTAAAGCAGTTCTCCCAACTCCCAAACTGCATCTATAAAGTTGGGGGCCACTGAAAATAGGGCTTGCTACCAAACACAAACGCTCCCATTCTCCAATCGCTATCATGTCTTCTTGTAATTGTGACTTACCTCCTTGCTTCCTTCCACTATAGCTCCCAACTGTCCAACCAGATGATAGTGGTCTTTGCACTTTTGTGCTCTCACCTCTCACTTGACCTCACTTGCTACTTCCTTTTATCATCTCTCCTCCCATTCCATGAATTGGTGTGTAATTATGATTTTGTATTTGAATTTAAAACACTTACCAACATAGTAAAAACACAATAAGCACTTGCAAAAACATGTTGCTAGGCACAGTATATTCTTTGTTGTAGGTTGCGTCTGTCTGTAATTAAGGTCTCCTAAGCATTGCTCATAAAAATACAATAGATTGTCTAGATTTTTCTTTGGCAGTAGACCAGTGTCTCAGTAGCAAAGGAAATGTGCTTTCAGTTTTAGTCAGCTGAAGTCTGGGGAAGTACAATTTTTAAAAAGTCATTATTATAATGTCTTGCATGGAAATTTAACCAGAAGAGGGATTGCTTTTGGATGTCGATGTAAAATTTCTTGCAACGATTTTCTTTTCTTTGGGTCCTATTTCCAAATATATTCAAAGTCTAAAGTGTAAAAACATTCACTTATAAGTAAAACCATCTGTTACTGGATATTTTATGTGTAAGAAGAATAGGATTTATCTAATCAGGTGAAATGGTCTAAATACTTCATTTTCATCACACATTCAAATTACCTGGACCCTTGCTAGAACTGCTTAGAATAACCAGCTCCAAAAACTAAAGTGAAGTATTTTGAGTTAATAGTGAAGCTCTTCTGTTATTAACTATTTCATTACAAAATTACAGATATGCAAAAATAAATATTAACACAAAATTGCTTTCTAATACAATTGTAAACTATAACTTTAAGACTAGAATTAAAACTAAAACTGAATATTCCATAAAATATGTTTTGTTCCATACACATTTCAGAATTATTGGGAGTCAGATAAGCAGAAAATCAGAAAGTGCCTCTGTTCCACTGAGCCAATTTCAGTCAGACTGCGTTGATTTACACCCTCCAGTGCAGTGGAAGAGTGCTCCCTCATGTGGCTTTCTTCAGTTGTTGAAACCACTGGATAAAAAACACCATGTTGGAAAATTCAGCACAGGCTGCATGTTCAATTTGCTTTACATTTTTAAAAAAATTGCTAATAAACTTTTCACAACATGAAGCTGGTAACTGTGGATAAACTTTGAGAGCAATGAAAGTGAATTAACTTAAGCATGAAGTGGACGTGCTGGTGTTCGACTGGGTGGGCAAAAGTAAAAATCTCACAACACCAGGTTATAGTCCAACGGGTTTATTTGGAATTACTAGCTTTCAGAGCACTGTTCTTTCATCAGGTAACTACTGGGGCAGGATCATAAGACACAGAATTTATAGCAAAAGATCAGTGTCGTGCAATTAAAACAATATATTGAATAAACCCATCAACCAAAACCTGCAACCCACTCTAAAAGATGAAAGACTTAACAACAATTCTGTGTCTCATGATCCTGCCCCACTAGTTACCAGATGAGGGAGCAGCACTCTGAAAGCTAGTACTCCTAAATAAACCTATTGGACTATAACCCGGTGTTGTGTGATGGTTAACTTAAGCATAAAGAGATTTTTTTGTACGGAAGCTGAAAATTCTAGTGATGTATGGAATTTATTTAAAAGGTAAAATTTAATGCAAATGGGCAGAATTTTGTCAAGTATGCACTCTTCCTGACAATGAACCAAAAGAGTGCCACTCCCGCTCTGCTGATTTTTCTGCATTTCCCAAGTGATTACAATTAAATTCAAAGTGCCCACAGTGTGTAAGGATTCTGCAGCAAGGAATACCTTGGGAAGTCAAAGCATTGTAGGGTTCCAACCTCTGAACTAGGAGGCCTTGGTTCAATTCTCACCTGCTCCAGATTAATTGGGAAACTATCTACAGTGAGTGATGAAATCCAGTCAGCTGACAATACAGCAGGTACAGGTGGACACACAACAGAGGGGCTCTGCATCACGTCCAAAAATTCTTGCCCAACACCAAGCCATTAACACAAGGCTTCTTGAGAGCACAAAGTTGGCACAACTGTTTGTTCAAGTTTATAATTCATATTACGTTGTGCACCATCTGCACTTCATTATTTGTTGAGACTAGCTCTGTGACAGAGCAAATCATACCCATGCTAGCACGCATTGGCATTTACAGGGTAGTTGGGTATGTTTCTTTATTGTGGAAGAAACAATGATCTGGTTTTGTATCCATTTTTCATTGAATATTTAAGTTAGAAGCCAGTCGTAGTTGAAGTTTCAGGCTTAGCTGGTCCTCCTCTCTATGCCTTGTAAAAACGTCATTGTTCAACATCACTGCCAGCAGGTGGCAATTGAACTTACGTTAAAAGCACTATAAGGACTTTTCCAGCTAATCTTTTAGGAAATGGAAATGTTCAGCCTGGAGTCCGGTTACTAGTGGTGTGCCACAAGAATATGTTTTGGGAACACTGCTGTTTGTCATTTTTATAAATGACTTAGACGCAGGCATAGGTGGATGGATTAGTAAACTTGCAGATGACACTAAAGTCAGTGGAGTAGTGGACAGTTTGGAAGAGTGTTACTGATTTCAGAGGGACTTGGATAAACTGCAGAATTAGGCTGAGGGGTGGCAAATGGAGTTCAATGCAGCTAAATGTGAGGTGATGCACTTTGGGAAGAATAACAGGAAGGCAGAGTACTGGGTCAATGGAAAGATTCTTGGTAGTGTGGATGTCCAGAGGGATCTTGGAGTCCATGTACATAGATCCCTGAAAGTTGCCACCCAGGTTGATAGTGCTGTTAAGAAGGCATATGGTGCGTTAGGTTTCATTGGTAAAGGGACTGAGTTCCGGAGTCGCAATATCTCACTGCAACTATATAAAACGCCAGTGCGGCCACACTTACAATATTGTGTACAGTTCTGGTCACCATATTTTGGGAAAGATGTGGAAGCACTGGAAAAGGTGCAAAGGAGATTTACCAGGGTATTGCCTGGTCTGCAGGGAAGCTCTTATGAGGAAAGGCTGAGAGACTTGGGTCTGTTCTCATTGGAAAGAAGGCAGCTAAGAGGGGATTTGATAGAGGCATACAAGATGATCAGAGGGTAGACAGTGATGTTTCCTAGGATGATGATGTCAGCTTGTACGAGAGGGCATAACTACAAATTGTGGGGTGATAGATTTAAGACAGATGTCAGAGATAGGTTCTTTACTCAGAGAGTGGTAAAGGCGTGGAATGCCCTACCTGCCAATGTAGTTAGCTCAGCCACATTAGGGAGATTTAAACAATCCTTAGATAAGCACATGGATGATGGTGGGAGAGTGTAGGGGGACAAGCTGAGAATAGTTCACAGGTCGGCGCAACATCGAGGGCCGAAGGGTCTGTTATGCGCGGTACTGTTCTATGTTCTATGATTAACTCATATTTGGATAGTACTGACCACCTTTTACACCCATTTTTGATTTACCTTGACTGACTGCCCTCACCCACTTTCACATGATGCCAGGGCCTTTGTACTTTTCCCTGTGCTTGACCTCACTCCATACCCTTCCAACCATTGATTCACACTTGCCAGCCCCAAGAATCCATACAAGCTGCTATTGTCCTTATTCACCTGCTCCCCTCTTTTGTGTCCTGATTTTAAAAAGGTTTTATGTCAATCAGTATTCATGGCATCAACTTGCATTGCAAGCACCAACCGATACAGGGTGCTGTGAGGCCCAACTGACTTTACCTCTAGCATCTCAACGTGTCCACAGGAAATCTATATTTCACATCCCACCAAATTCAGTTAACTCGCATGCCATATTTACTACTTTTATAAGCATCTTTATACTCCCCACACCCAACCTCTCACAATACATTAATTCTTTAGCATTGTGGTAAATCTATCCAATTCAAGTCTGGGGACATATATATCATTCCACTACTTGGAGTTGATTTTCATCTGTATAATAGGGCAGAGAAGGGTTCTGTCCCAGTTTTGGCCTTAGGACATGTTGGATATAAAGTGTCAGTATACCAATGCTACATTACAGAGGCCAAAAACCTTCAGGTGGCATGGCATTATAAAAAATCATGCACTTCAAAGCCAAATGCACTAATCTTTTTAAAAATCCTTGTATTTTTCTTTTTTGGCTTTCAACTGGCACTTTGCACCAGATGGGTTGTTATTAGGATTGTTTAAAGTTAATATGCTCCATGGGAAAGTATACCAGAGATGAAGGCTGAATAGATTAGGTCATCCTGAAAGCTGATCTGGGCCTGCCTGTCAACTCTTGCCACATGTCCTCACTTGAATCCGAACATTTACAGAGGGAAGTAATAACAAGAGATAACTTACTTAGGTCAATATTAGTAGAAGCATCTTGATCTAATGATGGCTTTATCATAACAATTTGTAGTGATACCACAGAGAGATATGAATATTTATCTAATTATTACGCTAGCTTCTTGGAAGTCTTCCAAACACAACCTGTTGTACTTTATAAGGTATTGTATGAAAGCAACACGACGGCTGGAGGAAGAGTGCTTCATCTTCTGCCTAGGAACCCTCCAACCACAAGGGATGAAAGCAGATTTCTCCAGTTTCCTCATTTCCCCTCCCCCCACCTTGTCTCAGTCCCAACCCTCGAACTCAGCACCACCTTCCTAACCTGCAATTTTCTTCCTGACCTCTCCGCCCCCACCCCCACTCTGGCCTATCACCCTCACCTTAACCTCCTTCCACCTATTGCATTTCCAATGACCCTCCCCCAAGTCCGTCCTCCCTACCTTTTATCTTAGCCCGCTTGGCACACTCTCCTCATTCCTGAAGGGCTCATGCCCGAAACGTCGATTCTCCTGCTCCTTGGATGCTGCCTGACCTGCTGCGCTTTTCCAGCAACATATTTTCAGCATTGTATGAAAGAAGCCAGACCAGAATTATCAGGCATCAGAGATGGCCATTTGGTTGTACCTATCAAGATGCTATCGGCCAGTAGCTTGGCCTCTGGAGAAAATCCATCTGGGAGCCACTTTGATAACAACCTTTGTGTCGATCAGCTCTGTCCTACGCTACACAGTTACTGGTGTTTACATTGCTGCCAGAGCTTGCAATGTGGCCAGGATAATGGAAAACTTTGGCCTGAAACTTAACAGTACCTTCTTGCATGCATGCTGCAGTTCTTGCACATCGATGAATGTGGAAAACCATGCTCATAAGCTTCTAATGCAGCACCACTTTTCCTTGAGTAACCCATAAAAAAATGGAATGGTGGGCTTATTGTCATTAGTCTGAAGCTACCTGCACCCAGGGATTCTTTCTAACTCCATCCTAGTTTGCCATTTCTTAAGCCAATGAGTTGAGATTCCTTTTTATGCCTTCAATAGACTCTTAACATTTTGGTCTTTCAATTCCTTTGAACATTTTTTCTGAGTTCTACTCCATAAAAAGATGACTTCCAAATAAATGGTAATTCCTAACAATGGAGTACGACATTTGAGGTGATTCTATTTAATCAATCATTTCAGCTGCAAAACAAAATCTTGGAGCTGGACACCCTTCAAAAAACATCAACAGTGTTAACATCAACTTTAACACCAGCATGCATGGCTCAGATTCAGTGGTCTATCTTCAGCGAAAAAGTGCAAGCCACTATAGTCCCACAGGCTGCTCTCTCATTTGAGAGAGACACAAATGGTGAAGAGTTTAACCTGAGAATCATAACATCTCAGGTGAGGAGCAAGGTGGAGCATTCATGGTGACCTAGCCAGAACAGCAACTGAACATGCATTCATGACATTTGCTGTATGTAATAGCCAACTGAGCTAAGTGATGTTCAATTTCCTTTGATTGAATAGTGTGAGGCAAAGCCTAATGTAGTCATAAACTGCCTAAGGGCAGGTCGTGTCCATTTCTCCATGCCTCATAACCTTGAGGTTTTCTTCTTCCAGTGTTCACGGGAGCCTCCTATTTTCAATTTCAAATGATCTAAGCAATCATCATTCTCTTCTTCTTAGTCTACATCCCTGCTTCAATCACTTCATGAAGCAACATCTCATTCCTTAAATATTACCAATCCGACTTTATTTTTCCAGAAGATGTTTGCTAAAAATCGTCTCTCCTGTCATCTTGAGAACTTCTCCACTACTGTCCAGCTAACCCGATCCATCCACCTCCACAAACACATTTCACAAATTTGGGATCTTTGAAGGTACACATTTTGTCTCAGTGCAATAGAACACTGAAAATCCCAGTCTTTATCATTATTCCCTTAGGATTTTTACTTATTCTTATGTCATACAATGTTTTATGTTTAGGAATGCATGCTTTGCCCGTGTTATTCTAGCTCTTATTTCTTCATCATAATAAAAGTCATCTCAGCAAAGTCACCATAGTCTTACCAGGCTGCTCTCTCATGAGTGACAGACAAACACTGGCAGTTTAACCTGAGGGTCACCTTGCCTCAGGTGAGGGGAGGGGTTGGGAATGAGAATCCTTCATGGTAAACTCTGCCAGTGTTGGAATTGAACAGAGAGTGATGGCATCACTTTGCACCATAAATCAGCCATCTGGCCAACTGAGCTAACCAATTCCAACATACTCAATTTGTGATATCTGTTATTGCTGTTAACCACTTACCATTACCTCAATATTATTTGCCTATTTTCATGTCTTTTGCTTTTTCACATTCGTTTTTCTTCCCCCAAAACTTTCACCACTTCACTGGTTATATCTATTTATTTCTGTTGATCATCATCTGTGCTAACAATTAGGATCCAGTGGTCTGTAAATCACAATACTTTAACCAACTGCCCTCTGACTTTGACATTCTTCATTAAAGAAGACAAGGCCCATTATTTTGTAAATTGGTATTTGTCCAGGCAATATAATAGATTCAAGTGTTAATCATCAATTTCTGCTCCATCGAAAACCTGTAAGAGGAAAGCTTCAGGCGAGATTTTCTTCAGTTGTCATTCATTTTTAGGTGCAAGACTGAGGAAAATACTCCTAGTCTCTTGGCAGCATGAGTGTGCACAATGAAAATGGTGTGGATTGTGGCATAATGCATTTTTCACCCAATGCCAAAATTAGTGTCTAAAGTAACAAAGCCACCATAAAATGTACTTAATGATCCTCTAGAAAAGCTAGATGATTTGAAAAGGCAGCACAGGCCTATTAAAAACGTATTCATTCAGCAAACAATACACTTCTGATTTTCTGATGGACAAAGATGAGTTTATCTGAGAAATTCTTGCCGAAATGTTCTCAGGCTGAAATTATTAATCACCCATCAACATATCTTATCGTGCTATGAACCAAGCCAAGGGAAAGTTTTCCCCTGATTTCCATCAATTTCAGTTTTACAAGGATTCTTTTGATGCCCCAGCCAAATGTAACTTGATCTCAAGAGTAGTCATACTCATCTCACCTCAACTTTAGAATTGAGATCTTTTAGATTAAGGCTGTAATGAGGTCTGAAGACTTGAGGCCTTGCCCAAACTCAGCTCAGTGTTGTTGAACTCATATGGAATCATTCCTAGCACCAAGCAAGGTTGTGGCTGTTGGAGATCGTTCATCACTGCAGAAATTCCTCAGAGTAGTGCCCTAGCCCTAACCATCTTCAGTTGCTTCAACAATGGCTTTCCTTGCACTGTAAAGCCAGAAGTGGTGATGTCTATTGATGACATGTTCAGTACATTCACAACTCCTCGGACAATAGTTAGTTTGTAAAATAACTATTTTAAAAAGTTGCATTCATCAGTATTACCAGGAAAAGAGCTCAATTTTATATTCGTGGGTCAATATTACACCACAGATTTATGATTACCATTTTCTACTTGTGTAAATAAACTTATAACAGACAAAAACATTTTAACAAAAGTGAAGCTGGCAAAAAAATCAGTCGAATTTACGATGTTAAAGACTAGCCAAGTATACTGCGCTCCAAAAGTTGGTTTCACAATGCTCTGTACCACCCCGCTACCCCCACCTCCACACTTTCTTTTAGGGATTTTCTACAATAGCCACCAAGACCTCTCATTTACGTATTCATATGAAAAAGCCTTCTTACCTGTTAACATAACTAAGAGCTACATATGTTGGCTGTTGCAGTTCCTGTTTCTCTAGCACTCGTGGGTCAGTATCTGCAGGGGAGAAAGTTTAGAACTATTAATATTTGTACATTTTACAGTTTTACACTAACTCAACAACAGACTTTCAAGCACAGAGAAAGCAAATTAGTTCATATGTTGAGATCAGATAAACAATGTCCAGTATTTAAAGAATGCAATTTTACTTCAATTGACACCAACTTGCCAGGAAATTGAAATAATAAAAATTTTAAGATGCAATTTTGACAATAGTAAAAGAATTGATCAGTAGAAATATTGCTGTTGGAACACCCAATACCATTGTAAACCCACAACTGAGGAAAAGACTAAGTTCAAAGATCTAATGCTTAAGGTTTTGACTTAAATGATAGAAACCAAAGATACACATTGTGTTCAACTCAACCTCACAACAGATGCCATGCTGTACTTAATTTAAAAAGACTGTATTAATGGCAATATCACATAGTGTTACTGAGGATCTGGTGCAAGCGCAGCACAGCCTGAGATGACCTCAAGTCCATGGAAGATGGAAGACTCGCCCAGAAGTACAATGGAATAATTAAGTCTCAAGTTGCGGTTTTCAGTAGGACTGCTGCAGCACAAAAAGCGTGCCACAAAATTTTCAGAAAGCATTGCTGCTTTACTTGAGCACCGAGGCTGCACCTGTGCTTTCAATTCCCTCTGGAGTCTTGGTGTCTATTAGTGAAGGCAGTATCTGCTGACTCTTGGTTCCCCTATCAACTGTGCATGCGCAAACCTCCGAAGTTAGACATACATAGACTTCTCATACTGTGCAGGTGTGGACATATGTCATGAAGCAGACGCTTGGAGAGATATCTTTGGCTGAATATCTGATGATCTCTGACCATGCTGTGGCTGTATTCTTGTCGCTTGGAACAATATATCTCTGAAAGCTAGCATTTTCAATACCGGTGTACATGGTAAATAACAGCTGGGATTGTTTGTTGGTGGAACCGAGATTTGGGGGTGGCCCTCTAATCAATCCTTCCCCAGATCAAAAGGCGCTGCACACAATGGCAGGCCCAGTTTCTAACTAATCAAGTCAACTGCAATTTCCTCTACATTGTGCTTTACTCTAATCCTTTGCCTTTTGAATAGTTAGATATAGTTAAGTTGAGGAGATTTTGAAAACGTGTTGAAGATGGTAAATTTTTTGTTAGTGGCTTTGAAACATTAATACTTTAATCATTCTTTAGCTTGTTATGTACAGCATGTTGCAAACCTCTCCAATAAGATCACAGTAAATGTAAGGAAATGTAACATTAACAAGCAATCAATTCAGCTGAAAAAGTGCTAAAGAATTGCTTGTCACACTGATATTGAAAAGTTTGGGAACCACTGGTCTAAAGATAACAAAGGGATGAGCTGAGATAGGAATGAAGTCAGACAATACTAGCCATAGAAACAGAGTTACTAATGGCATAGAACATGGGCTGAAAGTCATCTGAGGTCAAATACAATACAAAATTGGAAGCAGCTTTGTTCAAAGCAGTTGTGAGGACAAGGGTTGAATAGGTAACTAAAGAACAGAGTTTTGTGGCAAGTAATGAAGACATAACTTCGGTCTTTCCAAAGAAATTGCTGCTCCTCAATAACAGATATTAAACAAGCAGTCTGACAATATCGAGACAGTGGAGGGATTGAAAGAACACCAGGTTAAGCCTGGTGTTGTCTTTGTGCATGGAATGTAACATCCTTTTTTATTGAATGATGCCACTCTGGGAAGTATGTAGATGAGAAACTGAATGGGCTCCACATTAGATCCTTGGAGGATACCAATAAAAGCAGTGCAAGAGCAAGAAATGCCATGAGAAGGAGGGAGGAGATAGGTAGATAAAAGTAGACCAGCTAAGTGCACTTCCACTCAGTTGGATTTTGGAGAGGTATTGAATGAGGATGGAGTGCTCAACTGTGTCAAAGACAGCAGATGGATTGAAAAGGATAAGAATTGACACTTTACCTTTGTCAGTCATATAACATGTTAATTGTAAAACTAATAAGCACTGTTTCAGTACTATGACCGGGTGGAAACTTTAATTAGTGGGATTCAAACATGGTTCTGGGAAATATGGGGAGGGAACTGGTAGGTAACAGCATGTACATGGAATTTAGAAAAGCAAGGAACTTGGGGAAGTTGGGAATAGTTTGCAATGACAGCAGGGTCAAGGACTATTCTTTTAACACGAACAATGATGGAAAACCTGGTGAAGGACAGGGAGACAGTATAGGGACAGAAAATCTGTAACAATATAAGTTAACATGGGAGCCAATAAGAGAAGGTGTGTGGAGGAGAAGGGTTAAGGGTTTGATGGACAAAATTGGCTTAATGGCAGGTGACAGAGAATGATGATGGAAGGTTGTTATTTGGACTGGAGACCTGTGACCAGCAATGTTCCACAGACATCGGTGCTGGGTCCACTTTTGTGTGTCATTTACATAAATGATTTGGTCAGAAAATAGAAAGCATGGTTAGTAAGCTTGCACATGACACCAAGATTGACAGATATTGTGGACATTGAAGGTTATCTAAGATTACAAAAGATATTGATCAATTGGATCAAAGGGTTGATGAGTAGCAAGAGGAGTTTAATTTGAATAAATGCAAAGTATTGCATTTTGGTAAAACAAACGAAGACAAGACATCTAGAGGTTCATGTTTATATTTCTTTGAAGTTTGCATCACACATAGATAAGGTAGTTAAGGCAGCATCTAACATGCTTGCCTTCATTGCTCAGTCCTTTGAGTATAGGACTTGGGACATTATGTTCAGATTGTATAGGACATTGGGATGGCCTCTTCTGGGGTAAGTGTCCAGTTCTGATCTCCCTATTATGGGAAGGATACTATTAAGCTGGAGAGGATTCAGAAGAGATTTAGAAGGATATTGCTGTGAATGGAGGGTCTAAGTTATAAGGAGAGGCTGGATAGGCTGGGACTTTTATCACTAGAGCTTATGAGATTGAGAGGTGACCTTACAGAGGTTTATAAAATCATGAGGGGCACAGATAAGGTGAATGGCAAGTACCTTTTCCCGAGGGTGAAGGATTTTAAGACTATGGGCCATATTTTTAAGGTGAAGGGAGAAAGATTTAAAAAAAAGACTTGAGGGTTAATTAGTCCAGATATTGAATTTATTAGAATTTTCCAACATAAATGATCTTTTTAAACCCCAGTTTCCTTGCTCTTCCTCCTCACCTCCATTATAAAGTGAAAGGGCTCATGAACTTCTTTGTTATTAAGAATGAAGCTGTCTATTCATCTACCTCTTCAGCTTCCTTCCCTTAAAGCCCATAAAGTAATATTGCCTTCAAATTTCCTTCTTGCCCAAGCTCTGAAGGTGCATCCTTTTTTCAGGTTTTGTTCCATCTCCCCTCATTCCGTGTGAGTTAAGAGTCAGAGTCACACAGCACAGAAACATACCCTTCTGTCCAACCAAACCATGCTGATCATAATCCCAAACTAAACTAGTTCCACCTGCTGTGCTCGGCCCATACCCTTCCAAACATTTCTTATTCATGTACTTACTAAATGCCTTTTAAATGTTGTAACTGTACCCCCATAAACCACTTCCTCTGGAAGTTCATTCCCCACACAAACCACTGTGTGTAAAAAAAAAAGCCTCTCATCTGCACTCTCCCACTCCAGGGACCAAGCCTTGTCTATTTATCCTATCCATGTCCCAAATGATTTTATAAACCTTTATAAGGTCACCCCTCAGCCTCCGACATTCCAGAGAAAAACAGCCCTAGCCTATTTAACCTCTCTCTTTCGCTCAAATTCTCCAATCCTGGCAACATCCTTGTAAATCTTTTCTGAATACTTTCAGGTTTCACAACATCATTCTGATAGGAAGGAGACAAGAATTGCATGTAATATTCCCAAAGTGGCCTAACCAATGTCCTATACAGCCACAACATGACATCCTAACTTCTATATTAAGTGCTCTGACCAGTAAAGGAAAGCATACCAAACGGCTTCTTCACTATTCTATCTACCCATGACTCTACTTTCAATGAACTATGAACCTGCACTCCAAGGTATTTTTGTTTAGCAACAATCCCCAGGACCTCACCATTAAGTGTATAAGTCTTGCACTGATTTGCCTTTCCAAAATGCAGCACCTCGCATTTATGTGAATTAAACTCCATCTGCCACTCCTCAGCCCATTGGCCCATCTGATCAAGATCCCGTTGTACTCTAAGGTAACCTTCTTCGCTGTCCACTACACCTCAAATTTTGGTGTCATCTGCAAACCTACTAACTATACCTCATAGGTTCACATCCAAATCATTTATATAAGTGGCAAAAAGCAGTGAACCCAGAACACATCCTTGTGGCTCACCACACAGTCTGAAATGCAACCCTCCACCACCACCCTCTGTCTTCTACCTTTGAGTCAGTTCAGTATCCAAATGGCTGATGTGTAATGAGGCAGACTTGATTAACAAGCTGAAGGAGGCAATGACCATAATATGATAAAATTTACCCTGCAGTTTGGGAGGGAGAAGCTAGAATCAGATATAATGGTATTAGAAATGAATAAAGGTAACTACAAAGACAAAAGGAAAAGGTTGGCCAGAATTCACTGGAAGGGGAGCAATGGCAGGAGTTTCTGGGGGTAATTCAGGAAATGCATCTGAAGGAAGAAGGAAATTGTTAAGGGGAGGAAGAGGCAAGCATGGCTGACAAGGAAAGTCAGGGACAGCATAAAAGCAAAAGAAAAAGCATTCAAAGTGGTGAAGATTAGTGGGAAGTTTCAGGTTGGGATGCCTTTAAAAACCAGCAGAAGATAACAAAGAAAGCACTAATTGGGAAGATGATGAAATATGAGGGTAAGCTAGCTAGTAATTATAACAGAAGATTGCAAGAATTGTTTTCGACATTTGGAAGGTAAGAGAGAGGCAAGAGTGAGCACTGCACTGTTGGAAAATGAGGCTGATGTAATAGTAATGGGGAACAAGAAATGGCGGGGGTAGTGAAGAGGCATTTTGCATCACTCCTTATGCTGGAAGACACCAGAAGCATATCAAAACTTCAAGAAATCAGTGAACAAAAGTGAGTGTAGTATCTATCACTAAGGAGAAGTTGCAGGAGAAGCTGAAAGGTCTGAAAGTGGATAAATCACACAGACCAGATGGACAACACCTTATAGTTCTGAAGGAGAAAGCTAAGGAGATTGTAGAGGTAGGAGCATCTTTTAAGAATGATAGAGTCAGGGGGGGTTCCAGAAGGCTCTAAAATGGCTTGTGTAACACCCCTATTTCAGAAGGGAGGGAGGCATGCAATTATAGGCCAGTTATTGGTAATATTTTAGAATCCATTATTGAGAATGAGATTGCAGAGTACTTGGAAGCGCACAGTAAAACACGGTAGAATTAGCATCCAGGGAGGTCATACCTGACAAATCTGTTAGAATTCTTTGAGGAGATAATGAGCAAGTTGCACAAAGAAGAGCCAGTGGACAAGGTCTGCTTGGATTTCCAGAAGGTCTCTGACAAGGTGTCACACATGAGACTGCGCAATAAGATTATAGCCCATGATGCTAGAGGCAAAGGAATTCAAACAGGTACAGGATTGACTGGCTGGCAGAAGGCAGTGCACAGAGGCACAGGGATATTTTTCAGGATGACAGCCAGTGCAGTTTCGCAGGTGTCAGTGTTGAAACAAGTATTCACGTTATACATTAACAATCTGGATAAAGGAATGGAGGGCATTGTTGCTAACTTTGCAATTATGTTAGGTGGAGGGACAAGTAGTGTTGAGGACATGGGGAGGCTGCAGAAGGACTTGGAAGATTGGAGAGGGGGCAAAGAAGTGGCAGATGAAATTCAATCTGGGAAAGTGCGAGGTTATGAAGACAGAGATAGGTTCTTGATTTTTAAGGGGACCATGGTTTATAGGGAGAAAACAGAATAGAGTTGAGAAACACTATTGAATAGTGGATCAGATTCCATAGGCCAAATTTCATAATTCGACACTTTTATCTTATGGTAAAATTAGAAATAATGGCATCAGGGAACTACTCTGCCTACCCATTAATTTAACTTCAGTCCCTCGAAGCAGTCCTCTACATTAGATTTAAATGCAGAATGTATATAAAATGGCTTAGAAAAGTAGACGTGCTCACTTTGGTTTGGAATATGGAGAGTCAAAGTTACCACTGTGCATGGCTTTGTACCATCCAAAAGGTTACTGCACAGAACCATACTGCATTATCCATAACGCATAAATGCAAAAGAAATTTTAAAACTCCCCTGTGCAACAACCAAACTTTAAAGGAACATTTGTGGGGGTGCAAAGGCGAATGGTGAGCTCTGAGATGCCCCAATATTGAATCTAAAAGCTCATTTTAAAACAGCCAGTTGGATATGCCGGCAAATTTTAACTGAAGATTTCGCTAGTGTTGATATCACAGGCCATGCAATCAAACTTCAGGCATTCGGATGGCAAGATGCTGGGAAGAGCAAGAGAAAAATGGTCAGGAAAGAACGATCTGGTATGGGGGCGGGGGATGGAAGGAGCACCCAGATTGTGGGTATTGATGGCCATGAGAGGTGCAGGCAGTGGCACATGTTAATTTAGCAAAGGTAAAACACTGAAGAGGCTGGAAGCCTGAAATAAGAACAGAAACTTCTGGAAACACATGGTGAGGGAAACATTCGAACGTTGAAAACAAAGATGCGAGTCTGTAACAAGTACCACAGATGAATTTAAACATGAATCTGACCATTATAAGTTCTGAACATGCACTCCTTATATCAATGAAACCACATTAACTAATACAGGGAAAATGTGCTTGCAGTGCCTGCAAAGTATTATGGATGAATCTCAATGCAGTTGATAGTTACCACTAAGGAAATGTAATAAAATTATTATATGTTACCCAATAATACAATGAATAAATGGATGTAGGCTTGCTCGCTGAGCTATAAGGTTCATTTTCAGACGTATCACCACCATACTAGGTAACATCATCAGTAAGCCTCTGGATAGAGCATAAATTTCTCCCTGCCTCAATGTCCAGATGTGAAGAGGGACCAACACCACAGGTAAGTGTGTGTGTGATAGGAATGCAAGGGGACCGACCATTGGTCAGGTTGAGGGTGGCGGGTTGAAAGGTGCTGTTGAAGAGCCTTTCTGCCTCTAATTTAACCAGACGAGGCCCCTACACTGTAACACCGTGTTCATTTAAATGCAACTCCCTGGTGCTAGGGGGTCATTGCAAGAAAGGTCGGATTAACATAACAATTCTCAGAAATTCCACATCAGCATGAACATAATTACTTTTATGATTTCCAGAGCAGAACCAGAGCAATCAATGAGAACATAAAGATTGCTCAAAAAAAAACGTGTTGATAAAAAGAGACTTTTACCTTACAGTCAATTTGTTAGAACACCAATGGAAAAGAGGAACGATATTTTACATTGTATTAGAAGAGAGTAGTGATTGATTGATAAAAGTTGCATAATTCTCCAATTAGCTTAATGGCTAATCTTGGAGAGTATGTCGATGCTTTTTCCATTTTGAATGGCAGAACTTCACATTGATAAAATCCATCCAAGCTTATGAAAAATAATATTTCATGAGGTACATTGGTCAATGGAACTTGCTAATATCCCTTTCAGTTAATATTTGTAATGAGCTTTGCTTGTCCAATCTTCACAATGCCATCTCCAGTCATGTAAATCATTGCAGTAACAAAGGCCATTCACATTGATTGTGTAATAATCTATGTATAACTGGTGTGATCGATCAGGTTTCGATACATCTAAAATCAGTAAGCATCCAGCCACAGTGACTCAGTTCAATACGTCATTCTTGATAAAGAATTTGATCTCTTCCTTCACTTGAATTAATTTCTTGATGAAACGTCTGTTACTCACAAATGAAAACAATTCAATTCTTCTAACAAATGTTCCAGTGGGTTGTTGATGAAATGGATTTAATTTTCTAATCCTGCCTTGATGCTCCCCTGTCCCATTGGATGGGAAGATATTCTCCTCTGTCCCATTAGATGGCAGCACATTGGCTCAGTGGTTAGCACTGCTACCTCACAGCAGCAGGGAGCCAGGCTCAATCCCATCCTCAAGCAACCAAGTTTGAACATTCTCATGTTTGCGTGGGCTTACTTTGCGTGCTCTGGTTTCATCCCACAGTCCAACGATATGTAAATTCGGTGAATTACCCATTTGAAACGCAGGGTTACAGGAATAAGGTGGGGACGTCTGGGTGGAACGCTCTTCGGAGGGTTAGTGTGGACTTGCTGGGCTGAATGGCCTGCTTCTAAATGAAGGGATTCTTCTGTGAAGGTAGCTAATGGAAATCGGGTTAATTTTAAAACTGAGCACTTGTAATATTCCAAATTTAGTATTTGCTGTGTAGCATGAGACCTCATTTAACTTTGATATAACAACAACTAACCTTCCACAAACACGAACAAAAAGAAAATATCGAGCACCCACACTACCCCATTATCAGTGCAATATTTTGTTCTTAGAACACGTGAAAACTAATCTTCAAAAAGGAGGTAGGCAAAGTGACAATGGTCAACCAAAAGCACAAGCAGCTGTCCCATTGGTCAGCCAACTGACTGACACAGAGTAAGCTTCCTAGCCCTGCAGATAGGGAATATCAACAATTGCTCAGTGGCAAAGGGCAGTCCTCATCAAGCAGTCCTTGTAGACAGTGGTTCACATTAAGTAGTCCTCACTGTGTTCTCCTCAGACAGTTGTCCTCCTTGGCGACAAGATAGACAAAAAGAGGAGGAGGAAGACCAGGGAGGAGTTCCCTAACAACTCGACAAGAGAGCAGGATGCTGCTTCACAACTTTAACAAGACAAACATTCCAGCACAATAACCTGTGTTCCTTCTCTCGTATCAGCGAACCATCCCCAACTGTCATAGTTGTATATTTTGCTTTGTCTACTTAATTAATGCATTTCTAATTTGCATGCTTAACTATCACAACAAACAATCAGAAAATTGCTACAAATCATCGACTGCCTATATCAGGTAACTGAACATGAACACCCCTGGAATCAACACACCATCTGCAACTTCTTTATTCAAAGACACAGGGAAACAAAGCAGGAAACTGCAGGCCAGTTAGCTTAACATCTGCAAATAGGTAAAACATCAGAATCTATTAACAAAAAGTTGTAGGAAGACACTTAGATATATTCAAGGTCATCAGATGATTTTACGAAAGGAAAATCTTGCTGAACCAATTTATTTGTTTCTTTAAGAATAACGTGCCTTGGATAAGTGAATCAGTAGATATGTTGTACTTAGATTACCAGATTGTAACAAAGGTTACTGTGGAAAATAAATGCTCAGGGAATAGCTCGGGAAAATGCTCAGAGGATTGACTGCTTAACAGGAAACAGAGAATAGGTATAAATGGGTCTTTTCAGGTTGATAAGGTGTAACGCCATATGAATTGGTGCTGGATCTCAACTGTTTATAATTTATATAAATTACTTGGATGAATGGATGGAATGAGTGGTTGCTAAATTTGCCAATGACACAAATACAGGCTGGAAATTAAGCTGTGAAGAGGACAAAAATAGGCTACAGTCGATAGGGGAATAGGCAACGATGGCACAAAGGCAAGAGTGTGGTGCTGGAAAAACGCAGCAGGTCAGGCAGCATCAGGGAAGCATGAAAAATCAACGTTTCGGGCAAAAGTCCTTCATCAGCCCTGACTCTGATCTCCAGCATCTGCAGTACTCACTTTCACAAAGACGGGGCAAACCTAGTAATATATGGGAAAATGTGAAATTGCCCATTTTGGCACAAAGAATAAAAAGTAATATTGTTTGAGATGCAGAGGGATTTAGCTATCCTCATGAATGAATTGTGAGAAGGTAAATATGGAAATATAGTAAGAAATTAGGAAAACCAGTGCTGGGTCATCATTTGTGAGGAGAATTGAATATAACAGTAAGGAGCTCACACTTCAGTTATAAGGAGAATTCATGAAATCATACCCCAAATACTGTGCACAGTGATAATTACCTTATTGAAGGAATTACGTAAATACATTTGAGGCAGCTCAGAGAAGCTTTACTAGAATAGCATTTGGAATGGGAATGTTTTATGAGGAAAGGCTGGATCGTCCAAGCTTATAAAAGTTTATAAAAGGGGTGACTTGATTGAAACATATAGGATACTGAGGGGTCTTGGCAGGGTAGATGTGGAGAAGGTGTTTCCTCTCGTGTATTCCTCTTAGAATCTGGAATAGGTTAAAAATCAGGGTCATCTTTTTACAACAAAAGACTAAGCAAAACAATCTCAAGAGGGTTGAGAATCTTTGGAACTTGCTTCCTGGAAAGGTGATGAAAGCAGAACCTTGAATTTTGTTTTAAAGCAGAAGTAGATTTCCATGTACATCCGTATGCATTCCCTATAACAGCAGAAGGTATGCTAGTTGTTTGTACATTAAACCTGGGACTAGGTGATTAATTTGATAAATGGCGTTTTGCTGCAGGATGAGAGTTCACAAGCAGCATTCCAATTTAATACACGTTCACAATGCTCCGCCTAGTGGTGGCACTGTCACAAGCAGCAGGAGAATGGCTTCGTTATTTCACAGCTAACTTTACCTCCAGTTCCATTTCACACAATTAACCATACAAAGCATTGTTGTCAGTATCTCTGTACAATTCAAGAGTTTGATTCTGGTCTTCACTGCTCAGTGGGCAATGCTTCCAGGCATCACCCCCATATGTAGTCACTTCCTTTTAAGTAAGCAAACAGCGCTTACATTTACATAGTAAAACGTCTTAAGGGTCTTCAGAGGAGTGTTACAAAACAAAATATGATACCATGCTACATATTATAACTAAAACTCAGATACATTTTAAGAAGTGTGCAAACAGAGAAGGAGGACAGAAGGTGGAAGAGAAGTTCCTAAAAGGAATTCCACAGCTTATAAACCCAGGTACAAACCCTTTTCATTTTCAACCATTAACCAGTTGCACTGAGGCAAAATCAAACACTGCTGGAAACATTTGCTAATTTAACATCTGCACAATGAACAATAATGGCTGCATTTCAAGTGTATTGCCTTTTCAGAACTCATCTGCTCTCTATAGATGTTAATTAATCTCCTTTGTATGGTCAGCATTTCCAACATCTGCAGTACTACTTCTTTATTCAAAATGAATATAGTCAATTCCACATACCGATGATCAGCCTGGCACTTGGATCCAAACAACTTTTGCTAGAATTTAGAATTGTGGATATAAAGTATGAAATGGAGACATGGCTAACTTTTTTTAAAAACCAAGTTACCCTGTGCACGCGTTATTTTTATCCATTACATTGCTTTTATGCAGTGGCCACCAAGATAGCTCCCGATTCTCTACAAATATTCATTTCCTGTCCTATGACCTTTTGCTTTATAATGAAATGTATTTATTAAAAGAGAGGAAACATCATGGGAGATCTATTTGTTGATACTGATATATGCCAAAATACAAATGGACACTCAGCTCTGGGCAACCAATCTGTCAAGAAAGAGTAAAGATTTTTTTAACATTAGAACTGTTTAACTGTATACAAGGAACAGTGATTCACGCAGAGGATGGAATTCTTCTGGCTCCTGCAAAGTAATATTATGCCTGTACTTGTATGCATTAATTCTAACCGCACGGGTTTAGTCCAGTGTTTACATCTGCTTTCCCTCATCTTTATAAAGACAAATGCATCATATTTCAAATGACTCACACATTGTAAATATTCAGTCTGGGTCACTGGAATGCTGGACAAACCACACTGTATTTAATACCACTGACTATACCAGAAAGAGGAAATGATTGAAGAGCCATTGTTTAAAGCTACAAAATTATGGGAAAATGACAGTCACTCACCTAAAGTTATAGCCTGCCTCCATGGTACTACTTGAAATATATTATGATACTGTAAATCTAGGGCCTCCCACTTAGTTTAAAAAAATCTATTGCTGCAGAGAGGGACGTTGTTGAAGCACACATGTATTTCAAAAAGGACTTCTAGCAAATCTGCTTGTCACACATCGTTTGAGATACTGCTCTTTGTTATTTGAAAAGTTATGATTTATGTAAGAGGGTGGCCAATTAAGAACTTACTGCCTGGCACAATCAACAACAATATTGGAATGGTTTATTAAGGTTGGCAGAATCCAGCGATTCAATACTATTTTAGGTTCCCTTGACAGTTAGGATTCCTCATTATTATAAAACCTTATGAAACCTATTGTTATCACAAATTTAAACCCATTTCAGGTAGTTGGGGTGATACAGAGAAGAAATCAAGACACTAATGAGAATAATATAGCAGAAGTTGGTGCATAAACAATACTCTTCAAGTTATATTTTCATTTCCCAAGATCTATAAATAATACAATACAACTTCTGTATGTTGACACATTTCTGATTGTCAGTGGGTTGACTTAGTAGGCAGAGTGCAGCACAAGCAGGGAAACATAGGAGATATTTTCTAATCAAACCGTTTGGCAATTTTATGACACATCTCAAGACCAGGTGGAACCTGGCTCCTGGCTCAGAGCTAGGGAGACTAACACATCACTGCAAGAGCCCTAGAGGGTCACAGGACAGAGGATCTTGCACCTCACTCTATCTTTAAAAAAAAACTGCATTTTAATCAGACGTTTTCATTTCAATACTTGTAAAAAAGCTTTTAAATCATGTCAGTACATTCTGAATGTGTACAGTTCACAAAATGTTCTCGCATACTACCTAACAGATAAAGGATAAAAGTTAATGCTGCCTATTCCTTGAAATTTCCAAGTTTGCTTATTTTTAGAGAAAAAAAAACTTGAATGGAACAAGGGAATGAATTCTTAAAGCTTTTCTTTAAGTCAAATGTGAGATATAAGTAATAATTGTGTTTTTGTCTCCTTACACACTGATAAACATTGGGAGTCAGCTCCTTTAAGTGCTTTCCTGTGGATCACTATAAAAGGACAAGGTCAAAAAATCAAATGACATCAGGTTATAGTCCAACAAATTGCAAGCTTTCGGAGCTTAGCTCCTTCCTCAGGCGTGGTATGATAGGCTGGTAAAAGACACAGTATTTATAAGCAAAAAGTCAACTTTAAAACTAGGTGTGCTTGAATCCCTTTATCAGTTAGGAGGTAGACTACTGAATAAAATGCAAAATCCAGATTCCTCTCATGTCTTTGTCCCTAGATAATTAAAAGTTTTATCAATGTACAAGAGATGACATCTCCGGTTAGACAATGCACTTTAGGTGTGAGGTCCCACTTTGAAGCTATATTTTAAGTTGAGGTCAGGTATTTTTTGGACAAAAAAGAATCTTGAATGAAAGGAAGTAGGGATGGTTTATTAAAGATAACCCTGAGGACACAAAAATGACTGCTGACTGGTGAGGGCAAGAGACTAGGGGAGACAGGTTAGAGGTTTTTGAAGTCTGATGGTTCAAAGAAGAACAAGAGCAATTTTTAAAATTCTCCCTCCCCACATAGCTGTCAGACATTGATCGTGTCAATACCGGCAGACCTAGACATCCCATTCTATTATTGCAATGCCCTCGATCTCCTTTTCAGTGCAACAAAAGCTGCTCTCAACACTGATGAGTCAGGAAACAATATCCATTGTAAAATTTCTGACATCATGTGCAATGACATGGAGGATTTACTAATAAATGAAAAATAACAAAGGTCATTGTAGGAGCAAGCAGCTTTCAAGGATGGGGAGAAGGTTAGTTGGAAGCTAAAAGTCCATATATTATTTCAGGTACCACCTAAGAAAATAGAATAAAGAGAAAGCCTTTTAAGAAGATGCAGTAATAAAAGTATTGAGTTGGCTAAATGTATATAGTATCTTCCAGTTAAAATACAACCAAAATATGGCATAAAAACTATGCATGAGAAAAAAGAAAGGCCACGTTCCTTCATGAATTTTAAAACTGAGTGGAACTGCTGTGATTTTGCACAGTAAATCTCTCTCACCCATGTCTTTTCAGTCTGGCACTTTTCCACTCTCTATCTGCTTTCTTTTCTAATCAGCCTTTTGCTTCAGCCTCTATCCTCCTCTGCTTCCTTCTCTACCGTTTATTTATTTCTATTTTGGTTACAGATTGTTAGAGCTGATGATGAATGGAAGCGGTTGGATGTTACTCACCATATTTTCCAGTGTAAAAGGCTGCTGGCAGCACTTCACTGATTTCTTTCCATTTTGATAACTCAATTTCTTCTACTTTTCCAACATATGTGAGTTCATAGTAACACTGAATTCTCCTGCTTTCAACTATGACATCATCACCATTCCTAAATTCCTGCTGTGTGTTGAACTACATGTTATATTCCCTTACCCGTCGGTCTGTTCTTCCATCCCACCTACCTAACCTTCCCATCCATTCCAATTCATCATGATTCCCCAGCTGCGAGGTTATTGATATGTCAACAGATCTCCCACAACATTACTCATGGTTCGAAGAGTCACAGTTTTATTCCAAAATGACATAATATTAAAAATATAATCCAATGCAGATATGGTCACTGAATCAACTGTGACTGATATGAAAAATTCTGGTTTTTCTTACACGGTATCTCTTTGTCGCTATCAGACTACTAGTTAGATTCTACAGACTTTTGAACAGTTGCTACGGATTGGAGGGTAGCTAATGTCAAAAAAAGGAAGAGAGAATACAGAGTTATAGACCAGTCAGCCTGATATCGGTTGTGGGGAAAACGATAGATAGCAGTACAAAAGGATTTGAAAGCAGAGCACTTGGGAAACAATGGCACTGTCTGGGAGAGTCAGCATGGATTAATGAAAAGAAAATCATGTTTGACAAACCTACTAGAATTTTCCAGGCATGTAACACAGAGTTGATAAGTGGCAGCCAGTGGATGTGGTTTACTTGGACTTGCAAAAGACTTTTGATAAGATCCCCTATAACAGATTAACACAAAATTAAAACATTTGGGATCGAGGTTGTGTACTGTCATGGACAGATAGGAAACAAAGAGGAGGAATAAACAGGTCACCTTTGAAGTGGCAGGCAGTGACTAATCAGCTACCAGGTTTCCCGTGCTTGGACCCCAGCAACTCCTAAAATATCTTACTGATTCAGATGAGGGAACAAATGTAACACCCCTGACTTTGCCAACAATACAAAGTTAGGTGAACTGTAAGAAGAATGCAGACACGCTTCAAAATGATTTAGGCAAATGAAATGAGTGAGGCAATGCATGGAAAATAAGTATAACATATATAAATGTGAAGTCATCCATTTAGTAACAAAAACAGGAAGGCAGAATATTTGAATAGTGACAGGTTGGGAAAAGGGTAGGTCCAATGAGACCTGGTTGCCCTTGTACATCAGTCACTGAATGAAAGTATGCAGATGCAGCAGGCAATGAGAAGAATGCAAATAGTACGATGGCCATCATAACGAGAGGGTACGAATACAGGAGTAGGGATGTCTTGCTGCAATAGTGCAGGGCTTTGGTGAGACCACACCTGGAGTTTCATGTGCAGTTTTGGTTTCCTTATTTGAGGAAAGATGTTCTGGCAATGGTGAGAATGCAATGAAGATTTATCAGACTGATTGCTGGAATGGCAGGAGTGATGTATGAAAAGAGACTGGATGGGACATTCACTGGAGTTTAGAAGAATGAGGAGGAATCAAATAGAAACCCATAAAATTCTAACAAGACGAGACAAGATAAATGCAGGAAAGATATCCCCGATGACAGGACAGTCCAGCACAGTTTAAGAACATATGAACGAGGGACTTTGAGTCCCTTAAGCTACTCCACCATTTAGTATTATCATAGCTAATCGCATCTCAGCCTCAACTCTACTCTCCTGCCTATTTTCCTTTAACCCATTACGAATTAAAAATCTGTCCATCTCCTCCAAATTTATTGTGTCCTGGCATCCACAGGTAATGGATTCCACAGATTCATGATCCTTTGAGAGAATTAATTCCCCATCTCTACCTTAAACCTGCCACCCTTTGCCTAAAACCCTTCTGTCCCTGATTGCCACATAAAGGATCAATGCTTTGTACAGTTGCAACAATACTTCCCTACATTTATATTTCATTCCTTTAACAATAAATGCCAAAATTCCATTTGCCCTCCTTATTACCTACTGTACCTGCATATAGCTTTGTGATCGATGCACAGACATCCAGACCCCTCTGCACCAAAGTATTTTTAAGGTTCTTTCCATTTACTTAGTAACTCCAGAACTAAAAAGTTTAGGGTGAGAAGGGAAAGATATAAAAAAGACCTTAGGGACAACTTTTTCACGCAGAGAGTGATGCATGTGTGGAATAGGCTGCCAGAGGAAGTGGTGGATGCTGGTACAATTGCAACACTTAAAAGGCACTTGGATGGGTATATGAATAGGAAGGGTTTGGAGGGATATGGGCCAGGTAACGGCAGGTGGGACTAGATTGGGTTGGGATATCTGGGTGTTGGACGGGTTGTTTCTGCGCTGTACATCTCTATGACTCTAAAACTCTCAAGTTGCCTTTTTACTCTTCTGACCAAAATTGATAACCTCTCACATATGCACATTAAACTCCACCTGCCAACTCCATCAAAGTCAGAAGTCACATAACACCAGATTATTGTCTAACAGGTTTATTTCAAATCACAAGCTTTCGGAGTGCAGCCCCTTTGTCAGGTGAAGTGAGAGAGAGGAGCACACAGACATAGAATTTACAGGCAGAGAGATCAACGGATCATACAACTGGTGTGAGTGGACTGTTGAATAATAAATTAAGCAAGTGACCAAGAGTGTTAGACAGTATGAGTAATGTAGGTAAAAACAATGAGGTAAAAACAATGACTGCAGGTGCTGGAAACCAGATTCTGGAGTTAGAGTGGTGCTGGAAATGCACAGCAGTTCAGGCAGCATCCGAGGAGCAGGAAAATCGACATTTCGGGCAAAAGCCCTTCATCAGGAATAGAGGCAGAGTGCCTGCAGGGTGAAGAGATTTTAAAAAAAGTGTCAACAGCTGAATAATATATGAAGGGATGACCTTTAATCCAATTAAATGAGACAGAGACAATTACAAAAGATTAAAACTATGGCGGCACTGGAGACAAACTAAATGACTGGAATAACATGATAGGTAAAAGAGTCACATGCCAAAGGCTTAATCAAAGTAATAAGTAACCAAAACTATACAAACTAATTAAGGGAGAGCGATCATAACAACTTATCAAGGTGATGGTGTCACAACAGGACAGTAAAAAAAATTTTACAGATACAGAACAGTATGGCAGGGTCACATGTCACACGACATGAACCCAAGATCACAGTTGAGGCTGTCTTCATTGGTATGGAACTTGGTTATCAGTTTCTGCTCGGTGAGTCTGTGTTGTCTTGTATGTTGAAGTCTGCCTTGGAGGACGCTTACCAGACGATCAGAGGTTGAATGTTCTTGACCGCTGAAGTGCTCCCCGACTGGGAGGGAACATTCCTGTCTGGCAATTGTTGCACAGTGTCCAGTCATCCATTGCCATAGCATCTTGCATGGTCTCACCAAATACATGTCGTGGGGCACCCTTGCCTGTGGTATATGAGATAGACAACATTGGCCGAGTCACATGAGTATCTGTCATGTGGGTGGTGTTCCCACGTGTGATGGTAGTATCCATGTCGATGATCTGACATGTTTTGCAGAGGTTGTGAGTATTGTTGCCCTGAAGTCTGTGCAGTTCGCTGCGAACAATGGTCTGTTTCAGGTTGGTGATTGTTTGAAGGTGAGAAGTTGAGGTGTAGGGAATGAGCTTGGTGAGATGCTCATTGTCTACAGATAACCTCACGAAGCTGCACTTCTCTAGCTTCCACCCTAAACACGTTAAAGAAGCTATGCCTTATGGACAAGCCCTATGCATACACAAGATTTGCTCAGATAAGAGGAATGTGATGGACATCTAAAGATTTTGAAGGATACCCTCATAAGAACGGGTTAAAATACTAAACTTATCCATTGCCAGTTCTGATGTGTCACAGTGAAAAACCGCAACAACCCCCTCAGAAGGCAGACATAGGATACAACCAATACACTTCATCATCCAGTACTTCCCCAGAGCGGAGAAACTACATCATGTTCTTCACACATTTCAACATGTCACCGATGATAATGAGCATCTCACCAAGCTCATTCCCTACGCCTCCTCTTCTCTCCTTCAAAAAACCGCCAAACCTTAAAACAAACCATCATTTGCAGCCAACCATCCAGAACAACATCGACCACTACACCACACAACCCTGCCATGGCAACCTCTGTACAACGCGTCAGATCATCGACATGGATATTACCATCACACATGGAAACACCACTCACCACATACGTGGCAGATACTCATGTGACTTGGCCAATGTTGTCTATCTCATAGGCTCGAGGATGCCTCGAGACATGATATATTGGTGAGAACATGCAGACATTACAATGGATGAATGGACACTGTGCAACAATTGCCAAACAGGAATATTCCCTCCCAGTCAGACAGCCTCCTGAATATCCTTGGGTAAGTCTCCTCCAAGGCGGACTTCAAGATACACAACATCGCAGAATCGCCAAGCAAAAACTGATTGCCAAGTTCATACTCATGACAACGCCTCAACCGTGATCTTGGGTTCATGTCACGCTACATGTGACCCCACTATACTGTTCTGTATCTGTAAAATCTTCTTTTGATACCATCACCTTGATAAATTATTATGATCTCTCTACCTTAATTAGTTTGTACAGTTCTGGATTATTATTTTGGTTAGAATCTCGGCATGTGACTGTTATATCTATCATACATTATTCCAGTCATTTAGTTTGTCTCCAGCACTACCTTATTTCTAATTTTTTGTAATTGTCTCTCTGCCTCATTTTTTTCAGATTACAGGCTATGTTATTCAGGTGTTGACACTTTACCACACTATCCAACACTCCTGGCCACCTGCAGAGACTTATTATTCGACACTCCACTCACACCAGTTGTACGATCTTTTGATCTCTCTGCCGATAAATTCTATGTCTGTGTTCTCCTCTCTCTCACTTCACCGTACGACAGGGCTGCACTCCAAAAGCTTGTGATTTCAAATAAACTGAGCTGTTTGGAACAAACTTCATGGATGGCAGAGGGAGGAATCCAAACTGAAACACCAATAATGGATAATACTAACATCATGCCATTAAAATCATATATTGATCTCTGAAGAAAATTAAAGCTTAACGCAAAGGAACATTTCTTTGAGAAGAAGGATTAACTAGGTAGATGTTAGCAAGTTTTGAGAAGGTAGATGTATAATTAAAGTCTGAAGTGCCAACAAAGGTAGGTCGAAAACTATACAGAGCAATTTGCTTTTAACTAGAAAGGAAAAGATCAAGGCAAAACTGCTTCAGATGTTGAAATTGTTTCAGAACTCCTCACATGCTGTTAGATAACATAATTGCATTATAGTTCTTACTTTAAAAACGGACAAGCTACCCACAGCAACAGAACGATAGGTGAATCAAGTTGATTAAGAGTTTCAAGTACAATTATATGATTCAGTCAGTCAATTTCTGCAGTAAAGGAGGCCAGTCAGTGATAAGGAGATATGGTTAAAACTTGTCAACTTGGAATTGCAGCTCAGACCCAAGAATGGAAAATTTAACTGATTGACCATATTCAGCAAATCCATGTTTGCAAAACAACAGCACAATCTCAGAAGTCTGACAACAGAAAGAGGCCATTCAGCCCATCGTGCCTGCACCAGTTCTTCAAATGAGCATCATTGCCTCGTACCAATCTCTTGTGCATTGATTTTAACGAAATAATTACCCAAAGCCCTCATGAATGCTTTAGTTGAAAGTGCTTCCACCATCTTCCCAGGCAGTGAATTCTAAGCTCTAGCTATGTGATGAGTAAAATGGTTTTTCCTTCACAATTTTTACTGTTTTTAATCCATGCCCTCTCATTATTGTTCCTTTTATGAACAGTTTCCCCATATGCACTCTATCCAGCCTGCTGAAGGCTGCAGAAATCTCTATCAAATCTCCTTTTAGCCTTCTGGTCTCCAAGGGGACGAAGTCCTAACTTCCATCCTCAACTGAAGTTTTTCATCAATGCAAATATCCTCGTAAATCATTTCTGCACTCTCCCCAATGCAATCACATCCTTCCTAACACGTGGCACCCAAAACATACACAATCCTGCAGCTGAGGCCTAACAACAAAAAAGTATATTATCTAACATTACATGAGATTGGATATTTTTTAGCAAGTGCTGTTAATGTGTGCCAACTTGCAATATGGCTCACGTACATTTGTTAGAAGGAGCATATATTCATAACAGAGGGACCAACAGACAGAAAACTGGGCCATGTCCTGAACATTGCACCTTTTTTAAATTAAAGTACAATGGAGGGTTGCAATCGTTCCTTGGCGCATGCTTCACGGCAACAGCTCTATTTACTAGAGTCGACATAACAACCAATCAGCACCCTTTACTCATCCAGTATGTGTTTTTGGATTAGTGGTGCTGGAAGAGCACAGCAGTTCAGGCAGCATCCAACGAGCAGCGAAATCGACGTTTCGGGCAAAAGCCCTTCATCAGGGAATAAAGGCAGTGAGCCTGAAGCGTGGAGAGATGCTGCCTTCAGGCTCACTGCCTTTATTCCTGATGAAGGGCTTTTGCCCGAAACGTCGATTTCGCTGCTCATTGGATGCTGCCTGAACTGCTGTGCTCTTCCAGCACCACTAATCCAGTATTTGGTTTTCAGCATCTGCAGTCATTGTTTTTACCAGTATGTGTTTTTGCCCAGTTTGGAATTTGGCATCCTTTGTTCATCCTAATGAGTAGAAGACAAGAAACTTGGAGTGTGGGCCTTTCATTTCAGCAATAACAGCTATCATGGGAACTAATGCCAAAGGGAGTGGTAATGGTTGCAGTAAAGAAAACAAAAATTGGACTGGAGTTAGCGCTAATTGTACAATAATGAACAGCTCTGGCTAAATGCAAAAACATGAAAATAAGTTGCAGATTAGCCAAAACACTATCAAAATGAATCATAATCTAAAGTAGAGTCAAGATGGTTGTAAAGTGCCTACCTGAAGGTGAGGTGGTATTCCACCACCACTGCTCTCCCGCACACCCCTTACCACTTTCACTTGCTTAAAACCTACCCCAACTGTGACTTTTCTCAGATATGACAAAAATTACCACAATGTTATTGCAATTATTACTATCACTAGAACTGGTAGTTCATTTATATACTGTCAAAATGTTATCTGAATAGTTAATAAAACACAGATCTAATATTTACTGTTACTGTTTCTCCTCCGTATAGAAGACATACACAAATAAAACTGCATTTTAATCTAAAATAAAGGCATTTCAATTGAGACTGGAGGTTGGGCGTGCTCACGTTTCATAAACTCAGCAGGTGGATGAGCAACCAACTTGCTCCAAAAGTACTGATCAATTCAAGCTTATTTCCTTCTTTAACTCTGGTCAGACTGCCATTCCTGTATGTTGGGTAATCTGGCATCTTTAATGAATTAAGGATTTGGTAGATTCAGAAGATAAGTGTCTTTGTATATACCTCCTGGACCTGGTGCCGGCCCCACAATTGAGGGCATGGGTCCTGCCAAATGACCATCTATTCACGGCCTCTGGTCTCCCTTCTACTACCATCAGGAATACCACAACCTCTTCTGCCATTTACCCCACTCCTGGCCATTTCTCTTAAACCTAGAACCACGAGACATGTGACTTTCCAACTCATCAAGGTCTCTAACTCTCCAGGATCAATTGTCTAAATTATTTCCAAGTCCCTCCCGTTCAATCCTCTCTCTCCTATTCCTACAGAGGAATGTAGGCAGAGGAATTTATAACGTGAATAAACGTGACCAGGCTTTATATCAGAGACTGAATTACATCTGTCCATCCACACTGCAATAATTCTCTAACCTTCTTTCAACTGAAGATTACACTTCATCCCAACTCTCCATTTGTCTGGTTGCTCTCAAAGTATTCAAGGTTGATAGGAGAAATTTCTGTAGCAGGAATTAATAAACTAAATGGCAGAAAATGTTATGTTCAACACTGCAGTGTTCAAGTGTCAGTGTGCAGACCAATTTTTAAAATTCAGATCTTGGAATTAATTTGAGCTTTGCACGAAGGGTGATAAATCTGGGCGTTTAAAAG
Organism: Chiloscyllium punctatum; assembly: GCF_047496795.1. NCBI lineage: Eukaryota > Metazoa > Chordata > Chondrichthyes > Orectolobiformes > Hemiscylliidae > Chiloscyllium > Chiloscyllium punctatum. The sequence continues at coordinate 3,188,371 of NC_092746.1, read as the reverse complement.
CAGCAAATTACAAAATTATCTGTTCTGGGGTCTGACTGCTCTTAAGATTCTACAAGAAGGATGGTTTATGTTACCTGCACCAAAAATAATAAGTTCACAAAGCCTATTCTGACCAAAATTAAAACTAACTGAATCTATCCCATTCACTCCACTGTTTATTAGCAGATTAATACCAAATCTAACATTTAAAAAATTGTTCTCAGTCCAAGAAATGTCAAGAAATATTGTTCCTGTTCATTTCATTCAGCAGAGATTTGTAAATAACCATGTATTATCACCAAGAATTTTCTCAGAGGCTATCCTAACTGCCTGCCAAAACATTGACAGAAAAATGGAAGAAATGAGACAGAGATGCTCAAAGTTTCCATCAATATTCTGTCAAATATATAGTGGCAAGCCTGCATAAACTCCTAGCATACAATAGTGTCAATGCATGCGACTAGGGAAAAAAAAGTTAAGACGCTCAATTTAACAAAAATGTATTTTGAAGTTATTTGGTTTGATTTACCCAATCAAGATGCCAATAACATAATACTAGGTTAACATTTAAAATATATTATTGCTCAATTAGCAAAGACTTGAACGTAAGAGGGTTGATCGGTAAGTTGGTGAGGTAATAAACAGTAAGGAGGGTAGCGTTAGATTGATGGTCAGATGGGCTGATCAGTGTCAAGTGAAATTCAATCCAGGTAAGTGTGAGATGATGCACTTGGGGAAGAGCTTATGCCCGAAACGTCAATTCTCCTTCTCCTTTGATGCTGCCTGACCTGCTGCGCTTTTCCAGCAACACATTTTTAAGCTCTGATCCCCAGCATCTGCAGTCCTCACTTTCTCCTGGACAAACAAGGCAAGGAAATACATGATGAATGGGTAGGACCCTGAGAAGCACCAAGAATCAAAGGGGACCTTGGTGGCCATGTCCGCTGGTCCTTTAAAGTAGGGTGACAGGTAGATAAAGTGGCTAAAAAGGGATATGGATTACTTATTCTTATTAGCCAAGAGACAGAGTTTAAGACCAGGGAGGTTTATGCCGGAACTCTGGTTAAACATTGGTTAGACCACAGCTAGAGTACGGAGTGCAGATCTGGAATTCATATTACAGGAGGGATGTAACAGCACCAGAGAGGGTGCAGAGGAGATTTACCAGGATGGTGCCTGGACTGGAGAGTTTTAGTTTTGAAGAGATTGAATAGACTGGGGTTGTTTTCCTTGGAGTAGAGGAGACTGTAGGGGGCGGGTGGAGACATGGTTGTGATGAATAAAATTATGAAGGACATAGGTAGGGAAAAGAGGAACAAACTTTTGTCTTTGATGGAGAATTAATGACCAAGCTGCATAGGTTTAAGGGAAGGAGCAGTAGGTTTAGAGGGGACATGAGGAACACTTTTCTCACCCAGAGTTTGTTGGGAATCTGGAACTCGCTGTTCATAAGGGTGATAGAGGCAGAAACTCTCATAACATATCAATGGGAATTAGATATGCACTTGCACTGCCAAGGCTACATACAAGATAATGGGGAGACAACAGCCTACTGGTATCATTGCTAGACTATTAATCCAGAGACCCAAGTGATGTTCTGGTGACCTGGGCTCGAATCCTGTCATGACAAATTGTGGAATTTGAATTCAATAATATAAACCTAGAAATCTGGAATTAAGCGTCTAATGGTGACCATAAAATCATTGTTGTAGGGAAAAGAGGAACAAACTTTTGTCTTTGATGGAGAATTAATGACCAAGCTGCATAGGTTTAAGGGAAGGAGCATTGTTGTTTGTCTGGAAAAACCCAGCAGATTCACAAATATCCTTCAGGGAATGAAATCTGCCATGCCTTACCTGGTCTAGCCTACATGTGACTCCAGACCCGCAGCAACATGGTTTAATTTAACAATTAGGGATGTACAATAAATGCTGACCTAACTAGCTCTCATCCCATGAATGAATTGTTAAAAAGGAGGCTAAGTGCTGGAAAACTGAATAGGGTGGTTGTTGTTGACCAGCATAGACTCAATGGGCTGAAGGGCCTTTTTCAGTGCTGTAGACTACTAGGACTCTAAAGACTCTAACTCAGTGTAGCAGAGCTGACAGCATATTAATAACATACTGTTTTACTGCCACAAGATGGTTTTCATGCTTTGAACATTTATAGACTGCACAATACCTGACGTGTAGATAGTGTGACTCATTTTACACGTAACTTTGCTTCAGTATAAAAGACTACCTTTTAGAGTGGACCCCTCTGAAGACAATTTCTCATTTGGTACACGCAAGTTAAAACACAGATTTAATCTGTTAACAATTTGTACCCAGCTCCAACCAATGACATTCTGCAACTATCAAGTACGGTGCATATGAACATGATAAACTCATTCTTTCTTCACATTTACAGGCTACTGTCCAATTGTTCAGATAAATGCCTGGTTTCCATTCCATCTTTACTAGACAACTGGTTTTGATCAGGAATTCGTCGTGAGAGAGGAGGCCAAGTACCGGTAAATGAACTAGTGCAGGTTTAGAGTAACTTTCTTTCTGGTGCAGATTTGATTGGCTAATGGGCTTCTTCTGTACTGTACAACTCTATGATTTCACGAGTAAGTTTCAAATGTCAAGAGGAAGAAGCATTAGCCATAGATCAGTTGATAACCCACTCACCTCACGAGAGAAGGTTGGAAAGTCAATCCCCATTCAAGCAATTAAGTATGAACACTCGAGTGCAGCGCAGGAGGGCTGTGCTGTTCAAAGTGCCACCTTTTGGCTGAAATTTTAAATGACTGGCCCATGCGCCTCTCCGATAGATGTATCAAAGAGGAGCAGGAGAGTTATTTCCAATTTCCTCGACAATATTCTTCGATCAACATCACAAGTTTATTTAATTATATGGTCATTAACACACTGATGTTTGTGGTAGTTTGCTGTGCACGAATTGGCTGCCACATTTCTTACGTTACAACAGTGACTGCTTTTGGCTCAAAGACCTTTGAGACATCTGGTGGTTGTGAAAGGTACTATGTGAATGAAAGGTTCTTTTTCTTTCAATACAAAAATCTATATTTCTAAACAATTATTAGGAACACTTTTTTCTCAGTTGAAATAGTTGCTTCAACTGAAATAGCAAATATGAAAATTTCTACAGCATATTATTTATCTTAACTGTTAATGCATAATTTTGGTTCACCAACCGATTGAGATTTTTTTAGACAAATAGGTAAACGCTGATCTAGTTTTGCTCATCTAACATCCACAAAACAAAAACATACAGCTTATGTTTCAGAAAACATTCTTAGTAAAAAAAATGCCTGAACGAAATGAATGTTTCATTGATGAATACAGTCCCACGGCACTTTTAAAATTGCTCTAATTGCATTCTTCAAGCCATTTGAAAAATGACGGTTTCCGTTTTCAAGCTCATTATCAAAACACATCAGAGAGTTCTATTATGAGAGGAACACCTGGTCCGAATTTATTTCAACAGCCCAAAGCAAAAAGGGTAGGTGCTTAATGTAGAATTTGATTGGTGACATTTTTATGAAATACCAGCATGCTCTAGTGAAAATGATTCAGCAATCACTAACACAATACCAAAGGAAAAAAATGGACTATCATATTTAAAAACTGCAACATCAATAACAACTTATTTTAAAAATAAATTATTTGGTCACAGTTTGATTCAATATTATGGAATTATTAAACTTTCTTGAACTTTTATGGTACTTATTTGCATTGAACTAGTTATGACAATTTTAAGAAAGAACCCTTTACATTCATGCATTCATACATAACCAAGCACTGCATTTCAATGTCTTGTGAGGAAACTTGTAGTAGTTATTTCTTGAGGGACATCACTTATGCCAACTATTTTACGGTTGGTAATAATGATTCTGTTAACAATTAATATTTGCATGCAGCTACTAAATTTAACATTTGAAATCTGTTGACCTAGTTTAAAGGCTGCCAAGCAAGACATTCCAGAGCCAAGAGAGAACTGGAATAAGTAAAATTGGCTGCAGACTGCAGCCACTGCAGTATTATGGTAAGAAATAGCAAACTTTATTGGGCGCTATTCTTGCCTCAAGGGCAAATGTACAAATGGAAAGTTTAGCTTGCCCAAGCTCTCTTTTGAGATATAAAAAATAAACCAACAATCCCTAGCATTGAACAGATGCCTCCCTTTGATAATTTTATAGTACTTAGCAGAAAGCTTTCTTATCAGATAAACACTGAAAGTGCCATAGGAGGTCCTGCAACACCAACTTACATTTTATTGAAGGTCCCGTCTTTAGCAAAGAATGGTCAGCTAAATTAACCACAACAACAAATAGCAAAGCTATCAGGCAAAGATGTACCATTTCAAATTGGCATAAACTAAATCTGGCCTTGAAATTATAACAAAGATAACTTTTCAAACAATCCAAAATGTCATCACCTCAGATTTAACAATATCACACAATTCCCATAATTTTGTTTTACAAGTTAATACCCAATATACATTCATACGTATTGATGGTGATTATTTAGCCTCCTAGTTTTGAATGATGGTCGAAATAAATGCAATTAGGAGCACCAGGTGCAGTTGAACTAAGTGGTGGGCACGTCTAAATGTTTTTAAATTTTATTATTTCCGTTCTGATTGAGGAAAACATACCAATTGTTCCAAATTAGTGAGGAAATCGTTTCCACATTTACAGCCACACAGTCAACCAATATAAACATGTCTTCAATGTTAAAAACATTGCGATATCACTTACCTGTGAGGTCTTAACAACAGAAAGCTACCTAAGTTTCACAGAACTTTGAAGTATTTTTTTCTTCTGTTTATGTAATACATATTGTTCAACAGCTGTTCAGAATCTCAAAGCCAATATTTTCATGCACTAGATCACAAGGAAAGATGCAGACTATTTCTCAAATCTGCTTCTACAGTACGTTTCTAGGAAACACAAGAGGCACTTTATTTGACACAAATCAAAGTCAAATATTGTTGTATAAGCACAATGTACATTTACTCTTGAGAAATTGTGCCTTTAAATCCTGAAGGGCCGGAATATTTTATGACTTAGAGAATAAAGTGATTGCTTCACAAACAGTTGAGAAAAACTTCACCTTAAAGACTAAGAACAGAATTTCACATCCACTTTGATTTATTTTCCACAAAATACTCCTATTACGTGTCAACTTTTATTTGTGTACTTAATATAGTTTTCATTGTGATTGGTTTAAATCTACAGCAACAATATGGAATTTTACGCACAATGTAAACAAGTCTATAAAGTATACTTTGGGTGGTGTTTTAAATGTCCTCATATTGTTTTTCATTATTTTTAAATAATCAATTTTGATTATCGTATCAGTTGAGTGGTAAAATATTTTTAAACAGGAAAACGATCACTTTATCTTTTAACTAATGTTTAAAGCTTTTTCATTACATGACAAAAATTATACTGCAATTAGAAAGGAGCTTTGGAACTGAAACACATATCTCATCTCCCATTTCTGAAGTAATAAATTACCAAACTTCCCATTTACCAATTTTTAAAAGTGCAACAGTTCATTTACTGACATAGCATTTACTTTGCTAAATTTAAAATGGATCATATTGCGGAACAAAACACAATCACTTAATTTATAATCACAAGACATTGTTTTGCAATCTGCTGTCTAGTCACTTCGCTGGGATGCTTGTTAATTTCTCTGTGATATTAGTCAGGAAGAAAGCAAGTTAAACGCTACTTTTATCATCACTTTCTTCAATTCATTAATTCAACTCAACAAAAACAATCAACTTTACATAGCAAAATCCTATGCAATTAAAAAAGATTTACTGCATTGACATTATAAATTAGAATAGGCTTATCAATGCCACAAGCTGCTTTCAAAAGGTTTAAATTCAGTCTTGTTTTCTCATGGTTTCCTTTCATTTTCAGTTTACCAAACTTGCAATGATGTCATAAACAACCCGATTTGGGGTATGTTTTAGAAAATCTAAAATTACACTTCAGACCATACCCATAAGATAAAATAATTTAACATAAAATTGAGCAACAATGAGGCAAATATTCTTAAATGCTTCGGTGAGTTGAGAAGAACACCAACTATTATCCCTATTTTAGGGAAGGAAAACGGTGAAGCCTGAAAGTTTTAGAAATTGCTTATTTGAACTTTCAAAAACACCCAGTAGGACAATAATATCCTTTATCATTGCAAATATGGGTTTTGCCTGAAGAGCATTCTGAGCTACATAAATCACCATGATCCCTATTGTGCCTGAATTGTGGCCTGTGGATTTTCCGGGACAAGTTTAACATATGGGTGGCTGCAGGTGTGTCACCGGCGTTAGAAATAATGGGATAATGAATCAAGACTGACATTATAAAGTTTGTTGGTTTTAACTTATTTCATTTAGCACCTTCAGCTACTAGGATGCTAAAACAAGTCTGATGATATTGCTGCAAAGCATATTTTATAGCAGATGGAACCTTTTGAAAAACGTTTCCAGACTCTTCACAGAGAATAAGCAGCTAAAAACTTATGAATTCATGTAGCGGGGATAACTGATCACATGGTCAAAGAGGCAAAATTTAGAGGAAAAAGATGTTTAGGGAGGCAATGCCAAGTTCAAGGCCTGGGAACCTGAGGTATGGCTGCCGATGGCAAGGCAACAACAACTTTGACTTATATAGCATCCTTAACATAATAAAATGTCCCAACCTATTACAGAGAAGTACAATAAAACAAAACATGACACCTAACCACAGAAAAAGATACTACAACAGATGACGAAAAGCTTGATCAATGAGGTAATTTTAAATATACTTTAAAGGAGAAAAGTAGAGACGTGAGGGAGTGAACTCCAGAGCTTGAGGTCAATGCAGCTGAATTTACAGAGGGGAAAATAACAAGTGGCGAAATTTAAGACACAGACTGTACAAGATATTGGTATTAGAGGAGCACAGCTATTTTGAAAGGCTATGGGAACGGAGGAGATTACAGAGAGAACTAAAACAGGGCCACGGAGGGATTTTGAAACAAGGCTGAGAATTTTAAAATCAAGACATCGGCTCCTGGTCAAACATTGTAAATCAGTGAGAACAATGTGAAAGAGGAATAGGACTTCCTATTAGTTACAACACAATTAAGACAAGACACAGGCAACAAGGTTTGATGCCTCAAATTTACAGAATGTAATGTGGAAGACCAACACATTGAAATAGTTGAGTTTAGATGTTATGAATGCATAGAAAGGGTTTCAGCAAAGGATGGGCTGGGACAGGAACAAAGTCAAATGGTGCTATGGAAATTAAAACAGGATATCTTAGAGTTGGTACACATAAGGCTGAATACATATCTTCGGACCAACTTTACCCAAGGCTGCAAACAGACTGGTTTAGTTGCAGACTTTCGGCAGGGAGTGGATTGAAGATGCTGGTTAGGGAACAGACTTTGGAATAGGGACCAAAAGCAATCATGCCAGCATTCCCAAAACTTAACTGCACAAAATGTCTATTTGTCCTTTTCCAGGTGTTCCCTGGCCTATAACATCAGCAGTGCAGTCTTTCATTCTCAAAATCAGTTAAGGTAGAAGTTATGAGTTGTTAGAAATTAATAAGAAAAGAACTCCAGAAACAGACAGCTTTAAGGCTTCAGAGAGGAAGATATCCTACAAGGCTGTTAAACGCATGTCGTGAAAAGAGCACATGCTCAGGAATAAGTGAGTTGAGTTAGCAGTTTGTTTAGGAATCTCAAGAAGAGACATTATCTCAAGGAGATAGCAGTGAGCACATGCAGAGGTTTTCCAGAAATAAACCAGTACAACAAGGAAACAGTGGAAACAGGGTCAACCTTCACTGATGATTAAGTATTTAGATAAAGGTGAAATGCCATTGTCCCAGATGCCTATATATGCGTCTATATTAGAGAGGGGCAAGGTTGAGAAGGCAAGACCTTCACAGCGACCTCAAGCTAGTACAAAAATTGAACCCACACTGTTGGCGTCATTCTGCATTGCAAACCAGCCCATGTAGCTAATCTTACAAAGGTTCCAGACAAAAGAATTAGGGATGCAAAAAGATAGAATGAATTGTTGATATAAAGGGTTTTGAGCATGCATGTGCCATTTTTCAAATGAGTCAGCAAGCCCACCGAACTTATGAGGTGTAGATGAGCAGCCAATGGTTCATACTATAGAATAGTGGAAAACTGATAGCAGCAATATGGACAGAAGATGAAGTATTGACCAGAAGAATACTGAAACTGTCAAATCTAACGTGGCAAAGAAATGAAAAAGTAGATTGGCTGAGGGAGAGGTGGAAATAGGTAATGTTCCACAGTGGAAGAAGGGAATTGCTGTGACAGAGAGAACTTGATTAGAAGCTTCACTTGGGCCAAGTAGATTGTTGAAGTTACAAACAAACAAACAATTCTACATGAGACAACGTCTGGAAATAGTACTGGAATTGGTCATGACGATATAGAGCTTCAGACAGAAACCAAAGTTTGATAGCAGTTTTCAGAAAGTTGCATTTTATCTTGGATTAGAAGTCAGATCTTCAGGCTGTCAATGAAGAAGTAGGAAAAGATGAGACAATGTGACGAGGTTGAGCCAAAGTTTGTCAACATACAATGGAACTTGATTCCACATCTTTGGGTCAGATCACTGAGAGGTAATATACAGTTCAGCAAGAGGAGGGAATTAAAGATAGTACTTAGAGGTCTTTTAGAGAAATGGTGCAAGCTAGAAATGAAGTTTGTACTGGATGTGCTCTGGCTATGTGGATAAATATGAATGTAACCAAAGAAGAGCTATCTCACTCAGCTAGCTGGACAATGTGGAAAAGGGGCTGCGAGGGATTGACATTGCTGTCCAACATGAGAACATAAAGAAGTTGAGAAGAATGGGAAGCAGTGTGCCACAATCACAGGGAATACCATTTGTGGCATTTATCAGGACTGTTTTAATACTAAATCAGCAAAGGCAATTGTATGAGAGAAATTGAACTTGTGGGAAGATTTACAAAGATTTTGGAGATGACAAATTTTCAAGGACAGAGAGCACATAGGTGAGTTTTTTTAAAAGGAAAATTTTGATGGCATACTTGAAAGGGAACTTGAATGGCACCTCTGAACTAGCAACTGCATTGGCATAAGAAAACACATGCTTCAGATATGTCCATGGATACATTAGACACATTCCAAGTCTGAACCCTTTGAATTTAAGCAAGCTAAAATGGAGGTCGTATAGGGTTGGAAAAGAGTGCAGACAAATTGGGTTCGAGCAGAATGACAGCTTAAAAATATGGTGATCGAAGAGTCAAAGGTTACCCAATTATGAAATTGACTTGGAATGTTTACTGTAGGGAGGCACAGAACAAAAGAAGGGTTTGAGGGAGTAGCAGGAAATCAGTGATATGGGATATAAGGGAATGATCAGACCAAGTCTCATCTACAGTCACTGAGCTAAGAGTATGGCAGCAGAGAGACCACATAAGATGACATGGTCAATAGGACAGTAACAAATATGGTATGGATAGCGTAGACATTACAGGTCAGGAAGGCAGTGGAAAACCGAGATGGGGCAAGGTGAGTTGAGGTGCAGAAATAAACCTTTAAAACTAAGGGTTTGTTTGCAAAGACAGTGGGTTAAGAGAGTGTATTAATATTTCATTCAAGGACAATAATGACAGTTTTGAAAGGGAGGGGTACAGCAAAATGAACTAGTTACAGTGTCAGCTAACGTGCAAAGGAAAGTTGAGTAGTCATCAGTTTACTGGGAAAGAGCTGATAGGTTAACTTTTGATGGCATTATCCGAATGCTGTAGTTTCTGTTAACTTCCTGTCCACTGACTTCACTAAGACTGAAAATTGGGTATAGCATATAGCAAACAGTAGCTTACCAAACATGGTAAAACTGAAAATTATTATAAATCACAATCTACAATCATATATTATGTCCTCTATAACTTAGGTATACTCTCAATATTGTGCACAGGGCAGAAGCCAGATTGATTGCCATCTCTAATCCCCATACCATTCTGAAATAAACCTCTCATTTTGAAGTAAGTCTTACTAGACACAAATATTAAATACGATCTTCTTGAGCTAAGAAGTGATTTATGCTAATTAAATTGCCCAAATATATTAATCAGCAGAGAAAATGTAAAAAACTTGAAATATTTATTCTAGGAAGAGGACTGCTCCTTTATAATGATAAGGAAAATGCCCTTAAGGGTACACATGAATATGTTGTTGAATCAACTGCAGCCCTGAAGCAAATGCCAGCACAATAATTCAAAAAGCTTAATAAAGAGAATTCTTTTTTAAAGAAAATAAAATTTGTATTTTGGTATTTACCTATGCAAACTAACATTGCTTGCAAAACCAATAATAACTAAAAGAAAACAAATTCCCTTCTCAACATTCAGTTTTTGGATATGAAATACTCTTTCATTGAACTATATCGCCATCTACAGACAAGTTGGAGGGAAATTTATTCAGTAAATCATATGCAATTAACCAAGACAAGGCTGCTGGAAATATAAGATTACAGCAAATGATTTAAAATACAAAGTGAGAAATTGTGCTTAGTAATGACATTGTTTGGGTGCTATGAATGCCCATGGCATTTTAAAATTGTGTCAAATCACCCATATGACGTGAAGTGTATTGGGTGCTGTCTTGGCAAAGTAGTTAGCGCAGAGTTACTCTTTGTGACAATTATGCAGAGCAGGCAAATCATAACCACAATTAGTGTACCCTGGCTTTAGCAGAGATTGGCAGCAGTTTAGAACCTAGTAAAGGGGAACCATAGAACTTACTAAGAAATAGAAAACATATGAATATGAATATAGTGATTCTTATATATGATTCTTTAACTCCGTAAAAAAGAAAAGATTGGCTAGGACAAATATGGGCCATTACAGTTGTTTGTGTGGGTATTGAAGCAAAGTGCAAGGGAGTGGGGAAATATACTAGTATGAACTCAGAATCCATTAATTGACAGAAGGCAAGGAGTAAGAATGAATGTATTTCCAGGATGGCAGGCTAGTACTCCTGGGATAGCACAAGGGTCAGTACTAGGTTTACAGATGTTCACAATCTCTACATATAATGTAGATGCAGGACCAATTGTAATATTTACTAATTTGCTCCTGACACAAAGGTGGAGGACGATACAAGAAGGTTTTAGGAGAATTTGATAGGCAACATGATTGGGCTTGAGCATGGCAGCTAGAATATAATGTCAATAAGTTTTTCACCTTGGTGGAAAAGAAAGGCAGAACTATTCTTAAATGGTGTGAGGTGGTGAAGTGCAGATCTTCAAAGTGATCTAAAGGTCCTTGCTGGAGAGTCATTTAACAAGTTAGCATACAGGTGCAGCAAACAATTAGGGGGACAAATGATATGTAGGCCTTAACAACAAGGAAAGTTGAGTCCAGGAGTAAAATCATCCTGCTGCAGTTGTATAGAGTCTTAGTGAGACAGTATCTGTAGTATTCTGCATAGCTTTAGTCTCTTTATCCAACGAGGCATTTAATTGCCATAAAGGGACATAATGGATTCCCAAAGATGAGATTGTTTTTGAGAAGAAATTGAGGTTTGATCTATATTGCCATGTATTCAAAAAAATAGACAGTGACTCCTTGAAACGTATATAAACCATTGAGGGTGTGACAGGATAGATTCTTCCCCTGGCTAGTCGGTGTAAAACCAGGGACATCAATGGTTTACTTCTTATCCAGAGATAAAGACTAAGATAAGGAGGAATTTCATCAAGCAAAGTAGTGGAATCCTGTACTGCAAAGTTCCATCACTAAGCATATTCAAGATATAAACTGATAATTTCTGGAGATTAATTACATCAAGGGTTGTGGAAATAGGAAAGTGCAGGAATGTGAAAATCAGCCATGATCTAATTGAATGATGGAGAAGGTGATCTACTGTTGCATGTTTCTAAGCTTAATAACCAAGTCTTTCCTCATCTTACTTATGCATATGCATTGTAATAGGTCAGAAGTCAGCTCTATTTAAATGAAATGTGTCAATTCAGAATCAAATCAGTGAAACAGAAAAATTGTCTTTGGATATGATTTGGAGGTGCCACTCTTGGACTGGAATGGACAAAGTTAAAAATCACACAACACCAGGTTATAGTCCAACAGGTTTATTTAGTGCTTCCAAATAAACCTGTTGGACTATAACCTGGTGTTGTGTGATTTTTAACTTTATTTTTGGATAGTTAATCAACTATTCGGTCTTACAGCTCATTCCACATATCAGTCACACCACTTCCCACTTAATATCTACTCAGTGAATTAATGAATTAATCCCAATCACTACTTGCCATTTACTACAGTGTAATAGCCTACACTGTTCTGAAATAACGCAATAGTTCTCTTCCCATGCGATCCCATGTTGTAAGAAAGTTACATAGTAGTGGGACCATTTGAACCAAAGGGACTGGAATTGCAATATAGCCGATACACGTAAGAAAGGTTTGCATTCTACAATTAATGGTCTAAATTCTTCAATTGCATGAGAGCCAATGTGCATTGAAGAAATGCTCGTTGTAGCAGAACCAACTATACAGTGACAATCACCTGCAAAAAAAAAGCCATATTGCAAGTTACAAAGTACTACCCAGGCTCAAGTTCCATCTGCTGCAGAGATGCAGAATAAAATTCCTGAACAGGTTGATTAGGAAATACCTGCAATAAGGCGTTTTAGTGGTTATCCACATAACTTCTAGGATGGGCCATTAATAGTTGTTAATTTGTCTCAATATTAACTGCTTTTCCCCCTCCAGAAGACTTGGCTCCCACATAACTGTAAAAAAGCAGCTAACAACCGCCAATGATGCTCTCTACAAATAAAATATTCTCATCAAAACAGTAAAGCATCAGTTACATTTCAGAAAAAAATCTATTTAAAATCTTTTGAAAAGACTCTTCAAGATCAGAAACAGCAAACATATTTTATATTTGTATATTCAGAATATACTTTTATATTTAGTGTACAAACATACTGAAGCAAATATACTTAATTTACAGAAAAATAATTCAAGAAAAGCTTAAATACTTGGGTTTAAAAGTTTAGCTTGGAGTGTTTGGTTACAAATCCGCACATTATTCAAAGATAAAGTTTAAGCACTTAGTTTTGAGAATATTCATGAATGATTAAGATGACTTCACAGTTCACAGGACATATCTGGGAAAAATACAGATTTATACAGAAGGAGAAGTTATCTGGATTCACTTGTAGAAAGTGATGTTAGTGACTGATTGAGACTTTGTTGTGTTTTAAAATTTTGATAATGTTTTGCTTTTTTTAAAATTGTTCCCTTTTTGTATAAGTGCAAATGTTTTATCATTCAAGAAAATCTGCAGCCGTGCCTATATTTCAGTGAATGACCACTATTTTAAATAAAAAGGAAATGATCTTTCAAGCCAGATTACATTCTGGGATCTGGCTTGTCCAAGAGTAACATCAACTGAGAACATAACAATGCAGTATATAATCACGATTTTAAAGGAGAGGCAAGGAGGCTGAATTAGATAAGGTGCCCAATGAAGAGAAGGTACTATGATAATGACCAGGTCAGAATTGCTGGAAATTTTATGTCCTGTTGCTTCAGATTGTTAATTTCTGTGTACTGGATATGTTCTCTGCAGATCAAGCTCAGAGCTTGTAATGAAAGATCAAATTTCTAAATTATAAGGAATGGTTTCCTGTAAGCCAATTTTTTAAAAAATATGCTTGATTTTTAAATAAATAATTCATAATTAGCATTTCATTACATCATATCAAGTCCATTATATTGTATGATACAGAATATAAAAAGCCACAGATTGCCTGCTGGAATATAAATAATGTGAAATGATCTCGGTTTTTGGAGGCTACATTCAACTTCCAGCTTTCCTGTTTCCTCTCAAGCTCCTGGAGTAGCCTACCAGTTTCTTGGTTTAATCGCCTGCTCCTTCCTCTTCACACTGAGACTTCTGTTTGGAAAATGGAACTACAGCAGTAGCAACCAGTTAAAGCCACATATAGAATGTCCATTGATGATATAACTGTGTAGAGCAAACTTTCAAATGCCTTTGTTGAGGAAGGTAGGACTGTGTAACAGGTTGGTTTTGAAACCCAGTCTGAGTAAGCAAAAAAAAACTTACTTGAGTTTTCAACAGGGCTATTAAGCACTTAGGTGGTTGCTTTTCTGATCATTTACAAACAGGTGTGTTGTAGTGTTTTCCACAATGTATTGCTGGTGTCTGTAGTTGCTAGGTACCAGTTTAGCGTGCACAGAAATAGAATCATAGGGGTTTACCACATGGAAACAGACCCATTGCCCCAACTAGTCCATGCCACTCAGTTTTCGCAAATAATTTAGTCCCAATTGCCTGCCTTTGGTCCATATCCCTCCAAATCTACCCCATCAATATACCTGCCCAAATGTTTCTTAAATGACAAAACTGTACTCACCTCCACCACTACCTCTAGCAGCCCATTCCAGACAATCACCACCCTCTGTAGGAAAAACCTGTTGCTCTAGACCCTTTTGTATCTCTCCCCTCCCATCTTAATCTTATGCCCTCTAGTTTTAGAGTTGACAAGAGTTCAATTGCCCCAGTAAACCCATTGCTTCCTAAAAACAATGTCACATATTGCTGTCAATAACCATTTTCTGTACAGCAGAGTACAGGGAAATGGTACTGTAAATATTTAAAAGGTTGATAGAAATGACAGGAAATTAAATATATGTCAGATGTTTGTCTAGGTCTTTAATATAGCAGTTGTTAATGGCTTTTTTAATATTGCATTAAGAATTTTTAAAAATTGTTTATTATTGACTTTTTATGAAGCTGCTGTGAGCAAAAACAACAAAGTACCACGAATTATCTCAAAGGGTTTACCAAGTTGCTGCAATTTTGTATAGATTGCTGAAGCTATATTTTCTAGCTTTATCCACAGACCTGTTCATTCTACAAAAGATGTATCACGGATATCTAACTCCTAAACAAGTGGAGGATACCAGCGTCCACTAAAACATCACAAAATTCTTGTAAAGTACACTGACCTCTCAGTTGGACTTTACATTGGTAAAAAAGTTATTGATAAAGCTGCTGAAAACAGTTGCACCTCGCTATTGGGCTGCTAACAACAAAATATTTTTCTATTTATTCATCGGATTATAGATCACAAATTGATCATTAACGATTTGCTTCCTGAACAGAAATTCACTACAGATTTGGAGGTCATTACCCAAATTGAAAATTAAGTCAGAATAAAGGAAGGTTACAAGGAATGGCATAGTTTTCTACCTTGGTACTCGCTGGTGGTACTGAACATTCAGTGTAAGTTTTATTCAGTAGAAGTCTTTCTTTCACAGAACTGGTACATCTCAATTTCAGCTCTAACAGGATAGTATCTATTAATGAAGCTTTGGGAAACTGGAACATTGGGGTGGAGAATTGGTTAGCAACAGAAAACTGAGAGTAGCCATCGGCAAAGATATGGCCATTGCTGGGTTGAAAAGATGTGATGAGTGGGATACCGCAGGGAGGGTATACCGGAGGGATACCGCAGGGAGGGTATACCGGAGGGATACCGCAGGGAGGGTATACCGGAGGGATACCGCAGGGAGGGTATACCGGAGGGATACCGCAGGGAGGGTATATTGGATATACCGGCCACTACAGCGGACAGCTCGAACTGACACCCGGAAGCAGCAGAGACAGGCCACTATAAATGCCGGAGGAAACAGCACAGAAGCGCTTCACAGGAGGCTCCCAAGCACTGAGGATGTCACCTAGACAGGGGACGAAACGTTTGCAAGACAAATTCCCAGCTCGGCGAACAGAACCACAACAACGAGCACCCGAGCTACAAATCTTCTCCCAAACTTTCACCGACTCTCTCTTTCACATACTGGATTAGCTCAAGATTTCAGAAACAACTCTGAACATTTTTTTTTAAAAGTCCTTCACAAAACTTACAGAAGTGGGAGATGGCACAGGGCAGGATGACACTAGACACACGAACACACAAGATGGCCGCTAAACCATAAGTTGGCCACTTGACACACAAGATGGCCGCCAGATCACAATACAGAGAGAAACACGCAGACAAACACAGATACTGCCTGGGGCCATCAGAATGCCAGCACATGGCATTCACAACCTAGTTGATTGGTTTAAGGGGGATGGGTGACAGAATACACATGAGTAGCGCATACTGCCTGCCAAAATGTCTGGGTCCAGCCAACATCTTTGATAGAAATGCTGACTGTTTGATACAGACTCAATACAAAGTACCAATCAACCAAACCGCCCCGTGGCCCAACATTTCAACTCCCCCTCCCACTCTGCCGAGGACATGGAGGTCCTGGGCCTCCTTCACCGCCGCTCCCTCACCACCAGACGCCTGGAGGAAGAACGCCTCATCTTCCGCCTCGGAACACTTCAACCCCAGGGCATCAATGTGGACTTCAACAGCTTCCTCATTTCCCCTTCCCCCACCTCATCCTAGTTTCAAACTTCCAGCTCAGTTACTGTCTCCTTGACTTGTCCGACCTGCCTGTCTTCTTTTCCACCTATCCACTCCACCCCCTCCTCCTTGACCTATCACCTTCATCTCCTCCCCCACTCACCCATTGTACTCTATACTACTCTCTCCCCACCCCCACCCTCCTCTAGCTTATCTCTCCATGCTTCAGGCTCACTGCCTTTATTCCTGATGAAGGGCTTTTGCCTGAAACGTCGATTTCGCTGCTCGTTGGATGCTGCCTGAACTGCTGTGCTCTTCCAGCACCACGAATCCAGAATCTGGTTTTCAGCATCTGCAGTCATTGTTTTTACAAAGTTCTAATAGCCAAGGCTGCTGTAATCGTCATCTCAGGAAGAGCAATTAGCACCCATTACTACAGTAATGGACCTCCGTGCAGATGCTGAAACTGATAAAGACCACACTGAAATTAACAAAGGATGCACTGGAACTGACAATAACTGCATCAAAATTATCAACTATTCTGCAATGTTTACAACAAACAAACTATGTTACAGAGACAATAACTTCATCACTGACCTATTATATCACAATATGTATAAAAGTATTTTGACATGTGCTCCAGGTGGAGAGAAGAATCGCAGTTGACCACCAAGCTGTTGGTGTCTTTCTCTTCCCGGAAGTCCAATATTTCCTTGTACAATAAACTCTGTGCGAGATTCCAAGACCGGGGACACATTTTTAAGGTGAGAGGAGATTTAAAAATGACATGAGGCAATTTGTTTACACAGAGGGTAGCTTGCATGTCGATTGAACTTCCTGAGGAAGTGGTGGATGTCGGTACAATTTCAACATTTAAAAGACATTTGGAAAGATAGATGAATTGGAAAGGTTTGGGGGTATATGGGCCAGGAGCAGGCAGGTGGGACTAGTTTAGTTTGGGATTATGTTCGATGTGGACTGAAATTGAGGAAGACAGGGCAGGAACGGAGATAAGTTATAAATTACAAGTTTTGGTAAATCCAGAGGTGTTAAAAATATCAGTTTATATAAGTTACAACTTCCAAAGGTCAGTGCCCCATACTTGTTTCTGCTGTGAACTGTGCTTAGTCATTTTTCTTTTTAAAGGCAAACCATAGCTTGTTTCTAGTTCAGCAACTTCAAGAGAGAAGCCTGGGGTCCTGGCTTCTTCTGGAGGTCAACAATAACTGATGTAGAACTTTAGAATTATGTATTTGAGCAATTCATCAGTTCAAATTTGTTACAAAGGGATCTGGGAGTGCTAGTCAAGGATTCTCTAAGGGTAAACATGCAGGTTGAATCCGTGATTAAGAAAGCGAATGCAATGTTGTCATTTATCTCAAGAGAGTTGGAATATAAAAGCAGCGATGTGCTACTGAGACTTTATAAAGCTCTGGTTAGGCCCCATTTGGAGTACTGTGTCCAGTTTTGGGCCCCACACCTCAGGAGGGACATACTGGCACTGGAGCGTGTCCAACGGAGATTCAATCGGATGATCCCTGGAATGGTAGGTCTAACATACGAGGAACGGCTGAGGTTCCTGGGATTGTATTCATTGGAGTTTAGAAGGTTAAGGGGAGATCTAATAGAAACTTACAAGATAATACATGGCTTGGAAAGGGTGGATGCTAAGAAATTGTTTCCATTAGGCAAGGAGACTAGGACCCGTGGGCACAGCCTTAGAATTAGTGGGGGTAAATTCAGAACAAATTTCTTCAGCCAGAGTGGTAGGCCTGTGGAATTTATTGCCGCGGAGTGCAGTGGAGGCCGGGATGCTAAATGGCTTCAAGGCCGAGATTGATAAATTCTTGATGTTACAAGGAATTAAGGGCTACGGGGAGAATGCTGGTAAGTGGAGTTGAAATGCCCATCAGCCATGATTAAATGGCGGAGTGAACTCGATGGGCCGAATGGCCTTACTTCCATTCCTATGTCTTATGGTCTTATGGTTTTGTGACAAAGATAAGCATTTCAGACAGTTAGAGCCCTTGGTGGGCAAATCAGAAGGTCATTAAGCTAACAATGCTGCTTTGCCTCCCCCAGAGTTTCAATTATGAACGGATGACGTAACTGTAAAAGCTGATTTTAGCATTTAGGAACTTAATGCATTTTTTTTCCTTTATATAGAACTGGCTAGAAGGAAACAGTATATCTCCATGTACTTTGTAGTAACTTCAACTGGAATGTCTACACAATGCAGGAGTTCAGCAATTCAAGAACTTTTAAAAATCTATTTACTGGGGCATGGACATCACTGGCTAGGCCAACATTTATTGCTCCTTTCTATCTGCTCAGAATACAGAATGAAGTTGACCCAGTATGGTGACCAGGTAAAGATGACAGACTTTCTTTCCGAACACACTATCAGATGGGTTTTTACAACAATTGACAGTGGTTACATGATCACCATTAGTCAAGCTTTTTTTTTATTGAATTCCAACTTCACCATCTGGTACAGTGGGATTTCAACCCATATCCTCAGAATATTAGCTTGGGTTCTATCTTACTAGGAGGAAACTGGAGACATCTGAGTTCATCCCTTGTGGTTGGAGGGCTCCCAGGAGGAAGATGAGGCGCTCTTCCTCCAGCCATCGTGTTGCTATGGTCTGGCGATAAAGGGGTCCAAGGACCTGCAGGTCCTTAGTGGAGTGGGAGAGGGAATTTAAGTGTTGAGCCACGGGGTGGTTGGGTTGGTTGGTCCGGGTGTCCCAGAGGTGTTCTCTGAAACGTTCCGCAAGTAAGCGGCCTGTCTCCCCAATATAGAGGAGGCCACATCGGGTGCAGTGGATGCAGTAAAAGATGTGTGTGGAGGTGCAGGTGAATTTGTGGTGGATATGGAAGGATCCCTTGGGGCCTTGGAGGGACGTAAGGGGGGGAGGTGTGGGCGCACGTTTTGCATTTCTTGCGGTTGCAGGAGAAGGTGCCGGGAGTGGAGGTTGGGTTGGTGGGGGGTGTGGACATGACAATGGAGTCATGGAGGGAGTGGTCTTTTCGGAATGCTGATAGGGGAGGGGAGGGAAATATATCCCTGGTGGTGGGGTCCGTTTGGAGGTGGTGGAAACGACGACGGATGATATGATGTATATGGAGGTTGGTGGGGTGGTAGGTGAGGACCAGTGGGGTTCTGTCCTGGTGGCGGTTGGAGGGGCGGGACTCAAGGGCGGAGGAGCGGGAAGTGGAGGAGATGCGGTGGAGAGCATCGTCGATCACGTCTGGGGGAAATTGCGGTCTTTGAAGAAGGAGGCCATCTGGGTTGTTCGGTATTGGAACTGGTCCTCCTGGGAGCAGATGCGGCGGAGAAGAAGGAATTGGGAATATGGGATGGCATTTTTACAGGGGACAGGGTGGGAGGAGGTGTAGTCTAGATGACTGTGGGAGTTGGTCGGTTTATAGTAAATGTCCGTGTTGATTCCGTCGCCTGAGATAGAAATGGAAAGGTCTAGGAAGGGGAGGGAGGAGACTGAGACGGTCCAGGTAAATTTGAGCTCAGGGTGGAAAGTGTTGGTAAAGTGGATGAACTGTTTAACCTCCTCGTGGAAATCGAAAAAGACCACTCCCTCCGTGACTCCATTGTCAGATCTACACACCCCCCACCAACCCAACCTCCACTCCCGGCACCTTCCCCTGCAACCGCATGAAATGCAAAACTTGCGCCCACACCTCCCCCCTTACTTCCCTCCAAGGCCCCAAGGGATCCTTCCATATCCGCCACAAATTCACCTGCACCTCCACACACATCATTTACTGCATCCGCTGCACCCGATGTGGCCTCCTCTATATTGGGGAGACAGGCCGCCTAATTGCGGAACGTTTCAGAGAACACCTCTGGGACACCCCGACCAACCAACCCAACCACCCGTGGCTCAACACTTCAACTTCCCCTCCCACTCCACCAAGGACATGCAGGTCCTTGGACTCCTCCATCGCCAGACCAAAGCAACACGACGGTTGGAGGAAGAGCGCCTCATCTTCCGCCTGGGAACCCTCCAACCACAAGGGATGAACTCAGATTTCTCCAGTTTCCTCATTTCCCTTCCCCCCACCTTGTCTCAGTCCCAACCCTCAAACTCAGCACCACCTTCCTAACCTGCAATTTTCTTCCTGACCTCTCCGCCCCCACCCCCACTCCAGCCTATCACCCTCACCTTAACCTCCTTCCACCTATCGCATTTCCAATGACCCTCCTCCAAGTCCCTCCTCCCTACCTTTTATCTTCACCAGCTTGGCACACTCTCCTCATTCCTGAAGAAGAGCTCATGCCCGAAACGTCAATTCTCCTGCTCCTTGGATGCTGCCTGACCTGCTGCGCTTTTCCAGCAACACATTTTCAGCTCTGATCTCCAGCATCTGCAGTCCTCACTTTCTCCTTATATCTTACGAGTCCAGTGGTATTACTACTATGCCACTGTCTCCCCGTTTAAAATAAGATCAGGAGACTAGCCTCAGTCATTTTAAGTCAAGCAAGGTTGTTAATTTTAAAAGAAACAATGTAAACCTGAAAATAAGGAAGAAAATGAGGTTTTCTTTGGGATTTCTCTTCATGTCCTCCACTCGTGGCAGGTCTTAAACACAAGAATGCAAGGATGAGAGGTAAGTTGGGTAAGGTAGCTTGGGAAATTACATTTAAAATGTTTATAGCAGATTATCAATGGCATATATTAAAGAATTAATTCATAATTTGTAAAGTACCTTAAAGGAATAAAAGGCTGTAGAAGAAAAAAAGCCTAGCTGTGGCTAACAAGTTAAACATAGCTTACAAAGCTGTCAAAAACAGTAGGAAGCCTCGGGAGTGGAAGGACTTTTGATTTTAAACAAGGGATAATCCAAGAAATGCCAAGGAAAGAAAAACGTTATATTCATAGAATCCCGACAGTGTGGAAGCAGGCCATTTGGCCCATCGAGTCCACACCAACCCTCCAAAGAGTATCCCACCCAGACCCGACCCATCCCATCCCTGTAACCCTGCATTCCCCATGCTAACACACCTGGCCCATATATCCCTGTACACTACACAATTTAGCATGGCCAATCCACCTAACCCACACATCTTTGGACAGTGGGAGGAAACTGGAGCACCCAGAGAAAACCCACGCATACACAGGGAGAAGGTGCAAACTCTGCACAGCTCGAGGATGGAATCGAATCCTGATCCCAGGAGTTGTGAGACAGCAGTGGTAACCACCGGGAGTAAGAGAGTTAAAAAAGACTGTAAAAATTCCCTTACGATTGCAAAAAAATTGATTAGAAGTAAATGCAGTCTGTAAAAACAAACAGGAAAAATAATGAGTACTAAGGAACTGGCAGAGGTATCAAAAAATATTTTGTGTCTTCTGTTGTGAAGACCCATGTAATTGACATTTTGGAAATATTGGGCAACAAAGAGATGAATGAGAATCAAACTTAAGTTACATAGTGTCAGGACAGAAAATAGTATTAATGAAACTAATGGAATTAAAAGTTGGCAATTCCTTCAAACTGCTGCCCTTCATTATAAAGTTTTCAAAGACAGTTACAGAGATAATGGATGCATCAGTTTTGAGTCTCCAATATTCTTCAGATTTTAAAATGATGTCTGTGGATTGGAAGGCAGAATTTGTTACATTGCCAATTAAGGAAGCAAAGAGAGATGAAAAGGGAAATTAAAGATCAGTTAGTCTGACAACAATTATCAATCTTTTGTAAAATGCATGGAAACTTACATTCACAACACATTTTATAAAAGGAAAATAAGTGACAAATCTGCTCAAGATTTCTGAGGTTGCAACTAGCAAGGTAAAGAAGAGGAACACAATGGATGCAGTGCATTTGGACTTTCAAAAAGCATGCAATATGGTGTCAAATGAGGTTGTCACACCAAGTTAGAAATCAAGGTTTGGTTCAATGCCAAGAACAGGTAGGCCACACCAGGTGAGTAAGGCAGACTGACTTCTCTAAAGGACATTAGTGAACCAGACTTTCTTTTTTAACAACAATTGACAATGGTTTTATGGTTACCATTAAACTAGCTTTATTAATTAGCTTATTGAGAATGCAAAATTCAGTGGGAAAGTAATTTACAAGGAGGAAATATAAAGGCAGAGAAAGGATTCAGGCAAGCTAAATGAGTGAGGGGAAAATTGCAGACAGAATATAATGCAAATTTGTCAATTTTGGTAATAGAAAAGTAGAATGCTACCAGAATGTAGAACGTGTGGAAAATACTGTTATGTCAAGGTGTTCTTGTCAGCGAATCATACGAAGTTAACATGTAGGAGCATCAAGCAATCAATCTCATTATACAAAAAGATCAGAGGAATTTTCTGCAATGATATTGGGTCTTCATGAGATCACATTCTGAGGTACAGTTTTGTTCACCTTACCCAAGGAAAAATGAAAGGAAGTGTTCACTTGACCGATTTGTGGGATGAAAGGATCCTCCTGCAAGGAAAGACTGGAGGAGACTAGGCCTAAATGTGGGACCTAAAACTCAGAAAAATAGGAGGCAACCTCACTAAAACATGTTTACCCTGCTGGAGAACTTTAAATATAGTCATAAATCATAATAAGTGATCAGCCATTTGGAATGAGATAGGAAAAGATTTGCTGCAGCAGAGAGCAACTGTTGCTGAGTCATGGAGTATATTAGACAGACAGCAATAGATTTTTATATATTAAGATAATTTTGAAATATCAGAATATTGCAGAAATGAGGAATTGAGGTAATGTCCAGCCAAGTTCCCCGTGAAAGGCACTGCAAGCTCAAAGAGTTGAATACTTCTACTCTATGGCTTTACTCCTTTCCCATTTCTTATACAACCTCAATTTCAAACTTCCACCCTTAATATTTAGGTAGCATTCACAAGATACTTTTGCAGTTGCTCATTTTCTAAATTGCTACCTTACATCCAGCTTGGATGCACCTATCGCAAGGAAAATTGCTCTCTACAAACCAGTTGTCTCCCTGGCATGATATCTGACTTTGCTTCCTCAATAACATTTAGGCTCGAGTATATAAATAGCACTTAACAAGTACGACGATACAGTACTAAGTGAGGTGAATCACAAAGGATGAATGGATAATGTTCTCAGTTTGTATGCAAGGCAAATCAGTCTTGGATGATTTTCAATCTACAGTTCCTTCCATGTGAATATTTGAAGGACCAAAGCCATCTTCATTGACCACTACCACAAATTTGAACTTAAGCCACAGAATTTAAAAACATGGTGTTGTTGAGGAACAGTTACCATTAAGCTCCTCCTGCTCCTCACATCCCACCCTACCATTATACGCATCCAAAGGATCACAAGGCACCATTTCCAGCAGAGGTGCTCGACCAGCCGCTCCCTGACTATTGAGAATGATGGCCAGCCACAGGACAGAGTGGATCAGTTCTCATACCTTGTGAACCTCATTTCAGTGTAGACCTCAACCTGGAGACCAAGCTCGTGATCAGGGTAGCAGTGTTATCATATATTCTCCTCTCTTCCACTCCCTTGTCGGTATTCCATAGAGACTATTCCCTCTGGGACACTCTGGTCTACTCCCAATCCCTCCCCATATTTCCATGGCACTTTCCTATGCATTTGTAGAAGGTGCAACGTCCCTCCTTATTATCAAAAGGCCCCAAACACACCTTCCAGGTGAAGCAGTATTTCATTCAATCTAGTTTTCTGTAATTGCTACTCACAATGTCATCTCTTCTATATTAGGAAGGCAAAACGAAGACTGGGTGAGCACTTTGCAGAATACCTACATCTGTCAGCAAATGTACCCTGACCTTCTTGTTTTCTGCCACTTCATGTTGCCATGCCAATATTTTTGTGTCATGCCTGGTGCAGTGCTCGAGCAAAGCTCAATGCAAGCTGGAGGAACAATATCTCATTTTCTGGGCAGCCTTCATGACTCTATACAGAGTTCAATAATTTTAGATCCCGAGCACTTTCTTCCATGCGCTTTAATGATCTCCACATCCCAGATTCTATCAAAAAATGAGTTGCTTTCAGCACAGCCAAACAATATTCATTCACTCTATTATAACCTACATATCTTCTCTGCCACAACTTACTATGTACAAGCCCTTTGTCTGCCTGACATTTTTTCTTGCTCCCTTTCACCTTCATCTCCACCAACCTGCTCAGTTCTTCCCCACCACCTTTCTAGCTGCTTTCAGATTCTAAGAAGGGTCACTCAATATGTTAACTCCGCTTCACTCCACAGATGCTGCCAGACCTGCTTAGTTTCTGCAGCAATTTCTGTTTTCATTTGCCTTGATGCTGGGGATGTTAATCTGAGAGAGGATACAAATATCAGAATACTTATCCTGCCAATAGATTTGCATGATGCTATGGAGGCATTGCTAGTAAGATTTCTCCAGGGATTTGAGGTGTCTTCTGTACAATGGCCATGTCTCCAACTCATTACATAAAGATTGATAACACTGCTACCCTGATCACGAGCTTGGTCTCCAGGTTGAGGTCTACACTGAAATGAGGTTCACAAGGTATGAGAACTGATCCACTCTGTCCTGTGGCTGGCCATCATTCTCAATAGTCAGGGAGCGGCTGGAAGAGCACCTCTACCTTCTGGACATTTGACCCAGTGCTTATTCTTTTGAAATGGTCTGTGAACACATGGAAATGTCTGGAGCTTGGCTTCAGACGATATGCAAATGTGAGAGTTAGTTTCATAACACAGCTTGAACTGGTGGCATTTAGGTTTTGTGTCTGAGATAACGGGTTTAATGATTAACTTCCAACTCCTTTGTTGCATTGGTATAAAGTCAGAGAAAGATAGTTTTGAAGGCTGTTGGGAATATGTTTACATTTAGAGAATTTGCAACTGCTCAGATAGTAACTTTTGGCATTTGTTTTGGACTCGGAAAAACAGCCAGCTTGGAACACAGCTAGTCTCAGTTTGGAGCAGTTCTGCAGTGTTCTTAGCTAAACCAGATGTATAAAATAGCCATCCCTTAGAAAGGGAGAAGATAGCTCAAGAGTTGTTTAATATTGGTTACTTTATTGCAAAGCATTTAGTAAAGGTTTCAGACCAGACATAAAGAATATTTTGAAGCTGAGCATGTTTAAGCTCAAATAAATGACAAACCAAGGAAGAGGCTATCAAATTCTCATACAGTCATAGTGTCATAGAGATGTACAGCATGGAAACAGACCCTTCAGTCCAACCCATCCATGCCGACCAGATGTCACAATCCAATCTAGTCCCACCTGCCAGCACCCGGCCCATATCCCTCCAAACCTTTCCTATTCATATACCCATCCAAATGCCTTTTAAATGTTGCAATTGTACCAGCCTCCACCACTTCCTCTGGCAGCTCATTCCATACACGTACCACCCTCTGTGTGAAAAAGTTGCCCCTTAGGTCTCTTTTATATCTTTCCCCTCTCACCCTAAACCTATGCCCTCTAGTTCTGGACTCCCTCATCCCAGGGAAAAGACCTTGTATATTTATCCTCTCCATGCCCCTCATAATTTTGTAAACCTCTATAAGGTCACCTCTCAGACTCTGATGCGCCAGGGAAAAAAAGCCCCAGCCTGTTCAGCTTCTCCCTATAGCTCAAATGCTCCAACCCTGGCAACATCCTTGTAAATCTTTTCTGAACCCTTTCAAGTTTCACAACATCTTTCCGAGAGGAAGGAGTCAGAATTGCACGCAATATTCCAACAGTGGCCTAACCAATGTCCTGTACAGCTGCAACATGACCTCCCAACTGCTGTACTCAATACTCTGACCAATAAAGGAAAGCATACCAAACGCCTTCTTCACTATCCTATCTACCTGTGATTCCACTTTCAAGGAGCCATGAACCTGCACTCCAAGGTCTTTTTGTTCAGCAACACTCCCTAGGACCTTACCATTAAGTGTATAATTCCTGCTAAGATTTGCTTGCCCAAAAATGCAGCACCTCACATTTATCTGAATTAAACTCCATCTGCCACTTCTCAACCCATTGGCCCATCTAGTCAAGATCCTGTTGTAAGCTGAGGTAACCCTCTTCACTGTCCACTACACCTTCAATTTTGATGTCATCTGCAAACTTACTAACTATACATATTATGCTCCCATCCAAATCGTTTATGCAAATGACTAAAAAATAGAGGACCCAGCACCAATCCTTGTGGCATTCCACTGGTCACAGGCCTCCAGTCTGAAAAACAACTCTCCACCACTACCCTCTGTTTTCTACCTTTGAGCCAGTTCTGTATCCAAATGGCTAGTTCTCCCTGTATTCCATGAGATCTAACCTTGCTAACCAGTCTCCCATGGGGAACCTTGTCAAACGCCTTACTGAAGTCCATATAGATCACAACTACCATTCTGCCCTCATCAATCCTCTTTATTACTTTCTCAAAAAATTCATTCAAGTTTGTGAGACATGATTCCCCACGCACAAAACCATGTTGACTATCCCTAATCAGTCCTTGCCTTTCCAAATACATGTACATCCTGTCCGTCAGGATTCCCTCCAACAACTTGCGCACCACTGACATCAGGTTTACTGGTCTATAGTTCCCTGGCTTGTCCTTACCACGTTAGCCAACCTCCAATCTTCCAGCACCTCACCTGTGACAATCGATTATACAAATATCGCAGCAACTGGCCCAGCAACCACTTCTCTAGCTTCTCACAGAGTTCTAGGGTACACCTGATCAGGTCCTGGGGATTTATCCACCTTTATGCAGACGTCCAGCACTTCCTCCACTGTAATATGGACATTTTGCAAGGTGTCACCATCTATTTCCCTACATTCTATATCTTCCATATCCTTTTCCACACTAAAATCTGATACAAAATACTCGTTTTGTATCTCCCCCATTTTTGGCGGCTCCACAGAAAGGCCGCCTTGCTGATCTCTGAAGGGCCCTATTCTCTCCCTACTTACCCTTTTGTCCTTAATGTATTTGTAAAAACCTTTTGGATTCTCCTTAATTCTATTTGCCAAAGCAGGACTTGAAGCCACAACTAAATCAAACACTATGTGGTAAGAGAAAGTCACTTTTTCTGGAGTTTATACTGTAATGAGTTGCTGCTGGAGATTTAATGGAATTGTACCTTTACTACAAGTTTTGACACATTTAAATATGTGTTAAAGGTAAATTGTTTGGTTTAATATTTTGCTTTTGAGTAATAAACTTGTTTTATTATTAGAAACAAATCTGTAAAACTGCACATTTATTCTAAGTGAGAGATCATCTTGCTAAAAGTTAATAATACAAAATATTATCTATTAGTGAAATTTCAGTCTAAGACCTTACTTGCTCAGTAATAACATCAGTTGGGATCATAAATTGAACTAAACGGGGTCCCATTTTCACTACTACGAAAGGATCTAACATCATGACTCCAACACTGCAGGTTATGGAATAAACCAACATCAAAACTCACATTAAGGTCTGTACAAGTGCCATGATAATTGGTTGTTTGTTCAAATTCATAAAAAGCAAAAGTCAATGGGAATTTCTTTAAAAAACTGTTCATGCTATTTCAAATCTGTTTGTTGACATTCCTCCAAAGGTCGTTTCAGAATGCTTGGCTGATTTTCAATCATCTCAGATACAATCATCTCAGCACAGGTTTCAAAATTCACAGTTGATTTGACAGAGTAAAGAGGCTTATTAAAAGATTAGAAGACTTCAATGTGAGGTATGAATACATTTTAAATGTAAAAGATTCGGCATTTGAAGTTTTAAAAATAAGCATTACCTGGATCATCTTGAATGGGATTCTTTACCCTAAGTATGGAAAGTGAAATCTGTATTAGATTTAAAGAAACATTATTTTAAATCATCTCCACATAGATCTTGCCTTGGCCTGGATAATAAAGAAGTTGGTTTGGGACTAAAGAAAGGTGTTTTGGGATATGCATTGGTCTGAGTGTTATAAAGGTGGTGGGTGGGGCTGGTAAAGACTAAATAGACTAAAGTTATGAAATAACCGACACAAAGTCCCAGGAACCTGAGGCCTTCTAAAAACAGTCAGCCTCACCACACGTGGAGTCATAGAATCCTACAGTGCAGAAACAGACTCAGAAACAAACAATTTGCCCATGCTGACCAACTTTACCCAACTAAACTAGTCCCACTTGCCTACATTTGGCCAATCTCGCTCTAAACCTTTCCTATTCATGCGGCTGTCCAAATAACTTTTAAATGTTGTAACCATACTTGCATTTACCACTTCCTCTGGCAGTTCATTCCACACACGGATCACTCATTGTGTAAAAAGGTTGCCCTTTTTAATCTTTCTCCTCCCATCCCCTAGTTTTGAAATCCCCCAGCCAAGGGACAAGACCAACTGTTCTACTTCTGTGGGTGGCAGACCTGAGAATACACTGAATTCTCTATGAGAAAATATAATACAATGTGACTGGGATTCAACAGTCAACAATGGAACAGTAGTTTAAAAAAAAAGAAATGACATAGGAGCTGTGAATGAAAACGAGAAGCTTGGTCCTCATAATAGCAATAATTTGATGCAAAAGGCGTGACCAAGAAACAGAATAAAAGAAAGAAAAGTTTGTGGACAGGAAATAACCAGACACAATAATTCCAATAAGATAGTTATTAAACTTTCATGTTACTGCATACATAAGACACATAGTGCTCATATTGCCTGCCTCTGCTGACCGCACGCTTCTGTTTTGCTTTCTATCTACTTCTAATCTTTTCCTTTCAAAGAACATAAGAAAACTACAGCACATGAACAGGCCCTTTGGCTCTCCAAGCCTGTGCCGATCCAGATCCTCTATCTAAACCTGC
The DNA here is from genome assembly GCF_047496795.1 of Chiloscyllium punctatum. NCBI lineage: Eukaryota > Metazoa > Chordata > Chondrichthyes > Orectolobiformes > Hemiscylliidae > Chiloscyllium > Chiloscyllium punctatum. Next base: position 3,159,103 of record NC_092746.1, on the reverse strand, counting down.
CAGCTATTTTCTAAGGATCTGTAGCCCTCTGCTCCCTGCCCATTCATATATCTGTCTAGATACATCTTAAATGACACTATCGTACCCGCCTCTACCACCTCCATTGGCAACGAGTTCCAGGTACCCACCACCCTCTGCGTAAAGAACTTTCCACACACATTTCCCTTAAACTTTTCTCCTTTCACCTTGAATTCATGACCCCGAGCAATCGAGTCCCCCACTATTGGAAAAAGCTTCTTGCTATCCACCCTATCTATGCCTCTCATGATTTTGTAGACCTCAATCAGGTCCCACCTCAACCTCCGTCTTTCTAATGAAAATAATCCTCATCTCTCTTCATAGCTAACACCCTCTATACCAGGCAACATCTTGGTGAACCCCCTCTGCACCCTCTCCAAAGCATCCACATCCTTTTGCTAACGTAGTGACCAGAAGTGGACGCAGTATTCCAAATGTAGCCAAAGCAAAGTTCTATACAACTGCAACATGACCTGCCAACTCTTGTACTCAATACCCCGTCCAATGAAGGAAAGCATGCTGTATGCTTTCTTGACCACTCTATTGACCTGCATTGCTACCTTTGAGATGCAATGGGCCCGAAAACCCAGATCTCTCTGTACATCAATTTTCCCCAAGGCTTTTCCATTTACTGTATAGTTTGTTCTAGAATTGGATCTTCCAAAATGCATCACCTCGCATTTGCCCGGATTGAACTCCATCTGCCATTTCTCCACCCAACTCTCCAATCTATCTATCGTCTGCTGCATTTTCCAACAGTCTGCATCATTATCTGCTACTCCATCAATCTTAGTGTAATCTGCAAACGTGCTAATCAGACAACCTATACCTTTCTCCAGATCATTTTATGTATATCACAAGCAACAGTGGTCCCAGCACGGATCCCCGTGGTTCACCACTGGTCACAGTTCTCCATTTTGAGAAACTCCCTTCCACTACTACTACTCTGTCTCCTGTTGCCCAGCCAGTTCTCTATCCATCTAGCTAGTACACCCTGGACCCTATGTGACTTCACTTTCTCCATCAACCTAACATGGGGAACCTTGTCAAACGCCTTACCTGTAAATAACATCTACAGACCTTCCATCATCAATCAACTTTGTCACTTCCTCAAAGAATTCTATTAAGTGGGTAAAACATGACCTTCCCTGCACAAAACCATGCTGCCTATCATTGATAGGCGCATTTTCTTCCAAATGTAAATAGATCTTATCCCTCAGTATTTTCTCTACCACTGACAACAAACTCACCAGTTTATAATTACTTGGATTATCCTTGCAACCCTTCTTAAACAAGGGGACAACATTAGCAATTCTCCAGTTCTCCGGGACGTCACCAGTGTTCAAGAATGCTGCAAAGATATTCTGTTAGGCCCCAGCTATTTCCTCGCTTGCTTCGCTCATTAACCTGGGATAGATCCCATCCAAACCTGGGGACTTGTCCACCTTAATGCCTTTTAGAAGACCCAACACTTCCTCCCTTCCTTTGCCAACTTGACCTAGAGTAATCAAACATCTATCCCTAACCTCAATATCTGTCATGTCCCTTTTCTCGGTGAATACTGAAGCAAAGTGATTAAGAATCTCACCTATTTTTCTGACTCCATACATAACCTTCCCCCTTTGTCCTTGAGTGGACCAACCCTTTCTCTAATTACCCTCTTGCGCGTTATATGTGAATAAAAGGCTGTGGGATTTTCCTTAAGCCTGTTTGCTAAAGATATTTCATGACCCCTCTTAGCCTTCTTAATTCCTTGTTTCAGATTGGTCCTACTTTCCCGATATTCTTCCAAAGCTTCATCTGTCTTCAGTCGCCTAGACCAGAGGTGGGGAACCTTTTCATGTTTGAAGGCTGCATTATATTAGTTGTAATCTAGTAAGGCCGCATCCAAGAAACTTCAGTTATATAATCTTCAAAATTCACACTTTTTTCAATTGTGGCAGTCAGTCTGTGAGGATTATTTTGTTGAATTTTCTTGTATTCTCTGGTATTTTAAATACATTCATTCTCAGATTAAAATAAAAATAATAAAATGACAAAAAAATTCATAAAAAATAAAAGATTTGTTCTGCAAAATTCAGATTCATTCAAAAGGCTGCCCACAATGGGCTAGAAGGCTGCAGGTTCCCCACCCCTGGCCTAGACCATCCAGGAGGGTCTTTTAGAGCAGTATAGGAAGGGGCCATATTGGACCTGGTGTTGGGGAATGAGCCCAGCCAGGAGGTTGAAGTTTCAATAGGGGATTACTTTTGGAATAGTGATCACAATTCTGTAAGATCTAGAATAATCATGGACAAAGACGAGAGCAATCCTAAAGGGAGAGCACTAAATTGGAGGAAAGCAAAATTCAGCAGGAGCTGGGAAACATGGATTGGGAGCCTCTTGGTAGGCTTCCTTTTTCCTCTTAGCTAGTCTCACAATTTCACCTGTCATCCATGGTTCCCTAATCTTGCCATTTCTATTCCTCATTTTCACAGGGACATACCTGTCCTGAACTCTAACTAACTTCTCTTTAAAAGCCTCCTGCATATCAAATGTGGATTTACCCTCCACCACATGCTCCCAATCCATGTTTCCCAGCTCCTGCTGAATTTTGCTTTCCTCCAATTTAGTGCTCTTCCTTTAGGATTGCTATCGTCTTTGTCCATGATTATTCTAGATCTTACAGAATTGTGATCACTATTCCAAAAGTAATCCCCTATTGAAACTTCAACCTCCTGGCTGGGCTCATTCCCCAACACCAGGTCCAATATGGCCCCTTCCTATACTGCTCTAAAAGACCCTCCTGGATGGTCCTTACAAATTCTGCTCCCAGTCAATTCCTTTTTCTTCAGCTTTGTTGCCTTTAAAATTATTGTCTCTCTCTCTCTCCAGGTGGAAGGTAGTGATGCAGTATAATGTAATATGTTGCCAGCATTTGGGGTTTGGATTAGAGAGAATATGGTCTTCGGCGACTTTAATCCTATGCAATCCTCTGCCCACTGCACCCCACCCCCACGCTCACTAGTGCTTACACCCTTACCCTTCCTTGATCCCATCATGTCTCACTTCTCTTTCTAGAAAGATCTTCATTCCCATCCTCTACTTTTGAACTATCCAATCAACCCCCACAACCCTCTTGCTCTACTGTTAAAAGCTCAGCCTTAATAGTATGAACTATTCCATTCTCACTCACTCCTCCAAAGACCACATGACCCACAGTCTCGTCATTCTTAAATAATGGACATAACTTACATGTTAGTGATGTGGGTTGTGACAGCAGACCTCAAAGAAGGTAGGCAGACACTTCAGGCAATTTTTAAAAAAAAATGAATCCAAATTTCACCAATTGCCTGGGTAGAATCCGAATCCATGTTCCCAGGACGTTAACTTGGGATTCTGGATTACTTGTCCATTACTGTTGACACTACCACTATGTCATCATTTCTTTTAATGAACAATGAGCTGGCTCGAAGTGCTGGACGATGTCCTCTCACAACAATGCACTCAAACTGCTGTCTGACATCTTGGTCTTCACTCAGACATAATCTTCAAAACTGTGGCGATGTTTACAATCGAACAGTTCAAACATGTTCTGACACACCTCTGGAACAGGCAGGATTGTAACGCAGGCTTTCTATCTTAGAGAAAAGGACATTACCACTGCACAAGAGTCCTATCCACTTGGGGCAGCCTGAAGTTATCACGTATGGCCTGTCAGCTAATGAGATAGGATGGGTGCACACCTTAATCAAGTGATAGGGCAGGCAAACAAATGGAAATTGCAATTTTGATCAATGGCAGCACCAATGCTGCTGCTGTTTTTGACAGTATGCTGGCCTCCCTGTATTAGTTTCAAGATTTTTCATATTGTTTTTGTGCCTACAGCGGAGAGGACACACACTATTGATCAGATGCTCAGCTTTTAATTCCTGCAAGAAAGAAGTGAACAGGTAAATCAGGGAAAACAGAGGCCACAAAAGCATCCTACATCTGTAGTGACTGGTGCCTTGAGCAAAGAAAGTGTTGCAAGCAGAAGACAGCAGGGGAATGGATGTCTTCCTGCAGATTTTTCTTGTGCTGATCTGGGAACAGCAGTCGACAGTTTTGATCCCAAGGATTGGGAATGGGAATTGGAGATGTCTTCCCCCCCCAACCAACTGAATCAAGGTAGTCTGGATGGAGGTAGCTTTGGAGGTCTTACAACAGGATACTAGGTCAGGTGAGGGTCAATTACCTCCTCGACAACACCAGATCCAGTCTGTCAACATGCAACAGGTCTCAATGTTGAGAGAAATAAGCCACATGGTGAAAGAATAGCAGCAACTTCATGAAGAACAGCTGCATTAGTGATCGGCATCTGTTTCTTACTGCCAGTATCACCACATTCGATGAGAGTTGAGATATTAAGAGTAGTTGTGGGATGGCAGGTGGTGAGGGGGCCAGTTGGTAACTTTTTGTGATCTCACTTTCCCCTTCCATTTATGTGAGAGAAAGGCGATCAATACCATGGAAACAGGCCTGACCTGAGCACCCTGACAGCCTCTGAAGTGGAGGCATCAGGCCAGATTATCTGGGTGACTGGGCCATCATTAATGCATAGAGTCATATTAGAGCAAGGCAAAGTAGAGGGTAATATTCGCATTTGTAAATATGTAAGCATGCAGTCAAATTAACTTAGGGGGGGAATAGGAAGCAAAGCCTGATACCCAATTGTTTGTGTTGTCCCATGCAAATGGACAGATTACTGCCTCAGTTTGGGGTCACAACCTCAAAGATATACAGCAGCAGTAACCATCAGAGATTGTGATATCCAACAGTCAGAGACCCTGGAGGGCACGTCTATGCTGTGGCCTAGGCTGAGACACCTCTGGGATAATGTGACACTGAATCAGGAGATGAATAGAAAGGTGCCATGATGTAAACAAGAAATGGTTTATTTCAGAGACACTGTCTGGCAACCATCATGGAGAGCCAGATCTAGCAGGACACTCAGTGGCTGCCAAGTATGGCTGCAGATATGTACAATATCACTTTGGCATGATGGGTAGAAAAGAGGGGTACAGGGTCACTTCTCCCTCCTTGGAGAAAGTGAGGACTGCAGATGCTGGACAGTCAAAAAGTGTGATGCTGGAAAAGCACAGCTGGTCAGGCAGCATCCAAGGAGCAGGAGAATCGATATTTTGAGCATAAGCTTTTCATCAGGAATGTATTGTCCATGCAAGTATCTGATTCCTGATGAAGAGCTTATGCTCGAAACGTCGATTCTCCTGCTCCTCTGCTGTTGCCAGACTGGTTGCGCTTTTCGAGCACCACACCTTTTGACCCACTTCTCCCTTCTGAGGACAAAACGTGCTGCCAGTGTACAACATGAGGGAGGAGGAATCTCAGCCTGCTGCATCTGGAGGCTCCTGTCAAAGCCTTCAGGATACACAGACACTCCATCTTCCGCTCACCCAATGATCGGAATATTTCCAGTGGAAACAGCCATAGAACACAAAGTGGTGCAAAGGTCCTCGGGTTCCCAGGCATCCACAAGACAACTGCCAAACTGATTGCAGTGTATGGGGTATGGACATCAGGAGCCAGTTTCTATTTCATGGTCATACTTAGTTAAAACACTTGAAAGTGCCACCAGGCTGGTATGTGCATTCAGTTAATGGTTCCTTCATTTTCATTAATTTTTTTTGTGCATTCATTCTTGCACTATTTAATCAGTAATTGATCACACTAGTTTGCCAGAATTGCTTAGTGCAACTTAGCTACTACGTTTCCAACATTCGGTCTTTCCTTCTTTTTTACTATTAGAATCTGAAAGGTTATAGAGGTCAGAACTAATTTACCTATTTGTAAGGTAAAAGCAGCACCTGGCCATCTGTGTTTGGGGTATTCAGTGGAGGGCAACTAGTCACTGGACAATGGTACATAATATCTAGGCTGTGGAGGACTCGCTTGATGGTGTGTAGTCAACTCAATGACCTGAGCTTTGTTGGACTTGGCTCTGAATTAAATTGCCACGAGCCTCCCTACCATGTATGAGACACACTGGCTTCTGTTGCAGGCAGCTATTGTTGTTGTTCCTTCTCCATTTTCACCAAGTCAGAAGAGAAGCGAGTCTCCCCAGATCTTCTGGCTGCAAGGTCTCACCTTTCTGTTACACTAAGTTATGAAAAGTGCAGTTGACAACAATTATTCCAATAAACCCTTACTAGACCATGCTTCAGAGCTGTTCCAAAATAGCCCAGGCAACTGAATCCAATCAGTCTACTGCCTGTTTGACCATAGCAGGCAGTTTAATGTGCCCTTAGCTTCAGTGGTGAAGCATCCTTTTCTGCATCATTAGCCAGATGATATGCCCCTCCATCTTCATCTGTCACCAAGAATCCAAGTGGGCTCAAACAATTGTGAAAGCTGGCAGTGCGAGAGCACATATCTATCATGAGTCCTCTTCAGAAAATGGATGTACATCTGCAGGACATGCATCTGGTGACATACCACACAGATAGTTAGGGAGTAGAACCACTTGCTTTACCAAAGTTTTGCAGTGATCTGATGGCTCTTTGATGGTCATGTGTATAATTTCTTACAGGTTGCACACGTAGGAAGCCTGAATTGGCTCAATGCTAAATGACTTTTCAGCCTGACTATCGGGATCAATTTGGATTTGCATAAACTCCTCTTTTACAGGCATTGCACTTATTTTGCAGGATTCAGCTGCCTGGGATAACCCTTACAGAGCCATGGTGGTAAACTGGAAAAAAGCTTGAAGCATAAAGATTCAGGGCTGTGGTGATTTTCAGAGCATCGAACACCAGACCATGGGTCACAGATCATTCCACGCATCACGCAGAGATCACTGATGGACTCCCTCGAGAGGTATAGTCTTCTCTAATACTTTGGCCCTCAACCCAAGCCATCTTCGGGATATTTCCTGTTGCTGTTCCTGATGGTACCCTCATGCAGCTGCTTAGCTGCAGGCTGCACCACTTGCTCGTCCTGTTGTCCTGGTAATGGTGGCTCTGGGACTCCCTTTCTCACACCATTTGAGCATCCAGGGGCATCTATCTTTGGATAACACTCCCTTCATGGATTGCTGCTCTTGGGAACACAGTGTCCATCTGTTCTCCATCAGCCTTTCAGAACTAACCTCCCTTTCATATGTGCAGTTGTCTTCTCCCTCCGTTTGAACAATGTCTGCACACTCAAAAAAGCAGCTGCAAAATGGATCACCTCTCTTCTACTGTCGTAACATCTTTTAATGGCGAGGAATTTGAAAGGTCATAATCCCTGATCGTCGTTCATTATATTTAGGAAGCAACATTTAAATCCATGATCTCAATTACCTCCCCACAAAAAGAATATGGCAGCACCACCTCACTGTCTCCCTGCTTCCCATGTAACTGGGCCTCTGATACATAAGAGTTTTGCCCTCAGCATTGTTCCCGCCCCAACAGTCTGAATTAAATTCCACCCAGTATCTCAGAAAAGGTCATATCAATGCCTTACATTGAATTAATTGTTGGTTGGGTCATAGAAACCATAGGAGAAAGTGAGGACTGCAGAGGATATTTTCACTCATAGAAACCATACCCAGTTAAATGATTTGGAGATGCTGGTGTTGAACGGGGGTGTACAAAGTTAAAAATCACACGACACCAGGTTATAGTCCAACAGTGCCGCTCCTTCATCAAGTGGTAGTGGAGGACACTATTGTAAGACATAGAATTTATAGCAAAAGTTTACAGTGTGATGTAACTGAAATTATACATTGAAAAAATACCTTGATTGTTTGTTGAGTCTCTCATCTATTGGAATGACCATGATAGTTTCACTTCTTTCATTTGTAAATCACAAAACCTTTTTTAAAGTTACATTCTCAGGTTAACTGTAACAATTGATGTCAGCCAGATAATATGTTGAAGGTGTTAGCCCCCGTGTTTCCTGTCTGTGCCATAATGTTTAGACTGATTCTAATCTAAAAAGTGAGTTAACAGAGTCTTACATGGATTCATGCAGTTTTTGAGCAAAGTACAATGTAACTCTGCAAATACAAATTCAACCCACAAACGTATGTGTGTGTGTGTCTGTCTGTCTGGGGTGGGGGGGGGTTGAGTGTGTGAGAGAGTGTATATATGTGCGTGTAAGTGTAATGGGCAGCACAGTGACACAGTGGTCAGCACTGCTGCCTCACAGTACCAGAGACCCAGGTTCAATTCCCGCCTGTGTGGAGTTTGCACATTCTCCCTGTGTCTGCGTGGGTTTCCTTCGGGTGCTCCGGTTTCCTCCCACAGTCCAAAAATGTGCAGGTTAGGTGAATTGGCCATGCTAATTGTTAGGCGTAGTGTTAGGTGAAGGGGTAAATGGGTGGGTTGCGCTTCGGTGGGTCAGTGTGGACTTCTTGGGCTGAAGAGCCTGTTTCCAAACTGTAAGTAATCTAATCTAAAAAAAGTGTCTAAGACTGTGAGAGGATGCATGTGAGTGTGTGTGTTTATAGGAGTGCATGTGTGTCTGGGGTGGAGGGTAGTGAGTGTCTGCGAGAGTGTGTGTGTGTGTGTGTGTGTGTGTGTGTGTGTGTGTGTGTGTAATGCAATGGCAGTCACTTGTAGTGTGACATGAACCCAAGGTCTCGGTTGAGGCCCTCCCTATGGGTACGGAACTTAGCTGTCAGCCTCTGCTCAGTAACGTTTCACTGCTGCCTGTCCAGAAGTCCGCCTTGGAGGATGGTCACCTGAAGGTCCGAAGTCGAATGGTGGTGTCCACGGCTGCCAAGCCTCAAACAGATCATTGTTCGTAGCAAGCTGCCCAGCCCTCAGGACAACTCCATACAACCCTGTCACGGTAGGTGCTGCAAGACGTGTCGGAGTGTGGACATGGACACCACCATTACACTTGGGGAGACACCTCCCACCATGTACGTGGCAGGTACTCATGCGACTCAGCCAACATTGTCTTTCTCATACGCTGCAGGTAAGGATGCCCTGAGACATGGTACATTGGGGGAACTGAGCAGAGGGTACAGCAACGGATGAATGGGCACCGCACAACGATCAACAGACAGGAGGGTTCCCTCCCAGTTGGGGAACACTTCAGTGGTCCAGGACATTCGACCACGGACCTTTGGGTGACCATCCACCAAAGGCGGACTTCGGGACAGGCAGCAGCGAAAAGTAGCCAAGCAGAGGCTGATAGCTAAGTTCGGTACTCATCGGGAGGGCCTCAACCGGGACCTTGGGTTCATGTCACACTACAGGTGACCACCATTGCACTATACACATACAGACACTCCTACAGACACACACACACTCCCACACATGTATCCTCTCACAGACTTAGACCACTTTACACTCACATACACACACATATACACTCTCTCTCTCAGACACTCACAACCCACCACCCCAAACAGACAGATAAGAGAGACACACACAAAAAAAAACCCACATGCACACATACGTTTGTGGGGTGAATTTAAACTTGCAGAGTTACATTGTACTTTGCTCAAAAACTGCATGAATCCATTTAAGACTCTTAACTCACTTTTAGAATCAGTCTAACCATTATAGCACAGACAGGGCACACAGGGGGCTAACACCTTCAACATATTATCTGGCTGACACCAATTGTTACAGTTAACCTGAGAATGTAACTTTTAAAAAAAGATTTGTGATTTACAAATGAAAGAAGTGAAACTATCATGGTCATTCCAGTAGATGAGAGACTCAACAATCAAGGTATTTTTCAATGTATAATTTCAGTTACATCACACTGTAAACTTTTGCTATAAATTCTATGTCTTATAATAGTGTCCTCCACAACCACCTGATGAAGGAGCAGCGCTCCGAAAGCTAGTGCTTCCAATTAAACCTGTTGGACTACAACATGGTGCTGTGTGATTGTTAACTTTGTACCCAGTTAAAGGGGGACAGGAAATAGAGGATTGACATCAGGTACAAGGAGTTTTTCTGTGAAGTCAGAGTAGAAAAACTAGAGCTCTTTCCATCAGAAGTTTCAAAGATATTCAAAAAGAAACATCGCACAGATCTGTGATTTGGTACCTGAATAAATATATCATTGAATAAACAAGAGGAAATGATATGAGAAAGGTTTTCTTATATCATTGAATAAACAAGAGGAAATGATATGAGAAAGGTTTTCTCACATCAACGTGGCAACATTCTGCAGCGGAATAGACGAAGCAGAATCCACAGCAACCTATAAAAGGTAAGTGGATAAATATTTGCAAAACTTAAGTTCAAAAATATAGAGTGAAAAAGAACTTGCAGAAAAGTTGGCAGTGTTGCAATGTACCAAAATACCCTTTAATATTGTTAAATTCGCCAATTCTACTTTGCTACACAATTGCTATACAAATGTTTATTGAGAACTAAAACATAAGAATACCTAGAACCTTACAAAAATATTTCATTCATGCCAAGACAGAAAGGACAAATGTTTCCAGCTAGTATCAATGCCAAACTGATTAATACATGACATGTTATCATTGCTATTCTACCAGCAGGTGTCACCATTCTCCAAATAACCAAAAATGAGAACCTGAAATCAGATACTTACTGGGTCATTTCTTGAATTACAAGGATGCATTTAAAAGAGCAACTGCAATTGTGACAATGGCTTCAGTAGTGTTCACAAATACATAAGGAAAACAATTTATTTAGGCCTTTGTTCAAAAAATTAGGGGCAACAACTATTATTTCCAACAACTACTAGCTTGCAAAAAGTAGCTTTTTATAGAAGATCAAGGAGCACGCTGGGCAGTCTTTTATTATTTGCAGCTTCTCTTCTGTACGCTCTACATTCAAGTAGAACCAAGGATTCAATTTATTTGAAACACAGGGCTTTTACTCATACTTTGTATGTAACTTCGGATCATATAATTACTATTGAGAGTCCTCAGAGTATGCAGAAACAAAGAAATAGCAATTATAAAGAAATCAGAATATATTCACAGTTGATTTGAATAATAGCACAATCAATGATGCTTGAATATTTCAGATTCAAGCCTCCAGGACTGGACTGACAGTCTATACAATGAGGGAATGTTGCAATTTTGCAAGTACTACCTTTTAGATGGGGTGGAGATAGCTATTGAAGTGGACTATAAAAATCACATACGGCTTTTCACACAATAAAAGGGAGGTTCTTAGTGTCAGGGCTAACGTGCTTCCTCAAGAAAGGAAAACCAAGTTTATCTATTCCTTTACCTTATATGCTATATTTGGGATCTTACTATGCAAAGTTTGACTGCCATACAATATTTAAATGAAACAATGGCTGCAAGTCAGTCAGCAAACACAGGAATGACACACTTTGAAATGTGAACCTAAGCAACATTTTGCAGGAAAATTTGGAAGGCTCATGCTTTAGTTTTTTTTTAATCTTTGGTACAAAAGCACAGATTTCAGCAACTATCAATTTCTTGAAATTTTACTCTCTCAATATCTTTACGATGGAGAAGAGCATTTCAAAGCCTCGCAGTTTGTGAACCTGAAGCTGGCTGTTCACAATGACATCATCTCCTGGAAGTTATATATTCAGGTGCAAATCAGTAGCTGCAATCTGGACTCTTCCCAAGTCTGGACATTTGCATGGCCTATTCCTTCAGGCTTTTCAAATAGAACAATGCCTCTGATGAAATATTTCAAATGCTAATATGTAAATAGGTTTCCCGTGATTAAGAATTATGATAACGCCAACAAGAGAGAATCTAACCATTTCCCCTCGACATTCAATGACATGACCATCACTGAAGCTGGTGGAAACTGGAACTAAACTAGATCAGCCATGTAAATATGTTCATGATGAGAGCAGGTCAGATGCTGGGAATTATGTTGTGGGAAATCCTTCGAAACAGTATACCACATCAAACTAACTGCAACAGTTCAAGAAGGTAGCTCATTATACTTTTCATGGGCACTTACGGGCCAACAGCAAAAGCTGGCCTTGCCAATGACACCTGCATCCCGTGAAAGAATTTTAAAAAGTTAACTAAGTGAGATTTTTAAAATTCTGTTGATTATACATGTTTGGTTTCTTGGCAGTTTCTGACTGGATTTCAGTCCAACATGCAAATTCTGCATTCTAATCAAACACCCTCGTGGAGCTTGGTGTTGTAAAACTGACAATTTGTAGCCAGTTCTGACAACACCCTCACTTTAGGGAAGTCTTGGGAGGTAAAACTCTTGCTTAGTTCTCCTAACCTACAAAACATTTTTTTAACAACTTTAGGCTGTTTCCGAGAGCAATTTCCAGTGTTGTTTACTTAGAACTGATTGTGGCATAAAGACTTGGTCCATGTGCAACATATACAGAATCTTGGCTGAGAGGTGACTGGCAGCTCAACATTCCTGTTTTTATAGATGCAATGGGAAGGATAGAAAAGGAGGCAAGAAAGGGGGTGAGGGTGTGGTTTCTTGATTAAGGAATACATTATTGCTGTAACTAGGGAAGATATTTCTGAAAAATCTTCCAGTGAAAATATATGGGCAGCAATTACAAATAAGAAAGGAAAGATCACTTCGATGGAATTGCACTATTGCATCCCCCTGTAGTAAGAGAGTAAGAGAAACAAATATGCAGGGAAATCTAAAATATACACAAGCATAATAAGGTTTTAATAATGATGGCATTTAATTTTCGAACATTGACTGAGACTACCATAGTGTCAAAGGTTTGAATGGTGAAGAATTTGTCAAACGTGTTCAAGAAAATTTTATCAACATGTGGATACTCCCACAAGAGGAGCAGCAAAATTAGACTTTTGTTTGTGCAATAAGGCAGGGAGATGACTGAAGTAAAAATGGGGGAACACTTTGGGTCTAGTGATCACAATATTAGTTTCAAAATGGTTACGGAAAAGGATAAGTCTCCATAAAAGTTAAAGCTTTACTTGGAATAAGCAAAAATTTTAATATGAGACTAGAACTTTCAAAAGTTGATTGGAGTAGACTGTTCACAGATAAATGGATGTCGCGCTAGTGGGAGGCATTCAAGAGTGTGATAATGAGAGTTCAGAAACATTTTGTTCCTGTTAAAGTGAAGGGTAAGGCTGGTAAGATTAAGGAATGATGGATGAATAAAGATATTGAGGTTCTAGTCAAGAATAAAAGAGAAGCTTATTTTAGATATAGACAACTTGGTTCAATCGAATCTCTTAAATCTACAGAAGGACTTTTGTGGCATTCTTAAGACAGAAATCAGGAAGGCAAAGAAGGGATATAAAATAGCATTGGCAGATAAAGGTTAAGTATAATCCGAAGAGATTCTACAAATACAATAAGAGCAAGAGGGTAACTCGAGGGGGGGCAGTGTCTCTTAAAGATCAAGGAGATAGTCTTTGCGTTGAACCCCAGAAGATGGAAGAGATACTAAAGGAATATTTTGCGTCAGTTTTTATTGTGGGGAAAGAAATAGGGTCAAGAGAATGCAGAGAAATAACTCAGCGGTTTTAAAAACACTTCACATTACAGAAGAGGAAGTTCAGGAGGTCTTAGAGAATATAAAGGCTGATAAATTGCCATTATCTGATCTGATCTAATGCATCCTAGAATGTTGTGGGAAGTAAGAGGGAAATTATGATACCCCTTGCAGAAATATTTGCATCATCGATGGATGAGGTGCCTGATGGCTGGAGGGTGACTAATTTTGTACATTTGTTGAAGAAAGGTTCTAAGGAGAAGCAGGGGAACCAAAGACCTGTGAGTCTGACTTTGGTTGTGGGTATATTGTTGGAGGCGATTATAAAAGATAGGATTTAGGAACATTTAGAGAGACAAAAATTGATTCGGGATAGTCAGCATGGTTTTGTGCAAGGAAAATAATGTCTCACAAACTTGACTTGAGTTTTTTGAGGAAGTTACCAAAAAGGCTGATGATAGCAGAGCAGTAGACTTTGTTGATTTGGATTTTAGTCAAGCCTTTGACAAGGTTCCACATGGTAGACTAATAGTAAAGTTAGGTCACATGGGATTCAGGGTGAGCTTATCAATTGAATATATAATTGGCTTAACGGCAGGAGACAGAGAATAATGGTGGAGGAAAACTTTTCGGAATGGAGGTCTATGACTAGCGGGGTTCCATAGGAATCTGTTCTGGGTCTTCTTTCGTTTCTCATCCAAATCATTTATGTAAATGACAATGTTAAAGGCATGGCTAGTATGTTTGCAGACAACACCAAAACTGTAAAATAGTGATGGAAAAGGATCTAACATCTGAAGCTCTAACTTGGAGGAAGGCCAATTTTGACAATATTAGGCAAAAACTTTCAAAAGTTGATTGGGGGCAGATGTTCGCAAGTAAAGGGACAGCTGGAAAATGGGAAGCCTGCACAAATGATATGATGAGAGCCCAGAGACAGGAAATGCCTGTTAGGGTGAAAGGCAAGACTGGTAGGTGTAGGGAATGCTGGAAGATTAGAAAAATTGAGGTTTTGGTTAAGAAAAAGAAGGAAGCATATGTCAGGTATAGACAGCAGACATCAAGTGAATCCTTAGAAGATTATAAAGGCAATAGGAGTACACTTAAGAGGGAAATCAGGAGAGAAAAAAGGGGACATGAGATAGCTTTGGCAAATAGGGTTATGGAGAATCCAAAGGGATTTTATAAATAGATGAAGGAGAAAGGGAGAGCTGGGGCTGTTTTCCCTGGAGCATCAAAGGTTGAGGGGTGACCTTCTAGAGATTTATAAAATCATGAAGGGCATGGATAGGGTAATTAGACAAGGTCTTTTACCTGGCCTAGGAAGTCCAGAACTAGAGGGCATAGGTTTAGGTTGAGTGGGGAAAAATTTAAAAGGGACCTAAGGGGCAACCTTTTCACACAGAGGGTGGTGCGTGTGTGGAATGAGATGCCAAAGTGGTGGAGATTAGTATAACTGCAACATTTAAAAGGCATCTGGATGAGTGCATGAAAGAAAGGGTTTAAAGGAATATGGGCCAAGTGCTGCCAAATGGGGTGAGATTAGGTAAGGATATCTGGTCAGTGTGGACAAGTTAGACTGAAGGGTCTGTTTCAGTGCTGTACATCTCTGTAACTCTATGGTGGCACTGTAGACAGTGAAGAAGGTTTTCTTATATTACAAAGAAATCTTGATCAAATGGGTCAATGGGCTGAAAAATGGCAGATGGGGCTTAATCTGGATAAATGTGAGGTATTGCCTTTTGGTACAACAAACAAGATAGGGCTTATACAATTAAACATAAAGTCTTGGATAGTGTTGTCAAACTGAAGGTCCTAGGGGTATAGGTACGTAGATTATAAATACCCTCTAGTGTGGAAACTGGTCATTTGGCCCAACAAGCCCAGACCGACACCTCCAAACAGTAACCCACCCAGAACCATTCCCTTACCCTATTACTTTACATTTACCCCTGACTAGTGCACCTAGCTACACATCCCTGAACACTATGGGCAATTTAGCTTGGACAATTCACCCAAACTGCATGCTCATCTTTGGATTATGGGAGGAAACCCACACGGGGAGAACATGCAAACTCCACACAGAAAGTCGCCCCAGGCTGGAAATGAACCCAGGTCCCTGGTGCTGTGAGGCCACCCTAACCATCGATTTTTTAAAGTTTGCATCACATATAGACAGAGTCGAGAGTGTGTTGCTGGAAAAGCACAGCAGGTCAGGCAGCATCCAAGGAGCAAGATAATCAACATTTCAGGCATAAGTCCTTCATCAGGGAGGGCATTCCTGATGAAAGGCCTATACCCGAAACATTGATTCTCCTGCTCCTCAAATGCTGCCTGACCTGCTGTGCTTTCCCAGCAACACACTCTCGACTCTGATCTCCAGCATCTGCAATCCTCACTTTGTCCATCACATATAGACAGGATGGTTAAAAAGGCATTTGGCACACTTGCCTTTATCTCTTAGTCCTTTGAATAAAGGATTTGGGACGTTATGTTGAGGTTGTACAGGACATTGGGGAGGCCCCTTCTGGGTTAATGTGTCCAGTTCTGGTCGCCCAGTCATAGCAAGGATATTATCAACCTGGAGAGGGTTCAGAAGAGGTTTACCAGTATTGAACGTTTAAGTGATAAAGGAAGGCTAGATAGGCTGGGACTTTTCTCACTGAAGCAGAGGGGAGAGATTTTAAAAAGACATAAGATGCAAATTGTTTTACATAGATGGGGGCTCAAGTATAGAATAAAGGAAGTGGTGGATGCAAGTACACTTACATTGTTTACAAGACAGTTGGATGGATGCATGAAAAGGAAAGGTTTGGAGGGATATGGGCCCAGGAACAGGTAGGTGAGACTAATTTAGTTTGAGATTATGTTCAGCATATACTGGATGAACTGAAGGGTCAGTTTCCATGATGTATAACTCTATCACTATTTGTACTAAAACCTTACATCACATCTCCAATTTGAATACACAAGATGCCCACTGCATTTATCAGGCTGGAATCTTGAATATCTGAAAGGCACCTAAAATTGAATCTTGAATATCTAAAAATTACCGAAGACCCATCAACAGCACCTTCCAAATGCATGACCATTTCCATCCAGAAGGACAAGGGCAAAAGATACATGGGAACATTTCCACTTACAAATTACTCACCATCCTGGCTTGGAAATATATTGCTGTCCCTTCACTGTTGCAGGGTCAAAATCTTGAAATTCCTTCCCTAAGGGCACTGTGGGTCTACCTACTGCACAAAGATTGAAGCAATTCAAGGTGGCATCTCACCACTGCCTAGTCTGGGGCAACTTGGGCCTGGTAATAAATGCTGAGCAATCAAGCCATGCCTACATCCCATGAGGGAAGAAAAAATAAGTCTAAAAAGTATTTAGTATGGTAAGGTAAGTAACAATCATACAAAAATCAGGGATAAATATCTTGATATTAAAAATTACATATAGGGCACCACAGTGGCTCAGAGTTTAGCACTGCTGTCTCACAGTGCCAGGTAACTGGGTTTGATTCCACCTTCGGCTGACTGTGTGGATTTTGCACCTTCTTCCAGTGTCTCGGTGCACCAGTTTTCTCCCACAGTCTAAAGATGCGCAGCTTAGGTGGGTTGCCCATGCTAATTTGCCAGGGTGGGATGTCTCTAACTTACAGATAGATTCTAAGAAATTATGTTATTGTCTCCCATTATTCAGAACCATTTACATGGCCATCTCCTTGCCATTCAGAGCCATTTACATTCTCATCTCCTACTATTTACATTTTCATCCCCTATTCAGTAATCAATAAGAACACTACAATTGGAATTTGACTACTCCCTATAGTTACAAACAAAACAGATTTGCAACAGATTTGCCCATCAGGGGATGATTTGCATTACACTGTTTCTGGAGGTGATGCACTCACTGCATTGTCTTGAATGGCATGCAACTGTGAGGGAGTGACTGGGCATTCTCTTCTGGGCATTACTGACTGTCATGTAAAGATTTTGTATAAAGGAAGGACTGTTTCCTTATTTCAGAGAGCTTCCCTGGACATGCTTTGCAACTATGGCGAAGAGTATTCAGGGTTTCTCCAAAGTTTGTATTGTGCTGTATTTGCTTAATAAAGTTTGGTTGCTTGTTCACAGAAGTTAGTGCGTTGCAGTTGCATCAAGCGTGTAAGGATCTCAGGAAAGAAAGAACTTAACATTTGGTGGCAGCGGCGGATTCCAACATACACGGAGTTTCCACATGGACTGAATAAGTAATCATCTCAGTGCCGGTTGCGTGAGACAGATGGGCCACGAGGTAAGATCTACCTTGATCTCTCTCTTTAACCTACCATTCAGTCAACCCTTCATCCCCTATGACTCTGTGGTGATATAATCTCTGATGTAACTAACGCACTTGCACGCCGATGAGCTCACTTTCAGAATCGTAAGTTACTGGGAATCCGGAGTTTAAAATCCCCCAGCAAAGGAAGTTAAAATCCCCTAGGTAAAAAGGAGTTAAAGTCCTCTACTGGTGAGGTTTGAGGCTCCGGAACAGAGTGCAAGATAAGGCTCTGGAACATAGAGTGTAAGATAAGCCTGTCTCTATAACCCTGCCTTAGACCAGTTGTTAAGAAGGGAGATCCCCCAGGCGAACGTCAGGACCCCAAAGTGGGTGTGGAGACTACAGACACAAGATTTGAGACTCTGGATCATTAAAAAAGTTAGAAGTCAGGAACTTCAAAGAAAAACATCAAAACAAAATTTGGTACTTCTTAAAGTTATCGCCTTTATCCCCCACACCTCTCCTTAGAAGTACTTTTAGGACACCATGGCATCACTGGAAAAAGGGGGAGAAAGTGGAGCCGGTCTGCTCAATCCCGACAGTGAAGTGCAAGGGCTGCCAGGGAAGCTTTGTCTGAGTTTTTGTTGTGGCAATCTGAGTTTCTGGTCTGTGGACTCAACTCTACAAGTCCTTCATCTGGGGGAACGGAGGTGGCATGGACTGCAGCACCATGTGGTCCGCTGCGAGGGATTTCTCTATCAGGGTCATTTCATTGAAGGGATGCAAAAAAAAAAGAGAAATGCTGAAATTAAGATTGTACTACTACTTGGGTCAAAAAACGTTTCAATATAAATTATGCCATACTGAAAGTGTTTTGATATTTAGATATTTTGGTTTGTTAAAATACTGGTTAAGAAAATATCAAAGTAACAGTTTTGCCTTATTTGAATCAGGATCTCAATTCAATGTGTTTTGTGGGCTAAGTAATGGGGTAGATTTTGTCTTTACATTAAAATTATACAACATTAGGTCCTTTGTAAATTTATCAAACATATAACCTTAAAACAAATTTACTGAGGACCTTGAGCCCCTGATTTGTGTGAAATTCTACAATGCCTGTTTCAAAAACAATTGTGTCAGTGGTCATGCTTTTGTTAGATGAGAAAGTATTAAATTATCTTTGCTGTTTTTTGTTGATGCAAAGTTCACAAAAAGAGCACATTTTAATTTTGATGCTTTATTAAGCTTTTAGAGAATATTAGAACTGGAGGCTGAGCTTTTTCAGTTCTGTCAATTATTGTTAAGACTTCATTGGCCCCCTTCATATGGCAAATTCAAAGAATATTGATCTCTAGCAAAGTTGTGCAGTTACTGGTCTGTAATCACTAATTCCAACTGTTTTGTTTGGGAAGTTTCATTTGGAGAACATATTTTATATTATTCTGCATTTGCTTCCCACGAATACTTGAGATTTAAATCTGAACTGAAACTGCCTCTAAAGCATAGGAAACATTTTGTTGCTTTCCTGCAGTTACAGATTTTTGAAATACTTTTCCTGACAGCTTTCACATTAGCCAAGTATTAATTTAAAGGAAAATAATTTTTAAATAATCTGAATGGGATCCCCCCCAAGGGCTTGATTTTAGGTCCATTGATTGTTCTTTGTAAACTGAATTGTTTAGGCAGTACCATCTAGAAGTTTATGGATTGTATAAAACTTGATAATGTCATAAATAGCAAACAGAGTAACAGACTTCAAGACGATGGAGAATGTTGAAGTAGGCAGACACAGTTTAGTGTAGTTAAATGTGTGACTGTCTTCATACTGATACCCACCTTGGCAAGGAGGGAATGAGAGAGGAAATGCAAAGATACTTTCAGCAGCTAACATCATCTCTAGAGTTTCTCTATTCGCAGGTAAAGCATGCCGTCAGACAACCACCCGCCCCTCCCCAACCTGATCCAACAGATTCAATCAACTCCTCAGTCATGAGCACGAAAACTGAAGAAGCTAGCAACAACGAAGAGGAGGTCTGTGTGCTTTTCGTCAGTGGCCTTCCTATGGACATTAAACCATGTGAGCTTTACCTTCTCTTTCGATCATTTAAAATATGAAGGTTCACTGATCAAGTTGGCTTTGTTACATTTGACAGCAGAGCAGGAGCAGAAGCAGCAAAGAATGCTGCAATCACTAACCCTGCTGCTGCAGCGGCTGCACTTCACACTCAGATGCGCTGGTATCCTCCATCTGAAGCATCTCTGCAAGTTTTGTTAAGTATTTAACTGCCCTTATCCAAGATTTCAGATTTCTCTGTGGAGTGGTGTACAAGGACAGGCTGGATTTTGTTTTCAGGCTGGACTTTACTGAAGGAGACTTTGAATAATTGGCTCATTTCCACTCAACTTGGAGTGGTCACTAAGGACTGTGGATTTAGAACTTTATTGGTGAACACTCCCCCCCCCCAACCAACGTGGAAGGATCCTGAAGATCCTATCTACTGCCAGGAATAGTAATTTTTGTTATAATCATTGTATGCTGTGTCTCAATAACTTGCTTAAATACTGGCTGTCAGAGTCTTATGAAAGCTAGATGGTTATCATGGAATGATAAAAGGAAGGAAGATGATATTAAAAGAGTTAACTTGCTCTGCTGACCTGCAGGAAATTGCATGTCCCGAGGCTAGGGTGGGATGCCTCTGACTTACAGATTCTAAGAAATTATATTATTGTCCCCTAATATTCAGAGCCATTTACATTGTCATCTCCTACTATTTACATTTTCATCCCCTATTCAGAAATCAATAAGAACACTACAGTTGGAATTTGACTACTTCCCTTTAGCTACAAAAGAAAAAGATTTGCAACATATTTGGCCATTAATGGATGATTTGCATTACTTTGTTTCTGAAAATGACACACTCACTGCATTGTGTCATGAGTGGCATGTAACTATGAGGGAGTGACTGGGTGTTGCCTTGTGAGCATTACCGACTGTGATGTAAAGACTTTGTATAAAGGAAGGACTGTCTCTTTAGTTCAGAGCGCTTCCCTGAACATGCTTCGCAATCGTGGAGAAGAGCATTCAGGGTTTTTCCAAAGCTTGTATTGTGCTGTATTTGCTTAATAAAATTTGGTTGCGTGTCCACATGATGCAACTGCAACATGCCAACTTAAGTGTGTAAGGATCGCAGGGAAAAAAATAACTTAACAGATGGATTAGCCATGAGAAATGCAGAGTTCAGGGGATAGGGTAAGGCGGTTGGGTCTGGATGGGATGCTCTTTGGAAGGTTAGTGTGGATTCACTGGACTGAATGGCCTGCTTCCACTCTGTAGAGATTTTATAATTTACATCATGAATGTGTGATTTAGATTAGTTTGTTAGGATTTTGCCAGCCAATACTATGTCAGCAAGAGGTGTTAGTTCTTCTATGGATCTTTTGATTCTATGTTAATTTGGAGACATCACGTCTATTCTTCAGTTGTTACTATTCTGGTAGGAAGCGATGTTTATAGCCATACAGGATTGTGTTATCTTCTACATTAAACACAGCGATTCGAGTGAAAATAGATTATGTCTGGTGCCACCTTGCCATCAACTAACATAACAGAAATAATTTGCATTTACATCGCATCTTCCA
The DNA here is from genome assembly GCF_047496795.1 of Chiloscyllium punctatum. Classification (NCBI taxonomy): domain Eukaryota; kingdom Metazoa; phylum Chordata; class Chondrichthyes; order Orectolobiformes; family Hemiscylliidae; genus Chiloscyllium; species Chiloscyllium punctatum. Next base: position 3,137,773 of record NC_092746.1, on the reverse strand, counting down.
CAACTTCAGGGCATCCCAAAACACCTTACAAGCAATTAAATACTTTTGAAGGCAGTCAATTACAGTGTAGAAGTACGGCATCCAATTTTCACACAGTGAGGTCAAACAAACAAAATGATCATGAACGGATAACATTTTTTAAGTGAGCTGCTTGAAGAATAAATATTGTCAAAGACACCAATTATTATTTCTAAGAAAAGTATTGAACTCGTGCCCTATTTTACATTCATCCAAGAAAACAAATCTCGCTTAGTTTAAGATTTCAGCTGGAAGTGAACCAGGTCTTTAAAAAAGTCTGGATTTTGTGCTCTAGCTTCAGAATGGGGATTGAATGCACAATGTTCCGACTTGGGAAAGGCCACTACCAACTGAACAAAGGATGACTGATGCCACATGACATTTTCACAATTGATAAATTTAGAGTTAGTCATCTGACATTGCCCATTAAAAGGAATATAAATAGGCTCCCTGTCTGTAACTCTTGATGAGAATTTTCTCATTCCTGATGAAGGGCTTATGCTCGAAACGTCAATTCTCCTGCTCTTCGGATGCTGCCTGACCGGCTGTGCTTTTCCAGCATCACATTTCGACTGTAATTCTTTGGTGTTCTGGAACTCATCTAGGTCCAAGGAGCAGGAGAATCGCGTTTCGGGCATAAGCCCTTCTTCAGGAATCCTGAAGAAGGGCTTATGCCCGAAACGTCGATTCTCCTGCTCTTTGGATGCTGCCTGACCTGCTGCGCTTTTCCAGCAACACATTTTTCAGCTCCGATCTCAAGCATCTGCAGTCCTCACTTTCTCCTAACTCATCTAGATCGGTTAGTAGCTCACTAACAGGAGTGGATATCCTTCCACAGCATTGAAACCCATATGATTTGGAATCATTTATTTAGTTATTTAGATGATCACCATCTGAAATTTCCAAATAAGTGGATTCGTGCCAAAAAAGTCGAAGTTTATTCTGTCAAATAAACAATAGTTGAGATCAAAGTATAACTATGTTAGACTGCAAGTCAAAATGATAGCTCTACATTTACAACAGACCAGAAATTTAACTGGAAGCAACACATAAAAACTAAGGCAACAAAAGCAGTTCAGAGGCCAGGAATTTGCGACAGATAACCCACCCTTTGATGCTGAAAGTTTGTTCAGTACCTACATAGCACAAGTCGAGAGAGCGAGTGCTGCTTTAACAAGAGTCAAGAAACTTAACAGCATCCAGGACAAAGTGACATGATTGATAAGCACCCTTTCCACTATCATAATCATTCACTTGCCATGACTGCTTCAACAGCAGCTTCCAAGCCTCCTCAATCAAGTTATTTAAATTTGCAGCCTGGCAACTGTATTCCAATTATTTAAACAAACATAGTTTCTTTTGATTACAGTCTGTTCAGAAGAGCAGGGTTAAAACTGAAGACAGTGGAAAGTACTGGCGAGTAAATGACCCAGACTATTTTAGTTGTCTATTTGCTCGACAGGTTTGGCTAAAGGTACCCTTTGAGGTGACCAAGAGTTGTCACCAACTATCACAAATAAAGCCTCAAAAATCTTAACTTTGACGGGAAGATGCCACTGAAGAAACATTTTCTAGGCATTATACGCAAACCAACAATTCTAAGCAAAATAAGCCTTTACAAAATAACTTCTGAATTTATGCGGTATATAAACTCTAACTTTTCAGAATTCACAAGCAATTTTGTTAAAAGACTTTAATACTGTGGAAAAAATTCTTTATGATTTTTAGCATTAACAAAAGGAAGTAAGAGTACTGGAATTACATTAGAATTAGTAAGTAGCTGATGGTTCAAATTAAAATTCATTTTGAATAGTTAATTCATCAAAGAGATGCATAAATATTTTTCTAGACTTTTTTGAAGATCACCTCAGTTATTCAAATTACTGTACTAATCACATCACTGTTAAAATCCAGTTACACCTGAATACACAAGGAATAATGTTTCACAGCAACGTAAGTTGGAAAAATCAATGTTCTTAACTCATTTCAGTGACTGCCAGTTCTAAGAGGGTCCAGAGCCTGTACCAGAGTCCCCAGTGACAAACTGCAACTTCAGAATTACTGTGTTAATCTGCTTGAGCCTAACACCTGAAAGGGTTGAAAGTCTGTTACAAACCTTTATAATTTATTGTCACATCCCTCCCTATTCCACAAAATCCAGATCAAGACATTCAAGTAAAATTATGACCACAACAATAATGGTTAGAATATGATTACTGTATGAATATGCAATATATAAGTGTCACAAGTCATTAGTCGTGTAGCATTCTTCATTATAATACTGCACGCAAAAACAAAATGTAATTTACCATATAGCTTTGACTCCCCAGTCGAATGTTAAACCCCTAGAAGGCCACAAAGACTATTATCTGGTAAATAACCCATCCTCATGTGAATCAATCTCTTTTAGTTGTTTATTGAAGGAACTAAGAAGGTTGCAAAATAATTAGTTTTATGTCACAATTCTGAAAAGCAGAAACTAAATTAGTTTCAATTATTTTGCTTTCATGACCAATTATGATGTCTGCACCACTGTGGGAAAAAAACATGTGCATAGTTTCTCCATATACAGTGGTAATCTCACATGGTATTGGTCTCAGTGATCAGGGTTAAAATAGAGGACTGAGAGAGTGAGAAGGACACCTATAGGCATACAGGTATATTGTTAAGAAAACCATTGTAATAGGCCTCTCTAAAGAGATCGTAAATTGCACAGATAAATAACTAGATAAATAAAAATCCAGTGAAAAGCGTAAAAGTAAGTCCACAAGTAGTGAAATTACTATGCACATTAGTATTTATAAGTTTTGTCACTGGGTTACAATGTACTCTGCATGCAACTAGCAGAGACACGATTAAATCTTTTTATAGCAAATAATTGTTTCTGCATGGAGTGAAAATAATACACGCATAGAAAGCTTATTCTGTTGTCCTGTTATGTTCTTGCTATCTCTGTACACTACTGTCTCAATGAAACATAAAAACAATCAAGTTATTTTTAACAGAACAGAAAATTAAGAAATTTCAATACATTATGTGGAAATATTAATTTCTGAATTTGCAATATTAACAACGTGAAGTACAGGTGTTGGAATTACATTCAGTAATAAGGAGCTGATGATACAAATCCTAATAAAAAACTTGCTTAATTTTGTAAAATCCTTGATGATAAATTTTGAACAGTAACATGCTGAGCTTTCAGCAACCTGTGAATCATAAACAGATGTGTACCTGGTCCTGAAGCAGAGACGGTGGCAGCCTGCCAAAGGATTTACAGTTGAAGGATATAAAGGGCCCAGATTAGAGAATGAATGCCCAACATTTGACTCCTCATCCCATGCAAGGTAAGAATTCTAAATCTCCAAGCCAATGGGCTCCACAACCAAACAAGATCCTTCCATCCCAGCCAAGGAAGCAGAGACGAGAATCATAGAAGCCCTACGGTGTGGAAACAGACCATTCGGTCCTACAAGTCCACACCGACCCTCCAAAGATTAACCCACCCAGACCCACTCCCCAACCCTATTACTCTACATTTACCTCTAACTGAGGCACTAACCTACACATCCCTGAACACAGTGGGGAATTTTAGCATGGCCCATTCACTTAACCTTTCCAAAACATAGTGGGAAGGAGACGAAGAAGTAAATATATTGTGGGTACTTTGCTAGCACTGGTGACAATCGGAAAATCTAAGTTTGGAGAATAATAATCAAATTAGTTGTTTAAAAACCTGCAATTATCAAGTTTCAGTAGAAAGAACATGGGTTCTTACAGAAGAGAAATGAGAATAATAAAGTTTGCAACAGTACATTTAAATGTCACATTTTTGTGATTTTGGAAGTGCTCATTTTGTATTACTTGGAGCTTCAGCTGCTACTAAACAGTCAGGGCCTTATTTTATGTGGCGAGCATGAACATCTTTAAAATACCTCAGCTGGAGCTTTTGCCTGTAATGCATAAAATACAGCAGCTCTGGTGTAAAAATCCTGCAATTCATCAGTATTAAAATTAAGAAAATCAGTAAGGCAGACAAAGCAGTAAGCAAACTTAAGAGCTAATTTATTAAACATTTTTGTGGTAATATTTTATAGAGAAGGCTCAGGACTCATTAAAGGACTGGACTGGGTACTAAATATTCTTAGATAAAAGGAAACAAAAAAAAGAGTAAAGATGACAGTATTGATTTAAGGAGCATAAAGCAGTACTGGAGAAAGGATACTCTAGAGGGGTCAAGGTCAAAATCGAGGAAACAGTGGCAGTACCAATATACTACTGTGGGTATTCTGTAGGCCACAAACTAGTTGGAAAGAAATGAAGGAACAAATTAGCAGGTCAACTCCAGACTTGCAAGAAGAATAATGATAATGGGGGACTTTAATTATTCCAAAGAGACTGAGATCTTAATAATGTAGTGGATGAGTGTTTCTGCGCTGAAAATGTGTTGCTGGAAAAGCGCAGCAGGTCAGGCAGCATCCAAGGAGCAGGAGAATCAATGTTTCGGGCATGAGCCCTTCTTCAGGAATGCAGAATCCTGAAGTAGGGCTCATGCCCGAAACGTCGATTCTCCTGCTCCTTGGATGCTGCCTGACCTGCTGCGCTTTTCCAGCAACACATTTTCAGCTCTGACCTCCAGCATCTGCAGTCCTCACTTTCTCCTCCGATGAGTTTTTCTGGCCCAGTGACCAAGGAGGTATTTTTGAAACTGGTTCTAAGGAATGCAGTGGGAAAGTGTCAGCGGGAGAGCATCTGGGAGAAAGTGCTCACAATTTCATACACTTTAGGTTGGCTATGGAAAAGGACAAGGGACAATCTGGGTAGAAATCATGAATTGCAAAAGAACTAATTTTACATGGTTAAGTATAGAGGTGGCTCACATAATTTGGAACCAGTTTAGTGGGGAAGGGGAAACTGACAAGAAGTATGACGGTAAATAGAAAGGAAAGCAGGTTTGCGTGTGTGCAGGAGTGCTTAACTACAAGGCAGACTATGAAAGTAGTTAAAAAAGAAGGATAACTCAGGAGATATTATTAATGGAGATGTTAGACTTCATAAAGCGTGCATTTAAACTAGCATAAAGGCACTTTACCTGAATGTTCATTGCATTCGAAATAAAGTAGATGAGTTAAGCACAAATCATCACGAATGAGTATGATTTAGTAGCCATTACAGAGACTTGGCTGCAGAATGGTCATGACTGGGAGTTAAATATTCAGGGGTATCAGACTATTTGGAAGGACAGACAGGAAGATAAGGGGGGATGGTGTAGCTTTGATGTTTAACAATGACGTCAGGGTGGTGGTGAGAGATGATACAGGTTCTATGGAGAATAAGGTTGAATTCATTTGGGTGGAAATTAGAAATACTAAGAAGAAAAAGTCACTGATAGGTGTAGTCTATAGGCCACCAAATAATACTATCACATTGAGGTAGGCAATAAGCACGAAGTAACTAAAGCTGTAAAAATGGTACGGCAATTATCATGGGGAATTGTAATCCAAATGTCAATTGGTCAAACCAGGTTGGTCAAGGTAGCCTTGAAGAGGAATTCATTGAGTGTATCCGCAATACTTTTCTTGAACAGTATGTAATGGAACCGACGAGAGAGGAAGCTATCCTAGATCTGGTCCTGTGTAATGAGACAGAAATAATTAGTGATGTCATAATGAGGGATCCTCTTAGAAAGAGCGATCACAGTTTGGTTGAATTTAGAATACAGATGGAAAGTGCATATAATATTCAATACCAGGGTCCTGTGCTTAAACAAAGGTGACCACAATAGGAGGGCGCAGTTGGCTAGAGTAGACTGGAAGCAAAGACTTTATGGTGGGACAGTTGACAAGCAGTGCAGGACATTCAAAGCAATTTTTCAAAGTGTTCAGCACAAGTATATACCAGTGAAAAGGAAGGACTGTAGAAAAGGAGTAATCTGCCATGGGGGTGTCTAAAGAAGTAAGGGAGGCTATCAAGTTAAAAGAGAAGGCATACAAAGTGGCAAAGACCAGCGGGAAACCAGAAGATTGGGAAAACTTCAAAAGGTCAACAGAAAGTCACAAAAAAACTATAAAAAGTAAGATAGATGATGAGAGCAAATTAGCTCAGAATACAAAGACAGATAGCAAAAGTTTCTACAAATCTAAAACAAAAATGTGTGGCGAAAGAATACATTGGTCCTTTGCAGGATGAGAAGCAGGATTTAGTAATGGGAAGACAGGAACTGGTCAAGGTATTGAACAGGTATTTTGTGTCAGTCTTCATGGTGGAGGACATGAATAACATGCTAGTAATTGACAAGGAAACTACGGTATGTGAGGAATATCACGAAAGCCGTCGTGTTGGTCAAGCTAATGGAGCTAAAGGTAGACAAGTCTCCTGACCCTGATGGAATGAATTCCAGGGTTCTAAAATAGATGTGGAGAGAAATAGCAAATGTACTTGAGGCAATTTTCCAAAATTCACTGGACTCTAGGGCAGTTCCAGCAGACTGGAAAACAGCAAATGTGACAACACTGTTTTAAAAATGAGGTAGACAAAAGATAGGGAATTATAGACCGGTTAGCTTAACTTCTGTCACGGAAAAGTGCTTGAATCTATTATTAACGAAAAAATAGCAAGACACTTTGATAGAAATTGTCCCTTTGCGTAGGTGTAGCATGGATTCATGAAAGGCAGGTCATGCTTAACTAATCTACTGAAATTCTAGGAACACATTACGAGCACAGTGGACAACAAGAACCCAAGGATAACAAGCTGTGCTGTATCTAGATTTCCAAAACCATTCAACAAGGTGCTAACAAAAGGCTGCTGCATAAGATAGAGATGTTTGGCATTATGGGTAATGTATGAGCACAGATAGACGATTGATTAACTAACAGGAAGCAAAGAGTGAAGGTAAATGAGTCCTTTTCTGGTTGGCGATCAGTGACTAGTGGTGTGCCTCAGGGATCAGTGTTGGGACCACAATTTACATCGATAATTTAGAGTTGAGGACCACGTGTAGTATGTCAAAGTTTGCAGATGACACGAAGATGAGTGGTAGAGCAAAGTGTGCAGAGGACTGCAAAACTTTGCAAAGGGACATAGACAGTTAAGTGAGTGGGCAAAGGTCTGGCAGATGGAATACAACGTTAATAAATGTTTAGTAATCCCATTTTGGTAGGAATAACAGTAAAAAGGACTACTATTTGAATGGTAAAAATTGTAGCTGGTGAGGTCACACCTGGAGTACTGCATGTAGTTTTGGTCTCCTTACTTGAGAAAGGATGTACTGGCACTGGAGGGGGTGCAGAGGAGGGTCACTAGGTGGATTCCAGAGTTGAGGGGGTTGGCTTTTAGATTAGATTACTTACAATGTGGAAACAGGCCCTTCGGCCCAACAAGTCCACACCGCCCCGCCGAAGCGTAACCCACCCATACCCCTACATCTACATCTACCCCTTACCTAACACTACGGGCAATTTAGCATGGCCAATTCACCTGACCTGCACATCTTTGGACTGTGGGAGGAAACCGGAGCACCCGGAGGAAACCCACGCAGACACGGGGAGAACGTGCAAACTCCACACAGTCAGTCGCCTGAGGCGGGAATTGAACCCGGGTCTCCGGCGCTGCGAGGCAGCAGTGCTAACCACTGTGCCACCGTGCCGCCCACTTATGAGGAGAGACTGAGTAGACTGGGATCATATTCACTGGAATTTTGAAGAATGTGGTGGGGGGGGGGGGGCGGGGAAGGAGACTTAGAAAAACATATAAAATTATGAAGGGAATAGGTAAGGTAGAAGTAGAGAGGATGTTTCCATTGGCAGGTGAAACTAGGACAAGAGAGTTTCGCCTCAAAGTTAGGAGGAACAGATTTCGGACGACATTGAGAAGGAACTTCTTCACCCAAAGGATGGTGAGTCTGTGGGATTCCATGCCCAGGGAAGTAGTTGACACTACTTCAGTAAATGTTTTTAAAGCGAAGATAGATTTTTTGAACAATGAAAGAATTAAGGGTTATGGTGAGAGGACAGTTAAATGTGGAGCTGAGGCCACGAAAAGATCAACCATGATCTTATTGAATGGCGGAATGGGCTCCAAGGACCAGATGACCTACTCCAGCTCCTAGTTCTTATGTTTAAAGAGTAGATGGTTCAGATACAGTCAAGGTGCATTAAGGTGGGCCAACAAAGCCAGGACATCCTGGATGAAGAAAGAGTATAAGTTGAAGCAGACAAAGAATGTGTATAACAGATAATCAGATTGATAACACAACAAACAACAAAGCTGAATTATAGAAAGGTCAGAGAGGAACGGAGAAAGGAAATACTGGGGGTGTCAAGGAGGGAGAGCATGAGAAGAGACGGGCAGCTAGTATGAAAGAGAATCCAAGATCCTTCCATAGATTTATAAATAGTAAAAAGTTGAGGGGGATTGACTGGTGATCAAAAGTGTGATGGAAGTAGAGGGCATTACTGAAGTATTAAATTTATCATTTGCATCTGTCTTTGCCAAAGAAGAAGATGCTCCTAAAGTCATAGTGAAAGAGGATTTGTTGAGACATTGTATGGGCTAAAATTTGATAAGAAGAGGGTTTGGAAAAGCTGCCTGTACTTAAAGTTGTTCAGTCACCACACTAGATGCAAGGGAGGCAAAAATGGAAATAGCACAAGTAAATGACTTGGGGTGGTGCAATTGCAAATGGCTCACTCTTTTCAGTAAAGGATGCAAGGGTAAACGTAGCAACTGCAGACCAGCCAGTTTAACCTGGATAGAGGAAAATATTTCAGAAATGATGAACATGACAAAATTAAGTCACTTGGACAAGTGTAGATTAATTAAGGAAAGGCACAGATTTGATGAAGGCACATCATGTTTAACTAACTTGATTTTTTTTTGAAAAGCTAATAGTGGACTGATTGGTAATTTTGTTTACATGGTGAACATAGACTTGTAAAAAGTGTTTAATAAACTGTTGCACAGCAGGCTTGTCATAAAAGTCAAATGTCCACAGATTAGCAAGGATGGCAGAAGTATTGATAAAAGTAAAATAAGACAGTTGTTTTTTGGGCATGAGGAAAATACGCAACAGAGTTCTCCAACAGACTGTACTATGGCCATTGCTGTTCATAATTAATGACCTTGCTGAGTTGCTCTAGTAGACAGTTGACATGTACAAATAAAACTTAAAAACCACCTCCTGTGCTGTAACCTATGATCTTGCACCTATCTGATTGACAGAGTCTACATTTCAGCTGAGATTACAGCTAACATTTTTTCTGAATTATGTAATTTAATGCAGCCATTAAATTGGCTAATTATTTGATGTATTGATAACTTGTTAACAATTATTTTTCTTAATGGAAAATGCAAAGCTATGAAATAACATGCAAAAATAAAAAGGTTATAGCACAAAAAGGAGAGAGTTTGGCACATTCTGCCAGTGATGTTTCTTTAGAAGAGTTATCCAGTTAATCTCTAACAGCCTGCTCATTCTGTATAACCCTGAAAAACTTTTGTCTTCAAGTATTTACCCAGTTCCACTTTGAATGTTGGTACTGAGTCTACTTCTTCCAGCCAGGCAATTTGTGCATTCCAGATCATCATAACTTGATGCCTCCACCAACAGTGCCTCCCTAGTCTTAAACAATCAGTGTCAAAATGCTTCCCCTTGTGTTACTATTGCTTCTTTTGTCAATTATTTTAAACTTGCGTCCTTTTATTCTTTATCTTTCCCTCAATGGAAATAGTTCTTCGCTTTCAGGAGTTGATGGATTAGTGGTATAATTGCTTGAATATTGATCTAGGAACTCTGCTTCCGATGACCGGGGTTTGAATCCCATCACAGTAAATGGTTGAATTTGAATTCAGTAAATATCAGGAGTTAAGAATCTAATGATGAAACCATCCTTGATCGTCAGAAAAACCCACCTGGTTTACTAATGCACATCAGGGAACATCCTTCTGTTTTGGCCTGCATGTGATTCCAGATCCACAGCAATGTAGTTGACCCTGGACTACCCACTGAAATGGCCAAGCAAGCCACTCAGTTGTATCAATTGCTATGAAGTCTAAACAAAGAGATGAAACAGAACAGACCAGCTGGCCTTAACCAAGGCAATAAGAATGACTGGCAAGAAGAGTATGGTTAATGCTGCGAAGTCCTCCTTACTAACATCTGGGGGCTAGTGCCTGATCTAGTCTTACTGACTGAATCATACCTTACAGACAGTGGCTACAAGAGGCTAGGAATCCAGCAGTGACTGACTCCCCATAGCCATTTCATTAACGACAAGTCACAAGTAGAAGTGTGATGGAATATTCCCCATTTGCCAGGATGAGCGTAGCTCCAACACCACAAGAAGCTTGTCACCATTCAGGACAAAGCTCACTTGAGTGCCACCAAATCCACAAACATCCACTCCCTTCACCATTGATACTCACTGGCAGCAGTGTTTACTGTCTAAAAGATGCACTGCAGAAATTCACCAAAGTCCTTAGGAAGCATCTTCCAAACCCATAACTACATTGATCTAGAGTGACAAGGACAGAAAATACACGGGAATACCAATATCTGCAAGTTCCTTTCCTTGACACTCAACATCCTGACTGAGAAATATTTTGCCACTCCTTCACTGAATCTGTGTAAAACCCCGGAATTCCTACCTTAAAGGTATTGTGGGCCTACCTACAGCTTGTGGACTACAGTGGTTCAAGAAGGCAGCTCACCACCACTTTCTCAAGGATAACTAGGGATGGGTAATAAATGTGGCCCATAAGTGAATAAAACAAAATACTCTGTTGAGACACTTCATGACTTTAAATAACTCTACCAAACCTTCTCCAAGACTTCTCTTTTCCAAGAAAAAAATGGGTCCAACTTCTTCAATCCATCTACATAATGGAATTTCTTCATTCACAGGACCATCCTTTGAATTTTTGTCTGCACTCTACTGCCTTTGCACCTTTCGTAAAGTATGCCACCCAAGTTGGACAGGTTTTCTCAATTGCGGCCAATACAGTGTTTTAGAACAAAGAACAGTACAGCACAGTACAGGCCCTTCGGCCCTCAATGTTGTGCCAGCCTTTTATCTTGATCTAAGATCATACTAAGCTACATAGTACCTTCATTGTACTATTTTCCATGTGCCTATCCAAGAGTCGCTTACATGCCCCTAATGTATCTGACTCTACTACCACTGCTGGTACACACCTACCACACTCTGTAAAAATCTACCTCTGATATCTCCCTTAAACCTTCCTCCGATTACCTTAAAATTATGCCCCCCCATGATAAATATTTTCGCTTTGGGAAGAAGTCTCTGGCTATCCACTTTATCTATGCTTCTCATCAGTGTTGTGTATAAGTTTAACATAATATTCTTGAGTTTATATTTTATGCCCCTATTAAAAACTCCTAGGCCGCTTTATGCTCTATTAACTTCTCTCTCAACCTGATATGCCATATTCAATGATATATGCACATTTACACCCAACATCCCTCTGCTGCTTCACCACCTTCGGAATTGTACCAAATGAATCACTTCACAATGCTCTGCATTAAATTTTAACTGTCAATCCACCAACCCTTTTTTTGGAGTTCTGTGCTATTCTCTCCACAGATCACAATGTTTCTAAATTTTGTGTCATCTGCAAAATGTAGTTGTGCTCTGTAAACCAAGAGCCAAGTCATGAATGTAGATCAGGAAGAACAAGGATCCCAAGACTGACCTTGAAAACATAACTGTGCTTTGAAAAACATCATTAACCACTACTTTCTAATTCCTACTATTTAGTCAATTTTGTAACTGTGTTGCTTCTATCCACTATTCCATGAATTGTAATTTCACTCATTAGTCTGTTAAGTGGTGCTTTATTGAATGCTTTCTCAAAGCCCAAAGTCACAGCTAAAGTATCCCATCATCAATCTTCTCTGTTCTTCAAAATATTCCTGTATGTTAATAAACGATGATTTCCCCTGACATTATGAAACTAAGAACAGAACAAGAAAAACCTACTAATAAAATAAAGTGGAAAATGAACCAATAAAATTGCCACAAACTTAATATTGAAAATATTTGTCCTGTCCTCAGTTCCTTTAAGCCTGATTTAAGCATTGATTAAATTTGGAAAGTAAGGATTCTTACAATATGTGGAATCTTACAAGAAATTGAGTGACATATGCTATGACAAGATTTGTGGTGTCTTCCGTGCAGAGTCCTTATTGAGATTTATAGTATCATCAGGGGCATGGATAGGGTAAATAGACAAGGTCTTTTCCCTGGGGTTGGGGGGAGTCTGGAGCTAGAGGGCATAGGCTTAGGGTGAGGGGGCAAGGTTCAAAAGAGATCTAAGGGGCGACATTTTCCACACAAATGGAACAAGCTGCCAGAGGAAGTGGTGGAGGCTGGTACAATTACAACATTTAAAAGGCATTTGGATGGGTTTATGAATAGGAAGGGTTTGGAGGGATATGGGCCAAGTGCTGGCAAATGGGACTAGATTAATTTAGGACATCTGGTCGGCATGGACGAGTTGGACCAAAGAGTCTGTTCCGTGCTGTACACCTCTATGACTCTAGTTGGACAAGTGGTCCAGCAAGGTCAATGATGTCTGGTGCATTTCACTACATCTTTTAGATGGTTTTAAACTCAGGTTTGTTATGCCACATCTTTGGACTTGGAACTCTGGCCTTCTGGTTCAGGGGGAAGAACTCCACCACTGTGACCCAAGAGCCTTACACCACATCTCATGCTTTTGCTGAATAGTAAAGCTGGTTTCCCACTGGGCAGCAGCAAGTTGTCAATCAAGGGAGGCTATTGCTTGCTAAAGGCATTATTAACAACCTAACTTGCTGAATTAATATTCAGCTTCCTATTTTACCAAACACGCCAAACAAGCTAGAAGTTGAGAAATTTCAATATGGCAATACTCACGAGAGTATTTGATGACTTTAGCTCGCCACTGGCTGTGAGGTACTTCCATGTTGCTGAACAGCAAACATTATTTCAAGGCTAGTCCATAAACACCAGCTGCACACAACCTTATCCACAAACACTGGCATCTGGCATTTGCCAATCCCTTCCAAACATTATGGCAGCTTGCAGCCTACTTAGCAAACACAGACATGCATTGAAGATTGCACTAGCAATGAGCATTAAAAGGCTGTTCCAAGGATACTTTGTGCATTTGGACAGATGCCGCTTAAGGATTGAACCAGGCTGCGTCCTTGCTTTCTTAGCACTGAGTCACTTTGCGTCTAACTGCATGCTTATGCTCACTTCCCTTGCCTTTGTGTATCAGTTAACATTGTCACACAATTAGGTAGCTTGTTTCACTGGCCCCAGGTCCTCAGTCAATACATTTTGCTGTGTGGCACTTTGCTATGTCAATCTCAAACCTACACTGTGCCAGCAGCTTACACCATGCAAACATTGCATGTGCAGCAGGCAAGCAGCCATGGGTCAAAGCATTAAGAGAGTAGTCCTTACCAAAGTCTAGGGAGTTATATGTCAAAAAGTGTGACACTGGAAAAGCACCGCATGTCAGGCACCATTGAAGGAGCAAGAGAGGTAAACATCGTACCCAAAACATCAATTCTCTTGCTCCTCAGATGATCCCTGACCTGCTGTGCCTTTTTAGTGCTGCACTTTTCAACTCTGACTCTCCAGCATCTGCAGTCATCACTTTCTCCATGGAGTCCTCTGTCAGACGGTCAGGAGTTGCAACACAGAAAATCAAGGGCAGCCTTGGATACTAATCCAGTCGGGGTAAGCAGGTATCCATATATTTGCAGTCAAGGACCTAGGTCAGGTCTGTGACTCCATAGCAACCAGGGGGGTAAAGCTAATGTGGTGGGGTAGATGTGCAGCCATCAGCTAGGAATCTGGGCACTGCTTATTCAGAACTGTCTGAAAATCTGCTCAAGGTTGTGGGCCACGATCAGTCCTTTGGGTCTGTCCACAGAAGCTAAAAGAAATGCATTGCAGGACAGAGTGATAACAAGAAGGAAGGTTCAGCAACCATTTTTTTCAGATCTGGCTGGGAGAAGAGCAGATAAGAGTTAGGAAGGTGGGCAACATTACATGAAAAAAAGGGACATGGTAAATCATAGGTAGGAACAGGGTCAAATAGGGGCAGGGTTCAGCTGCGGTGAGGTGTACCCTGGCTTCATGGTGCAGATTCAATTCAACTCTTTTCTCTATTTGGAAACAGGTCCCTTGGCCCAACAAGTCCACACCAACCCTCCGAAAAGTAACCCAGCCAGACCAGTGATTAATGGCATCTAACACTATGGGCAATTTAGCATGGCCAATTCACCTGACCTGCACATCTTTGGACTGTGGGAGGAAACTGGAGCACCCGGAGGAAACCCACGCAGACACGGGGAGAATGGGCAAACTCCACATAGATGGTCGCCCAAGGCTGGAATTGAACCTAGGACCCTGGTGCTGTGAGGCAGCAGTGCTAATCACGGAGGCATCTATGCAATGTATGGGATACAAATCTATGGGTTCTTTAATCTCTGGTGATCTTAATGCATTGGCACCTTGTATTCCCTCCACCTCCCATGCTTCACTGACCACTTAATTGACAACAACTTTTGGACACAGAGGCCATCGAAAGAATAGAGATGTTGTCGGGTGTCAGCAAGATCCAGGGCCCTCTACACACTTTATCTGTCTTTCTTCAACATGCTCAAGCAGGCTTGCAATGCAGATATTGATCCATGGTACAGTGTATAGACATGATGTTCGGCATCATACTGGTAGAGTTACATTTGGGACTACACAGACAAACAATCAGCTGTAATGTCAGACCAGTGAACTTTATAGAAAAGTTCCATTTGTCACATGGCCCTTTGCAGCCTTGAAACGTAAAGTCCTTTTCTCATCCTAAAAGAGGCACATTTGTAATTAGAATACATTTCTACCATAGTACCATTTAATTGGCAAAGACTTGTTTGGGTCTGTATCCGATTTCATCAGTAAGTTTCTGTAAATCCTCGGATAGGCCTGCCATCTTCATGATCTGCTAATTCTGCCTCTCTTTGCAAGTTCACATAATGCAACAAAAACTGCTTCCTGAAATTACCAAACTGCTGGCTGCAAGTGTTCCTTTGCTTGTGGCTATCTCATCATTACCAGTCTTCTCAAAATTGTACAGATCCATAGCTTTGGCTTGAATCGATGGGAGATTGATAGCAGCATTTTTCTGATTCATGTCCTCTAGCCACCAGCTTATATACTCTTTCCATTTCACCATAGCTTTGTCTCTTGGCATATGTGCTACTGCTACACTTTTTGAACCACTAAGGGCTACACTTACACAAATTTCTGTCAAGTTAGATTCGATTGAATGAATAGTTGACTTGTTCATCCCTTCGAGACTTTGGAAGCCAACTTTTTGACCTATCAAATTATATACACATTTTCGCTCTGTGAAGACATTCCTACTCTTTCAGGTTGACCACGTGTCTTTTTGAATGGACTGTATGCAGTTAAGTGCTCCAGCTCTTTGGGGCCAAACTTGCAACATAACGAGAGGACTTCACGAGTGCATGGATCTATGGATAGGAAATCAGCAGATAACAAGGAAGAGGTGTACTTTATGGTTAGGTAAATTTCAAAATGTGGAGATTATTCAAACTGTGTATCATTTTGTTTCAATAATGGTCAGCCTTGGATTTTGAACATGCGTTTCCCACTAAATACTTCAAGCAAAATACTTTTGTCTAGAATTTAGAAGGATGAGGGGTAACCTGATCGAAATCTTCAAGATATTAACAAGAAGAAAAAAAGTGTAGAAAGAAGAGAAACTACTTCTACTGATTAGGGATTCTATAACTAGGGGACATAACCTAAAAATTAGAGCCAGACTGTTCAGGAGAGATCATAGATCGTCATAGGAGCCCTACAGCGTGGAAGCAGGCAATTCAGCCTATCGAGTCCTAGCCAACCTCTGAACAGCATCCCATCCTATCCCTGTAACCCTGTATTTCCCATGACTAATCCACTTAGTCTGCACATCCTGGACACTAAGGGCAATTTAACATGGCCAATCCACCTAACCTGTACATCTTTGGACTGTGGGAGGAAACTGCAGCACACAGAGGAAACCTAGGTAGACATGGGGAGAACATGTAAACTCCACACACAGTCGCCCGAGATTGGAATCAAACCCAGGTCCCTGGTACTGTGAGGGCAACCAAAAATAACTACCAAGCCACCGTGCTGCCCTGATGTTAAGAAATACTGCACAAAAAATGTAGTAGAGGTTTAGAACTCTTTCGCAAGCAGAAACTGATGCTAGATGTCTCGGGTTACATTTTTGTTAAGCAAAGATACTAAGGGGTATGGGCCAAAGGCGGGTCTGTACAGTTAGGCCACAAGTCAGCCATGGTCTTATGGAATGGTGGAACAGGCTCAAAGGGCTGAATGGCCTACATCTGTTCCAATGTTAATATCCACAAGCTAGAAAAATGTATCTTCCAGCATTGTGAAGTATCTATTCAACTATTTAAAATGAAAATGCTGCCAAGTAAAAAGATAGTGGCTCAGTGAAGCAACTCTGGTGCAATAATCCAATACATAGAAATTGAGTTTCATTAAACTAAGATTGCTGCAATATATGTCCCAAAAAAATGAACGTTGCCCCATTGTTTGGTATAAGATTGGAAGCTTGCTGTTGATTACAACTGCTTTTAGAATTAATCTTGCTATTCTTTATATCATAATAAAACAGACAGTAAGTTATTTTAAAATCCTAATTTCATTTTGCTGTAATCTACAAATCATTGACACTACTTGCACTTAGTATCAATCATTTCACATTAAATTTTCTTTATATACGAAGATCAATGTAAGATTTTACATAAAGGGGCAGCAACCCAGTTCAGAGTTTAAATTACACCACACTGCAAACTTAAAACTCCTCGGATATTAATTGCTGTATTTAGTATATAGAGAAACCAATTTCCGAATAATTAACTGGGCAATCAGCATTCAATTAACTCAAATGTTATAGTGAAAGTAGTTTATTATATAGTCACTCTCACCAGAGACTTACAACTTTATACACAATATCTTTTCATCTTATTTTCTAAGGTAGTAGTTACATATTCATCATGGCCCTTAGAATGTGAAGCTTTAAGCACACTTCAAAAAGAAGCGTTACTATTTTTATATGCACTTCATTTTAAATGACCTGTTCAGATGTGTTTTGATACACCTTTGGAGCAGGTAGGACTTGAACTTGGGGCGTTTGGCTCAAAAAGTAGGGATACTACCTTTATGCCATACAACGTAGTATATACAAGAAAATAACTCTGACTTTTTACATTATGTCTTCATTATTGCCTTAACCAAACTAATTTCAGGACATGCTTAGAGGAAGACAAAAGTTTGTCGGTGACATTAGCTTGACTTTAAGATATTTTCTTTTGGATTTTTTTTTAGAATCCCTACTATGTGCAAACAGCCACTTGGCCCAACAAGTCCACAGCAACCTTCTGAAGAGTAGCCCACTCAGACCAATTTCCCTAGCCTATTATTCTGCATTTACCCCTGACTAATGCACCTAACCTACACATCCCTAAACACTATGGGCATTTCACATGCTCATTTCACCTGGCCTGCACATCTTTGGATTGTGGGAGGAAACAGAGTACCCAGAGAAAACCCACGCAGTCATGGGGAGAATGTGCAAACTCCACACAAACAGTCGCTAAAGACTAGAATCAAACCGTGGTTCCTGGTGCTGTGAGGCAGCAGTGCTAACCACTGAGCTACCATGTGAGGGGTATTCTGTCACAAGGGACATCATTGTTATTGGTTTCTGTTGTACTGTATCTTTAACGTGCAAAGCATCTTGCAGTAAACTAGTTTTGTAGAACAATGAGGCTTACATCTTATTCCCATTAAGGATGTTTCATGATAAGTTAATTAATTAAGGTAGGGGATCAATAACTGGGATTCTGAACAAACTGAATAATGGTACTTCTACAACTGAGTATGCTGGAATGGAACAAAATTCTAATTTCCTTGCTAACTGCTGGAAGAACTATATTAGCTATTTATTTAAATTCATAAAACGCACAGATCAAAGAGACATGTGGTTTTATAAACTAAAGGTCTTTACTGCCCACAACAGACAGCTGAGTTAAGTGATTCAGAGGTAGTGCTCATCGATGAAAATGAACAAGCCATCATTTTGAACTGCTTCAATTTTGCCATGTCAGTATTCAGCATGATATTCATTTCTAGGGAATTAAAACTAGGAGGACAATCTTTTAGTCCGTAGATTTCTCCTCAACAGTGGCACTCCAGGGGATGCTGTATCAGCCGCAGCCGCAGCCACAGCCACAGCCACAGCCACAGCCTCTCCAAAACCTACTCCTCTTGGCAAGTGGGACTTCTCAAACAGGCTCCTAACCTTGGTCAAAAGCCTGTTGGTGATTAATTAGATGCCTAATTGCCATAAGATCTGTGAATTTACAAACTTGATCCAAAAACTGGAAGGATTCCCCCCACCCCCCCAATCTTTGACACAAGTTGGCTTTAGAAAAGGTTCCCGTTCATTCAATTTATTCAAAATATTAGATCAATAGATTCTGTACAAGCTGCTTTTTCTATTGTTTAACCAAAGTAGAGCTAAGATTAAAATGCATTTAGAATAGTTAACTTTCAATGAAATTTCAGGATGATGATTCACTCCAATTACTATTACCAACACCATTTATTAGAATTACCTCATTCTAATGTTGTCTGCCATTTAACTAGTAATAAACACTGCATTTCTTAAGACTTTTTAACTCTGCAGTGCTTTAATAGGCTGGTTACCAAAGTGATTGAAAAACTGATAAGCCTGTATACAAAGTTTGCATGTCACATTTTGGAGAAAATATAATCACTGCAGCACAGATTATGTAAAAGAATTGCATTCAGGTCATTGGAAATGGGATGTACTAACAAGGCTTGCACCCAACAGAAGCAAATATTAAAAATTCAAACTGCCCACTCACTTAGCCTGTCTATATTCCTTTGCAGATACCTACTTCCTCTTGACAAACCACTTCCCTATCTGAGAGTAATTGGTAAATTCAGCTACTATTCGTTTGATCTCCTCATCCAAATCACTGATATTAAGTGTTAATAGTTGAGGCCTTAGCACTCTTCCATGTGACACTCCACTAGTTACAGCCTGACAAGCAGAAAGAAATCACATTGATCTCTACTCTCTTCTTCTGGCTAACTAACTTATCCATGCTAATATATTACTTCCTACCCCATATGAAATTAAGACAAGTCTTAAAGACAAATCCACTTCAATTGCAAAATCTGGGCAAACCTTTTCATTCTGAAAATAAAGTACACACTAATTTAATACTATAACAATTAAATGTTCAATTTTCAGTGCTGGAACATTCTTGAATTAAGCAGGCAACATTAGCATGATGTTTCTCCCTGCTCCCACCCTCCCAAAAAAAACATGTTTTTATTCAATTTGTACTGTTGCTGGTTAGGTCATCTGTCACTTGCTGAAAAGGCAGCCCACAGCTGTTTACCTTCTTAAATGGCATTCTGAGCTTGGTTTTGAGCAGCTGCATATGAGCAGCACAGAGTGACTCATTCTCCAAAACACACTTCCTCTCTCTGCTCAGGGTCTCAACAGCACCAAAAAGCATCATGCATTACCATGTCAACATTTATTTCGCCCACTGGCATTAATGTTTGTTGTTGCATGAGGCATAAAAAGTTGTGTCACTAAGAAGAAGCAGTATCCTTATGCTTAGGCTGTAACAGGAGAGTGTTTTATTCCTCCATCAATTGTGATGTTAAGAAAGTGCAGAAAGAAACCTAGGAGTGTATGCACACAAATTTTTGACAGGGACACCACAAGGTGAGAAGATGGTTTAAAAGTTATTTAAGATTCACAGCTTTATAAAGAGAGGCATGGAGGGCAAAATTAGATTGCAATCCCTTTCAGGTGCAATGTTTGATTGGCATTGTTCAGTGATACAGGTAGCATGGGAATGTTTTGTTGCATGATAATTATAACAATTGCTGCATGCAGCCCAGCACAGTACACATTTCTGAATGGCTGTATGCCAGCAAAGGGCAGAGATGCATGAGACACTGGCACAATATAAAAGCTAGCGTTCAACTGTTAAAGGCAAGATGAAGTTTTGCTGTAGCAGAGGTTGAAAAGAGCAGAAGAGCTGGAGGAAGCAACATATCTGATTCAGGCATGCTCAATGATGTTTAGGCACTTCAATGGTGCCCTTGGTCACAGCAAAGAGGTTCTCTTCCATAAGGTGGCAAAAAAGCTCCCAGGAAAGTGCTGAGAAGGCAATGAGGTCAGGTGGTTACACTAGTCAATGTCATCAGCCTCAAGGAACTGAATGCCGTGCTGCATAAAGTTTAATGGTCCCACTTGAGCTGTTAAGACATCCTTCCATGGCTTTTCTACCAACTGCACCACTGATTATATCCTTCATTTGCCTTTTTGCTATACACATTAATCATGACTCAACTTCCACTGTTTCATTTACATTGAAACATGTGGCACTGCTGAAAGTTGCATTCGCTTATCTCACAACTCTAAAACTCTGAGCTATTCAACTACAGCAGGCACGTTACTGCAACAGCATAACATACCATAAAGTGATCTGTTGCCTTTTCTTTTGCAAGACCAGACCCCCATTTAAAAGATAACAGCATCACCCAAACATGTGTTAAACTGAAGGAGGCAGTGCTGGGAAACGGACATTTCTGAAGCCATAGCCAGTGACACCACTGCAGCTATTGGATCATTGTATAGTCCTGTCAAATGCCCCTTTCCAAATAAAACTTCACCCTCCTCCCTCAATTGATTTTTTTTAAAATGCACCATAGGTTTAAACTAATTAGAAGCAGGGAAGGTTTGGGAGAGGCAGTTACAAAGTCAGCTTACGAAGCAAGAAGATAAGGCAGCATTACAGGGCAGCCATCCGAATCATAATATCCAGAGTGGGTCAGGAAAGGACAGAGTGTACAAATAGAAAAGCAGTAAATGGGGTCAGTGACTGAAAAGATGGTCAAAAGGCAAAATTAAAGGGCTCTTTACTTCAATGCACGCAATATTTGTAACAAAATAAATGATTTATCAGGAGAAATACAGATCACAAGGAGATCAAAGTGAGAAACTAAATACTCAGGGATATGCTACTTTTCAAAATAACAGAAAAAAAGGGTGATGGGGTAGCTTGTTTATATGGAATAGAATAAGTATGATAAGAACAAGTACAACAGATCAGACCAGAAGATACAGAATCCTTTTGGGTGGAGGCAAAAAATAAAGTGGGGAAGACAACATGAGGTAGGTACTGTAAGTGCCTTAACAATAGCGATACAGTAGGACAGACTATAGATCAGGAGATAATGGAAGTATATAAAAAGGACAGTACATTAATCATTGGTGACCTTAGATAACAGATAGTTTTTAAAGAACTATGACATGACTTACAACTACTAGCAAAAATGGAGTCAATGGACACCAGTGTGAAAAAAAGAAAATCGCTGCTGGTTGGAGCCATACCTAACACAAAGGAAGATAGTTATGGTTGCTGAAAGTCAAGTCATCTCAGCTTCAGGACATCTCTGCAAAAGCTCCTCATGGTAGAGTCCTGGGCCCAAAACTCAGCAGCTGCTCCAATGATCTTCCCTCCATCATAAGGTCAGAGGTAGGGATGTTCATGGATCACCGCACAATGGTCGGCACCATTTGTGACTCCTCAGCTACTGAAGCAATTCAAGTCAAAATGCCGCAAAACCCAGACAATTTCCTGAATTTTTCATACAGCAAAGTCAAGAATTCTTGAGGGCAAATAAAATATAATTTGTCACATATATCAAGTGTTCTTGTATATTAGGTAAGTAACAATGAATAGTGTGGACTCAGTTTACTTGAAAAGCAGAAACAAATTCATTAACTGCTGAGACCCATTTGCAGTTACAGATAACTCTATGCAATCTCCTGCTAGCTTGTTTCGTTCTATATTGCACAAATTAGTCACACGATCACATCTTGGTCTTTGCCTTATTAGTATGGCAAACCCTCAAAGCAACACAGTTCTTATAACACTAATACAAAAAATCCTTTTGCAACTCCCCCATCCCACCTGAGATAAAATTACATACACTAAGAGTGAAGTACAATAAGGTAGCTGGAAAACTACAGAGGAAACTCGATTATCCAAATACCAATTATCCGAAAATCGGATTATCCGATGATGATCTTGAGGTCCCAATATAAACATTATATCAAAGACGTGTTTCCAGCAGTGATGCATCTTTTGTTGACAGTGATTCAACACGCACCGTCTCCAAATGACTGCCCTCCCGCCCTCTCTCTCCCCACACTTTCCCTGGAGTTCTAACCCTAAACCCTCCCCCGGGAATAATCTCTCCAACATTGTCCTGTACAGGACAAACATGGAACATGTCAAAAATTTGCAGTAAAAAGTTGTGGGTGCGCGCTATTTGGAGACTTACTCCACAAAGACAGCAGCAACAGTCTTGTTGTTGGTGTACAGTCCGGCAGTCCAGGAGAGGTGGCGGGAGCTAGCACGCTTTGTGCTGGGGGGGCGGTGTTGAACCGGGTTGGGAGGCTGGGGGAGGGTGGGGTCTCATGCGCTGTTGCAGTCTCCTGAATAGGGAGCAGACTTTAAAACTCCAAGCACCAGAGGAAAGGCATTTATCGATTTTCCGAATAATCAATTATCCGAACGAAATAGTGCCTGCCCATCACGTTCAGGTAATCAAGTTTCCACTTTATTTGTCAAGAAACCACAACAGAACATTTTGAAGTGTTTAATAATCTGTATAACAGATGATCTGGGTGAAAGCGAGTACTGCAGATGCTGGAGGTAAAAGTCGAAAGTGTGGTGCTGGAAAAGCACAGTAGGTCAGGCAGCATCCGAGGAGCAGGAAAATCAACATTTCAGGCAAAAGTCCTTAATCAGGAATGGCAGATGATCTGACAATCCTTCCAGATGTTGTAACAGCAAACCTTCCAGAGAACTAGATGTTACATTTGAATGCCCTCAACTTGTGGATGGTTGCAATCTTACATGGTTATAGAGTGTTGATCTTTGTCCTGATGGGCTTCCACGTCTTCATTGTCCAAGCTTATTCCACCTTTTGTGCAAAATTGGAGTATTGCACAGTTCCCAAAGTTGACTTCTGTTTCTTTTCAATACTGCTCTATTCAGGTGTTGTGACTTCATAAGAGTTAGGCTCACTGCACACTTTCAATGCCTCTATCAGTAGGCATGTTCCCTGTGAAGCATATATGTCTCCGCCCTACTGTCTTATCTGCAGATTAGTGATTTCTGCTGGCTTTGACTTGGGAGGTGGCACGTGTTGCATATCTTGAAAATTTCCTTGGTCGTGATGGATTCCATAACTTGAATTGACAGAGGCAAAAAGGTCACTCTAACTTATATACATCTAGCACTTCTCGATGTTGAAGACAACCCCTTCATGACGAGTTGCTGCCATTAGTGAATGTAAATTTCAGTTGTGATCTTATTTGATATCACGCATCACCACAACAGCATCGAGCAGCACAGTGGCTCAGTGGTTAGCATGCTGCCTCACAGCACCAGGGTTCCAGGTTCGATTCCATCCTTGGCCGACTGTCTGTGTGGAGTTTGCACATTCTCCCCGTGTCTGTGTGAGTTTCCTCCCACAGTCACAAAAATGTGCAGGTCAGGTGAATTGGCTATGCTACATTGCCCATAGTAATAGGTGCATTAGGCAGAGGGAAGTGGGTCTCTTCGGAAGGTCAATGTGGACTGGTTGGGCCAAAGGGCCTGTTTCCACACTGTATCTCATCTCATCATCAGCAATACATAACATATCGAAGAGTATTTTCCATAATTCTTATGTTATGCTCTGGTAACAAATGCCGACTGACAAGATTGCCCAAAAGTAGTCTCTGGAAGCAAGATGTTCCAAACTGTGTTCTGAAAGTTGTTACTTTCCACCATTCATTTGCTAAATGGACCAAGAAATAGCCATAACAAAAACAGAATTTGCTGGAGAAATCCAGAAGGTCTGACAGCATTTGTGGAGAGAAAACGGGATAAATTTAAAACCACTTCTGAAGTTGGGTCATTGGACTCGTAATGGCAATTCTGCTGTCTTTCCACAGATGCCATCAGATCTGCTGAGTTTCTCCAGCAATTTCCAGTTTTGTTTCAGATTTCTAGCATCTACAGTTTTGTTTTATTTGAGCAATATCCACATTTGCCATCTAGCTTAGAGAAACATTTATCTCGTGATTCCTAAAATTCAATTCTTCTCATGTTGAAATTCTGTGCCAGCATTTCTTGAAAGTAAACATTTGTGTCCCATGGGTCCAAACATAACCTAATTGTGCCACCTTTCTCTAGCACACACAGAACTGCACCAGTCCAAGTGCTGATGTATATGATATAATCTATCATTATGTTCCATATGATAAATCTCCCTGCGTGTGAACACTGAACTTTTCAGGGAGGGGTGATTAAATTGCAATTTTGCTGAAGTACAATATCTTTGAACTCTCATACAATACCAGAACCATCTGGATAAAATCTGTATCTGTCTGGATACAAGTCATGGAATGACTGCATAAAATTATTCTTGGCCTCTTCATGTGCAATTAGAAGTTGATCATGTGAATGGTCACAATGTTCAGCTCCATAAACTAAAACAATCTGCTACATTTGGTCCACTGGTGTCTAACAGGTAATTTTGCATTAGCTGCATTTAATTGATAAAAGGCAGTCTCATTATTTGCAGTTAATTTTGGCATTGTATGTTGGACCACTGACTTGTAATCATGTCCTCCAGATATATTTCCTTCAACGTTCTAACAGGTAATGCGTTTGCACTAGCTCCCGTGTCAACTTTGACCTCAAGTGCAAGATTGCAATTTTCTTCTGACTAATGTCAATCATGAAAAGAGCTTAGAACTGTTTAACTTCATCCAAGCAATTGTCATATTTACAATGCAGAAAACCTATTCCCCTTCTGATTTGAATGTTTTTCCACTAGGAATCTTTACCCCTGTCAGGCACAGTACTAACCTAATTTACATACTCATGTGTATGTAGGTCTCTGGTATACTCCCAGTTGTGGCAGCCAGCATGCTGCTCATGGCTTTTGTTTGGTTATATTTGGAGCTTGATTTCTTGCAGAGGCGAGCCTGGTGTTCTTTTGTATTGACATCATTTGCATGGATCTTAGAACAACTTAGTCTGGGTGCAGCAGGCCATGTAACTTGTTTGCTTTGTGCATCCTGGCTACTGTGTCAATACTGGTAACTGCATCTAATACTAGCAGACATTGTTGTTTGTACAACGGCTTCATATTCTCCACCACCTCTAAGCAAGTTGTAAATGTCATGGCTTCTCGTCCATCTCCCCCACCCCCCCAAGATGTTTTGTTGGAAAATTTCAACAAGGATTGAATATGCAGTTCGTTTTGACTAATACAGATGCGATGGGCCGGAGGGCCTTTTTCTGTGTAGATCTGTGACTCTATATAACTAGCGTCATTATTTTCTAGATAACTCAACCTCTCCAAAATAAGTTATTTCCTTGTAATTGCACCTTTTTTTAAATTCAGTCATGAGATGTGGGCATTACTGGCAAGGCCATCATTTATTAGGTAAAAACAATGACTGCAGATGCTGGAAACCAGATTCTGGATTAGTGGTGCTGGAAGAGCACAGCAGTTCAGGCAGCATCCAAGTAGCTTCGAAATCGACATTTCGGGCAAAAGCCCTTCATCAGGAATAAAGGCAGTGAGCCTGAAGCGTGGAGAGATAAGCTAGAGGAGGGTGGGGGTGGGGAGAAAGTAGCATAGAGTACAATGGGTGAGTGGGGGAGGGGATGAAGGTGATAGGTCAGGGAGGAGAGGGTGGAGTGGATAGGTGGAAAAGAAGATAGACAGGTAGGACAAGTCCGGACAAGTCATGGGGACAGTTACTGAGCTGGAAGTTTAGAACTAGGGTGAGGTGGACGAAGGGGAAATGAGGAAACTGTTGAAGTCCACATTGATGCCTTAGGGTTGAAGTGTTCCGAGATGGAAGATGAAGTGTTCTTCATGCCCATCCCTAATTGCCCAGAGACCAGTTATGAGTCAACTACATTGCTGTGGGTCTAGAATCACATGTAGGCCAGAGCAGGCAAGGCAGTTTCCCTCACTAAAGGGCATTAGATTAATTACTTTCTTCAGGTTTATAATATCAATCCTGACAACAGTTTAGAATTGTTTAACTTCACCCACGTAACTGTCCCACTCACAATGCAGAAAGGCCATTCGCCTTCTGACTGAATACTTTCTACTGTGAATCTTCACTCTGGTCAATCTTGCTGCTAACCTCAATTCTGCACAGAAACCAGATTTATTGTGGCTGTTTGCCTGTAAGACATCAGCTCTAGATGGTGAATTCTAAGGTTTACTTCTACACAAAGATGATTTTCCTGTATTTCAGTTAGTGTAGTAGGATCTCTGGTCCTCTTGAAATATTCCAAGGTGTACATTTTGTGCAACCCCTCATTTTCATTAACTGTCTTTCCTCTCACTGCTGGCTTATGTGGTTCAGCACATTTTAACTCATCACACATGTGCCATCAACAGACAGGTGTCAACTAATCCAATAACGTCTTCAAAACATCCAGAGGGGCCATGGAAACAGCTAGCAATAAAGTTATTCCACTTCAGACAGGAAACTATTACTGGAGATGGATCAATGTTTCAAAAGTCAGTGATTAGAGCAGTCAAACAAATTTTTGTCATGCAATTTCCCAGAAGAAATAGTTTCAGATAGCAGACCTCAATTTGTGATGAGGAATTTAGGAAGGTCACTATAGTGGCAGCAAGGGGCAAGTTCTCCATTTCAGGTTCAGTCCAACAGAAAAATTGCAGCCGGTCAAGACTTGAAGTCACTCATGTTCAAATATGCAAGTGGTGAATTAGCATCACTCAGCTAGAGAGTAGCAATAGTAAACAAGGGGCATTCAGCATAAGTATTCATAAGATGACAATTAAAAACAGAAATTCATTATTAAGGTGCGAGCTCAGGCCAAACACCTCAGGATCATGAGAAGATCAAGGACATTAAAAAAAACACAAGAAAGCAACAAAAGTGGTATATCTAGAGTCACGGGGCAGCACGGTGGCTCAGTAGTTAGCACTGCTGCCTCTCAGTTTCCTCCCACAATCCAAAGATGTGCAGATCAGGTGAATTGGCCATGGTAGCCCGGAAGAGAGAGCTAAGAGCAGCAAGGAGGGGACATGAAAGGTCCTTAGTTGGTAGGATTAGGGAAAACCCTAAGGCTTTCTATAGGTATGTTAGGAATAAAAGAATGACTAGGGAAGGAATAGGTCCAATCAAGGATAGTAATGGGAAGTTGCGTGTGGAGGCTGAAGAGATTGGGGAGGCGCTGAATGAATACTTTTCGTCAGTATTCACTCAGGAACAGGACATTGTTGTCGATATGAATACTGAGGCACGAATAAGTAGAATGGATGGCTTTGAGATATGTAGAGAAGAGGTGTTGGAAATTCTGGCAAGGGTGAAAATAGATAAGTCCCCTGGGCCTGATGGCATTTATCCTAGGATCCTCTGGGAAGCAAGGGAGGAGATTGCAGAGCCATTGGCCTTGATTTTTGTGTCCTCTTTGTCGACAGGAGTAGTGCCAGAGGACTGGAGGCTAGCAAACGTGGTTCCCTTGTTCAAGAAGGGGAGTAGGGATAATCCTAGTAACTATAGGCCAGTGAGTCTCACTTCTGTTGTGGGCAAAGTCTTAGAGAGAATTGTAAGGGATAGGATTTATGCACATCTGGATAAGAATGATGTGATCAAGGATAGTCAGCATGGTTTTGTGAAGGGCAGGTCGTGCCTCACAAACCTTATTGAATTCTTTGAGAAGGTGACGAAGGAGGTAGATGAGGGGAAAGCGGTAGATGTAGTATATATGGATTTTAGTAAGGCGTTTGATAAGGTCCCCCATGGTAGGCTACTGCAGAAAATACAGAGATATGGCATTGAGGGTGAGTTGGAGGTTTGGATTAGGAATTGGCTCTCTGGAAGAAGACAGAGGGGAGTAGTTGATGGCAAAGGTTCATCTTGGAGTGCCGTCACTAGCGGTGTTCCGCAAGGATCTGTTTTGGGACCATTGCTGTTTGTCATTTTTATAAATGACCTGGAGGAAGGGTTAGAAGGTTGGGTGAGCAAGTTTGCGGATGATACGAAAGTCGGAGGAGTTGTAGACAGTGAGGAAGGATATGGCAGGTTACAGCGGGATATAGAGAAGCTGCAGAGCTGGGCAGAAAGGTGGCAAATGGAGTTCAATGTAGCTAAGTGTGAAGTGATTCACTTTGGTAAGAGTAAGAAAAAGATGGATTACTGGGCTAATGGTAGACTACTTGGTAGTGTGGAAGAGCAGAGGGATCTTGGTGTCCATGTACACAGATCTCTGAAAGTTGCCACCCAGGTAAATAGTGCAGTGAAGAAGGCATATGGCGTACTGGCTTTTATTGGTAGAGGAATTGAGTTCCGGAGTCCTGAGGTCATGCTGCAGTTGTATAAGACTCTGGTGCGGCCGCATCTGGAATATTGTGTGCAGTTTTGGTCGCCATACTATAGGAAGGATGTGGAGGCACTGGAACGGGTGCAGAGGAAGTTTACCAGGATGTTGCCTGGTATGGTAGGAAGATCCTATGAGGAAAGGCTGAGGCACTTGGGGTTGTTTTCTTTGGAGAAAAGAAGGTTTAGGGGTGATTTGATAGAGGTGTACAAGATGATTAGGGGGTTAGATAGGGTTGACAGTGAGAACCTTTTTCCACGTATGGAGTCAGCTATTACAAGGGGGCATAGCTTTAAATTAAGGGGGGGGTAGATATAGGACTGATGTTAGGGGTAGGTTCTTCACTCAGCGAGTCGTAAGTTCATGGAATGCCCTGCCAGTAGCAGTAGTGGACTCTCCCTCTTTATGGGTATTTAAGCGGGCATTGGATAGATATATGGAGGATAGTGGGTTAGTGTAGGTTAGGTGGGCTTTGATCGGCGCAACATCGAGGGCCGAAGGGCCTGTACTGCGCTGTATTCTTCTATGTTCTATGTTCTAAATTGCCCATAGTGTTAGGTGCATTAGTCAGAGGGGAGTGGGTCTGGGTGGGTTACTCTTCGGAGGGACAGTGCGGACAGAAGGGCCTGTTTCTACACTGTAGGGAATCTAATCTAAAAGGTCCAAAAACTTTGCTCCAGTTCACCAAGTCTGGAGAAGGGGCAGGCAAACAGAGGGAACAATCCTTTGAGGAAATAAATCAACTAAGTCTACATTTAGTCCAGATGGCTAAAGGAACATGCAGGAGAAAAGCAAGACATTAGCTTAGTCAACCCGAGAAACAAATATGATTACCACACCATGGAATGTGGGACAGATACACAATACTGTGCAAGATCTCCAGAAACAGTTCAGAACAATCACCCTAACATGGAGATCAAGTAAACAAGATCAGGATGACCCGTAAGATTTCCAAATCTCGATCACAGAATGACCAACATTTTTTAAAAAAGGACTTTTTTTATTTTGTTTCAAATGCTCTTTTTCATCCTCAAAGGTGTCCCCCTTTGAGGAGCTCTCTGATGATCCAGAGCAAGTGACTTTTTTTTGTGAAACAGTCTGACAAGCACTGACAGTGTCACCCACTTTATGCTAGAAACATCTCTGCTTTCAAACATTGCCTCAACCTTTTCTCAGCAACTAAATTGTCCAAATTTATATTATCCCAAAGAGAATTAGACACACAATATTCTAAGGGAAAACTATTTTCAGATTGAGCATTATATAAGATTTCCTTCAGAATATTAAGAGTAAAGCATACCCCTACATCAATGGCTTCTACTAGTGCGAATGTTTTGAATGTTAAAGTATTTTTAACCAACCTTTCTATTTTCTTTGCATCCCAGGCCAACAGGCACCATTTCTTTCTTCTCTTCCACCAAGAGTGTGAGGAAAGAAGCAAAGTATGTAAATGAAACATATTCGTTTGTGAATTGCAGAGAAGGTATGGTCTTTCTCAGGTACATCTTGCTGAAAGTAGATTGCATGTGGCTTAAAGCGGACCCAGCAATTTTCCACGGGCACCAAAAAGGGAAAGTAGCCGCTATCTTAATGACACACACTGATGATTCTCTGTAAGGTGATTCTATTGAATTTGAATGATGTATGACAGTTAAAATGAAAAGGAAATTAAATATTGGAAGTCTGACTTCAAAAGTGCTTAAACATATCAGGTTAGATATTAAGCAGAATAAGGCGAAAGTGAGGACTGCAGATGCTGGAGATTACAGTCAAGATTAGAGTGGTGCTGGAAATGCAGCAGCAGGTCAGGCAGCATCAGAGGAGCAGGAAAATTGACGTTTCGGCCAGATCTTCACAGAAAGACTACTTTGCATCCAGGGAAAATACAGACAAGTTAATACATTTGATTTAACAGTTAAATTAATTTTGCAGTCAGACTAGATTCAATGCCAGTTCTGATATTTTGAAATCAAACTCCATGAAACATGATACAGTTGAGGAAACCTTGACAATAAATGTTATAATAAATTCAGAAAAATGCACAAATTTCTGACCTTGGGTAACACAGAAGATAAGAAGCTCATTCATCTTACTGATGCTACACATGCTACTCTTTTGATTTGCTATTCAAGTATGGCAGGGTTTATCATATTCGTGTTGGGAAAGAAAAATAAATGTTACCCATTACCTGGGATGCCAAGAAAATGAAAGAGTTGGTTAAAGGGATTTTGGCTGCTGAAACATTGGCACTGGTAGAAGTTACTGATACAGGAGTGTACTTTGCCTAATCTTGTGAGCAAAATCCTTCACAAGGTTCAACTTGAAAATAATTTTCCCATTGAATGTTGTATGGAGAACCATTCTGTTTCAGACAGAAAATTCAGAAAAGTGTTGCTGAGAAAAGATTAAAAGCAAAGAGATTTCCAAAACAAAATGGGTTCACACAGCCACCAGGTGCCAGGCTGTTTACAAAAAAAAAAGGCATATTAATGGAGATTAAAAATTAATGGAGATACTCAAAGGGGTACATGTTGTGGTTTGTGGAGTTCCAAGGACAAGAAGAAAAAATTTAAAATTCATTTTTGTTTTGATTACTTTGTGATTTTTTCTTAACTTTTTCTTAAGTTTAAAGAAAGAAGTATAATATAGAAGGTTGACTGTTTGGACCATGAAAAATAATTTTATTTCTGATCAGCTGTATTATTAGGCAAGATATAGAACATAAAATAAATGCTTTGTTTAATTCTATTTAGGTTTGTTCAAGGATGGTACGTCTCAAAGTTTTTTTATTTGAGAAGCAAATCTGTTAGATTAGCAAATAGTGATCGGTGTTAATGGTTATTTAATTCACTGCATAGATATTAAAAGAGGAACATAGGGTTCTTGTGGTTCAGTGGTCATGTCCCTACCCCTGGGTCAGGAGCTCTGGGTTCAAGACCCAGTTGCTCCAGAGCAGATTGCTGTGTGGAAGGAACTGTAACACTGAGGATTTAATAAGTGTTATCCATTAACAAAGGTATCTCGGTTTCTATCTCACCAATCTATTCATATCTAAATTGACAAAACTATTGGGACCAAAGACTGACAAGTTACTAGATTTCATAGCCTTCACCTATGGTATTAAAGAGGTGCCTGCAGTGATAGTGAATGTATTACTTGTAATTGAAAATTCTTCATTCTGGGCAAGTCTCAACCAATTGGTAAACCACCAGTGCAACATCTCTATTCATATACTTTTAGAAAAACAAAAATCTAGCGGCATCAACATTGTTTTATGAAATTAAAATTGTGTTGACATATTTTGGTTATTTGAGAATGTAACAAGCATGTTTAGATTAATCAGATTCCCTACAGTATCGAAACAAGCCCTTTGGCCCAACCAGTCCACACCGACCCTCCAAAGAGTAACCCACCGAGACCCATTCCCCTACCCCTGACTAATGCACCTAACACTATGGGCAATTTAGCATAGCCAATTCACCTGATCCACACATCTTTGGATTATGGGAGGAAACCAGAGCACCCAAAGGAAACCCACGCCAACACGGGGAGAATGTGCAAACTCCACAAACAGTCACCCGAGGCGGGAATCGACCCTAGGTTCCTGACGCTGTGAGGCAGCAGTGCTAACCACTGAGCCACCATGCCACCCTAAAGGAGAACCAGTAGATAATGCATATTTGTTGTAACCTTTTAAATGCTTATGGCATTAGGGTAATTTATTAACCTGGAAAAAGGTTTGATTAACCAATGAAAAAAAATTAGAGATTAATGGGTAATTTTCAACTTGGCAAATGGTACCTAGTGGAGTGCCACAGGGATCACCGCTAAGCCTACAACTATTTACAATCTATTAGCAAGCTTTGAGAAGATTTGTAGTGCAGGTTGAGGTTGTGGATGCAGTTTGCTTGCTGAGCTGGAAGATTCATTTTCAGACGTTTTGTCACCATACTAGGTAACCTCTTCAGTGAGCCTCCGGACGAAGCACTGCTGATGTTTCCTGCTTTCTATTTATATGTTTGGGTTTCTTTATGTTACCCAAGGAAACCCAAACATGCAAATATAAAGCAGGAAACACCAGCAGTGCTTCGTCCGGAGGCTCACTGAAGAGGTTACCTTCAAGATCTTCAAGAAACTGAGTACATTCCAGTGATTTACTTTG
Source organism: Chiloscyllium punctatum (assembly GCF_047496795.1). NCBI lineage: Eukaryota > Metazoa > Chordata > Chondrichthyes > Orectolobiformes > Hemiscylliidae > Chiloscyllium > Chiloscyllium punctatum. Next base: position 3,104,990 of record NC_092746.1, on the reverse strand, counting down.
AGGTGCTTTGCAACTTCAAAAGAAAGATGCTAGGCTTGCCTGTTTACACATTTATTCCTAGATATTTAGCTATGATCTAAGCAATGCTCCCTCCAATCTCGTAACATTCTTCTCTCATACCTTGAATTTTTTAATTGCTATACAATTATTTGTATGCTCTGCAACCTCAACAAGTTTGAATTGGGCTATGTATCTCCTGCTCCTCGTTTCCAGTATGGATTGCAGGATTAGCAGGAATGAAGATTATGCCACTGAGGTAGGAACCTTGACATAAAATGCTGAAATAAGTTTTCAGCTCCTGCTATCTGCTACCTTCAAAGGGATGCCATTCTATGACACTTTCAAATAGGTTTGCACAAAGGAAAGTTTGAATTCAGTGAAAAATGAATGGTAAACGGAAAGAGCTTGGATTGTTTTGATTAAAAGTCAGGTATCAATTTGTACAAGGCCTGTCAAAAATGACTTTTTTGGTCAAAGATCAATGGTCAACCATTACACAAGACTGATAATTAATCAAGTATATAGAGTAACAGAGGCAATTAGCAGATGTACATTTAAGGGAAACCTTAATAAACACATGAGAGAGAAAGGAATACAAAGATATGTTAATGATGTCAATGTTACACAAATTGCAATCATATGGGTAAGAAACCAAGTATCGTTGCCCTTGTAGCACAGTGGTAAGTCCCTATCTCTGAGCCAGGAGACTGAGGTTCAAGTCCTACCAAGTATGGAAGTGTGTAATAACACCAGGGAACAGGTCGATTAGAAAATATCTTAAAATACACTGGAAAGAGCTATTGTGGCACAATGATGTCAGTGGTCCCAACTCAGGGTCAGAAGCATACCAAACACTTTCCTCACTATCCTATCTACCTGCGACTCCACTTTCAAGTCCCATTCCCCAGACATATGCCTCAAATGTGACTGATGAGGTTGATTAAAAATATCTAAAGAGAGATCGAACCTTCTCATAGGTCTGCTCCTGGGCCTGGCCAAGGTGGCTATGAACAGGCGCATTTTCTGCTCAGTCCTTTAAGAGGGAGAATGCAACGTTTCAGGCCTTCTGTGACTGGTGGGCAATGCAAAAACAGAAGTGCATCAGAGAGTCACAGATGTATAGCATGGAAACAGGCCCTTCAGTCTAACTTGTCCATGCTAATCAGATATCCTAACCTAATCTAGTCTCATTCACCAGCACCCAGCCCATATCTCTCTTAACCCTTCCTATTCATATACCCATCCAGGTGCCTTTTAAACGCTGTAATTGTACCAGTTTCCACCACATCCTCTGGCAGCTCATTCCATACACGCACCACCTTCTTTGTAAAAATTTTGCCCCTTAGATCCCTTTTATATCTTTCCCCTCTCACCCTAAACCTATGCCCTCTAGTTCTGGACTCCCTCACCCCAGGCAAAAGACTTTGTCTATTTACCCTATCCATGCCCCTCATATTTTATAAACCTCTAGAAGGTCACCCCTCAGCCTCCGACAGTTAAGGGAAAACACCCCAAGCATATTCAGTCTCCACCCACAAACCCTGGCAACATCCTTGTAAATTTTCTCTGAACCCTTCCAAGTTTCACTACATCCTTCTGATAGGAAGAACAGAATTGCATGCAATATTCTAAAAGTGGCCTAACCAATGTCCTGTACAGCCGCAACATGATGTCCCAACTCCTGTACTCGTTACTCTGACCAATAAAGGAAAGCATATCAAACGCCTTTCTCACTATCCTATCTACCTGCGAATCCACTTTCAAGGAGCTGTGAACCTGCACTCCAAGGTCTCTGTTCAGCAACACTCTCGAGGACCTTACCATTAAGTGTATAAGTCCTGCTATGATTTGCTTTCCCAAAATGCAGCACCTCACATTTATCTAAAATTAAACTCCATCTGCCACTTCTCAGCCCATTGGCCTATCTGGTCCAGATCCTGTTGTAATCTGAGGTAACCTTCTTTGTTGCCCACCTCACCTCCAATTTTGGTGACATCAGCAAACTTTCTAAATATACCTCTTATGCTCACATCCAAATCATTTATAGAAATGATGAAAAGTAGTGGACCCAGCACCGATCCTTGTGGCACTCCACTGGTCACCAGTCTGAAAAACATTTGTTAACAGATGGGGAGAATAAAGACAGCCTGGACCTGTTGGGCCAAATGGCTTGTTTCCATATCTGTCATATTATGCAATAAACATAGGTTATAGGTGGCATTTTTGACATGCAATCCAACAAGTAGGGGAATGGGTCTTGGTGGGTTGCGGGTAATAAATGTAGGGGTCTGGGTGGGTTGCTCTTCAGAAGGTCGGTGTAGACTTGTTGGGCCGAAGGGCCTGTTTCCACACTATAAGTAATCTAAATCTAAAGTCACAAAAAGTGGCAATGTCTAAAATTCAGAAACAGGCCAACTCTTATTTTTATTTAACTGGCAGCAAACATTCAAATCTCATGCTCAGCACTGTGTCTTAGCTTTTAAAACATTCCTAAAATCAGTAGGAAAAGGAATTAACATTTAATATCATTTTTCAGAGCACTTTTAAAGTACAACATGCTTTTAGTAGTTGTTGCATGGCAACTAGTTTTCATTGAACAAAATTCCACAAATAATAATGAGATCAAATCCAGTAAATTTGTTTTGGTGATGTTGGGTTAAGGGAATAGGGTTGGCCAGGATACCAAGAGAACTTGTTACTCCTCTTCAAATGATGCCACAGAAGGGATAATTGGTACTTTCATTGACTGGATGGTGATGTGGTGGAATGATTGCCAGCCTGTTACAAAACACACCAATTTTCATCCCACTGAGCTCAGATTCTACATCAAGCAGCTGATCTGCTCTGACAGATAATCTTCCTCAGGGAGATGAAGTCAAATACAACACACACATGAACAGGCAAAGAAAAACTTGGATTAGCATTTTATTTGAAAGGCAATTCCTAGCAAAACAGTGTCAGCTCAGACAAATGCTTAAAATTCTAGGGGAGGCTTGAATTTACAGCATTTGATTTCTAGGCAGACGTGCTAACAGAGCCAAGCAAACAATAAATCAATATGCAACAAAATATGCATATAAAATACTTTTATAATAAATAAAAACATTAAGATAGTTCAGCAGATCAAGTCCAAATAATACACATTTAAAAACAGTTGAGCAACATGACTCAAATTAAAAATTCTACGATAATGAAAGGTGCATGAGCCACTAACTTAACTTCCACCCCATCCCAAAGTCAATAGTTGAAACAGTAGTCACAAATGGTCATGCCCTTACGTACTTTATTTCCTGACTGCTGATTTCAGTTAGAGAAAAAAAACTGCAGATGCTGGAATCCAAAGTAGAGAAGCTGCTGCCTGGCTTGCTGTGTTCTTCCAGTTTCCTGCTTGCCTGGTTGGGATTTCAGCGTCAGCAAACTCTCAAAATTAGCACAGTGCAAACTGAATTCCTCACATTGGCCCAGTGTTACAATGATGACAATGCTGAATCATACTTTATAGTGATTGCTCCTATTTCCCTCCGACTCTCCAGAGACACAGTCCTATGCACTCTGGCAAACTTTCAATATTTCATGTAAGTATACTGAGTCTTCATGTGTGCCCAGGAAATAATTCATGTTTCAGAATATTTAACTACACAAAACTTAACTTCTCAGCCTAATCCTGTCTTCATACAACACCTACATTTGCATTTTCAAGCTGGAAGAATCACGCAGCAGAACAATGAAACAGGTGATAACATTTCAGGTGAATAGCAGTCGTATTAATACTTACTTCATATTACAGTATATGGAAATATTATTTTGTAATTATCAGTAACAATTTATCTCTTACACCAATTTTACTGTAGTGTCAATTACTGAGAAACAACACACTGAGATCGTTTGTGGGTGAGCCTTTTATAATCTTCTTCAAGCAGAGAAAACTCGTACAGATTTTTGCTCCATTCAGCCACTTGTTAGTAAGTATAAAAATATATTTACTTCAGTTAAACTATTTAAAATCAAAAATAATAAGTTAACAATGTCAAAAACAACTGCTTTCTGTTCATAATTTGATATTCATGTTCATGTCAAAAACAGGTCAAAATACATACCAAATATACAACAGTGCAACCAAATAACTTTGCAGAATATGACCCAGTCAAGTGCCCTCTGTTACATACATCCATAGTACAAGTTCAGCTTGACACTGCCTTGTCAAGTAGACAAGTTATGAAACATTCCTGGACATGGAGGAATTTATTTAAAATGACAGTGAGGTACCTGAAGGAGGAGCAAGGGTCTGAAAGTTTGTACTTCTGAATAAACCTGATGGACTATAACCTGGTGTTGTGTGACTTTGTCCACACCAGTCCAACACTGGCATCTCCACATCATAACAATTACTCAGTCAACTTGAACATTCGATTTTGTAAAGAAGGAATTACATCTCAACCCAAACTGCTCAGTAAGCCAGATACCACTTTCTGCCCTAATCAGTCCCTCTTCCCACTGCCAGTGTTACAGACCAGTATGCACCTGCCCACATACACCCACAACCCAAAATCCACTGAACCCCAGCCACAATGTTCATCAACCACACATGCACACATAACCAGCTAACACTCCTCTGCCATGCACCCTCAACCAAACCGACCCACCATCCTCACTCCCCAAACTCTCCCATTTCCACATACCTCTACTCTCTAATTACTCAAATACACTCTCACCTGGCACACATTCTTTCCCCACTCCCACCTGGCCTACACACTCCAACACCCAAGCCCCACCCCCACCCCCCCCCAGCCTACACTCACCACCGACCCCCCCCCCCCACACTCTCGAGTGCGCCCCGCCTTACACTCCCCACCGCCCCACCCGGCCTACACTCCCCACCGCCCCACCCCCACACCCGACCTACACTCCCCACCGCCCCACCCCCACAGCCTCCCACCCGGCCTACACTCCCCACCGCCCCACCCCCACAGCCTCCCACCCGGCCTACACTCTCCACCGCCCCACCCCCACAGCCTCCCACCCGGCCTACACTCCCCACCGCCCCACCCCCACAGCCTCCCACCCGGCCTACACTCCCCACCGCCCCACCCCCACAGCCTCCCACCCGGCCTACACTCTCCACCGCCCCACCCCCACAGCCTCCCACCCGGCCTACACTCCCCACCGCCCCACCCCCACAGCCTCCCACCCGGCCTACACTCCCCACCGCCCCACCCCCACAGCCTCCCACCCGGCCTACACTCCCCACCGCCCCACCCCCACAGCCTCCCACCCGGCCTACACTCCCCACCGCCCCACCCCCACAGCCTCCCACCCGGCCTACACTCTCCACCGCCCCACCCCCACAGCCCCCCACCCCGGCCTACACTCTCCACCGCCCCACCCCCACAGCCCCCCACCCCGGCCTACACTCTCCACCGCCCTACCCACCCCCACCCCGGCCTACGCTCTCCACCGCCCCACCCCCCCCCACCCCGGCCTACACTTTCCACCGCCCCAGCCGCCCCCCACCCCCACCCCGGCCTACACTCCCCACCGCCCCACCCCCACAGCCTCCCACCCGGCCTACACTCTCCACCGCCCCACCCCCACAGCCCCCCACCCCGGCCTACACTCTCCACCGCCCCACCCCCACAGCCCCCCACCCCGGCCTACACTCTCCACCGCCCTACCCACCCCCACCCCGGCCTACGCTCTCCACCGCCCCACCCCCCCCCACCCCGGCCTACACTTTCCACCGCCCCAGCCGCCCCCCACCCCCACCCCGGCCTACACTCCCCACCGCCCCACCCCCACAGCCTCCCACCCGGCCTACACTCCCCACCGCCCCACCCCCACAGCCTCCCACCCGGCCTACACTCCCCACCGCCCCACCCCCACAGCCTCCCACCCGGCCTACACTCTCCACCGCCCCACCCCCACAGCCCCCCACCCCGGCCTACACTCTCCACCGCCCCACCCCCACAGCCCCCCACCCCGGCCTACACTCTCCACCGCCCTACCCACCCCCACCCCGGCCTACGCTCTCCACCGCCCCCCCCCCCCACCCCGGCCTACACTTTCCACCGCCCCAGCCGCCCCCCACCCCCACCCCGGCCTACACTCTGCACCGCCCCAGCCGCCCCCACCCCGGCCTACACTCTGCACCGCCCCAGCCGCCCCCACCCCGGCCTACACTCTGCACCGCCCCACCCCCCCCCACCCCGGCCTACACTCTGCACCGCCCCACCCCCCCCCCACCCCGGCCTACACTCTGCACCGCCCTACCTGCCCCCACCCCGGCCTACACTCTCCACCGCCCCAGCCGCCCCCACCCCGGCCTACACTCTGCACCGCCCTACCCCCCCCCCCCCAACCGCCCACACCCGGCCTACACTCCCCACCCCCCCTCCCACCCGGCTTACCCTCCCCACCGCCACCACCACCCCCTCCCACCCAGCCTACACTCTCCACCACCCCACCCCCACACCCTCCCACCCGATCTACACTCTCCATTGCCACACTCTCCCACCCGGCCTACACTCTCCACCGCCCCACCCCCACACCCTCCCACCTGGCCTACATTCTCCACCAGCACCCACCTTGTCGACGTTCTCCAACTGCCCTCCACACACTCTCGCTTGCCCTACACTCTCCATGTCCCACCACCCTACACACTCCCACCTGACCTACATTTTCAATCCTCCCCTCTCTCCCCACAACTCCCATTCCCACCGCACGTTTCCACCTAGCCGACAATCTCCACCAGCCTTACCCCGCACACACCCACTTGGCCTACATTCTCCACCCTCCCCTCTCTGCGCTCTCCCACTTGAACTACTTCCACTCTCCCACTTCCACACACTCCCATCTGCCCCCCCCTCCACCCCCACACACTCCCACCTGGCCAACATTCTGCATTCCCCCCACCAACCCTGCACACTCCCACTCTCCCACATTCACCCCTTCCCCCCCCCACATACCCACTGGCCCATATGCTCACTCCCCGAGTGTCACCTATTCCACATTGACACCATCTCTCACTGCCACACATTGACCCCTTTCTCCCAGTCAAAATCCTTGAATTCCTCCCCTTTGGGTCTACCTACAACATATGCACTGAAATAGCTCACCATCACCTTCTCAAGGGCCAGTAGAGACAGGCAAAAAATGCTGGCCCAGCCTGTGATGTCTACATCCCACAACTGAATATAAAAAAGTTACCTTATGCACTACCCTCACAATTCGCCACCATGCCCACCTGTAACCTAGTTTCCCACATCACCTACCCAAACCCTTTTCTCCTGAACCATTCCTTCAACCGCACTTATAGAGTTATAGAGACGTTCAGCATAGAAACAGACCCTTTGGTCCAACCCGTCCACGCCCACCAGATATCTCGACTCAATCTAGTCCCAGCTGCCAGCACCCAACCATATCCCTCCAAGCCGTTCCTATTCATAAACCCATCCAAATGCCTCTTAAATGTTGTAATTGTACCAGCCTTCACCACTTCTTCTAGCAGCTCATTCCATACACGCTCCACCCTGTGCGTGAAAAAATTGCCCCTTAGGTCTCTTTTATATCTTTTCCCTCTCACCCTAAACCTATGCCCTCTAGTTGTGGACTCCCCGACCCCAGGCAAAAGACTTTGCCTATTTACCCTATCCATGCCCCTCATAATTTTGTAAACTTCTATAAGGTCACCCCTCAGCCTCTGACGCTCCAGGATGCAGAAGCTGCTCCCTTTATTCAAATCCACATCTCAAAACCAATTCTGCTGACACCCATGTGTGTTCCTTCTCCTTAACCTCCATTTCTCCAACCCTCCCCATCTATACCATACATTTTGGAAGATCTCTCATAGCCTCATCAGCCTCTGTCATATTCCAGCCCTTTCCACTCTCCTGCTCCTCCTCCTATAACTGTTCTCACACTTCCCCCACTTTCCCTCACAACCCTACCCCCCAACTCACTCACATCCCTCCCTTACACCCACTCACCCCCATTCTTACACAAATTAGTCAACACCACTCTCACCCCCCCGCCCCAAACCCTCCCTATTCATACCATTCCCCAGCCCCATCCTAACCCCTCTTCTGTCACTCCATCTCCATTCGTAAAGGCTCCCTGCCCCCTAGTCTCTCACCCCCGCCCCCATGCCCCCATTCCCATTCCCATTCATACAGGCCCCCTGCCCTATCCTATCCCACCCCCTCCCCATTTTGTACAGACGACCTGCCCCGCCCCTTCCTCTCTCCCCCCCTCCCCATTCATTCGGTCCCAGTGTCCCACCCACTCTCCTCGCTCACCCCCACCCCTTCCCATTAGCCCTATACCCCCTCCCCCCGGCCCCGGCCCCGGGGTAGAGCGGCCGCTCGCCACAGGGCCCGGATCCTGCAGCCCGTTGCCATGACAGCAGCGCGGTGACCTCGCCTCGGCCGCAGGCCTCCCGAGTGACACGGCCCGGGGCCCTCGCCCCTCCCCCTCGATCTGCGGCCCGAGAGCCGCGGGGCGGGGCTGGGGAGAGGGAGCGGGGGACGAGGGGGGTCGCGAGCGGCTCGGACTCGGCCTGTGGGCGGGGAGCGCTGCAACCGCACCCCCCCCCCCAACCTCCGGGGATCCTCGGGGGACAGCCATGCTCCCGGTCGGTTGATTGGGGGGAGATAGATCCCCCTCCCCTCAGGACCCCTGACACAGGGGGCCGCCGTGTCCTCCTCCTCCTCCTGCCGCCGCCGCTCCACGCGAGCCGCTGCTGCCAGCGGGGCGCTGCCCACCCCCCCCCCCCCCCCGCCTGCCCGCCCGCCCGCCCGCTCTACCCCCCCCCCCCCCCATGGCCTACCGATGTGGTTGTCTTCGATGTGCTCGATGAGTTCCCCCAGGCTCGGGAACTGCAGCCCGCATCCCCCGAAGCGGCAGGTATTGGAGAAGAAGGAGGCGGCGGCGATCCCTGTCATGATGCTTCATGGGTCCGGGCGGGAGGGAGGGAGGAAGCGGGACGGGGGCGGGCACACGGAGGGAGGGGAGGGGAGAGACACACACACCCACCTCCTGCACAAACCCACCTCCTGCACAAACCACACCGCTCACTCCACTTGCATGCAGCCCTGCACCGGGGTTATCTTGTACACAACAAAACATTTTTTTCCACCCGCCCCGAATCATTAATTTTATACAGTGCGACAGACAGAAGCCATGTGCTAATCTCGTTCGCCGCCTACAAAAGAGAAATTAAAGTTGGCCCGAGTCCTCCGGAATCTCCACTTCATCTGAGACTTCTCGGTTTGTTGGCAAAACCCTTAACCACTCTCTGCTCCTCTGTCCCATTTTAAGCTGCTTTTTTTTTCTTTACAGAATTCGCGTGGCAAAGAGATTTGCAACCGTTTTCTATTAAATATATTCTGTCTCCGAGGTGAGCGCAGACTTGATGAAAAGCAAGAACAAATCCTGCAGTTTCTGTAAGTATGAAGGCTCCATCCCTGAAATGTTGCTGATGCTTTTTTTAAACGAGCCAGAGGAGAACCAACGAAGGAACTAAAAACGCACCTTTCCACAAAACAAAGTACTAGTTTGTAGGATAAAAATTGGTGTTTCTGATCATTTTGATTTATCCAGTGGATTAATGTCATCAGTTGAAATCATCGAACAACGTTGCCCTTTTTAAAAGATATAATTTGTCAGGCTTCCTTCAAGTGGTATGATAAGCTGTACCCATGTAGCAATGAAGGCACTGTCACAGCAGCAACATGTTTCTTGATGGAAGGAAATTCCACCGACTTCAACATGCACTCAGTAATCCATTGCAAAGGAATCTTGCACGCATGCACAGTTCCCAGGTAGCTGGCAAGTTGTCATAAGATGAGCTGTAATGGACTCAAAACATTAATTTTGTTTCTTGCTTCACAGATGCTGCCAAACCTGCTGAGTTTGTCTGGCACTTTTTTTAAAAGGTACAATCGTAATTAGGCAATTACAGGTATCTTGACACTTTAGACAACTGGTCAGTCTTTCTAGATACTCCTGGGTGACAATGAGGTATCCATTGAAAACATGGCTGAGAGTGTCAGTGTGGAATCGCAACAGATACAACCACAGCCATTTGACATCCAGTATGACTATTGAATAGGCCATTGGCTTGCTTAAAATGTAGTTCTGGTGCCTTGATTGTTCTGGGAAAACTTTTAATACAGCTCTTCAAGCATCTTGGATATAACTATGGTGCAGTGCATTCTAACCAACTACAGAAACCCACAACTATTTCTATCTAGAAGGATAAGGACTTGAAATACATGGGAACACCGCCGCCTGCAAAGTTCCCCTCCAAACCACTCACCATCCTGTCTTGAAAATATATTGCCGTTCTTTCACTGTTGCTGGATAAGAATTCCAGAATTTCCTCACGAATAACATTGTGGATCTATCTGCAGCATATGACTGCAGTGGTTCAAGGAGGCAGCTCATCACCACCTTCTGAAGGGCAACCAGAGGCTGGCAATAAATGCTGCCCAATCAAAAATGCCCATGTCTCATCCATTAATAAATGAAAAAAAAGACAACTCCTCAGCTTCCCCAGAGGATGTGGATGATTCAAAAGTCCCACTGATTCTCAGTTCATTAACCTGCATGCCAGGGAAATCTGTAACATCTTTTACACTGAAAAAGAACCACTTAAGTTCAGGGCTTGTTATATTGAATTCCTGACACTAGAGTCCATGCTCCATCAATTATGTCAGCAATTACAAGCCTACCACAACAGACAGATATCCTTGCTTGAAGAAATCTTAACTCTCTAGCCTTTTTAGTTTAAAACTGTGACATATGATTCAGACTGCTCCACATAATCAATATGTACAGTAATGGCGTAATAAGTAGTACTTTTCACTTAACTAACACAAATGGTTTAATTGCAAAAAAAGTCAACATGACACTTGCACAAAAGAACGTACCCAGATGAAACCCACTGTGGATGCTACACAACATTAAAACTTGCTCTATACAAAAAGCATGTCAATCCAACCCAGCCAACTGCTCCCTTATCAGTCTACTCTGTATTAGCAGAAAAATGATGGAAGTTGTCAGAATAGTGCTATCAAGTACACCTGCTCAGCAATAACTTGCTCAGTGACAGTTTGGATCCTGCCAGGACTACTCAGCTCCTGACCTCATTATAGGCCAGTTCAAACATGAACAAAAGAGGTCAATTCCATAGATGTGGTGAGACTGACAACCCTTCACATCAAGGCTGCATTTGACCGACTATGGCCCAGTGGTATTATCACTGTTTTGCCTAAGTCTGGACTGGTAATCCAGAGACCCAGACAATGTTCTGGGGATACAGGTTTGAATCCTGCCATGGCAGATGGTGGAATTTGAATTGAACTTTTAAAAATCTGGAATTAAGAATCTACTGATGACCATGAAATCTATCTAGTTCACTAATGCCCTTCAGGGAAGGAAATCTGCCATCCTCACCTGGTCTGGCCTATATGTGACTCCAGATCCACAGCGATGTGGTTGACTCTCAATTGCCCTCTGAAATAGCCTAGCAAGCCACCCAGTTGTACCAATCGCTACAAACAATCAGAGAAATGGAACCAGACGGATCACCAGGCATCAACCAAGGTACCAGATATGCCAATGGCAGAAACAGCCCTGTCAACCTTGCAAAGTCCACCTCAATAATACATGGGAGCTAGTGCAAAAACTGAGCTGTCTCACGGACTAGTCATATTCATGCAATCATACCTTACAGAACTACTGTCACCATTACTGTATATGTCCTGTCATTGACTCTGGACCCCATGAATTCTCATGGCTTCAGGTTAAACCACGTGCCGTCCTCCCTCAGCTGATGAATGGGTACTTCTCCATGTTGAACAACACTTGGAGGAAGCACTGAGGATAGCAAGGGCACAAAATATACTCTGAGTAGGGGATTTCAATGTCCACCAGCAAGACTGGCTCGGCAGCAGTACTACAGATAAGTTAGTCAGGTCCTAAAGGACATTGATGCTCGACTAGGTCTGTGGCAATGGAGGTAGTGAGGGAACTAACAGTGGGAAAAACTGACTTGACCTCATCCTGCCAGCTGCAGACGCATCTGTCCATGACAGTATCGATAAGAGCAACCACGACACAGTCCTTGAGGAGATGAAGACCTGGATTCACATTGAGAATAACCTTCATTGTCTTGCATGGCACAATCACTGAGCTAAATGGGACAGACTTCAAACAGATCTAGCAACATAAGACTTGGCATCCATGAGGTACTGTGGGTCATCAACAGCAGCAGAATTGTACTCTAGCAAAATCTGTATCCTCATGTCCCAGCCTATCCCCCACTCACTATTACCATCAAGCCAGGAATCAACCTTGATGCAAGGGAAGAGTGCAGGTGGGCATGCTAGGAGCAGCACCAGGCATATCTGAAAATAAGGTGTCAACCTTGTGAAGCTATCAAACTGCACTACTTGCATGCCAAACCCCTCCAGTGGTGAATGCCCATCTTGACTCCTTCTACACTATCGTGGGCTGTTTCCTCATGTAATGAGAGTGAGGCACATATTATGGAAGATGAAAGTGGGTGACACAGCTGTTACTGTCACTGCAGGTGGAGAGGTAGTCTGAACAATTGAGAAAGCAGGGCAGATGGCATGCATGGTTCGTGGTATCATGGGCTGGGGTGGGTAAAAGCGATTGACGGAAGATGTTACAGATAACACTGAGAGTTGTACAGCATGAACTTTAGGGGGTACAGTAGCAATGAAAGAGTGCGTGTGAGATATCAGAGAGAAGATGCTGACACAATGAAAAAGGACATTGATCTTCTTTGTACAGTGCTGGGCATTCCTTCAGATGGCTGATTCTGCTGTCACTTGGGTGGTAACCTTGCAACAGGCTGACATAGCCTCGGTTTTGTGTCCTCAACTGGACTTGGGGTGAGAGGGAATTCCTGTGTTGGCACCAAGTCATTCACCAGGACTGCCATAATCTTGCTTCCCGTACAGAGGCAAATGTCAACAAAAGCAGGGCAGGTCCAGAGACAGTGCATGCACAAGGGAACCCAGTAAATTCCAGGATATCTGCTTTTTGGTGAGCATCACATGTTCAGATGGGATGGGAATCAGACATAGGAGATGGCATAGGGACATGGTAGATATTAATGAAGTGAGTTTTATAAGATATAGCAAGAGAACTCACTAAGCCTTACAATGAGATATGCTACAAAAAAAATTGAACACTACTCAGACTTAGGCAAAAAATATTTAAGATTCAGCCCAGAGTATTTCAAAGTTTAATTTTACAGATATGAGTATACTTCAACTAGCCATGGTTTTGTTTCAAAAAATATTGTCATACACAAGCAAAGATACTCAGGCATCAGTGAGCAATACATCAACCAAAATTGTCAACCTTACTCGCAAGATTAGACTGTAGATTTAGTGGCAATTCTTACTTTCACCAGAGAGTAAAAAGGTCAAGGTAAAAAGGCACAGTCAGCATATCATCATCAAGTGGCCAGAGATTCTCACAAATGTTTCTTCCACTACCTAATCACAGCATTCAAAAACTTTACCTCATATCTATCATTCAATAAAATAACAGTTTTCAATAATTTAAGGTGAATAATGACACCTGAACTCTTATAAGACTATTTTTTTCTACCTCCAGGAATTTATCAGGTCAGCAATAGGAATTTGGCAAGGGAAAATAACTATCGATGCTGTGCATATTTACCCTATATCCTCTTTGTCGATAAAATCTTGCATGTTGATCTGGAGCAGATGTTTGAGAGGAGTTTATATGATTTGGGATTGACATGAATTCTTATGTCTGCTACCACGTACAGGAGCATTGCAGGAAGTTGTTTATCAAGTTAGTGCTTTCTCCCATGTTCATAAGTTATTAAATATTCCTTTGGTCCGAGAAGAACTCTAAAGTGAGACTGGCAGCAGTTTGGTTGCTGAAATAAATTCAAATCATATTGTAGAATCAGTTAAGGTGACTGAAAGCACTGACACAATCATGGAAAGTCATTCAGCTGCAGGTATACGGACAGCTAGCCTCTTCCTCCCAGAGGTTAACATGAGGGCAAGTATTATTTCCCAGTTTAACTTCAGCCATTATTTATTTTTCAAATTTTGGAGGAAATGAGCACCAGGGAGACCAAAAATATACACAACGTTGAATACAAAGAAGGAACTTGCATTTCTAAAGCATTTTACAGCCTATGAATTACTTTTGAATTGTGGCTATTGTTATGCAAGTAAACACATTTATTTGTACAGTGCAAAGGCAAACAGCAGGGAAATAAATAATTAATTCACCTTTTCTGCTGACGTGGGTTGAGGGTAAGGGATTTGAAGAACTGCCCCACTTTTCACGTCCAATTGAGAAGGAAGACAGTTCAGAGTGTCTGTTTGGATTATGTCTTCAAATATCACTGTGGGGCTTTCCAACTCTGAGCCACCCTGACACATCTTTCAATGAACTATAGCCAAAAATAAATGAAATTCAAAACAAAGCAATGGAAATTGGGGGATCACTGGTGCAGTTGGGAGAAGATTAACATTAATCTTTGTTATCAAATTAAATGAGATGTTTGTTAGAAGAACAAAGAATTATGTGAAATAATTTCACAGAGGCCAGTATTACCAAGTAACCCTTTATTCACAAGTGAAAACTCATCAACACTGATCCAGCTCTCAGAGCAAACAGGATGTCTTACACTCCTGTTCTTATCTGTCAGCCAGTGCTCCCAGAGGTGACGAGATTAGCAGCCTCAATCAGGGAACTCATGTTCTATGATGTCCACCAAGCTGACTTCATTACAATCACTACATCTCTCTCCCACTGAGTCTGGGAACATAGGCAGGATCTTTTACTTGCAGCTCCTCCTGAGTCATTTTAGACACTGCATCAGGTTCCTCCAACTTTGCGTCTGAGATGGGCGGCATGTAACATACAGTAGCTCACCTCATGTGCCCAGAGCATATTTGGAAAAAATTCATTCTCCTCTTCAGGCAGCAAAGGCATTAAGACAGTGACACCCACTATGTCCATCTGAGACTCCAATGTAACTTCAATGCTTGATGGACATGGAAAACCCACAGGTTCTGGAACAGTCAGAAACTGTCGAGGAGCCAGGCAGACTTTGATCCTTTATTGCTTGTGAACTTGCAGTTTTCATGTGGTCCATGTGCTGGTTCAGGACCACTGCACCTATCTGAATTTTAAACATCAATGGACCTGACCTGATATCAACCATGCCTTTTACCCATGCAGGACCATTCCCATGATTCTGAAGAGGGAGATGGCATGGGGCAGGGTTACACTAGGCACAAGGACACACAAGATGGCCGCTGAGCCATCAGTTGGCCAACTTGATACACAGGATGGCTGCTGGATCACACAATATGGAAAGAAACAGCAGAGCAGATACAGATACTGCTTGGGGTCACCAGAATGCCAGCACACTGCACTCACAACTAGTTGATTAGTTTAAGGCGGATGGGGGAAGAGAATACACATGAGTAATGAACACTGCCTGCCAAAGTGTCTGGTTCCAGACAACACCTCTTATAGAAATGCTAACAGCTTGATACAGACTCAAAATGGGAGTAGTAATAGCCAGGGCTGCAGTAATCATCCTGCTCAGGAAGAGCGATTAGCGCCCATTACTATGGCAATGGATTTCTGTGCAGACATTGAAACTGACAATATCTACACTGAAACTGAAAATGACAATGCAAAAATTAACAGAGTGTACTGGAATTGACAAAGACTATTGAAACTATCAACGATTCTGTGATGATCACCATAAACAAACCATGTTACAAAGACAATAATCTCATCACTGACCTATTGTATCACAAGATGTATAAAAGTATGTGCTGCAGGTTGAGAGAAGACTCGCAGCTGACCGCTGTGCTGTTGGTGTCTTTCTCTCCTCGGAGCTCCGGTATTTCCTTGTGCAATAAACTCTGTCATTGAACCCCGAATCTGACTCTGAGACTGGTGTTTTTCCCCACAACAATTCCTACACCAAACTTCGTCTCCTGAAGTAAACTGTCTTTGTTGCTGAGCAGAGTCTCGTGTTTAGCATTGCCATTCCTGACGCCATTTTGCCCTCCCCCCAGGTTTGGCAAGATCAGATTTAACCTGGTGCGTAGTCTTCTCCCTATTAGCAATTCTGCTAAAGCTATCTCTAGAGTTGCATGAGGGGTGGTCCTATAACTAAAAAGGAATTGGAACAGTTTACTATCTAATGAAGCTCCAGGCTGTTTCTTTAAGCCTGCCTTCAAAGGTTGGACTGCTCTTTCTCTGCCAGATCATTGGGTGATGGATAGTATGGAATGGTCTTTGCATGTCGAATACCATTCGATTTTAGGAAGTACTCAAATTCCCTGCTGCTAAATGATGGCCTGTTATCAGTAATCAACACTTCCAGGAGTCAGTGTATTGCAAAAATTGCATGCAGTTTTTCTAACATCATTCCCATGTTCGAGGAATGAACTGTCTGCACATCCAACCACTTTGACTGGGCATCCCTAATGATGAAGAACTTGAGCCCTTGATGCCTCCCCTGCATGTTCGATGTGTAATCAAGTCCAGGGTTTACCTAGCCATTCCCACAAAGGTGGAGGAGCTGCTGATGGTAATTTTTGTTCTTGTTGGTACTCTGCTCACTGGCCGACCGATGCATCTGATCCTGGCACCAGACATAACTTCTCTTCATTTTGGAAACCCCTGGTAGAGTTCAGTCAGTATCTGGCGGGACAATCACTCTTGCTCCTCATAATACTATGCTGTCCACAAATGTGATCTGGTCTGTCCAGGTCCAAAAAGGTCTCAATTCTGGTTTTGATGGTCCTTTGGTTTTCCCCATCACCACCGGCTGTTTCAGTTTTGCCAGGACCATATTTTGCTACATGCAAAGTCTAATATTGTCAGCTGCGTCCAGAAGTGTGTCCAGAAAATTTAAAACCATTGTAGACTTGTCTAGTGGCAGCACCACAGGTGGTGTATCTGCCAGTGAGAGGTGGCTCAATGCATCTGCACTTATTGCTTGGCCTCTTGGGTAGTGTTCCAACTTGCAATTATACGCACTTACGCTTAGATTAGAATTAGAATCCCTACAGTATGGAAACAGGCTCTTTGGCCCAACAAGTCCACACCGACCCTCCGAAAAGTAACCCACCCAGACTCATTCCCCTACCCTACGTTTACCCCTGACTAATCCACCTAACACTATGGGCAATTTGGCATGGCCAGTTCACCCTAACCTGCACATCTTTGGATTGTGGGAGGAAACTGGAGCACCTGGAGGAAACCCAAGCAGACACAGAGAAACTGTGCAAACTCCACACAGATAATCACCTGAGGTGGGAATCGAACTCGGGTCCCTGGCACAATGAGGCAGCAGTGCTAACCACTGAGAAACCATGCCACCCCATTACAATTAGAACGCATCACTGAATTGGGCTGGAAGCAATGGGGAGCACTGCCCTGTCCTCTTCGAGTAGACCTAGCAGGAGTTTGTGGCCCTTTAGTATGGAGTCATTGAGATGTACTGCAGGGAAACAGACCCTTTGGTCCAACTCGTCCATGCCGACCAGATATTCGAAATTAATCTGGTCCCATTTGCCAGCACTCGGCCCATATCCCTCTATACCTTCTATTCATATATACATCCAGATGCCTTTTAAATGTTGCAATGAATCAGCCTCCACCACTTCCTCTGGCAGCTCATCCCATACACGCACCATCCTCTGCATGAAAAAGTTGCCCCATAGTTCCCTTTTAAATCTTTCTTCTCTCACCATAGATCTATATCCTCTAGTTCTGGACTCCCTCACCAAAGGGAAAAGACCTTGTCTAGTTTTGGAACTTCCTAATTCCAAATAGTGATGTCTTCTATAGTGCAATGGTCACGTCCCTGTGCAACCCATGCTATAAAAGAATCACTCAATATTAATAATACTTAAAGCGTTGGTGATGTAATTGTATTATAACCAACACATTTTCGTGCTTTAGAAATAGTGTCCCCTATTTCTCAGTCACGGTACAGCGAATTCGCATTAAGGAAACACGCGTTATAGCAGAACAACCTGTATGACCATCATACTTTCTTCTCGATCTTACCTGGAGAGCAGCCCAAACATTTTGCAAAAAACATTGTTGAACCTGGAGCAGTAAATAGGAGGCAACTGAAACCAGGAACTTCTCCACTGGGTCCTAAGCAAACTCCCTCCATGAAAAAGAATCACCTGTTCCACAGGGTCCTAAGCAGACCCTCTGCCAAATACATTAAACTGCAACCTACCTGCTCCACAGGGTCCTAGGAAGGATCACTTAACTGGAAGCAGTCACAATCCACTCCACCAGACCACCGGACCACTCAAATGTAAGAAACCTGCAAGGAATCTGGGTAAGCGTGCCAGCCTGCTAGTAAGACTGAGACTATGCAGTTTCAAGACGCCCCTTTGTAGCTTACTCCTAGCAAATGTACGATCTCTCGAGAACAAGATGGATGAACTTAGATCACGGCTCAGCTTCCAGCGTGAACTATGGGACTGCTGTGTACTCTGCTTCACAGAAACCTGGCTCAACCCATCCATTCCCAACTGCGCACTTCAGGCTGATGGTTTTTCTATCCATTATATGGACCAAATCACATCGTTGGGTAAGACAAAGGGTGGAGGGGTTTGCTTTTTAATCAACAACTTGTGGTGCACAGACATTGCAATCCTGGGCAGCCACTGCTCCACAAACCTTGAATTCCCCACCATGAAATGCCACCCTTTCTATCTACCACGGGAATTTACTGCTGCTATACTAACTGCTGTGTACATACCACCACAAGCAAAGGTTGAGGAAGCTCTGGATGTACTGTACTCCACCACTAACACCCTGGAGACAGAACACCTTGAGGCCCTGCTTATTGTAACTGGCAACTTCAATCTAAGGAAGGTGTTGCCCAAGTACCACCAGAACATTAGCTGCCCCACCAGGGGCCCGAACATTTTAGACCACTGCTACACCACTGTGAAAGATGCCTACCACTGCATCCCCGACCCTCATTTCGGGAACTCCGACCACAATGCCATGTTTCTTCTCCCAGCTTACAGGCAAAAAGCTCAAGTAGGAGACCTCCTTCTGGATACAGGTCCAATGCTGGTCAGAGGGGGCAGAGGATCAATTCCAGTGCTGTCTGGAATCAGCTGATTGGTCCATGTTCAAACCGTCCACAGGTACCTTGGACGAACACGCCACCACCATCACAGACCTTATCAGCAAGTATGTGGAGGACTGTATACCGAGGAAATCAATCCGGGTGTTCCTCAACAGGAAAACCTGGATGTATCAGGACAGAGAATCTGCTAAAAAAAAGGCGTGAGGCCTTCAGATCAGGAGGCTCACTCAAATATAAGGAATCCAAGTATGACCTTCATAGAGCCATTAAGACAGCCAAGGACCAATACTGATCCAAACTAGAGACCCAGACAGACTCCTGGCAACTATGGCAGAGACGGTTACATAGAGTGATGAGTCGGCCCGGACAATCACAAAGGCCAACTTCCCATCTACAGAATCCATCTCCCAGGCCCACTGTCAAGGAAAGCCTGTCAGCATTCTCAAAGATCCATCCCACCCTGGCAATGTTTTTCTACAACCTCTACTATCAGGGAGAAGGTCCAGAGCCTGAACACACCCACAGCTGGTTTTGAAACAGTTTCTCCCCACTGTTGTTAGAATACTGAATGGACCCACAAAATCTTAACATTCGCCAGTACCTGTTTTTGATTTTGCCACTGTTTACCTATTATTTACTTATCTATGCTACTTAACTCTGTAATCTGCCTGTATTGCTCGCAAGACAAAGCTTTTCACTGTGCCTCGGTACATGTGATAATAAATATAATTCAATTCACTTCAATTCAATTCTATCTGGGTGCATTTATTCTCTGTATTAAACAAAATCCTGAATGCATTTGCTATTGGGTGTTCTTCTCCATTGGGCCACTTATAAGCTAATACATGTACTACCCCAATGCCATACGGAGAGCCATCGCATGTCAACACCAGGTCTCGCTTAGGATCATAGTGTGCCAACACCTTAGAGGATGATAGCTGTTTTTTCACTTCCCTGAAAGCAATGGCTTAAATACACAACCATTTCAAGGCTGACCCTTTAAGAGCTGAGGCAAAGGTGATGGGATGGAGGCCAGATTATGTGTGAATTTTCTGCAATACTTCACCAGCCCAAGAAAGACCTAAGCTCCAGTACAAATGTGGGAGGCGGGGCACCTTTGATTGCTCTCACTTTATTTTCCAACTGGGTGTAATTTAGTCTTGTCGACTTTGTAGCCCAACTAGGTTACTTGGGTTGCCTGGAATACACACTGTTTCCCTCTAAGGATGGTTTGGAGATGCTGTTGTTGGACTGGGATGTACAAAGTTAAAAATTACACAACACCAGGTTATAGTCCAACAGGTTTAATTGGAAGCACTAGAGTCAGAGAGATGTACAGCATGGAAACAAACCCTTCTGTCCAACCCGTCCATGCCGACCAGATATCTCAGCCCAATCTATTCCCACCTGCCAGCACCCGGCCCATATCCCTCCAAACCCTTCCTATTCATATACCCATTCAAATGCCTCTTAAATTGCCTCTGCAATTGTACCAGCCTCCACCACTTCCTCTGGCAGCTCATTCCATACACGTACCACCCTCTGTGTGGAAACATTGCCCCTTAAGTCTCTTTTATATCTTTCCCCTCTCACCCTAAACCTATGCCCTCCAGTGCTGGACTCTCCGACCCCAGGGAAAAGACTTTGTCTATTTATCCTATCCATGCCCCTCATAATTTTGTAAACCTCTATAAGGTCACCCCTCAGCCTCCGACGCTCCAGGGAAAACAGCCCCAGCCTGTTCAGCCTCTCCTTTTAGCTCAAATCCTCAAACCCTTGTAAATCTTTTCTGAACCCTTTAAAGTTTCACAACGTCTTTCCGATAGGAAGGAGACCAGAATTGCACGCAATATTCCAACAGTGGCCTAACCAATGTCCTGTACAGCTGCAACATGACCTCCCATCAGGTGGTTGTGGAGTACTCAATTGTAAGACACAGAATTTATAGCAAAAGTTTACAGTGTGATGTAACTTAAATTATACATTGAAAAAATACCTTGATTGTTTGTTGAGTCTCTCATCTGTTAGAATGATTTGGAGATGCCAGTGTTGGACTGGGGTGTACAAAGTTACAAATCACACAACACCAGGTTATAGTCCAACAGGTTTAATTGGAAGCACTAGCTTTCGGAGCGACGCTCCTTCGTCAGGTGATAGTCACCTGATGAAGGAGCATCGCTTCGAAAGCTAGTGTGCTTCTAATTAAACCTGTTGGACTATAACCTGGTGGTGTGTGATTTTTAAATCTGTTAGAATGACCATGTTAGTTTCACTTCTTTCATATGTAAATCACAAAACTTTTTTAAAAAGTTACATTCTCAGGTTAACTGTAACAATTGGTGTCAGCCCAGATAAGATGTTAAGTTGTTGAAGGTGTTAGCCCCCTGTGTTCCCTGTCTGTGCCATAATGCTTAGACTGATTCTAATCTAAAAAGTGACTTAACAGAGTCTTACATGGATTCATGCAGTTTTTGAGCAAAGTACAGTGTAACTCTGCAAGTACAAATTCACCCCACAAACATATATGAGTGTGTGCATGTGAGTTTTGTGTTTGTGTATGTGTGGGTGTCTGGGGTGGGGGGGTTGTGAGTATCTGTGAGAGAGAGTGTATATGTGTGTGTGTCTTAAGTCAATGAGAGGATGCATGTGTGAGTGTGGGAGCGTGTGAGAGTGTCTATTAGTATTGGATGACCATTTAACCAGACGTTTATTCTGATTGGTTCTGATTTGAATGTTGCTAAGCAATTTCACTGTTCCAGACCAGATGTAGGTGAGCATTCCTGGGTGTGCAATCCCCTGGATAGTGGCGTATGAGTTCTCTTACTCCATTTAGGTCTTGTGGGACTCCTCTGCTACCTCGAGTCCACATACCAGCAGCAACTACAATGGCTTGCCAACCTGGATCCTGAAGAAAATTTTAATCATTTGGCCAAGGCTTGGCATTGTTTTGGGGTTTTGCTGTGGGTTGACCTAAGGTCCCTTTGTTCATGATATGGACTGAGTAAGGACATGCAGTTGCTTTCACTCAAGTAGTATTCCCCCAAACTCAGTCAAACTGGCAACGGTGTCCACTTCCATTGGAATACCCTACAACTCATATGCTACATTTGTCACGTTTTCCATTCATAAAGCCAGTTGTAGTGACTATTTGAAGTCCAGTTGGGCTTTAGATAGTAAGCACTTTTGCATGATTACACCATTAACCCCAAATTTCAAAGTGGTCTCTCAGCATCTCATTAAGGGTTAAACCAAAGTAACATTCCTCTGCCGGTTGTCCTAACCTTGTCAGAAATCTTGATAAGGATTCCCCTGGTTTTTGAATTGCCGAGTAAAACCAATAGCATCTCAGAAGTTGAGGATCGTAATATTCCTTAACTAAATCCGTCAGGTCTTGAAAAGTTGAGTTTCTGACGCCTCAGGGAAAGTTAGAACCGTAATAACTGAAAAAAGCTGCAGGTCCACAAGCTGTCGGGAGAATTATTCATTGCTTTTCATCTGCCTTGATGTCATTTGCCCTTAAAAAATAATGCATTCTTTCCACATACTGAACCCAGTCTTCGATGGGAGTCAAGCTTCCCAAATAATGGCATGATGCCAAGAATGCTTACAAGCATTTGACTGTTGTGAGCAAATTTGAATCATGAATCCTAGAATTCCTACAATGTGAAAACAGGCCATTTGGCTCAACAAGTCCACATCGACCCTCCGAAGAGTATCCCACCCAGACCCATTCCCCTATGACTCTACACTTCCCATGACTAATGAACCTAGCCTACACATCCCTGAACATTATGGACAATGTAGCATGTCCAATTGACATAATCAGCACAAATTTGGACTGTGGGAGGAAACCGGAGCACCCAGAGGAAACCCATGCAGACACGGGGAAAATGTGCAAACTCACATAGACAGTTGCCCGAGGCTAGAATCAAACCTGGGGCAGCAGTGATCCCCGAGAGAAAGGGGAAGGACTCCCACGTAGAGAGCCCTCCATTGGGGTTCCCCACCACCTGGTGGCAATTGGGCACACCAAGACGTGTCTGGGCGGTTGCTGAGGGAAAGGAGGTGGACAGTGTGCAGCAGCAGTCGATACAGGGCCCGCTGTTTTATGTCCTTAAAAGGGGTGAAACGAAAACTCCGGGGGCAGCTTAGGTTGAGGGGATCAGGCTCCCGCGGCAAGTATGGGACCTTGGGGCCAACGTGAAATTGCTTCGGAGCACACACTCCTGTTTTGTTTTAAAATAGAATGCCTGACTTTCCTGTTTATCGTTTTCTTTTTCCCTTTTCCCCAGCAGCCATGTTGTGTGTGTGCAGGTGAGGGACACAGTGAAAAACAACAAGTGTGTAAATCTTTACTTATATTCCACCACCAGGAAGGAAAGAAACACCCTTCTCAAAGGGCAATGCTGTATGATCAAACAGTGAAGGGAAGGGCAGGGAATAAATCAAAATAGAGTCGCAGGGGGAAATAATACACTCCACCACACTCCTGTTTTTCCTTTTTTTTATTACCCCCGCATACTGCCTAGCTGTGGTAGTGCTTATATTTTCCCCAACACCCATGTCATGTGTGTGCAGTTGTTGGACATAGTGACAAACAACATGTGTAAATCTTTATTCAATTTCCACCACCAGGAAAAAGGAAACACCCAAGTGACCAGTGACAAGTAGTGCCCTTCACATCAAAAGGCAATGCTGCATGATCAAACAGTGAAGGGGATGGCAGGGATTAAATCAAAATAGAGCTGGAGGGGGAAAGAATATACTTCACCACACTCCTTTTTTTTCCTTAGAGTTGGAGGGGGAAATAATTTTTCTTTTTTAATAGATCATCTGAACTTTAAAAAATTTTTTTTTCCTTTTTTCTCGTGTGTGTGCAGGTGTCGCACACAGTGACAAACAAGTGTGTAAATCTTTATTTACATTCCACCACCAGGAAGAAAGGAAACACCCAAGTGGCCAGTGACAAGCAGTGCTGTGTGATCAAACACTGAAGGGGAAGGCAGGGATTAAATCCAATAGAGTTGGAGGGGGAAATAATACACTCCACCACACTCCTTTTTTTATTACCCCCACACTACCGCCTAACTGTGGTAGTGCTTATATTTTCCCCAGCACCCATGTTGTGTGTGTGCAGGTGTAAGGCACAGTGAAGGACACGAGGTGTACAGATCTTTATTCAATTCCCACCACCAGGAAGAAAAGAAACGCCCAAGTAGCCAATGACAAGCAATGCACTTCACATCAAAGGGCAATGCTGTGTGATCAAACAGTGAAGGGGAGAGCAGGGATTAAATCAAAATAGAGTTGGACAGGGAATTATACACTCCAACACACTCCTGGACATTTCTTTTAGCTCTCAGAGTGAACAGAATCTCTGACCCTCCTGTTTATTTTCTTTTTTTGTGTATATGCAGGTGTGAGATACAGTGAAAGACACAAAGTATACAAATTTTTATTCAAGGCGGATTTCGAGACAAGCAACAAATTAAAGTGGTCGAGTAGAGGCTGATAGCCAAGTTCGGTATCTGTGGGGATGGCCATAACCAGAACCTTGGGTTCATGTCAAAGCTACAGGTGACCCCACTGCACTATACACTCTCACATAAACACACACACTCCTACATACTCACACACTCACGCGACCTTCTCCCATACGCAGGCTCTCTCTCATACGCATACACACACATCCCCCACACTCACACCCTCTCACAGGCTTATACCCCATCATACTGACACACATACTTCACCAAGCTTACACACACACATACACACACTCTTTCATATGCACTCACACCCAGACACACACACATACAATTACACGCATACACTCACTCTGTCTCTCTTGCACACAGCTGAAAATGTGTTGCTGGAAAAGCGCAGTAGGTCAGGCAGCATCCAAGGAACAGGAGAATCGATGTTTCGTCGATTCTGTTCCTTGAATGCTGCCTGACCTGCTGCGCTTTTCCAGCAACACATTTTCAGCTCTGATCTCCAGCATCTGCAGTCCTCACTTTCTCCTCTCTTGCACCCACACACACACGTGTAAGTTTATTGGGTGAATTTGTATTTGCAGACCTACATTTTATTTTGCGCAAAGACGGTATATAAATCCATGTAAGATTCTGTAAGTGCCACTTTAGAGAAATAGACCTAGTTTGACTCAACATTGGGACACAGACAGACTTTAACCACACATCTTTAATGTATTGTCTGAGCTGAGATGGGCACCTATTGTTAGAAATGCTGAAGCTATCTTGAGAATGTAACTTAAAAGGAGTTCTGGGATTTACATATTAAAGAATTGAAACTAGCATATCCTATTCTAAAAGATGAAAGACTTAAACGAAATTTGATTAGATTAGATTACTTACAGTGTGGAAACAGGCCCTTCGGCCCAACAAGTCCACACCGCCCCGCCGAAGCGTAACCCACCCATACCCCTACATCTACATCTACCCCTTACCTAACACTACGGGCAATTTAGCATGGCCAATTCACCTGACCTGCACATTTTTTGGACAGTGGGAGGAAACCGGAGCACCCGGAGGAAACCCACGCAGACACGGGGAGAACGTGCAAACTCCACACAGTCAGTCGCCTGAGGCGGGAATTGAACCCGGATCTCCGGCGCTGTGAGGCAGCAGTGCTAACCACTGTGCCACCGTGCCGCCCACAATGTTTAATGTATCATTACAGTTCCATGACCCTATAGCGCTTTTGCTATAAATTCTGTGTCTTATGGTCCTGTTCCACAACCACCTGAATAAAGACGCTGTGCCTTGAAAGCTAGTGCTTCCAAATAAACCTGTTGGACTATAACCTGTTGTTGTGTAATTTTTAACTTTATCCACCCCAGTCCAACACCAGCACCTCCAAATCATGCACATTCCTGGATATTATAGGCAATTTAACAGGGCCAATCCACCCAACCTGCACATTAGGGGCAGCACAGTGGCTCAGTTGTTAGCACTATTGCCTCACAGTGCCAGGGATCCCGGTTCAGTCCCTGGCTCAGGCGACTGTCTGTGTGGAGTTTGCACATTCTCACCGTGTCTGTGTGGGTTTCCTCTGGGTGCTCTGGTTTCCTCCCATCAATCCAAAGATGTACAGATTAGGTAAATTGTCGATAGTGTTCAGGGATGTGTAGGTTAGATGTATTAGTCTGGGGTAAATATAGGCGAATGTGTCTGGGTGGGTTGCTCTTCGGAGGTTTGGTGTGACCATGTTGGGCTGAAGGCCTGTTTCCACGCTGTAGGGATTCTATATCTATGTCTTTTATCTATATCTTTGGACTGTGGGAGGAAACTGGAGCACCTGGAGGAAACCCACACAGACACGGTGAGAATGTGCAAACTCCACACAGTCACTTGTGTTCCTGGTGCTGTGAGGCAGGATTCCTCATGACTGAGCCACCATGCAATACGTAAAAGAGTCTATGAAAAGATGCCGACAAATAACGATTTGCATTTATATTTTGTTTTTTTTTATAATCCGGCACCTCAGAGCATTTTACTGTCAATGAAGTACTATAGGAAACTCAGCAGCTAATTTGCACACAACGAGCTCTAACACGGAACAATGTGATAATGATCAGATAATCTGTTTACGCGATGTTGATTGAGGGATGGACGTTGGCCAAGGTAGGAAGGATCATTCCCCATTTGTTCTGTGAAATAGAGAAATGGAATCTCTTACTTCAATCTTCACACAGACAGGGCCTCTGTTTAATGTCTCATCCAAAGGCTATTAAGCATCCCCTTAGTTCTGCACTGAAGAGTCATGAACCAGATGACAATTAGGAAGGTGGGAGCCTAAAATTGAAAATGAGAGTAAATTCATTTCAGGAAGATGTTTCAGGTAAATGCTTAGGAAGTGCAGTTGGAGGTCTAGTGTTATATTGAATGATCCGGATCTGACTGGAGAACCACAGTCTTCGTGGAAATCCGGGAGGGAATCCAGTTTCTGACTGAAATAAAGTTCTGAAGAAGAGTTCTCTCAGACCTGTAACATGTTTTCAGACTTGGTTTCTCTCTCCACAACCGCTGGCAAACCTGCTGAGTTTCTTCTGTATTTTCTGTGCTAGTTAAACATTTCCAGCATCCGCCATATTTTGCTTGTTTTTAAAAATAAGTTCCCATTGAAGTAGTAGAATTCTAGGAATCATCAATAGGTTATTCAGCACAAGTCAGTGCTTCAAAACTTCTTTGTATTCTTTGCTGCTTTTACAACTTTGAAGTGATGTACACCTTGCTTACATTCATTTCTTAGAACAACATAAATAAAAATAAAATCTTATTAAAAATATTAATAGATATATAACAGAAGGCAAGTATCTTAATGTTATTTGATTATTAGCATAACAAACAATGATAATGGAATTCACTGCCACAGAATGCTGTGGAGGTGAGGTCATTCATTATATTTAAGACAGATAGATAGGTTCTTGAGAATCAAGAGGCTCAAGGCTTATGGAGAGAAAGCGATCAGCCATGATTGAATGGCGGAGCAGGCTCAATGGGCTGAATAGCCTGATTTCTGCTCCTTTATCATATGGTCTAACAATGATGATCTCAAGAACGGTGATTGAAATTAGATTACTTATGAACATACATACAATCACACTATCAATCCTCTCAAGGATTCTTCTTTCTTTCATTGTTATTATAATAACAAAGACTTTCATAAAGACTAACTTTAACCGGTTTAAGGTTGGGTAATGTACTGTAAAAGTGAAAAAAACACAGAAGTCTATTAATGTCTATCAAGGAATGTAAATAGATTACACCAATTCGGCTTAGTCCCATGCCGGTTTGAAACAGTTTGTGAAGAGAAAGTTTTCCACAATACGTGATTTTTTTTTGTATTGAATAACATTACTAAATATTTCACATTCAGAACAGAACTGTAGTGAAAGTGGATGAATATACTTCCCGCTTCAAAGGAAAACAAACATAGAAGAAAAAATACTTAAATTATTTACTGCATTTATACAATGCACAGTTACTTAACAGGAACTCAGATTGAATACAGTTTGAACAAATATGTTCTAAAGCAAAACATTCTCTGAATGGAACAATTGCATACATATATTTGTACTAAATCTCACAGCTGCCAGTTGCAATTTGATACTTTTGTTACACTGTTTACTGCATGTTTGTTTGTTCCTTTTCTTTTTTTAAATTTCGCTTACTGATAGGGAGTTATTCTCAGCCATCAATCAATGCAATTTTGTAACTAAACATCAGAAAATGTAGCATAGTCCATCAGTTTTTAAAATGTCTTTTTAATCAACCTGTTTCAAGTTACCATCACAAACCTCTACAGCAAATGGGACTTGAACCCAGTGCTCCTGGTCCGGGGGTACGGACACTGCCACTGCACCACAAGAGTTTCTTCCACCCAACCTCTTCTTCCATTTGACTATCACTAAGATGGGAGATCCAGACCTTCTAACGGTCATTCATTAGTCCCAGAAATTGTTTGTTATTGTTTATTTAAATGTAACCGATCTTGTTGCAAAATAGAAGCAAAATTCTATGCAGGTTAAACATCTGAAGTATAAAGAAGAACTGTTGGAAATAGCAAGTCCAGCAGCAATTTGCGGAGCCAAAAACAGACTTAACCTTTCAAGTTAAACACAGTTTCTTCCGATTAGTGCCTGCAGACATTGCCATGTGCCTTTGTAAGGAGGAGACTCCTGGACTGCAACAAGGACACAACCCCCTGGTCCTCACCTTCCGCCCCACTAATTACTGCGTACATCACATCATCCTCTGCCACCTACAAACGGACCCCACCACCAGATATATTTTTCCCTCCCCACCCCTATCAGCGTTCCGGAGAGACCATTTCCTCTGCGACTCCCTTGTGAGATGCGCACACACCCCCACCAGGGCACACCCCACTCCTGGAATCTTCCCCTGCCACCACAGGAAGTGCAAAACCTGCGCCCACACCACTCCCCTCACCTCTGTCCAAGGCCCCAAAGGGTCCTTCCACATCCAACAGAAATTTACCTGGACCTTTACCAATGTCACCTACTGTATCCGTTGCACACGATGTGGTTTCCTCTACATCAGGGAGATTGGATGTCTACTTGTTGATCATTTCAGAGAACATCTCTGGGACACCCGCACCAACCAACCCCACTGAACCGTGGCCAAACACTTCAATTCCCCCTCCCACTCATAATCGGAGGTGTAGTGGGCAGTGAAGAAGGTTACCTCAGATTACAATAGGATCTTGATCAGATGGGCCAATGGGCTGAGAAGTGGAAGATGAAGTTTAATTCAGATAAATGTGAGGTGCTGCATTTTGGGAAAGCAAATCCTAGCAGGACTTGCACACTTAATGGTAAGGTCCTAGGAAGTGCTGCTGAACAAAGAGACCTTGGAGTGCAAGTTCATTGCTCCTTGAAAGTGGAGTTGCAGGTAGATAGGATAGTGAAGGCGGCATTTGGGATGCTTTCCTTTATTGATCAGAGTATTGAATACTGGAGCTGGAAGGTCATGTTGCAGCTGTACAGGACATTGGTTAGGCCACTGTTGGAATATTGCATGCAATTCTGGTCTCCTTCCTCTCGGAAAGATGTTGTGAAACTTGAAAGGGTTCAGAAAAGATTTACAAGGATGTTGCCAGGGTTGGAGGATTTGAGTTATAGGGAGAGGCTGATCAGGCTGGGGCTATTTTGACTTGAGTGTCAGAGGCTGAGGGGTGACCTTATAGAGGTTTACAAAATTATGAGGGGCATGGATAAGATAAATAGACAAAGTCTTTTCCATAGGGTTGGGGAGTCCAGAACTAGAGGGCATAGGTTTAGGGTGAGAGGGGAAACGTGTAAAAGAGATCTAAGGGGCAACTTTTTCACACAGAGGGTGGTATGTGTATGGAATGAGCTGCCAGAAGAAGTGGTGGAGGCTGGTATAATTAAGGCATTTGGATGAGTATATGAATAGGAAGGGTTTGGAGGGATATGGGCCGTGTGCTGGCAGGTGGGACTAGATTGGGTTATGATATCTGGTCGGCATGGACGGGTTGGACCAAAGGGTCTGTTTCCATGCTGTACATCTCTATGACTCTATGACATGCAGGTCATGGGATTCCTCCATTGCCAAACCCTTACCACCCAACACCTAGAGGAAGAACACCTCATATTCCACCTTGGGACTGTGCAACCCCATGGGATCAATGCGGATTTCACCAGTTTCCAAATTTCCCCTCCCCCTACATTATCCCAGTCACAAGCCTCCAACTTGGCACTGTCCTCCTGACCTGTCCATTATCTTTCCCATCCATCTGCTCCACCCACCTCTCTGACCTATCACCTTCTTCTACCTATCACATTCTCAGCTACCATACCCCAAGCCCCACCCCCCTCCCATTTATCTCTCAGCACCCCCCGGCCCACAAGCCACATTCCTGATGAAGGACTTATACCCAAAATGTCGATTCTCCTGCTCCTCAGTTGCTGCCTAACCTGCTGTGCTTTTCCAGCACCACACTCTCTAAATTAAAAAAAAGGATTGAAAAGGGTGAACAGATGGATTTATGAAACTGAAATCATATTTAACTAATTTTCTGAAGTTTTTTGAAGAGGTAACAGAATGTTCCCACCCTGATTTATGGCCATGCCCTTTTGGTTATTTATACAAACAACATTAGCTAATTGTCCCCTCCTACCAATGTAATTGGCTTTTCTTATGTTTAAAACGTGTTTGTAATTGGGTTATGTTGCTTTGAAACTTAACATAGAATTTAATAGTATTTTGATCACTATTTCTGAGCAGATCTTTTACTATGAGATTACTAATTAAACCTGCCTCGTCATTCTATACAAAAAATTCATTCTATACTAAAATAACTTCTTCCCTAGTTGGTTCTACAACCTATTTCTCCAGAAAACTGCCACAAAGCTTTCTGCAAGCTCATCTTCGAGACCATCCTTGCCAATTTGATAGTTTTCCATTTTCATTAGATCTAGGTGTCAGATGCCTGGAAAATTGCAAACGGTACACAATGTTATTTTGAAAAGGTGTAAAGATAAACCCAGCAGCTGCACGCCAGACTTTTATACTAAGGTGATGGGGAACTACTTAGACAAAGAAATTCAGAAGAATATTAATAAACACATGGACAAATGCAGATCAATTAAGGAAAGCCAGCTTAGATTTCTTAAGATAAAATTCAACTAACTAGTTGGAGATCTTTTGAAGGGGCAAGAGACAGGATTGATGAGGAGAATGCTGTTAATGTTGTAAAGGCCATGTATCTTCATTTTTGTGCTTTTTAAAATTGTGGACTGAAATAGGAAAGAACTGTTTGAAAATCAGTGTTTCAACGGATTGCTACATATTTTGAAAAGCAAGTAACCTGAAATTTTGGCCAACTGTTTGAAACAGTAGTAATTGAAGTGGATACAGATGAATTGGAGCCATGACATAGTATCCAGATGAAGCTAGATGGCAATATGAAGTTGATTGGTCCATGGACTAGTGATCAGTTCTTGGTGACAAAACAGTTTGGGCTGCCAAAAACTGTGTGATTAATTCTCAGCCAACTGAATTGCTTAGGACAAGGAAGAAAATCGGAAGAAATGTTCTGATCTCCATCAGCACAGAAGTTATCTCTTGGTTCTCTGCAGGCATTGTTGCTAAGTTAGCAGATGACACAAAGATAGGTGGAGGGACAGGTAGTGTTGAGGAAGTGGGGAGGCTGCAGAAGGACTTAGACAGGCTAGGAGAGTGAGCAAAGAAGTTACAGATAGAATACAATGTGGGAACTTTGGTAGGAAGAATAGAGTCATAGACTATTTTCTAAATGGAGAAAGGCTTTGGAAAACTGAAATATAAATGGACTTGAGAGTCCTAGTTCAGGATTCTCTTAAAGTTAACATGCAGGTTCAGTTAGCAGTTAAGAAGGCAAATGCAATGTCACCATTCCTTTCAAGAGGGCTAGATCATAAGAGCACAGCTTTTCTGCTAAGGCTGTATAAGGCTCTGGTCAGACTGCTCTGGAATATAGTGAGCAATTTTAGGCCCTGTATCTAAGAAAGGATGTGTTGGCATGGAGTGGGTCCAGACGAGGTTGACAAGAATGATCCCAGGGTGAAGGGCTTGCCATATGAGGAGTGGTTGAGGATTCTGGGTTGTATTCAGAGTTTAGAAGGATGGGGGAATCTGACTGAAATGTACAGAATACTGAGAAGCCAGGATAGAATGGATGTGGAGAAGATGTTTCCACTGGTAAGAGAAAAGAGTATCCAAAGCACAGTCTCAAACTGAAAGAACAGCCATTTAGAACTGAAATGAGGAGGAATTTCTTCAGCCAAAGAGTGGTTAATCAGTGGAATGCATTGCCGCAGAGGGCTGTAGAGGCCATGTCATTGATGGAATTTAAGAGAGAGAGATAGGTTCTTAATGAGTAAGGTGATCAAGGGTTATGGAAGAAGGCAGGAGAAGGGAGTGAGAAACATATCAGCCATGAACGAATAGCAGAGCAGACTTGATGGCCACATGGCCTAATTCTGCTCCGATATCTTACGGTCTTTGTCAAAACTCACTTTAAACCTAAAGAAAACTAGTTCACTTTTCCTTAGGCAGTTGTTGTAATCTGTGACTGTTAACTGATAAGTCAGAGACCTTTTATACGTGAACCATGCTTGCAAACTGATAGAAGCATCCAAAGAAAGCTGACTGAAAAGCAATATTCTGTCCAGCATAAGGCTCAAAACAGCCTCCCATTTTCATCTGCCTATTTCATCAGCCTATTTTCATAACCTATTTTTCCCTGACTGTTTGTTTGGTGGTGTGAGTCTGTAATTGGGAGTTTGTAATAGAAATAAAGTTTTAATTAGTGATATTAAATGCAAGCTGTTTATAATTGTTTACCCGAAGCTACAGTCTAAATACTTACAGTAAATAATAAATAATTCTTGCTAAATACAGAAAGCAAGGTCCGTGCTTTCTGTTAACCTGGGTCTGAGAATCAGGTAAATTGGGAATTTTGTGTTCTTATTTTAAAATCTTTAACCTTCGCGATGACTCTGAGAATAGTGAACCTTGATTTCTGATACACTACCCAGAGAATCATAACAATGCAGTGTACACAGAATTCCAAAAGACATTTGCTAAAGTGATGCACAACAGATTTGTGAGTATGATTGTAACTCATGGAGCAAAAGGGACAGTAGTAACACGAATAAGAAATTGACAGAGTTACAGGAAACAGAGAGGAGTTGTTAATGAATGTTATGAACTGTGGGTGTTTCAGATTGTAGTGGCGTTCCCAGGGTCAATACTAGCTCTTCCTGGTATATGTTATTGGTCTAAGCGATGTGACCTAGGTGACATGAAGTACGGAAGCATTGTGAACAATGAAGGATCGTGTAAAACTGCATACATAAAGACTTAAACTTATTGGAGAAATATGTAAATAGATTATGTTCAATATGAAAAAAATGTGATGTGATTCATTATGGGAGAACGAAAATGGAGAGAAAATATAAAATAAAGGTAAAGTTCTAAAGGAGCAGAGGGACCTGGGTATAC
This sequence comes from Chiloscyllium punctatum, assembly GCF_047496795.1. NCBI lineage: Eukaryota > Metazoa > Chordata > Chondrichthyes > Orectolobiformes > Hemiscylliidae > Chiloscyllium > Chiloscyllium punctatum. The sequence continues at coordinate 3,071,267 of NC_092746.1, read as the reverse complement.
GTGCAAATGTGAAAATAAGTGTCAGAACAGGCTGAGAAATTAGTTAATTATCATACATTATTCTAGACTTTATTATAAGGGGCACAGAGTACAAGAACAAGGAGGTTATGTTTGAATTTGTTTGGCCTCAGCTAGAAGAATGTGACCTGTTCTGGGCACTGCAATTTAGGAAAAATATGAAGGCATCAAATCGTGTGCCCTGAATGTCTAATGCTAGGAAGAATGATGGGCCATTTTTCACAAGTGGTATGTCAGTAATTTAGGCTGTCACTGCATATTAAACAGAACTAACTAACCAATTAACATCACCATCATCATCACCATCATCATCATCAGTAGTCCCTTGCGGACCAAGTTGACTCTCTTCCACGCTCAGGATGAGTCCATAGGTGGCTCTAAAGATCGATACAGTTACCACAGGCTCTTTTACCTTTGGGGGTAGGTGGTGGTCACGGGAAAGGGTAGGCAAGGTGTTTGTGTGGCAACACCGTCCTTTTACTATGTTTGCCTGGTTTCCATTTTTTCCCGATAGCAAGTCTCAAGGTGCTCGAAGCCTTCCCGAATGTTCTTCCTCTACTTTGGATGGTCTTGGGCCAATGATTCCCAGGTGTATGTGGGAATGCCAGACTTCATCAATCAACACAGTCTTGATCAATCCCATGCAGACCTGAAATACTCCAACACCACAAATATCAGGAATCAATGTTTCTGATATTGATTCAGTCATAGAACACTAACTGTTTTTCACATTTCTAGCATTATGTAGGTTTGATTAATTTAGAAACACAAATATATTTTATCCAGTATTTTTCATTATTTATTTGCCTCATAGTCATGAACACCGCAGCCAAGCATTTTTGTCCATATACAGGGACTTTGAGAAATGTAACTTGTACAAAGAAAGTGGTCAGGGTTGAATTCAGCAAATTTTAACATTTAATATTGTGGCATTATTATGGATTCTCATTCATAAACAAGGAGCTACTTAGGAGAGTTTGTGTTGTAGAAAGTTTGACCCATGGTTATTTATACCATAGGAACCTAAATGTATTGTTAGAATCTGTTGGAGAGAATGTAATTAAGTGTCTTGTTTTGTCATTCCATATATACAGACGATAAAATGTTGGGCCAAATGTCTGGACCATTATATGACAGATGTGCCCCGGAACTCTGTGGAGGCTCTGACATGTGGATCTACCAGGGAATAGTTTGAGAAGATTACATTTCCAATGGACAATTTTCCTACTGCCTGGGATCCTGATAAATACCTCTGACTCTGAGCTTGAGATAGAGACTTGAAGCAGATGTATGAGACTGGCTTGCATTATTTCCCAGGAAAGGTCTAACACCTGAATAAGTCCACAACTAAATCCACACTGACAACACCCTGACCACTTGTCCCTACCCAACTTTTCCCCTTTTATACAGAAAACCGACAAACACTGAACAAATACTTAACTACACCAGCAACCATCCCAACACACACAAACAAAGCTGTATCAGAACACTATTCCAACGAGCCACTACACACTGCAGCACAGACGAACTTCGGAAAACAGAGGCGAACCACCTAAACATCGTATTCAAGAAGAACGGATACTCAAAAAATACAGTCCACAGATTCCTTAAGAACAAAGCACGACAAGCAGACCTAACACAGCCAGAAACCCTAACCACCTTACCATACATTAAAGAAGTCTCAGAAATGACAGCCAGACTACTAAGACCCCTCGGAATCCTAGTAGCACACAAACCCACCAACACTCAAATAAAAAGTAACAAACTTAAAAGACCCCGTTCAACCCATGGACAAAACCAATGTCATCTACAAAATTCCATGCAAGGACTGCCACAAACACTACGTAGGACAAACAGGAAGAAAGTTAGCCACCAGGATACATGAACACCAGCTAGCCACAAAAAGACACGAGCCTCTCTCCCTTGTAGCCCTACACACAGATGAAAAAAACCACCATTTCGACTGGAACAACACATTTATCCTGGGACAGACTAAGCAAAAACATGCCAGAGAATTCCTAGATGCCTGGCACTCCAACCACAACGCCATAAACAAACACATAGATCTAGATACCATCTATCAACCCCTCAGAAAACGAACAGGAAATGACATCACCACAAACCCCAGGAACCCCATCCAGGACAAACAAAGTAGGAGACAACAGCTTCACTTCACTTGGAGGTCGTCACTGATGATGTTACCTAGCCAGGTAATGAAACATCTGGATATCAAACCTACAGCTCAGCGAGCAAACCTACACCCTAAATATTACTTTCTGCACTGACATTGAACTTTTTCAGAGTTTTCTTTAGCTATATAAGACTATATAAGAACATACTTTATTAATTCTTTTAATTTGAAATCCATAAGTGAGATTTTTTAAAAAAATTATTACAAATCTCCCATACTCCATTTCGAAAATTGGATCACGGATCCTGTCTAAAATTAATGCTGAATTCTACCACATATTTAATCTGTTAAGATTCTTAAATAAAGTTAAATAAAGACAGTTCTCTATAATCCAATGTTGATCTCAACAATGCATTGCAGAATATCTAGACACCTCTACTGTACATTGACTGCTTTTTGTCTCTAACACCTGAACAGCTAACTTTGTTTAACTTTTTGTGGGCTATTTGGGGCTTACAAGAATGAGTCAAAAAGTGTGGCGCTGGAAAAGTTCAGCAGGTCAGGTAGCATCTGAGGAGCAGGAGAATCGATGTTTTGGGCATAAGCCCTTCATCAGGAATGTCAAGAAAGTTCACTGACTGACTCTATGTGTTTGAACACTGCATATTGGTTTTAATATCTACATTAAGAAGGCATTGTTAAAATTCCAAGTTCCAGAATTATGCTTGTATTTGCACAGTTCTTCGTAAATAACATCTATCTTGATCACAGTTCATCTTGTCTACAACTTTCTTTGACTTGGGCATTCAACTAATTTTCAACAGCCATGACTCATTGTGTTTTTATAAACTTATTTTACCATTGTTATTATTTTCTGATAGTTTACATCAGTCATGTGTGCACATAACTGCTGTAATCTTCAAATGAGAAAGTCACTCCATACAGTTTTTATCACTTCACAAGCATATCTCACATGGTTTGTCTTTAACAGGATGTGGTTATTATGAGTTTTAGTAAATTATTTCATTTATTTCTTTTTGGATGTGTTTACTTCATTATAAAATTTAACCTTAAACTTTCATGTCCTTTGTTCGAATCTGATTTCAACCCTAATAAGTGTAACCAAAACATTATAGCTGCAGTGCCCCACAAATATTTTATGTTTTTGAAGTTTAGTTTTTAAGTGTATTACTTGATTTATGATCCATTCAGGAGACTACTTACATTGCTGCAGAATATTCTGTGTTTCTAAGTGCTGTGCTTATTGGCAAATAGACTATTATTCTTAGTTCTTGACTCTATAATTAACAAAATTAGTATTAGACAGGAAGACTGAATTTCTTTTGAAATCATTTTTTGGGTTCAGTTTCCATCACACTTGTAGTCAGTGAGATTCAGATTATTACCATCTTCTCTGTATCTCTTGCCAAAACCCTAAATCTATGTCCCCAAGTTTTTGTACAATCAGCTAATGCTACAGTTTTTGTCTTCTTATCTAAACCTGTTATAATCTTGTACACCTCACACTCATGCACATTCTTTCTCACGTATACACACTCTTGCATACACTCTAACACATGTTCTCACAGATGTATTCCCTCAGACACTCCCTCTCAAGCGCACACGCTCTCCCTCTTTATATCTCTCTCAAGAACATGCGCACACCCACAGCAGACAAGGATGTTCCCTCCCAGTGGGGAAACACTTAGCGGTTAAAGATGTTCAGCCTTGGATCTTTGGGTAGACTCCAAGTCACGCAACAACACAGAATTGCCGCACAGAGGCTGATACCCACGTTCGGTACCCATGAGGATGGCCTCCACTAGGATCTTGGGTTCATGTCACACTACAGGTGACTCTACCACACTATACCCTCTCATACACACACACAGACACATACACAAACTCTCTCACACAGACCCTCTCTCATACATACACATTCTCTCAATGCATTTACTCCCTCACACTCATACTCTCTCACATCCAGGACCATCTCTCATACGGGGTAAAAACAATGACTGCAGATGCTGGAAACCAGAGTCTAGATTAGAGTGGTGCGGGAAAAGCACAGCAGTTCAGGCAGCATCCCAGGAGCAGGAAAATCAACGTTTCGGGCAAAAGCCCTTCATCAGGAATACAGACAGAGAGCCTGAAGGGTTGAGAGACAAATGAGAGGAGGGTGGGGGTGGGGAGAAAGTAGCATAGAGTAGAATAGGTGAGTGGGGGAGGGGATGAAGGTGATAGGTCAGGGGGGAGGGGGGAGTGGATAGGTAGAAAAGAAGATAGGCAGGTAGGACAAGTCATGGGGACAGTGCTGAGCTGGAAGTTTAGAAATTGGGTGAGGTGGGGGAAGGGGAAATGAGGAAACTGTTGAAATCCACATTGATGCCCTGGGGTTGAAGTGTTCTGAGGCAGAAGATGAGACGTTCTTCCTCCAGGCGTCTGGTGGTGAGGGAGCGGCAGTGAAGGAGGCCCAGGACCTCCATGTCCTTGGTAGAATGGGAAGGGGAGTTGAAATGTTGGGCCACAGGGCGGTGTGGTTGATTGGTGCGGGTGTCCCAGAGATGTTCCCTAAAGCGCTCTGCGAGGAGGCGTCCAGTCTCCTCAATGTAGAGGAGACCACATCGGGAGGAATGGATATAATAAATGTTATTGGTGGATGTGCAGGTAAAACTTTGATGGATGTGGAAGGCTCCTTTAGGGCCTTGGATAGAGGTGAGGGAGGAGGTGTGGGCGCAGGTTTTGCAATTCCTGCAGTGCCAGGGGAAAGTGCCAGAATGGGAGGGTGGGTTGTAGGGGGGCGTGGACCTGACCAGGTAGTCACGGAGGGAACGGTCTTTGCGGAAGGCGGAAAGGGGTGGGGAGGGAAATATATCCCTGGTGGTGGGGCCCGTTTGGAGGTGGCGGAGATGTCGGCAGATGATTTGGTTTATCTCTCATATACACACACTCACATTCATACTCTCTCACAGGCAGATATTCCTTCACACTCATGCACACTCTCTGTCAAACACACACACACACTCCCTCTCAAGCATGCTCACACCCCCCCCCCCCCCCCCCCCCCCCCCCATATATGCACACTCTGTCCCTCTCCCTCACAGACAGACACACACATATAAATCTTTGGGATAAATTTGTATTTGCAGATTTGAATTTGCAGATACATTCTATTTTGTTCAAAAAGCACACAATCTATAGACAGTCAGTCAATGTGGCATTTTATAAATTCCTACTAAAACCAGTGTAGCTGTAGGATGAGATACAAACAATCTTGAAACATTGCCTCACATCTAAAATGCATTGTCTGACCTAAGGTATGACCTTTATTCTGATAAAACCTGAAGTTATCCTGGGGCAGGGATTTACATATTAATCAATCGAAACCTGTACCTACATTTTAAGTGATTAAAGGCTTAATAGCCATCTAGGTTTGTTCAATACATTCACATAAGTTGCATGACCTTTTGATCTTTTACTACAAACTCTGTGTCCGATGTATTCTCTCACTAGCTGTACGAGGAAGGAGCGGGGAAAGTCTCCCATCTTTGGAACTATTCTGGTAAATCTCCTCTGCATCCTTTGAAGAATCCTCACATGCTTGTTAAAGTACGGTGAACAGAGTTGGATGCAATATGCTAATTGTGGCTTAACTATGCAGAGCTTTATGAAGGTTTAGCATTATTTCCCCAATCTGTACTCAATGCTTTTATTTCTGAAGCCCACGGTTCTATAGCATTTGTTAATTACTCTCTCAAAATGACCTGTCGCTTTTAAAGATATATGCATGCAAATTTCAACTGGAACAATCAAACATTCGCAATTAGTAGCTTTCAACCTAATAAATGTAAATTTTTGGAATAGTGCCATTAAGTCTGCTACCTTTCTTTTTCCCTTCTGCTAAATTGCAACACCACAAATTTTCCTGTATTAAATTAATTTGTTACTTGTCTTCTCATTTCTACTTGCCGATCTATACTTGTTGCAGTTGATTGATATTTTTCACTATTTACAAAATCTCCAAGTTTGATGTCATTGACAATGCAAGAGATCGATGAAGTCATTTAAAGTACAGCTCTATCAACTGCTTCCTGACCTATTTACATAGCATTACATGCTGCAGGCTCAGGTTCTGGTAGTCCTCCATTGCCATCATCCAACTTTTCTTTGTCTGATTATGCCATTTCACATTTCTGTTCCTCTTCTACTTCTGGTACTCGTTATGTTACAGCAAACAACGATGCACCCCACAATATCTGGGTCATATTGTAAGGGGCTCCACAGTTTTCGAGGCATCTGAATCTTTGACTCAAACTACCTGAACCATTTGCTTTTGACTCTAACAAAGATAGTATTAGAGAGGAAGACACCAGCATTCACAGAATTTAAAAAAAATGTTTTTGCTGGCCTTAGAGATCTCACTATATCTGTGTTGCTTAAACAGATGGACTCAGTAGCTAGCAGTGTTCCCCACAATTACCCTCTCCCACCTTCCACAATCAGCTTGCCTGGATCTCAAGAGCCCTTGCAGCTGTAAAGAAAATTAGAAGGAATACTGATAGCTCGGGAAAGGAATCTGAAGTTTGATCAAAGAAAATAACTTGTTTTTCTAACATTTAATTGGAAGAAATTTCTTGTCATATGAAATGAGTGATCTGATATTGTAGTAACTGTACAGCGAAATGGGCAAGTTCACAAATACCCATTTTATATTCCATCCATCAAATTTTTACCTACTTACCTAAACTGTCCATTTCTGTTTGCAGACTCTCTACCTCTTTCTGACAACTAACTTTTCCAACTACCTTCATCAGTAAATTTAGCTTATGTACTTTTGATCCCCTCATCCAAACCATTAATGTAGATTGTAAACTTCCTAGTGAACTTCCTCTGCATTCTCTGTAGTGGCAGTAGACCTTTTTCAAGCAATGAGACCAAAAATGCGTTCACTACTCCAGGCGTGGCCTCACTATACAGCTATACAACTATAACATAATCTCCCTGCTTTTAAATTCAATCCCTTTAACAATGAAGGACAAAATTCCATTTGCCTTCTTAATTACCTGTTGTACCTGCAGATCAACCTTCCTGATTCATGCATAAGGAGACCCAGGTTCCTCTGTGAATCCGCATGCTGCAATTTTCTTACCATTCAAATAATAGTCCCTTTTACTGTTATTCCTACCAAAATGGATTACTTCATATTTCTTAATATTGTACTCCAACTGCCAGACCTTTCCCCAGTCACTTAAACTATCTATGTTCCTCTGCAAAGTTTCGCAGTCCTCTACATACTTTGTTCTGCCACTCATCTTAGTGTCATCTGCAAACTTTGATACACTACATGTGGTCCCCAACTCCAAATCATTGATGTAAATTGTGAATAATTGTGGTCCCAACACTGATCCTTGAGGCACACCACTAGTCATGGTTTGAAGAAATGGGACACTTTATTATAACATTGAATTCAGTATAACAATTGTTGGCCAGATTTCCCAGATCTTGGCAGCTGAATTGAGACAGGAATAGCTGGCTACACGGGGGTGTTTTCTGAGCACACCCTGTGGGTCAGAGGAACAGGACTGCTCCCTCAGTACCTTAATTAATTTTTCTGCTGAATGTAGTCTCTCTTTGTTGCAACAAACTGCTGATCCCCAATAGTACTGGCCATCCTGTCAAACACTTAACCCCACTCCCAATTCTATTAAACTATGTTCTGCCAATCTACCCCAACTAACCCCCCAGTCCTACATCCCACAAGTTTCCAGCAGCCCCTTCAATTCCCCCAAAACCTTCCTCCTGATTGGTAGACTCTTCTTCCAACCCCCCTCCTTTAACTGCTAAAAACCAGGCTTTCCTTCCTTGAAGTTAGTGAAACTTTCAATTTTGCTGACTACCAAGTGGAATAAAGATTAAATGAAGAAATGGGAATGTAAACGGTCTTATTAATATTAACATTAGGTGGGGTATGGCAATATTGTGATAATGTAAAGGACTAAGTAATCCAGAGATGTGGGTTCATGCTCCAGTGACATGAGTTCAAATTTCACCATTACAACTGGGAAATTTAAATTCAATTGATCAATAAAACAGAAATAAATTGCTTGTCTCATTAACAGTCTCATGATTTTAATAAAAGTCAATCTGGTTCACTGACACATTTTCAAAGAGAAAATAGAGTATCCTTCCACTGAGACTCCAGACCCTTTGGAATGTGGATGATATGTAATTGCCCTCCAAAATGGCCTGGCAATATACTCATGTGTCACACCTCCACAGCATAATCATATGCACTAAAATGACATCATTGAGGGTCCTCCCATCCCTCTCCTCATCCCAGACGCCTCCAACTTTTGAGTATGTCCAACCGACAGGACAAACTCACCAGAGCAGAGTGGTAAACAGTTAGGAACTACCGGCCCGAGGAATCCACAACATTGACTTCAGACCCCATGAAGTCTCCTATGGCTTCAGGTCAACCACGGACAAGCAAACATGCTGCAGATTACCACCAACTACTTTTCAGCCCTCAGTTGATGAATCTGTTCTTCTCCTGATAGAAAACCCTGGAAGAAGCACTAAGGGTAGGAGAGCACAAAACACAATCTGGGTATGGAAGTTCAATCTCCATTACCAAGAGAAGCTCAGTAACATCGTTACTAATTGAGGTGGCCAAGTTCTTAAGACCACACTTACTACATTGAGTCTATGGCAAGTGCCTTGGAGTCACAGAGTCATACAGCATATAAACAGACCCATCGGCCCAACTTGTTCATTCCAAACAGACATCGCAATCTAACCTTGTCCCATTTGTCAGCATTTGGCCCTTATCCCCATTAACTTTTCCAATTCATTTGCCCATCCAGATGCCTTTTAAGTGTTACAATAGTACACACGCCCACCACTTCCTCTGGCAGCTCGTTCCATACACGCACAACCCTCTGCATGAAAACGTTATCCCTCAGGTCCTTTTTAAATTTTTCCCCTTTCACTTTAAACCCACGTCCTTTAGTTTTGGACTCCCCCACCCTTGGAAAAAGACTCTACTCATGCCCCTCATGATTTTATAAACCTCTATAAGGTGACACCTCAGCCTCCAACACTCCAGGGGAAAAAAGACCAGCCTATTCAGCCTCTTCCTATAACTTAAACTTTCCAGTCCCTGTAACATCTTGATAAACCTTTTTGGCACCGTCTCAAGTTTAACAACATCTTCCCATAGAAGGGTAGTAAGAATTGTACGCAGTATTCTAATTTCTTGTACAACTGCAACATGACATCCCAACTCCTACGCTCAATGTTCTGACCAATGAAGGCAAGTGTGCCAAATGCATTCTTCACTCCCCTGTCTATCTGCGAAAGCATTTTCAGGAGTTATGCACCTATACACCCAGGTGTCTTTGTTTGGCACCATTCCTCAGGGCCCTACCATTGACTGTATACGTCCTGCCCTGGGTTGCCTTATCAAAATGCAACATCTCACATTTATCTAAATTAAACGCCATCTGCCGCTCCTTAGCCCATTCGCCCATTTGATCAACTGGTGTGGCACCAACAAAAGAGAAAAAGCTACTTGACCTCCCTTTCACTTTTTTTAATTGCAAAAATATACTTTATTCATAGAAAGAAATCTTTGGTGCCTGTACAGGTAATGGGGCTGTTCATATCTATACTCTTTTTATTTACAAAAAACAAATTAAGTCTTTGATGTTCACCATTCTCTATTTGCAGTCAACCTCTTGGCATTTAGTTGAGGCATCAACAGGGCCCAATTACTGCGGTTTGATGGTGGAGGTACGGGAAGTGGATGAGATGGATCATTGACCACAGTGGAAATGGAATATCTGGTGTGTTCTGTGGTGGAACTGGTCCTCCTGGGAGCAGATGCCACGAGGCGGAGGAATTGGGAATAAGGGATAGCATTTTTACAGGAGGCAGGGTGGGAGGAGGCATAGTCCAGGTAGCTGTGGGAGTCAGCGGGTTTGTGGAAGATGGCCGCTGTTAGCATCATTGCACGGCAAATCAGTGGTGCAGACAACTGAGTTAACCAAACCCCTAATGACATCAGACCACATGAAACTCAAACCTGGGTCTGGAGGGTACCTGAAAGATGTTCTCACTTACCATCTCGTGTACAATTATGTACAATAAATGATTAATATTAATGTTAATAAGAACGCAGACCTAATCTTACTAATGACACAGCAAGGGTTATGGAGCCCTGACAACATTTCAGCTGTAGTACCAAAGATGTGTGCTGTAGAACAAGCCAATACCAATACACAAGAACACGTGTATTTTATGTGACAATGTGTAAATCTACCTACATCTTTCTATCCACAAGAAGTAGTCTGAATTCAATCTGGCCAGTTACAGCCACACCAGTCTACTTTCAATCATCTGTAAAATAATGGAAGTAATGCTAATATCATCAACACTGTTATCAAGTGGTACCTACATAGCATGTAATGCTCGTATCCAGGATGAATCCCCAATTAAGTATGGCAAACCCCTGGCGACGTTTCCCATTTTTTTGTACAGCTGTAGAAGGGATACTCCCAATCATTTTCTTGTAGACACTGTTTTCCCAGACCCAAATTAACTGATGTTTTAAAAGGAGTTGATTTAACCAGACTTAAGATAATAAAGTGAGTTTAACTAATCTCGAAATGCAAGAAGAAGTAATAATGCAACTTACACATACTCACACAGATTAATAATATGAGGTCACCCAGAAAGGAAAAGTTAAAAAAAAATCATTCTCTGAATTGTTTGTGAAGAGTGGACAGTTGAATGTTGCAGTGAGGTTAGCAATAGGATTGACATTGATAGTTGAGCAGTTGATTTCAACATGCTCAGTTTCACAGGTTGGTTTCAACATGCTCAGTTTCACAGGTTGGTTGAGATTCTGTTCTGATTTCTTTCAAACATGAACGGATTCAACATTGAGGGTGCATGAGAGACATTTTTGTTCTATCTGGCTGCACTCAGTGAGAAAAGTTCCCTCTAACCACAACATAAGATAACGAGAGTGTTTTTGACTGTGATCTTCACAGAATGTCCGAATCCAGGCCAGTACATACAAGAGAACCCGAGTCCCACTAGCACCGCCACTCCCCCCCCCCCCCGCCCCAAACAGGGGTTGTTAGCCCCTCGTTATCTTTGTAGTCTTAAGAGATCACAGTCCAGTCTGTTTTGTCTCACCTCTTCTCCTTCTGAAGAGTTTTTCTTGGTTCCCTTCATATCATTAGGTATGATGATTCATTGGTCAGTTTCTCCAAACTCTCACTTAAATCAACAGCTGCAAAGATGTTTGGCTGTAACACTCTTTTTTAAAAAAATAATTTTTGAAATTGCAAGTTTAAAATGACAACAGTGCTTCACAGTTCTGACCTATGGTCATGACAAGCAATAACTTGCTCATTATTGCTTATTTGGGGTTCTATCAAGAAGGCTATTCAGTTCGGAGCTTATAACCTAACTTTCTGATTCTTCAAAACTTGTCCATCAACTACAAGGCACAAGTCAGAACTTGTGATGGAATGCCTCAATGAGTTTAACTTCAATAACATTCAAAAAGTTTGGCACAGTCCAAGACAAAGCATCTCATTAAATTGGTACCCAACCACTCCCTTAAATATTCACTCTCTCTTTGATTGGCACACTGTGGTGGCAGTGTTTACCTTCTACAACTTGCCGTGCAGCAACTCACCAAACCCCTTTCAACATCTATATCTTTGGACACCACCACCTAAAACAATGGATTACCACCATCCATAGGTTCCCCTCCAGGTCACTTGCCATCTTGATTGGAGTCGACATTGCTGTTATTTTATTGTTGTTAGGTCAAAGTCCTGGATTTCCCCCAATACAGCATTGTGATGTGTCCTTACGGCACAGAGACTGCAGATATCAAAGACATACATCACCACCTTCTTCTCTTAGAAATTAAAGATATAGGTCTTGACTTTAACACTTGGGTAGCACTGGAACATGTGGATAGTGACCTGACTGGAATTGCTCTAGAAATAACAGTCTGACCATGTTAACTCCCAGAACTAATTTAAATCCTGTCTGCTGACTATGTACCTGGAATGAGTAATGCCAAAGGGCAATTGAAACAATTTATGCTGTTTGGAAGGATCAACCTCTAGGGCCATCTTGTAAGTACCTCTCATTTGGGAAAGGTGGAAACAATACTATATTGTGAAAAACATCAGTGAAAACAAAACATATCTCTTTGGACTATTTCATGCTTTAATTATCTTTTGTTGTATCAACGGTTTTGTCACACAGGTTACTACAAGACAAGTTCTAATGGCTTAATCATGATTAGATTAGATTAGATTACTTACAGTGTGGAAACAGGCCCTTCGGCCCAACAAGTCCACACCGCCCCGCCGAAGCGTAACCCACCCATACCCCTACATCTACATTTACCCCTTACCTAACACTATGGGCAATTTAGCATGGCCAATTCACCTGGCCTGCACATCTTTGGACTGTGGGAGGAAACCGGAGCACCCGGAGGAAACCCACGCAGACACGGGGAGAACGTGCAAACTCCACACAGTTAGTCGCCTGAGGCGGGAATTGAACCCGGGTCTCAGGCGCTGTGAGGCAGCAGTGCTAACCACTGTGCCACCGTGCCGCCCAGTATATGTAAACAAGCATAGTTTGGGCACACGTCCTCAATTCCTGCTCAGCACAACATGTTGAAATCACAAAATGTGACTTTTCATCAGCTAAGTAATTTCAGCAACATTAACCAACCACCATTTTCAGTTAGGTGAGTAGAATTAAAATTACTACCAAAGCAACAGCAACTTTTTGGATGGCCAGCAAATAAGAGTAGTGAGTCTTTAACTATGTTGGGATATTCAAGGCCTATTAAAACAATCTATGTCAACATATACAAAAAAGCATATTTGTATAGAATCATGTAATTATACATCACAAAAGGTGGCCATTCAGCCCATCATGCTTCTGCCAGTTTTTTAAATGAGTTACCTGAACATTCCAAATAATTTGCCATTTTCCCACAGCACTGTAATTCTTTTACACTCACATATTTCTTTCAATTCCTCTTTTGTTATCTAATTGGGTTCTACCACTATTTCAGCTAGCATATTCTTAATCATAACAATTTTTGTGTAAAATACATTTTTCCCATTTTGCCTTTGATTCTTTTGGTTATTACCTTAAAAATATGTGGCCTCTGGTTAAAGGCTTCTCTTTTAAACCTCCTCCACTATAAAAAATTTCAGCTTCTCTATACAACCAGGTCTTTTATTCCTTCTAGTAACTCCATGCACCTAATATAGTTCCTGAAGTGCAGTGCATAAATTGGACACAATACCCCAAATAAGGCTAAACTACTTACTCATAAATGTTTAATATAACCAATTCCTTTTGTACTCTATGTCTACTTACAAAGTCGAGGATTTTTTAAAATTACCTTCTAAATCTGTCTTAACATCTTCATTATTATGCAGATATTCCCTACAGGCTCTCTTTAGTCCTCTGTACCCTGTAAAATCACAGTATTTAGTTTATATTATTTCTCTTAATTGTTTCTATGAATATGAATTGCTTCATACATATTTACATGAAAATGTCTCTTGAAAAGTGTCTACTTACTTTTTAAGTCTATAGTTTTAAGGTTGATACTATTGTCATGGCTGTTAAGTTATACTTGGGTTTTGTGATATCCATGAATTTGATTCGTATTCCCAAATTCAGTCATACTATATTGTGACAAATGGCATCAGTACTGTGTACTATGAACTTCAGCATAACTTCTCTTTACTCTGCCTCTACCAATTTTTGCATCTCCACATAGGGCCAATAAAACTCTTAAACTAAAAAAAAGTACTATTTTAAATTGTAGCTATAACTTGTTGCAATTCTTCTATACATGAGTAATCTGCTCCCTACTCTCCTCTGTAGACAACATGCTTGTAGTTCATGAAGAAGCCTAAACCCATCCTTCCAAACATCTTGCCCTCTGTTACGTAAGGTCACCCCTTTACGTATAACGTCATGACGCATGGTACGTTGAGCGTGCTGACGCTGGAGCCCTCGGACTGCAATGATTTAGAAGTTCAGGAATCCCACGTGACGTCACCAGAGGGTGATGTAATGCTTCTCTAAATAGAATGTATTGTAATCTTCTCTCAGTCCAACGTGGTTCCTCACAGACCCGCTTCTTCTATTAGAGTTTCGGTAAGTTATTGAAAAATTACAAAAGGGCACAGGACGACAACCACACTTTGAGCCCTTTTGTGCACTTTCCCAAGTGAGTTGTTTCTATAAAACATTGTAAATTTGCATCTGTTTGCATTTTTCCTCCTTTTTTGCTGATGTTAAATAGTAAACAGTAACTGTATTGGTACGGACACTGGGGGTGTGTTATGGTTTCTAAACTGTTGATGGTTACTGTTCGCAAGTTAAAAACTAAGAAGAACTGTAAGGTAAGATCAGCCTTTTCATGGAAAAAAAAGTGTTTAAATGAAACTTCCTTTTGAGAAATGTTGTAAGGAAAGTCATTAGTATTCTTGCGCTGTTTTTGTCTGGCATCCTGGCTTGTGATATCGTCTCCTTCACAGAACAGGGACGACGATTGTGAATTTTCAGAAATGGTGTGAAAACAAAACTAACTTGTGTGAAAACAGGATGGTAGAAATGAAAACTTTAGTTTCAAATTACTGCTGATCTTCAGTTTGCAATAGTTCGCTGTTAGTTTTTGCTGTCAAGTCATGACAAATAATGGACCTGTTATACAAGGTATCAATGATAGTACTCTTGCTTAGATGTTTCTTAAGTGAGTTTGAATACAAACAGTAGACATTTATAAAATATACATGGAGTTTGTATACGTGTGAAGATTAGCAAAAGACTTTTCCTGACATCCTAAGTTACTTAAGTTTTCCTGCATCTATATTACATCATGTAAAACATCTGATTGACTGTGTTCTTTGTTGCTGAAATTCATAGAGCGCTATATATTTAGGTTTGCTCATTTCAAATTGTTACCACTAAGTGTATTTTGTTAATTTATATCAGAACCGGGTTATAGTTGGCCATTACGTCATTCTGGAGCCTATTAAGTATGTTTGATTAACAGTCTGCAATATTGAGGGTTCAGGGGGCCAGATCTGCTGACAAAGCGTTCTGCTTTTAAAGCCCATCTATTAAAAATAAAACTAAAGATAAAACGTTGTAATAAACCCAGCATGTGCACCTTTCCAAAGTTATTCTCAGTTTAAACCATTTTATGTCCGGCATCCTTCAATACATGCTGTACTTGTTTGTAAAGCAATAAAGTCAGGCTTGAAACGTATTATCTATTATTGATGAACTGGCTCGTTTAGGGTCATTAATCAAGATTTTGCAGTACCCATCACCGCCAGAGTTACATTTTTAAGCAACTTTGAGGCAAGAAATGGGAAAGTGTGAAATGGTGCCACGCACAAATGAATGGAATAAAACTTCGATTTATGTCTTAATTTAGCTTTATTTTTAATAAAATGTGGAATTATTCATTCGTTGTAATGTAAAAAAAACTAGGATTAAATAAGTCAATTGGGTTTCCAATGGTTTTCCAGGAATTATTGCATTCCTGCCGAGCTGTTGGAGATCACACCTAATAGCAGATCCCTCACTAAACTTGTGAGACAGTGCCTGCGGGTTGCACTTGCAGTGTTAATTATTCGCACCAGTTTCTGAATGCCAAATTGCCGAGGAGTTCCTCAAGAGTGCAGGCATGACTGAGTTCAGGTTGGCCACCTGGCCAAGCTCGGTTTGTTTGGAGAATTTCGCGTGGCGCCTTCGGGGGAAGCTGTCGCCCGACAGTCAGTCCGTCCGTTCCTGTGGAAAAAGTGGCAGATAAAGTTCAACCATTTCCCCCAGCCCCGTGCGGCTGGGCCACTTAACTACATGCGGGCGGGACTACTTCTCCCATGCCCTGTAAAAGTTGCAAATGAAAGGTTCAGCTGCGTTAGCGAGTCGAAATGTTGCACTGAAAGTGATTGCGGTTCCCCCACCAGGAGAATCATCGCTAGGGACCGCGCGAGCACTGCTGCAGAAAGTCTGAGTGACCGCCAAACCCTTCCCCTTCATTAGCCTGTTCTCAAAGCGGCACATAGACTGGGAAGAGTTAACTTTCCAGTCATTCAGGGTGAACTGACTAAAAATGTTGCACCTTCGCTGAGGAGATCCTAAGGCTAAATGATCATTCAAGATCTATGCACGACGTTGCACTTGACTGTCTTCAGAAACGCCGTGCAAACTTTTTGAACAGTGAGTTCAGCAACAAATTGCACCGGCCGCCTCGTATTAATTGAAAAGAAAAACCTTTTCGCAGATTCAGCCTGGCGTGCTAAGAGTTCCAGACAGATGGATAAATACCTAAATCGAAGTTTATAGCGTTTGCACTTACTGAACTGTCGATGAAGTCAGCGCGATCGAGAGAACTGGATGGCGCAGTGTTTACTATACACACACAGGCTACTACTGTATTCAAGTTGGTGTTCTGCCGTACAGACCCCAAGAGAAACAAATTGTTGAGGTCATGGATCAAAAAGTACTGTGAATCTCTCATTGAACAGTGAGCGTAGAGTACTAGACGAGTTGGAAAACTAAATGGCAGTAAGGCTACATCTCTAACGTTTCGAGGTACAATTCAAGGAAAATAGACGGTTATTTGCAATATGACTCATCCTGAGGTTGTGTGATAAATACATTGCAATATAAGTTCAAATAAATATTCAGTGTTAGAGACACACGATTGATTTACTGTATATACAAACATTAACCTTGAAACTCAGGTTGACTACATTAAATTCTAAGATAAGCAACTAATTTTCTTCCTATAAGTAAAATAAGCGAGTCCTGACATATAAACCTATGTTCGGCGATTCATGGTCACTTGTGGTTTATATAGCCCTTGAAAGTGAGTGTTCATAAGCGCAGTATGGAGGGATCACCGGAAGCCCTCCTACAGATACAGAAATGAGTTACTGTTCAACTGGATGGTAAAATCTCATAGCTCGACTTGATGTCTTGCCCAATAACAGGTTAACTGTTTTCGTCTCGTCATTGCTGCTTCTGGGTTCAGTGTGTAAATCGTTGCAATTTGCGACACAACACATCAAAAGTAATTCATTGGCTGTGAAACACTTGGCTGGAGATAGTGTGAAGTGCTATATATAAATGTAATCATACTGTTAACTTATGTTGAAAACTTCAATAACTTAGCTTGTGGGGAGACTTGTTGCATATTATTTCTGGTTGAGTACACTAAATAACAATGATTTTTGTATAACAAGAACAAATGGATACAATCAAACACATAAGAAGAAATTCCAGCAAAAGTGGATTCTAATAAATAATAGTGTAATCTCTAATAGGTGAAGACCCATATATGAGTGAGTCTGTATTTTTTATGGTGCCTGGCTAATTTAGTAGTTTATAAATTAGAATATTAATCAAAATCTACGATTTAACAATATTTCCTAAGTGGTAGTGTTTGTAGGATTAAATCCTCTAAGAGGGACCTGGTGTGATTTGGTGGTTGATGAGTTAACTTTTTGAACCATAAAGCTCAGATGATGTCCGTTATGTAAGGTGCTCAGGGATGAAGGGAGAGTATATTTACAAATTTAGGGATATTTGTCTCTTCATTTTTGTTTGCACAGCATAATTTATTTGTAAATTGCAATGGCTTTGAAACTGACAAAACACCTCTGTTAGAATATAAATTCCTGATAGCACTTGTATTTTTAATACCAGTGAAACAGGAATTCCTTTGTTCCCCCTCAAGAAGGTTTCCATACTCCCTCTGCTCTTTGCTCTGTCTGTTCCATCACTGCTCTCAACAGTTTCTGTTTACCTATGCCCCATGCCATGAGAAAAATAAGATCTATCCCTAGGTAGGGCCTATCACCCCTTTCACCTGAACAAGAGTTCTTCTGTTTGTTCTCCCATCTCAATCCACTTGGTCATATAAAAATGGATAAAGTTCTCATCTAACTTGCTTACAGTAAAGATACAGACCTATTTTAGCCACGTCTGGTCCAAGATTAGAACTCACTTATTCACACAGGCCCAGCTAGGTTTGCAGAGAATAGAAACACAGAGACACAGTCAGGTCATTATTTGAATATGAAATGGAATGAGAAGAAGAGCTTGGAATTGCTTTGAATCAAAAAGTACCAAGTAGATTGGTGGGTGACTTGGAGACGGGAGAAGTGCCAGTCTCATGGATGAATAGGAGTCTAATAGAACTTGCATGTCAGAATTACTGGTCATGGCTGTGCTTTTTTTCGGGGGAGAGGGAGAAAAGCAAGCAGGACAGTCAGAGCTCACAGTTTGTGATCTGGATTAAGTGTTATTTTAAAATAGACAATCAACAGTTTTGTAGAAATTCAGTGTGTATGGAATGAGCTGCCACAGGAGGTGATGGAGGCAGGTATAATTACGATGTTTAGAACATTGCGGCACAGTACAGGCCTTTGGCCCTTGATGTTGCGCTGACCTGTGGAATCAATCTGAAGCCTAGCTACCTTATACTATTCCATTTTAATCCATATAATTATCCAATGACCATTTAACTGCCCTTAAAGTTGGTGAGACTACTACAGTTTTTAGATTAAAGTGGTGCTGGAAAAGCACAGCAGGTCAGGTAGCATCCGAGGAGCAGTAAAATTGACGTTTCGGGCAAAAGCCCTTCATCCGCCCCTACTACTCTGAGTAAAGGAACTACCTCTGACATCTGTCCTATATCTATCACCCCTCAATTTAAATCTTTGTCCCCTCGTGCTAACCATTACCATCCGAGGAAAAAGGCTCTCACTGTCCACCCTATCTAACCCTCTGATTAAAAGGCATTCTGTATGGGTACATGAATAGGAAGGGTTTGGAGGGATATGGGCCAAATGTTGGCAAATGGAGCTAGATTAATTTTGGATATCTGGTTAGCATGGACGAGTTGGACCTTCACCCAAGAACTAAAATTTTCAATTTATTATAATTCTTAGAATGACTTACTACTATATTGTGTTGTTTCTCCCAACTTGTTCACTAAAAACATGGTATTCTTGAGGATACCAATGTAAACGGGAAACAACAGTTAACATTTTGTGAGAAGAATGTGCTGATTGTTTGGAAATAGACTCTGTAGGTAGAGATGTTACTGTGAAGAATACATCATACTTGTATTCTTGGGAATATCATCATGAATGCAAGATGAATTCCTTTGACTATATATACAAATTCGGCAATATTCAAGATTTATATTACAAAATTACTATTTGTATAACTGAGATAGTTAACAAAGACTAAATTTGAAACATTAACCACAGAGATTGGTAAGTTAAGAACTGGTAAATTCTCAATTGAGTTTCTCCAAGTGTTCCTAAACTCAAGGTTGTTCCAGTTTTCACTGCCAATTAAATAGATAAAACTAAAGTGAGTGACGATCATTCAATTGAACAAATGTTAATGCAAAATGAAATTGAAGAAATTAGTAATAGGGTTACTAGTTTATGCCATGCCTTATACCATGCTTGGTCAGAAATGCAAAATTTCTTTTAATTTTATTCCTACAGTTCCAAGCAATGCAAGATCAGCTTTATCTTGTGAGTAGGCTCATTGTACGTTGATGATGAAATAGGACACATCAAAGTCATCCTGCAAGTCACTGGCTACCCTGATCAGATCATTCTCACTATTTATCATACAAACTCATGAATGGATAGTAGGTCACCACTTCGGTTCTGAAAAGTGCCTAGACTACCACAGATTTACCTAGAAATGTAAATGAACTTAAAAACTTGATCAGCAAGTGAAACTAGCTGTTGTATGCTATGAATATGCAGTGGCAACACTAGCAGTGCTCGCCAACAACAGCATACTTCAGTCAAACCAAAGAAAATCCTGCTTATCATACAAATGACTAAATGGTATATAAATTTTAGTGCTGATGTGATAATTCGTACATAGACCATATATCCCAAAGACTGTCGGATCATATCAAGCAGCATGACTCTTCTGATGTTCGTAACAGGCACGGAAATGACCCTGCCCAACCAGCTCATGCTTGCAAAACTCAAATCAACATTAGATGAGATTCAGTGATGAGGCAACATTTGCCAGATAATTCTGAAAGGACTTAGAATTAGAGTCATAGAGGTCTGTAACATCGGAAAAAAACCTCTTTGCCTATTGAGTCTGCACTGGTTCGAAACAACCATTTAACCATTCTAAAGTAGACAAACAGGAGGCTGGACAAACCTGGCAAGCCAGGCAGCGTCAGAAAGTGGAGAGGTCAATGTTTTGGGTCAAGACCCTTCAGCAGGACTGGGGAGGGTGAAAAGAGCTCAGAAATAAATGGAGGGAGAGGGGTGGGGCTGGGCGAAAGGTGGGATAGTGATAGATGGATGTGGGTAGGGGGTTATTTTGATAGGTCAATGGGAAGAGTGGAGTGGATAGGTGGGAAGGAAGATGGACACCTGAGGTCAGGTCAAAGAGGTGGGGAAAAGAGTAAGGGCTGGACATGGGATGAGGTTAGGTTTGAGGAGATAGTGAAGAAAGAGAGGCCTTGAGCTGGGGAAGGGTTGAGGAGAGGTTGGAGAAACCGACATTTCTGATTGAGACTTCTCCACCTCCCGTGCTGCCTGACTTGCTATGTTCTTACAGCCTCCTGATTGTCTACTTTGGATTTCAACATTTGTAGTTTTTTTTAAATCACTGACTTAACTATTCTAATCCCATTTTTGACTCTTGGCTTATTGCCTATATGCCTTGGCATCGCAAGTGCACATCTAAATTGTGCTGAGAACAAACTTAAGATTGGCGTTTGGGCTCACCGTGCGCCACACATGCTCATATTGAAAGGGCATATACAGAGTCCTGTTCTTGGCATACAGAAAGAATATGTATACATTTTGTGTCTATTTCAACTGAACAAAATAGACAACAGCGAGTCTCTGGTTCATTCTTCACGGCAGTGGCTTGACCAATCAGAGTCAACCTCCCTGGTTTAAATTTAAACCAGCTTAGCAAGTAACTGTCAGTCGTCATTTAATTGGTGCATTTTCCATAGCAACTCCTTTACCAATGAGACTAGTCAGCACTGTCTTCTCATGCAGTATAAAATGTTGTTTTCCCTTTACATTGGTGTCCTTGTAAATGTTCTGATAAGTGTAGAAAGAAAAGCTTTGAAAACATTTGCCTCTTTTCAGGAACTTATGTCTTGGATTGCCAAATGACTACAGTAAAAAGAATATTGTCACTCCTCAAATTTAGTTAGATGAAATTTCAATCAAGAACAACAATAAACTATTTCAATTTCCTTTCATAGAGACTGTAGTTTAGTAATTGCTCTCTGATAGACCCATGACAGTGTGACATAGTAAAAATGAAAATAAATAATACCAGTACACTGAAAAGTGGTGAATACTGTATACAGACAGATTTAGATAAAGAGAAGTGTTATGGCAAATTTTGTTTGGTTTTTAGATTAGATTACTTACAGTGTGGAAACAGGCCCTTTGGCCCAACAAGTCCACACCGCCCCGCCAAAGCGCAACCCACCCATACCCCTATATTTACCCCTGCACCTAACACTACGGGCAATTTAGCATGGCCAATTCACCTGACCTGCACATCTTTGGACTGTGGAAGGAAACCGGAGCACCCGGAGGAAACCCACGCAGACACAGGGAGAATGTGCAAACTCCACACAGTTAGTCGCCTGAGGCGGGAATTGAACCCAGGTCTGTGGCGCTGTGAGGCAGCAGTGCTAACCACTGTGCCACCGTGCCACCCAATTGATTCCATTAGAATTAAAAGGTTGCTGCATAAGCTTTTTTAAAAAAAATGATAGTATTTTTCTTTAGAAAGGTTCTGTATGCTGCAATTTTCTAACTCAGCATGGGCTCCTACTGAGGATTACGTGTTTGGTATCTTCAAAAGTATTGAATTTTTACATGGCAGTTTTCCTTAACATCTTGTTTTTACCCACTTTGGCCACATTTCTTGGCTGCATTCCTAACTACATTCCAAATCATTTGATCCCTGGAAAGTTGGAGATTGGACATCCTGTGAAAGATGTGCATTGCCTCAGAAGTACCAGTACACTGCCTACGACAAGTTCAACCTTCCCAGGCAATTCCTAAATAGTCAATCAGCCTGAATTGTTGTGCAGGAGAAATCAGAACATTAAAACCAAATCCAACTCATGGTAAATATAAAACTGTCCTCCCAACCCCTCAGCCAACTCCACATTGTACCCCGTGCATTCACACTGACTCCTGGATTACATACTGACCTCGCCCCCACAAATGCTGTAAAATAAAGGGTGCAAGCTTTCTCTGAAGATGCATTGTGATGCCACCTGTATGATTTCTGAATTGCATTGTTGGAATGGACCCTTCATTGTAAGTCAGGATTCTGACCCAGATCAGAGAATATGGGTGAATGTTTTTCTCTTTAGGAGTTCAATTTTCCCAATACTACAATTAAAAGTATCTCAGTGCAATCTGTTTTCTTCCTCCTAAATGTTTCAGGTTTATTAAATAAATGTTTCCAAGAACATACAAAAAAGGAGCAGGAAAAGGCCATTTGGCCCCTCAAGCCTGTTCCACTATTCAGTGTGCTCATGGCTAATCTTGATAGTGCACTTCTGTCCTCTTTCCTGCCTATTCCCTCAACTTGACCATAAAATATTTCAGAAGAATGCTTTAGGTATTTTATGTGACAGAGAAAATTGTGAAAACATTTTAAGACTGATGGTTTTAAATTGATGCCTTAAATTTAAAGGTTGTTTATCATAAAGTTGTAGATCAAGTTGACTTTGTGCTCTTTTATATGTGTGTTGAATAGTTCTATGATTTTGGACTATTTTATAATGCTAATGTTATCTATCAATAAGAGTTTTATGAATAACACAAAATAAAAGTTTTATACTTTGATAGGTGCAAAATTGCACATTGTCATATTTTTAATTGTTTATCAGTTTACTAAAAAGATTTACGTAAGACTTTTTTTGTAAGTGGGATTTCCCTTGTAGAAGCTTGATACTTGTAAGAAGTGCTGAGATGGTCTAAAACTAATAAAATAAAATCCTAATGTAGTTAAATAGTGTGAACAAATCAAATCAATAGAATGGATATTTAGCCATGTGTAAAACATATATTTGATAAGTTTTAATATTTTTAAAGAATTTTATAAAAACTCCAAATTAAAATTTACACACAAAAAAATCAAATTTCTAAACCAGCCAGTGGTCGTATCGTCTCTTTATCTTTGTTGGTAGATTGGCTCTCTAGATTTTCCTCTGTGCAAACTTCTTCTCTGGACAGGTACCTCTCAGAGAGTTCTGACTTGCAGTCTACAGCTGTTGGTCTGGTGGCAGTTCTTCTCCCAACTCAGTGGTGGGCAATTTGTTGGAGGGAATCCTGAGGGACATGATGTACATGTATTTGGAAAGGCAAGGACTGATTAGGGATAGTCAACATGGTTTTGTGCGTGGAAAATCATGTCTCACAAACTTGATTGAGTTTTTTGAAGAAGTAACAAAGAAGATTGATGAGGGCAGAGTAGTAGATGTGTTCTATATGGACTTCAGTAAGGCATTTGACAAGGTTCCCCATGGGAGACTGATTAGCAAGGTTAGATCTCATGGAATAAAGGGAGAACTAGCCATTTGGATACAGAACTGGCTCAAAGGTAGAAGACAGAGGGTGGTGGTGGAGGGTTGTTTTTCAGACTGGAGGCCCGTGACCAGTGGAGTGGCACAAGGATCGACGTTGGGTCCACTATTTTTTGTCATTTACATAAAATCATTTGGATGTGAGCAAAAAAAGTACAGTTATTAAGTTTGCAGATGACACCAAAATTGGAGGTGTAGTGGACAGCGAAGAGGGTTACCTCAGATTACAACAGGATCTGGACCAGATGGGCCAATGGGCTGAGAAGTGGCAGATGGAGTTTAATTTAGATAACTGCATGGTGCTGCATTTTGGGAAAGTAAATCTTAGTAGGACTTCTACACTTAATGGTAAGGTCCTAGGGAGTGTTGCTGAACAAAGAGACCTTGGAGTGCAGGTTCATAGCTCCTTGAAAGTGGAGTCACAGGTAGAAAGGATAGTGAAGAAGGCGTTTGGTATGCTTTCCTTTATTGGTCAGAGTATTGAGTGCAGGTGTTGGGAGCTCATGTTGCGGCTGTACAGGACATTTGTTAGGCCACTGTTGGAATATTGCGTGCAATTCTGGTCTCCTTCCTATCTGAAAGATGTGCAACTTGAAAGGGTTCAGAAAAGATTTACAAGGATGTTGCCAAGGTTGGAGGATTTGAGCTATAGGAAGAGGCTGAACAGGCTGGTGCTGTTTTCCCTGGAGCGTCGGAGGCTGAGGGGTGACCGTATAGAGATTTACAAAATTATGAGAGGCATGCATAGGATAAATAGACAAAGTCTTTTCCCTGGGATTGGGGAGTCCAGAACGAGAGGGCATAGGTTTAGAGTGAGAGGAGAAAGATATAAAAGAGACCTAAGGGGCAACATTTTCACGCAGAGGGTGGTACGTGTATAGAATGAGCTGCCAGAGGATGTTGTGGAGGCTGGTACAATTGCAACATTTAAGAGGCATCTGGATGGGTATATGAATAGGAAGGGTTTGGAGGGATATGGGCCTGGTGCTGGCAGGTGGGACTAGATTTGGTTGGGATATCTGGTCGGTGTTGACAGGTTGGACTGAAGGGTCTGTTTCCATGCTGTACATCTCTATGACTCTATAGCTGTTGAATTTTCCCCGGTCCTATACCCCCAAAGCATCGGATTGTGTCATTGGCTTTTAAGATTGTCAATTATACTCAATTCAAAGTTGATTGGAAGTTGTATTTTTCTGGGTATAATTTAAACTGATTGGTCTAATTTGGATCTGTTTTGTCGTTCCAGGCAACCAGCTACCCCAGTAGCTGGAATATATGTTACATTGTCTTATTGAGAACACTTGATGCTGTCACTGCTAGCTTTTGCTTTCTTAAAGGTACAGTACACCCACATCTTCATAACATGGCCATGGCAACCATTGTCGATTGTCGAAAAAACCCATCTGCTTCAGTAGTGTCCTTTAGAGAAGGAAACTGCTGTCCTTACCGTGTCTGGCCTACATGTGACTGCAAACCCACAGCAATGTAGATTAGATGCTTAGATTACAGGCCCTTCAGCCCAACAAGTCCACACTGACCCGCCGAAGCGCAACCCACCCAGACCCATTCCCCTACACCTAACACTACGGGTAATTCAGCATGGCCAATTCACCTAACCTGCACATTTTTGGACTGTGGGAGGAAACCGGAGCACCCGGAGGAAACCCACGCAGACACGGAGAGAATGTGCAAACTCCACACAGAGAGTCACCTGAGGTGGGAATTGAACCTGGGTCTCTGGTGCTGTGAGGCAGCAGTGCTAACCACTGTGCCTCTGGGTAATTAAGAATGGTAGTAAATGCTGACCTGGCCAGTGATGCGCATATCCTGTGACTGATTTTAAAAAAAGAATTGGAAGGAAACATTTGAATGTGTCAGTGTCAATCAGATCCCATTAAAGGAGGAATTACTTTGTGTAGCACCATGTTTAGTAGCATTACAGAGATCTGTGTCAATTCCCCAACGACAAAGCAATATCACGCACCACCAGGTGACTTGCTTCATTAAGCTCATTGAATGATGCTATACTAGCCAACCAGTGAGCCCAGAGTGTTGCCCATCTTGGCAAATTGAGGCAAGTCTGCCATGCTATCTCAATGAATTTTTCCCCCATTATGTCTTTAGTGGTTGATTGAACACAAATTTGAGACAGAAATGTTCCAACATCCAAATAAAAGCAAAGACTTCAGATACGGGAAATCTGAAATTAAAATAGGAAGTGCTGGAGAAACTAAGCAGGTCTGGCATTATCTGTGGAGAGAGAAGAATGGGACTCAGAATTGTTAAGTTTCTCTTTCCACGATGTTTCCAGACCTCTGAATTTCTCCCAACACTTTCTGTTTTTATGTTTTATCATCACAGTTTCTTGAGTTAATTATAGACGTTTTACTTAATGTTGTCTTGACTTGGTTTTTTTATTTATGTTTGGTAGCATAAATACTTAGGATCTGCAAATTCCATTCAACGTCTACTCGTGATGGCTCTCTTTACTTCTACTGCACATTGTTCAGACTTTGATACTATAAAGTATTAAGCAGCTACAAATCCTCTGATTCTGAGAAATTCTAAGAATGTCTAGGATTTCAATAAAACTTAATCACTGCCCAAAATTCAGCATTCTTCTGGTTCAAATTTGATGGCCTAAAACATGTTTCTCTGTCCTCAGGTGAAGACATAGCAGTTTCTTTAATATTTTTAAGATTTCCAGCATATGCAGTAATACATCACCAGAATTGCAGTATTTTTGTATCCATTAAATGTTATGTGATTTTTATTTTACTTCAGGGAGTGTTGCTGAACAAAGAGACCTTGGAGTGCAAGATCATAGCTCCTTGAAAGTGGAGTTGCAGGTAGATAGGATAGTGAAGAAGGCGTTTGGTATGCTTTCCTTTATTGGTCAGAGTATTGAGTACAGGAGTTAGGAGGTCATGTTGCGACTGTACAGGACATTGGTTTGGCCACTGTTGGAATATTGTGTGCAATTCTGGTCTCCTTCCTATCGGAAAGATGTTGTGCAACTTGAAAGGGTTCAGAAAAGATTTACAAGGATGTTGTCAGGGTTGGAGGATTTGAGCTATAAGGAGAGGCTGAACAGGTTGGGGCTGTTTTCCCTGGACCGTCGGAGGCTGAGGGGTGACCTTATAGAGGTGTACAAAATTATGAGGGGCACAGACAGGATAAATAGACAGTCTTTTCCCTGATGTCGGGGCGTAAGTTTAGGGTGAGAGGGGAAAGATATAAAAGAGACCTAGGGGGCAACCTTTTCACATAGAGGGTGGTACGTGTATGGAATGAGCTTCCAGAGGAAGTGGTGGAGGCTGGTACAATTGCAACATTTAAGAGACATTCAGAGGGTATATGAATAGGAAGGGTTTGGAGGGATATGGGCTGGGTGCTGGCAGGTGGGACTAGATTGGGTTGGGATATATGGACGTGTTGGACCGAAGGGTGTTTCCATGCTGTACATCTCCATGACTTTAAGTGCCAGTCACAGATATCAAGTTGAGGGAGAAAGAAAGGACTGATGTTTCTTCTCAGTATCTTGTAACAGGTTATCACTAATTATAGATTTTCATAATGACTGTGCTATGCATTTTCAAGCAGAACAGTTAACAAACAGATTAAAACATGAAAGTGCTTGACTCTGGAAAAGTAGGGTTAAATGTTCTAATTTTCTTTTATACTGAATTCTGGCTGGAAATCTGACTTACCACAGGAGAAATGAGAAGATGAGCATTGCTATGCATTTTACATAGAACATAGAACATTACAGCTCAGCACAGGCCCTTCAGCCCTCGATATTGCGCCAACTTGTGGAACTATTCTGAAGTCATCTATTCTACACTATTCCATTTTCATTTATATGTTTATCCAATGTCCATTTAATTGCCCTTAAAGTTGGCGAGTCTACTACTGTTGTAAAGTTAAAAATCACACACCACCAGGTTATAGTCCAACAGGTTTATTTGGAAGCCCTAGCTTTTGGAGCACTGCTCCTTCATCAGGTAACTGTGGAGAATAAGATTGTAAGATGCAGAATTTATAGCAAAGGTTTACAGTGTGATACAGAGGGCCATGATGGTTTCGTAGGAAATGTTTGGTCTCAATTGCTGGTCATGGGAAAGCTTAAGGGCTTATCCACGTGAATCCAAAATCAGGAAGAGAATAAACAATGAAGAAGGCAGTAAAAACCAGCGTAGATTGCAAGAGAAGATTGGAAGTGAAGCAGAATACAATTATTGAGAAAAAGAACATCAGACTTAAACATTTCAAAGGAATAGTCATAAGGCACTTCTGTTTCAACAGGAAGGCCATCATTTGCCGATAACATCTGTAACACTGAGAAGTAGATCCCTACTCCAAGCGTACACTGCATGTCTTTTACAGTAAAGCTTAAGTAACTTAAATGTTTATACCTCTGGCTCATTTCTAGTAGATTAAAGAAACATTTCAGTCATAGTCAGTTAGTTAACAAAATCCCGGTTCACATGGAAGCCCATAGTAGCATATTTACCATGTGCCTATGCATGTTACTAAGGAACCTGCAGTTTCAGATTATCATTAACTGCACACAGTCACGTACCATTTCCCATTGCCTGTGCATGGTGCAGGAACTGATAACTTCACACCTTGGCCCATCAAACGTTGTGTTGCACTAGGGATGGCTGAGCTCTGTAACTTCAGTTTTGCAGATGCAGCTAGAATGATGTTAGCCCAGAAATCTGATGCTGAGAAGTGAGCATATTTTTACAAATTTGAGAACATATTTGGAGGAATATGTCACTGTGCTATGTTCCCTCAGAAAACCTTGTTCTCCTATTCCCTCCCATTATCTCAATGCAGTCTCAGGCTCCACTGCAGGAATGGAGGGAGTCTGCCCTATAGTGGATCTGTTGGCCTTGAGTTTTGGTCAGGCAGCCCTGGAGATTTATGCATCCAGAGGGCTCATACATACTGCCCAGAAGCAGAAGCACCCTTCTTGGCTTGAGCTCCCACAGAGTTGAGGATGGCAGGCGATGTGGAGGTGGATACATCTGGATAATTCTAGAGTTTCCTGAGAGGAGACTTCATGTGGACTTCAACTGGAACCTCTCTGTCTCTTTATGAGAAAGAACCACATGTTATAAGGTGAAGATACCCTAGCACCATTGGCTAGAACAGTCAAATACAGGTCTGTGCACGTATCCAGCAGACTTTGAGACTCCTGGACCTGGTTCTCCCTGACAATCACTAGCCTGTCCATACATTAATCAACAGAGTTCTGTTGCAGGCCTGTGTCCTTTGTGTCAGTTTGCTCAGTATCTTCACAAACCTGCCTGCTGCACCTGTGACTGCTTGCACACATCAATGTAGTCACAAATTTCCCACACCACTCTCCTGACTGGGCTGAGCAGGTGCTTGGTCTCCAGCAAGCTGATTTGTGGGAAACTTAAGAACGAGCTGCCCAGTTGCTCTCTCTCATTTCTGAAAAGAAAACTCTGTTGTTGGGCGCAGGGTGAAACTTGCTTTTTCTTTCAAAAAAATTATTAAAGAGCATCTCAAGATTGTATGTCATGAGCAGGCTACATATGCAAGACTTTGGAGATAACAGATCTTGATTTCTGGCGTGTCCATCCATGCCAGAACATCAGCAGTATCCTAAACTTTATTCTTTTGCCTTCAAGAATAGTTCAATGGCCAAAGTGTTCTTTTTATGGAAAGTGAATCTCCGCAGAGAAATCTATTCTCCTCCCCCCCCCCACCTCCCCACCCAAAGTGTGTTTTAAGGATATTTAGAGGGATATACATTTACATTTGTACATTTATACTTGTACATTTCTATATAACTGTGTGTTAATCAATTCTTGCATCCTTACTGAATAAGTTTTTTGGTTTGATATTAAACCAATAATTTTTTTAAAGAAACCTACTTGATAGATCTTGTTGCTTAAAATCTAATATTGTTGGGTATTTGATTAGTCTTCTCGGTAACTAGAAAATATATTTTTATTTTATGCTGTGGAATATTGGGACTAGAGTGATTTTGCTCTCCTCCAGCCTCTTTGGTAATACAGTGAATTAGAAACTAGTTACCTCTAAGGCCTGGGTTCAATTCTTTTCCAGATATACAAGCAGCTATTTATAAAGTCTTTTTAAATTAGAGGCTTGTTTTATTTGTTGCTGAGTGTGGGCAATGTTGATAAGCAAGCATTTATTATTATGTAGCGCATATCAGGAATTGATGAATTCTGCCTCTGTTTTGACATTGAAATGGTCATTGCCCTAAAGGGAGTCTATACACTAGATAAGTGCTTAGATGACAGTATGCAAGGTGGTGTGGACAAACCTCTGACTTTGAATGAACTGACAAAAGCCATCAGCTCTTTTAAGATGAGTATATCTCATGGAAGTGATGATTTAATGGCCAAGTTGTATTTGGACTGGCTCAACATAGATTTGCTGGAGGAGTACAAAAATATGCTGCTGAAACCAGCTAAACCAAGAGAAGGCCTTTGAAATAGACATGCTATCCCACATGAAGTCTTGGAAGGGTCTCTGCAATTGCCTTCACCTACTCAACGGAATGCAGTTTCAGTCAATGGGCATATGAGAGTGAAACCTCATCTCCATTGCAGATAAGATTCTGGTTATCTACTGTTTCCAATGTTGCTGTGTGTGGCAGAGATGTGGCCAATACCTCACTCCATGCTGTGGCAATAGCCTGAGCCATTTTCAGCTTTGTCTGGAAATTGAAAAATTAACCAAGGATTGAAAAGAGACACAACGTAGAAGAGAATGTACCCAATGCTGCCCTCCTTCTGGTGACTACCTTCATGTTTAGCTGCATCAAGCAGGTGATATGGTGGTAATATCACTAGGCTAGGATCCAATATCCAACACCAGTGTTCTGTCTGAAGGGTTCAAAACCTGACAACTTATGGAATTTAATTTCAATGAATAAATCTAGAATTTAAAGTTAGTCACAGCAATAGTGACAATGAAACAATTCTTAATTATTGTATCAAAAAAATACACCTGGGATTTTCACTCTTTAAGGAAAAAAATCTGTGAGTCCAGACTCTTAAATTGTCTAACAAGTCATTTTGTTCAAGGATAATAAGAGGCAACAAATGGCATTTATGAAAGCATAAGAACAACAAAAGATGTTATTGACACTTAGCATGCAAACTCCATGCTTAGTTTCTGCATGTCCCTGCAATAGAAAAAACTGAGTCAGGCCATGGTACCACGGAATGTTTTATTTAGGTGGACTTTGTTAAATTATCTATTCCTTGTGGAGAAGTTTATGCAGAAAAAATACCTTTAATCGTATGTTCATTTGACAGTAGTCTCTTTTTTTTCTGCCCTTGAAGTGGCTATGGTGAGGAAGAGATCAAGCCCACGTCCTTTTAGGATGTGTCTCTACAAAGCAGGTCTGGAAAAATATAATGGTTTTTGTTAAGGTACATCCTAAACATGCCTACGACCCATGAATGTTTTACAGAATATTTCCAGGGACACAGCCTGAGATAAGCATCAGTTGCAGTTGGACTATTCTTTGTTCTGCCAAAATCAGTTTGTCTTCTGGTACAAAATGTTGTCCACAAGTAAGTGTTGCAAGCTGGCATATTCCAAGATCCATGACTGCAGTCTGAGAGCTATACTGAAGCTTAAAACAAGAACAAAATTGAGAAGGTCCACAGTAAGGCCTTTTGCCTATGGTTCCCCAAGAGACTCAAAATTGTGAAAATTTAGTGGTTGCTATTGTAATGAACATTGTGTTATTTGAATAATTTAATATTAAGTTTTATTTCCTAAGAAATATTTGCGTTTATGTATTATCGTATCTCATTTCACATATTGTAATTTACTTGACTGAGATAGTTTTAGAAATAAACATGAAACCATTTTGTCAAACTAAGATCCCAAACAGTAATGAATGGCTTCCATTTTTATACTTCTTTTTATAACCCGTCCTTTGGACATCCCAAAGTGCCTTACTTTTATTGAAATGCTTTGTAAGTCACTGTTGTAAAAATCTATGTGTATATGCAAAGAAAACACATTACCAGCAACCACACCAGCTGTGGAAATTGCATTTAGGATGATGATTATTTGTGTGCAGATGTGTCTCAGTTATTTTGTAAAAAGTAATTTGTTGCTAACCTATGCCTATTTTGTGTAATTTAACTGTTAAGGTGTCCAGAAAAGTAATGCTTTTCTTGTGTGTTGTGACTATGATCTTTGAGGATAATTATTTTTTTTCTAATTCTGATTTTGCATATGTCCAAAAAATTCTGTACATCAACACATTAAGATAATGTATAACTACAAGTTGCATCAGCTAACAAAGGAGTTAGTGAAAATGAGAAAAAGCTTCAGAAAATCAACAAAAACAGCCCTGAAAATAAAAAGATAACCTTTGAGATAAACTCAAGAGGACCAAAGTTTGCAATGAAATTCAAGGAGCATGGAGAGGTTTGATAAAACTTGGTTCAGAACCTTTTCCAAAGTTTGGAGAACATCTGTTCTATCATGCAAGTCATAATGATTCGCCTTAGCACTCTTTCCGACTCAGTCAGTATGGTTAATGCATCAGTTTCCATTACAGCACAAGCAGAAACCACTAAAAGGTCTGTGTGCTGCAGTGACGGCTCAGACAGGAATCATGCAACAAGTGCTCAGACCACTACCATCAAAGCAGGGGACACTAATATTCAAAGGGCCTCATGGGATGCCTTGGTAATCCACATAAATAGGATTGCTGAGTAGTTTACCCAATGAAATGGCAAAAGCACCATGGAGCACAAATCTACTGTGCACCCTCAGGTTGATAATAATTCTCTTCCACCAATTGCATTCTGCTGGTAGGAGAAAGTGAGGTCCTCAGATGCTGGAGATCAGAGCCGGAAATGTGTTGCTGGAAAAGCGCAGCAGGTCAGGCAGCATCCAAGGAGCAGGAGAATCGACGTTTCGGGCATAAGCCCTTCTGAGGAAGGGCTGGTATCCTTGTTTTTGCCTGTCAGCCAGTCCAGACTACTGCTCCCGTGCCAAGATGATCCACTTTGATACCAGGCCTTCTAGGGCTAGAGCTTTTGGAAACTGAGCTGCAAGACCATTCACAAGTTCTTCCTCCATTTATATGGTGTATGACCTGGTTTATTGTATAAATTTGGCTGGGAATGTTAATTCAGTTTTGACTTTAATTTTTTTCATTGTGACCAACTGGATAATGGTCAGTAACCAATGGGTAGGTAAAGTGTGGAATTGTTGGTGCCATTACAATTGGATGAGTTATTCTGACACAATCAGTTAGTGTGGAGACTGTGATCATTGCTTTGCCCTTCAACTCATTGCTTTATAGCTTTTAGAAAAGACTGTGTCCTCAGATGGTGAGGTTGTGCACCACACAGCAGACATCCAATCTTGACATTCACTGTGCTTAGTACTGTAGGGCTTGTCCAGAACAGGCCTAACAGTGGAGGATTGTTGAAGTACCCCCAGAGTCTGCTCTGCTAGATCTCATGTGCTTTTACATTATGTGTATGTATTGCATACAGATGCCATTCGTAATATCTGCAGATATTCCTTGATGCTCAGTCAGCATTCTTTGGTTTGTCCTGGTTGTTCATATACAGATGGCACAGCGAAGTGCATCAGGCTGAAGGCGCCATGACTACCTCCAATATCTGGACATTAAATTGCATGATACACTGCATGTTGTAGCATTATCATGATCATGTTGAGAGAGATGAATCCCCTGTGGTTCTGATACTTTTCAGCATCACATGGCTCCTGCAAAGTGATTTATCTGTAGCCGATGCAGCTCTGCATCAAAGGAACATCTTCAAGATTTGGCAAGCCGTGTTCTCAGTCCAACTTCTCTCTGGTATGAGAGAATGAAATATATCCTGCTGTTGTTGGATAAGGAATGTAAGCGATCTCCCTTAGGCAACAGTGGAGAGCAAATGGGGAGGTGTTCCAAATGTTGCCTGCTTCAGATAGGAAAGAACCAGATACATAATAATTAATAAATTATTTATAGCCAGTGGCAATTTTGTCCTCACCCTGTTGTGAAGCTGCTGTAATGGCTGAAACTAGGTGGTATGTCAATGGGACATTTTTAGTTCCAGCACACTGTTATTCCCTGAGGCTCAGGAAGGGGAATAGCTTCTTGAATATCCACGGTGAATGTGGCCTCCTTTCCTTCAACTTCCTCCTCTTCCACCAGCCACCCCACTTTGTCACATCTGCTCATTATCCCTGTCACACTATAGGCCAAGAGGGAAAATTCTGGAATCCACTTTCTAGGATGGTTGTGATTGCACTGAAGAGGGTGCAGATGAGACTCATCAGGATGCTACCTGGGCTAGAGAGTTTTAGTTCTGAAGAGAGATTGGACAGACTGAGGTTGTTTCCATTGAATCAGAAGAGACGAAGAGGGGATATTATTGAGATGTGTAAAATTATGAATTGCGTAGACAGGAAGAAACTTTTCCCATGGTAGGGGAGATCAATGGCCAGGGGACATATATTTAAGGTAAGGGCAGGAGGTTTAGAGAGGATGTGAGGAATTTCTTTTCCACCCAGAATGTGTTTGGAATCTGGAACTCACTGCTTGTAAAGATGATAGACGCAGAAACCCTCATAACAGATGTATTTAAATGTGTGCTTACAACATCAAGGTGTACAAGGCTTTGAGCCAAGTGCTGGAAAATGGTGTTAGAATAGTTGGTGGTTGTTTTTGACTGGTGCAGACTCAGTGAGCCTTTTTCTGTGTTTAGATCTCTGATTCTAAACTACTGCACCCATGGGAGCAAGGATTCGCAGGGAATCATTTGAAGTCAAACAAAATCAGATGTAACGCCATTTCGTCTTGATCTTGGGGATTTTCAATAACTCTGCAAAGCAGAAAATGCTTCTACAATTGCACTGACAGCTAATAGCAGTCAATCAGGAAATTACCTGAAAGTAATTGATGAATAGTACTAAGTAAGGGGTTCCTGAAAGGGTTCTTGTGGTGCAGTGGTAGTGTCTCCACCTGCTCCAGAGGTGTATGTAGCAACTCTGAACAGATTGATTAAAAAAAAGACATTTCTTTGTGGACTTGGAGTACTGAGCTCCATTTATTTCATTCACTTATGGGATGTGGACAACAATGGCATTTATTGCCTTTGAGAAGGTGGTGGTGAACAGCATTGGAATCCAATCAATGTTACATATTCCTTGCCAGCACAGATCTCCCTGCTTAACAGATGCCCATTGTATGTGAGCTCGTACCTTCTTAAAAATGTCTTCTGACATGGCCTGCACCAGAAATGTACATAAGCAGCCTGGAATGTCAGTTTGGACGTAAACATAATCTACATTGTGCTGCAGAAATGACATTATACAGCCAAGTTCGGCCATCATATGTGTTTCATTTGGTCCCCCTGTCCCATGATTCATTTGGCACAATTATGCTTGATGATTAATAAGGTTAATTTTTATCTTTCTTTTGGATTAGGAAACATAGCCCAAACCGCATGCCTCCCTCTACCACAGTGCAATATTCGAGAGTTTGTGGAGAGTGTTGTAGCAACTATACTTGCACTGCGGGTGGCGTGATGAAATAGAAATAAAAGAATCAGGTTACCTCACTAATGAAATATATTTTGACATATAAAGCAAAACATAGGTGTTGATGTTTAATTGAAAGTTTGTTATTTAATGTAATTAAAATACTTAGAGACACATTGATCCTTGAATTAAAAGTAGTTCTCCACAAAAGCACGGTAACGGTAAGTTCTGAATTTGTTGTAAGACTACTGACCTTCGTTATTCAACTAACATTCATGTTCTAGGCATCAAATTACCCTGCACTTTGATTTTATTGAAATGAATGTTTCCAAATTTAGTTAATTGTTCCTTATGATTTGCACCTTCTAATGCTGAGATGTCTGATTGTCAGTTGATCACAGATGTCTGTTCGTTAAGTTTTATTGAGTGAAATGGATCAATGGTGGGTAAATGGAATTGATTTTCAGATTGATCCTTATCTAATTGAATAGTTGAGTGGGCCTGAGGGGCTGGATGGCCTATTTCTCTTCCTGTATTTGTTCTATACAGGATCAACAGTGACTAAAATTTGTGATAAGCCATGCACACCTGGAGGGATTTGAATGGTATTTCAACTTGCAGGAATTAAGCTCAAACAGACAAAATATTGCTGGCACCACCACTTTCTAAATGTGGGTATTTGTTTTAAAAATGTTGAAAAGTTCTGTTTGAAGAATAATATTATGAATAATGATACAGAAATAGTCCATATTTTGTGTTCAGCAGGAAAGGAAGTGGACTTGTCTTTCATTGTGCTTACAGCTACTTCCACAATTTTTGTGAACTTTTGAATGGTAAATTACAATAGCAAGCAACATTGCTTCCCTTGAAGAATCCT
This sequence comes from Chiloscyllium punctatum, assembly GCF_047496795.1. Classification (NCBI taxonomy): domain Eukaryota; kingdom Metazoa; phylum Chordata; class Chondrichthyes; order Orectolobiformes; family Hemiscylliidae; genus Chiloscyllium; species Chiloscyllium punctatum. The sequence goes on along the minus strand of NC_092746.1, from coordinate 3,034,988 downwards.
CACCAGGGAGTATAAATTAGACTTCAATATCAAATGATGTAGGTGTGTTGCAATGGAAAATGAGAACTCCTCAGTGTGCGTGAGTCAAAGAAACAAAGATTATATTCAAGAATTTTCAAGTGAGAAGGTCATAATAATGCAAAAACTACAGCACATATTTAATAATTGTTAATTTCATTCTTAACTTGGACTCAGCCTTCAGACTTGGGTCTGCTCAGTTCCATGATGACTCAACTTTCCTGTCTGGCCTTCAGTTTCTCTTATCTTGTTGCTCTGTGCAGCAATGAATAATGTGGTTATACAGACTGATATTATTGTAGCTGCTGAATTAATATACCCCCAAAATTTCTTGGTCATTAACATCATCATGTCAGAAAGAAATCAAGTATAACGATATCATTTATGTCAAGATTACTATGCATTTTAATTTTAATTCTACAAATATATATCTCCTCATCAAGAAGGAAAAATTAAGAGGAGGAAAAAGATATCATTAAGAGTGAGACATAAACAAAGAGAAAATGGAAACAGGTTGCATGGAGCTCTCCATGTTATCAACGATTTGTGCAAAAGCTTGACAGAAGGGAACAGACCAAAGTTTGTTCTTTCAAAGATGCTCGCTTCCCCACAAATCAACCAAATGTAAAATACTGCAGATGTTGGAAATCTGAAATAAATTCAGCGAATGGTGGGAATACTCATTGGGTGTGGTCGCATCTCCAGAGAGCAAAACAGAATGAAGGGGAGATCATCTTATCCCCTCCCCTAAATACTAAAAATTTGAAACCTGAAAGCAAACCGCCTCAAAGCTACATTTTTTTTCTGTTTAAGTAGAGGTGAGAGTTGAAGTGACCTGTTGGTTCTGGGAATGCATGTAGCTCATTTAAAGGAGGCTCCATAACCCAATTTTATCAAGGTGTTAATTCTAAATCCCATCAGCTGTGTTTCCCAGGCTTCGTGACATCCAGCAGCTTAGAAGAGAGAAAGAAGGGCTGGATAAGTAATCTAACTGTTTTAACTACTTGTTTTTGAGCTTTGACAATCAGGCTGAACAAGCAACCTTTATGAACTACATCCCAATTCCATGATATTCCCTTCAATCACTGAACATCCGATTCCTCCCCAAATGGGAGTCAGCAGCTACTCCCAGACGATTTGCATCCTCAGTACTGCTGCTGAGCCCAAGAGCTTCTGTTCTCTGATTGATCATCAGCTCTTGGTAGGAAAAGCTTCGTTCCTGGGTCTTGATTCTAGCTGGAGATCAACTGTTTGGCTTGTGATTCAGTGGGCTTTCCTGAAAAAAGGCAGTACAGGTCCCTCCATGTTGCCAGCCGGCAGGTGAAACTCCCAATGCCAAAGCAAGATTCCACTCATGTCATTGCTCTTTGTAACTCGATGGTGTCCCCCCATATCCATCTCCACAATATTTGCTATAACCCCACTCTTTTCTCCCTCTTTGGTGATCAATAATAATCTATGTTCTTAAAGAGATTTAAAAAAGGTGTAAGGTGAATTTTTTACTCGGAGGGTGGTTTATGAGAGGAATGAACTTGCTGAGAAAGTGGTTAAAGCGGTACAATTACAACCTTTAAAAGACATTTAGGTAGATACATGTGTAAGAAAGATACATGCATTTGGAGGGATATGGGCCAGGACCAGGCAGGTGTGAAAAGTTTACTTTGGGATTATATTCAGCTGGACTAGTTGGACCAAAGGGTCTGATTCCATACTGTATGACTCTATGACATTGCGAGAAGCTGTTTAAAAACTGGACAAATCAATTTTCAACGGAAGTCCAATGCTGGCTCATGTAGGCACCTCACTTTCAGAATTCCAAATACAGTTGTTCTGATATAATGTGATGGTTCCATTCTCGTGTCATCTTGCATTATCAGCAGTAGCCATGCCATTTAACTAATGGGGCCAGAATTGCGTTATAGCCAATACAGGTAAAGAAAGTTCACGTTCTACAAATAATGGTCTAAATTCTTCAATCACGTTAAAGCCACTTTGTGTTGAAGAAACACTCGTTATAAGAACCGATTATTACCAACCAATCCAAGACCTGTGTACTCATCACTGAGAACCACGTGACCTTATAGCTTCAAAGAACTACTGAACCAAAGAAGGATGTGCTTGTGACTTTCACATGCAACCAGTGACATTTAGTTCAGCCATACTCTGTGAAATTTGGGCCTGATTTAATAAAGAGTGGCAATCATATGTTCCTCCTCTGCTTCAACTCCCTATGGTTAGAAAGAACTTTGCATTTCTGAAAGGAGATTCTGATCAATGATCCAGCAGAAATATAGAACCTACCTTAAATGCAATTCATAAACATTTACAGCACAGAAAGAGGCTGTGCCTGTCAACAAAGATCTCATTGCACTAATCCCATTTTCCATACTTGGCCCATAGCCCTGGAGGTTATGGCAACGCAAATGAATGTATAAATAGTTGAATTTCTGACTCATCCACCCTTTCAGGCAGTGAGTTCCAGACTCCAATCACCCTTTGGGTGAAAATGTTCTTCCTCAACTCTCCTCTGAGTCTTCTCCCTCTATCCTTAAATATATACCCCTGGTTATTGAGTCTATCTGCCCACCAGACCACGTCTCTGACATCCTTCAGTTTACAGCTATCCGACTTCCTATTTATGACTATTCCAATTTTTGTTTCATCTACAAACTGCTTGATCATACACTTTACATTTAAAAGAAACCAAGAACAGAACAGGTTAGGAACAGGCCATTTGGCCTACTAAGCCCACACTGACTAATCATGCTTTTCTGAAGTAAAACCCTTTTGCCTCTATGTGATCTGTATCCTTCTATTCCCTGCCTATTCATGCCTCTGTCAAGATGCCTCTTAAACATTGCTATTGTATCTGCTTCTACCACCTCCTCTAACCAGTGTATTCCAGCCTCTGTGTAAAAAAAACTTGCCTCTAACTTCTTCTTTAAACTTTCCCCCTTCTACCTTAACCTATGTCCCCACTAATTAAAATTACTACCCTAGGAAAGATACTCTAACTATCCATTCTATCTGTCTCATAATTTTACAAACCTTTATCGGATTGCCGCTCAGCCAATGATGTTCAACTGAAAACAAAGTTTTTTTCCAATTTCTCCTCCAAACTGGCAACAACTTGGAAAATCATTTCCGAACTCTCTCCAAAATCTCTACATAATAGTGTGGCAACCAGAACTGTACACAATATTCCAAATGTGGTCTCACGAAAGGTCTGTACAGCTGCAACATGACTGGTCAATATTTATACTCTGTGCCCCAGCTGATGAAGGCAAACATACCATACACCTCTTGACCATCTTATCAATTTGCATGGTCAGTTCAGGGAACTGTCAACCTGTGTGCCTAATTCCCTCTGTATGTTAATGCTACTAAGGGTTCTGCCATTTACTGTATATGTCCCTCCTGCACGAGACCTTCCAATATACATCACCTCACCATTCCAATCTTCCATTTCTCCACCCAAGTCTCTAGCCTATCTGTAACCTCTGGCAATCCTCTTCACTAATCAACTTGCCTTCTAGTTAACATGAATAAATAGCCTAATTATTGTTGTTTAGCATAGATAAAATCAAATAGACTGATCCGAGCTCATTATAGATTCAAATCTCTTCAGCCTTTTCAGTTTTTGCAAACCTTTTTCTGTTCTTCAAAATACAGTGCTTCCTTTGGCTAAATTATGGGGAAAAAAAAGTGACTACTGTACTGAAAACTGTATTACATAACAAATTCTGCAATGAAAATGGAAGACTTCTCAGACTGGTAACCATGAAACTGTCAGCAATTGTTATAACCTTTTGGGCTTTACCTAGTCTGGTATACATATAACTCCAGACCCACAACAATGTGGCTAACTCTTAACTGTCCTCTGAAATGGCCAAGCAAACAATTCAGTTGTAGCAGTTAGGGTTTGATTTAATTTGATTTACTGTAGTTACATGAACCTAAATACAGTGAAAAGCTTTGTTTTGCGAGCAGTACAGGCTAATGATAGCAAGCAAAGACGTATGGATCATGGGCACTTAGACTGGGGATGTGCAAAACAAGATCAACATTAACAAGAGCAACAATATTTGAAGTTGAGCAGTCCATTCAGCAGTCTAATAACAGCAGGGAAGAAGCTGTTCTTGAATCTGTTGTGTGTGTTCAAGCTCCTGTATCTCCTGCCTGATGGAAGTTGTTACAGGACAGCATTACTGGGAGTGAGGGGTCTTTGATGATGTTGGTAATCTTGCCGTGGAAACGATAAGTGTAAATGGAGTCCATCAATGGGAGGTTGGCTTTTTTGATGGTCTAGGTTGTGCACACAACTGCCTGTAATTGTGCAACAAATGCTGGGCTTGAAAGATTTTTTTTAAAGCTTTGCATTCTGTAATAGAGCTTTGTTTTGCGCTTCAGCTTTTAGGGTATTTCAGGTAGTCAATTCAAATAACTTAGATTTTGTGAATATTTGAACTTCAACAAACTGAAGCTATATTACTTTCTCCTCACAATTCTTGGCCTTTTTGGACCTCAATGTCAAAAAACACTTAACAATTAGGTGCTTTTAATGAAGTATTTATTAAAACACAGTCACTTATGTAATGCTAGAATGTGTAACCTACATGGAGACAACAGCAAGGAAACAGGCCCTTTGGCCAACTTGTCTGTGCCAATCAGGTTCCCTAAACTGAACTAGCCACATTTGCCTGTATTTGGCCCAAATCCCTCTAAACCTTTCCTATCCATGTACCTGTCCAAATGTCTTTTAAATGTTGTAATTTTACTCAACTCTAGCACTTCCTATGGCAGCTCATTTGATAAATGCCGCACCTTCTGTGTGAAAATATTGTCCTTGAGGTCCCTTTTAAATTATTTTCTTTCTCATTTAAACTGTGCCCTCTAGTATTGGAGTCCTCTACCAGAGGAAAAGATCTTGGCTATTCACCTTATCTAAGCCATCATGACTTTATAAACCTCTATAAAGTTACCCCTCAACCTCCTATGCTCTAGGGAATAAATTCCTAGCCCATCCAGCCTCTCATCAAGTCATAGAGTCATGTAGTATGGAAACAGACCCCTCGCTCCAATTCATCCATGCTGACTAAGTTTCCCAAACTAAACAAGTCCCATTTGCCTGCTTTGGACCATATTCTTCTCTACCTTTCCTATTCATGTACCTGTCCAAATGTCTTTCAAATGTTATAACTGTACCTGCACTTGCCACTTCCTCTGGCAGTTTACTCCATACATTAACTGCCCTCTGTGTGAAACATTTGCCCTCAGGATCCTTTTAAATCTTTCTCCTCTCACCTTTAAATTATGCCCTCTAATTTTGAACTCTCCAACCTCAGGGAAAAAACCTTTGCTTTTCACCTTATTTATGCTCCTCATGATTTTATAAACCTCTGTGTGGTCACCTCTTAACCTCCTATGCTTCAGTGAAAAAAACCCAGCTAATTCAGTCTCTCCTTATAGATTAAACATACAGTACAGCACAGTTCAGGCTCTTCAACCCTTGATGTTGTGCAGACCTTTGACCTTATTCTAAGATCAAATTACATACCCTTCAATTTGTCTGTGTGCTTATCCAAGAGTCATTTAAATGTTCCTAACATATCTGACTCTACTACCACCGCTGGCAGTGCATTCCACACACTCACCACTCAATGTAAAGAACCAACCTCTGACATCTCTCCTAAACTTTCCTCTATCCATCTTAAAATTATGCCCATGTATGATGGTCATTTTTGCCTTGGGAAGACTGTTCACTCTATCTATGCCTCAATAAGTTGAACTTATTTCTTTATTTTTCAACTTTGTACCTAGGTATCTTTTTGGCACCAAGAATAGCAACATTGTACATTTTTCCCTGTACTCCTGCATCCCTCTACTTGAGAACATGATTCGGAGATGCCAGTGTTGGACTGGGGTGTACAAAGTTAAAAATCACACAGCACCAGGTTGGAATATAACCTGGTGTGTGATTTGTACTTGAGAACACATCTCAATAAATTCTAATTCCAATTCTAATTCTATCCCCAGCTCCCCCAAACTTTGTATTAGCTGCAAACTTACTTACCAGACCAGCTACATTATCTTTCAAATCATTTATATATATTACAGATAACAGGGGTACTAGCAGTGATCCCTGCGGATCATTGCTGATCACAGTTCTCCAGTCAGTAAAACACTCTTCCACCATTGCTCTCTATCTTCTATGACCAAGTCAGTTCTGTATCTAACTTAACAGCTCACTGCGCATGCCAAACTTCACCTTCTATATCAACCTACCATGAGGGACCTTGTCAAAGGCCTTGCTAAAAGCCTACATAATACTCTGTCCTCATAAATATCTTTGTCACTTCCTCAGTAAATGCAATTGCATTTGTGAGACATGACCTCCCATGCACAAAACCTTCCTGCCAGTTGCTAATAAGTCCATATTTTCCCAAATGTGAATAAATACTGTTTCTAAGAATTGTCTCCAATAATTTCCCTACCACTGACATAAGGCTCATTGGCCTGAAATTCCTGGAATTTTTCCTATTGCCCTTCTTAAAGGAACAACATTACCTTTCATCCAGTCATCTGGAACCTCACCTGTGATTGAAAAGATTATAAGGATTTCCTCCCTTGCCTCCCTCAATGTCATGGGATAGATTCCATCCAGTTCTGGGGACTATCTAATACCTTTCAAAAAACTCAACACCTTTTTTTTATATTGACTTGCCCTAGAATATCAACATACCCACCTCTAGACTCACCATCCACCAGGTTCTTCTTTTTTGAATAGATGCAATATATTCACTAAGAACCTCATCCACATCCTCTGGCTCCACACACAAATTTTCTTCGATCCTTGAATGGACCAGTATGGTGGCTCAGTGGTTAGCACTGCTGCCTCTTGGGAACAGGAACCCGTGTTCGATTCCAGCCTTGAACTACTGTCCATGTGGAGTTTGCACTTTCTCCCCATGTCAGCGTGGGTTTCCTCTGGGTGCTCTGGTTTCCTCCCACAGTTCAAAGATGTGCAGGATAGGTGGATTGGCCATGCTAAATTGCCCATAATGTCTGGGGATGTGCAAGCTAGGTAGATTAGCCATGAGAAATACAGGATTGCAGGGATGAGGTGAATCTGGGTGGAATGCTCTTTGGAGGAGTGATGTGACTTGAAGGGCAGAATGGCCTACTTCCACGCTGTAGTGATTCTATGATGGCACCCTTTCCCTAGCTGCCCTCTTGCTCCTTATATATGTCCAAAATGCCTAGGGATTTTCCATTTTCCTGTTTTTCAAAGTTATTTCATGGTCCCTTTTAACAGTCCCAACTCCTTGTTTAAGTTCTTTCCTGCTTTCGGTATATTCCTCAAGGGGTCTGTCTATCTTTAGTTTCCTAAACTTGGTGTGTGCTTCCTTTTTCTTTCTGGCTAAGCTCACAATTGCTCTTGTCATCCAAGGTTCCTGAATCTTTCCATCCTTGTTCTTCACTTTCACAGAAATATCCTCATCCTGAACTTTAATCAATTGGGCTTTAAAAGATTCCCACACAACAGATGTAGATTTATCCCCAGACAGCCATCCCCAATCTACATTCCCTGGTTCTGCTTAATGTTGTGGTAATTAGCCTTCGAGGAGAAAGTGAGGACTACAGATGCTGGGGATCAGAGCTGAAAATGTGTTGCTGGAAAAGCGCATCCAAGAGGCATCCAAGGAGCAAGAGAATCGACGTTTCGGGCATGAGCCCTTCTTCAGGAATTAGCCTTCGCCAAGTTTAGTATTTTCACCCAAGGACTGTTCTTATCCTTATGTATAAGTAACTTAAAACTTATGGAATTATAATCACTGTTCCCAAAATGCTCCCCACTGAAACTTTGATGACCTGACTGGGTTCATTCTTCAATACCAGGTCTAATAAGGCCCCTTCCCTAGTTGGACTATTTGTGTCGTGCTTCAAGAAACCCTCATGGATGCACCTAACAAATATCCAACTATTCAAACTCACTAAGGGAATCCCAGTCAACAAATAGCACATTAAAATCTCCTACCACAACAACTCTATTGTTCTCAGACTTAAGTTCAAATCATTAATGTACACACAAACAGCAATGGCCCCAGCAAAAAGTGCTACAGAACCCCCCCGAAAACAGACTTCCAGTCACAAAAATATCCCTTAATCATCACTCTCTGATTCCTGCCTTTTTGCCAATTTTAGCTAAAACATGCCTTTTTTTTTGATCCCTGTGAATTCTTACTTTCTTGGTCAGTCTGAGGGACCTTATCAATAGACTGGCTAAACTCCTTATAGATCACATGAACACTCCTGGTTAGCTCCTCAGATAAATTCCATTCAATTTGTCAAATACAACCTTTTGTTAATAAATCCACGCTGACTATCCCTGATAAAGTTATGTCTCTAGAAGTGTAGATGTATTCAATCCCTCAGAATTCCTTCCAATCACCTCCCCAAAAGCGGGGTGAGACTAGGAAGGGTTATCACTTGAGACTGGGAGTGAGGAAGTGATGGGTGGAGGTGTGACTGTCAGTTCCAATGACAGGAGAGGGTGAGAGATGTAGTTAGGGGTGTGCATGGTAAGTGAAGTAGTCAATTTGATAGTTTCCCAGGAGTTAGACTTTTTAATTAGGTTAATTTAATTAAGTTTTAGTTGTCTAACCTTTCCTGGATGGCAAGTTAATTGCAGCAGAATATTCCAAATTCTCTGACTGAAATGGATGCATTTTGGAATGTTCCAGTTGCAAAGGAATTGCCCATCAGAAACTTGGAGTCTGTGGGGATTTCACAGGGTCCCGACATGCAATTTCTATCTACATTGCAGAATTGACTACTTGATCATTGGAAGATCCAGGTTTTTGTGCCCATTTTGGTGATAGTTGAAGATTGCTCCCTTATGCCATATGGCTGGAAGGTAGGCTGTTTTATAAAGTAAGAATGGCAATTTGATGAGATTGCTGAATTTGCACATCCATTATAGGACCTTATCTGCTGGGGGTGTACATTGGAAATCAGGCAAGACTTTTTATTTATATATGGTAGGGTAAAGGCTAGGAATATACACTTCCAATTCTTCTGTCTACTTCTTTTTAACTTTTCAACTTTGTTCAGAGAAGCAAACCTGTCAGCTAGCATTCTGCACAAGTTAATGTCATACCTGATAACCACCACTCAAAACAAATAACACTTATTAAATAAATCATAGAACATTGTTTTATTATTTTTCCTTTAATGTTGAAATTAATGATTAATACCTGAATTTATTAAAATTGATTTGTTTGTCAAAGTGTAAATCAAGAATTGGAAAGTATGCTGTAATTACTTGCATCTTAGATAAATAGCCAATGTCAGTCAATACTTTGCTATCTCTGCAAATCCTGCAGCATTATTTTTCAGTTATATTTGGGATATCTGGTCCGGATGGACAAGTTGGACCAAAGAGTCTGTTTCCACGCTGTACATCTCTATGACTCTATGACTCTATATTTACGTATTTGAAATCATTTGAACATTCTCTTGTTGGAATTTATAAAGTTTGTGGGTACTTGAGGACTGTTACCATTACCATTCTTTTGTTTTAAACTGAGCCCACAAGAACTCCAGCAGGTTATGAAAATTATACGCTGCAACAGAGCAAAGTAAGAATAAAAATGAAAGAAAAATCTTGTAACACGTTTCTTTATTTTCCAACAGTTGGCAAATAGAATTTTCCATTTCTGGTTGAACAGATGTTGCAAGTACAGTACTGTACATTATATTTAATACTTCAGTAGTGTTACAACGTGTAATTAATTGTTACAACTTGACACATTCTCTGATTTGTGGACTTGTTCTAAGATTTCACAGATTGTTTTGTCTCTGTAAACTGCATGCCAATGAAATGCTGTCACGTGACTGTCAGATCAAATTAGGAGTGTAACAGAGCACTGAGATTTGCTGGCTTTTCCTGGTTTCAAATTTGAAATTTTAGTGTTGATATCTCATGTTTAGAGACCATTTCTCTTTAGACCTTTTGCTAGATCTCTTCAGTCCAACCTAACTCTGTGCTGGCCCAATGAAAAGTTTGACTTAAAACTATCATTTTTATTTAAGCTTTGAATTTTCACCACCTCACAGCAATAGAGTCTAATAAATGCATCTATTAAAACTATGTGTCTGTCTATTTGATATGTACATTTTGCATCTGGCATGAATTCGTAGGAAAGAAATGTTTCCTCCTATGGAAAAACTTGCAAAGATCGAAAGGTGCAGTCTAGCTCAGATATTCCATTGACAAAAGTGTTGGTAGGACAGGCTGAGTGGCTGAAGGATTGCATTGGCTAAATAAAATCTGCAGTTAAAAACAAGAAATTTTCAAGAATATTACTTCAGTAAAAATCCATGAAAAGCTACCAGTAAAAAGCAGCTCTTAGTACATTAGTGACACATTTAGTGAAACATTAGTTTCACATTTATCCCACTAAATGATTATGAAGTAAAACTGATAAGAAAGAAGTTATATAACTTTTGCCTCACCCACCTACCCAGCCACTCAATCACCCACTTGCCATTCATTCTGTTACAACCAAGTGAGAATGGGTGAATTGGCTATCTTCTTTTCAAGCTGTCTGGTTGGTTGCAACAAAGATTTAATTACGTTTTTTACGCTTGGCTGTGCCTCATTCCCATTAAAATGTAGTTAACTAGTTAACCAAAAACAATATCAGGTGCCAGTTACGAGGTTGTCTTTAGTGAAAGATGAACAATTTTATTATTACTTGTTAACCTTAAGAAAAATGATAAAGGCGCAACATCAAACATACACATAAACACAAGTTAAAAAAGATTCCTGTGTGGTCCAAGAATGTACATAACACAATATGCATTTTAAAGTACTTGTGATATCCCTGAGGCACTCAATTTTAACTTGAGACTGTGATTGGTTAGTCGTGTTCTTGATCAGCAATTGCCCGGAAAGTTGCTGATTAATTGAGTTTTCGGTGTTTGGATGTTTCTTCAATTTGTGATGTCAATCATTGCTTTGTCCTTCCTGAACAAGAACAGAGAGAAACAGTTTATTTCAATTTTCCTGTTATAAATCCATCTCCTCTGCTATGCTAAAGGAATTGCTTGAAATAAAGCTCTTTCATGTCTTCCTGCATCTGAAGTATGTGTTTCCAAGCTGGATTATCACAGACGAGTGTTTCATCTCCAATGTGTGAAACTCCTCGGGATATATCCTTAATATAGGAGATGTAAGTTTCTTCATGCTGGCTGATTTCAGTCTCATCTGATAAAAGTGTCAATTTAAATCTTCATTCCGGATTAGTTTCTTGGAGCTTGGCTGAACTTGTAGTCAGGTGATTGCTACAGTCATTTTTAAGATCCTGTCTTTCTTTTTAAAAGCTATTTCAATTCCTAAACGTTCTAGGTATTAAAATCAGATGATGGAAATTGAAAATGGTAACAATTGTGACAACACATTCACCTTACTCATTCATTCACTCATCTATTCACTAACCCACATGGTTTATTAAAAGACTTAAGAACCTCCAAAATTTACCTGAATGTAACAAAAACTGGGTATGTTCTCTCCTTTTTCCAACCCGACTGTGCTTGCTGGAGTGCCTATCCTGCTCATTTGAGCTTCAGCTAAGGTCAGAGACATTGCTGAAAATTGGGAGTTTTGCTGGCTTAGAGAAATCTTTGCAGGCAACAATAATGTTGTCCCTGACTAAGTAGCTTCTTTCATAACAGTCCTACCCTTCCTTCAGAATCTGTTGTGCATTGGAAGATCAGAGCTTGAGTTGAGAACTACACAGATATGTGGTGATGCTATTTGGAAGCAAAACATGCTAGAAACTTTGTGTTATGAGTTGGAAGGCATCACATGGGTAAAAGGCAACAATTCGGTAAGATTATGGGAGTAAAAGCAAGTAATTGTGGGAGATCACGGTAAAAAGCAGTATTGAAAGATCACTGGGATAAAAAAGAACAATTAAGAATTGTGAGAGGTCAGTGTAAATTGTGGTATGGATTGTAAGGGCAATAAGTGAGTCAGGAATTCAGTATATCGTTAAAGACATATTCGTGGAAGCAAAGACTAAATGAAACCAGGATATAAACCAAGACTGACAAGGAGAATGAACAGCTGATGAAATTTGAAACATTGTTACGATGAAAAATATATATGAGAGGAAAGAGCAGATTGAAAGACAAACATAAAGACAGTATGACAAAATAATTAGGACAAGAAATTCATTTGCCTTAGTTTTTTGCATGTGAGGGCCACAATTTGTGAGCTGAACATACCTATTAGAAACAAGATGAAATCTTATGCAACTTGCATTGACTCCATCATACTGCAGACATCTTCTGTTCTCAACAATGGGCTGTGAAGCATTGCAAAGAAACCTTAGCTCTAGATAGCCTTTTTGTAAAAGAAAAGTTACAGCATTACACTGAAGGCTGCTGGATAATCATACTTTGAGTGAGGGGGAAAGGTCAGGTGCAATGCCAATGTTAGGGCGAGGAGGAAGAGGTGCAGTGGCAGCTATTACCAAGGCCGGGTATAAGTGGTAACTTAGTAGTGTTATAATGGGACTAGAAACCCAAAGATCAAGCTAATGTTCAAATGGTGGCTTCAAATCCCACCGAGACAAATGGCAAAATTCAAATTAAGTTAATGAATATGGAATTAATGAAACTGGTTCAAGGGTGATCATATCATCTCTGTTAATTCTTAAAACCCATCTTGTTCATGAATGTCCTTTAGGGAAAGAAATCCATTATCCTTATCTGTTTGAGCCCACATGTGGTTCCAGACAACAATACGGCTGACTCTTATGCATCTGCATAATTTTGCCATAATGAGAGTGTAAACCTTTGACACCAGATATATGACAAACAACTGAGGAAAGTGAGAAGTAATGTAAGTGAATGGAGGGAAAAGGGAACCAGTGCATCTATTTTCAGTTTGGCTGTCTGACTCATCTTGGTGTGGCAATAGTGAACAAAATTTTTATTCCTCATGCAGTATCAGTCCTATACCTTACCTTCTCCTTGAAATTGACCATCACAGTGTCCTCCACAATGCCATGAAAATGCCAATAGAAACAAACAATTTAATCTAACTTAATGTATTCAACAGCACTCCAGTATTCAACAGCATTGTATATCTCTATAGCATTGTTTTAATTTAACAAAATGGCCCAAGGCACTTCACAGGAATATCACAAGCCAAACTTCTCCATCACTCCACAGGCCATATGAGGCAATAGGTTAGTTTGTAAATGTGAAGAGAAGGTTAATTCTCCTACCCTGTACAGGTGCTGTCTGACCACTGGAGTTCTTATTCACAGCACTGGCTCGTACATTGTTTTTGAGATATTCGGGCGAATGGCCAAAAGCTTAATCAAAGATGTAGTTTTTAACAACCGTTTTAAAGGAGGAAAAAACAGAATTGTGTTGAAGAAATTCCAATGTTTAGGACACAGACAACTAAGGGCTTGGCCATCAATTATAGAGCACTGAAAATTAGGAAAGCACAACAGACCAGAATTAGATGTCAGCAGATATCACTATGAATTGAGGATGGATGAAATTACTGAAGTAATAAGAGTGTATAAAGATTCCAAAAACAAAGATCTGAACTTTAAAATTGAAATGTTCCTTGCATAGGAGCTAATAATGTAGGAAAACCAGCCAGCCATCTCTCTTGCCTATGAGTCGGGTTTTGCTCCCTCCAGTTTTGTACCATCTTCTGCAAGAGACAGAGAGGAGTTTGCGATTTTCTTTTGTGAATTGGCTGTCATGGTTGAACAACTGGCAGCATATAAAAGCTGTGAGATGTGGATGTAAACTTTGTAGCTTAGTATGTGAAGGTCAAGTGAAGGTATGAATGTTAGGTATGAGTCATGAATGATTGAGATTTTTGGTAGCTTAGTAATCATAGGGTGGTGGGGTTTGGTAATGTAATGAGCAATGTTTCTATCTAATGGTTCGTGGGTAAGGCTGTGGACTTTGAAAGTTCATTTACTGATTTTTTTTGCCCTTTTGAATTCACTGACTTTCTTGTGGCACTGCATCTGTTAGGCTACATGTCCAGCTTTGATCATGCTGGACATCTGGTCTCATTTACTTCTGAAGGTTTGTTTAGAGAATCTCCTAGACCCCTGTCAGTGGTAGACACTTCTAGCTATCTCCTACACTGAGGCCTTGAGAATTGTTTCCATGAAGTTAGAAGCATCTCTTGCTTCCTTATTCAGTCAGGCAATGTTGGCATGGCTGACTAGGCTAGCATTTATTACTCTTTCATAATTTCCCAGAGGTCAGTTAAGAGTCAACTGCTTTGATGTGGATCTTGAGTCAAATGTAGGTCCAAACAGATAGGGGTGGCAGATTTCCTTCATTAAAGGACATTAGTGAACAAGGTGAGTATTTGTAACAATCATTATATGCTTGCTATTAAACTACCTTTTTATTGAACATAAATTTCCCATCTGCCATTGGGGTATTTGAACTCATATTCCTGGAACATCAGCCTAGAGTTATGAGTTTCTTCTCCACTGACATTACCTTTACTCCACCACTTACCTTCCATCAGTCAGTTTTGCAGTCTTTTTTCTCTCCCCTAACCATTTCAAGAACTTGTGATCGGATCATTGGCTCCTTAAACTTGCAACCATTCAAGTATGATCATGGCCGATCTTCAACTTCAAATCCTTTTCCATGTGTCCATCATATCCTATGATTCCCCAAGAGGCCAAAGATCTGTCTATCTCAACGTCAAAGCAATCACATCACATCTTGAGTAGGGAGTTACAAGGACTTATAACTGTTTAAGAAATTTTGTTTATCTTATTGCTACATGATTTGCCCTTGTCCTGAGACTGTGCTCTAGATTCCTCACCCTGGGGTACAACCTCTCAGTGCTGCCTTATCAAACCCCTTCAGAAATAAATATGTTTCATTGAGATCTCATTTTTCTAAACTCCACAGATTAAGTTATGTTTACTTAGATTACTTACAGTGTGGAAGCAGGCCCTTCAGCCCAACAAGTCCATACCGACACGTTGAAGCGCAACCCACCCAGACCCATTCCCCTACATTTACCCCTTTACCTAACACTATGGGCAATTTAGCATGGCCAATTCACCTAACTTGCACATTTTTGTGTTTGTGGGAGGAAACTGGGGCACCCGGAAGAAACCCACGCAGACACAGGGAGAACATGCAAACTCCACACAGAGAGTCACCTGAGGCGGGAATTGAAACCCCAGGTCTCTGGTGCTGTGAGGCAGCAGTGCTAACCACTGTGCCACTTAGCTTCTCATTCCAGGAACCAACTTCAATGTACTGTCTTCATTGCAATTGTATTGTTATGAAGAGATGCGAGCCAAATATTAGTTTATTTTGAAAGGCTTTTATGGACCCATGTGAATATGCCTTGAATGTTTAAACAAAGGACACTTTGCTAAGGAAAAGGCACTGGATTCAACAATAATGTTGTACCTACAAGGAACAGGGAGCTTGGAAGGAGTCATACATTTTAGAAAGAGGTCACATGGCTCAGTGTATGGCTGGAATAAGACTATTGGAACTTTGATTTCAATCAGAGAGAGAATTTGACTGTTTGAAGAGCCCATTACCTCCTCTCTCTCCTTCTGTGCAACTCCTCTCAGCAAAGTGTATGACCTGAAAACCTAACACTACCTCACTATCTGAAGCAAAGGAAATTCAGCCAACAGTCACAATTCTCGGAAGGGACCTCAGTGGCAGCAGCTTGCAGGTGCAGAATAGCTTTAGAATCAGAATACCATTTGGGACGTCTGGCAACTGATCCTTTTATTAATGGACTTAATTATTACTAACTAAAGTAATTTAATGTTAACATTTTGCAGAGTTTTCATTCTTTTCTTTCTTCTCTGATATGCATGTGTTTATGAATTTTTTTTTAAAGGAATAAACATACGTGTATTTGCATGACCGAAACTGTTCATCAATACGCTAAGCATCTTGTTTGAGTAAGTTTGGTTTTGGATCTAACCCAGTTCTTTGTTGTTGACTAAAGAAACCTGGCTGACTCATTCTTACATCTAAATCTGACACAGTCTGAACCAATATTATGGGCCAGAGCACCATCCTGATTAAATTTAAAACTTGTGACCAGTGAAGGAGTGGCACTAGTAAAGAAAACAGTGCGATGCTCAAACTCGGTCATAGCACTCTTATCTTGCCTTCTGTTACCTACATGCTAATTTACTATGTTCATTGTATATGTGCAGATAGATTCCTTTAAACACCAACAATTCCAAGATTCATACTTATAAAATATTTTCCAATTCCAGAAATGCATCTATTGCTAGACATAACATTTTGAGTTTTGCAAGCATGTGTTGTTTGGATATGGTCAGTAATTTGCTTGTTGTGAACAGACAGAAGGATATACTGCTAAGATCTGCTAATCTTTGGGCTGGATGGCCCACATAGCTCATATCAGAATGGCACTGTATTTAAAACAAAATAGGTGAAATTGCATGATAGGCAAGAAGTCTTAGTGTAGATTAGAGTGGTGCTGGAAAAGCACAGCAGGTCAGGCAGCATCCGAGGAGCAGGAAAATCGACATTTCGGGCAAAAGCCCTTTATCGTCGGTTTTCCTGCACCTCGGATGCTGCCTGACTTGCTGTGCTTTTCCAGCACCACACTAATCTAGACTCTGGTTTCCAGCATCTGCAGTCCTTGTTTTTACCAAGAAGTCTTGGTGGCTTTGCAGCAGCATCTTGTTTGTAATGAATACCTCTTGCTTTGCTACTATGTAGTAGCAGTTTGCATGATGAAGAAATGATTTGTTTAGTTTCCAAGGTTGCTGATTAAAGCCAATTTTATAGCTCATGAAACTGTAACAATCCTAATGTGTATATTGAACAGTGAAGGCAGATTTGAGGTAGACACTAGTGGAGAACCTCTTGGCAATTTCTCATTTAAAACATCAAGGAAAGGAAGCTTAATTGACTGGTTCATTTTAAACGTGAAATTGAGTGCAGCGTGGAAATCATTAAGACATGTAAGGGAATTGTTGCGTGCAGTCACAGATTCAATTCTTGCAAATAAGTTAACTGTACATCAGAATTATACATGTAGGAGGTCATCTGTCATTCCACTGAAGACACATTTCTCATAGAATACAACAAAGATGTTTGTGAGAGCTGGGCCGAGCGAGGATCCCATGTCAACCCCATTTGATTTGGCATATGTTATGTTAAAACTAAACTCAACTGTGCAAGTTGCTGAGTCCATAAGTTCAATGATTAATGTTGCCACTATCAGCCCAAGCCAAATGTTGGCTAGGTCTTGCTGCATGTGCATGGGGACTGGTTCAGTCTGAGGAGCCCTGAGTAGCACACTGCAAGATGGTTTAAATTGTGGTCCTATTTCCTGCTAGCCCTTGTTTTCTTTATATTTTTCTGTCTTTCATTTCTATCTTTGTTTCCCTCATTCTTGATTCCTTACTAAGCTTCCCACACCCTGTCATTCTTGTTTAAATGCTCCCAACAGCACTAGAAAATCCCCTTTGAGGATATTGGTCTCAACCTTGGTGAGATGCAAATTGTCCAGTTTGTACTGATCCCATTTTCTCTAGAATCTGTCCCAATGTCTTAAGAATATAAATCCTCCCCCAACACAATACCATCAGCCGTGCAGTCAACCAATCTATTCTTTTATTCCTTATCTCATTAGCTCGTGGCATCAGGGGTGACCCTGAGGTGACTCAGCTATTCAGATACTGTCTTTAATTTATTTCCTAGCTCCCTATATTCTGCTTGAAAGATCACATCCTTCTTTTTACCATGTCATTGTTACCAACATGGACTGTCACCTCAGGCTGTTCTCCTACCCCTTTCAGAATGTTTTGCAGCTGCTCAGTGACATCCTTGATTCCAGCACTGGAAAGACAAAGTACTGTGCTGATATCTCAGCTGCAGTAACTTCTATCTGTTCAACAGAATCCACCATCACTATTGCCCTTCCACTTTGTTTTCCTAGTGTCTCAGACTTGGCACACTGTATTCCCTGAGAAAGAATATCAAAATAGCAGTATCCAAAATGGAAAGTCTGTCAGAGAGAGAGATGACTCAGGGAATTCCTGAACTACCTGCCTGTTACTTATATCCTATCTATTGGTCACCTGTTCTCTTTTTCCTGTGCATTGTTTACTTGCAGTGTGACCACTGTATGTGCTTTCCACAAAGATTCAGCCATGTGGATACTCCAGCCCCTGACCCAGATCCAAAATGTGGATTTTCCCTTGTTGCACCTTGAGGCATTTCTGCACATGTGGTCATCCTGGAAGCTGGAAGTATTCCTGACTTCCCACATCATACAAGAGGAGCATTTCATCTGGATGAGCTGCCTAGCCTTGTCTTAGAGATGGAATATATATGTGGTGTGATACTGGACTAAAACCAGACTAGGAGATTAGAATAGTGCAGGTTCCAGCTTGCTAGGTGGCAAGGTCACACATAAATTCTGCTGCGGAGGACTCAGGCACGGCCTTTGATGGGCCAGTCCACAATAGAGGTTGATCAGTGAAATGCTTTATGTATCACAAATCCTACCAGAAATACTGTGTTCAATATCCAGGTGCATACAGAAGTCTGACACTATCTGGTGAAGGGCTTTGTCCATCCCTTAGACATTCATCTTGTCCAATCCAAAAAAGTGGTCAAATTTATTTGGACACTGGTGGCCCAAAGCATGATGATGTATTCAATGGCTGATGTCTCAGCTTTTATTGCAACTTCGGCATATTAAACCACTGAGGCAATGGGACCAATTCTAGGGTGAGTAGTGAAGTGGATGAGACTTCTGTTATGTAATCTCAATGTATTCATACAAGCCAAGACTGCTGCCATCATGCAGGGCTTCACAGTAATCTGTTCTCGAACAGATTGCTAGAATTGCTGAGACATCTAGCAATGTTTCAGCAATATGAGCAGCAATGTTTCGGTGGGGTGGAAGCATGCAGTTTTCTTTCAAGTTGATGTGATTTGTTCTTTAACTCCTGCCAGCCAGGACTGTATCAAACATGCCAGCTTGGTGCAGTCCAAAACATGGATTTCTGGGTCCAGAGGTGCTTGACGTCACCATCCAAAACCTTCTGTATTCCTCCGCTGAATCTCAACAGCCT
This sequence comes from Chiloscyllium punctatum, assembly GCF_047496795.1. Lineage (NCBI taxonomy): Eukaryota > Metazoa > Chordata > Chondrichthyes > Orectolobiformes > Hemiscylliidae > Chiloscyllium > Chiloscyllium punctatum. The sequence continues at coordinate 3,015,798 of NC_092746.1, read as the reverse complement.
TTCATCAGCTGTGTTGCATTGGGCTACCAATACTTCAGAGCACTAGGCTAGGCAAAAGCACTGCATAAAAGGCATTGAAGGATGTGTAACGGTGATTAGTTTACTTTTATATGCAATATAATATGATTTCATTTATGTTGGTTTCAAATTATTTTCTCTTCACATCGATTCTCCACCTCCTCGGATGCTGCCTGACCTGCTGTGCTTTTCTAGCACCACATTCTCTACACTGATCTCCAGCATCTGCAGTCCTCACTTTCTTCAAAGTATTTTCTGTTTGATTCACTAACAGCATTCTACTTTAGGATCTTTCCAACCTGAAGATGAAGAAAGATCAAAACTTGAAGTTCAGATTGCAACCAAATCCCTGAGTGGAGTGAATCACTGAGTCACTGAGCATAAGTGAGGAAGAATAAATTGTGGTTACATTTGAAGATACCAATATTGCATAGTCAACTTGAAATCACCTATTGTTGCTGAGCTCTAGGACTTGACCCTCTCAGAGTCTGCAAGCAAATGATACTTGGCTTTTCAGCATCAATATTTCATAGAGTTATTTAACACTGCCAAACAAACTGGGAAGTCTGTATGTGTCTACAGAACAGTTTACAAATTGCATTTATGCAGGGGTTCATGATTATTTAACCACACCATTGACAATTATTGAGAGTATTGCCATTCTTTTTGAACAAAATCCTCAGCTTAGACTGAGCTTTCATAATGAATACTCTTTTGGATGTCATAGAGATTGATCTTAAGGGGGCAGGTTGCAAAGGGTGCATCTGTGCAGTTGAGTGTTAGATTTTAGAAATCCTGGTCTCCACACTGCTGTGGAGTTTTAACTCCATATCCTTTGTTTTCTTCCCCTGGGATTTTCCTACTCACCCAGCAAGCAACAAGCTGATGTAAGGCTTTACTACAGCAAATCTGAGCAGATTCCAGAGTGTGCCACAGCCCCATGTAGAGCCAGGATCTCCCACTGGAAACATTGGAGAGATTGATCTTTGACTTCCATGTGAATGTGTGTGAAACCACAGCCCCACGCATCCCCAAACCATAGGCTGCCTTTAGAGGTGTGATTGAGGTAAGGGGTTGTTCTTTATTAGGGTCTATGCAATCCAATAGAATTTCTTTGGGCTCCTGGTAGAAAGCTCTTGTTCTTCTTGAGCCACAGACAATGCTGTAAAGGCCCTTTTCCCTGAAGCAGTTTCTAAGTTCCCTGAGGCCTGAGAACCTGGCTGGCCATGGATAATTTGTAAAACAAGCTAAATCTAAAGCTTCCAACCTCATTATAATATGTGATGATCACTCTACCATCTTGGAGTAATTTGACTGTATCTGCCTCTGTTAAACCTGGAAATGGGTGCGTTGAAGGTAGGTTCAGATTGGGTTTTAACACCTTACCAAATACCAGTATATGCATTTTTGGGTCAAACACCCCACTGTATCAACATCATGATCTTCTGAACATGTCCATACAATTGCCTCAGCCTACATAAATGGATTAGTACACACTCAACGGGCTGAAGGGTCTTCTGTATTGTATAATTCTATGAGATTATCTGGAAGAGGCATAAAACACCTGAATCATTGGAAGAAAATGTGGAAAATGTGCCTTTTAGTTTTCCTCTTTTGACAGTGCAGGGTTTGGAAAAAGAAAAGAACATTGAGCCATGTAGCCAATGTGATACTCTAGGTGGTAAGGGACCACAGCCACTTGAAAGTCCTTGGTAAAAAAATGCATGGGATAAGGAAAGCAGCTTGCTTCTGTGACAAAGCTAAAAAGAAATTGTAGGCATTTAAATCTCTGGGCAGTAACATTTAACAACTACGAGTCAGACTGACTTCTCTGCCAAAAGGACCTAACATGGATGAATGAATTTACTTGTAGGTGCCCATTTTATATGAACTCTGATGAGCATCATATACTTTGATTGCATCTTTGGTCCAGCAGTTAAATATTTTTGGGGAGCTTCAAAAGCCTGAGGGAAGCCAAGACACAGTCACTTTCCAGCCTCACGATAGACGCACCAAACCAGAGTAGGTCTTAGGCTGTTGTTGCCCACATCTGATCCACCAATGTCAACTGCCAGCAAGAAGTCAGTGCCACAGAGTAACAGTGGACAAAGAAGAATAACTAGTCGTGACTAGTGTTATTGTGTTTCAAACTTTTGCTGGTATTATTGACCATTATATGCTAGAAATACAATAGAAATGCCCTGTACTCCCTGTCATTTTCAGACAAAATACACAAAATACCCTTGTGTTGGGCAAAATTCTAATCTGAACTGTACAGCTGTTAGCCTCTTGCTGTTGTTACAAAAAGTCACTGCTATATATGCCTGGAGCAACTTGGAAGCAATGTCTTAAAAATAATTGTAACCCATCAGCTAACAGTTCAAGTGAAAGAAAGTTTCATAATCTACAATAAATCAGTTTTCCACAGTTGTCTAATAAAATGATTGCCAATTCTGGAGTAAATCTTGTAAATGTGTTTCTTCGTCAACCGTTTTGCTTGCGCCCCATTCTTTGGAGTGGAGTCGTACTTTTTCTTTGTTAATTCTGACGATTAAGAAAGAGGCTGCCCAACATTTGTAGAGAGGTCAAAATTAATTTTCAACTTAATTTTTCAGTGGTAATGTCACAGTTGAATCCCATGCAAAAGGGATAAAGGGTAATAAAGATGCTTCTGTGTCAGGGTTAAAATAAATTGTGTTTATCACTTCAATATTTAGCTGTTGCATAGTAGTACCTAAGAAAGGGTATGTAAATTTGGAGACAAGAGTGGTGATGCTATTTAACTCTGGGATTGATACATAGGCAATGGAGCCTCATACCATTTTTAGAGCACACTGTGTTGTAGCAGTAATTGTTAGGGTGAGATTCTTTTCTTCCAGTGGAGATACAAATCAAACTGTAAGTAATTTAACTTTTTTTTGCTGGACAAAGTGATTGCTTCAATATTCCCGACCTCGCATCATTTTAATTTGGCTTTTTTGAGGGTTGGAAGGTCTTGGTTTAGAATCCACATGCTCTTCCTAGAAATCATAGAATCCCTACAGTGTGGAAGCAGGCCATTTGGCCCAGTGAGTCCACACTGACCTGCTGAAGAACATTCCACCCAGACACATCCCCTACTCTATCCCTGTAACCCTGCATTTCCCATGGCTAATCCACATAGCCTGCACATCCCTGGATACTTTGGGCAATTTAGCACAGTCAATCCAGCTTACCTGTGTATCTTTGGACTGTGGGGGGAAACTGGAGCACCCAGAGGAAGCCCACACAGAGGGGGAGAATGTGCAAACTCTACACAGACAGTCACCTGAAGGTGAAATTGAACCTGGTGCTATGAAGTAGCAATGCTAACCACTGAGCCGTCATGCTACCCCAAAGGGCAAGGTCAGATCCCCGTTGTAAGTGCTAAAGCAAAATTGCACCGCTTCTTGCACACACTTTTTGTAATCTGGTGTGGGTTTGTACAAGTCCTAAAAATAACTCGTGACCACTGGGGAAATCTTGCTGAGGAAATCAGAATATTCAGAAAGGTAAGTGGAAAATGTTCTGGTGCTTTCATATTTCACAATTGGATGCTGTCTTGTGATATAGATGTGTTTCGAATGTGGTCATTCATCATAAGGATCTGTCCTACTTAGGTGCTTGCATTCGCCACCAATGTGAAAGTAGCATCATGTATTACAATAGTTTTCCATTGGAGGCAATGCTATAATTCATTTAAAACAGAAGCCTTGTTAGCTTATGCTGTCATGTTTTGCGCTGTGATTTTAATTGACAGACCAATATGTTTTGTTTTTAAAAACTGCTTTTGAAAATTGAAAAGATAGATCCTTTTGCCTGTTGCTCTCCATTGATTGACCAATACCCTACTTTGAAATGTAAATTGAACACAATTGTGTTCTGCCAGTTTCAGGGAATGTAGCTGCAAAGTTTTGTGAAGAAGGCTGTGACCACTATGAATGCTTGGCTGGATTTCAAAAGCTAGTAATGGCTTGAGCCCATCAGATGGTCTATTGATCTGAGAATGGCTGACATTTTTAAAAAGCTGTAATAATATGGTTTGATGTGGTTCTTAATTGTTTACAAATGTAATAGGCACTTCAAAGATTGCACTTTTTATCACACAGGAGAAAGTTTTGTCTCTGGTGTCAATGATGTTTGGATGAATTCAGGGTTTGACTAGATTGTTAGAAGTTTAATTTTTTCCCCCAATGATCTTAAAATAATTCACTTCTCCTTTTTCATAATTCCTGAGGACAGTGTACAGTGAATTGCGGGTGAGTGACTATGGAGGGTACAGGGGTTGGTAACATTTAGGTGTCATGAACAATCTGAGGGGCTGGTATATGGGTTGGGTATGAAGAGACATAGGTAGCATGGGTGATCTGAGAAGGCGTGAGGCTGAGTGGAGGTGAACTGAGAGGCTAAATAAGTAAACTTTAGGGGGTCTGTGGGAGTTGGGCTGCCTTGTTGGAGAAACAGGGTCAGCCTTCACACCCAGAATACTCACAAAGTCAATGGCTGCTTGAAGAATATATTGCAAGTCCAACGTCTGTGTGGAAAGGCAAAAATCCAAAATGATGTCATACACGGGCACAATGTGCATTTCGAATGGCTTTAAAGGTCAGGGTTTGGGCTTTCCCACAGTCTGAAAATGAAGAGTATTTGTTCAGACTATGAAAATTAAAAATGCAACCATGAAACAGTGATCATTCTTACTTATATTGAAATTATTGCTTTTTCTTAAAATACTTTCTTTGCCTTCGGCATAATCAAACTAGATTTAATTAGGGATTAAATTAAATGTTGAACTTGATTGTGAGAAAAAAAAGCGTAACTGCATTTATTTATTAAATACAGGTTAGCTTATTCAAATGTTAATGCAGATGCCATTCATTTATTTGCTGTTGTGTATTTGGTTGTCAGATTAATTCAAAGCCAGTTATGAATTTGGAGCAAGACCGGCCATTCGTTTGCAATGCTCCAGGTTGTGCACAGGTGAGTATTGCTGACTGATTAGCTAAGTATTCTTGAAATCATTGTTTTGTTACAACTATCTGGTAAGCTGTAAGTTTCTGCTTAAAATAAGATTGTGATTTTTCTCTATTATCTAAGTTTCAGATTAGAAGCAAAGAAGTTATAACACAGCAACCATGTAGTTTACTTAAGTCAGTTGTGTCATTACTTGTACAAGTGAAGCTTTCACCTGTAAGTCTATGTTCTAGATTTCTCCAGCTCTGTATGTAGAGTATCTTTTGTTGCTATATAGTACAAAAACAAAATGTTATGGATGCTGGAAATTTGAAATAAAAACAAAGAGCTGGACAATTTCAGCAGGTCTGACAGCACCAGTGGAGAAAAAAAATCACAGACATGATGTCCACTCTGTTCCTCTCTCTACAGATGCTATTAGACTTGTTGACCTTCTCCAGGACTTTATGCTTTTCTTTTTGTTCTTAAATCTGTAACTCTTGCCTTTCCTCAGAGCTGCTCCTCTTTGCCACTGCAATTTGGCAGATGTGAAGTGGAAAGCGCGTTCATGTACACAAGTGGAAGTCCTATTTAATACCATTCATGTTATAGTGGCACAACAGAACAAACTCTTTAAGCTTTAAGACTCTGTTCACTCTCTGTTTCTGTAAGTCTCCCCTTGTCTGCTTCTTCTTGTTTAACTTCTTATTTTCTGTTTCTCGTACATTGTCTTTCTGTCTTTATATTGGACAGTGATTCTGTTTGTTAGCATGCATTGCACTTCTAAACTCACTTAATTGAGGACTGAAGGTGTTCAAATCACAGATAAGTTTAGAAAGTAATATTTATAATTAGAGTTGTAGAGTCTTACAGATGTACAGCATGGAAACTGAAACTTCGGTCCAATTCGTCCATGCCGACCAGATATCCTAACCTAATCTAGTCCCATTTGCCAGCACTTGGCCCGTATCCCACTAAACACCTCCTATTCACATACCCATCCAGATGCCTTTTAAATGCTGTAATTGTACCAGCCTCCACCATGTCCTCTGGGAACTCATTCTATACACGCTTGACCCTCTGTGTGAAAACGTTGCTTCTTAGGTCCCTTTTATATCTTTCTCCTCTCACCCGAAACCAGACTAGATTTTATAAACCTCTATAAGGTCATCCCTCAGCCTCCAACGCTCCAGCCTCTCCCTATACCGCAAATCCTCCAACCCTGGCAACATCCTTGTAAATCTTTTCTGAACCCTTTCAAGTTTCAAAATATCCTGGGAAAGAAGGTATTTCTTTTGTGCCGAGGATTTGAATTCTGCATTAATAAGGAAGTGAAACACGATTTGAGTTTGTAGGTTAATTGCAGGCCAATGTCTCAGGCTGTTACTGTGGGAGTAGGCACATTTGAATTGGTGTAGGAGGGCAGCCAGCAGGTGATGTCTACTTGTTAGACTGATCAACTGAAGTATTTGGCTTAGTTTCTGGTAGTATGTGAAGAATATTGCAGTAGTCACCATGGCTTTTGCAAATATCAGTCAGAATTACATGCTTCAATAAATACTTATTGATAAAAGCTATGGTAGCTAATTAGATTAATATAATACCAAATAGACAAATAGAGTCATAGAGATGTACAGCATGGAAACAGACCCTTTGGACCAGCCCATCCATGCTGACCAGATATCCCAACCCAATCTAGTCCCACCTGTCAGCACCCGGCTCAGATCCCTCCAAACCCTTCCTATTCATATACCCATCCAAATGCCTTTTAAATGTTGTAATTGTACCAGCCTCCACCACATCCCCAGGCAGCTCATTCCATACACGTACCACCCTCTGCGTGAAAACATTGCCCCTGAGGTCTCTTTTATATCTTTCCCCTCTCACCCTAAACCTATGCCCTCTAGTTCTGGACTCCCTGACCCCTGGGAAAAGACTTTGCCTAATTATCCTATCCATGCCCCTCATAATTTTGTAAACCTCTACAAGGTCACCCCTCAGCCTCCGATGCTCCAGGGAAAAAAGCTCCAGCCTGTTCAGTCTCTCCCCGTAGCTCAAATCCTCCAACCCTGGCAACATCCTTGTAAATCTTTTCTGAACCCTTTCAAGTTTCACAACACCTTTGCGATAGGAAGGAGACCAGAATTGCATGCAATATTCCAACAGTGGCCTAACCAATGTGCTGTACAGCCCCAACCTCCTAACTCCTGTACTCAATATTCTGACCACCAAAGGAAAGCATACTAAATGCCTTCTTCACTATCCTATCTACCTGCGACTCCACTTTCAAGGAGCTATGAACCTGCACTCCAAGGTCTCTTTGTTCAGCAACACTCCCGAGGACTTATCATTAAGTGTATAAGTCCTGCTAAGATTTGCTTTCCCAAAATGCAGCACCTCGCAGTTATCTGAATTAAACTCCATCTGCCATTTCTCAGCCCATTGGCCCATCTGGTCCAGATCCTATTGTAATCTGAGGTAACCTTCTTCACTATCCACTACACCCTCCAATTTTGGTGTCATCTGCAAACTTACTAACTATATCTCTTATTCTCGCATCCAAATCATTTATGTAAATGACAAAAAGTAGAGGACCCAGCACCGATCTTTGTGGCACTCTACTGGTCACAGGCCTCCAGTCTGAAAACCAATCCTCCACCACCATCTTCTGTCTTCTACCTTTGAGCCAGTTCTGTATCCAAATGGTTAGATTTCCCTGTATTCCATGAGATCTAACCTTGCTAATCAGTCTCCAATGGGAAACCTAGTCGAACGTCTTACTGAAGTCCATATAGGTCACATCTACTGCTCTGCCCACATCAATCCTCTTTGTTACTTCTTCAAAAAACTCAATCAAGTTTATGAGACATGATTTCCCACACACAAAGCCATGTTGACTCTCCCTAATAAGTCCTTGCCTCTCCAAATACATGTACATCCTGTCCCTCAGGATTCCCTCCAACAACTTGCCCACCACTGAGGTCAGGCTCACTGGTCTATAGTTCCCTGGCTTGTCCTTACCACCCTTCTTAAACAGTGGCACCACATTAGCCAACCTCCAGTATTCTGGCACTTCACCTGTGACTATCGATGACACAAATATCTCAGCAAGAGGCCCAGCAATTACGACTCTAACTTTCCACAGTGTTCTAGGGTACACCTAATCAGAGCCTGGGGATTTATCCATCTTTATGCATTTCAAGATCTCCAACACTTCCTCCTCTGTAGTATGGACATTTTGCAAGATGTCACCATCTATTTCCCTACATTCTACATTTTCCATATCCTTTTCCACAGTAAATACTGATGCAACATACTCGTATAATATCTCTCCCATTTTCTGCGGCTCCACACAAAGGCCACCTTGTTGATATTTGAGGGACCCTATTCTCTCTCTTGTTACCGTTCTTTCCTTTCTGTATTTGTAAAAAAACTCTTTGGATTCCCCTTAAGTCCATTTGCCAAAGCTATTTCATGTCCCTTTTTGCCCTCCGAATTTCCCTCTTAAGTATACTCCTACTGCCTTTATACTCCTCTAAGGATTCACTCAATCTATCCTGTTTATACTTGACAATTGCTTCTTTCTTTTTCTTAACCAACTCCTCAATGTCTTTAAGGAGAAAGTGAGGACTGCAGATGCTGGAGATCAGAGCTGAAAATGTGTTGCTGGAAAAGCGCAGCAGGTCAGGCAGCATCCAAGGAACAGGAGAATTGACGTTTCGGGCAAAGCCCTTCTTCAGGAATGAGGAAGGTGTGTCCAGCAGGCTAAGATAAAAGGTAGGGAGGAGGGACTTGGGGATGGGGCGTTGGGAATGCGATAGGTGGAGGGAGGTCAAGGTGAGGGTGATAGGCCGGAGTGGGGTGGGGGCGGAGAGGTCAGGAAGAAGATTGCAGGTTAGGAAGGCGGTGCTGAGTTCAAGGGATTTGACTGAGACAAGGTGGGGGGAGGGGAAATGAGGAAACTGGAGAAATCTGAGTTCATCCCTTGTGGTTGGAGGGTTCCCAGGTGGAAGATGAGGCGCTCTTCCTCCAACTGTCGTGTTGCCATGGTCTGGCGATGGAGGAATCCAAGGACCTGCATGTCCTTGGTGGAGTGGGAGGGGGAGTTGAAGTGTTGGGCTACGGGGTGGTTGGGTTGGTTGGTCCAGGCGTCCCAGAGGTGTTCTCTGAAACGTTCCGCAAGTAGGCGGCCTGTCTCCCCAATATAAAGGAGGCCACATCGGGTGCAGCGGATGCAATAGATGATGTGTGTGGAGGGGCAGGTGAATTTGTGGCAGATATGCAAGTGTCCCTTGGGGCCTTGGAGGGAAGTAAGAGGGGGAGGTGTGGGCGCAAGTTTTGCATTTCTTGTGGTTGCAGTGGAAGGTGCCAGGAGTGGAGGTTGGGTTGGTGGGGGGTGTGAACCTGACGAGGGAGTCACGGAGAGAGTGGTCTTTTCGGAATGCTGATAGGGGAGGGGAGGGAAATATGTCCCTGGTGGTGGGGTCTGTTTGGAGGTGGCGGAAATGACGGCGGATGATACGCTGGACATGGAGGTTGATGGGGTGGTAGGTGAGGACCAGAGGGGTTCTATCCTAGTGTTGGTAGATGAGGACCAGTGGAGACCAGGACAGAACCCCACTGGTCCCCCCACCTTGTCTCAGTCAAATCCCTCGAACTCAGCACCGCCTTCCTAACCTGCAATCTTCTTCCTGACCTCTCCGCCCCACCCCACTCTGGCCTATCACCCTCACCTTGACCTCCCTCCACCTATCGCATTCCCAATGCCCCTCCCCCAAGTCCCTCCTCCCTACCTTTTATCTTAGCCTGCTGGACACACTTTCCTCATTCCTGAAGAAGGGCTGATGCCCAAAACGTCGATTCTCCTGTTCCTTGGATGCTGCCTGACCTGCTGCACTTTTCCAGCAACACATTTTCACCTCAATGTCTTTAGTCATCCAGCATTCCCGATACCTACCAGCCTTTCGTTTCATCATAACAGGAATACACTTTCTCTGGATTGTCGTTATCTCATTTCTGAAGGCTTCCAACTTTCCAGCCGTCCCTTTACCTGTGAACATCTGCCCCCAATCAGCTTTCAAAAGTTCTTGCTTAATACCGTCAAATGATTCCAATATTGAAATTATTTTAGAATGAATTATAAAATCAATAAGCATTACAAAAACCCATATAGGGTATCTCAGGACATGGAAGGTCATGTTGTGGAAATAAGATTAAAGGGTACATATTCCCCAGTGGAGGCCAAAAGCAATGAGTTTTTTCAATTCATGTAAATAAGTGGTCTTTTATGACAGTGGAAGCTTGTAAAATTTTAGTCGAGATCTGAGAGGGGAAACCATTGCAACAGAAAAAGATCTCCGGCTGGTTTGAATAGAGAAGTTCTTCTGTTGTATATAAAATCTCTATGTGGATTCAGGATCTCCAGGTAAAAAAATAAAATTTTGCTTTACATTAGTCCTTGCTGAAAAGTTTTTTTTTCCCCATTAAAGTTGAGTCTATGGGTATAAATGACTGAGATTAAGCAACTGAATGAATTACCCACTTCACTACTGACCTCACCCAGCTCCCCTTCCACTGCCCATTAAGAATTCCCTCCAGTTTACTATCTTATCCTGTTTGCCCCGATCCATTTATCTTCTGCCTTGTATTTTGTATTCATTTGAACATGATGCTTCTTACCCCCATGTACATTTACAAATATGTGCTTGTTAAATTATTCAAAAAGAACAACCCATTTAGTTCCACTTCTCATATAAAAACTTAATTTTCAAATATTTATTTACCCTTTAAATAAACACTGACCCATGCCGCAACAACCTTGCAGAACAAGTCTATTCTAATCTCGGTCTTTGTGCTTTTAATGATGTTATTAGATTCATGCATTCTAAATTCTGATTTACTGACGTATGGAAATAGCTAGCAACGAAAGGGAAATTTTGAGTTTGTGTTGAGTCATTTGATGACTAATACATTATTTTTCACACGACTACCAGAAACTAGACCTAGTACTGCAGTAAGTAAGCAGATTTTTAATTGGAATAGGAGGGCAGCTGAAGGGTAAAGTCTAGTTCTTAAAATGATTATTTTTATTATTTATTCATGGGATGTGGGCATGATTCATTGTCCACCTCAAGTCTCCCATGTGTCGGTGGCAGTGTGATATCTTTTATTTGGTCTTTCTAGACTCAGCTGATGATCTCAGCCTTGGTCCGAACATTGACAAAAGAAATGAATTAAAGAGGTGGAGTGAGTGTGACAGCTTTTGACATCAAGGCTGCAATTGACTGAGGATGGCATCCAGGAGCCCTAGCAAAATTATAGTCAACAGGAATTCAGGCAAAACTCTTACTGGTTGGAGTCATACCTGGCACAGGTAGATGGGGAGGGAGATGATTGTAATTGTTGGAGGTCAGTTATCTCAGTTCCAGAACATTTCTGAGGGAATTCCTAAGGGTGGAGTCCTAAACCCATCAGCTGCTTCATTAATGACCTTTCCTCCATCACAAGGTCAGAAGTGGGGATGTTCACTGATGATTTCACAATATCCAACACAATTCTCCACTCCTCAACTATTGAAACAGTCCATATCTAAATATAGCAAGACATGGACAATATTCAGGTTTTGACAGACAAGAGGCAAATAGCATTCATGCCACACAATTGCCATCTCCAACAAGAGATAATATACTCATTACCCTTTGACATTCAATGGCATATCACTGATGAATTCTTACTAACAACATCCTGAGGATTACCAGTGACCAGGAATTGAACTAGACTAGCCATGTAAATAATATGACTACAAAAGAAGGTCAGAGGACAGGAATTTTGCAGTGATTAACCCATCTCCTGACCTGTCTACCAAGCTAGTCTACCATCTGAGGCACAAGTAAGTTGTGAGATTGAATACTTATCATTTGTCTGGATGATAGCAGCACTTAAGAGGCTTGACACAATCCAGGACAAAGCAGCCTGTTTGGCTGGCACCAGATTCACAAATGTTCACTTCCTCCACCACCAGCTGCTGCTGCTGCTGCTACTATCTACAAGATGCACTATAGAAATTCTCACCAGGGCTCCTCAGACACAGCTTCCTTGACCATTTCCATCTGTAAGGACAAAGGCAGCAGATACATGAGAGCACTGCCACCTACAAGTTCCCATTCAAGGCTGCCACCATCCAGACTTAGAAATGTATAGCCATTCCTTCAGTGTCTTGAACTCACTCCCTATTTATTGTTTTTACCTGTCACGAGCAATATATCTGGCCCAGCAATGCCTTCATCCCATGGATGAATAAAACAAAACTCTAAAGTCTAAACCTCACCCTTTAGCTGCCCTCCTATACCAATTCAAATCTGCCTATTCCTTCAGTAAGAGCTGAGATATCAGCTTGCAATTATCTTATGAACCTTCCCCATGTTTCAGTTCCCTGTTCACTCATAATTCAATCCATTGCTACAGGCAGAAAAGAAACTCACTCCTTTCCCAGAAATTGAAAACAATGATTTGAGTAGCTATTTGAGATTTGGAACACCTTCAGCTCTCCATTTGAGGGGAGAGGAGAAGCGTAATATAATCGTGTTGTTGCACAGGTTGGCTTTCAGCACGGTAGTCTGGGCTGCGAAGTAGGAGAATGTACCGATGAGATTTTAATTCATTCAAAGCTATCTACTGAAATAGAGGTAAAATTGATCCTCTTATATCCAAGGCTGAAGATGTCCATGAAACTGATGGAGTGAGTTGGGAGAAAAGTTGTTGGAAGTGGTTGGAAATAGGGATGGGTAAATTTACTGCACCAAAACTTTGCAGTAGATATATCCTGGAATAAGTGGTGTGATATGTGTCACCTTCAATCATTGCAAACTTGAAGAGATTTGGTCCCCCCCCATCTGCCCAATACGAGGCAATGGCAGGTGGATGTGTGACTTGTGGTACATCTGGGGCATCTACCTTCTAAAGATTCTAGTGCAGCTTACTGGTTTTGTAACAGCAAGGCAAAGGGGTGGTATAGTGTCAGCTACTTCCAAAAATGAATTTTGGCCCAGACTTTTCCTTCAGGATCCAGGTTATGATCCCCAATGGATTCGCAGTTCAAAAGTTCAAAAGCCAATCAGTTGCTGATACACCTTGTTTCACCAAGTGTACAAGTGCCTTTTGTCCTTCTAAGAGAATTAAGAGTCCCTGTTCCTGTTTCCTTTGATCCTGGTGGTCTCATAAGGGAGTTGGAAGTAAACTTTTTCACTTCAAGGCCTGCAGATTCACTGATCTAAAATCAGGACCTGGTACTAAAGTGGGAGGGTGCTAAAATGCAAATGTTAGGGCCAATTCTATTTTGCTGGAAAGTTTTTTAAATCAGTGCAAGCAAGATAAAGGGTTTATCACAATAATACATTGAAATAGATAACTAGAGAACCAGGCAATAACATGGGTGTTTTAACCTTAGCCTTCAACTGCTTTGAATGATAATATGGTTATAAATGCATAATGATTGAAATCAATACAGTCATTGGCAACACATTGTCTACACAGAAATAGTTTCAGTAGCACCACTCAAGTCAATTAGTTTACGGTTTCCCTGTGAAGTACATCTCCACAAGTACTTCTGAGTCTACTGGAGATATTGGAGGTTGTTCTGTATGTTGTGGTTTTGATATGTACGTAGATCATTGAAAGTAGCAGGATAGATAAAGGGAGCAGTAGGCAAAGCATGCAGTATCTTCAATTTATTAATAGGGTTATAGAGAAAGGAAATGATGTTGAACTTGTTAGACCTTAGCTGCAGTACTGAATACCGATGTGAGTGCTACATTATAGAGAGGATGTGAAAGTACTGGAGAGAATGAAGAAGCAGTTGACAAGAGTAGTCCTCGGGATAAGGAACATCAGTTGTGATGATATATTGAAGAAATTGAGCATCTTTGCCTTGGAGAGAAGAAAGTTTAAAGGAGATCTGATAGATACTTTCAAAATCATGAGCAGACTGGACAGAGATAGGCCAGATCTGTTTCTGCTTGTGAAAAGGAACGAGAACAAGAGGGCAATAAATTTAAATTGATCTGCAAAAGATGCAAGGGTGAAGTGAGGAAATGTTTTCATTCAAGTATGAAATGTAAAGCTGGAAATGTGGTGGAAACAGGTTCAATCATGACATTCAAAGGGAATTGGATGATTATTTGAATATAAGTAATGTTGCAGCAGTATGAGAAAAACAAGACATTAGCACTTTAGGTAATGATGCTTATTTGTAAAGCCAGTGCAGGCACGATGGGCCAAATGGCTTCTGTCTGTGCTGTGAGTTAATGTGATTTGTTTGATTTTTAACTACCTTGATCTTAGGCTGTCTCATTTAAACAAATGTATCAGAAGACATTTTGGTGAAGATGTTAGCAGGAATTATCACTGGAAGAGGCGGCACGGTGGCTCAGTGGTTAGTGCTGCTACCTCACAGCACCAGAGTCCCAAGTTTGATTCCACCCTCGGGGAACTGTCTGTGTGGAGTTTACACATTCTCCCTGTGTCTGCGTGGGTTTCCTCCCACAGTTCAAAGATGCGCAGGTCAGGTGAATTGGACATGTTAATTGCCCATAGTCCTAGGTGCATTAGTCAGAGGTGAATGTGTCTGGGTGGGTTACTCTTTGGAGGGTCGGTGTGGACTTGTTGGGCCAAAGGGCCTGTTTCCACACTGTAGGGAATCTCATCTAATCATGTAGTCAAAGGTGGCACATTGTGAGTTAGAAACTTCAGTTAATGCTATCTGGTAACTTCACACAGTTGAATACCTGTTCATTAGCATGAAAGAACCCCTTCAAAAGTACTATTTACAGGGACCATCAACCATTTGCATGTGATTTCCTGCATAATTCTGTTAGCTGTTGCTATAATTGTAGAAATATTTTTTGATGCAGAGAATTCTTTAAAGGCGCTGAAGTCCACAAGGACTGATATTCCATGGACTGGGCGACTGTCGCCTTATCTCAAGGATTCTGCAAAAATTATTTATTCCCTCATATTGTTGTAGTATGCATTCACTGGGTGCATTAAGCATGATGAGGGGAATAATTGGTGGTGACAATAACATAGAACATGCTGCCAGAGAGTGAGAAGGAAGAAAGAGAGAAGGGTTCAGATCAGCGCCATCATATGAGCCTTAGGATTTCAGCATATAAATCTCCAATCTGAACCTTAGTGAGGAACAGTGTATTGGATGACTGTACTTCAGTAAGGATGCCCTCACTGAAAACTCCCACCTGCTGCAGCCTGAGGGGACAACAGGGAGCAGCATTGCCAGAGGCTGTGAAGGTGATTGTGGCCATCAAATATATGTGTCTGAGCTGAATACGTTTAATTTGTTCCAGAGTGAGGCAGAGGAATGAACATTGCACGTGGCTTTACAAGAATGCAGGCTTCTCCATAGCGTAGAGTATCACTTTGCCTGTATTACAATGTCTGCTGTCAGATACATTGGAAACAAAATGGATTCCACTCCCTCAACGTCACATAGGAAAGGAATCAGGCAGATAATCATCAGCTAAGCTGGCAGCAGTCATGATACTTTCATTCTGTGTCTGTCCATTGTGCCATCTGCATTTGAGTCACCTCAATAGACCATGGGGTATCTTATTGTATAAGTAGGCTATTTGTTGCCAACATGGTTCATAATTCTGGTACAAAATCAATACATAGATGTGTGACATCTGTACAGCAAAAATCATATTGCCTCAAAGAATGTGCTACAACAGACAATTGCGTGATATAATAGTGTTCTCAATTACATTTTGAAGTGGGCTTCCTATATCCCAGTATAAATTTCAGAAGCAGGCCATCTTTGTTAGGGCATTTGTTTGCAACATTTTAACTTTGTAGATGATAATGTTTAAATTAGTATGAGGCAGGACTTCTGTCCATTTCCAGCAGGAAAGTCCACTTCACATGCTGCATCTTTATATCAGACTAAGGTCAGTGGTCATTGCTTATATTGCAGGAGACCTTGGAGTAAAAGGAATGATGGATGACCTCAACTGAGGTAAGTCTGGGAACTTTCCAGCGCTGCTTTGGTAGGCCTCGGTTAAGATCTGTGTGAGGAGGGCAAGTTAGAAAAGGCTCAGATGTGATTGAGATAGGCAGAAAAAACTGTAGCAAGGGCCTTCAAGTGGTCAGGAGGAAAAGGAAGGAGGCACCCTTCCCCCCACTTTAACTAAACAGCAGTGTGCAGTGTTCAACTTGCCAGATTTGTATGGGGCACAGCTCTGCTGCTTGTTAAGTTGGTATAGCAGTGAGATGAAACACTTATTTTATATTGATTGCCCTCTTACAGATCTCAATTAGACACCTACCTGATGCCTTTTCCTGTGCTGACAAAATACTGTCAGAGGTGGTTGGGTTTCCACCTGTCTGCTTGCAGCCGATTGTTTCCACTCTGCAGGAATCCTGCAAAACTCGGAAGAGTGGGTTTCAAGTTTCTTGCCGGACACCCACATGTTGAACAGTCTGAGGGCAGAGCCATTGCCACCAGTTTTAACAATGATAAGCATAGTAGTGGGAGGAAGAAGAGAATGAAGATTACTCACCTCCGACTAGGTTGTTGATTCTGTCTGGGATTATAACATCTAACTGTAGTACCAGTAAAACAACCCCGACTCTCTATTTACCAGTGGTCCCACTACTTACTATTCTTCTGTTACTGCTATGAATTTAGTCATAATGCAGTGCATTTTGAGGGAGAATGGCTGGGATATTGCTTCAGCAATCTTAGTGACCTGTTAGAGGACAGATTGGGCAACAGCCTGCAAGTCCCTTTGAACAATTGATTATATGACCATGATGGCAGCAGTCTGAGCTTGCATGGCAGCCACTTGATCATGCATGTTTTCAAATTAAAATTGTGCTATAATTCCAAAACATTGGTGGTTTCTGCTTCTGTTGCTGTGGACTCTGAGATATCTCTTGAGATGCTGCTCCATGGCTATGTCCATAAGACCATAAGAATATAAGAAGTAGGAGTAGAAGCAGACCATCCAACCTAACAAACCTATTCCATCATTCAACAAGTTCAAGGCTGATCTGATTGTGGCTTTAACTCCACTTTCATGCCAACTCCATACCCTTGACTCCCATATAACTGGCTTTCAAAAATTTGTCTCACGTGGTCTTAAGTATTTTCAATTGATTTCGTTTTTCACTGCTCACAGTGGAGCAACTGAACCCTGAAGATCAGCCCAAACTGCTGCCTCCTTGACATAATTTACCTTTGTCTTGGCTGTTCTACGATCCTGGCACTCCAGGGATGTCTTTCCACCAGCAACACAGCTGTGTGCTACTGCTGAGCACAAGAGCTGTGAGCCTTGGGGTTCATGGGGTCTTAATTCCAAAGGAAGCTGACCTCACACCTGGCCTGATTGGCATCTGATTTAACAGGCTTTTGCCAGAAAAGGCAACGTTGCTCTCCCTCCGACTCTCCAATTTACTGTTGAGACCTCAATGCTTCAAGACCCCACCCATCTTGTCAGCATCTCAATATCAATTCCCCTTAGAAACATGTATGTTTCAATAAAACCATTTCTTTTTTCTTCTCTGCTCCAGTGAGTACAATTCCAACCTGCTCAACCTATTTTCCTATTCCAATTTAACCAACTCTATCTTAATATTCTTGCAATTTCCTTAACTTAGTTTAAAACTCTAATTTCAGACCCATATTTCTCATCTTCAAACTGAATATGAAACTCTAGCATGCTATGATCACTCTTACCAAAAGGATCCTTTACTATAAATCACTAATTAATCCTGTCTCATTAAACGTTAGTACATCTAAAATGATCAGTTTGTGGGTTGGTTCCAGAACCGATTGTTCTAAGAGGCTTCCTAAACAAACTCTATTAACATGATTCATCTAATCCACATGAAGATTATTACTATCTCCCATGATTATTGTAGTATCTTAGTTATTCGTGCTTCGGATGCTGGTTGTGGCTACACCTATGCTGAGATTTAAATGCTTTCCTGCAGTGTAGCTACTGTCAGAGGACCTATAAGCATTTCTCAGTGCTGACTTTTTCCTTTTGCTATTTCTTACTTCTACTCAAATCGATTCTATATTTTGATTCTCTGAACCAAGGTAATTGCTCAGTACTGTAACTGTGGTGACTCATCCTTTGTTAGCAATTTTTCTTTGCCTCATTTTTCTTTCCTCCTGTTCTTCTGAAATATCAAAATACTCTTGAATATTTAGAGCATAGCTATGGTCATATTTCAGTCATGTCTCTTTTAACAGTTATGATAGAATACTCACTGATGTCTAATGGTGCTATCAATTCAACCTTTTTTAAATGGAAGCTATATGCATATGCACAATTCATGTAAGAAACTTAAGTTCTGCCTTTTTATCATACTTCCCTACTCTAACATTTGTTTGCTGGTGGATTCTTATGTTAATATGCTTTGCTTCTGCCTAAAATACTCTGGTTATCATTACCTGCATTTTGTGCTGATTTTCCTCTTCAACATGTCAAATCTTCCCTCACCTGAATGTTCAACCCTCCCTCATTTTTAAAAGAAAAACGACACAATTCTGAAGACTGGGAACATTTTATAAAACAACAAAGGATTACTAAAAATACATGACAAATTTGAATGTGAAATAAAATAGGCAAACAATATAAACCACCAAACATTAAAAGCATCTACAAATATCTAAATATGAATAGGACAGCTCAAATGAGTATTGAGGAATATTGAACAAAAAAATTTAAAATCTTTTCTTCAGCCCTAGTTGCACAATTTGCAAGGCCCCAAGTCTGTTAATGGAGTTTGTTATATGTGTATCTTTATCTTCAAGAGACTTTACATTTAAGGAATCCAGGTACAGTAATAAGGCTGCTACTGCAATTATCCTGGCTGGCTGTATAGGCAGAATACATACTGAACTCAGTCACTCTGCTGTAGTGTATTATTTTGTAACTTGTAATGTGTTTAAAATAAACTAAGCTATACAGTTAATCAGTCCCTGAGAAGTGATTGATTCTTAGACCAATATCATTAAAAAGACATAGTGGCAGCAGTGGACAGTTGTGGCTTTTAACCAACCAACAAGAATCCACAAAAAGACTGAGGAGAAATAGCAAAAACATATATAGCAGAAAAATTCATGAAATATGTTGTGGTTCTGTTCGCTGAGCTGGACATTTCGTCCCCTGTCTAGGTGACATCCTCAGTGCTTGGGAGCCTCCTCTGAAGCGCTTCTGTGATGTTTCCTCCGGCATTTATAGTGGCCTGTCTCTGCCGCTTCCGGTTATCAGTTCCAGTTGTCCACTGTAGTGGCCGGTATATTGGGTCCAGATTGGTGTGTTTGTTGATAGAATCTGTGGATGAGTGCCATGCCTCTAGGAATTCCCTGGCTGTTCTCTGTTTGGCTTGTCCTATAATGTTGTCCCAATCGAACTCATGTTGCTTGTCATCTGCGTGCGTGGCTACTAAGGATAGCTGGTCGTATCGTTTCGTGGCTAGTTGGTGTTCATGGATACGGATCGTTAGCTGTCTTCCTGTTTGTCCTATGTAGTGTTTTGTGCAGTTCTTGCATGGGATTTTGTACACTACGTTGGTTTTGCTCATGCTGGGTATCGGGTCCTTTGTCCTGGTGAGTTGTTGTCTGAGAGTGGCTGTTGGTTTGTGTGCTGTTATGAGTCCTAGTGGTCGTAGTAGTCTGGCTGTCAGTTCAGAAATGTTCTTGATGTATGGATCGTGGCTAATCCTTTGGGATGTGGCATGTCCTCATTCTGTTGTCTTTCCCTTAGGCATCTGTTGATGAAATTGCGGGGATATCCATTTTTGGCGAAGACATTGTAGAGGTGTTCTTCTTCCTCTTTTTGCAGTTCTGGTGTGCTGCAGTGTGTTGTGGCCCTTTTGAACAGTATCTTGATGCAACTTCTTTTGTGTGTGTTGGGGTGGTTGCTTTCGTAGTTCAGGACTTGGTCTGTGTGTGTGGTTTTCCTGTATACTTTTGTGGTGAATTCTCCGTTCGGTATTCTCTGTACCATCACGTCTAGGAATGGGAGTCTAGAAAGGACAACCAACAGGAAGACAGCTAACGATCCATATCCATGAACACCAACTAGCCACGAAACGATTTGACCATCTATCCTTAGTAGCCACACACGCAGATGACAAGCAACATGAGTTCGACTGGGACAACACTACTATTATAGGACAAGCCAAACAGAGAACAGCCAGGGAATTCCTAGAGGCATGGCATTCATTCACAGATTCTGTCAACAAACACATCGACCTGGACCCAATATACCGACCACTACAGCGGACAGCTGGAACTGACAACCGGAAGCGGCAGAGACAAACCACTATAAATGCCAGAGGAAAGATCACAGAAGCGCTTCACAGGAGGCTCCCAAGCACTGAGGATGTCACCTAGACAGAGGATGAAACGTTTGCAACACAAATTCCCAGCTCGGCGAACAGAACCACAACAACAAGCACCTGAGCTACAAATCTTCTCACAAACTTTGAATTCATGAAATATCTGCAAAAGAATATACTGCAGGGCAGCACTATAGATCAGCGAGTACAATTTCTGTGAAATATGCCTTTAAGAAAACAACAAGCACACAGCTCCACAATGAAATTGAATTCTGGAAGCAGAATTACAGCAATTTTTTTTCAAGAAGAAAACATTTAAAAGGCAAGACTAGGCATTGTCTGTGTGTTGGTTCACTAGCCAGTAAGGGAATGTCAAGTAACCTTGTCAGAATATCCACAAAATTCCCTTGTTTAAATTGGAACATCAGATACCTCCTAACAGAATTTCGAAAATTCAGAGCTATGGTTTCTAGACTCTGATGTGTTTGATGCAGAAAGACAAGCCCTCACATTTGTTTAGCAATTGGGGAAGAAAGTCTATATGGACTTAAATGCATCAAGATAAACAGTTGAAGAGATACAAGATAGTCAAAAGCTATCGAGGAGAAAGTGAGGACTGCAGATGCTGGAGATCAGAGCTGAAAATGTGTTGCTGGAAAAGCGCAGCAGGTCAGGCAGCATCCAAGGAACAGTATGGACCAATTCAGAATCAGATTAAACTAGCATAAACATCAACTTATATTCATGTCACTGAGACAGAATCCTTCACATTCCTGAGAAAATAGAAACGTTGAGTTGGTGACCACATTCAACTGGCATGATGGCTCAGTGGTTAGCACTGCTGCCTCACAGCACCAGGGACCCAGGTTTGATTCCAGCCTTGGGCGACTGTCTGTCAGTGTGGAGTTTGCACATTCTCCCCATGTTTGCGTTGGTTTCCTCCGGGTGCTCCAGTTTCCTTCCACAATCCAAAGATGTGCAGATTAGGTGAATTGGCCATGCTAAATTGCCCGTATTGTTCAGGGATGTGCATTAGTCAGGGGTAGATGTAGAGTAACAGGGAAATGAGTATGGGTGGGTAGGGATTCTGATTCTGATTCTAATTCTAATACATGGAAGCTTTACAGAAAGGTTTGAGACAAACTGAAGACTTGTCATGTCATACATCTACTGAAGAATAGAAGCAAGTATGAAATGATCCGCCTTGGTCAACAAAGCTTTCAGGTTCAAAGTACAAACTCAATGGTTGACACAGTTACTAGAACATCCAAATATAGCAATTCATGTTGTAGGTATAATCTTTTATATTTATCAAGGTAATCCCCTGCTTTCAATTAACTTGTTTTAAGGCATGTGGTATAATTGGCCATTTGTTGAGGTAGTCTGCTAGAATGTAGGCTGATGCAGCAACAAAGAGCTATAGATTGAGCCAAACCAATTATTCATAAGGAGCACCCTTTAAGCATCAAGGCAGACAACCTGCTATCTCACCAGAGGCATATACAGAAAGTAATGAAGCAGAATCTGATGAGGTACATGACAAGACCAACGAGTGTTGAACACATCTTTCACACTGTTAACCTATTGAAGTGATTTATTTGTAGACCATTATCATTAATCTGATATTTGACCACAATTTCCATGGACTGACTCCAAACTCTAGGGAGAGTTAATACCATACTCCAATATGTTGCTTGACCTTGCATGTGGGTTTTCTAGTCGGCCTGCCAGTGCACCAAGCTTTCCTGATGCATAGCTATCAGCCTTCTGCTGTAACTTGCCCTGTCTTAGTGCTCACATGAATGTTTTGCATTAGAGCTCATGTCCTATTAATGCAGGGTGCTTATACCTAGTGTCTCAGCATATGCAGATCATGCCATTGTAATTCACTAAATTGCAGTGTCAGTGGCCAAGCTTTTGGTTGTGATTCTGAAATTAAGTGATTTTTTTCATGCTGATTTTCTTGCTTTTCCACGTTTTGCCTGGCCAAGTGGCATTCCTTGCATACCTGAAGGAAGAATAGTGGAAAGATTCTTGTGATCTTGTGATCTGGGAGAATGTAAAAGATGCATTCAGGTGCATCTGTATTGTATAAAACAGTATATATTGTGAGATTAGGGAGAAGTAAAAATAGGGTACCATCATATTCTGATTTCTGTCCCTGTCATTGCCCACAGTTTCATAAATAGGCATTCTCATGTACTTCCTTCTCTATGGTAAGGGCATATTGTTACACCTGACCCTTGTTATTCCTGTTGAATCTATGTGCACCACCTTGTCTTGTAGGAGAGAGGAAGTTGGTGACTGTGGTGGTTGTCATGATTGAATATCTGGGAGTATGTAAGCTGAGAGATATGAGTGTGAGACAGACCGTAGTGGAAGTTTGGGAAGGTGAGGTGAAGCTATGAATGTTAAGAGAGAGCCATGATTGACAGACATTATTGATGGGTGAATATTTGGATGACATGGATGAAATGTCTGAAGCTATTAGTGCAGTTAGTGAAATATGACATTTGAAGAAATATAGCTAACTTGACTATTTGTCTAAGATCACTGGATCACCATTTCCATTAGGTATCCAAGGCAGCATTAGGGAACCTCAGGAGACACAAAGAGTCTCCACTTTGTGACATAATTCACTTTTTTTCAAACTCATGCTTACAACACAAGTATTTCTAATACCTAAAGAATAAATTTCTCGGGTTGACATTTGCTAATGCAGGTAAATTTTGTGTTGTTGTCCTCTTGCAAACTTGGACCCCTGTTGAGGCATGGAACTACTCAACTACATGTTTAGTATTTGCTGCAGATAGCAAACATACAAATTGGTAGGAACTGAATTTGACATGTTGTCTGCATTGAAACAGTGAGAAATGGTTAATTCCTGCATTATGATTCCCCCGGCCCTTTTTTAATGCCTATAAAATGTTGAGCCCAATGTGCCTCAGTGAGAAATTTTCAATCTGAGTGTTTGAAAGTCACTATTTAATTTCCTGGTCATGGATATCAAGAATCCCCTATGGAGGGAACTGTACTTGATCAGAAGGCTAATAACTGCAAGTATCTGTTAAAAGACTATAAGCTTCAGGCTGCTTTTAGTGCAGTGAGTGACAAGTGTTATTTCATTGTGACTGACTGAAAAATCTCGGTTTTAATTGCTGACATTCATTTATGCATTTTCACCGTAGCCTTAATTGGGTTGTTGACAATGTCTTTCTTTTACTCTGATTTTCTACAATTCTTCTTGGCCAATGACTCAAAGTTATCCACCCATTCAATATCTTTTCTTCCTCTCGTTTTTGCTATCAATTAGTTGTAACCATGGTCAGGCTTTTGGGTTCTTGTTTCCATTGTCTGTACTTGGCTTTTGCATCTTTCTATATCTAACTGCTTAGCAACCCTATTCATTCCTGAGCTTCTATTCTTGATCTAACCCACGCATTAGTCTTACTGTCCATTTGAGGTTGACAACATTACAAACTGCACAGTCTACCTTCTAGACTTGAGAGCAGGTATGGTAGTGGATATTAATTAATTAAGCAGGAAAGAATCCCAAGAGCTATTAGTAGTTACCTTACCAATAATCTTCACAAATTCATATGGGACAATTTGGAATCAATCAATCAAATTGTACACATGTAGAGTTTCCATTATAATTTAAATTACTTCACGTATTGTCTCCCACTCTGGCAGTTCTGAAACTAATACGAACATGGCAGAATAAATTAAGTAGATGGAATTAGTATGCACTCTGCCCATTTTTTTGGCTGTAAATTAATGGCCAGTTCAGCACAGGGATGGTCTGCATTCAATCTACATAAGCGTACAGGTCACTGATAAAGCCATTGGGTTCAAGTTTGAGGCATTCCTAACAGCCACGTAAATGAATATTAAGAGCCCCACAAAAGAAAATGGAGGATGTAAATGAGGTCCCTTTCTCTGAAAATTGTTTGGTGATGAGCTGCTCTGTTTGGGATTTTTCAGTGGTCCCTGGAGTCACCAATGATATACATTTATTTGAAAATAAATCCAAATTCGTTGCTATAGAGATATGAGGAGCCAGGCACTCCATGGATTCC
This sequence comes from Chiloscyllium punctatum, assembly GCF_047496795.1. Classification (NCBI taxonomy): domain Eukaryota; kingdom Metazoa; phylum Chordata; class Chondrichthyes; order Orectolobiformes; family Hemiscylliidae; genus Chiloscyllium; species Chiloscyllium punctatum. Next base: position 2,991,364 of record NC_092746.1, on the reverse strand, counting down.
ATAGCAATTAGAATTGTGCTTCCCCTTCATTGACTGTCTGCATCCCCAATCCCCAGAACTTCCTTTAGGCTCATACCAGTGAGGCAAGCAGTGTGACACTCCTCTTTACAAAAGGAGCAAGGTGTCCATGGAGCTTTTTGAAGGAGGTTCATCTAAATATTTGTAATGAGGCCTGAGGGCCAATTTTGGGCTGTCACTAAGCCTCCTATCTGGGATGGATACTGTTGACCACTGTTCAGCACTGAAAGCAGGCTATTATCTTTTATCGTCAACTGTCAAAAAGAGGCAGTAGATTGGAGCCTGCTAGGTTGCTGTTCCAACGGAAGAGAGTACTTATGGAGTTGTTTGGAAATGACTTTGGAAAAAATAAATTGTGTTGTGGTATGTACAATTCAATTTTGCAATAAATTTGACACATTAATACTTATTGAAGACACTATGTTATATACTGTACTTAGAAAACTTCATTAATCACTGGTAAGTTTCAAGTTACACATGTTTAAATTATTGAGGTAGGCAAATGTCCACAACATGATTTTTTTTTCAAATGTATCAGTTTTTGTGTTCAACGTAAATTCATAGTAAGTGGAAACACATTTATAACTGATTGAATTAAAATGAACCACTTTTTTTTTACAATTAATGTCTGTTAATGTAAACTTTGTTTACCTGACAGAGATTTCCAACAGAGGATCACCTTATGATTCACAGGCATAAGCATGAGATGACTTTGAAGTTTCCAGCAATAAAAACAGATAATATTTTATCAGGTAAGAGCACAATAATCAATAATAACATTTATACAATGGTAAAGCTTTTACAAAAAAACATCATGTTGTAAAATGTACTTTACTTAATGATACTTTGTGTGGAAAAATATAACAGTAAAAGCCCTTTATATAATTCCAGAAAGTAATTTAGACTGATGTTCAATGGCTACAGGATCATAAATAGGTGCAAATTGGCTGTGACTAACAATGCATGGATTGCATATAAAAGCAGGGGCCTTAATGATTGGCCAAAATTGAGATTAGGGTCTTGTTGAAACAATATGGGTAAACTACCATCCAGTACCTGAAATTTCACACTGATCATTGAAAGCAGGAGTGTCAAATCGAAATTGTGTTTGCATTTACATATAAAGCTGATCCCGACAGGTAGCTGGATGACTGCCTGTATCAACAGTTTCTGTATTATTGGCATTTATGGGAGTAGGCATTAGTCTTTGAAATTGGCTCTTGTTGCATGAATAAGGTAGGTGAAATGAAGCCTAACTGCCACAATAAAATGTTCATATAAGAATATTTTGTAATATAGATACTTCTTTTGAGACAAAAATGTTTTTAATAGTTCCAGCTTATCAGAAGAAAGAGTGAGTGGGTTGTTTAAATTCCTTAGATGAGTTTTCAGATAATATCGTGCTGTGCTTTAACCTGCCCTTCTGTGCAGTGAATGAAGCATATGCTCAAACCTAGTAGAATGATTGAACTCAATTACATAATACAGAAATGATAAGAAAAGGAGCATAGAAATTGTAGGGTTACAGAATTTGAAAAATAAATTATCTTTTCACATGGAAGTCCAAACACAGTATCTTTTTATTTATCTATATTTTTGATTGTGGACTGAAATTGAAAAAGGTTTTTTTAATGAAAACAAAGATTGTGGAAAAGATCGCTGCACTTCTTAAAAATCAGTTACCTGACATTCAGTCTAAGTGCTGCTTACACTGCTGCTTGTTCAAATTGTTGGGGAGGTTACTACAGATGAGCTGGCGCAAGGTGATGTGTATGAAGGGAGATTTGGCTGTCAATATGTAACTGATTGATCTGTGGAATAGTGACTAGCTGTCAATGACAAAGTCTTCTGTTTGCCAACAACTATATGATTGGCTCCCAGGTAGTTGAACAGCTTGTGAGTGTAAAGTTTGGTCAGAAACCATCAAACCTCAGAAACAGAAAGAGCTCTCCTTTTTGTTGCAGTAAAAGAACACAACCCAAGCCTGAAGAAAGTCAACTTGCTTCCCCTTGCAATTACAGTCCTGTCATTTACATACAGTTAAAACCTTGGTCGTTGTCAGATGTGCTCACTGCTTGAAATGCAGTCTCAAGATAAGACCCTCAAATCCACCAATCTCTAATCCACTTATATTCCATATCTGAGAATTTTGAGCATCTTTTATTTCACTCAGATTTATGTAATTGTCAATAATGTATGGATTTTTATTATTACAAATTCCTCGATTTTTGTCCACAAATTTAGTATTGTTTCAATGCAAAATAATGCATTTGCTGTTATTTCCCTTGAACATATACCATATCAAACCTCACAATCTTAAATGCATTCAATCTTTGAACCTTGATGGCATTATTGCAAGCTCTTTTGAATTCAAAAGAATGTGTCAAAAGGTTTGTGGTTTATTTTAATTGTTATGTGAAGAGTTAAGACATAGTTATTCTGTTTCTCTCATGCTCATGTAGCAGCTAATGCTTCCTTTTCAATTACTGCTGTATTTTCTCTATTTCTGATAATGATTATATAAGTATCAATTACACATATTAGACTGTCTGCATTTTTCAATTCATACCTGTAACAGTGCTGCCCCTAATCCTGTAAAGCATGTGCCTGCCGCTATTAGAGTCATTGAGTCATAGGGATGTACAGCACGGAAACAGAGGCTTTGGTCCATGACGACCAGATATCTCAACCAAATCTAGTCCCACCTGCCAGCACCCGGCCCATATCCCTCCAAATCCTTCCTATTCATATAGCCATCCCTGTTTGCGTGGGTTTCCTCCGGGTGCTCCGGTTTCCTCCCACAGTCCAAAGATGTGCAGGTCAGGTGCATTGGCCATGCTAAATTGCCCATAGTGTTAGATGCATTATATATTATGCTCGCATCCAAATCATTTATGTAAATGACAAAAGAATAGAGGACCCAGCACCGATCCTTGTGGTACTCCACTGGTCACAGGCTCCAGTCTGAAAAACAACTCTCCACCACCATCCTCTGTCTTCTACCATTGAGCCAGTTCTGTATCCAAATGGCTAGTTCTCCCTGTATTCCGGGAGACCTAACCTTGCTAATCAGTCTCCCATGGGGAACCTTGTCAAACGCCTTACTGAAGTCTATATAGGTCACATCTGCCGCTCTGTCCTCATCAATCCTCTTTGCTACTTCTTCAAAAAACGCAATCACATTTGTGAGACATGATTTCCCACGCACAAAACCGTGTTGAAAATCCCTAATAAGTCCTTGCCTTTCCAAATACATGTACATCCTGTCCCTCAGGATTTCCTCCAACAACTTGCCCACCACCGACGTCAAGCTTACCGGTCTATAGTTCCCTGGCTTGTCTTTACCACCCTTCTTAAACAGTGGCACCACGTTAGACAACCTCCAGTCTTCCGGCACCTCACCTGTAACTATCGATGATACAAATATCTCAGCAAGAGGCCTAGCAATCACTTCTCTAGCTTCCCAAAGAGTTCTCGGGTACACCTGATCAGGTCCTGGGGATTTATCTACCTTTAACCGTTTCAAGACATCCAGCACTTCCTCCTCTGTAATATGGACATTTTTCAAGGTGTCACCATCTATTTCCTTACATTCTATGTCTTCCATATCCTTTTCCACAGTAAATACTGATGCAAAGTACTCATTTAGTATCTCCCCCATTTTCTGCGGCTCCACACAAAGGCTGCCTTGCTGATCTTTGAGGGGCCCTATTCTCTGCCTAGTTATCCTTTTGTCCTTAATGTATTTGTAAAAACCCTTTGGATTCTCCTTAATTCTATTTGCCAAAGCTATCTCATGTTCCCTTTTTGCCCTCCTGATTTCCCTCTTAAGTATACTCCTCCTGCCTTTATCCTCTTCTAAGGATTCACTCGATCTATCCTGTCTATGCCTGACATATGCTTCCTTCTTTTTCTTAACCAAACCCTCAATTTCTTTAATCATCCAGCATTTCCTATACCTACCAGCCTTTCCTTTCATCCTAACAGGAATATACTTTCTCTGGATTCTTGTTATCTCATTTCTGAAGGCTTCTCATTTTCCAAACATCCCTTTACCTGCAAACATTTGCCCCCAATCAGCTTATGAAAGTACAAGGACAGAACGCCCCTGGTGCTCACCTTCCACCCTACAAACCTTCGCATCAACCAAGTCATCCGCGGACATTTCCGCCACCTCCAAAAAGACCCCACCACCAGGGATATATTTCCCTCCCCACCCCTTTCCGCCTTCCGCAAAGACCGTTCCCTCTGTGACTACCTGGTCAGGTCCACACCCCCCTACGACCCACCCTCCCATTCTGGCACTTTCCCCTGCCACCGCAGGAACTGTAAAACCTGTGCCCACACCTCCTCCCTCACCTCTATCCAAGGCCCTAAAGGAGCCTTCCACATCCATCAAAGTTTCACCTGCACATCCACCAATATCATTTATTGTATCCGTTGCTCCCGATGTGGTCTCCTCTACATTGGGGAGACTGGGCGCCTCCTAGCAGAGCGCTTTAGGGAATATCTCCGAGACACCCGCACCAATCAACCAAACTGCCCCGTGGCCCAACATTTCAACTCCCCCTCCCACTCTGCCGAGGACATGGAGGTCCTGGGCCTCCTTCACCGCCGCTCCCTCACCACCAGACGCCTGGAGGAAGAACGCCTCATCTTCCGCCTCGGAACACTTCAACCCCAGGGCATCAACGTGGACTTCAACAGCTTCCTCATTTCCCCTTCCCCCACCTCATCCTAGTTTCAAACTTCCAGCTCAGTAACTGTCTCCTTGACTTATTCGGCCTTGTCCGACCTGCCTATCTTCTTTTCCACCTATCCACTCCACCCTCTCCTCCTTGACCTATCACCTTCATGTCCTCCCCCACTCACCCATTGTACTCTATGCTACTCTTTCCCCACCCCCACCCTCCTCTAGCTTATCTCTCCACGCTTCAGGCTCACTGCCTTTATTCCTGATGAAGGGCTTTTGCCCGAAACGTCGATTTCGAAGCTATTTGGATGCTGCCTGAACTGCTGTGCTCTTCCAGCACCACTAATCCAGAATTATGAAAGTTCTTGCCTAATACTTTCAAAATTGGCTTTTATCCCATTTAGAACTTCAACTTTTAGATCTGGTCTATCCTTTTCCATCATTATTTTAAAACAAATAGAATTATGATTGCTCGCCCCAAAGTGGTCCACCACTGACACCTGCCCTGCCTTATTTCCCAAGAGTAGGTCAAGTTTTGCACCTTCTCTAGTAGATACGTCCTGAGCAATTCAACAACATAACATGCAAATATTTCTGATGAAATCAGTCGTTCTCTCTCTCTGCCTAATTTTTTCAAATTATTTTTGATGCACTTGTTCCCAACACTTTCTCAGAAATCTGACAATGTTCTTTGAACGATTCCTGCTGGTGTTATTCCAAAGTTAGTTAGTTAAAAACAACATCATCCAGGTAGTGTTAAGAAAGTTGTGAGAAGCTGGGATTCCTCCTCCTTTTCTAGTGGTATTTTTCAAAATTCAGGATTAGTGTCTAATTTAGAGAATGTTGAGCTTTTCCCTAATTTTGTTGAGCTCTCATCTACTGAATCCATTGGATGGAATTCTCTTTTTGCAGTTTTGAATTGTGTGAAGTAAACACACATTGATATGAAACCATTTGGCTTTGGAACCAGTATCATACCTTAGCAGAAACTGAATTAATCTTTTACTTTATAATCTTGAACTTTATAACTCTTCCTCTGATATCTAAAGTATATCCTGTGACCTTCTACAGGGATCTCTGAACTCTAGTAATTTCCTTCCATGGAGAAATAAGAATGGTATCTCAATATTTTCTGAGTTCTCTAGTTCATGGTCTTTCTTTCCTTTTGAAACTTCTTGAAAAAAAATTCAAGTTTCCTGCTTGTTTCCTCTACTGTGTCATATAACCGAAAATTCCCTGTCCTTTGGCATCAGCAGCATTACATGAGCTTGACAGGATAATTCCCACACTCATGCCTCCTGCAGAAAGCGGTTGAGGCCAAAATAATGAATGTTTTCAAGAAGGAGTTAGATATAGTTCTTGGACCTAAAGGATTCAAAAAGTATGGGAAGAAAATAGGAACAGGCTACTGAAGTGGATGATCAGCCATGATCATATTGAATGGCAGAGCAGGCTCAAGGGGCTGAATGGCCTATTCCTACTATTTCCGATATTTAATTTCTGCCCATCAACAGTTAATCTGGACTCAAATCTTCTGTTACTTTAGTCACACTTCAGCCTGATTTAAGACCTGAAACTCTCTAGAAACCCTCTGGTTGAGGCAGAAATGTTTCTATCACAAACATTTTGTTGCTTGTTACCATGCCTTATTCTACTGTTGTGTTGGCATTGTTTCAATAAGTCTCAAAAACCTCTAGCTATTAAACAGCTTCATTGTAACACATTTATAGTTTTAAGAATACCTGCTGCACGCATTTTTCCATGCCACTTTCTGTTAGACTCTCCAATCACATGAGTGTATATCCCTTTCTCTATGATGACATTGCAGACTATTACAATTAACTCCTTAGGAATGTAGTTTAACATTGTCCATAAGGAACATCACCAACTCTTATAGAGGCACTATAGAAAGCTTATTCTCTGGATGCATCACAGCTTGGTACAACAACTGCTGTGCCCAGGACTATAAGAAACTACAGAGAGAACACAGCCCAATCAATCATGAAAGCTATCCTTCCATCCATTGACTCCATCTACACTTTTTGCTGCCTTGGAAAGGCAGTCAACATCATCAAAGACCCCTTCCACCCTGGTTATAACCTCTTCTGATAAGCTGAAGATACAAAAGCTTAAACACAGGTTCAAGGACAGATTCTTCCCCACTATTGTTTAGACTTCTGAATGGACCTCTCAAATTTCAAAACTAATGTTTATCTTAATTTTTTGTGCACCTTCTTTGGAGCTGTAACTTTGTATTCTTTGCTCTGTTCAATCACCCTATGATCTTCGTACGTTATGATCTACATGTACTGCATGCAAAACAAAACTCTTCACTGTACCGAGGTACGTGTGACAATAATAAATCAAATCAAATCAAATTATATTCCATTATAGCACAGCACTTGGGATCATTGGGATACTTTGTGTGATTTGGGGAACCTCATGTACAGGAACTGTTCCAAGCCACTTCAGCTGAAAGTGAAGTCAGATTCCCAGGTCTGACAGGTAGTTGGAGTCACGACGGAACATCAGGGAAGAAAAAAGCTTCCTAGAGCATATGTTCTGAGAGACTGCCACCACATAGGCCATAAGTGTTCAGGATAACAGTTGGGAAGCCATCCAGAAGGGTAGGATATAAAGGAGTCTTTGAGGTGTGTGCCACCCTCAAACAGGTACTCAGTACTGGAGACTGTTAATGGACTGCAGTCAGTCCATGGTATCAATGAGCATGAAACTGCACAGAAGGGAACAACAAAGCATATAAATGTAATGTTACAGGTGATTTTATAGTTTGGTGTGGACAGGCATTTCTTTAAACATCATGTGTCCTGCATGGTTTTTTCCTTTCATGGTCTCCAGATGAAGAACAGCACCAAGAGGGTGCAGAATATTTGCAAGGGGAACGGAGTCAGCTCAAAGTTGTGCTACTAATTGGTACTAGTGAGAGAGAAGGCTCATATCGAGATCATAGTTAGATTTCCAGGAGCTAGATAGGAAGCTAATAAATAGGACCTCAAAGGTAGAGTCACCATAGTCATACCAGACCACAGGGCTGCCTTCCCATTAGAGAGAGGTAACTTGTGGTGTTGAGGGTCACCATGCCTCAGGTGAGGGTACAGATTGAGAAGGAGAGGCCTTCATTGTAACCTCAGCCAATGCGGGAACTGAACCTATGTTGTTTGCATTACTCTATATTACACCCTATCTATCCAACTGAGCTAACCAACACACCTAAAAGTAGTAATCTCTGGATTACTGATAGAGCCACACATAGGAGGATGTTGATCCCCTCCACATGTTTTATGACATGGTGCAGGAGGGAGAACTTGAGACTGTTTGGGCATTGTGACCAGTTCTGTAGCAGATGACATCTATTCAAATGGAACAGGTTGCACATCAATAGATATTGCCCTTGTAGTGAGGTTTCAGTGTGGTTGACAAGACTTAAACTAAACCAATAGGAAGTTGGTCACTAGCGCATAGAATTAGAAAAGAAGAATACAATATACTAAGTGAAAGGCAGTACTAGAGATGGTAACAGTTCCATATTAGATAGGGGCAAATGTTGGAGGACTGTGGGGAGTGTAAAGACACAATTCCAATGCACAAAGTGTTGTGAATAAGACTGGTGAGTAACAAGCTCAGAAAGCTATGTGGAAACATGATGTAACAGCATTAACAAAAACATGGCTACTTCTGAGACATCAAGGTTCAAGTCCTACCTGCTCCAGATGTGAGTCACCATATATCTGAACAGGTTCTTGAAACATATCTGTGAAATGAGTAAGAAGGTGGAGTGGCAGTACTGATTTAAGAACATATTGTGTTATTGGGAAGAGGGGATGGCACTGAGAAGGCAAGGATATAATTCGCTTGCTGAGAATTGAGAAGCTGAAAATGTGTTGCTGGAAAAGCGCAGCAGGTCAGGCAGCATTCAAGGATCAGGAGAATCGACGTTTCGGGCATCAGCCCTTCTTCAGTTCAGTCAGTTGAAGGAGGGTGTCAGCGGAAGGGTACCGATTGGTACAGCGGGTAAGGAAGAATCGGAGGGCTTTGAGTCCTTCGTGATGGGGAATGGAGGTGTACAGGGACTGGATGTCCATGATGAAGATAAGGCATTGGGGACCGGGGAAGCGAAAATCATGGAGGAGGTGGAGGGCGTGGGTGATGTCCCGAACGTAAGTGGGGAGTTCATGGACTAAGGGGGACAGGACCGTGTTGAGGTATGTAGAGATGAGTTCAGTGGGACCAGTTCAGTCAGTCGAAGGAGGGTGTCAGTGGAAGGGTACTGGTAGGTACGCCGGGAAACGGCTCATGCCCGAAACATCGATTCTCCTGCTCCTTGGATGCTGCCTGACCTGCTGCACTTTTCCAGCAACACATTTTCAGCTCTGATCTCCAGCTTCTGCAGTCCTCACTTTCTCCTAGAATTGAGAAGCAACAAGGATATAATTTTCTTACTGGCTATATTCTGTATGTTTCCCAATATGAGGGAGAGAGAGAGATCTGCAAATCCTCAGGGAGATCACAGATGTGCAAAATTTGTTAACTGTAATATTGGGGGACTTTAATTATCTAAATACTGATTAGAATAATATTAGAATAAAAGATAAGAATGGAGATAAATTTCTGAAATGTGTTTTGAACAACCTCCTTAACCAGTACGTTCATGGTCCAGTGGAAATGAGGCATTACTTGATCTGGTGCTGAGAAATAAGGTAGCCGTTTGAATGAAATCTTGATTAAGAGTGATCATATGGGTAAGATCAGTAATTGAGAAAAACAGGGAGTGATATCAAGTTAAAAACCTAGATGGGAAAGGGATCATTTCAATGTGACAACTAAGGGGTTTAACCAAGATAAAATAGAACCAAAAAGTCAAGGAAAGAAGTGTAAAGGAGCAATTGGTGGTCTTTTAAGGAAGGATTGTTTCAGGCAGAAAGCATTTACATTCCATTGGAGGTGAAAGGTAGGGCAACCAAAAACAGGGCTCCTCAAGTTACAAGGAAGATAAAGATGATATGAAATGGAAAAAGGTGTGCAGTGCATGCCAGATAATTCTTTGAATGACAACCAGGTCAAATACTTAAGGTTGGGACAAGAGATGAAGAGTAAAACAAGACTTGGAAGGAGAAAAATGTGAATAAAAATCACAGTTAATGTGAAAGGTAACCTAAAAACTTCTATCAGCGTATAAACAGTAAATAGATAAGTAAGACATGTAGTGGGCACTGTTGGGGACAAACAATATCACATGTATATAACTTAAAAGTGCAGGGTAAGGTTAGAGTTTTTAATTAATCCTTTGTATAAGTGTTTTACAAAGAGGAGGAATCTGGCAAAATATCTATAAAAACAGAAAGTTTTAGAATTAATAGAGAGGGTACAAATTGAGATGGGGAAGGTATTTGAAAGGCTGCTTACTCTTTGGTAAGTCACTTGATTTGAATGGTGGTTTGTAAAAAAGGAATCATGCTTCATTAATTCAATTACACTTCAATTCAATTTGAAGATATAGGGCAAGTTTTTAATTATCCATGGGATGTAGGCTTTGTTGATTGAGCCGGCATTTATTGTCTATCCCTAGTTGCCTTTGAGAAGGTGGTGGTGAACTGCTGCCTTGAACTCTCCCAGTCCATTCAGTTTAGGGAGATTCAAAATGGTGTTGGGCAGGAAGTTCCAGGATCTTGATCTGGCAACTGTGAAGGAATGGTGATATATTTCCATGTTGAGATGCTGAGTTGTTTAGAGTGGAACTTGCAGGTGGTGGATGTTCCTGTGTATTTGCTGCCCTTGCAGTTGTAGATGCAGTGGCCATGGGATGGAAGGTACTGCATAAGGAGCCTTGATCAATTCCTACCATACATCCTGTAGATAGTACAAACTGCTGCGACTGAACATTGGTGGTGGAGAAATTGAATGTTTGTGGATGTGGTCCCAATCAAATGGGCTGCTTTATCCTGGATGTCAAGCCTTGGGTGTTGTTGGAGGATTTCACACCCCTGACTTGTGCCTTGTAAATGATGGACTGGCACTGAGGAGTCAGGAGATTGGTTATATGCTGCTGGACCTCTAGCCTCTGATCTGATGTTATAGCCTTCATATTTCCATGGCTGGTCCAGTTAAATTGCTCTTTAGCATTAATGCCCCAGGATGTTGATAGCAATGCCAATGAATGTCATATCCTTTGTTGATTCCTGTCAGGGTGAAAGGGAAGGTTGGTAGGTATAGGGAATGCTGGATGACTAAAGAAATTGAGGGTTTGGTTAAGAAGAAGAAGGAAGCATACGTCAGGTAAAGACAGGATAGATCGAGTGAATCCTTAGAAGAGTATAAAGGCAGTATACTTAAGAGGGAAATCAGGAGGGCAAAATGGGGACATGAGATAGCTTTGGCAAATAGAATTAAGGAGAATCCAAAGGGGTTTTACAAATACATTAAGGACAAAAGGGTAACTAGGGAGAGAATAGGGCCCCTCAAAGATCAGCAAGGCGGCCTTTGTGTGGAGCCACAGAAAATGGGGGAGATACTAAGTGAGTATTTTGCATCAGTATTTACTGTGGAAAAGGATATGGAAGATATAGACTGTAGGGAAATAGATGGTGACATCTTGCAAAATGTCCAGATTACAGAGGAGGAAGTGCTGGATGTCTTGAAGTGGTTAAAGGTGGATAAATCCCCAGGACCTGATCAGGTGTACCCGAGAACTCTGTGGGAAGCTAGAGAAGTGATTGCTGAGCCTCTTGCTGAGATATTTGTATCATCGATAGTCACAGGTGAGGTGCCGGAAGACTGGAGGTTGGCAAACGTGGTGCCACTGTTCAAGAAGGGCGGTAAAGACAAGCCAGGGAACTATAGACCAGTGAGCCTGACCTCAGTGGTGAGCAAGTTGTTGGAGGGAATCCTGAGGGACAGGATATACATGTATTTAGAAAAGCAAGGACTGATTAGGGGTAGTCAACATGGTTTTGTGCATGGGAAATCATGTCTCACAAACTTGATTGAATTTTTTGAAGAAGTAGCAAAGAGGATTGATGAGGGCAGAGCAGTAGATGTGACCTATATGGACTTCAGTAAGGCGTTCGACAAGGTTCCCCACGGGAGACTGATTCGCAAGGTTAGATCTCATGGAATACAGGGAAAAGTAGCCATTTGGATACAGAACTGGGTCAAAGGTAGAAAACAGAGGGTGGTGGTGGAGGGTTGTTTTTCAGACTGGAGGCCTGTGACCAGTGGAGTGCCACAAGGATCGGTGCTGGGCCCTCTACTTTTTGTCATTTACATAAATGATTTGGATGCGAGCATAAGAGATACAGTTAGTAAGTTTGCAGATGACACCAAAATTGGAGGTGTAGTGGACAGCGAAGAGGGTTACCTCAGATTACAACAGGATCTGGACCAGATGGGCCAATGAGCTGAGAAGTGGCAGATGGAGTTTCATTCAGATAAATGCGAGGTGCTGTATTTTGGGAAAGCAAATCTTAGCAGGACTTATACACATAATGGTAAGGTCCTAGGGAGTGTTTCTGAACAAAGAGACCTTGGAGTGCAGGTTCATAGTTCCTTGAAAGTGGAATTGCAGATAGATAGGATAGTGAAGAAGGCGTTTGGTATGCTTTCCTTTATTGGTCAGAGTATTGAGTACAGGAGTTAGGAGGACATGTTGCGGTTGTACAGGACATTGGTTAGGCCACTGTTGGAATATTGCGTGCAATTCTGGTCTCCTTCCTATCGGGAAGGTGTTGTGAAAGTTGAAAGGGTTCAGAAAAGATTTACAAGGATGTTGCTGAGGTTGGAGGATCTGAGCTACAGGGAGAGGCTGAACAGGCTGGGGCTGTTTTCCCTGGAGCATCGGAGGCTGAGGGGTGACCTTATGGAGGTTTACAAAATTATGAGGGGCATGGATAGGATAAATAGGCAAAGTCATTTCCCTGGGGTCAGGGAGTCCAGAACTAGAGGGCATAGGTTTAGGGTGAGAGGGGAAAGATATAAAAGAGACCGAAGGGGCAACTTTTTCACACAGGGGGTGGTACATGTATGGAATGAGCTGTCAGGGGATGTGGTGGAGGCTGGTACAATTGCAACATTTAAGAGGCATTTGGATGGGTTTATGAATAGGAAGGGTTTGGAGGGATATGGGCCAGGCGCTGGCAGGTGGGACTAGATTGGGTTGGGATATCTGGTCAGCATGGATTAGTAGTGCTGGAAGAGCACAGCAGTTCAGGCAGCATCCAACGAGCAGCGAAATCAACGTTTCGGGCAAAAGCCCTTCATCAGGATTGGACTGAAGGGTCTGTTTCCATGGTGTACATCTCTATGACTCTATGATGGTCATTGCCTTCCACATGTGGAACAGATGTTACTTGCTACGTATTTGCCCAAACATGGATATTGTTGAAGTCTTACTGCATTTGAAGAAGATTGCTTCAGTATCCAAGTGACACAGATGGTGCTGAACATTGTACAATCAGCGACCATCCGCACTCTGAGCTTATGATAAAGGGAAGCTAATTGATGAAGCAGCTAAAGATACTTGTGCCTACCCTGAGAAACTCCTACAGTAATGTGATGATTGACCTCCAACAACAATAACAATTTAGTGCCGGGTATTGACTTTGACAAGTGGAGACTTTCCTCTTGAATATCCTTGTTAAAAATCTCACAACACGTGGTTTATAGTCCAATAGGTTTATTTGGAAGCACTAGCTTTCTCAGCACTGATCCTTCATCAAATTAGGTAGCCTAATCCCAGAGTGTGACAATATTACCTTAATGTGACATTAGAAGATATATGATACTGCTTCCTGAACAGAGGCAAGCAAATGCTGAGCTGGGCAGGTCCTGTCCTTAGCATAGTTAACCATACTCGTCACTTGCCTAAACTGTCACCCCCATGTCTCCTTTATGAACACCCTCCCAGTATCCATGAGGTACAGGATAATTATCCTTATTGTGACACAAGGAAGTCTTTGAAATCTCACAAATATTTATCAAACAACCATTGATGACTGACAGTTTTGACAATTTAGATATCCATTCAGCCTGCTTTAAAGTTTTCAATGTATTCACCTTAGAACCTTATTTGACATGGCTGCGCAATGGAATCCTAAAATGCATTCTTGAATGAGCTCCCAACTCTCAACAAAACACAGCTTAGCAATAAGTCTTTATGCAGCTTTGAAAGGGGATTCCATCTTCACTTGATGGACAGCTTTATGAGCTTGTAATAATACGATCTTTCTTTGAAGCCTGTTCATTTATTTTGAGAAAATTAAGAGTTCAAAAAAATTAAAATTTCCTTCAATAGGAATATAAATGGCTGTTTTTTTTCTTGAAATATTGATGCAATTTCCAAAGACTTGTTAGTCTTGTAATAAGGCTTACTGATTCACTGCCCAGTAAATTTTGAGAATATGCTTCTGACGTACCATGAACTGCATAGAGTCATAGAATCACACAGCATAGAAACAGACCCTTCAGTCCAAATCGTCCACATGACCAGACATCCAAATCTGACCTAGTCCCACTTGTCAGCATTTGACCCATATCCTTCTAAACTCTTCCTATTCATATACACATCCAGATGCCTTTCAAATGTTATAATTGTACTTGTCTCCACCACTTCCTTTGGCAGCTCGTTCCAGAAATGCACCAACCTTTGCATGATAAAGTTATCCCTCGAGTCCTTTTTTAAATCTTCCACCATAAACCTATGTCCTCTAATTTTGAGCTGCCCTATACCACAAAAAAGATCTTGGCTTTTCACCCTTTCCAGGTCCCTCATGATTTTATATACCTCTATAAGCTCACCCCTGAGTCTCCGATGCTCCAGGGAAAAATACTTCAGCCTCTCCCTCTAAGTTAAACCCTCCGGTCACACCCTCTCATGTTTAACAACAATCTTCCTGTACAAGGGTGACCAGAATTGAACACATTATTCTAAAAGTGACCTCACCAATGTCCTGTATAGCCACTTAACATCCCAATTCTTATACTCAATGTTCCGACCAATGAAGGCAAGCATCCCAAACACCATTTTCACCATTCTGTCTATCTATGACTCCACTTTCAAGGAACTATGCGCCTGTACCCCTCGGTCTCTTTGTTCAGCAACACTCCCCAGAGCCCCATCATTAACTATGTAAGTCCTGCCCTAGGTTGCCTTATCAAAATGCAACACCTCACGTTTAGCTGAATTAAACTCCATCTGTTACTCCTCAGCCCATTGGCCATCTGATCAAATTTCTGTTATACTCTGAGGTAATCTTCTTTACTGTCCACTACACTACCTATTTGGCTGTCATCTGCAAACCTATTAGCAATACCTCCTATATTCACATTCAAATCATTTGTATGAATGACAAAAAGCAGTGGATGCAGCACACATCTCCAACATCCCTTGACAACCACTCTCTGTCTCATACCTTCAAGCAAATTTTGGATCCCATGTAATCTAACCTTCATAACCAGTCTACTATGTGGAATCTTGTTGAGCACTTTACTGAAGTCCATATAAACAACATCTACCAGGTTGCCTTCATCAATCTTTTTTGTCACCTTTTCAAAAATTCAAATTAGTGAGACATGATTTCCCCCGCACAAAGCCATGTCGACTATCCCTAATTAGTCCTTGCCTTTCCAAATGCATCCTGTGCCTCCGAATCCCTTCAACAACTTGCCACCACTGAGGTTAAGACTCTATAGTTCTCTGTCTTTTGATTACAGCTTTTCTTAAATACTGGCACCGGTTGGGCAACATCCAGTCTTCTAGCTCCTCACCCATGCCTATTGATGGTACAAATATCTCAGCAAGGGGCCCAGCCATCTCTTTCCTAGTTTCCCACAAAGTTCTGGGAAACAGCTGATCAGCCCCCAGGGATTTATCGACTTTTATGATTTTTATGACTTTCAGCAACATCTCTTGTGTAATATGGACACTTGCCAAGATGTCACTATTTATTTCTGCAAGTTCTCTAACTTCCATATTCCGCTCTACAGTAAATACTAATGTAAAATATTCATTTTGTATTTTACCCATCCCCTATGGTTCCCAAAGATGGCCTTATTGATCTTTAAGGGACACTATTCTCTCTCTCTCTCTCGTTATTCTTTTGTCCATCATGTATTTATAGAATCTGTTTGGATTCTCCTTAACTGTGTCCTCCAAATGACTGCCTTAATCCATTGAATTAGTAGGGGCTATAAAGAGTTCACTGCTGCAACGGAGATGACAAGAGCAAGACTGCTGACTGTGGGCTCACTGTCAACCCACTTATCTCATGGCCATAAATATCCCAAGATCGGAATGGGGCTGGAAATGCCAGGACCCAGGACCCGCTCACCTCACTTCTAATACAGACTGAGGAGGGACAGTAACCTGTGTGGATTGAAGCAGAGGTCACAGAGTGACTGTGAGAAACAAAACAACAAAATTGTGCACATCCAATCTTCCATATCAAATTGCAAGATCAATATTTTAGATTTCTGAATGATTCATCAGAATATTTTCAATTAAAAGAGAATGTGTGCAGTGGAAGAGAGAGGAATTTAGGTGTTCATGCATGGCCATTAAAATGCAATACACATGCAAAAGGTCAATTAAAAGAAACTGGTGGAATACTGGCTACATATGGAATAGAACATTGTTTTGCCTCTATTGTGCAGTGTTGTTACAATAGAGCTAGAAGTAGTCTGCTTATTTCCCCATTCTGACCGCTGAGAACATCTGCAAAGAAGCTCTTCTGGGTTCTGAACGTGTGAAGGCTCTGTAGGTACAGATTCAGTCAGCAGGGCTGAATGCAGCATGTGAAGCTTTAATTGAAGGAGGGGTGTTGTGGGGGAAAGGATTAGAAGTGAGAGCATCTTGAGAAGACTCCCCACTTTCATCTGTTCGTTCTCTAATCTCCCTTTCACGGACTTGTATTTCTTGCGAGCCAAGAACTGGGGATGAATTGTTGTACTTTAGCATGTCATTAAATGATCAAGGCAGTGCTCTTTCCAGCCTGTCTGCGAGACAGACAAAAAGTGTGCAGAACATCAGGTGAGCACCAGCACAAATGCTTGAGACATCGTGGCATTCATGGCTCCTCCA
The DNA here is from genome assembly GCF_047496795.1 of Chiloscyllium punctatum. Lineage (NCBI taxonomy): Eukaryota > Metazoa > Chordata > Chondrichthyes > Orectolobiformes > Hemiscylliidae > Chiloscyllium > Chiloscyllium punctatum. The sequence continues at coordinate 2,974,562 of NC_092746.1, read as the reverse complement.
AATTCTCTCTGAAGTTGTGCATGGCCTCTGAAAATGTTCACAGAACCACACACTGGTGGTTGCTGCTTAATGGATAACCTCCAGGCCTCAGGATGTTTGTGAAGCTGAGCAACATTTGGAGTACCCTGCACCCTTTATTGAAAGCTCACTGCTGCTGCATTTATCTTCAGCTTTCACTCCTGTGATATGTACCTCCACCATATGACAACTTAGATATGTGTTTTGGAAGTGGTTGTTGGTGGACATGACATTGATAGTGTTTCCTGAAAATGCCCACCTTCTGGGGACTTCACTGTCTCTTTCCACTTCTGTTCCTGCATTATATTTGAATGATCACTGTGAAATGAAAGAATTGTATTAGAACTAGCAAGGAGAAAGGATTCACTGAATGCCGACTTTGTTTAGATCTTGACATTTCAGTTAGTGGTGATGGAAACTCAACCTGGCTGATTGTTATGAGTCAAGTAGTCATGTGATATCTAATTCTGAAACCAGGTAGGTGAGAGTCCTTATCTTTCTCATTACCTGCAACTCTGTGCAGCTCAACCCTGCTGTTATTCAACTTTTTTCCTCTGCTGCAGTAATCAGATTGGCTATGATTGCAGGATTAACCTAGGCAGAAAACTCGAAACAGGATTGCTCCACCCACCCCATTCACCAGATCATCACAGCTTTCCTAGAAAGATGCTGGCTGAGTGAGAGTCCAAAGACATCTGGGGTTTCCCATGGATAGGAGGACATTTCCACAAGAGTGTTTGCTCTCTCCTGCAGTGGGAGAAAGCAGAGGGTGAGAATTTGTGTGGAGAAGATTAACTAACTGACAGCAGTTGTGAAGGTTAACTGAGAGATGGTTGTGAGATGACAGTAAGATTAGGGTGAGTGTAGCATGCATAAATGAGAAAGTGCTTCAAGTGAAATGAATAAATGATGGGTGTTTGACTCTGGGTATGTTGTACAAATTATTGCTGGGGAATTGACAAGTGGGATGCTACTGCTTTTTCAGAACTTGAGGAAAGTGAACCTTTTGTGGTACTGAGTGGGGAATTTAATGATGGGGGAAGGCGATGCCTTGTTTTTGTTTGCTTTTTGGTTTTCAACTTTCTTACCCACAGGAATTGATCTTGCTCAATTACAAGGAAAGCTGAATTACTCTTAAGGGTTCAAGCCTATTTTAATCTTAAATTTTAAAATAGCTAACAGATTGGTGTCAATTAATTAAAACTCATTAAGGATAGCAGGACGGTGATATGCCAAGAGTGTAGCATGTGGGAGCTCCTGGATACCTTAGTGACCCAGGGCAAAGGCATCTGCAATAGGTGTTTAACACTCAAGCAGCTCCAGCTTAGTTTATGAGCTGTAAGGACACACTGCAGCACATCAGGGAGGGGGTATGGAATGTTACGTGTATTCTTTGTTCAAGGAGGCTGTCCCACCACTTGAGAAAAGGTCCTTTTGATTTGGTCAGTGGTCAGGGACAGGTATGTGTGACTGTGAGTGAGGTAGGTAAGGGGACCCAGAGGGCAGAAGTACCAGCTTCAGTAACTGTCCTAAAGGTTTGCAGGGAGGAAGAGTAAACTGACCAAGGTTCACCAGACTTGTTCCTGGTGTTGTGGGATACACAACAAAGAGAGATAAGGCCTGTATTCTCTAGAGTTTCAAAGAATGAGAGGAAATCTCATTGCAGCTACAAACTATTTAAAGGGATAGAGAGGATTGATGCAGGTAAAATGCTTACCCTAGTTGAAGAGTCTAGAACCAGGGGACACAATTTAAAAATAAAGGGGATGCCATTTAGAACCAAGATGAGGAGAATTCCTTTACCCAGAGGTTTGTGAATCTTTAGAATTCGCCAATCAAGAAGGCTATGGAAAGTCAACCCTTGAGTATATTTAAAGTATAATTCTGAGATTTCTGATTACCAATGGTAAACAGGGCATACTGTGGGTAAAAGGCATTGAAATATTCAATAAACCATGATTATTGGATTAAATAGAGGAGCAGGATGGATGAGCTGAAAGGGCCTACTCCTAGTTCTAAATTGTTTCCTCTGATGGGACATCCTCTCAATCTTTGTCATGTCAGGACCCCTCATATATTTCAATCAAGTCATCCCTTGTATTTCTAAATTCCTGTGTATACAAGCCTAGCCTATTCAGCTTTTCCTCCTAAGACAACCAATTCATTCCAGATATTAGTCTGACAATCTTTCTCTGAATTGTTTCCAGTGCATTTACATCCTTTTTTTAACGGGTGACTAATAATGTAGGCAGTATTCCAGATGTCAAAGCAGTGCCCAGTATAACTGGACCATATCCTTGTTATTTTTGTATTCATTTCCCCCTGTGATAATGGATAGCATTCTATTAGTTTTCCTAATTACTTACTGTATCTTATGTGGTTTATACATGAGGATTCACAGAGTCCTCTGCATCCCAGAGCTCCATTACAATTTAGATAGTATCTCTTTTTTCATTCTTCCTAGCAAAATGGACAATTTCACATTCCCTCAATATAATCCATTTTCCAGATTTTTACGCACTGACTTAAACAATTTATATCTTTGTAGCCTCCTTTATATCCTCTTCATGATGTACTTTTCTTTGTGTTGTCTGCAATTTTGGCAACAATACCTTCTGTTCATCCATTTAAATTATTTATATACATTGTGAACATTTGAGATAGCAGCACGATCCCTGTGGTGTACCACATGTTTACTCTTGCCAACCTGATAAAGAACCTTTATTTCTCAGCAGAACACCTCCATTCCATCGAGAGGAATGACCCTGACCTCCCATTTCAATAAAACATCTTACTGTCATGCTGACATTCTATCCTGGGGCTGCTGCAGTGTTGCAATGAAGCACAGTGCCAGCTCAAGGAACAACACCTTATTTTCTGCTTGAACACTTTAGTCTTAAGCTCTCAATACTGAATTCAATAACTTTAGAAATTAGAAATAGAGCAACATGTCTCTTCTCCATCTTTCTCACATTCTCTCCCTCCCTCCCACTGTCCTGCCTTGTTTTGTATCTTATTAACTTTGCACCTAGAAGAGAGGACCAATTCTCTGCCTTTCACATCTTAATTTAAACCCATTTTACATTTTTAACCTCTACCATTAACAATCCTTTTATAGAGTCATAGAACTGTACAGCATGGAAACATACCCTTTGGTCCAACTCATCCATGCCAACCAAATATCCTAACCTAATCTATCCCATTTGCCAGCACTTGGACCATATTCCTCTAAGCCCTTCCTATTCATGTACCCATCCAGATGCCTTTGAAATGTTGTAATTGTACCAGCCTCCACCATTTCCTGTGGCAGCTCATTCCATACACACACCACCCTCTGCATGGAAAAATTTGGCCTTTAGTTGCCTTTTTAAATTATTCCCCTCTCACCTTAAACCTAAAGTATAGTTAACCTAAGAGGTATAGTTAGTAAGTTTTCAGACGACACCAAAATTGGAGGTGTAGTGGACAGTGAAGAAGGTTACCTCAGAGTACAATGGGATCTTGATCAGATGGGCTAGTGGGTTGAGGAGTGGCAAATAGAATTTAATTTAAGTAAATGTGAGATGCTCCATTTTTGGAAAGGCAAATCAGAACTGGACTTATAAACTTAATGGTAAGGTCCTGGGGAGTGTTGCTGAACAAAGGGACCTTGAAGTGCTCCTTGAAAGTGGAGTTGCAGATAGATAGGATAGTGAAGAAGGTGTTTGGTATGCTTTCTTTTATTGGTCAGAGCATTGCATATAGGAGTCGGGAGGTCATGTTGTAGCTGCACAGGATATTGGTTCGGCCACTGTTGGAATACACGCAATTCTGGTCTCCTTCCTATTGGAAAGATGTTGTGAAACCTAAAAGGGTTCAAAAAAGATTTACAAGAATGTTGGCAGGGTTGGAGGATTTGAGCTCCAGGGAGAGGCTGAACAGGCTGGGGCTGTTATCACTGGAGTGTCTGAGGACAAGCGGTGGCCTTATGGAGGTTTATAAAATCATGAGAGGCATGGGTAGAGTAAATAGACAAGGCCTTTTCCATGGGGTGGGGGAGTCCATAACTAAAGAGCTTCGGTTTAGGGTGAGAGGGGAAAGATATAAAAGGGACCTAAGGGGCAGCATTTTCACGCAGAAGTTGGTACGTGTATGGAATGAGCTGGCAGAGGAAGTGGCGGAGGCTGGTACAATTGCAACATTTAAGAGGCATCTGGATGGGTATATGAATAGGGAGGGTTTAGAGAGATATGGGCCGAGTGCTGGCAAATGGAACGAGATTAGGTTAGGATGTCTGGTCAGTATGGATAAGTTGGACTGAAGGGTCTGTTTTAGTGTAGTATATCTCTAAGACTTTATAACTCTTTGACAGGACCAATATGTGTTGTTGGTAAATAGGAGCCCCCCAGATGCACTTATTGTGATTAAATTTCCAGAAGGTATTGACAAGTCAGCACATTAACTTTTTTATTGTAGATAACAAATGCTCATGGTGTAGGGGAAACATATTAGCATAGTTAGATTTGGCTGGCAGAAATCTGAATACATGTAAATGGGACCTTGCATGATTGGCAGGATGCAAGAGTGGAGTCCCACAGAGGTCTGTGCCAGGGCTTCAACTTTTTACAATTGAGATCAGTTACTTCGATGAGTAGGCCGAAGGTGCAGAGTTAAATCTGTAGACACCATGGAGATAGGTAGGAAAGTAAGTTGTGAAGAAGACATAAGAAAGTTGAATATGGATTATAGATGATTGACTGAGTTGGCAAAATCTGGCAGATGAAATTTATACATTGTACGAAGAATGAAAAAAAAATTTAAATGGAGAACAGCTGTGGAATTCTAATGTGCAAAGGAATCTAGTGCATGAGTCTCAAAAGGTTATAGTTGTATTTTACGCATTATCAAGAAAATGAATGGGATGTTATCCTTTTAATATGACAGAAATTGTACATAAAAGTTGTGCTTTAGTTATACAGTGTATTTGTGAAACAAACTTGAATACCACGTGCAGTGTTGGTCTTATTTTTAAGAAGGGTGTTGGGACAGTTCAGAGGAGGTTTACTAAACTGAAACCTGAAATGAGTGGGTTGTCTTTTAAAGATAGTTTGGACAGGCTGGGCATGTTTCCACTGAAGTTTAGAACAGTGAGGAGTGACTTGATTGAAGTTTCTATGATTCTGAATTGACTTTACTAGGTCGAAAAGGAAGGGATGTTACCTCTTGTGATTTCAGTCTAGAACTCATGGAGGAACTGTTTAAAATTAGCCCACAAACGTGTCTGTGTGTCTCTGGGGTGGGGGTTTGTGAGTATCTGTGAGAGAGAGTGTATGTGTGTAAAATAGTCTAAGTCTGTGAGAGGGTGCATGTGGGAGTGTGTATGTGTCTGGGTGTCTGTGAGAGAGAGTGTATATATGTGTGTGAGTGTAATGTGTGTGAGAGGGTGCATGTGTGAGTGTGGGAGTGTGTGTGTGTGTGTGTGTATGTAGGTGTGTTTGTGTGCACGTGTGTGTGTGTGCGTGCAGGAGTATCTATGCGTGTTTATAGTGCAATGGAGGTCAGCTGTAGTGTGACATGAACCCAAGGTCCTGATTGAGGCCCTCCCTATGGGTACCGAACCTAGCTATCAGCCTCTGCGGAGCCACTTTCCTCTGCTGCCTGTCCCGAAGTCCGCCTTGGAGGATGGTCACCCGAAGGTCCTAGGTCGAATGTCCTGGACCGCTGAAGTGTCCTCCAATTGGGAGGGAACCCTCCTGTCTGTTGATTGTTGTGCGGTGCCCATTCATCCGTTGTCGTAGCCTTTGCTCAGTTTCACCGACATACCATGCCTCAGGGCATCCTTGCTTGCAGCGTATGGAATAGTCTCTCACAGAGAGTCACAAACCCCCCACCCCAGACAGACACACACACACACACACACACACACACACACACATATATGTTTGTGGGATGAATTTGTACTTGCAGAGTTACACTATACTTTGCTCAAAAACTGCATGAATCCATGTAAGACTCTGCTAATTCACTTTTTAGATTAGTATCAGTCTAAACATTATGGCACAGACAGGGAACACAGGGGGCTAACACCTTCAACATCTCAACATCTTATCTGGGCTGACACCAATTGTTACAGTTAACCTGAGAATGTAACTTTTAAAAAAAGTTTTGTGATTTACATATGAAAGAAGTGAAATTATCATGGTCATTCTAACAGATGAGAGACTTAACAAACAATCAAGGTATTTTTTCAATGTATAATTTCAGTTACATCACACTGTAAACTTTTGCTATAAATTCTGTGTCTTACAATGGTGGACTCCACAACCACCTGATGAAGGAGTGCCGCTCCAAAAGCTAGTGCTTCCAATTAAACCTGTTGGACTATAACCTGGTGTTGTGTGATTTGTAGACTTGAGAGACTTCAGTTATGTGGAAAGACTGGAGAAGCTGGGTTTGTTCTCTTAGCTCAGGAAAGGTTAAGTGGCATTTAAACTGCTTTGATATCGTAAATAAAAACAAATTGTTTCCATTGACAGATGAATTGGTAACCACAGGACACAAAGTTAAGGTAATTGAAAAGGAACTATTGGTTTATGAGAAAACCTTTTTTTACACTACAAATTGTTACCATCACAACTGTACTTACAGAAATTGTGGTGGAAACAGATTCAATTCTAAGTTTCAACAGGGAATTGGATAACATGGCTATGCTTGGCTCTGATGCTCTCCACTACTGAACCATTGATTAACCATGCTTCTGGACTCATTTATGAATAATGGGATTGAAATGAGCTGATGTGAGGTGTTAGTCATGTCGATCTCTTCACAGCATGAGCTACCACCTGTAAACAAGTAAAGGTGAAAAAAGAGATACTTATAAAAAGAAAAAATAAATTTGATCTTTTTACACATGTTAGTACCTTCCTTTTTTTTAGCAATTAGGTTGCAAAGTACCAGTTGTTTGTTAGTAATTTTGTAGGTTTACAGACATTCGTCAAAATAATCTATGTTGCGCACAGAATAAGGTGGTTTTGGTAATTGTTAGGATATTAGAAATAAATTTATTTTTGCAAAACAAATCTGTTGATTCAAGTGTCTACCCATTTATAATTGTATAAATCACAGTAGCTGTGCAGGGCAACAAAGGACACAATGACAACAGTGACAAAATAAAAGCCAAAAGAACTGCAGATGCTGTAAATCAGAAATACAAACAGAAGTTGCTGGAAAAGCTCAGCAGGTCTGGCAGCATCTGTGAAAAGAAATCAGAATTAATATTTTGGGTCTCATGGCCCTTCCACACCTTGGTTCAAAGATGGTATTGCGGCACTTGGCTTTCGAGCAGTGCTTTAAAGTCCCTCTCTTTGTATGTATTAACTAAGATTTTATCACTAGCTTTTTAGATGTTAAGTAACTTTTAGTTTTGATTACAAGTCATTCTTTGAACCAAAGTGCCCACAATTACCAAGTCTGCTTTGCAAAAATAGGACAAGCAATGTTTATTTTTTGTAACAGACAACAGCCTGGATTTTATGGTTATATTGATGGAAAAACTGTCAAGCTTCACCACTGTTAGAACTCTGAAACTGTATTTGCCTTTATAGATGCTTTGTTCATCCACAAAATGTGCTGTCGAAGTCTCTAAAGATAAAAAATTTTAGAACTCATTTGTGTTGATGATGAACTTTCACTTTTGTGCTATTTGTCTATCTGTAAAGACCCTTGAAAATTGGAAATTTGTTGAATGATGTGTATTTTGTTTTTTTAAAAGCATACTAGGTTCATCATTACTCATGAAAAAATGCTCTGGCACCGAAAAACTAAGTTTATGTTCATGATGCGTTAACTTTCTCCATAATAGCTATCAAATTGAAAATTTGTATAAGCTTGTGTGTAGCCCAATTTTGATGATCAAGTATTCCAGTTTAAAAACATTAACAAGTACAGCTTAATGCAGCAGAAGCATCAGAGTCTCCACATCTTTTGAGGGTTCAATGGACAGTACTGCAATCCTTTAGTTATTTTGTGACCTTCGGCGAATGACTCTTAAGATAGCACTGTCTGACTGCAGTTGAATTCACAAGTAACTTGGCTTTCAAGGGCTATTCTTGTAAGATTCCTGTGTCCACTTTACATTGTAACTTTCTTTACAAGCCATGTAATATTATACCCACATTTGTGAACAATGATTTTAAAATTCTTTGCATTGTAATTTTTACATATTTCTGCTTCCACTTTAATCCAATGTGTGCATCACAATCTCTATTCTGCTATTTGCAAACTATTTGAGAAGTGAAGGATAATCTTTGCTTTTCATTTCTTGTTTGTTGTCTGTGAGAAATGTTTGGGTTTAACTGCTTACCCTTGTTGAAGACCTCATTGCTGCTGATGCTGGAGATCAAACTAGGTTTCGAAAGGTGAAATTCATACCATAGAAATTTGTTAGATCTTTGTGGCCAGTTTCCTTTTGAGATCAGTGACGAGTGCTGTTACTTGCTGCAGAGCATTGTTCCTTCTAAGCTGTGCAGGCCACACACAAACTGGCTGCTTTTAAAGAGCTGAAAATGTATTGCTGGAAAAGCACAGCAGGTCAGGCAGCATCCAAGGAGCAGGAGAATCGACGTTTTGGGCATGGGCCCTTCTTCAGGAAGGGCCCATGTAAAGGGCCCATGTATGTAAACAAACCACCCACTCTCAATAAATAAATATTAGAGTCAGACGTTGACCACAGAATACCATTGTAGTTTTAGTGTGCAGTAGATACTGGACTCTTCAGTAAGTGCTTAGCGATCGAGCATTGATAATGAATTGTCACCAGGTGAGCCAATTGCCTAGGATGTAGGTGGCCGTGTTGATAATATTCAGAATTTTAACTGTGTTTTCAGCCATTATATTATATGAAAATAAGATCTGTTGTGAACCTCTGTGCTGCTTGCGACCTGAATCCTGGCTGGTAATGAATATTTCAGTTGTTCTGGAGTGTATGACTCAATGCAAAGTACTAGAAAGGGCTCAAATCCTTCTTTCTTTTTTGGTCGTAACTGATGAACCTGTAGATTGTGGCACTTCAAGTACTTTTTAAATGCAGTCTTGATTTCTGCCACTATCATTTTTTTTCAGGCAATGAGTTGCACACTCTCTTTCTGGGCGAAAGAAAACTCTCCTCAATTTCCCTCCAATTCTCTTACTCCTTAGATGTCTGTCACCTGCTATTGGCCTCATACCGAGGGCAATAAATACTTGCTATTTACTTTATCTCAGCCACTCATAATCGGCCCTCACATCCTCTGTTTGAAAATAAACAATGAATGAACAAACTTGCATTCACGTAGCACCTTTCATGGTCTCAGAGCTTCCCTAAGAGCTTTACAAATAATTGGTTTCTTTTAATGTGTAGTCTCTGTTTGGATGTAACAAATATCTATTTAACACTTCCAGCAGCAACTTCCCTTTAGTATTTCATAATTTCACAAGTGGGTCGATAGCTTAGCTAGTGGCTATCATCGGATCTGCAGCAAAACACAAGACAAATGAAAAAGAAAATGCAGGACAGGAACAGATGACAACATCACTGGATTTCCATCCTGGTAGGCAAACGTCTAGCCATGCCCATTATTAAGAGTTTTAATAAAAGAAACAGGTCTGTCATTGATTTTTTTTTATTCCATAGAATTCTCACACACACACACACACACACACACACACAAACACTCAGAAGTGCTAAGGTTACAGATGCACAGATATCTAAGAGAAACAACATGAGGCCATTTTAAAAAGAATAGCAAGTAATTCACTGGAGTTTCTTTCTAGGGGGATAGAATTGAAAAGCAGGGACTTTGTCAAACATGAATGTACTTGGAAGACAGAAAACAAATATGGTCTTCACATTATGAAATGGATGTAGTGACACTGGATAAGGTACAAAAACGAGCTATTCTAATGAAATCAGAACGGGGAGATCCAATTTATCAGGAATATTGATCAGGCTTGGCTCCTTCGTCCAGAAAAGAGAAGACAGGGATAAGCTGTCAGAGATTATAAAAGGATTTAATAAGAAAGATAGAGAAACAATGGACTAAAAATGCATGCAAATTTTATGAAGTGATTGTGGCATGCAGCTTAGTGTGACCAGTGCAGTAGGCTGCCTGCACACTGATGAAGAATTCTAACAGTGTGTGCTGCTGGCTTGTGTTCCAGCAAACCCAAACTCTCAAAGAAGACTGTCCCACTTAAAACAAAGCCACATTAATTGACTGAGGGCTGCAAAAGATGATGGTTCAAACAAAGTGCAGGTAAGTGGAAGACAAGGCCAAGAGAAGGACTCCAAGACTTTGAGAAATTGCACATGTGGCAATAGTATCGGAGGTGGAATTGAAATGAAAACGTCCTACTGTACTGGGGGTGATCAGGAGGCCCTCCTATCAGAATCCCCAAAGAGTATGGGAACAGGTGGTAAGGAAGGCAAATACCTGAAGAATGGCCCTAAGGATCTGAACGTAATTCTGAATACAACCTAGTTACACCTTTTGATGCAACACTTTTATATTGTGTAATTTACCACATACCCATCACTCAATCTGCAACGTTCAGGAGTCATGCCGAATGCTTAATATTCATAGAACACAGAACATAGAGCAATACAGTGCAGAGCAGGGCCTTTGGCCCTCGTTGCGCCAACCTGTGAACTAATCTAAGCCCATCACCCTACCCTATCCCATCATCATCCATATACTTATCCAAGGACTGTTTAAATGCCCCTAATGTGGCTGAGTTAACTACATTGGCAGGCAGGGCATTCCACGCCCTTACCATTCTGAGAAAAGAACCTGCCTCTGACATCAGTCTTAAATCTATCACCCCTCAACTTGCAGCTATGCCTCTTCGAACAAGTGGATGTCATCATCCTAGGAAAAAGACACTCACTGTCCACCCTATCTAATCCTCTGGTCATCTTGTATGTCTCTATTAAATCCCCTCTTAGCCTTCTTCTCTCCAATGAGAACAGATCCAAGTCCCTCAGCCTTTCCTCATAAGACCTTCACTCCAGACCAGGCAATATCCTGATAAATCTCCTCTGCATCTTTTCCAATGCTTCCACATTCTTCCTGTAATGGGGCAACCGGAACTGCACACAATACTACATGCGAGGCCGCACTAGCGTTTTGTACAGTTGCAGCATGACATCACGGCTCCGGAACTCAATCCTTCTACCAATAAAACCTAACACCCTGTCTGCCTTCTTAACAGCCCTATCAACCTGGGTGGCAACTTTCAGGGATCTATGTGCATGGACACCAAGATCCCTCTGCACATCCACACTATCAAGAATCTTTCCATTGACCCCGTATTCTGCCTTCTTGTTATTCTTCCCAAAGTGTATCACTTCATATTTATCTGCATTCTACTCCATTTGCCATCTCTCAGCCAATTCTGCAGTTTATCCAAGTCTCCCTGCAACATTCTTTCACACTGTCCACTACTCCACAGAATTTAGTAGCATCTGCAAACTTACTAACCCATCCACCGTGCCTGTGTCTAAGTTGTTGATAAAAATGATAAACAGCAGTGGTCCCAAAACAGATCCTTGTGGCACACCTCTAGTAACTGGACTCCAGGCTGAATATTTTCCATTAACCGCCACTCATTGTCTCCTTACAGAAAACCAGTTTCTAAACCAAACTGCTAAATTGCCTTCAATCCCGTGTCTCCACATTTTCTCTAATAGCCTACTATGTGAAACCTTAATAAAGGCTTTGCTGAAGTCCATGTACACCACGTCAACTACCCTACCCTCATCCACATGCTTGGTCACCTTCTCAAAAAACTCAGAAGTTTGTGAGACACGACCTGTCCTTGACGAATCCATGTTGACTATTTCCAACCAAATTGATTTTATAAATCCTATCTCTTATAATCCTTTCCAAAACTTTTACTACAACAGATGTAAGGCTCACTGGTCTATAATTACCTGGATTATCTCTACTGTCCTTCTTGAACAAGGGCACAACATTTGTAATCCTCCAGTCCTCTGGCACTAAACCTGTAGACCATGACAACTCAAATATCAAGGCCAAAGGCTCGGCCATCTCCTCCCTAGCTTCCCAGAGAATTATCAGAAAAATTCCATCAGGCCCAAGGGACCTTCTAGAATTGATAACACCTCCTCCTTACTAACCATAATCCTGTCAAGTCTAATAGCTTGTATCTCAGTCTTTTCCTGTCCAATATTCCTGAGTGAAAACTGATGAGAAATATTTGTTTAGCACCTCTCTGATCTGCACAGGGTCCACACACGACTTCCCACTTCTGTCTTTGACTGGCCCTATTCCTACCTTTGTCATCCTTTTATTCCTCACATACCTATAGAAAGCTTTTGGATTCTCCTTTATTTTACCTGCTAAAGACTGCTCATGTCCCCTCCTTGCTCTTCTTAACTCTCTCTTTAAATCCTTCCTAGTTACTCTGTAACACTCCATCACCCATCTGAACCATCTTGCCTCAACGTCACATAAGCGTCCCTCTTCCGCTTAACAAGAGATCACAATTTCTTTAGTAAACCACAGTCCCATTACCTTATCACTTCTTCCCTGCCTGACAGGGACATACCTATCAAAAACACGCAATATCTGTTCCTTAAACCAGCTCCACATTTCGATTGTCCACATCCCCTGCAGTTTGCTGCCCCATTCTATGCCTCCTAAGTCTTGGCTAATCGCATTATAATTGCCCTTCCCCCATCGATAACGCTTGCCCTGTGGCATGTACCTATCTGTTTCCATTGTTAAACTAAATGTAACTGAATTGTGGTCACTCTCTCAAATGCTCACCTATCACTAAATCAAACACCTGGCCTGGTTCATTACCAAGTACCATATCCAGTGTGGCCTCCCTCTTGTCGGCCCTTTGACATACTGTGTCAGGAAATCCTCCTGCACATATTGGACAAAAACTGATCTATCCGATGTACTAGAGTTATATGTTGGGGGAAGTTAAAGTCCCCCATAATGACCACCCTGTTCCTTTCCCCTGCCCAGAATCGATTTGCTAATCCTGTCTTCCACATCCCTGGAACTTTGAGGAGACCTATAAAAAAACTCCCAGCATTGTGACCTCTCCTCTCCTGTTTCTCACCTCAGCCCATACCACCTCAGTAGACGAGAACTTGTCAAAAGTTCTTTCAGTAACCGTTATATCGTCATTGACTAACAAAGCCACGTTTCCCCCTTTTTTACCACCTTCCCTGATCTTAATGAAAGATCTAAACCCTGGAACCAGCAACATCCATTCCTGACCTTGCTCTATCTATGTCTCAGAAAAGGCCACAACATCAAAGACCTAGGTACCTATCCATGCTGCAAGCTCACCTACCTTATTCTGGATACTCCTGGCGTTGAAGTGGACACACTTCAAACCAGCTTGCTGTATGTCAGCACACTCCTATGACTGTGAAATCCTGTCCATGTCCTCCTTACTCTCGTCCTCCTTACTCTCATCCTCCTGTGCACTGGAACTGCGCCATAGGTTCCCATCCCCCTGCCAAGGTAGTTTAAACCCACCGAATAGCACCAGCAAATTTCCCACCCAGGATATTAGTACCCCTCTGGTTCAGGTGAAGACCATCCTGTTTGTAGAGGTCCCACCTTCCCCAGAATGAGCCCCAATTATCCATAAAGCTGAAACTGTCCCTCCCTGCAGCCGCGTGTTCAGCTGATATCTCTCCCTGTTCTTCGCCTCGCTATCACGTGTCACAATCCAGCAATAACAACTGTTTGTTCTCGCACTGAGCTTCCACCCTAGCTCCCTGAAATCCTGTTTTACATCCCTGTCCCTCTTTCTACCTATGTCATTGGTACCTATGTGGACCACGACTTGGGGCTTCCCATCATCCAATTCTAACAAGCACACACATTCTACTGTGATGTCAGATTTGTACCTACCTCCACAAACCTCCAGCTATGACAGGCTCATTGCCCATGCTGAGTGCCACATAGACACTGACATTCTTAACATCATTCTTGAAGCTCTAGGTCACCCATAACATGAGGAGAACCAGAGAGCTATTTGGGGGAGGATGAGAGAGAAGAACGACTAAGTTTGAGGGTGTCACCACAAATACTTAGAAAACATTTCCTTTTGGGGTGGGGCCCTCCCAAAAGTGAAGTCTTTTTTTTGGCTGGCATGACCTGCAGTTGTTGGTCTGTTAATTGTCTTTAGATGAGACATCTGTTCTCACTGGGACAAAATCCCATCTCTCAGAGCTGCCAGTCAATCACATGGGTAGCAGTTCTCTGGGTCCTGGAGCTTCACTGTGAGTGATAGACTTACTGGGACTACAGCAAGTCCCAGAGGGAAGTGAGCAGCAGTGGAGCTGGACTTGGAGCAAGACGGAATGACCAGACCACGGGAGCAAGTTTGTGGGTGGCTGGCGTTGACAGGACAGGGGCTGGATACCTTGAGGATGGTGTCTGATTAGCACAGGGGCCCTAAAATCAGGCAGCCCTTGCCTTATCTGGTCAGTAATCTTCCATCAGAACCCCAGTTTCCAATTAACTCGTCTGGAGTCTATTTTTTTTCAGATTGAGCTCCAACTGATTGCAATATCCTATTGCCCATGTGGGTAAATGATGCTAAATTACTGCCTTTCAAAATGTTGCCAACTATTTACAGTATGAAAACAGGGCACGCAGCACAAGATGTTCTTCTACAGAAATACAGCAATCTTCACTGGACGGACTTGGTGCTACATTCCAAAATGTCTTTATGCAAAATGTTTAGAATATGGGAATCACTCATACAAGGACTAGTTGAGACGATTAACGCAGGTACATGCAAGGGAGAAAGAAATAGAAAGATTTGTTTTTAAAATTAGCTGAAGGAGGATAGGAGCAAGTTCATGTCTGTGTTTATTCTGTATAAGAACCTCTTGTGCTGTGCACCCAGTCTGGATTATTGGCAATACTTTGTGGATTTCTTTTCCCTAATCAACCTGTTCAGTGATGTTATTGTACACTTTTGGAGTAGGTGGATCTTTGAACCCATATCTCCTGGTTCAGAAGTAGAGACACTACTACCATGCCACAAGAACCCTTACAAAACATTTTATAATAAATGATTTTGAAAGACAATTTTATTGCATAATCTAGCCACCCAGGTAATAGGTTTCAACCAGTTTAAAATCTGAATCAATCTGAAAAAATATCAGAGTCGAGAGTGTGATGCTGGAAAATCATAGCAGGTCAGGCAGCATCCGAGGAGCAGGAAAATCGATATTTTGGGAATTCTGATAAAGGCCTTATGCCTGAAACATTGATTCTCTTGCTCAGATGCTGTCTGACCTGCTGTGCTTTTCCAGCACCACACACTCGACTCTGATCTCCAGCATCTGCAATCCTCACTTTCTCCTCCCTGAAAAAAAATCAGAGTCCAGACAAACCAATCAAACTAGGGTTTTGATGAAAGATCACTGGTCTGAAATATTCGGCTGGATTTTCATTCAGATTTTATGACTGAAAGTTTGGTTCGAATAAAGGTCCTGTGTTCTCGCTTACTGGCAGCGAGACAATTTCTGAAATCTTCTGCGATGTCACTTCTGAATTAGTTACCTCTGCATTTACTATCATGGGGTCTCTGTGCCACTGGCCCAGTTCAAGTCCAGCAGCTCTGGACACCTGACTGTTCCTCAGGAAAAGGTGGATGCTGCTGAGGCAGATCAGGGAACGTGAGACTGCATTGCACAGCTGTGAAGAAATAAACAAAATCTAGACTGGTAGGTCTACCATGATGGAAGGAAAACCCTTCCCTTTGATTGGGACTGATCATGATTAAAGCCTGGTCTGCTCAGTGATCCCATAATTTTGTTTTTATTTTCTAAGTCAAGGTGATAACTTGACGCCTTACAGAAAACTAGGTCAAGAAATTAAGATTTTAGTTTTCTTAATATTATGACATAATTTGTACACTTTAGAAAGATATTTATTCCATAATTTAGATGGATTTATACTTTTAATTGACTTTCCTTACATTCCATACTCCCAATTAAAAGGGAAAACATGCAAAGCTGAGATAAACATTGTTTGAGTTTGCCCTCCTCTGAAGTTGGGGTTGTGCCTGCAGCAGGTACCATTTCAGTGATGTTCTTTGAAGTGAAGATATTTTACACGTTATTCCTCTGTGTGGTTAAATTAGAGAACTATTCCTTAAACCCTCTCTACTGAGAACCCTTCTTCTCCTTATTCCTTAAACCCTCTCTACTGAGAACCCTTCTTCTCCTTATTCCTTAAACCCTCTCTACTGAGAACCCTTCTTCTCCTTATTCCTTAAACCCTCTCTACTGAGAACCCTTCTTCTCCTTATTCCTTAAACCCTCTCTACTGAGAACCCTTCTTCTCCTTATTCCTTAAACCCTCTCTACTGAGAACCCTTCTTCTCCTTATTCCTTAAACCCTCTCTACTGAGAACCCTTCTTCTCCTTATTCCTTAAACCCTCTCTACTGAGAACCCTTCTTCTCCTTATTCCTTAAACCCTCTCTACTGAGAACCCTTCTTCTCCTTATTCCTTAAACCCTCTCTACTGAGAACCCTTCTTCTCCTTATTCCTTAAACCCTCTCTACTGAGAACCCTTCTTCTCCTTATTCCTTAAACCCTCTCTACTGAGAACCCTTCTTCTCCTTATTCCTTAAACCCTCTCTACTGAGAACCCTTCTTCTCCTTATTCCTTAAACCCTCTCTACTGAGAACCCTTCTTCTCCTTAAGCTGCCTTGCTCTGTGTTGCCTTTTTGCATTCTCCCAATAATCTCTTTCCAGGGAATTGTCTACTGGTCCATCCATGTCCAGGAGCAACTACTTCGCAAACAAGGTTTTGAAGTCAGCAAAAAAGCCCCTGACCAGCATGCTATTCTTTAGTGACTTCAAACAACTATTGAATGCAAGCAATGTTTGTACAGCAATAATCAGAAGTAATCAACTAACAATGTAAATGTGGTTGCTGAACCTTTTTAAATAGAGCTGGTTGGGTATCTTTTCTGCATTTGAACGACAATTTGTTATGATGTTGCATTTGTCAGCTGGAGTATTGAGTTCGAAATGGCAGGTTGTTGCTAAATCAGTGTTACAGACTGGATGACATCATAACCTGCCTGTTATGTATACTCATGTTTGATGGTCACTCAGCTTATTATTTTGGGTATTGAATATTTTACCAAATTATTCTAAAGATACTCATAACACTTGAAAGATATGTACTAACAAGTCAAATTTATCATTGTACACCTCTGGCTATGTATATTGGGGCTTGACCGCTAGGTGTTACAGATTAAGGAAGATAGTATCTTTATTTTGGTTAATAGGATTTAGTGCAAATAATTCTAACTTGTTATTTTTGTAGACCAGACTCCCACTCCTACTCGATTTCTGAAGAACTGTGAAGAAGTTGGACTCTTTAATGAGCTGGCATGTTCCTTAGAGCAGGAGTTTCGGAAAGCACAGGAAGAGGAAGATAATAAAAGGGTACGTGAGTATATTGTTATGGTATACGTTTTCCTGCTCTAGAGCAATGGTTTGGAAAGTCTGATTAACTGCACTTTAACTTGTGTGTGTGCCAATTAACAATAGCTTGCTTTGGTGTAAGAATGTATTCCTTTTTCTCATCTGCTCTTTTGTGCTGTGCTAACAGAAGCTGCCATACTGAGAAAACACTAGATAAATGACTATTTGCAAGTCTCGATAAACAATCCAACTCTAATGTCTTAACTCTGTGTTTTCCCTGTAGTACAATTTACTCCAAGCAGATGGATTGAAGGTTTTTCCCTCACTGTACCTGAAAGAATTTGAATAAGAGAAATTTCATAAATTTTGCACAGAATTCCTGATAACACACAACACAGAAACAAAGGTACTTCAGCTACACTAATCTGTGTTCAATTCCACAAGTCGCTTCCAATACCATGCGCCTCAGCTCACCATTTCAATGAATCTTTCTGTTTCCTTTTCTCTCTCACACATCTAGTTCTAAGGACTGTGCCTTTTCATTTAAATTGTGGATTGAAATGAGAAAAAGCCTTTTTTAAAATCAGTGTTTGGAAGAGTAAATTGACGCCTATTACAGGTGTTGTGTAAACAGCTGATTGATCAAGGAGCAATTGAAATTTGAGGTTCAGGTGATTTGGAAATGTAAAGGTGTACAGACGTAGCTGAAGTGGACAATGAGAAGTCATTTGTTCTATGTACTAGTGACCAGTTATTGATGACAGACAGACATTTTGTCTTCCAAAGACTCAGTGATTAGTTCTCAGATAATTGAACAGCTTAGAGCTGGGAGCAAGTTACGGACAGAGAAATGTTCAGTTCCTCCCCAATTTGGGAACAGCCTTTCTGTTCAGCTAAGCCTAAAATTAAACCTGAAGAAAACCATTTTATCTGTCCTGAAATAGTTGTTATAAACTGGCAACTTTAAGGTGACAAATCAGAGACCTTTTATAAATGAACAGGACATCTTGTGTCTCCTATCAACCAGTGGAAGCTCCTGAACTGGCCATTAGGAAAGTCCTAAAGGTCAATTCACCAACAGAACCTGGAGCAAAGAGCAATGAACTGTCTTTTCAGTTTTTTTTCCCCTCTGCTGTAGCCTATTTTTACCTGTTTGTTTGTCTAAGCAAAGGGTAGTTTGAGGGGATTGGACTTTTAATTAGTGATGTTAATATGCTGATGTAATTTTCTACCTGTAATAAATCTAAATACCTGTAATAAATTATGATTCTTGTTCATGCAGAAACCTGGTTTGTGCTTTCTATTGACATGGGTCTGAAAGGTAATTTGGGGAGCTTTATATATTTTCTAAAGCTTCTGCAACAACTCTCTGAATACTGGGGCTTGATTTTCCAGGGCACTACCTCAGTGAAGTGTAACATAGCTTGCTTATGAAAGCATTTTTATTTGCCTTGTTGCAGCAAGTTTTGCATTCAACCATTCGTGACTAAGGAAATACCTCCTTACTTTGTTACTGGATTTATTGGTGATTATACTTTGTACATACCTCTTAGTTTTTGAAACAATCTCCCTGAGTCTACCTTTAAAGAACCCATCAAGTCACCTCTAAGTTTTCTCCCTTTTGAATTGTTCAACCATTCTTGCTGTGCTGTCAATTATATTACTGTTCTTGTAAATATGTTTTACACTTTAAAAGAACATGGATTCATGAGATAAAAGTGTGGAGACCAGAACAATTCACAATATTCTCAGGACGTCTTAACCATTGTCCAAAATGAGTTTGAATTCAATACTTTTGAAATCAATACCGCCAGAAATAAATCCTCATGGTTTCTCAGCGGTTTCAGTTGTTTTGCTGATTGCAATGATTCAAGACTGCTAAGCACCACTTAAAGGACAATTAGGGATGGGTCATCAATGCTAACCTAGCCAGTGGTGCCCATATCCTATGAATAAATGAAACACTTTTTATAATTTGTACCCCCACATCCCTAGATTCCTTTGCTGTTCCATGCCATTTAGTTCTTTACACTGTAATGTGTTGCTGATGCCTTTGTTTCCCCGACTGTATTATCTTCCATTTACTTATTGATTGATTTGAAACTTTACTGAAAAATCTGTGAGTGTTTAAATATCATTTTGTATCATGGTGCATTTTTTTCTCTCAAAGATTAGCAATGCAATTTGATATCATTGACAAATTTTGATTTTGGGTTACCTGTTTCTAAGTCCAAATAATTATTGCAAATTGTGAATAACAGTAATCCCACTACTGAAATTAATTGCTCTTTATCTGAATGTGTGCAGCATCCAGATGGTATAGATGAGTGAATGGGCTGAAACAAAGTGGTTTAGATTAGAGATATATTTTCATGATAAATAAATTCAGGAAATAAATATTTCAGACTATACAGTATTTTGAAAAGACAAACAGAATGGCAAAGGAGGTAGTCCTATTAGTAGGTAAGAGATAAGGACTTCAGGGAGGAAAATCATAACGTAGGATCAATATGGATGAATTTTACGAAAGCAAGAGTCAGAAAATACTGTGGGGAGAAGTTTATAGCTAACACTGTTCTCCTGGGTGGAGCCTTTTTTGAAGTATTCAACCATGTAATAGTTGTGCGAGACTTTAATCTTCATAGAATGGACCAATTAAATTGGGAACAGGGTACACAGGATAAGTGTGGAATGTTTTTATGATTGTTTCTAGGAGCAGTATGTTGTGGAACCAGCGAGGGATAAATCATGTTTAGATCTAGTGTTGTGTAATAAATCAGGGTTAATTACTGTACTCATAGTAAAACATCTGCTGGGAACTAGTGATCATAATACAGATGAATACCATGTTAAGCTTGAAAGCCACATACTTCAATCTCAGCCAAGAATCTTAAACTTAAGCTTAAATTTTAAAGAATGTCAATTATTTATAGATTTGAGAAGAGAACTAGCTTAGGTTAATTGGGTAAATCAACTAAAATGTATGACCATTATTAACCTTTAAGGAAACAATTGAAAATGTCAAAAACTCAGTAAAAAATTCCATTCCATCTTATAAAGAGGTTAAGGATAGTTTTACCTGAAGAAAGGGGCATATTATTGTTCTGTGCAAGATTATAAGTACTGGGACTGGTTGAGGAAACAGAAAATGGCCACCAAAACTTAAATGGAAAGGGGAAAAAAATAGGATGAGAAACTAGTCAAGAATATAAAACCATAGTGTCAGAGCCTTTTCCGATTAAATGGAAGTAGCTAAGGTAAATATTGATCCCCGAGAGCCAGAAGCATGAGGAAATTATGGGAAATGGAGATTTAGCAGATATATTGAACAAACATTTTGCATCTACTTTAACAAAGAAAATATAAGTTGCATACCAGGAAAAAAAAGGCAACTTAACATAGTTTACATATAGTAATATCATTTTTGGAATTTGGATTTCAAAAGAGCTAAATGCGTGTTGGTTACTTCTGAGAAGTGTCCTTAAATACAAAATTATGATGGCAGATCCTATTTTCGGAACAATGACGTAAATCCAACATTTATCAGAAAGTAGGTGAATGCAGTTGCCTGTGGTGTTAATGGAAAGATGTTTTTACGTTAAGTTTATAACAGTAGGGTAAATACATAAGGTGATTTGCTTTGTTTTTAGTTCAGAAAATATCAAGGATTGAGCAAGTTTGTTTAAATTCTGTTCCGAAGATAGCATAATTTAGTTCAGGAGCATGTTTAATTCTCTCCCAGAAAGATTGGTTACCTCAGCAGATGGGTTTAATTTTTAAATTTGCCAATGCAGCGAAGTTTGTGTAGAAATCTTCAGGTTATTAGAAGTGACAAAACTTAGACTGTCAAATTTGTGAAATATTCATGTTAGCAGATGTGGGAAAGGATTCATTGAATTGTCTCCATAGTCTACAGCAACGAAACTGTAATGAGTCAGAGAAGCAGAAATCTAGGATTTGAGATCAGGGTGTAATTTCTTTGGATTTTGAATCTCAATAACAGTTTTGGGAATCAGGCTGAAACTTTTATTTTCTTGTTTTTCAAGTCTTTCTGACTGTCTTCTATATTTAGATAGCTTGTCTTTTTAAATTTCTTCTTTTGAGTAACAAACTTCTGATCTGTTTTTAAAGAAATTCTGCAACCTTGTGTGAGTATATCTGCAATTAACCACCATGTTAAGTAATGAACCAAAGGGGATAAAAGGTTCGTCAAACCAAATTTATGTCTGGGATCTGACATATCCAGTAGTATCATTACCTTGGATCATAACACTAGGTGCTAAAAGTAAATTAAGGTAATATCAACAGAGGAAAAGTATTAGAAAAATATAAAGGATAAAAATCCACCAAACCCTCAGGACCTAATTGCCTACATATTAATGTTTTAAAAGAGAGAGCTGCAGAGATAATGAATGGACTGGTGATGATCTTCCTTAGTTTCTGGGAATGGTCACTACCTAACGAATGATGAAGTTCCTCCTCGTTTGTGTTGTAATTGGGCTGTCCCTCTTATTCTGAGACTGATTTCCTGATTTAGCCAGACTTACAACCAAATCCGAGCTATGGAAAACATTCTTTCTCCATCCACCCTTTAAGTGCTTTCAATGAGATCAATTTTCATTCTCCTACACTTCAGAGAATACCAGCTCTGTTTCCTCAATCTCTCTTCCTAGAACAGTCCTGTTGTTGAAGGAATTAGTTCAGTGAGCCTCTGCAGTATTCCTTCTATGGCAAGTATATACTTCCTTGGGTCAGGGGACCAAACCAGCACACAATACCTCAGGTGTGATATCATCTAAGTCCTTTATAGTTGAAGCAAAATATCCTTAAATCCACGGAAAGTGACTGGCCCAGATGGAGTGCCCGGGCTGTGCACTCAGATACTTGTGGACCAGCTGGTGGGAGTATTCATGAACATCTTTAATCCCTCTCTGCTACAATCCAAAGTCTTCACCTTTTTCAAGAAGACCACCATCATCCTGATGCCAAAGAAAGTTTATGCAGCATGCCTTGATGACTACCACCTGGTGGCTCTAACCTCCATAATTATGAAAAGCTTCAAGAAGTTCATCATGACTCACATCACCTCCAGCTGACCAAATTGTCTTGGACCTTTGCAATTTGCCTACAGGTACAACAGGTCCATGGCAGATGGCACTTCCCTGGCCCTACACTCATCCCTGGAAGATCTGAATAACAAGGATACTTATGTCAGGCTCCTACTTATTGACTGCAGCTCCACTTATAACACTATAATGCCAAGCAAACTTATCTCTAAATTCCGAGACTTAGGTCTTGGCTCTCTCTTCTGTAACTGAATCCTCAACTTCATGACCCATAGACCACAATCAGTAAGAATAGGTGACAACACCTCCTCCATCATGATCCTCAACACTGGTGCCCTGCAAAGCTGCGTACTTAGCCCCCTTGTGTACTCATTATGTACTCATGATTGTGTGGCCAAATTCTGCCCCAATGCCATTTACAAGTTCATTGACGACACCACTGTTGTATGTCGGATCTCAAACAGTAAGAAGATAGAATACAGGAAATTGATTGAGTGTTTAATGGCATGGTGTAAAGACAAAAATTGCTCCATCAACATCAGCAAAATGAAGCAGAGTGGAGAGCATGCCCCTGTCTGCAACAGTGATGCTGAGGTGGAGATGTTCAAGAGCGTCAAGTTCCTGGGAGTGATGATCACCAACAGTCTATTCTGGTCCACCCATATCAATGCGATAGTCAAAAAAGCACAACACCTCTACTTCCTCAGGAGGCTAAGGAAAGTCAGCATGTCCACAAAGATTCTCACCAATCTTTATAGATGCACCATAGAAAGCATCCTGGATGGATGCATCACAGTGTGGTCTCGCAGCCTTTTTTCCCAGGGCCACAATAAAACACAGAGAGTCATGAACACAGCTCAGTCATAGAGATGTACAGAAACAGACCCTTCGGTCCAACTTGTCCATGCTGACTGCATATCCTAAATTAATCTAGGCTCATTTTCCAGCACTTGGCCCATATTCCTCTAAACCCTTCCTATTCATAAACCCACCCAGTTGCCTTTTAAATGTTGTAATTGTACCAGCCTCCTCCACTTTCTCTGGCAGCTCACTCCATACATACATGAAAAAGATGCCCCTTAGGTCCCTTTTAAATCTTTCCCCTCTCACCTTTAAACCTATGTCCTCCAGTTCTGGACTCCTACAACCCAGGGAAAAGACACTGTCTATTTACCTTCTCCATGCCCCTCATGATTTTATAAACCTCTGTTTAGTCATCCCTCAGCCTCTGATGCTCCACAGAAAACAGCCCCAGCTGATTGAGCCTCTCCCTATAACTCAAATCCTCTAACCTTGGCAACATCCTTGTAAATCGTTTCTGAACCCTTTCAAGTTTCACAACATGCTTCCTATAGGAGGGAGAGCAGAATTGCATATAATATTCCAAAAGTGGCCTAACCAATGTCCTATACAGCCACAACATGACCTCCCAACTCCTGTACTCCGTGCTGTCACCAATAAAGGAAAGCATACTGAACACCTTCTTCACTATTCTATCTACCTGAGTCCATCATGGAAACAATGAATTGTCTCCATCTATACTTCCCACTGCCTTGGGAAAGCAACCAACATAACCAAAGACCCCTCCCACCCTGGTTATACTCTCCCTTCCACCCTCTTCCGTCGAGCAGGTGATATAAACGTTTGCATACATGTACGAACAGATTCAAGAATATCTTCTTCCCTGCTGCTCTCAGACTTTTGAATGGACTTCTCCCTAATTTTGACCTCTTTGTCTACACCTTCTCTGCGGCTAAAACACTGCATTCTGCATTCTATTCTGCTATCCTGATGTACTTCGTATGGTATGATCTGCCTGTATAGCATACAAAACAATACTTTTCATTGTATCTCAGTACATGTACTGTAGTGATTGTAATGAGGTCAGCCAGGTGGAACTCATAGAATATAAATTCCCTGGTTAGGGCTGTTAATCTGATCCAGTCAGGCGTCCCTGGCTGACAGATAAGAACAGGAGGGTCAGATATCCTGTTCACTCTGAGAGAGCTGGCTCTAAGGGAGCTGTATCAGTGTCAAGGACTATGCATGTGCAAATAAAGGGTGACTTGATGATGGGATATCACCCTCTGTGGAGTTATTTCAGTAACAATGAGAGTGGGATTAATGATGTAACCAGACAAAAGCACCCATTAGCTGAAGTCCATCTGGACTTCAAACAAGCACTACAACTGGTATTATCATTGGAAAATGCATCAAGTGGAGCACATGAGGTATATTGAGTATTCTGATGGATGCAGACACCACTGACAGTCCGACTGAGCTTGGGGAACATGAGTAAAGGCAATTGCACAGCTTCACTCAGGACATATCTTGAACAGAGGGATTCTAGGTCAGCCCACAGCAAAACCCCCAAAAAAACAACCAACCCTCAGCCTAATGGTCAAAACATTCTTCAGGATCTGGGCTGACAAATCGTTGTCATTGCTGCCATTGCTGCGGATTCAGGACAGCAAAAGAGTCCCACAAGACTTAAATGGAGTAAGGGAGTTTTTAGTCCAGTATTCAGGAGAGTGCACACCCAGGAAGGTCCACCTATATCTGGTTTGGAACAGTGAAATTGCTTAGCAACATGCAAATCACAACCCATCAAAATAAACGTCTGGTTAAATGGCCACCTGGTTCTCGTGGAGGTCAAATACTAGTGTGGCTGTTTCAGTGATTGCAGAACAAGTCTTTAACAAAATTTGCACTAGATTCCAACCTTTAAGTACCTGCAAGACCTCAGCTAGACTGGGAACATATACTCGGGAACCTTTACAGATTAGGAGTACACTTTGGTTCTGGTCTCTTATGAGAAGCAGCTTGTTCAGTTACCACTGATATAGTACTAAAATTCTCAGGCCCAAGTTTGATGGGATGAAATTGGTTGAGAAAGATTCACCTAGATTGGCTCAACATTTTTCAATTAGAAGATGGCTGCTGGAGTGAAGCCCTGATTAAATTCATAGAAGCTTTTGAAGGCCTAGGGACTACCAAAGGGGCCAAGGCCACCTTGCATGTTGACCAGGAAGCAATCTCATGATTCTGCAAGGCTCGCCCAGTGCTATTTGCCTTGCGGGCAAAATTATCGGCAGAAATCAGAAGGCTGGAAAGTGAAGGAATTATCAAACCAGTCAAGTTTGCAGAATGGGCAGCAATGGTCATACTGATTGTGAAGCCCAATGGTTCGGTTTGCCTTTGTGGAGATTTTAAACAAAACATAAACTGTTTGTCACACCTGGATAAAGATCCAAACACTTGCATCAGTATTTATACACAAAACTGGTGGGGGGGTGTCCTTCACGAAACTGGTCATGCATACTTGCAATTGTGGTTAGATGAGGATTCTTAGAAGTGTGCTACAATTAATACCCATAAGGTTTGTACCAATACATGAGACTGCTATTGAGGTATTACCAGCCTGTGCAATTTTCAGCACATGATGGAGAACATCTTACAGGGTCTACCTTAGGTCACCATTTATCTAAATGACGTACTAATAATAGGGAAGGCCGTTAAGAAGTATCTAGAGAACTTGGACATAGTCCTTAGATGTTTCTCCCAGGTAGGTGTATACCTTAGAAAGTAGAAAAAGTGTGTTCCAGGCACTCCAAATGACCTTCAAGGGCTACAGCATTCATAAGACTGGATTAAACCTGTTGGAAGATAAAACGAGTGCAATTAAAGGTATCCTGCCTCCCATGTCTGTACCAGAGCTTAGACCTTTCCTTGGGCTGGTGAACTATTATGAAAATTCACACATGTAACCTGACCTCCATCCTGGCACTTTTGCATAAACTCCTAAAAAAGGGTCAGCCTTGGAAATGGTTGCGTAGCCGAGCCATAGCTTTCAGGAAAGTGAAGAAACCGCTATCATCCTCCAAGGTGTTGACACACTATAAGTCCAAGTGAGATCTGATATTGACAGTGATGTGTCTCCATACAGCATTGGGGTAGAATTAACTCATAGGTGATCCAATAGAGAAAAACGCGTATGCATTCAGGACGTTGGCTAATACAGACAGTAAATATGCCCAGATAGGGAAGAAAGGGTTGGCGGTCGTATTTGGAGTCAGGAAGTTCTGCCAATACCTTTTACGGATGTAAATTTGTACTAATAATGGATCATAGCCCCAGGCCGAATTCAGCAATGGGTTCTAAGACTAAGTGCGTATAATTACAAGTTGGAATACAATCCAAGATGTCAAGTAGCAAAGTTATATGCATTGAGCCACCTTCCATTGGCAGATACACCACTGGTTGTACTGCCACCAATGTTGAAGAATCCACAATGGTTTTAAATTTTCTGGAACACATTTCTGGTCTCAGTTGACAACATCAGACTGTGGATGCAGAAAAATCTGGTGTTGGCAAAACTGGAACAGCTGGTGGTGATGGGGAAAACCAAAGAGCCTACTATGTGATATCTGCTTGAAGGCCTTTGAAAGTCGAAGTACATTATGACTCTTGTATACTATTTTCATTCCCTCTTAAAAGAATCCATACTGCCTGTTTTTCAAAGTTCCATGTTCTGTTTCTAGATGCTCTTAATTATTTTTTTAAAGCATAAAATACAGAGACTTTCCTGTTTCTCATGATAAACAGACTGGTCTGTAGTGCTTAGGCTTGATCCTTTTTGCAGATAGGAAAACCATTCATTGCTAGCCCATTGACTCTTCAATAATGCTTCTTTATATCTGTACGGGGCTTTTGCCCAAACTGTTGATTCTCCTGCTCCTCGGATGCTGCCTGACCTGCTGAGCTTTTCCAGCACCACTCTAATCTAGACTCTGATTTCCAGCATCTGCAGTCCTCACTTTCTCCTTCTTTATATTTATCCCTAATGTATTTGAGAATGCGTGGCTGCATGCTATCCAAACCTAAGCTTTAATCTTATTTATGTTTTGCTAATGTGTTAATTTTTTTTCCTTTCTCTGTTGCAACTGTATTAATACGAGGTTAATTGCAAATGTGGTCACTCTCGGTAGAAAGCAAGGCAGTTAGATACCATTTTTCTTGTAGAAGTCCTCAACTATCAAAGTCATAGATTCATACAGCATGGAAACAGACCCTTTGGTCTAACTGGTTACCTGCTTGTTAGTTTTGGTCAAAAACATGAAGGTTAAGTGGGGATATCATGGCCAAATTCAAAATCACCAGAGAAGAAGCAAGTACTGATAATTAAGATCCTTTTCTCCTATTATTAATACTTGAGTGAAGTGAGTAAACAGTGTTTGAGCAGATTAGATGCTAGGAATCTTACTGTGAGTAACTCACTTCCTGGCTCCCAAAGCCTCTCCACAATCTATAAAATACAGTTCAGGACTGCGATGGAATACACCACAAGATATCAGTAGTTGTTAATTATATAGAGTACATAATAAGTAAGTGTTGATCATCATTCAATTAATTTAATTGTTATTTCTCAGAAAACAGTTCATAATAAAGTCACTGTCTCACTAGAGACTTACAAACTTTAAGTTTGACAAATGGAAATGCCAACATTTTAACATATATCATAACATCCACAGTTTTTTTAGATTAATTCTTCAATGGACAATATTTTACTTTAAGCAACTTAATTTCAGGAGGCTTTTACAGCAACAAAAAATTTTGTTGATATTAATATCTTAGCTACAAAGTATTTCATTAGAAGCAATTCTGTTATTACGGATACCATTACTAATAGTATCCAAAGCAGCTCAAAATCATTAACTTGGTAATGTAGAATCACGTAATCAATATGAATACTCTTGCTACTGGCATACACATACCGCCAGCAAAAAATTAAAAACAGTATAATACATTGTGTACAAGTAAAAATGTTGAAATTTTGTCTTGGGCTCAAATGAAATTTCACAATTACCAACATTTTAATTTATTTTGTCTGAATTTTCTATTTCTTTCCTTTTTGCAATACTTTAAAAAAGATTGTGACTAGAAGTGAAAAAAATCATCTTGTGTTGACACCATCTATTTTCTGTAGTGTTAAAACCTAAAACATCTGTGGTAACCCCGTCTGCTAGAATAATAATCAGACATCTTGAGCTGATTAAGGACTTTGATATTTGTTAGTTTCAGTGTGGCTCCAATTCAATATAATGACAGCACAAAAACTGTTCCAAGTGTAATACTGGTTTTGAAATCTAACTCTCAAATATGAAAGAAAAAAAATATAAAAGCGTTGCAGAAGGAAATACATTTGTGAGAATACTCTGGATTGTTTGCTGCAGCTCTTACTGGGAAGCTTCCATTGGACCTGAATCACAAACAACCTTTGAATTTTAACTGCCCTTCACTAGTTTGTGCCATGTTGATCCGGAATATAACAGCTGGTGAACATAGATTTTTAAAAAAATATTTTTTCCCAATGTTTCTCTCAGCAGGCTGACTGTAACACAGTATTGCTGCATAACTCAACTGCCTTGCAATCCACAAAGGGATTGATGGAAGTTTGTTTATTTACTTATTGGATGTGGGTGTCACTGGTTGACCAGCATTTATTGCCCATCCCTAGATGCCCTGAACAAGGTGGTGGTGAACTGCTGCCTCGATCTGCTTGTTGCAAGTAGATCCACAATTCCAAGGGAGGGAATTCCAGGATTTTGACCCA
The DNA here is from genome assembly GCF_047496795.1 of Chiloscyllium punctatum. NCBI lineage: Eukaryota > Metazoa > Chordata > Chondrichthyes > Orectolobiformes > Hemiscylliidae > Chiloscyllium > Chiloscyllium punctatum. Next base: position 2,945,400 of record NC_092746.1, on the reverse strand, counting down.
GAAGCACTGAAGGAATGGTGTTATGTTTCCAAGTCAGGATGGTGAGTGGTTTAGAGGGGAACTTGCAGGTGCTGGTTTTCCCTTGCCCTTCTAGATGGAAGTGGTTGTGAGTTTGCAATGTACCGTCTCCGGGTCCTACAGGGTGCCTTGTCAATAATACACACTTCTGCTACTGAATGACTTCGGATGAATGGAAATAGAGAGGGAAGTTTTAGCAAGGAAAAGGCAATCATGCTGTTTAGTAGTATGTTAACGGATAATTTGGCTTCAATATTTGTAGGGAACCAGTTATAATTGTTTACTGTGTTTCCCACTCTGCTGTCGGCCAAATTCACATGCTGGCAGCTTGCCAGGTGGGAATACCAGCTGCAGTAGGCACAGTCAGAGACCCTTGAGAAGAATCCCACAGATGTTGAGCTGGTTGAAATCATGAAACAAGCTGGAGATTGGGATTTGAAGTAGGGGAGATTGAATATAGGACATCCAGAGATTATGGGGTTTGGTTGGGAGTTGTGGAGATTTGTGTTGGGGTGGGTGGTGTGGTTGCTGCAGCAGCAGTAAGGCAGGAGTGCAGTCAATAGAAGCTGAAACCCAAAGTTCTGTTTCAGGGATAGGAAGTTCCCCAAATGCACCTGCCTCACAATGTGTGCTGTAAAAACACTAGCTTCTTGATCTGAATCTTTGCACTGCTTTGTTTTGTGAGCATTAGAAACCTGGCAGTGGCAAGTGAAATCAGCCTTCTCTATATTGAACATGATAACAAAGTGACCTGCCATTCTGAGATGGGACAGCCACATATTTTGCTCCTGCTGTCAAACAAATATCAATAGGTGTATGTATAGTGAAATGAATGAATGATCTTTGTTGTCACACTTGTATTTGTCAAATGAGTACAGTGAAAAACTTATAATTTACCACTTACAGCACCATCGTAACTACAAAGGTACCGAGCTACAGCTTCTTCAGTTACAAGATTAGTTACAGTGTAACAATGTCACCAATACATGGTACCATCTTAGGTACAATCCTAAGTTACAGAATGGAGAGATGAAGAAATAAAAGCATTTTTGACCATAGGTCAGAAAAACAAGAAGCAAACTTTAAAAAGACAAACATCACAGACTCTGTCTATGCAGCCAACCAGTGCAGGGGGTCTCCAAGTGGTCAGACTGCTGGCTGCCATCACCCTCTGCACTGGGCTGCTGTCATAGTCTAGACTGGGCTACTGCCGTCACAAATGAGTGCATTGTTTAATTTTTAGGGTTTAATCCCCCTCCTTTGATTTCTTCCTATTTATTGTAGAGGAACGGGGCTAATAATCAAACCATTTGCAACTGTACTGTTTTGGCAGTATTCTAATTTATTTCATTGGCACACCTAGGTAACTTAGCTCTTGACAAAAAGCATGCGTGTACACTAGGAAATCATGCTATATCAATCTTTTGGTTTTCTAACCTTTTATGTAAATGAAAAAAAATCACCGACACAATTTTGTTTGTGAGAGTGACTTTATAGCCTGAATAGAATTATGGAAAATATATCTTTGTTTCCAACAAGATGACATTTACAGTTACTGGCAATACCAGAAAACACGTGATAAAAGATAACTTTAAAAGAAACAGAATATTCTGTGTGTACTCAGGAGGGCAGTCAGCATCCATGGAAAGAGAACATTTCAGCTTTGAATCTTTCATGGAAGAAATGTTTCAAATGTGGTTTCAAATGTGCTTCTAAATCAACGTACTGAATAGGAAAACTAACAACGGTGTAACTTATGAAGTGGAATGTAACAGTTAAGATGTGGTGGTTTCCTGCTAGTGCCACTGTGTTGGTTAATATCTCTACTGCATCTTGAAATAATGGCTACAATCACAAATTTAAAGCACTCCACATTAACAAATGTGCCTGAATTTTGTGGTACTTTCTCTTGCCAAGGTTTGACAATTGAGTTGCCACTTCAGACACCATAGGTCTCAATCATTCAATGTTCTGAAAACTCTGAACAGAGGAGTGACGCGGGGTGGGAGGTGGAATTGGAACCAGAGGCACTAATCTCAGGAAAGCATCAATAAGCCACCTTGACCTTTGATTGGATAAGACACTTAGTAGAGTCAAGAGGGAAGCCATTGATAGCTAGTCAGATGAAGGTACTTGCTGCATGCTGGATTCACCCTGGATTAATTTCACATGTCAGAGGGCCAATGCTAGCAAAGATTGCAGATGGATCAGAAGGCCTTCATAGATCTGTGTTCTATGCTGCAGCATTACCTCCAGTTTGTGGAACTCTTATATAATTCAATGCCCGTGCCTCACTGCAGCCTCAAACTTCTGCACAACTTTGTCCCAGGGTTCTACTGGGGACACGAGCAGCATTCTTCAGGCAGCCACTCATCGTGTTGGAAAGTTGTCATTGGACTGACAGAGATCCAGGTAGAAAGATTTGTGGGCCAGTGCAGGTTTCCCACAAGTACAGTTCATGATTACTTGTATCAATGTGGCAATTGGGGCTTCTTGGGACCGCCTTGTGTCATTTATCAAGCAAAAGGAGTGCCATTCCATTAACTTAACTGATATACAAAACCATGGATATAGCCTTCAGGCTGTGCTCAGTTCCCAGGAAGCACTCATGATGCTTATATATTAAACCAGATGTCACAACTCTTTACAGAAATAGATTCTTGGCAATCAGTGTTGGACTGGGAGGACAAAGTTAAAAATCACACAACACCATGTTATAGTCCAACAGGTTTATTTGGAAGCACTAGCTTTCGGAGCGCTGCTCCTTCATCAGATGGTTGTGGAGTATCATATCATAAGACTCAAAATTTATAGCAAAAGATTACCGTGTCATGCAACCGAAATGACATATTGAACTTAACAATCCAGGTTTGTTCAATATATCATTTCAGCTGCATGACACTGTAATCTTTTGCTATAAATTCTGTGTCTTATGATTATATGCTCCACAACCACCTGATGAAGGAGCAGCCCTCCAAAAGCTCGTGCTTCCAAATAAACCTGTTGGACTCTAACCTGGTATTGTGTGATTTTTAACTTTATCTGATTAATGCTGAGCTAATGAACTGGAGGTGTGAACTGTTGAATTGCAGCTGAAGAAGGGTGTAATAAATGACATGATTTAACACAAGCAGATAATCAGTTAGTTGAAATGAATTTCTGCCAGATTGCTTAAGTGAACTTTTTATAATATGCACAACTGAGGATATTCTGGATGTTCATTGTCTGTTGTGCAGTGCATAACCTTGTGACACAACGGGAGGAAGCCTAGCCTACAGCTGTGCTTGAGGACACACACGTCTCACCTGATGAGTATGAGGTTGAGGAGTAAGAGGAGGAGGAGGAGGAAACAAGGCAAGCAGGTCACTAGGTGTATCAGATACAAGAGCAATGGAGAGAGTGGAAGGGAGGTTGTTCCACTAGATCTTCCTGCTATCTTTGTCCATCTATATCTATTGTAACTCTTTATTCTCTTCGCCCTAATATGCTCGACTGACTTCCCTTTAAATGCATATATACCATTCGTTTCCACTGCTTCCTTTAGTAGCGAGCTCCATATTCTCACCATTCCTTGGTAAAGAGGTTTCTTCTGAATTCCCTGCTGCTTTTATTGGTGACCAACCTATATTGATGGACTCTAGTAGTGCACTTTCCCACAACAGTCTGACTGTAATCGCTTTATTAAAACATTTCATCATCCAAAAGACCTTCATTAGACCACTCCTCAACCTTATTTGTTCTCAGGAGGAACGAGACCAGTCTGTCAATCCTTCCCTAATATATATATTTCCACATATTTCTGCCATTATCCTTTATGAACTTCCTCCAATGCCTCTACATCTACTTTAAAAAGTGGTGACCAGAACTACATGCATTACTCTCGAATGTAATCCAACCAAGGTTTGAAAAGATTTTAGACTTTAGAATTTAGAATCCCTACAGTGTGGAAACAGGCCCTTGAGCCCAAAAAGTCCACACCAACCCTCCGAAGAATAACCCACCCAGACCCATATCCCTCCCCAAGTATCCTACATTTACCCCAGACTAATGCACCTAATCTATACACCTGAACACTATAGGCAATTTAGCTTGGCCAATTCATCTTCTACACTCAAATTTCAGGGACTCTCAGAATAATTATTTATCAATGCCCTTTGATAAGCTGCTCCATATTTGCAGCCCCACTGTGGAAATGATAATGTTCCACCTTAACTCATACTCTCTTACAAATTATTTTGTGGGAATTCACACAGTTAACTGGGAGACATTAACACCATACAAGATGTGAGAATAAAGGAAACAACACTCTTTATTCACACACGCGATCATATAAAGTGTGATTCCCTATGCCATCCTCATGTAGCCTCATGCTCTTTCTCATGTGTTTGTAATTGCTAGAAATCTCTGTTCAGGATTCCTTAGTCCTGAGGTGATCTTCCCCATTGATGGTTTCTGGAGATCCTCCTGCCCTTCCTGGAAAATCTGAGGAGAATCTGCAGGGATGCACTGCAAGTCGATGTAATTGCCCTTTGGCTGGTCAGAGCTGTTTGCCAACTACCTGCTCCCTGCTCTATGATCAGAAAAATATATAAAGATCTGGATACGTAGCCTGCTCAATGAGACTCAAGGTTCTGTAGAAGAAGAGCAAATTAAGGTTTGAACTCCATTCAGCACAAGGATTCCTTACTGCCTCTGCAAAACTGATTCTGCTGGCTTATAGTCTCTGCAGACAGGTCCAGATGGCACCTGAACCTTTGACCTCATGACTTCATGCTGGTTTCTGCACCCAACATATAACAGGATTCCTTTTGCATCTTTAACAAGTTAATTAGTCATTACTGTGTAATCAGGTCAGATCACTGTTCCCTCCACTGCTGATTGCTGGAGTTCCCAGCTCTTGATTGGTCAACGGATGGAATTTTCTCATCTGGGTCCTAATACCAGCAGAAGACCAATTAGTCACCTGACTGTGGAAGATTTGTCTGGCTTTCTTGTCTTCATTCACTATCCCTCTTCTAAACCCTCTCTCTTCAGGATTTGGCTTAGAAATGGGAACATTCTGCCCAACATGTTTTTGCAATGGAGATTATAGACCCAGAATAATATATCTAGTTCTCAGGAGAGCAGTGCTTAAATAGGTTACACATCTCTTTTGAAAGGAAAGCTTTTAATTTTATCATCTTATGAAACAAGATCTGAAATGAATACTTCTTTTAGGTGAGTAGAATCTGTTGCTGTCCAGGTCACTGCTACCCTGAATGTCTTTTCCTCCAGCTCCTTCCAGGTTGCTGCATGAATTTGCAATCTGTCCTCCCATTAAGCAGGTAATTGATGTATTTATTGCAGAAAACCCTTTTACTTTGGACATCTATAAGAAGCAGGGTAATGCTACAGGATTCACGTAGATTGTATGGTTGTTTGAAAGTCAAAATGTCATTGATGACATCCATGCAGCCTTGCGGGTTCCTATCCTTTGACACCCCAGCCTCAATAAATTATCCTTATTAACATCCAAGGTCTATGATCACCAGAGGCAAATGGCCAGATTGGGGGTGGGGGGGTGGAGGTGGTGGTGGTGGTGGTAGGATGTTTAGTCCCCAATGATCATGGAGACTTGCATACAATGCTTGCTGCTGGTTGGTGTGCTAATTTGATGCCTCCCTTCCCACTTGGACCACTTGCCTAGTCAGTTTTTAGATCCTTGGAGATGTCTGCAGTGGGAAGACCACCTGGAGGAGGATTCCAGCAGCAGGCCTTCCCTGATTGCCTGGCTTCAGCTGGAAATGCAGACTGTCATGTGGAGGGATTCACACTGAACAATGGTGGCCTGGCTGAGGAGTCTATTTTTATTTTATAAATTGGAGAGTGGGCAGCTCCACATTCTCACCTGAAAAGGCAATCTGCTGTTATGACGATGTTGCATTGTAAAAATTCGTTATCCTCCAAATGTTGTCCTTTCTTGATAAAAGAAAGGCAGGCTTATTGGGAGCCATTGCTATCTTCTCCACAATTGCATCATAAATTCTCTAAGGACTCTATGCTAGCGCAAAGACTCATGCAAATATGATAAGGCCAAATGTGATAGCTTGGCAATAACACTCCAGTATTTCTGACTCTCTGGCCCGTGCCACTTTTTTAGGGCCCTGCCACTGCGTGACTAAGTACTTATCTGTGCCAGATAATGTGCTGCTTATTCGGTTCAGTTAGTTTGATGCTTGGCAATTTAGAACAGAAACTGTTGGAGTGCACTCTCCAAGTAAGTTCAGTGTGGATGCAACTAAAAAGGCTTCAATGGTAACTTGCAAACAATTTTTGTAGGGCGAGCAGCATTATAGAATGTCCTATCGAAATAATATGGATTTCTATTGTCCTGGGCACTGGTTTGATTTGTCTTCACTTACACAACCCTTAGTTGATCAATCCATATTAAGATGATAACTCCATAAGAGATATGAGCAGGATTAGGCCACTCAGCACATAGAGTCTGTCCTGCCATTCAATCATGGCTGATATATTTCTCAACCCCATTCTCCTACCTTCTCCCCATACCCTTTGATTCCCCTCACTAATCAAGAACCTATCTATCTCTGGCTTAAAAACACTCAATAACCTGGCCTTCGCGGTTTTCTATGGCACTGAATTCCAAAGATTCACCACTCTCTGGCTGAAGATTTTTGTTCTTAACTCAGTTGTGAAGGGTCTTGCCTTCTCTCTTAGCCTGGGCCTGTGGGTCCAAGTCTCTTCTACTAGTGGGAACATCATCTTCATACCCACTGTATTGAAGACCGTCAGTATTCTGTAAGTTTCAAAGAGATCCCTCCTCATCCTTTTACACTTCATCAAGTGCAGATTCAGTGGCCTCAACTACTTCCTGTATACAAGCGTTTCATTCTTGGAATTATTCTTAGAAACCACCTTGGACCCCTCCAGTGCCAACTCACCCTTTTTTAAATAGGGGATCCAAAACTGCTCACAAAATTCTCAATGCGGTCTGACTAGAATCTTATCCAAAGATGTGCCGGTCAGGTGAATTGGCCCTGCTAAATTTCCCAAAGTATTAGGTGCATTAGTCAAGGGTTATTATAGGGTAGGGAAATGGATCCGGGTGGGTTACTCTTCGGAGGGTCGGTGTGGACTTGTTGGGCCGAAGGTCCTGTTTCCATACTGTAGGAAATCTAATCTAACCTTGTACAGCTTCAGAAATACACCCTTATTCTAGTGCTGTCAACATTAATACTAGCATTGCATTTGCCTTCTCTTTTTTATAGGTATTTTTATTGAAAGAAAAGGAAATTTTTAAACATTTTTTACAAAATTATGAAGTAATACAAGCAAGTATAAAAACCAATATAAAATTAAATAGATAAGAAAAAAAAGAAATAAATAATAACCAAAACACAAAAAAAGGGAAAAACCCAACTAACTACTAATCTATTCTACAAACAACCAAAACATAAAATAGAATATCATACATTACGAGCAAAAAATAACTGAATAATTAAATAACTAAGTCCATGCTCAAAATGGATTTACATCAAGTCATAATAAAACCTGTATTTATACGGGATTCCACCTCCCGGCCCCCCCCCCCCGGATCAGCCAGAACCACTACCACAGCCCGACAAAAGCCCTGGACAGTATGGCCGAAATATCTGTGTCGATATAGTTCAGAAAGGGCTGCCATATTTTATAGAATAATTCAGTTTTTTGGTGCACCATATTTATGAGGAAGTCAAGGGGAATATATTCCATGATTAATCTGTGCCAATTCGAAAGTCCTGGAGGACCCTCAGCTGCCCAATTCACTGGGATATTTTTCCATGCACAAAAGGAGAGAATGGAAAATAGTTTCCTCCCGTGCATGTCCAGGGAGGGCAAGTCTGAAAAGCCCAGGAGAAGAGATACTAATCCAATCTAATCTCCATACCTAAGATCTCTGTCAGGGCATGTGCTACTCTGTCCCAGTACCGACAGATCTTGTAACGTGTCCATAAACAGTGCGTGAGCGTGCCCGCTTCAACTTTGCATTTAGGACACATTGGGGATGGTCCTACCTTAAATTTTGCGAGATGTTCAGGTACTATATGAGCCCTATGGAGTATCTTTAATTAAATAGCTTGAGTTCTACTGCAAAAAGAGATCTTTCTGGCATTTTCCCTGATGTCCTTCCATATTTCTAAAGAGATTTCTAACCCCAATTCTTGGTTCCAAGTTTTAAACAATCGTTCCATGTCTTTCGATACCCCATTATATAATGAGTGATAAAGAGTACTGACCGAGGGTGGACCGATTGGCCATAGCACTCTTCTTTCCCTATCCAATTTGTAGGGACTGTCTAATAATGTGATTATAATCTCGTATTTGGAGATACCGAAAAAGGTCTCCATTAGGCAGTCCAAACTTCTGGTGCAACTGCTCAAAAGACATCATAACTTCTCCATCAAACAGGTCCCCCAAGCAAGAGATACCTCTGGACCTCCAGGTTTTAAATGTAGCATCTGTCAGCCCTGGCTGAAAACCTGATGCTCCCACTATAGGAGTATAAGGAGAGGTTTTCTGTAGGTTACCCTCATCTTGCTGCATTATCCTCCAGGCTTTAATTGTATTTAATACAATAGGGTGTTTGCAACAGTCCATAATAGCTCTCATCTTATCTAAAAATAAAAGATTGATGAGGGGACATTTTGCTTGGGAGGTCTCAATGTCTAACCAAATTGATTGTGGGTCACAAGAGACCCAATCAACTACATAAGATAAAAAAGAGCTCAACTGATATCTCCTAAAGTCTGGAAAATCCAGTCCTCCCTTCGCCTGTGGAAGCTGCAGCTTTTCTAATTTGATAAGGGGCCGTCCGTGATTCTAAATAAAGGAACCAAGCCAGCCGTGTAGCTTACGCATTGCCAGTCTCGGCAACGTTAGAGGGACCATTCTCATAGGATATAGGAGACGAGGCAGAATATTCATTTTAACTAGAGCTACTCTGCCTAACCAGGATATTGGGAGATCTCCCCAGTGTTGTAGGTCCTGCCTTATTTTCTCTAGTAGGTGCACAAAATTGGCTTTATACAGCTGACCAAATACTGGGGTGATAAAAAAACCTAAGTATAGAAAACCCTCCAGTGACCACCGAAAGGGAAAGCAAAATCCGTCTGATAAATTGGATAAACTAGAGAGACCACCCAATGGCATGGCCTCCGGTTTCATAAAATTGATTTTATAGCCTGAGAACATACTAAATAGATTGATAACTTGAATTAGGCGGGGCACAGATATCCAAGGATTACTTAAGAAAAGGAGGACATCATCTGCATAGAGAGTGATTTTATGCTACCCGAACCAACCCTCGGAGCCGCTGTGTTAGTGTCAGTACATGTAGCTTCTGCTAGTGGATCGATTACTAGCGTGAACAGTGAGAGAGGACATCCCTGACGACAGCCCCAACCAACACTGAAGCTATCCAAGCCTAAACCATTGGTGATCACAGCTGCTTTGGGGTCATTGTATAGTATTGAAACCCATTTAGAAATTACCTCTCCGACACCGAACTTTCCAGTGTATAAAAAAGATAGGACCATTCTACCCGATCGAATGCCTTCTCTGCATCCAAGGAGACAACTAGCCCCAGTATTCTTCCTTGTTGACAGGCTTGTATCATATTTAAGACGCTTCTAATATTGTTAGTTTATCTATGGCCCTTGATAAATCCCGTCTGGTCCTCTTTTATGATGTATGGTAAGACCCTCTCCAGTCTTAATGCTAATGTTTTAGAAAGGATTTTAAAATCCACATTTAGCAAGGATATTGGTCTATATGATGAACAATCTTCTGGGGTCTTTCCATTTTTAAGAATGAGAGAAATATTTGCTTCCCTCAACGAAAGTGGGAGGCAGCCCTGATTATGTGAGTAATTATACATGTCTACAAGTGGACCAGCCAGTTCCCCTATAAATTCTTTATAAAACTTCAACTGGAATCCATCTAGTCCAGGCACTTTGCCACTCTGAAGCTGTCTAATTGCATCGAGTACTTCCTGGGTTGTCAGGGGAGCATTCAGGATCTACACCTGCTCCGAGGTTAAGTCTGGAAAGGCCAAGTTTTTAAAGAAGGACTCCATTTTCTCAGTTCTATCCTCACAGTCCTGCGATTTATACTGTTCAAAATAGAACTTTCTAAAGGCTGTATTGATTCTTTTACAATCACAAGTCAAAGTACTAGCACTTTCTCTAATGGACATAATAATTTGAGGGGCCTTTTTCTCCCTAGCAAGATACACTAGGTATCTGCCTGGCTTGTCGCCATGTTCATATAATCTTTGCTTTGCAAATAATATTTCCCTCTTTGCTGTTTGGATAAGTGCGGTATTCAAGGCTGTCCTAAGGGCTGTGATCCTTTGTAGCTTAGTAATAGAGGGCCTATCAATATACACTACCTCAGCTGCTTTCCAGCGACCCTCGAGCAGGCGCAGTTGTTCTCCCTTTTGTCTTTTCTGGGTCACACAATATGAGATGACCAAACCTCACGCACCAGCCTTAATGGTCTGCCACATTATTGACGTGTTATTGGCCGCACCTGAATTAGTTTCCACACAGGTTTTGAATTCCTGAGAAAAATATTTTATAAATTTGCTAGTCTTCATTAAAAAGGAATCCATACACCAAGGGGTCTGTCCCATCGTCCCTAGTCTTTACTTCCATATATACTGCGGCATGATCAGAGATTGCTATATTACGTATTTTACAGGATAATATGGAATTCACAAGGTTCGAGGGAGCAAAGAATATATCAATTCTAGTACGACACTTGTGTGGGTTAGAGTAGAAAGTAAAGTCTCTGCCCTGGGGGTGAAGGCACCTCCACACATCTACTAGCCCTAGCTCCTTACTAAGATCCACCAATTGAGCTATACCCATAGTACGCTTAGGTATCCTATCTGTTTCTGAGTCCATAATACAATTAAAATCTCCTCCTATAATTGTATGGCGGGGCCCCAAAAGCCATCAACTTAGAGAATGCTTCCATTACAAATTTGAAGGGGTGCGCCGGGGGGCGATAAATATTCAAAATCCCGTACTCCTCTCCATATGTTAGGGCTTTGATCAGTATATACCGCCCAGACTCAGCTTTTATCTGGCTTAAGATTTGGAAAGAAAGATTCTTCCGAATGAGAATGACTACTCCCCTACTTTTGGAACTGAAAGATGAGAAAGAAGCCTGATTGAACCCACCCTGTTACAACTTTAAGTGCTCTTTGTAAAGTAAATGTGTCTCCTGTAAAAGAGCTATGTCAACCCTTTCTTTTTTTGAGATTTGACAATATCTTCTTCCTTTTGATTTGTGAATTACTCCCCTTGACATTCCAAGTGCACCACCTAAGCAAATAGCTAGCCATGATGGTCCAGGCCAGCCTGAGATCCCTCAGGAGGAAGAACCCCACTCAAAACACCTTGAATAAAGATCATAGAAAATTCACAAAAGCAAAAATTCTTTAAGACATTTATACCAACACATTAAAAACTATTCCTCAGTAAAAACAAAAAAAAAATGTAAAACACATTTAAAAGGAGACTTTCCCCCTTGCTCCCAGGGGGCATAACTACCTATCAATAGCCCCACTATAACCTCTCCTAACTAGTGCCCTACCCTCAGCCCAGGCATTATAGAATGGGATAGACAAATTCGAGTGTTCTATGAAACCAAAGTTAAAAGTGAGTGACCCCCCCCAACCCGACACCAACACATAGGTGCATTTAGCAAGCATAATACAAAATATAAATATATAAAACTACAGAGTTACAATTCTAGCAAGTATCAGATAACTAAGTAAAATGTCAGGAGAAGAAAACCCCTTTCTAAAAAAATAGGTAGAACAAAACCCCCTTCTCATACAAATCGAATAAGCCGCACGGCCGGAAAACAAAACAAATAGAGAGTAACAAATAAGACCCCTAGGAAAGATAATGGGAAAAGAAAGATGAAGAAGGAGAAAAAAGGGGTAAACCGGGGTGGGGGACAAAAAAAAGTTATCCATATGGTTTAAGTTCCATAGTCACCATTTAAGAGAGTCTAAGAATTCTGTAGCATTTTCCGGTGATCCAAAGTTATATACGGATCCTTCGTGGCTAAAGTGCAGCATTGCCGGGTACCACAAGGAGTATTGGATATTTAGGTCTCTTAGACGCTTCTTCGCCTCATCGAATGCCCTCCTCTTGCAGACCTCAGCTGGAGAAAAATCCTGGAATAACATTATCCTGGCACCCTTGTGCATCATGGCCTGGGAATCATGCCCCAGGCCTCTGGAGGCTTCCAGGAGCATCTACTTCTCTCTATAACATTGGAGCCGGAACAGAACTGGGTGGGGGCGCTGGTCTGACCCAGACCTGCGTACAGCAATCCGTTGGGCACACTGCACCCGCACCTGGTCTGGTCCCGACTCCAACTTTAATATCTGAGGGAACCATTGCTCCAGAAAGTCTACAAGCTGGCCTTCCTCTTCCCATTCAGGAAGGTCCAGCAACCGAATATTTTTTCGACGACCCCGATTATCGAGGTCGTCGATGTGCTCCTGCAAGGTCCAGACTCGCTGCTCGAGAGCTCGGACCCGGTCCATGGCTGACTCAACAGCAGTCTCTGAGGTCGTGGCCTTTAGCTTCGCCCCTCCGACACGCTGTTCAAACATCTTGATTTCTCGGTCGTGCTTCGGCAGGTAAGTCCCCCGAAGCAGCCGCAGACTCCTCTGCTACTGCGGAAAGGGGTGGGAGAGGGATCCCTGTCTGTTACGAACTGCGGGAATTTTTGCCCTTAGTCATTTTATTAACAAGACCAAACTGTCCAAGTTTGATGTAAAATGACTATCTCAGCTGGGCAAAAACTATTTTAAATGATTTAAGAGGTGTGGTAAGGCGGGTGCCTCACTTTGCCTGAGTCTTAGGCAGAGCACAATAGACTCAGACTTGCTGGGTCACCGCCATCTTAGATCTCCTCTGCATTTGCCTTCTTAACTGCCAACTGAACCTGCATGTTAACCTTATGAGAATTCTGATCTAGGACACCGCAGTCTATTTATTCTTCAGATTTCTGAATTCTTTCCCCATTTAGAAAATGTACACCTCTGTTCTTCCTCTCAAAGTACATAATCTCACACCTTCTCACATTGTATTCGATCTGCCACTTCTTTGCCCACTCTTCTAGCCTATCCAGTCCTTCTGCAGCCTCCCCACTTCCTCAACAGTATCTGTTCCTCTTAGCTGTTTTTGTGTCACCTGCAAACTTAGTATCAGTGCCTTCAGTTCCTTTATCCAGATTGTTATAGGTTAAGCTCCTATGAGGTTTGGGACTTGGGTAAGGGCAGCATGATGGCTCAGTGGTTAGCATTGCTACCTCACAGGACTAGGTACCCAAGATTGGTTCCATCCTCGGGCAACTGTCTGTGTGGAGTTTATATGTTTTCCCCGTGTCTGCATGGTTTCCTCCACCAGTCTAAAGATGTGCCGGTTAGGTGGATTGGCCACGCTAAATTGCCCATAATGTCCAGTGATGTGCAAGGTATGTGTATTAGCCATGGGAAAAACAGGGTTACAGGGCTAGATTGGGTGGGGGGGGGGGGTGGGGGGGGGGGGGGGGGGGGGGTGGTAATGGTTAGTCTGGGTGGGATGCTCTTCAGAGGGTCGGTGTGGACTTGATGGGCCCAATGTTGGGATTCTATGATTCCTAGGTCCTGCACTGCTGCAAAACTACTTTCTACTTCCTACTGTCTCTATTCATAGTGGGCAGCATCAAGGTCTTTGCCTAGCAAGTGACTATTGTCTGACCCTCAGATGTTTCAGCAAGCTGTATTTGCTCTACTAATCTCAGTAATACAGTAGTTTATTCCATTCTGTCTTTGCAGTCTTGATAACATGTCACTGTTGATTTCAGTGTTTTATCATTATGTCACTAACATACTTGTTCTCATTATGAGATATACCTCTTACTACACAATAATGGTAAAAGTTCTCACGCAGCATTGTTTCTTCCCTTCCCCAGTTCCCCCTCCCATGCCAGCACATCCATTCTATATTCTTTACTGCCAGAGCCTCATAGCCTCTGAGTACTCAATATTGCACCAGCTTAATTCTCTCAAATTGTACCAGAGTGCCATATGGGATGGGCTGCTCATCAGTTTTATGTAAATGAGAACTAAGCGTCAAAACGACTGCAACATTTTTCTGTCAGGGCTGGCACTGGCCTTGTGGAAGCGAAGCCTCGGCCTGCCCAAAATTGAGGGGCAGGATGTTTTGTCCCTGATGATTATGGAGGCTTTCATATATCACAATGCTTGTGACTGGTGGGTATGTGAATTGGCACCTTACTTTTCCCTTGGGCCACTTGGAGGTGTCTGGTGTGGGCAAATTGCCTGGAGGGTGCCTTCCAGCACTAGGCCTGACCTGTTTGCCTGGCTTCAGCTGGAGAAGCTGGCTGGTTTGTGGCGGGATTCACACATTGGTCAGACTGTAGAATCTATTCTTATTTTGTAAATTGGAGAATGGGCAACTTCACATTCTCACCTGAAAAGGCAATCTGCTGTTTCTTCTGGGGTGGAAAGCCTCCTACTGATCCTGCAGCCTCAAGAGCCTATCCTCCATCTTTGAGGTAGAAAACCCATCCTCTAGCCAATAATAGGCTGTTCAGAGAAAGCCCCAGCAGAGTGAATAATCCCCAGAGAGTGCACGGCTGTCACCTCCATTTGACAATGAATATTAGCTTCCAGACTCAAAAAGCACAATCCTGTCCCTGCACCTGATTGACTCAAATATTATATCCATGAGAAAGTGAATTACTTTGTTTGTTGTTTAGATCTCTTATATCTCTAGGATTTTTTAAATTTTAAACTTATTAGAACATCTGTAAAATTCTCAAGTTTCAAAATCAGGTGGAGTCATTAAAACTACATTTTTATTAATTTATAATTTCTTAACTATTTTTGCCTTTTCTAGGCATCAGTGGGTTTGAGCATTTCCAATCTCAGTGAGATACAGGGCAAAGAGACATCAATTACTGACAGTTCAACGCAAGCATCAACTTTATCCCGGACAGTGTCTGCAACCCGATCTGAAAAGGTAAACATGTTGTGGATCAGGTTATCTATTGAAGTATCAAACAGCAAGTTTTAAGTTAATGCTGAACTGAGCATTAAATATCCTGAAGGTTACTGCTGTACTGATTCAGGTGTATCGTATTATTCTCCTCTGTACGTCACTTCAAAGGATCTGTTTCAGTTATTTTAGAAATGTAAAATGAGCTAAAATAGGAACTTGAATAAAGCTTTTAGTTAGCCAACAAATAATTAAAACTCACCTTTACTTTAAAATGATCAAGGTGAGCATAAAATGCTAGAAATCCAGTGCAGGTCGTTCAATGTCTGCTATGACAAAAGCAAGCTATGGTGTGCCTGGTACATGTTACACCAGTTTTCAGAAATGAAGATTGAAAGAGATACTTTTGTGAGGTCAAAAATTGAGGGGAAAGGGGGGAGAGGAGAGGAAACGAAGGTGGAGGAGAGGATCATGGATTCACTAGTGCGCTTGAGCTTTTTTCTCATCTTTTTATTTGTCACAAATTTCTAAAGCTTCTATCTTATTCCCTCCTGTTTACTTTCACCTCTGCTTTATTCCTTAATTTCAGTTATCTTTTTATATCTTTGCGTTAGGTCAATGGCAGTGATAAATTATAACACTGAGTGTAGTGTACAACAGGGATTCAAAGTCAACTTTTCCACCCTCACCACAGAACCCCCTCGGCAGTGTTTCTTATTATTCACTCAAGGGATGTGAGCATCTCTGGCTAGGTCAGCATTTATTGCCCATCTCTAATTGCCTAGACATAAGTAAAGAGTCAATTGCATTACTGTGATTGTGAAGTCACATGTAGGCGAAACCAGATGAGGATGGCAGTCTCCTTCCCTAAAGGATGTTAGTGAACCAGATGGGTTTTTTTTCCTGACAGTCACCAATGGCTCTATGGTCATCATTAATTCCAGCTTCTTTATTGAATTCAAATTCCACTATCTGCCATGCTGCGATTTGAACCCAGATTCATTAGCTGAGTTTCTGGATTAATAGTCTAATGATGATACGATTAAAGCCATTGTCTCTCCACAATGTTCAAGAAAAGGTTGATCAAGATATTGTGAAGTATGTGGAATTCCTTAGGTCCTGGACTACTTTGATTACCATGAAGGCCTGTTAAGAACCCTTGAACTACTCAACAGGTGGTAAAGCAGCCTCAATGACAGAACAGCTGGAAGATGTGCCTTTTGGAGAATCTTAATGGCTGTTCTGTCAGATGAAGGCTGCAACAGAACCAAACACCCCAATTGCTAGTTTCCTTTCCATCAATCAAGGATTTGTTCTGTCAAGATACATGCAGAAGCTGGTGTGCAATGGTTTCTCAATGCTAAAAGATGTCAACCACAGGCATCTTTCTTTCCAAACTAATCCTCTGAGTCACTGGTGACTGGCAAGTGGAGATGGAAGAAAGATTACGTTGCCTGAAAGCTCCTATTAATGCTGTGCTACAGAAGCAGCAGTTTTAAAATGGTGGGCTGATACTTAGACAGAACAGTGGTGCCTTTCAGTAGGTGTAACTGTGGCTAAGTAGCTCTCTTTGGATTACCTCTGCTCATCTTGATTTTAAAAATCACAAGAGGAGGTTATAGGCCAACAAGTTTATTTGGAAGCACTAGTTTTCAGAGCACTGCTCCTTTATCAGGTACCTGAAGGAGTAGTGCTCCGAAAGCTCGTGCTTCCAAATAAACCTGTTGGACTATAACCCGGTGTTGAGTAATTTTTAACTTCGTCCACCCGAGTCCAACATCGGCTCCTCCACATCTCGATTTTGGGAAGGGTGCCCCAAACATAATGTTTCACCACTATCGACTGGATAGTCATGTCCAGAGGGATCACTTTAAGATCATAACAAATAGGAACAGGAGTAGACTATTTGGCCCCTTGAGCATGCTCCACCATTCAATAGGATCACGGCTGATCCAACATTCTTCATGTCCATTTTTCTGAATTTCTCAATAAGCCTTGATTCCCCTACTTATTAAGAACCTATCTCAGCCTGAAAGATATACAAGGATTCTGCCCTCACAGGTCTCTGTGGCAAAGAGTTCCAAGCTCCACTCTGAGACAACAATTTCCTCCTTATCTCAGTCATAAATTAGCACCCCTTTATTCTGAGACTATGCCCTCTGGTCATAAACTCTCATGAGGGAAAAGTTCCTTCAGCATTATTCTGTCAAGCCCTTTAAGAATCCTGTATGTCCCAACAAGATCACCTCTGTTTCTTCTAAACTCTAGTTAGTAGTGTTTTAGCCTTTGCCCATAACTCAATTGCTCCATAACAGGGATTATCCCAGTGAACTTTCTCTGAACTGCTTCCAATGGAATGATATCTTTCCCCAAGTAAGGGGACCAAAGCTGTTCAAAGTCCTCTAGAAGTAGTCTTACCAGCATCTTGTACAGTAGCAGTCAGACTTCCCTACACTTATACTCCAAGCCCCTTGCAATAAGGGCCAATATTCCATTTGCCTTCCTAATTACCTCCTGCACCTGTGGTGGAAATGTCCAATTGGAACAAGTAGCGATGTTTTGGACCTAGACCATTAGGACACTCATGGACACATTTGCAAATGGACACACAGAACATCACACTGCACTTGTTGCCAAGGAAATCTGGCAATGTGACTCCAATATCATTGCACTGGCAGTGGAGAAGATCCTGTGCTTTTCCAGCACCACACTCTCAACTCTAATGTCTAGCATCTGCCGTCCTCACTTTCAGCTAGTGAAGAAGAGCAACTCAAGGAACACCTCGGTTGGTGTTCTTCCTTCTGGGAAGAAAAATCAGAAGAACTCAGAGCTCATAGAATTGGATCTGCCATTAAGAATGAACTTGTCAAACAGCTTCATGAATTATCTCTTGGAAACAATGAGCACCTCATGACTCTTCTCAAACTGACCTAAAACAAGTATGTGTTGGGTACACGTACCCCAATCCTAGCCACCAGTGACCAAACCATGGAAGGTTCTTTGCCAAAGTTGGATCTTTGAGCCTCTGAGGGAAGGTGAGGTTTATTCTTATTGAAGATGTCAATGCTACAGCAGGAAGAGATTCCAATCTCTGGAATAGAACCATAAGCAAGAAAAGAAATGCCAGTGTATTCTTCTGCTTATCAGATGTACAGAACATCAGCTCATTGTCATCAAGACCTTTCAGAGTTTTGTCAGAAAAGCAGTACAAAATGTTATGGCAACACCTATGGTCCAAATACTAAGAGCTGATTGATTACATCATCATCAGAGCCCATAATCACAAAGACACATGCACTACCAGAGCAATGACAGGAGCTCACGCCAGTTCGTAAACTTGATTTATTAATTCAATCACTTCCATCAAGCTGTCTCCCAGACAATAGAGACAACACAGATCTATGAAAATTCAATATCAAATCTCTTGAAGAAACTACTCACAAGAGACCAGTAACAGAAATATCTTGGAGCAAAGCTTTCAAACACCAGTCAAGAACAGAAGAGTGCACATAGCTTGGGATGTCTTTAATTCCAAAATCTTTAATGCCCACAAAGAGACACTTGATTTTTTTTTGTCAGGAAACATCATGACTGGCTTGATGAAAGTGATTAGAGTACCAATGAACTGCTTTGATTATAAGTACAAGACTTTATTTCTTGGCTTTGTGGAATGGCAAAAACTCAAAAGAAAACAAACTGGCTTACCAACAAACAAAGGCGAGGTACAAAGGAGCACCAAGGCATAAATACCAAGAGCGTGGAAAACACACCAAAGGACATTCAACATTTTAATATCATAAATGAAATCCAAGTACTTGAGGACCAGCTTAATTGATGCCTAAGGATAAGAGAAGGGAAGTTGTCAAAATCCTTTGGAGGAAGCTCAACTCCATCTCACAACACCCATTTAGAGACAAGCTCAGACCTTGGCCAACATCTAAGGAGGTGATGAAAATTATCATGAGCTGAAGAGTAACAAAAGAGTAGGAGTTAATGGAATGTTTAGTGAAATCTTTAAGCACTAGGAAGAGTGACTAACATCACTGTAACACACAGGCTCCTTACCAGTTTGAGATTAAGTGTCATGAGGTGCTTCAAGAACTCATCCTACTGTTCTAAATTGAAGAGGAAATTCCAACTGGTCCCAAGGATGTGAGTGTCTTCATCACAGGGAACAAATCCAACTGTCAGGATTACAGAGATGTTTCCCTGCTTTCCAGTGCAAGAACAATAATTATAAGAATCCTTCTGAATCAACTCAACACATTTCTGAAGAATTACCCTCCAATTTTCAAAGTGGGATTAGGCTGACAAGGGCATTATTTCCAAAGCTTGCCAAGTATAAGAAAAATGTTACTTTGTTGCTTTGACTCGACAAAGTCTTTTAATCCTGTAGGTCACGTTGCAGTTTGAAAATTTTGTTGAAGTATGGATGTTCCCCAAAATTTGTCACAATCCTTTGCCTACTTCATGGTGATATGCAATAAGTTATCTTGAATAATATTTTAAATAATTATCTTTAACAATGGATCCTTCATAGACCCCTTTGAGATTAGGACAGGAGTCAAACAAAGTTATATCATTGCCTTACATTTTTATTTGATCTTTGTAGCTGTCACTCTCAATTTGAATACAGACAAGCTTTCTGCTGGAATGCATTTTATTTATTGAATGGACAGCAAACCGTTTAACCTCAGACGACTCCAATCAAAAACTAAGACCAAACCCTTGAACTCTAACATGATGCTGTTGCTATAATTGTTGTGTTAGAAATGGATTGTTAGATAGTTATTCATGTATTTACTGAGGTACATAAGAAGAAGGGACTTGCACACAACATTGAGAAAACCATAGTCCTCCATCAGCAAACTGCAAATACACATGCCTCAGCCTAATTAGTTAGAATTCCAGATGGAATACATGGAACATTTGGAATACTTCAAATATCTTTAACAGAACATTGCCATTGTCAAAGAAACCCAGCATTGCCTAAGACCACTTCTGCAACTACACTGGCACCATCCCTCACCTCTTTCTAGGCTATATTGATGATTGCATCATCAAGGAGGTTGAGCAGTTCATCAACTTTGCCAACACCCCACCGTCAAATTCACCTGGACCGTGTCTGACATCTCCCACTCCTTCGTGGACCTGTCCCTCCCCATCTCCGGAAACTGACTCACCACTGACATCCATTTCAAACCCACTGACTCCTGCAACTACCTCACCTACCCTCCTGCAAAAATGCTATCCCATACTCTCAATTTCTCCACCTCTGCCACATTTGCTCCCAGGATGAGGAATTCTACTCCAGGAAATCCCAGAGTCCTCCTACTTTAAGGACCATAGTTTCCTCTCCTCAGTAATTACAGATGCCTTCAACCACATCTCCATTTCCCACACTTCTACCCTCAAACCCCCTTCTCCCCAACAACAGTAATGAGAGAGTCCCCTTAGTCCTCATGACCCACCCCATCAACCTTTCCATGCAATGCATCATCCTCCGACATTTCTGCCAGCTACAATCAGATTCCACCACCAAAGATATTTATTTCCCAACCCATGTCCACTTTCCCGAAGGACCATTCATTCCTCAACTCCCTTATCAACTCTACACTCCCCACCAACTTCACCACACCCAGTAACTTTTCCTGCAACCGCAAGAGGTGCAACATGTGTCCCTACACCTCCCCTCTTGCCTCCGACCAAGGCTCTAAACAATTCTTCCAGATTCAGCAGAGATTCACCTGCATTTCATCCAACCTGATCTATTGTATCTGCTGCTCCCAATGTGGTCTCTTCTATATTGGGGAGACCAAATGCGGACACAGGGACACATTCGCGGAGCATCTGCACTCTGCACGCATCAACCAACCTGACCTTCCAGTTGTTATCCATTTTAATTCCCCGTCCCCTAATGACATGTCCATCCTTGGCCCCCTCCATGGAGGAACAGCTCCTGATATTTTACTTGGGGAGTTTACAGCCCAATGACCTCAATATTGACTTCATCAGCTTCAAAATCCCTCTACCCCCAGCCTTATCTCATGTCCAGCCCTTCCCTTCCTCCTTCCTGACCTGACCTAACCTGTCTATCTTCCTACTCGCCCATTCGCTCCACTCTTCCCACTGACCAATCACAATAGTCCCCTACCTGCATCCACTTATCACCACCCCACCTCCCCTTCACCAGCCCCATCCCCTTCTCTCTATTTACATCTGGGATCTCCTCCCTCTACCCAGTGTTGACGAAGGGTTCTGCCCCGAAACATTGAC
The DNA here is from genome assembly GCF_047496795.1 of Chiloscyllium punctatum. NCBI lineage: Eukaryota > Metazoa > Chordata > Chondrichthyes > Orectolobiformes > Hemiscylliidae > Chiloscyllium > Chiloscyllium punctatum. The sequence goes on along the minus strand of NC_092746.1, from coordinate 2,924,035 downwards.
TTTCCTGCTCCTCGGATGCTGTTTGACCAGCTGTGTTTTTCCATCTGTACATCTATTGACTTTGGCTTCCAGCATGTGTGTTCCTTACTGTCTCCATTTCCTAAAACCTGCTGGTGAAGCCATTGGTTACCTGAGGATGTGAATGTTTGAAGATTCCAACATAAAACTGAAACCAAGCTCTTGGTTTACCGTATGATGGTAATACCCACCTTACTGTATGTGACTAAAGTATGGACGTTGGATTAGCCATTCCGTTGAATGTCAGACACCATGTTCTCAAAACAATTTGTCTTCTTCACAGTAAGTCAGGGCAAATGCACCACAGCAAGACAGAAAAAAAAATTCAAGGATATGCCAACAGGAAGAAATGCAATATCACCCTGGACTGAACCAGATGGAGGCAGATTCTGTAGGAAGATTTCCAGCATTTTGAAACTGAAAAATGGCACTTTTGAGAGGAAAGGTGCAAGAGTCAAAATGGATAAGACATGACATGAGCTAATAATATGCAATCAGTCAGCCCACAACAAATGCCTAACATGCCATAAACTTTGCAAATTGTGAATCAATCTCATGAGTCACCTTTGAACTTGTGAAATACAATCATTTGTGTGTGTGAATTAGGAACAGGAGTAGACCACTCAGCCCTGGAGCCTGCTGTAATATTCAATAAGATCATGACTGATCTGATCATGCCACGTTCCCAACAACCATGATAACCCTTCATCCCTTTGCTTATCAAGTCTCTATGAGCCTCTTTCTTTAAAAATATTCAAAGATTTGCTTCCACCACCTTTTGAAGAAGAGTGTTCTAAGGTTCATGACCCTCTGTGAAAAAAATTCTCTCCATCCTTATCTTAAATGGATGATTCTTTGGTTTTAAGTAGCGACCGCCCTGATTCTAGATTGTCCCACAGGAGGAAATATCCTTTTTGATCCAATCAGGTCTTATATGTTAAGGTCTTATATGTTTCTATTAAGTCACCCCTTCCTTTTCTAAACTCCAACTGATACAATTGTACCCTGTCCAACCTTTCCTCATAAGAAAACCATCTGTTCCAGATATTAGTCCAATAAACCTTCTCTGAACTACTTCCAACACATTTACATCCTTCCTTAAATAAGGAATAGACTAAAAGAACACCAATAAACAGTACAACCGAAGCATAACCTCCTGACTTTAGTATTCTATTCCCTTTACCACAATTGATGACATTCCATTCCCTAGATGTAAGTTTGTTCACTGAGCTAGAAGCTTCATTTTCAGACGTTTTGTCACCATACTAGGTAACATCATCCATGAGCCTCCAGTGAAGAACTGGTGCTATGATCCGATTTCTATTTATGTGTTTAAGTTTCCTTGGGTTGGTGTTTCCTAATTGTTTGTTGTATCTGCATACTGATCTTGTGCAATTCACACATTACAGCACTTAGATCCCTCTGAATCTCTGCTCTTGGCAATCTCTCATCATTTAGATAATATGCATTTTTTATTCCCACTGACAAAATTGACTATTTACCACTTTTCCACATTATACACTTACCTATCTATATCTCTTTATTGTATCCTTATGTCGTCCTCGCGACTTAGATTTCTATCTGACTTTGTGCTATCAGCAAATATAGTAACCATATTTTTGGTCCATTCATCAAAGCACTGATCTTTAGGTATTGTTTTATCTAGGCAATGAGAAAATGACTACTCTATTACCTATTAGCTAGCCAATCCATGACAGTAAGTTACCCCCAATACCTTGAGTTTTTATCTTCTCTAATAACCATTTATATGGTATCTTATCAAATGCTTTCTGAAAAACTAAATACTGTACACCCACCAGTTTCCTTTTATTTACAGCAGAACTTGCCGCCTCAAGGAATTTGATCAAAATACTTAAATACAATTTCCAATTCACAAACCCTAGCTCCCTGATTTAATAATAGCCTCTAACGTCTTCCCTAAGACAGATGCTAAACTAACGATCTTGTGGTTTTCTGATTTCTGTCACTCTCCCTTTTTGAATGTTATTTTCATTATTTTATAATCTAAAGGAACATTCTGTGACTCCAGGAGAATTTAGAAAACGTAAGCCAATGCATTAACTGTCATACTAGTTATAAAACAAACGCAGAAATTGCTGGAGAAGCTTAGTAGGTTTGGCTGCATCTGTGGAATGAAAGTAGAGTTAACGTTTTGGGTCCATTGACACTTTTGTAATTTTTGTTTTGGTTTTGGATTCCCAGCATCCACAGTTCTTTGCATTTTAAAAAAAATTGTAATAGTCACTTCTTTTAAATCCTTGGATGGGGTCCACAGGACCCATCATCCCTCAGCGTTATAAAATTCCCACAGTGCAGAAAGAAGCCATTCAGCCCATCGAGTCTGCACCAAACAGCATTCCACCCAGACACAACTCCTTACACAATCCCCATAACACCTTACCACCCCTGGATACTACAGATTATTTAGCATGGCCAATCCACCTAACTTGCACATCTTTGGACTGAGGGAGGAAACTGGAGAACCTAGAGAAAACCCATGCAGACAGGGAAGAATGTGCAAACTCTGTACAAACAGTCAACCAAGGCTGGAAATGAACCCAAGCCGCTGGTGCTGTGAGGCAGCAGTGCTAACCATAGAGCCACCATGCCCCTTCCCTAGTGATTTTAATTTTCCTAAGTACATCCTTGCATTTTATTTATTTCCATTGCAATCTAGCCCAATCTTGTAGGACAAAGCATATGTCAACTCTTGACAAGCCTATTGGTGTGAAGAGGAGTGGTGTTAAATACTCTTTTGGAAGTTCCTGCTTTTCTTGCCTTCAGAGGGATGTGTCATAGAGATGGCAAAAGACAAATATAACCAACCAGTCAAAAGTAAGGGTTAAGGGACTCAAAAATTTGACTCCACTTTCTCTCTACAGGTGCTGCCAGACCTGCTGAGTTTCTCCAGCTATTTCTGTTTTTGAATCAAAAACAAAAGTATGGCTAATTTGAAGGTCTGATCAGGACAGAACATTAAACACCTGAAGATTAATATTTGAGAAAAAAATATTGCTTTCATCACCCTTCCAATAGGTCCTGCTCATGACTCCTCTTCTGTTTTGAATGCTCTGGATATGGGGCATTGTGGGAAGGCATTCTTACGCTGACCCTTAACCCCTTCTGTTGGGTGGTATTTGATCTATCTTGTGGTATCAGACATTTGTCACTGTCATGCTAATTGATGATCACTTCTCTCCTTGACTGCATGAATTTTGACAGTCAGTCAAGGAAATCCAGACATGTTTCAGCACTTACAGTACAACATAGAACAGTACAACACATTACAAGCCCTTCGGCCCTCTATGTTGTGTTGACCTTTTATACTACTCTACATACTAATCTACATACCCTTCATTTTACTATCATTCATGTGCCGATGCAAGAGTTGTTTAAATGTTCCTAATGTACCTGACTCTACTACCATGACTGGCAGTGCATTTCATGCACCCGCCACTCTCTGCAAAGAACCTACCTCTGACATCTCATCTAAACCTTCCTCCAATCATCTTAAAATTATGCCCCCTTGTGATAGCAATTTCTGCCAAGGGAAGAAGTCTTTGGCTATCTACTCTATTTATGCCTCCTTATCTTCTACATCTCTATCAAGTCACCTATTATCCTTTGCTGTAATGAGAAAAGCCTAGAACCCTCAACCTTTCTTCATGAACATGCCCTCCAGTCCCGGCAGCATTCTGGTAAATCTCCTCTGCATCCTCTCTAAAACTTCCACATCCTTCCTATAATGAGGCTGCCAGAACTGAACACAATATTCCAATTGTGGTCTAACCAGGGCTTTATAGAGCTGCAGCATAACCTCGTGGCTCTTAAATCCAATCTCCCTGCTAATGAAAGCCAACACACTGTACGCCTCCTTAACAACCCTTGGGTGGCAACGGATCCCAAGATCCCTCTGTTCCTCCACACTGCCAAGAACCCTGCATTCTGCACTCAAATTCGACCTTCCAAAGTGAATCACTTTACACTTTTTTCCAAGTTGAACTCCATCTGCCACTTCGCAGCCCAGCTCTGCATCCTGTCAATGTCCTGTTGCAATCTACAACAGCCCTCCACACTATCCACAACAACACCAACCTTTGTGTCATTGGCAAACTTACTAAGTCACCCTTCCACTTCCTCATCCAAGTCATTTATAAAAATCAAAAAGAACAGAGGTCCCAGAATAAATCACTGGTCACTGAGCTCCAGGCTGAATACATTACATCTACTATCACCATTTGTCTTCTATTGGCCAGCCAATTCTGTATCCAGATAGCCAAACTTCCCTGGATCCCGGGCTACCTCATTTCTGAATGAGCCTATCATGGGGAACCTTATACACTGCCTTGTTAAGATCCATTTATACACATCCACTGCACTACTTTCATCAATGTATTTTGTCACATCCTCAAAGACTTCAATAAGGCTTGTGAGGTATGACCTGTCCCTCACAAAATCACACTATCTCTAATCAAACTGTGCCAATCCAAATAATCATAAATCCTGTCTGTCAGAATCCTCTCCAATAATTTGCCCACCACCAGCATAAGACTGACTGGTCTGTAATTCCTAGGGTTATTCCTATTCCCTTTCTTGAACAAGGGAATAACATTTGCCACCGTCCAATCATCTGGTACTACTCCAGGGGACAGTGAGGATGCAAAGATCATCATTAAAGGCAAGCGATCTTTTCCCTTGCTTCCTATAGGGTATATCCCATTTGACCCAGGGGACCTATCTATCCTTTTTTCAAAATTTCCAGGACATCCTCCTTCTTCATGTCAACCTGTTCGAGCATATCTTGTTTCACGCTGTCCTCACAAACAAAAAGATCCTTCTCAGTAGTGAATACTGAAGCAAAGTATTCATTATGGAACTCCCTTACCTTCTCTGACTCCAGGCACAAGTTCCCTCCACTATCCCTGATAAGCCCTACCCTCACTCTGGTCATCCTCCTGTTCCTCATCTAAATGTAGAAAGCCTTGGGGTTTTCCTTATTCCTTCATTCCAAGACTCTTTCTTGCCCCCTTCTAGCTCTCCTAATGCCATTCTTCAGTTTCTTCCTGGCTACCTTGTAACCCTGTAGCCCTAACTGATCCTTGCTTCCTCAACATTAAGTAAGCTTCCTCCTTCCTCTTGACTAGATGTTCCACATCTCTTTAATCCAAGGTTCCTTCACCTTAGCATCCCTTCCTTGCCTCAGTGGGACAAACCTATCCAGCACTCGCAGCAAGTGCTCCCTAAACAACCTCAACATTTCTGTTGTGCATTTCTCAGAGAACATCTATTTCCAGTTTATGCTCTACAGTTCCTGCCTAATAACATTGTAGTTCCCCTTCCCCCAATTAAATACTTTCCCATACTGTCTGCTCCTATCCCTCACCATGACTATAGTAAACATCAGGGAGTTCTGATCACTATCAACAAAATACTCACCCACTGAGAGATCTGACACCTGGCCTGTTCGTTGCCGAGAACAAAATCCAATATGGCCTCTCCTCTAGTCGGCCTATCTACTTATTGAGTCAGGAATCCTTCCTGTACACACCTGACCAAAACTGTTCTATTCAAACTAGGAGGTGGTTTGATCCTGCAACACCAGCAGCTTTCCAACCACATCTTAAGGCATGTGAATACTGAATTTCTGTAGGATTTCCCTAATTATTCCTTGTAACAGCAGCAGGAGGCTTGCAGGAACCTTTGAGAAAAAAGCAACACTTGCTGCCATAGCACATCACTGATTAATAGTTCAAAGAAATTTATCTGTGAACAGTTAAATGTCAATTCATATGGCTCATATTAAATGTTCTCAGTCATCATATCAATCGGAAAATGTAAAGGATGGATACAAGCCTACAGAAATGTGATGAAAACTAAAAACCTTGCCACCTTTGGTAGCTATGTTTTTGGTTTTGCCATTCAGTTACGTAACGTTATTAATCAAGGTCAGGAGCCAGGTACCTGCTTTCTAATACCTTTACTGCTTCTCAGTACCTGTGAAAAATAGAAGAACCAAAAAAAAATTTAAAATGCTTTCCTTTAAAGACTATTAATTTTCTAATGCTTCGAATTTTGGAAAAATATGTATTATGTTAATCTTATTTGTTATTTAAATTTCTATATTAAATTTTACATTATTTATTTTATTCTATTTATAAAAGACCTTATCAGTGCATGGGTCAGCGCAAGGGCCTATGTCAGGATCAGCATCTCATCTGCTTGCCACCACTAGGATGCCGAACCATGACAGTGGAGTAGTAATCCAGCAAGCCATGCCTTCGCCAACATCCAGCTCAGTCATCACACAAGCACCTTCTACCAACAGGCAAATAGGGTAAGTGATTAGTTCAGATATTGCTATCCAACCTACCACTTTCATTCATAAATAAAAGAGAGTATGACACTGATATAATGGGAAGTAAATTCAATGTTACTCTCTCAATGTCTGTTTGGCATTACCTCTATACAAATAAAAGTCAAAGTGGTCAATCTTCTTCTGACATTGAGTGTTACAGTATTGCCAGCAGTGTACATTTGTGTTGTTATTTCTTGTGGTGGTTTGGGGGCTTCATTAACACAGAAGTGTGCTATTCATAGAATTTACAAAGGACAAGGATCAGTGATAGTTCAAATATGAAATTCGACTTCTAATAAAAATGACATGGGTACCTATGGGACTACAGTTTTTGCTAATAAGCTAAACTAAGTCGATCTGAAATCATTAAAACGTACATCCATGACACATTCAACTGTCAGTGAGGCACATGTATTACTGGGAAGCAACTTTCAGAATCTTAGAAGTGAATCCATAATTTTACATTAAACCTGTTCAGCTCAGATCATTTCTGATGCATTGGGAGCAATGAGATGGGCAGAGTACATTGAAATTGTGCCACTGGACTAATTGTTACAGCGACTGGAGAATTCCTCAGTGGAAGTGAACTGGAAGAATATGTAAAGGGAGAGGGCAAGCATGCAGTGGTAAGTGGGGTAGATGGTAATTGAGCAGCAGATAGTGGACATGATAGTAGTTCTGGGTTTTAAAACACAGATAGTGGTTCTGGTTTAAAACAAAGATTTCTATATTGTGTCCCAAAAAATGTAATTAAACTCTTCACCCACCAATTCTTGGAAATTTTAGCTGGTCTTACAAATAGAAGAGAATACCAATTTAATAATTTAATAGAACTTATATGCACCCTCTCCACCTCCAATTGTAGGGGACACTAATTCTAAAGCCTGAACTGTAATATCCACCATTGTTTTTGCACAATTCAGTTTACATTTAATCAAGTCTAATAAGCAATGTAAAGATTAAAATGTCAATGTCTTATTCATTCTTCTCTGAAAGGACCATTTTTATTCTTATTACCCTTCTTCTATCTCTTCCGTGTATTAGTTTTCAAAACTTTTCTCCAGAATTATATAAACTTATTGTGAGGTTTCTATGACTACCTTTGATGTACATTAAGTAGATTCATTGGCGGAGGTCATTCATTCATGGAACTTAGAAGGGCAGATTATGTTCAGCTGACTGTATTGGGCAGGAGCAGAAACTTCCCTTTCCTAGTGGCACATTAAAGTGTAGAGTTGAAATCCGTGACGTTTGTGTCATGTTGGGCCTTGTGTCATCCTGCAGTGAGTTCCCATTCTGTATTATGTTTGCATGCAATGAACATGCATTATTGAAGAAGTTTTTTCCTTACGTCCCACCTTCAAGCTAATGTCAGCGACACATAAGAATCACATGGTATCAAGATTACATTCAGTAAAGGTCAGTGCAGTATTTGGCTTTGTGCAGTGTGTCTAAGGTCAGCCTTTTCCTTGTTGATCTCTGTAGCTCAAGGCAGGAGAATGTCAGCATGCATGAAGGATCAGGACCAACAAGGGTAAATCAGGGAAGGGTGTGGAGTGGGCTTGGGGTATGTAGGAGCAGAAGAGTGATTGAAAGGAGCAAAAGAGGCTAAATCCAGTACTTGGAGGAGTCCATGATGGTATCCTGGATTTGGTGTGGGTAGGCGGGAACAGTTATCAAGGTAAGGAAGTGAGGTGTCTAAAGGCATGGTTTTTATATTGTCCAATTGTGGACCCATCATAGGTAGTTGTCTGGCAAAGTCCTTTAAGGACTTTGAATTTACCTACATTTTGATTACCCTTGCTGAGCGTGATCTTTGACCTTGCCCTTTTATAATGTACAGAAGCTGAGCTTGCAAGTTAAGCCATGTTGTACACATTAGCAAATGCAACACTGGAGACTAGCATGAACAGTCAATTTTGAATTAGCATAAAAATAGACCATTATTTTTTCCACAATAAAGAAATGTCCCTAACTCCCCTGTAACCATCAGCACATGCCAACCATAAGGTATGACTGTATGTTTAACTCTCTGACTAAGATAGTCTCAACAAATAATGATGCTGCACTCATGTATAAACTGGTATAATGTGAAATAGTTTTTTTAGATTCCCGACAGTGTGGAAACAGGCACTTCAGTCCATCCAGTCCACACCGACCCTCTGAAGACCCATTTCCCTCTGACTAATGCACCTAACACTATGGGCAATTTAGCATGGCCAATTCACCTGACCTGCACATCTTTGGACTGTGGGAGGAAACCAGAGCACCCGGAGGAAACCCACGCAGACACGGGAAGAATGTGCAAACTCCACACAGTCGCCCAAGGCTGGAATTGAGGCCCTAGTTACCAGTGAAATTTAAATGTGAATAACATTCATGCCTGTTGTGTTCTGAATAATTCTTATGTTAATGGTAATGTAGTTGGGCAGGAAAATGATCTGTGGAGCAGAGACTGCCTATTGGTCCATGAACCATTTTTTTATATATAACATAGTCAGAGTGTACTTGCTACATTGCCAGCTGATTTCGGGTTGCACTACTGAAAATCTTCCCAAAATGTGTGATCACCAATGCTGCTTGCGCATGGTGCTAGCACTTTAACTTCTAATTATGTGGAAACCAGTAAAAAGCAAAAGGGTAGAAGCAGCATCTAATTCCCTCACTATCAGAAATAGTGTACCATGGTTAAAATTCCACCCATATCCTCTGTGCCAGTCACTAAGTGAAGACACATGAAGCAGATACAATCTTATAAAAACTTGACCAAGTAATTAAATTGAAACTGATCACAACATCAAAGAAAGAGCACACTTTACAATACTATTATGTACCGAGAATATTTGGAGGGGGGGCGGGGGGAGAGGTGTTGGGTGGTGGTTACAAGCAGCGTCTAACAGGTCAGAGTCAGGTCAATGGGTTTGTTTGCCGAGTCTGCAAGCAACTATTCACCTCAATCAGATTTCTTTCCACTGAAGTTCTCAACAGTAGTTCAAGAGACTCATTACCTAATTTTACTGCCACTCTTATTTAGTCTGTTATGAAAACTTTAGCAATACTTTCCAAGTCAATAGAAAATAAAAACTGTGACTGTGAAAATTTGTAAACTGATTTGCTTGAACAACTTTCACCCCCTGAATTAGAATGGATTTTGGCAGTGAAATGATTATTAGTTTTGTTGTATTTTTACAATATAAACTCTGTCCAGGGTTATATTTATTTTTGATATGCGAGCCAGACGCCTTGTTAGCATTTATCTATCTGGAGCATATATCTATTTGTATAATACTCAAAGTCATGCAGGCTCATTTCAAGTTAGTGAACTCTGGCTTTCTAGTCTTGAACCCTGATGATTCACTTTTTATTTGCATTCACATTTTGTCTGTTTAGCTGTTTGAAATTTTCCATCCTGGTATCTCTTTGTCTTCCCTGCCAATGCTACAGTTTATAGATTTTTAAAAATCACACATTTCTGGAGCAGGTGGAACTCAAACCTGAGCCTGTGGGTTCAAAGGTAGGGACACTATCACAATAACATGAGAGTTGATTTTTTTTGGATTATTCATACTTATAATCAATCTGTTCAGATGTGTTATGACACACCTTTGCAGTATATGGGATTTGAAGCCGGTTCATCTGGCACTGTGGATGGGATACGACTAGTATGGCACAAAGATATTTTCTAACCAATCCATTTTGAAATCTTATTATTTACCTCCAGAGGAGGTAGGACTTGAACCTGGTCTTCTGGCTCAAAGTAGGGACACTAACAGTATAGCAAAAAGAGCCCCTGTTGGTGTCCGCTGTGGCTCATTTAGGAGGCCACTGTCTTCTGAATTGCATGTTTTCAGGTTCATAGCATCTCTCCAGATCTTGAGCAAAACAAATTGGTGCTGATGTTCTAGTGCAGTTCTGAGAGAGTATTACACTATGAGGCATTAAACATGGTGCCACCTACCTGCCTAGATGGAAGTAAAGTATCACAGGGCAGTATTTCAAAAGAGAGTCATCCCTGGTTAATATTTATCTTTGACCAATATCAAAAAGAACAGATTATATGGTCATTTTCACATTGCTGTTTGTGGAAGTTTGCTATGCACAAAACAGCTACCGTGCTTTCTACGTTGCAATCGCGTTTACACTTTGAACAGTACTTTATTGACTAAAGTACTTTGTAAAACACTAAATTGTATAAAAGCAAGTATATTTTTATATCCTAAATCCATCAGTCAAGGAGCACACTGGAAAAAGATGACTATACCAGAAGGAAGGATTTAAATTTGTATCGTGCCTTTAATGTATAAAACATTCCAAGGCTCTTGTAAATGTCATTTCTGTTATAACGCATTAGTTTTGTTCTTGTGCAACCCTGTGCTATAAGAAAGGTTGTGTAATAGCTGCACCGTTTAAACTAATGCGGCCGGAATCACACTAAAACCAATACATGCTTTAAAAGTTTGCACTTTAGAACCAGTGTTCCCATTCATCAGTTGTGTTATAGTGAATTTGCATTAACAAAACATGTGTTATAGAAGAACGACCTGTGTACTCACGTTGCTATGATCTCAAAATTCTAACAGATGAACTGAAAGACATACACAATAACACAACAAGAAATAGTGTACCATGGTTAAAATTCCACCCTTATCCTCTGTGCCAGTCACTAAGTGAAGACACATGAAGCAGATACAATCTTATAAAAACTTGACCAGTAATTAAATTGAAACTGATCACAACATCAAAGAAAGAGTACACTTTACAATACTATTATGTACTGAGAACATTTAGAGGGGGGGTTGGGTGGTGGTTCCAAGCAGCGTCTAACAGGTCAGAGTCAGGTCAATGGGTTTGTTTGCCGAGTCTGCAAGCAACTATTCACCTCAATCAGATTTCTTTCCACTGAAGTTCTCAACAGTAGTTCAAGCGACTCATTACCTAAATGGAGATCTAATATGCAATTCCTTGGACATAAAAGCTTCAGAAATGACATTGAAAGAACTGGCAGGAAATGTTATAAGAATTTAAATCTGCTTACTGACTTTACAGTAAAATGAGTACATTCATAACACCATTTCAAACAAAATACACAATACTGGCATGTTTGTTCAAAAACTGGAAGTATAACAAATAGTGGGAAAAATTATTTGTATGTCCTTTTTTAATTTCAAAAATATACTTTATTCGTAAATAAACTTAGTCACAAATGAAGTTTGGTTCTTTGCAGTAGCATGTCAAGGAAGAAAACATTGGAGTTTGACTCTATCCAACAAACCAAAGACCTCTCTTACACATGTAAGACTGTATTTACTTACATTTGAGGTACAAGCAGGGTCTGATAACCTCAGAAAATGATCTTTCCTCACTGCACCTTGGCTGCAGCTGCCCCAAGCTTTAGTGCATCCCTTAGCATGTAGTCCTGGACCTTGGAATGTCTGCAACACTCAGTTGAGGTCAACTCTTGGTTCTGGAAGACCAACAATTTCCAGCAGACCAAATAGTGTCTTTCGCCAAATTGATGGTCAAGAAAGATAAACCTATCAAATACACTTCCTGCCTGCTTTACTAACCAAATAAGCTTTAACGTGTCTGCTACCTTAGGCAGCCAAACCAGGCAAGGCTTCCAAAAAGGTTTGCACTCTGAACTATAGGCATATAAGAGTTTCATGATTGTAGGTCAACTCAAAAATTTTATATTTGTATTGTCATGTAGCCACATATGCCCTTGGCCATCATGTCTGGGCATTGTTTCCTCCAATGCAAACTGTCATCCACTTTGGCACCAAATCCTTGGAAATTATTTTAATGTTAAAATCATGCATCTTCACAGGAATAATACTCCTGTGGTCCACTTGGCATCTCTCAATGAGGGGTAATGGTTCTGAGGAAATGGGCTGCTGTGTGGTTCTTGTAACCTTTTAAAAAGGGAGGAGAATGTTTGCACTTTAAGGGTAGAAAGGAAATTCTTTGGAAGGAGAGAAGTGTAGAGGAAAAGTTGTTGCTACTATAGTTATATCCTAGTTACTATATCGATGGGACGGCACGGTGGCTTAGTGATTAGCACTGCTGCCTCACAGCGCCAGGCATGCCTCTTGCCTCAGGCGACTGTGTGTGGAGTTTGCATATTCTCCCCGTGTCTGTGTGTGTTTCCTCTGGGTGCTCCGGTTTCCTCCCGTAATTCAAAGATGTGCAGGCTAGCTGAATTGGCCATGCTAATTTTCCAGTAGTGTTCAGGGACATATAGGGTAGGTGCACTAGTCAGGTAAGATATAGATTAATAGGGTAGGGGAGAGAAACTCTTCAGAGTGTCAGTGTGGACTTGTCGGGCTGAAGGGCCTGTTTCCACATTGTGAGAATCCTATGATTCTTACTGATATTGAACAAAGTGCATTTAACTATGAATAATGTATTTGGATACTGGTTAAAGACACTGCTGACGTTTGCAAGACTGAAAGGCATCTAAGAAACCTAAATTTTATGGTAAAGCATCAGTAGAAATTATGGTGTCCATGGGTAGAATCTTACTATCTCCCACCATGGTAGGGGATACAGCTATAAGGTCCCCCAAATAGTGGTGACGGCATGCGCTCCAGACCTAATTGCAATCTGTTCCAGTATAGCTATGGCACTGGCATCTACTTATCAATATGGAAAATTGCCTATATTTGTTCTGTCCACAAAAGGTGGGAGACATCTAACCCAGCCAATTGCTGCCATGTCAGTCAGCTCTCAGAGTGATGGAAGGAGCCAACACCAACGTTATCAAATTGAACACTTACAACAATAACCTCATTTGCATTTAGTTTGGGTTCTGCCAGTGCTACTCAGCTCCTATCCTGATTATACCCTTGGTCCAAACATGGGCAAGTGAACTGAACTCAAGGGATGAAGTGGGACTGGACAGCCTTTGACATCAAGGCAACATTTAACTGAATGAGATGTCAAGGAGTCTTAGGAAAACTAGAGTCAATGGGAATCAGTGGGATAACTCTCATAACGCACAAAGGAAGATGGCTCTAGTTATTGGAAGTCAGTCATCTCAGCATTAGAACATCACTGCAAGTGTTCCTCAGTGTAGTGTCCTAGACTTAAGTATATTCAGCTGCACTATTAATGACCTTCCCTTGATAATGAGGACAGAAAGTGGAAGGTTCACAGTTCAGTACCATTATCAACTTGTCAGAAACTGAAGCAGTTTATTTTATATACTGCAAGACCTGGACAACACTCAGCCATAGGCTGAAAAGTGACACATTCCATATGTGTCAGGCAGCAACTGTCACAAACAGAAGATGGTCTAAGCATCTCCCCTTGACATTCAATAATGTTACCATTCCTGAATCTCCTACTGTCAACATTCTGGAGTTTACCATTGACCAGAAAATGTACTGCGGTTGCCAAATAAATAGTGGCTAAAAGAATAAATTAGAAATGAGGAATTCTGCTGAGAGTAACTGACATCCTGATTCACCAATACTTGATCACCAACAAGACACAAGGTAGGAGTGTGATGGAATACTCCACATTTGCCTCAATGAGTGTAGCTCCAGTAACACTTAAGAAACAGGATGAAGCAGCCTGTTTGATTAAGCACCCCTCTCACAACTTCAAAATTCATTCCTTCAACCACTGATGTTCAGTAGCAGTAATGTGTACCATTTATAAGACACACTATGACAACTCACCAGAGCTTCTTCAACAACATCTTCCAAATCCGTGATCTCTACCATCTAGAAGATAAGGGCATTAATGAATAGGAAAACCATCAATTGCAGGTTCCCATCACAATCCAATCTGATTTGGAACTATAATACCATCAGTGTCATTAGGTTAGAGTCTTGGAAATCTCTCCCTAACAGTTCAACTAATTAGATTAGATTAGATTACTTACAGTGTGGAAACAGGCCCTTCGGCCCAACAAGTCCACACCGCCCCGCCGAAGCGCAACCCACCCATACCCCTAACCTAACACTACGGGCAATTTAGCATGGCCAATTCACCTGACCTGCACATCTTTGGACTGTGGGAGGAAACCGGAGCACCCGGAGGAAACCCATGCAGACACGGGGAGAACGTGCAAACTCCACACAGTCAGTCGCCTGAGGCAGGAATTGAACCCGGGTCTCTGGCGCTGTGAGGCAGCAGTGCTAACCACTGTGCCACCGTGCCGCCCACAAACAGTATTGTAGATGTATTTACAATACATAGACTATAGCAATTCAAAAAGGCAGCTCACCATCACCTTCTGAAGGGCAATTAAGGATGGGCCACACATGCTGCCTAGCCAGCAACATCACACCATGCAAAAATAAAAGAAAATATATCTAATTGAATCTAGCCCAAAACAACCTTAAAATATTTAACAATATTAAACCAAATTCAAAGGACATTCTTATTAATATGCATTAATATGCTATTTAAAATGAAATTAATGAAAAGCCACTATTCTTTTACAAAAGAAATAGCATTTTTTTATTTGTTCATCAAATATGAGTGTCGCTGGCTGGATAGCTGCCATTGCTATCCCATTTGTACAGACGGCAGTTAACAGCCAAGCACATCACCGTGGGTCAACAGTCATATAGAACAGACTTGATAATGGTGACAGATTTCTTTCTCTAAAGGACATGACTGAATCAGATGGGTTTTTACAATAATCAATAGTGGTTATATGGTCACCATAGATTAGCTTTTCAGTCTAGGCTTTTTCATTGAATTCTAGTTTCACCATTTGCTGTGGTGGGATTCCAACTGTTGTCCACAAAACATAGCTTGGATTTTCAATTACTCTTCTTGCAACATTAACATTATACAATCACTCCCTCAATGGGTGGATTTGTTTATGAAAATATATCTGATTTATACCAAAAGTAAACAATTTATGCAAAAGGAATAACTCATCATTAATGTAGTAATATTCCCAAAACATGGCAAAAAAAGTCAGTCTAATTTTTAAAATTCTTCTAATAATTGAAAGCTCCATGTTCTTTTCTATTTCTATACTTGCACTATAAATGCATGTATGTTAGAATTGGTCAGTTTTGCAATGTGCAAATGCTTAAAAAGCTTGTACCAAATTCTTCACCCTAATATGTTAAGGGACAAAGTAAGACATTTAGGATAGGTTAATATTTACATAAGAATAGGAGGGAGAAAAAGTGATGTCAATGCTTAAAGCTTGTAGCATGAATTTATGGAAAGCAGGGTTACAGTTATGGCCACTCAAAGAGACAGTGGGGACCATATCCCCACCAATCAGAGCAGCTTCACAGCCATTTAACATTCTGTGGAGTATTAAGTGATAGGAGACCGGACTTCACTCCTAATGACGGTAGATAGCCTGCCTCAGAAAGTCAACCTCTAGTTGGCATATCTAGTGTGGCAGTAATAGCTAAAACTATAAGCAGACATCAGAGTCTGGGAACAGTTAGAGCTAGAGGTCTCACAGCAGGAAGGAGAGATGAGCCGAAGTCCGTAGGAGTGGAGTTGGAGAGATTGGTATCTTGATGATTACTCTAGGATTGAGGGGCTATCTGCAAAGCTCAGGTCTCAGGTTCAGTGACTGCTGTGGAACCTTGAGGCAGCTCCACCCCTCTTTCCTGCCAAGGCACGAACAGGGAAACCTGCATTTCATCCTTTGCCCCTAAAGTTTTTCCAATAGCTTCATACCTGAAGCCAAGTCCATGTAGTCTACTCCACCATTCAATTACTATGTTTAAGGAAGGGTCAACAGACCCGAAATGTTAACTCTGAATTCTCTTCACAGATTCTGCCAGACCTGCTGAGCTTTTCCAGCAGCTTCTGATTTTGATTCAATTACAATGATTGGTCGGATAATCCTCAACTCTACTTTCCTGTCTTAACCTACAATCCTTGAACTCCCCTGTTCCATTGATTGCAAAGCTGTCTGTCTCAGTCTTGAATGCATTTAACAACTAACCTTGACAACCTTCTGCAGTAAAGAGTTCCATGGATTGCTATAGGGAGAGGTTGAATAGACTAGGGCTGTTTTCCCTGGAGCGTCGGAGGCTGAGGGGTGACCTTATTGAGGTTTACAAAATTATGAGGGGCATGGATAGGATAAATAGACAAAGTCTTTTCCCTGGGGTCGGGGAGTCCAGAACTAGAGGGCATAGGTTTAGGGTGAGAGGGGAAAGATATAAAAGAGACCTACGGGGCAACTTTTTCACGCAGAGGGTGGTACGTGTATGGAATGAGCTGTTAGAGGAAGTGGTGGAGGCTGGTACAATTGCAACATTTAAAAGGCATCTGCATGGGTATATGAATAGGAAGGGTTTGGAGGGATATGGGCCGGGTGCTGGCAGGTGGGACTAGATTGGGTTGGGATATCTGGTCGACATGGATGGGTTGGACCGAAGGGTCTGTTTCCATGCTGTACATCGCTCTGATTCTATGACTCTGAGAGATGAAATTCCTCCTCATCTGTCTTAAATAGTCAATCCGTTACTCTGAGATTATGCCTTTTGGTCCTAGACTCTCCCAGAAGGGAAATAACCTCTCAATATCTACTCTGTCATGTCCTTGAAGAATCTTATATGTTTCAATAAAGTCTCCTTTCATTCTTCAACACTCCAATATTACAATCCCAATCTCAACCTTTCTTCATAAAAGTACCCTTCCATACTGGAATCAACATAATGAACTTCTATAAAATGTCTCCAATTTCAAAAGTTGTTCTTAGTATTCCAACTGTGGTCTGACTAGTGCCAGAACTATACATAGTTTTATTAAATCTTCCTATTTTTATACTGAATTCCCATTGAAATTAAAGCCCTCTTACTGCTGAACTCGAATGCTCGAATTTATGATTCTTGAAAGAGGACTCCCAAATCCCTCTGTGCTGTGATGTTCTGCAGTCTTTTCCCATATAAGTAATATAAGCTCTTCAAGCTTTCTGTAAAAGGGTAAAACATTGTATTTACCCACATCATATTCAATCTGCCCAAGTTTGTTTTCCCCACTTGATCAACCTATCTACAGAGGAACCTCGATTATCTGGCATTCAATTATCCAAATATCAGATCATCCAGCAAGATCACAAGGTCCTGATGCTCAGCTAACTGTGTTATCCAGCATTCGATTATCCAGAATTCGATTAACCAAGCAAAGTACTGCCTGTCTGTGTCCTTTGGATAAGTGAGGTTCCTCTGTACATCCCATGTAAACTCTGTGTCATCCTCACTACCTGCCTTCTCACTTATTTTTGCTTCATCTGTAAATTTGGTGATAGTACATTCACTTCTCTTGGCCAAGTCATTGATACCTATTGTCAATAATTGTGGCCCCAGCACTGATCCCTGTAGTACTCCATTAGTTACAGGTTGCCATCCTGAAAATGTGCCCTTTATCCCAACTCATTACATTTTTCATCCCTTCTTCAGTCCTCTGTCCATGTTAATATACTACCCAATATCATGGGTTCTTATTTTGTTAAGTAGCCTTATGGATGGTACCTTATCAAATGCCTTTGGAAAACTAAATGTATTACAACTATTGATTTCTCCCTTTTCTATCCTGCTTGTTACCTCCTGAAGAATTCTAACAAGTTTTGTCAGGCATGATACCCCCTTTGTGAAGCTATGCAGACTCTGCTTGATTATATTATGTATTTCTAAATGCTCTGCTATTACATTCTTCATGATTGACTCATTAAATTTTCCCAGTGGCTGGCATTAAGATAACTGGCCTATGGTTACCTGTTTCAAAGTCTTCCTCCCCTTTTGAATAAGGTTGTTAAATTGACAGTTTTCCAATCCTCTTGGACTTTTCCAAAATTGAAGGATTGTTGGAAGATTACTACCAGAGTGTCTATCATTTCTGTTGCTATTTCCTTTAGGATGCAACCATCAGGTCCAAAGGACGTATTGGCATTTAGCCCCATTAGTTTCCCTAGTACCTTTACTCGATTGACAGTTATTGTGTTTAGCTGTCCCTCCCCCCCTCTTCTTGCGTCCATTGACTATTTCATATTTTTGGAATGATGTTAGTGTCTTCAATGATGCAAAGTATTTATTCACGCCTCTGCCATTTGCTGGTTCCTCATTGTTATTTTCCCAGCATCAATTTTTTATGGATCTCTCTTTGTGTTGGCCTCTCTCGTTTTATACATTTAAAGAAACTTATACTTTTTTTTATCTTACATGCTAGTTTAACCTTGGTTTATTTTCTCCCTTTTTTTGTAAATTTCTGTTGGTTTTGAAAACTTTCTCAATCTTCTGGTTTATTGTTAATCTTTGCCACATTGAACAAAAAAAAACTTGCAATTTGATACTCCCCTTAATGTCCTTGGTTAGACAGTCTATGCTACATTAGTGAAGCCTTGGCCTAGTGGTAGTATTGCTGGACTGTCAATCCTGACACCTAGGGGACTCTGGTTCAAAACCTGCTGTGGCAAATGTGGAATTTGAATTCAGTTTAAAAAAATTTTGGAATTAAGAGTCTAATGATGACCATGAAACAGTTGCAATTGTCAGGAAAACACCATCTGCCTCCCTATTGTCCTTTAGGGAAGGCAACCTGCCATCCTTATTTCATCTGGCCTATAGGTGACTCCAGACCCACAGCAATGTGATTGACTCTTAATTGCCCTCTGGGCACTAAATGCAGACCTAACCAGTGATGCTCTCATCCTGTTAATAATCTTTTTAAGAATCCTGCTATGCTACTGCCAGATTCAGGCCTTTGTGGCCAGTTAAAATGCAGTATATCCCCTCCAACTCTGCTGGCTTTTTGCAATATTCATCATATCATAGAATCCCTACAGTGCGGAAACAGACCATTTGACCCCGAAGGTCCACACCAACCCTCCAAAGAGTATCCCACCCAAGATCCATTCCCCTACCCCAATTACTCTGCATTTATCCCTGACTAATACAGCTAGCCTACACATCTCTGAATACTCTGGGCAATTTAGCTTGGCCTGTTCACCTAACATGCACATCTTTGGATTGTGGGAGAAAACCGGAACACCCGGAGGAAACCCACACAGACATTGGGAGAATGTGCAAACTCCACACAGACAGTCGCCTGAGGCTGGAATTGAACCTGGGTTCCTGGTGCTATGAGGCAGTAGTGATATTGCTATTAACCTGCACTTTGAGCCAACATTTGACGTTCTATTGTAATATGTTGATCAGCTCCAGTAACCTCATCAGAGCTTGACTGCAAAACCATGTCAAACCTGTGATTGGACGAAGGCCACAAAGGCAAAATTCTTTTAATTGTTGTAGAGGCTCCTCCAGCACCACAAAGGAACCTCAGGCCTCTCTTTCCACAGGCATTCCACCCCCTCAGACTGTTTAGCATCTCCTCTCAAGCAGGTATCTTGGTCCTGAGCTATTTCCTTTGGGTCTGTGACCATATCTTTTTGATACCCAAATCTTGCTCCCACCATCACTTGCTAGTGGTTCCCTGCAGGTTTGGAGTCTGACAGCAAATGTACAGATGAAGGTATCAGGCAACATCCTTGTGCCTTCCATTACAATCACCTACTTGTGAAGTGCTTTGACATATTTTTACACGTATCTGATGAAATATAAGTATCTGATAGGGTAAATATAATGATTATCATTATTAAGGCTGCATGCTTAATGTACTTTAGACAAACAAAGAATCTATTGTGAATTAAGTTGATAATTGGCCAACTGGATCCTACTATGGCCAATTATTGAACTTTGTTTCATATTTATTGTTTTATATTAACATTGGCTTCAGTTATCATTCTGGTATGCCAGAAAATACATTACTTAATAAAAGCTAACATTTATTGAAAGTAAATTTATTTTCTAGAACATGATGCATGGTTAGAATGTTCAAAGTAACCTATTAAACAAAGAAGATTAATTGGTTCGTAACAAATCTCCTGTTGTAGCCGACAATTAGATAAAATGTTAACTTTGGAATGAAATTAGACGAAAAAACATGAGAATGTTGTGTGGCACTATTAACGTACTTGAATGGGATAGCTTTTGAACAGAATTAGCAACTCAACATTGGATATTCATGAGGCACTGTAGCAATGGGATTGTATTGAACAATAAAATATAACCTCCCAGCCTGACATGCCAACTGTCACCACCATGAGATCAATTTTGGTTTATTGAAGAGTGCGGGAGGGCATGCTAGGAACAGAATCAAGCAAACCTTAAAAAAAAGATGTCTCAGCTCGGTGAAACAACAACACAGGACAACTTGCATACCCAGCAAAGTAAGAAGCATGTGCTAGTGTTGAGTGATCCCATAACCAACGACAAAGATCTAATTTCTGCAGGCCTGCGATATCTAGTTGTGAATGGTGGCTCCATAAGTACCCACATCCTCAGTGGAGCCCAGAACATCAGTACAAAGGATAAGGTTGAAGCACTTATAACAATACTCAGCCCAAAGTAACCTGTTGTTGATCCTTACAATTTCCTCCTGAGGTCTGCAGCACAGACACTAGACCTCAACCAATTCAATTAATTTCAAGTGATATCAAGAAATAGCTGGTGGCATTTGATGCTGCAAAGGCTATGGATCCTGACAACAGTTCATAATGGAACTGAAGATGTGCTTCAGAACTTGTCATAACACTAACCAAGCTGTTCCATTATAGCTAGAATACTGACATCTACATGGGAATGTGGAAAGTTGCCCAGTTTGTCATAACCACAAAAAGCAAGATGCTGGGGATTACCATTGACTTGAAATTAAACTGGGCCAGCAATATAAATACTGTATCTACAAGATCTGGTTAGGCCCTGACTCCCCAAATACTGTTCAGCATTTACAAGGCAACCAGGTGGTGTGCGATGAAATAGTCGTCACTTGCCTGGGTGAGTGCAGGTCCAGCGACATTCAAGAAGCCTCATACCGTGAAGCAACTGACTTGATTGGCATCTCACACCTTTAATATTCACTCCATTAACTTTTTACACATATTGTACCAAGTATAAGATAGTTTGTGACAAATCACCAAGGCCCATTTGAGAGCACCATCCAAACCAGTGACTTCCACCACCTAGAAATACAAGGGCAGCTAATGCACAGGAACTCACCGTCCTGCTAGTTCTCTTCCAAACCACTCATAATCCTGACTTGGAACTATATTGCTCTGTCTTCAATGTTAGTGAGTCAAAATCCTGGAGCCTGAAACTCTCTCCTTTCATGGACCACTGAGGTTCAAGAAGCTCACCACATCTTGCTGGGGCAAATAGGAGTGGGCAATGAATGCTGGTCCAGCCAGTGACACCCACATCCCATGAATGAATAAACTGTTTAATTGCAGGTTCTAAAAGTTATGTATGGCCTGAAATTATACTTATTCCTCTCTCTCTGTTCACAATTGACTTCTGTCTCCTGTGACTAGCCCAAAGCTTGTTGTATGACCATAAGTCCAAAACACGAATAAATAAGCTATAAGATGAATGTTAATTACTCCATCTCACTTCTTCAATGGAGTAACAGCTCAACATGCTCCTCCTGAAGTATTAAATTCCTTATTTGATGAATCCACTACTACTCTACTCAAAACTCCTTGATGAATCAATCACTCTGTATAAAGATGACTGTGAAAACTGATCCCACTATGCAATTAGTTGAGAAGACATGTTGTTGCTTGTCCTGTTCAGGTAGATCACAGATCTCCTGTGGAGGGTGAAATGCTGAGAAGATCTTTAAATACTGAAAATTGTTGCTCAAAAGTCCAAGAAAGATCTCTGGGCATCTGTAAGCATAATGGAGTACCAGTGAATGTAAATCTGTGTCGTTAAGTTTCTACCCTTTATCCAAGTATCTCGTATGTGTATTTTACATAATGCTTAGGTCATCTGCTATCCTTTCTTCCTAGGTCTTGCTTTGGTAATTTTTTTTCACACATTGTTGCATTTTCTTAAATAATATATCCCAGTGAAATCTTTTCTTTCTTTCTGCAATATTTATAGGGATAGGGATTCCTCTTTATAGGACCATAGTTTGTTATGGAAGGCAATGGTATCTACCATGAATTAGACTTGTTCTTACACTTTTAGGTTTTTTATTCTTTTGCATTGCACGTTGTTGAATGTGTGAGTTGATAATGTCACAGTGAAAAAAGCTGTATTTCTGGAAACAGAGTGAACTTGGCAAGTAACGGTGTATATCTTTAGCCAATCAGATTGGAAGTTTGTAAAATTAATTTTGAAAGAACTTGGACAAAAAAGTTTTCATTTGAATCAGTGAATTCAATGGCAAATGAAATATGATAAGACACATGAAGATAGGGGACAAAGTGACTGGATGAAGAGAGTGCAAAAGAGACAAGAAATGAAAGATTGTAAGACAATATTTAGAGATCATGTTGAACTAAATAATTTTGATTTGTGGATTTGCCTTCATATACAGGAGGCTATCTCTGCTTTAATTGATTTTAAAAGGAGACCAAGGGAGAAAAATGCTCCGATAAAGAGGAAAAGTTAATAAATAACACAACTATTGTAATGCAAGACAAAGAAAGAAAAAAAAGAGTCCATAAACTAAGCTCAATAAATCCTGACAACAGAACTTTCAAAAGACAAACAACAGTTCTTCAGGTAGTTGTGCAACTTTAAATACACACAGCGATGATCCTGCAGCAGTAACATGACACTTTGAAATTAACAGAGACGTATGGGTGCATCTGCAACTACATACATTAAGCAGTATATATTCTAGAACCTAATGTTTCTTGTTTCTCCAGCACAGGCCTTCGAAAGTTTTTGATTGTGCATTTAAAACACATACTGGAAACGAGAAAATTACTCTTGATTTTCTCCCCATTTGTGACTGGTGCAAAGATTAGAATTCTAGCCTCTTCGTAGGTGAACAGATTCATCATCAACCAACTTGCGCATTTTATCAAAATGCAATTTAAAACCTTTGAAGAAAATGCATCTACTAAACCACAATTACAGCAAGACAGAATCAAATGAATTCAGCTTTGTACATCAAGCAATATACTATGCCTCTGGCTTTTTTTTCTGATGAAGAACTGCTTCATGATTAACATTTAATGGAATAGAGAGCTCATAAATGACATTGCCAGCCCTTATAAAAGCTGCACTAGTAAATTGTTTGTGATAACATTTGTCTTTTCAGATCAATGAAGTATTATGTTACTCTAATCTTTGGATCAGACTACTTTGTGTTCCTCCTGCTTAAAACTAAAATAAACTGGAGTACAATAATAATGTTAGAAGTAACAATAAAGAAATAAAGGACAGAGAAGGGTTCTAGTTTGAAGATAAAATTCTTTATTCAGATTATAGTAGATAATGACTATGATCAGTAAAACATGATCATTCCCAGTGACCACTTATGATTTGAGAAAAAAAATACTGTGCAAATTTATATCCTGTATTGTATTGAAAATTGTAAGAATATCCTGTAAACATCCATGAGCACATTTTGTTTTTGCATCTGAAATAAACACATTGGACTTGAAATTGTACAGTTCTACCTCTATCTCCTCCTGCTGTAAATTTGGCAGGACAATGGCGGAAGCCATAAAAAAAATGCCAACAGCCAATAGTGACATTTCGCTAAGATTTCTTCCAGTTTCACCAAAATTAGAATGGCAAATGTGTGGTAGCTCTCGTACCAATTCAGTTTGAGGGACAGTATCTAATGTGAGAATTTGTGATATTGTGATCTCTCTTGTTTTCTGTCCAGATTGGTCTGCATTCTTCTTACTGTGTGGGTACCAGTTTGTGTAAGAAATTCAAAGGATTAGCTGCACAGATAACTTTTCAATAATCATAACCATAAAGAACTTCATCCTTAAATTGGTCAAGTAAGGTAATTTTTCAAAATATAGGAAGATCCTGACAGTCCGTTCAGTGTTAGAAACTATTAAAAGTATTTACTCGGAGGGTTTAGGATTTTAAATCTCACTGACACAGCAAAGATTAAGATGCCCATGGCAATGTGAAACAGCAGTGGCCAGTCAGCAGGAGGTTTAATGTTCCAATAGCAGGGAGCAGTCTCTGGCAATCATGAAAGTTTAAGACAAGCTATCTATGAGGCCTTACAACTAAAGGAGTATAAACAAGTTGAGAGTGAGAAACTTTTTGTGGTTTTCGAATTACTAATAAGAAAATAAAATTTAGGATTAGTATTAAATTTGTATTTAAATTTTTATGATTCTACACTCTTGAATATGTAAAACTTAGGGCATTCCACTTTTCTAGAAACATAGGTTATAGGAATAGGCCATTCAACCCTTTGAACTTGCCCTGCCATTCAATTTGATTATACCTGATCATCCAACTCGATACCCTGTTCCCATTTTCTCCCTTTACCTTTTGATCCCTTTAACACTAAAAAATGTACCTATCTCCTCCTTATTTTGGTCCCAGCTGCTTTCTGTGGCAGAGAATTCCACAGGCTCATTACTCTCTGGGTGAAAAAATGTCTCCTTATCTTTGTCCTAAATGAGCTACCCCTCATCTTTACACTGTGACCCTTGGTTCTGGACTTCTTAGTCATTGAAGACATTGTTGTTGCATCTCCCTGTCATGTGAGTATTAGATCAGATTAGATTCCCTATAGTATGGAAACAGGCCCTTCGGCCCAACACGTCCACACTGACTCTCCAAAGAGTAACACACCCAGATGCTAACCTATCCAATCTCTCCCTTTACACCATCCCAGGAATCAGTCTGGTAAACGTTTGTTGCAAATGTTCAATATCCAAACCATTGTTCCTCAGATAAGGAGACCAAAACTACACACAATATTCCAGGTGTGATCATACCAATGCCCTGAACAGTTGCAGGAAGACGTCTCTGCTCCTGTATTCAAATCCTCTCACCGTGAAGGCCAACAAACCATTTGCCTTCTTCACTGTCTCCTGAACCTGCGTGTTTACTTTTAGTTACAGATATACAAGAACATCAAGGTCTTGTTATATCTTTCCTCTTTCCCAATCTGTTGCCATTCAGAAAATAGCATGCTTGCCTGTTTTTGCTAACAAAGTGGATAACCTCACATTTATCCACATTATACTGCATCTCCCAACTTATCCAAATCACACTGAAGTTTTTCTGCATCCTTCTCACAGCATACCCCTTCCCACTCAGCTTTATGTCTGAAAACTTGGAGATGTGACATGTAGTTTCCTCGTTGAAGGTATTAGATATATTGTGAATAGCTGGGGTCCTAACAGTTATCCCTGCTGTATCCCACTAGTCACTGCCTGCCACTCAGAACCCACCCACCCTCCCCCATTTATTCCTACTCCTTTTTTCCTGTCTGCCAACCAATTCTCAATCTATTTCAGCACATAGCCTTCAAACCCATGGTTTAAATTTGCATGCTAATTTCTTATGTGGGACCTTATCTGAATGCCTTTTGAATATCCAACTAAACCACGTTATTGCCCCCTCCTTAACTGTTCTATTAGTTAAATCTTCAAAAATACTCAGCAGGTTTGTCAATCATGACTTCCCCTTCATATATATATATATGCTGACTCTGTCCTATCTTGTGACTATCTTCTAAATGCTCAGCTGTTACATCTTTTATCGGTAATTTTCCCACTACTAATATCAAGAAACCTAGGTTTCATCATATTGCCAAATTTGCAGTGGGTTTGCAACCTTTGCAAAGGAGAGAAGTCATCATTAAAGGGGAGAGGCATTTTTTTGTACAAAAGTTATATTTTTCGGAGCACAGAGTCACAATCAATCAGCCTACAGTGACCTACAGTGGTGAGCACTAAGCAAATCGACAGCAAGTAGAGGCAACAAAAAACAAAGTTGCTCAAAAAGCTCAACCGGCCTGGCAGCATCTGTGGAGAGGAATTAGAGTTAACATTTCAGCTCCAGTGTCCCTTCCTCAGAATGTCTGATTTCTCTCTTGGGTTGGGATATCTGGTCAGCGTGGATAGGTTGGACCGAACGGTCTGTTTCCATGCTGTACATCACTATGACTCTATGACTATGACTCTCCACAGATGCTGCCAGACTTGAGCTTTTCCAACAATTTCTGTTTTTCTTTCTGATTTACAGCATCTGCAGTTCTTTCAGTTTTATTTTACCAAGTAGGGGCATACTCTATTTTACCAGTGCACCTTCTCTGTCTGTGCTCGACTTGTGCTCTTTCCTTGCTATGCTGTCCCTCTTCTACAGTCCCTGTGCTCCTGCTTTCTTTATGCCTTGCTATATTTGCTCCTGAAAGCCAATACTCCATATTGAGAACGAAAGACACCAATGCCGCAAAATAAATATGTGATTTCCTAAAGGCTTTATTAAAGTCCTTGTTACATGCAGCACTTCCATATTATGAGTAATGTAAAACATTAAGTATTAGTTGTGCGGTCATGCTGGAGCTCCCAATATGGCTTTGACAGTAACGATGGTAAATATGATGTATAACATCAGTCCATTATCATGATCTACTTTGAGGTTGCTTTCCCCTGTTTTGGGCAAATATATATTGTGCGCACCATAATTCTTGATGGAAAAGTCAGAAAGCAACATGATACAAGAACACTTCTTTTAATTTCCCAACTGGCTTGCTTCATTTCTGTCAACATGCACTGTGCACAACAAGTGAAACCATGTGGGCTGCTTTTAGCCTACTCAAGATGTCCCTAGTTTCTTCAGCACCTTATCGAGGGACATGATATCGGGAACTGGGATCACACTTCAAGTCAAACCCTACCCCTGCCTTGTGCATTAGTGTGCAAACATCCTGCACAAAGATTTGAATAAAAAGGAACACTATGATAACTATATGACAATGAGTTTTATTTTGAAAAGTGACAGAACCAAGAATTTCAGTTCTCCGGAGCCATATAATTGACGCTCACAGTAGAGTCCTACACCTGCAGGTTTATCAAATTGATAGGTATAACAGCTGAGCAATTGCGATTCATTCCACCGAAGATATAGCCTTCTGTAACCACATCAAGCAATGGTAGAATGACAGAATTCCCGATGAAGGGCTTTTGCCCGAAATGTTGATTCTCCTACTCCTCAGATGCTGCCTGACCTGCTGTGCTTTTCCAGCACCACACTCTCGACTCTAATCTCCAGCATTTGCAGTCTTTCACCAAGGAAGGTGAAGGGGTTTAGGCATGCCAGCACCTGCCCGGTTTAAATGACCTTTCCAACAGAGTTCAAAATAATCTGTTTTCACTAGTTCTTTTCAAGATTTTCTGAGGGATTTTTGATTCCGGGAGCTACTTTTTAATTTAGTAACTCTTTCATTAGTTGAATTACACACCTACAATACAATAAATGCTTTATGTTGACATATGGGGTATTTGGTTACTCACAGAAGACGAATTCAGCAATATTCTCAATAAATATCAATTCTCCCCTAAATTCATGGCAAGAATAGCTTTTAATTTCCTATAATCCACAGTATATGGTGGCAGGAGCTGGGAATGTAGATTGGGGGCAACTGTTTGAAGGGAAATCCACATTCGATATGTGGGAGGCTTATAAAGAGAGGTTGAATAGAGTTCAAGAGAGATATGTTATTGTAAAAATGAGGGATAGAAATGGCAAGATTAGGGAACCATGGATGACAGGTGAAATTGTGAGACTAGCTAAGAGGAAAAAGGATGCATACATAAGGTCTAGGTGACTGAAGACAGGTGAAGCTTTGGAAGAATATCAGGAATGTAGCACCAATCTGAAACAAGGAATTAAGAGGGCTAAAAGAGTTCATGAGCTTTCCTTAGAGAGCAGGGTTAAGGAAAACCACAAAGCCATTTATTTATATTCAAGGAGTGAGAGAGTTGGCCCACTCAAGGACAAAGGAGGAAAGACACGCGTGGAGTCAGAGAAAATGGGTGAGATTCTTAATGAATACTTTGCGTCAGTATTCACCGAGGAGGGAAACGTGGCGAATGTTGAGGTTAGGGATAGATTCTTTGATGACTCTAGATCAAGTCAGCATAAGGAGAGAGGAAGTTTTGAGTATTCTAAAAGGCATTAAGGTGGACAAGTCCCCAGAACCAGATGGGATCTATCCCAGGTTACTGAGGGAAATGAGAGAGGAAATAGCTGGGGCTTTAATAGCTATCTTTGCAGCATCCTTGAAAACAAGGTAAGTCCCAGGGACTGGACAATTGCTAATGTTGTCCCCCTGTTTAAGAATGGTAGCAGGGATAATCCATGTAATTACAGACCTGTGAGCCTGACGAAAGTGGCAGGGAAGCTACTAAGGTACTAAGGGCTAGGATATATACCCATTTGGAAGAAAATGGTGATAGGTAGCATGGTTTTGCGTAGGGAAGGTCATGTCTTACAAACCTAATAAAAATCTTTGAAGAGGTGACAAAGTTGATTGATGAGAGAAGGGATGCAGATGTATATATACATGGACTTTAGTAAGGTGTTTGATAAGGTTCCCCATGGTAGTCTGATGAAGAAGGTGAAGTTGTATGGCATCTGGGGTGTTCTCACTAGATGGATAGAGAACTGGTTGAGTAACGGAAGACAAAGAGCAGTAGTGAAAGGGAGCTTCTCAAAATGGAGACCTGTGACCAGTGGGGTCCCACAGAAATCAGCACTGGGACCACTGTTGCCTCATTAGCAAGTTTGCAGATGACACTAAGATTGGTGGAGTCGCAGATAGCGAAGGGGCCTGTCAGAGAATACAGCAGAATATAGATAGATTGGAGAGTTGGGCAAAGAAATGGCAGATGGAGTTGAAACTGGACAAGTGCAAGGTGATGCATTTTGTAAGATGCAATTTCAGGCGAACTATACAATAAATGCAAAAGTCCTGGGGAAAATTGATGTACAGAGAGATCTGGGTGTTCAAGGCTATTGTTCACTGAAGGTGGCAATACAGGTCAATAGAGTGTTCAAGAAGGCATATGGCATGCTTTCCTTCATTCGACAGGGTATTGCGTGCAAGAGTTGGTAGGTCATATTACAGTTGTATAAGACTTTGGTTCGGCCATATTTGGAATACTGCGTGCAGTTCCAGTTGCCATATTACCAAAAGGATGTGGCTGCTTTGAAGAGGATGCAGAGGAGGTTCGCCAGGATGTTGCCTGGTATGGAGGGTGCTAGCTATGAGGAGAGGTTGAATAGATTAGGATTATTTTCATTGGTCAGAAGGTGGTTGAGGGGGACCTATTGAGGCCCACAAAATCATGAGAGGTGGATAGCAAGAAATTTTTTTCTCAGAGTGGAGGACTCAATTACTAGGGGGCACGAGTTCAAAGTGAGAGGGGAAAAGTTTAGGGGAGATACATGTGGAAAGTTCTTCACGCAGAGGGTGGTGGGAGCCTGGAATGCGTCATTTAAGATGTGTCTAGACAGATACATGAATGGGCAGGGAGCAAGGGGATACAGATCCTTAGAAAATAGGCAGAAAGTTTAAATAGAGGATCTGGATTAGTGCACGCTTGGAGGGCTGAAGGGCCTGTTCTTATGCTGTAATGTTCTTTGTATATAAATTGACACAAGACAACAGGCATAGATGATACCCCCTGATGGAGAGCTCATGCTCAAAACGTTGGCTGTCCTGCTCCTTGGATGCTGCCTGACCTGCTGTGCTTTTCCAGCACCACACTCTCTGATCTCCTGCAGTTGCAGTCCTCATTTTCTCCTAACAGGCGTAGATGAGCAACAAAGGATTTATTTTTCAAAATAATAGGCTCATACTACATTAAAAAGCTCATTATGTTGCAGGGAATTCATTCACTCGAGAACTTTTCATGCCGTAAGAATATCTAATTGTGGTAATACGTGATTATTTATAGTTATGTTTCTAAGTGGCAATCAGTGTAATTTGTTTTTTATTTTGTAAGTTTGTGTTCTGAGAGCTTTGTGTACCAGGAAAGAGAAACAGTGGATACTAATATAGGATTTTAAACTCATTCATTTTAACCTTTGTAAATTTGTAGCATTTGTACTCTACAGATGAGTATCTGATTAGCTATCATACTCAATGTCAAACAAATTTCAATTTTTGTCTTCTTTAAAGTTAACATTGTTAACATGATCTTAGCTTACATATTGTGTGGCAGTGCTTCACACCATTAATTGGCGGATATGCCTTTAGCTGTGGACAATTGTGATTAATGGTGACAAACTAAAAACTAATGAGTAATATTTTACAAAGAAAGTCAGAAGAAAGCACTTGACCTCAAACTTTCAGACAGTCCTCATGTTCGTCAGTCATAGAGATTTGTTTTTATAATCCCATATCTTACTGTTCTGTTAGTATTTGTTTTAAGCATATAATCCTTTATATAATTAGTTTAAATTGTTTCAAATATTTTATAGCACAGATATTCAAGAGATCTTAAAACAGGAAGTTCTTTATGCTAGCAGCGGTATTAGTCAAGCCATAGACAGACACTGAGCCAAGCACCTGCCTTTAGACAGAACCTGTGAAATTCATGGAGATGAGTAATAATGTTGTGAATAAGGTCAGTTATATCCTATACATGAATTATTTTGCCAAATTAATTCATCAATAGTTGGAAAATATAATGTTCAGAGTTGATGACTGCTACAAACGCTATTCCCTGACTTCGTTATAACAACTGAGTTAATGTAAATCGATAAATCAAGAAAAGCTAGAGCTACATATTTTCAGCAGTTTTATGTCATGATTTATTATTTTCCTTATTGTTGATGTTACCATTTGCATTTGTGGGGAACTAATGAGTTTTTTGAGTGATGCTGCATAGACATGTTGATTGCCAGTGGATAGACAGCACCACATGCCACTGCTTACATGACTTGCATTGTGTTCCTCGAAGATGTAATGACGCAAGCTGTTACTACTCTCAGCAAATTGTTTTAAATTGACTTAGTCCACTAGAAGTGGCAAAACACTAATGAATTTCTCCCCAATAATGTTTTGAATCTCACATAATTTCTGCCTATCTTTCACAAAACTGTGCATGATCAATCAATAAGGTAAATTAACTCGTGGTACCTTGACAATCACTCATGCTAAAGTACCCATAAATATGTTTCATTTCTAAGCAAAATGTGTAACTCATGAACGTTTTGGGGTTGGTTATCAATCAGCAAGGTGAGAAATTGTCATTCTTAAAGCTTCGATCAATGACAACAAATGTGATGACGATATATCCACAAATGATCATATGTAATTTACTAGGCTAGTGAAGATAGGTGCTCAAACATTTCTTTCTAGGCAGTGATATACCGTATACTGTATACTCGAGTAATAAGTCAATCTCATGTAAAGGCCTACCCCCTATTTTTGGCCAAATAACCTGAAATTTTCCATATACCTGTGTAAAAGTCGACCCTAGTTCTTCACTGATAACAGATCAACATTTATTAGTCAGTGTGCCAACCGTCATGTCCCTCTCTAGCTCTCCAGTCTGTCAGTTGTTCTGCTCTTCTCCCTGTCTTCCAGTCCGCTGGCTGTTGTGTTCTGCTTCAGGTTTTCAGAATTACCATAATTTGTTCTTTTTTTTAATTCATTGAGAGATCAGTTGGGCTTCTGCTAATGATATGATATGAATTTTGTTGGGCATGAATTTCAGCCCCTC
Source organism: Chiloscyllium punctatum (assembly GCF_047496795.1). Classification (NCBI taxonomy): domain Eukaryota; kingdom Metazoa; phylum Chordata; class Chondrichthyes; order Orectolobiformes; family Hemiscylliidae; genus Chiloscyllium; species Chiloscyllium punctatum. The sequence goes on along the minus strand of NC_092746.1, from coordinate 2,892,128 downwards.
AAAAGTAGTATCTATGTAATAGTCGGCCCCGCAAATTTAATCTTCAAAACTACTAAAAACAATTTGACTATTACTTGAGTATATACGGTTGTGACCCTTCTTCTACATATAGTTTCTCCTATTTTTGTGTCAAATTTGAAAGATACTTTCTCACTGCATTGTGTCCCTTTTAACAAATTTGATTTAGCTGACATATTTGTATGAACCTGAATTGCTCTGCAATTTTTAATCCAAATACAATGTATGGTTATTATAATTTCTGTTCACTTTTAACTGTATTTTCTTTGGCTGTGGAGCACAGCCTCATTTTCACTCTTTCTCCTGGCTACTCAGCTTGTGGACCCATGTTAATTCTCTCACAAGCAGAAAGGTTGAGTTAAGTTCCTGACATCTTGTGGAACAGCCCATGGAATAAGTCTGCCATGACACACTGCTGCAGATTGTTCATTCATCAAGAAATGAATTCCTTGTCTTTTGCTATGGTCCCTGTTGTTGCTAATACTGGACTCATCAAATCGCAGAGTGAAACATATGAACCAGGAGCAGGAGTTGGCCATTCTGCATTTCGAGCCTGCTCTATGATTTTATACGATCACAGCTGCTCTGATTGTCTCAACATTTCCTTCTACCTCTGATAACCTTACACCCCCCCACCCATGCTTACTAAGAATCTATCCACCTCTGCCTTGAAAACATTCAAAACTCTGCTTCTATTGACTTCTCTGGAAGAAAGTTCCAATACTTCTTGACCCACTTTGAGAAACATTTTGCCTCATCTCTATTTTAAAAGGGTGACCCATAATTTTTAAACAGCAACCCGTAGTTCTAGATTCTCCCATAAGAGGAAACATTCTTTCCACATTTGCCCTGTCAAGGCCCCTCAAGATCTCACACATTTCAATCAAGTCACCTAAACTACAGCAGATAAAAGCCTAGTCTGTTCAACCTGTCCTTATAAGATATTAGTTGGTACACTTTCTCTGAACAATGTCCACTCCATCTATATCCTTCCTTAAGCAGTGAAAAATATAGTACACAGTACGCCAAGTGTGATCTCACCAGTCCCCTGTATAACTGAAACATAACCTACCTAATTTTGTATTCAATTCCCCTCATGATAAATTATAATATTTTATGAGCTTTTACCAAACCTGCTTGATAGACCATAATTTTTTTGTTTGCACACAAAAGAAAAACTTAACTATTTAATACTAAAAGATAATTTGAATCTATCTTATTGCAAATATCAGAAATAAAATTTCTACTCCTTTGCCAACAAACTTACAGATAAGGTCATTCTAAAAGATCAGAGATTTAACAAACAATCCAAAACTTTTTCAATATATAATTTCAGTTACATCACACTGTAAACGTTTGCTATAAATTCTGTGTCTTGCAATAGTATACTCCACAACCACCAGATGAAGGAGCAGTGCTCGAAAGCTAGTACTTCCAAATAAACCTGTTGGATTATAACCTGGTGTTGTGTGATTTTTAACTTCAACAAAGGGTCTTTCTGTTTCCACTTTAAAGTTCCTTGTTCAGTGTGCATGGCTATAAAATGTTTCTTTTTAGCAAACTTCTGCATTCACTCAATGCTGTTTCTTTAGTTCATGTCTCTTCCTGAGACCCTTAAACAAACTATTAACACAACTCAATTATTTCTTAACATGGATCCTTTTGACTCTTCTTCCATCACCTTCTGTTTCTGGAGCTCTCTACTTACTGATGTTATACCACTCAGCATTTTCTTTTTTCTGCCCTGACTCTTCAGGAGATTGTCAATCTTCACTACTAATATTTCAGGACTTTTTCACTCTGAACATTTCTCTATCTAAAAGAAACCTTCATGTTGCTTGACCTTCTGAACTATATACTGGATTAGTGGTGCTGGAAGAGCACAGCAGTTCAGGCAGCATCCAACGAGCAGCGAAATCGACGTTTCAGGCAAAAGCCCTTCATCCATTCCTGATGAAGGGCTTTTGCCCGAAACGTTGATTTCGCTGCTCGTTGGATGCTGCCTGAACTGCTGTGCTCTTCCAGCACCACTAATCCAGTATTTGGTTTCCAGCATCTGCAGTTATTGTTTTTACCTTCTGAACTATATGCCTTTCTAGATTTCTATGTTTGCCTCCCTGTGTCATAGGACGCTTGGTTACAAGGTGACAGATTTTTTTCCTCTATTCCACCTTGAGAGTCATAGAGATGTACAGCATGGAACCAGAGACTTTGGTCCAACCCATCCATGCCAGATATGTCAACCCAATCTAGTCCAACTTGCCAGCACCCAGCCCATATCCCTCCAAACTCTTCCTATTTATATACCCATCCAAATGCCTTTTAAATGTTGCAATTGTACCAGTCTCCACCACTTCCTCTGGCAGTTCATTCCATACATGTACCACTCTCTGTGTGCAAACGTTGCCCCTTAGGTCTCTTTTATATCTTTCTCCTCTCACCCTAAACCTATGCCCTCTAGTTCTGGACTCCCCCACCCCAGGGAAAAGACTTTGTCTATTTATCCTATCCATGAACCTCATAATTTTATAAACCTCTATAAGATCACCCTTCAGCCTCCGATGCTCCAGGGAAAACAGCCCCAGCCTGTTCAGCCTTTCCCTGTAGCTTAAATCCTCCAACCCTGGCAACATCCTTGTAAATCTTTTCTAAACCCTTTCAAGTTTCACAACATCTTTCCGCTAGGAAGGAGACCAGAATTGCACGCAATATTCCAACATTGGCCTCACCAATGTCCTGTACAGCTGCAACATGACCTCCCAACTCCTGTACTTAATACTCTGACCAATAAAAGAAAGCATACCAAACGCCCTCTTCATTATCCTATCTACCTGCGACTCTATTTTCAAGGAACTATGAACATGCACTCCAAGGTCTCTTTGTTCAGCAACGCTCCCCAGGACCTTACCATTAAGTGTATAAGTCCTGCTAAGATTTGTTTTCCCAAAATGCAGCACCTCGCATTTATGTGAATTAAACTCCATCTGCCACTTCTCAGCCCATTGGCCCATCTAATCAAGATCCTGTTGGAATTTGAGGTAACTTTCTTTGCTGTCCACTACATCTCCAATTTTGGTGTCATCTGCAAACTTACTAGCTATACCTCCTATGCTCGCATTCAAAACATTTATATAAATGACGAAAGGTAGAGGACCCAGCACCGATCCTTGTGGCACCGATCACTGGTCACAGGCCTCCAGTCTGAAAAACAACCCTCCACCACCAACTTCTGTCTTCTACCTTTGAGCCAGTTCTGTATCTAAATGGCTAGTTCTCCCTGTATTTCATGAGATCTAACCTTGCTCACCAGTCTCCCATGGGGAACCCTGTCGAACACCTTAAATGAAGTCCATATAGAACATCTACTGCACTGCCCTCCTCAATCTTCTTTGTTACTTCTTCAAAAAACTCAATCATGTTTTTGAGACATGATTTCCCAAAGCCATGTTGACTATCCCTAATCAGTCCTTGCCTTTCCAAATACATGTACATCCTGTCCCTCAGGATTCCCTCCAACAACCTGCCCACCACCGAGGTCAGGCTCACTGGTCTATAGTTCCCTGGCTTGTCCCTACTACCCTGCTTAAACAATGGCATCACGTTTGCCAACCTCCAGTCTTCCGGCAGCTCACCTGTGACTATCGATGATACAAATATCTCAGCAAGAGGCCCAGCAATCACTTCTCTAGCTTCCCACAGAGTTCTCGGGTACACCTGATCAGGTCCTGGGGATTTATCCACTTTTATGCATTTCAAGACATCCAGCACTTCCTCCTCTATAATATGGACATTTTTCTAGTTGTCACCATCTATTTCCCTACCTTCTGTATCTTCCATATCCTTTTCCACAATAAATACTGATGCAAAATACTCATTTAGTATTCCCCTATTTTGAGCGGCTCCACACAAAAGCTGCCTTGCTGATCTTGGAGGGGCCCTATTCTCTCCCTAATTACCCTTTTGTCCTTAATGTATTTGTAAAAACCCTTTGGATTCTCCTTAATTCTATTTGCCAAAGCTATCTCATGTCCCCTTTTTGCCCTCCTGATTTCCCTCTTAAGTATACTCCCACTGCCTTTATACTCTAAGGATTCAATTGATCTGTCCTGTCTATACCTTACATATGCTTCCTTCTTTTTCTTAACCAAACCCTCAATGTCTTTAGTCATCCAGCATTCCCTATACCTACCAGCCTCCCCTTTCACCCTGACAGGAATATACTTTCTCTGGATTCTTATTATCTCATTTCTGAAGGCTTCCCATTTTCCAGCTGTCCCTTTACCTGCGAACATCTGCTGCCCAATGAGCTTTTGAAAGTTCTTGCCTCATACCGTCAAAATTGGCCTTTCTCCAATTTAGAACTTCAACTTTTAGATCTGGTCTATCCTTTTCCATCACTATTTTAAATCTAATAGAATTATGGTCGCTGGCCCCAAAGTGCTTCCCCACTGACACCTCGGTCACCTGCCCTGCCTTATTTCCCAAGAGTAGGTCAGGTTTTGCACCTTCTCTAGTAGGTCCATCCACATACTGAATCAGAAAATTTTCTTGTACACACTTAACAAGTTCCTCTCCATCTAAACCCTTAACACTATGGCAGTCCCAGTCTATGTTTGGCAAGTTAAAATCCCCTACCATAACCACTCTATTATTCTTACAGATAGCTGAGATCTCCTTACAAGTTTGTTTCTCAATTTCCCTCTGACTATTTGGGGGTCAATAATACAATCCCAATAAGGTGATCATCCCTTTCTTATTTCTCAGTTCCACCCAAATAACTTCCTTGGATGTATTTCCAGGAATATCCTCCCTCAGCACAGCTATAATATTATCCCTTATAAAAAACGCCACTCCTCCTCCTCTCTTGCCTCCCTTTCTATCCTTCCTATAGCATTTGTATCCTGAAATATTAAGCTGCCAGTTCTGCCCATCCCTGAGCCATGTTTCTGTAATTGCTATGATAACCCAGTCCCATGTTCCTAACCATGCCCTGAGTTCATCTGCCTTCCCTGTTAGGCCCTTGCATTGAAATAAATGCAGTTTAATTTATCAGTCCTACCTTGTCCCTGCCTGCCCTGACTGACTCTCTTCTGTTCTCAACTGTTCCAGTCTCAGATTGATCTCTTTCCTCACTATCTCCCTGGGTCCCATCCCTGCACCTTATTAGTTTAAATCTCCCTGTCAGTACATTAGTCTCTTTCCAATTAAGGTGCAAACTGTCTTTCTTGTACAGGTCACTTCTACCCCAAAAGAGATTCCAGTGGTCCAAAAATGTGAATCCTTCTCCCATATACCAGCTCCTCAGCCATGCATTCATCTGCTCTATCCTCCTATTCCTACCCTCACTTGCTCGTAGCACCAGGAGTGATCCAGATATTACTACTCTCGAGGACTTCCTTTTTAAATTCCTGCCTAACTCTCTGTAATCTCCGTTCAGAATCTCAACCTCTTCCCTTCCCATGTCGTTGGTTCCAATGTGGACAATGACCTCTTGCTGGCCCCTCTCCCCCTTCAGAACATTCTGCATCCTCTCTGAGACTTCCTTGATCCTGGCAGCAGGGAAGCAACACACCATTCTGATTTTTTGCTATCTGTCTGTACTCGGACTAGAGAGTCCCCTCACACAATCGATTGCTTGGATCCCGACGTACCTCTCATTACATTAGAGCCAATCTCAATACCAGAAACTTGGCTGTTCATGCTACATTCTCCTGAGAATCCATCACCTCCTACATTTTCCAAAACAACATACTTGTTTGAAGTGGGGATAGCCACAAAAGACTCCTGCACTAGCTGCCTACCTCTCTTACCTTTCCTGGAGTTAATCCATCTTTGTGACTGTATCTGAGACTTTACCCACCTCGTATAACTGCTATCCATCACATACGGTTGCTGTTGCAAATTCCTCATTACTTTTAACTGTCTCTCCAACCGATCCATTCCATCTGATAAGATTAGCAACCAATGGCATTTATTGCAGCTATAATCCACAGTAACCCTTAAACTCTCTTTAAACTCCCACATCTGACAAGAAGCGCCTATCACTCTACTAAAGGCCATTTTTGTTTGCAAATGCTGAGCTGTTCACCTCTTGAATTTATTAAAAACTCACTTAAATACACAAACTATTTTCCAGTCAATCCATGACTAATCACAGAGCTCAAACATGAACGTAAAACTGTCTCCCCTTCTTAACACATACTGTTGAAATAAAAGTCAATCTTCAACCTATAAATGGCTCTATCCATTGTAGAACCAAATTTCTGAATTATAATTATTGTGTATCATGAACCCTCATCATAAAGTAAACATAAAAATTATTTTTATAATGCTAGATGGAGCAAGCATTCTATGTCTGGATTCACTATATAAGTTTCTCCAATCTCCCCGTATGCACTTTCTGAATTCATGTTAATCTTGAGACCCACTTCCAATTTTCTCAATCCCATTGCCATTAAAACTGCTGAGCACCCATCTTCCCCTCCTGGTCTTTATATTTGCTGACATTGTTCGTGGTTCCCTGATACCAGGTGTTGTCTCTCTCACCCCGTCCTTTCAATCTGCTCTCATCTCTTCTTGTCTCAAAAACCAAACTGTGACCTCACAGTCCTTGAAACATTGGTCTCTTTCCTTTCCAAAGTCCTTGAATGTGTTGTTGCCTCACCAATTCATTCTCATCCTTCCTGGAACTCCATTTTTGAATGCGACAAATCTGTTTCCCATGTCTGCTACAGAACCAAAGCAATTTTTTTTCAAAGTCACAAAAACATCCTTTGTGACTGTGGCAAAGATGAACTTTCCCTCCTGGCCTTCTCATTCTGTCTGCAGCCTTTGGCATGGTTACCACACTCTCCTTCTCCTACATCCCTCCACTTTCGTCTAGCTGGGTAACACTTTACCCACCTGGTTTCATTCTTATCCTTCGAATCATAACCAGAGAATCATTTGCAATTGTCTCTCTTCTTGCCCCTGCACTGTTACTTGTGGTATTTCCCAGGGACTTATCCTTGGCTTCCTCCTATTTTGCATCACATGTTGTCCCTCAGTGACATCATCCAAAGGCGCATTTAAAGCTTTACATGTGCACTGATGACACCCAGCTCTACCTCACCACTATCTCTCTCGATTTCCCCGCTGTTGCTAAGACATCAGACTCATATCCAACATCTAGCAATGGATGAGCAAAAATTTCCTCTAAGTAATTACTAGGAAAACTAATGTCACTGTTTCTTATCCTCACACCAGCTCTATTCACTTTCTACCAACTCCATCCCTCTTCCTGTCAACTTTTGGAGATACACCAGACTGTTCAGAAACTTAATACAAAAGCAAGTTACTATTGATGCTGGAAATCTTAAATAAAAGCAAAAAACTGCTGGAAGGATTTTAGATATAAAGTCATAGCATTGTACAGCACGGAAACAGACCCTTTGGACCAACTCATCCATGCCGACCAGATATTCTAAATTAACCTGGTCCCATTTGCCAGCATTTAGCTCATATCCCTCTAAACCCTTCCTATTCATGTACCCGAACAGATGCCATTTAAATATTGTAATGGTACCAGCCTCCACCACTTCCTCTCGCAGCTCATTCCATACATGCACCACCCTCTACATGAAAGAGTTTTCCTTTAGGTACCTTTTATATCTTTCCCCTCTCACCTTAAACCTTTGCCCTCTAGTTTTGAACTCCCTCACCCTCGGGAAAAAAAAAAGACCTTGGCTATTCGCTCTATCCATGCCCCTCATGATTTTATAAACTTCTCTAAGATTACCACTCAGCCTCGAATGCTCAAGGGAAAATGCCCCATATAGCTCTTTATAGCTCAAATCCTTTAATCTTGGCAACATCCTTCTAAACATTGTGTCCAGCCTTTCAAGTTTAGCAACATCTTTCCTATAACAGGGAGACTAGAATTGAACACAGTCTTCCAAAAGTGGCCTGTGTTATTTTTTATTCACTACAGGGACATGGGCACCACTGGCTGGCCAGCATTTATTGCCTGTCCCTAATTGCCCTTAAGTAGATGGCAATGAGCTGTCTTCTTGAATCTCTACAGTCCATGTGGTGTAAGTAATCCCACAATGCTGTCAGGGACAGAATTGCAAAATGTTGACTCAGCAACAGTGAAGGCATAGTGATGTATTTCCAAGTCAGGACGGTGATTGGCTTGGAGGGGAACTTGCAGGTTGTGGTATTCCGATGCATCCACTGCCTTTACCCTTCTGGGTGGAATTGGTCATAGGTTTGGAAGCTGTGAAGGATCCTTGGTGGATTTCTGCAGTGCATCCTGCAGCTAGTACTCACCACTGCTACTGAGCATCAGTGGAGGGAGTGGATGGTTGTAGTTGTGGTGCCAATGAAGTGGACTGCTTTCTCCTGGATGGTGTCACATTTCTGAAAAGGAATCATGTTCAACTCAAAACAAAATAACTCTTTCTCATCAAAGGCACTGCACCAGCCACTGAGTAGTTTTGAGTACTTTTGTCTCTGTTCACAACCTTTGTCTTATCTGATCTGGAGATGAGTTTATAACCTGATATTCTTGCCATCATTAAGACATCTCATTTTCACCTCTATATTACTCAACATCCCCTCTGTCATTTCATGCCTTTGCTGCCTTTAGATTTGGCTATTCCAGTGCATTTTGGTTGATGTCCCTCTGTAAATTTTAGATCATCTAAAACATGTATTATGTTAAAATAAAGTCTGAGTAGGCTTGAGCTGTCACATTTTTCTTAACTCTCAACAAATCCCAATCCCCTCTTGCTTGCTGATCTACACTGGCATTTGGTCTAGCAACATCTTGATCTTAATATTCTATTCCTTGATTTCAACTTCCTCCATCATCTCACCCCTCTCTATTTCTGTAATCTCTTCCAGCTCCACAGACCTCTGGGAGACCTGTGCTCTTCTTCTTCTCATTGAAACTTACAGAATACTGAGAGGTGGATAGAGGTGGCTGTGAAGAAGATGTTTGTAGGCAGTCAATCAAAAAGTTCCAAAGACTCAGCATAATATTATGTTGAGGGGTGGCACGGTGACTCAGTGGTTAGCACTGCTGCCTCACAGAGTCAGGGTCCCAGGTTCAATTCCAGTCTGTGTGGAGTTTGCACATTCTGCCTGTGTCTGTGTGGGTTTCCTCTGGGTGCTCCGGTTTCCTTCACAGTCCAAAGATGTGCAGGTCAGGTGAATTGGCCATGCTAAATTGCCCATAGTGTTAGGTGCATTAATCAGAGGGAAATGGGTCTGGGTGGGTTACTCTTAGGAGGGTTGGTGTGGACTGGTTGGGCTGAAGGGCCTGTTGCCACACTGTAGGGAATCTAATCTAATTACGACATTTAAAAATCACACAACACTAGATTAAAGTCCAACAGGTTTATTTGGAAGCACTAGCTTTCAGAGCACTGCTCCTTCATTAGGTGATTGTGGAGAAAAGATTGTAAGACACAGAATTTATCGCAAAAGTTTCCAGTGTGATGTAACTGAAATTATATATTGAAAAAGGCCTGGATTGTTTGTTAAATCTCTCATCTTTTAGGATGAACATGTTGGTTTCAGTTCTTTAATGTGTAAATCTCAAAACCTTTTTTAAAACTTACATTCTCAAGTGCACGTTAGCAATTGGTGTCATGTCAGCCCAGATAAGGTGTTGGAAGATTTTAACTCCCTGTGAGGCTGTCTGTGCCACAATCGTCAGACTGATTCTAATCTAAAATACAGATTTACAGAATCTTACATGGATTCATGCAGTTTTTGAGCAAAGTGAAATGTAATTCTGCAAGTACAAATCCACCCCACAAACTTATATGTGTATTTGTGCATGTTGGGGGGGGGCGGCATTATGAGATTCTGTATATTTGTTTTTTAGATTAGGATCAGTCTGACCATTGTGGCACAGACAGCCTCACAGGAGTTAACACCTTCAATAGCTTATCTGGGCCGGCATGACACCAATTGTTAAAGTGCACTTGAGAATGTAACTTTTAAAAAAATATGAAAGAACATAAATCATATGAAAGAACTGAAACCAACATGATCATTCTAAAAGATGAGAGACATAAACAATCAGGGCCTGTTTCAATATATATTTTCATTTACATCACACTGTAAACTTTTGCTATAAATTCTGAGTCTTACAAACTTTTCTCCACAATCCGCTCCGAAAGCTAGTGCTTCCAAATAAATCTGTTGGACGATGATCTGGTGTTGTGTGCTTTTTAACTTTGTACATACCAGTCCAACACTGGCGTCTCCAAATCATAATATTATGAAGTCATATCTGCATAAAGAGCAAACCAACCAGGCGACATGTTTAGAGATGCTGAAGGATTCAAGCTAAAGGAGCCTACTTGTGTAAGAGCCATTGCTGCAGTGCTATGATCTGTAGGCTGACTTCTAGAATTAAAAAATGAAATAGCGTCTACTTGGGGTTCTGCTGGTGTACACTTGTTCGTACATTTAAAGAGAGACTTTGAAGACTGTATGTGGGACTCTGGCAGGCAAGACTGGAAAGGGCTAAGTGGTCTACATTATCAGGATTGTTTCCATATAAACTGCTGTGGTTGCAGGAAGGATGCACAGGCCAGACATGTTTAAAATGAAAAACATGGATCATTTGTACTTCCTGTTGTATGACCCTGGAATTTTCTGTGGGACTGTGAGACAAAAGCACAGCAGTATCAGTATATTCACGAAGGGCTGATGCTGGTCAAGCAGAGGATGTCTGATTTCATTTAGTCTCTGTTTTGTGCTGAAAAAGCAGGACTAGTTCTATGAGCAGGTCCTCTATCAAATCATTATCAATAGTGGCACTTGATTCTGCTCACTCTATCAAAGAACATTAGGGCGGCACGGTGGCACAGTGGTTAGCACTGCTGCCTCACAGCGCCAGAGACCTGGGTTCAATTCCCGCCTCAGGCGACTGACTGTGTGGAGTTTGCACATTCTCCCCGTGTCTGCGTGGGTTTCCTCCCACAGTCCAAAAATGTGCAGGCCAGGTGAATTGGCCGTGCTAGATTGCCCGTAGTGTTAGGTTAGGGGTATGGGTGGGTTGCGCTTCGGCGGGGTGGTGTGGACTTGTTGGGCTGAAGGGCCTGTTTCCACACTGTAAGTAATCTAATCTAATCTAAAAGTGGAATTCTAAGATTACATCTGCATTTGGTCACTTTCATGTCTGTCTCTCCTGTAGCCTGTCCCAAATAAGGAATGTAAGTTAAACCTACCAGCTGTCGTTGGAATGGAACATCCTCAAAAAAGGTTAGGTCACATTCACCTTTTGGTGCTGAATAAAGACATTTCAGGGCAAGACAAGCTTCTCCATTCATTGAAGAATACTGCTGATTAAAAATGACATACAGGATTTCCCAAAACTCACATCCATTACAATGAGTGTGGTATGCAGCTGCCCTTTGGCGTCCATTGAAACATACCCTATGATTCTCTGTCAGACATCAGAGGAGAGGATTGAAGGAAGTCTGAATAGAAGGAATGGGCACACTGACATGTATCTAATTTAACTGAGTTCCTTGCCGTGAATGAAAATTTCTGAGCACCAGAATCATCTTGAAGTTCTGCAAAAGTTGCCCCAAAACAAATTACCTTCATCAACATCTACATTCTGAACAGGAAGGGGTTCAATATGATTCATTCTTGCTGTTTTGTCTCATTGTTGGGACTGTTCAGCTGTTCCTGCAGATAATTGTGAAATTACCCTTTTGACTGAAGGTATGAACCCTCCTTTTTGTTCCAGGTGTCACATAATGCATTAATAGCTGGGCAACTTTTCTCGAATGGGATATTTCCTTCTCCATTATGGCAACTGTGTCTTCCTCCTGATGACTTATATTCCCACGTGGCTTGGCTACTTGTGGGGGTTAACAAACTGGACAGATTCAACTGTGGAGTCACAGGGAGAATATTTGTCTCTCTGGAGAAGGAACATTTCCTGTACATGGATATTTACCAGGCTTTTTGAACAGCGTTAGACAATATGAGATCTGCTCTAAATACAAAAGCCCTCAAAGAGAACTAGAGGTCATCAGACCAAATAGGGCCTCTATGCTAAATGGTCGAGGTCATTTATGAAAGGATCCATATTATATCCTGGTTCTTGGCTGTGCCTTTTAAACTCAATGCAGCCGTGTATGCCTTAATCACATCTTTATATTTTACTGTTTCTTCCTCTGTTCTGAGTCAGACAAGAATTGCATCATCAATGTTGTGGATGGCTTATCAAAGCATGTTAAACTTGGCCTTGATCAGGTTGCATGAAACATCAACACCATCTTATCATTAGGGAGCCTCATGGTCTATAGGTTTGAGTAGAGGTAGAGAATTATCCATCTCTAATGGTGTATCTGTGTTCTGCAATTGAGCAAACTTGGAAGTTAATCTGTTTGTGTCTGACTACCCTGTTTCCACCAACCTTTGTTTGCTGTCTTCTGGATCTGGACCTGGACCTGGACTGGGAGGCTTCTAGTTGCTATTGCACTACAGACCTTGAGCTGTGCCCTGACTGATCAATTCTGGAGCACGTAGTGGTCCATGGCATCAATTAAGCTGAAGAGTGTCTTGCCTGCTCTGCATTGGTCCTTCACTGATAATTGGACAGTGCTGATGACTGCTTCAAATGTTGCTGTCATAAATGAGGATGACTTGCAGGTTTCACCAAACAAAGAGATCATTTTGACATTGTACAGCAAGAGGTCAGTTGCTCCTTATACTGATGAGCAGAAACCTTTTTTATTAATGATATACACCTAGTTAAGTAGGAGTAAGCATTCCTAAAACCATGTGGCTTGGTCCTAGTTCCAAGTGTGTCAAGATATCAGCAGGTGCTTTTGATTACATAGGCTAATCATTAGCATAACTGGACTTAACCATTTACTCTACACCTCCGAACACACAGGCTTCACAATCTCTGACTATGCCATCTTTTCTTTTTAAGAATTTCCTGTAAGGTGATATTTAACAAATCACCCACATTGATTTCCTTCTGCCATGTTCTTGTCCAATCACCAAACCTGTCTATACTCATTTTGCAACTCCTCACTGCTTATTTTCCCAGCCAACTTTGTTTTGATAGCAATGTGGGTAGGTTACACTCAGTCACATCATCAGTCATTCATATAAAGTGTATGTCGTTTTTCTTAAATGCTGATTTTTGTGGTACCCCTTTAGATGCAGACTGTCAACCCAAAGATGCCCCTTTTATTCCTACTGTCTGTTTTCTGGCCATTACCCAATCATCAATCCATGCTGCTGTATTACAACCAAAACAATTCATCCTCATTTTTAAAAAGAAATTGTGTGGAACCATATTGAATATTTTGAAAGTCGAAGAGTGTGACACTAGAAAAGCACAGCCAGTCAGGCAGCATCTGAGGGGCCGGAGTGTCAATGTTTCGAGCATAGGCTCTTGATTCCTGATGAAGAGCTTATGCTTAAAACGTTGACTCTTCTGCTGCTCGGATCCTGCCTGACCGGCTGTGCTTTTCTAGCACCACACTCTTCAACTCTGATCTCCAGCATCTGCAGTCCTCACTTACTCCTACCTGAATATTTTGAAATTCAAATATTATGTATCCGCTAGTTCCCCATTATCAATGAGTCAAGATTAGAGTGGTGCTGGAAATGCACAGCAGGTCAGGCAGCATCACAGGAGAAGGAAAATCAACGTTTTGGGCAGGAGCCCTTCATCAGGAATTTCCTGCTCCTCGGATGCTGCCTGACCTGCTGTGCATTTCCAGCACCACTCTAATCTCCTGCATTTGCAGCCCTCACTTTCGCCCTATTATCTATCCTACTTGTTGCATCCTCAAAACACTCTTAATAGGTTTGTTTGTTTCATAAATCCAGGTTGACTCTGGGTAATGAGAACATTTTCGAAGTTACCACACAGTAGATTTGAGCAATTGCCAACTAATTAGTTCATTGTTTGATCTTCTTTTTGAAGAAATGAAAGGCTGAACTGTGTAACCTCTCTCATGATCTTACTCCTTTAGCACCAATATCATTCTGGTGAACTGGAGTATACTGCAGCCACTTCAAGGCCTATTTGTCCTTCCTGATGTGTGCTACTAATTACTACTTGCAGGATTCCAGACGGGTTCTAACCAGATTTCTGCACTGCTGAAGTATGATTTCCACCTCTTTGTATTATATCCACTAAAGACAGAGGCCAACATTCCATTAAGCTTTTTCATTTTTTTGGACGTCTCTACTAGTTTTTGAGACTTCTGTGCTTGGACTGGCAATTTGCTCTGTTCATCCACATTTACTAGCTTTAAAGCATTTGAAGAATAGTGTGATCTATCATTCCCATGTTCAAAGTAGATGATTTCACACTTTCATACTATAAACACTATCTCCCACAGTTTTGCTCATTCACTTCATATAGGATCTATACAGGGACCCCTACAGTGTGGAAACGGGCCATTCGGCCTTACAAGTCCACAACGACCCTTCGAAGAGTAACCCACCCAGACCCATTCCCCTACCCTATTGCTGTACATTTTACCCCCTAACTAATGCACCTAACCTACACATCCCTGAATACTATGGGCAATTTTAGCATGGCCAATTCACCTAACCTGCACACCTTTGGATTGCATCCGAGGAGCAGGAAATAAATGTAAAAATGGTCGACAGCAGAAATAATGTAATGAAATAAATCTATAAAATTTGTCATACTGACCCTTGTAAAATGGACTTTGAGGTGAAGTTGCTGGATATTTATTTGAAAGTGGAAGTAGAGGCAGAGCAAATGGATGAACTGGCTGTTGTAGATACAAATGTTGATGTTGTAGCAGTAGATCGAAAAAAATTTGATTTCCTCATCTTTTTGCTTTTAAATCTTGTAAGTGCTTTGTAAGGAGCTCTTACAAAATCACTCTGCAAATGACAATACTTTTTTCCTTAGTAGTATCACAGCCTGGTGCTTTTTTTTCCCCATTTCTTCAGCTTATGAAATCTGTCAATGTCTTGAGTATAAATTTAGCCTACTTATCTCTCCCTTCTCCTCTTTTACATTCATGTGATTTGCATCAGTACAACATTAGCAAAGAGTTTGCTGATGAGACTAAAGTGACTTGGCTTCCTCAGCTGTGGCCGGGTCTTAAAATCCTTCCTCTCCAATTGATTTTGCAAACTTCGCTACTTCAACATCAGCACCGGGAACCCTGAGAAATCATTCAGGCTTCGGGCTGATTTTTATTTTGTCAACCAGCATTTATTCTTAATTCTCTAACCTCATCTCAAGAGTCCTTAATTATTTTCATGATGGAAGGATGTTGATTTCCTTATGGCAATTATGGACAGTGGTTAAAGGATTTGTCTTCATGTGGTTGCAAATGTGGCTGAAACATCAGGGCTGTAGTCTGCTTTGAAGGTCACAAAAGCCTCTTGGTCTTTTTGCTGGTTAAGTGAAGTTGTATTGGGCTAAGAACAAAGTTTCAATATCTGGATGACCAGCTGCCCTGAGAGGATGCATTATCAAAAGTAAATAGGACCTTGACAGACAAATTCTCTTTCTGCTCAAATAACTTGTGACCTTGTACAGAAAGCAATTTTCAAACCAGTAAACAAATGCTGCAGCTGCTGTAACCCAAGCTAGAAATAGCACTGCCTTTTTCCTTTATTTTCCCAATTGGTACAATCAAATGACCTTACCTCTAATTAGGCAATTATCTGTCATCTTCTCGGTAGTGTTGTCAGGAGGACCTGGCTATTTTGGATTCTCCTGCTCCTTGGATGCTGCCTGACCAGCACAACACTCTCGATTCTGATCTCCAGCACCTGCAGGCCTCACTTTCTCAACATTAAATAACTTCTGTTTCTTTCAAGCGTAGATCTCTCCTATACATGAAATTTAACCTGGTGTATAACGAACATAAATATTAATGTTACCTTTTTATTTTATCTTCATATTTAGCCTAATGTGCTTAATTATTGATTTATGAGCACTGTATATCCTGGCCAAAATGACAGTAATTGCCCTGTATTGCAGTCTATCTAATATTTATCTACCCTTTTCAGCAAGCACTTTTTTTTTATGGTTGTTTACTACTTGGTTCAAATTCACTCATTTTTAAAAATATGATGATGATGCCTTCCTGATATCCATGCTAATCCATGATACCAATCAACAAACATACAGTAACGTAAGTCTTTACAACAATGTGGGCCCACATGCAGCATGGCAGGTGACACATGTAGAGTGCACATTTTCTACACTCTGAAATACAGATTCTGTATGTCATCATTATATCTGTATTTTATCTTCTTTCCAGATGATTTTCATATTTTGACATTACCTGCAAGCTTTCAACTTTATTTTGTTCCTGTAGATCATGGATACTGTACATAAATGTTGGACCTGCTGTGGATGAAATGGTCAACAGAATGCTTGAATAAGCAAATTTGTAAATAGTGTGGTCTTTACTGTATGTGGCTGTCTATTCTTTTAAATAAATCATCCATAAAGAGAGTAAAAAGTTGATACACAAGCTTATATTCCTGGGAATATAAGAGCATGAGTTATATCTTACAAATTTGAGTATTTTCTCTTTGTCACTACGTTTTCCCCTTTATCTCCTTGGCAAACCTTTTCCAAGCCAATATTTCAAAAGATTTTGTAAGAGGAGAGGTTGATATCAGTTTTTAAAAAAGAGCAATTTGGAAAGGGAGTTGGAGACATCATAAGTTTTTATTTGGAGATTCCTGAAGACTAAAACACAGAGGCGTTTGGAATGGTTTCAAGGCATGATGATAGAATGGTCAATATAAAATAAAAATACATGATGCTGATCTGGTGACATTTTGGAGAGAAATGCAGAATTATCTTTTCAAGTTTGTCACCTTTCATCTATTTCCTGCATTATTTTTAACTTCAGATTTCCAGCATCCAAAGTATTTTGCTTTTGTGTGTTGAACCTAATAGATTGTCATCTGATGATGGAGCAGAAGAATTGGAGGATAAACAACAGTTTTGAGTCTGGGGACTGGAGGGTCTGTCTTGACTGATTATATGCGAGATGACTTGTGCCAAAGAATTGTGGATTAACTCTAGGTTCTGCAGGGTTCTGCACCCTGAAGCTAACCTTAGATTGGAAAATCAGTAAGAAAACAGGATGTGTGGTAAGTGCTCACCAATCTTATGCAGAGGTAAAAGTTCAGAGGTTGGTTTTGTTTCTGAGGTTTTTAAAATGCTTAATTTGGATCCTGAATCATACTGCTCAAACCAGCTCAATTAAAAGAAAATGTTACTTCGGAACAGTTACCAACTGAGACTAAGAGTCATGATTTTTATGTAACTAAGGAAAATACAATTGTGAGTACAATGAACTTGAATAGAACAATTCCTTCATGGCGTTGCATGCTCCCAGTCTAAACTAAATTAAGCAGAATAAAGAATGACCGAAGTTTTCCTCTATACAACATTGTCAAGTTGTTTTAGTCAGTATAGTAAAACAGCTGTGAGCAATAGTGAGTTTTGAGAAGATCTGTAGCTCAGGTTGAGGTTTTGGATGTAGGTTTGCTCGCTGAGCTTGAAGGTTCACTTCCGGATATTTTGTCACCCTACTAGGTAACATCTTCAGTGGGCCTCAGGCAAAGCACTGCTGAAAATTCCTGTTTCTATTTATATGTTTGGGTTTCTTTGGATTGGTGATGTCATTTCCTGTGGTGATATCACTTCCTGTTCCTTTTCCCAGGAGGTGGTAGATGGGGTATAACTCGACGTGTTTGTTGATAGAGTTCTGGTTGGAATGCCATGCTTCTCGGAATTCTCGTGTGTGTCTTTGTTTGACTTGTGCTAGGATGGATGTGTTGTCCCAGTCTTAATTTTATAAGTTTTTATGAGCTCCCCCCCTCATTCTTCTAAACTCCAGTGAATATATTCCTAACTGACCCAGTTGCTTTTCATGTTTAGTCCTGCCATCCTAGATATCCTAGTGATAGTGGAGGGTTGTTTTTCAGACTGGTGGCCTGTTACCAGCGGTATTCTCAGGGATTGGTCCTGGGTCCACTTTTGTTTATCGTTTATATAAACAAATTAGATGAGAACATTGAAGGCATGATGAGTAAGTTCGTGGATGAAACCAAGATTGGTGGTACAGTCAACAGTGAAGAAGGTTATCTAAGATTACAAAGAGATCTTGATCGATTGGGTCAATGGGCTGAGGAATAGCAGGTGGATTTGAATAAATGTGAGGTACTACATTTTGGTAAAACAAACAAAGATAAGGCTTATACAATTAAATTTGGGCTTTGAGCACGTGGAACAGAGAGACCTAGGGTTCAAGTACCTAAGTCTTTGAAGGCTGCATCACATATAGATAAGGTGGTTAGGAAGGCATTTGGCATGCTTGCCTTCAACGTTCAGACCTTTGAGTTGAGGAGTTAGGACATTATGTTGAGATTGTACAGGACGTTGGTGAGGCCTCTTCTGAATACTGTGTTCAATTGCTGTCTCCTTGTTTATAAGAAGCATATTATTAAGCTGGAGAGAGTTCAGAAGAGGTTTACGAGGATGTTGCCAGGAATAGAGAGTTTGAATTATAAGGACAGGCTGGATAGGCTAGGAAGGTTTTCACTGGAGTGTAAGAACATAGAACATAGAACAATACAGCAAAGAACAGGCCCTTCGGCCCACGATGTTGTGCCGAACTTCGAACCTAGATTAAGCACCCATCCATGTACCTATCCAA
Organism: Chiloscyllium punctatum; assembly: GCF_047496795.1. Taxonomy (NCBI): domain Eukaryota; kingdom Metazoa; phylum Chordata; class Chondrichthyes; order Orectolobiformes; family Hemiscylliidae; genus Chiloscyllium; species Chiloscyllium punctatum. Next base: position 2,873,397 of record NC_092746.1, on the reverse strand, counting down.
ATGCCGCTTAAAGGTCGCCAATGATTCTGACTCTACCACTCCCATGGGCAGCGCATTCCATGCCCCCACCACCCTCTGGGTAAAGAACCCACCCCTGACATCTCCCCTATACCTTCCACCCTTCACCTTAAGATGTTGAGAGGTGACCTTATAGAAGTTTACAAACTAACGAGATGAAATGCAGGTGTATTTTCCTTAAGATGGGAGATTTCAAGACTTGGGATCATATTTTTAATGTGAGCGGGGAAAGATTTAAAAAAGACATGAGAGGCAATATTTTGTACACAGAGAATGGTTTGTGTGTGGAATGAACTTTCCGAGGAAGTGGTGGATGTGGGTACAGTCAGAATGTTTAAAAGACACTGAGATAAGAGTACATGAATAAGAAATGTTTAGAGGGTATGGGAGTCAAGCGCAGGGCAGATTGGACTAGTTTAGTTTTGGATTATGATCAGTATGGACTGGTTGGACCAAAGAGTCTGTTTCCGTGCTATATGAGTCTATGAAGCTATGACTCTAAATTAGTCTCGTAAACATTCATTGCACTCCCTTCACAGCTAAAACATCCTTCCTCAGATAAAGAAACCAGAACTGCACACACTCCTGCAGATGTGGGCTTACCAAAACCCTGTACAATTGCACCAAGACATCCCTGGTTCACATCCTCTTGCTATGAAGGTCAGCATTCCAATTGCATTCTTCACTACCCAGTGCATCTGCATGCTTACTTTCAGAGACTGTTATACAATGACACCCAGGTCTCATGGCCCCTTTCCCTTTCCCAGTCTGACGCCATTCAGATAATTCCCTCCTGCTTTTGCTACCCAAATGGACAATCTCAAATTCATCCATATTATACTTCATTTGCCCTGTATTGGCCCAATCACTCAACGTGCCTAAATCACACTGAAGCATCTCTGCATCCTTCTCACAGCTCACCTTTCCAACCAGCTTTGTGTTATCTGCAAATGTGGAGATATTACATTTTATCCCCTCATCTAAATCATTAAAATATATTGTGAATAGTTGGGGTGCAAGCACTGAACCTTTTGGTACTCCAATAGTCGCTGTTTGCCACTGAGAAAAAGACCCATTTATTCTCACTCTTCGTTTCCTGTCTTCCAATCAGTTCTCTATCCATGTTAGTACACTATTCTCAATCCCCTGTGCTTTAATTTTACATGCTAATCTTTTAAGTGGGACTTTATCATAATCCTTCTTAATGTCCAAATAAATCACCACTGGCTGGCTCTCTTATCAACTCTACTAGTATTTCCCTTCCATGAGTCCATGCTGACTGTGACAGAATTCCTGTCAGTGTCTGATTTTATCACTGTTTTCCAAGTGCTCTGCTATTAAAGCTTTTAACATTTTCCCCACTACCAATGTTAAACAAGTGGAATTACATGAGCTCCAATCCACAGGAACTGTTCCAGTGTCTACAGAGTCTTGAAAGATCAGTGCATCCACTGCTTCTAGGGCCAATTCCTTAACTGCTCTAGGAAGATGATGATCCAGCTCTGGGGATTTATCACCCTTTAATCCCAATAATTTCCCCAATATCATTTCTGTACCAGTGCTGATGGTCTTCGGTTTCTCCCTCATACTAGACCCTCTGTTCCCCAACATTTTCAGGGTGTTGTTTGTGTCCTCTGTTGTGAGAACAAAACCAAAATATGTATTTCATTGGTTTGCCATCTTGTCCATTGTAATTTGCCCCATTTTGATTGTAGGAGACCTACATTTATCTTCATTAATCATTTCCTCTTCATGTACAATGAAAGCTTTTAAAATCAGTTCGTATATACCCCACCAGCTTACTGTTATATTTTATTTTCCTCCTTTTAATTAATTTCTTGGTCTTCCTTTGCTAAAATCTAAGCTATTCTGAATCCTCAAGATTGCTGCTCTTTCTGGACAATTTGCATGCCCCGTCCTTGGATCTAATTCTATCTTGAATTTCCTTTTGGTCGGACTACCCAATCTTCCGTTTTTGTTTTTGTGGCCAGGAATGAAAAATTGTTGCGGTTCATCCATGCTTTTTTTAAAAATGTTTGCCATTGCCTATCAGGTGTCATTCCTTTTAGCAATTCTCAATTTATCACAGCCAATACATGCCTCATACTATCATAGTTTCCTGTGTTTAGATTCAGGACCTCAGTCTCTGAATCATCTACGTCACTCTCCATCTTAATGAAGAATTCTACCATATTACCTTAGAGAACATTTGGCATAAAAACTTCATCCACTTTAGTTTCATTGCTAGTCACTGATAACATAAGCATACACGGTTCTTCTGTCCACATTGATGATTTTAAAATAGTCATTTTATAATGCTCATTGAGTCAGACAGAAGATAGGGTGGAATCTTACTGGAGTCTCTGCAGTGTAACTATGGCGAGGTGTGGGGCAGAATGAGGTGACAACTAAAGTCCATCTCAATGTTGAGATCATCTCACTGCATCACTTATGCTTACCACTTATTGGAGGGTGAGATTCATACCGTACAATGACAAAATGGCAATTCAAGTTGATTAGCCTTTGTTAAACATTTTGTTAACCCCACAACTTGTCTCATTATTCAGCCTCCCACCTTGCCTAACTTACCAAACAAGTAAGACATTGGAAAAACTCAACAACGAAATCTGATTCAGCTCGTCACTAGGTCCTAATGATCGCCATGTTGAAAACTGAGCACCAATATATCAGAGCTGACGACAGGGGCACCAACCACATCCACTCCATGTCCACGGACATAGGCATCTAACATGTGCCACCCTCCAACAACCTCTTGGCTCATCTCTGATCCACTTGTAGAATGCTTCTGCACTTCAGTGCTGCACCAGCAACAATCATTGTTTCAAAATGTACTCTGGGTGAATGTTCACCACCAAGAGTGGCTTGACAGCAACACCACTGATCGAACTGGGCAGGTCCTAAAGAGCATCACTGCTAGACTGGGTCTGCAGCAGGTGCTGAGGGAACTAACAAGAGGGAAAAACATACTTGACCTCATCCTTACAAATCTGCTGACTGCAGATGCATCTTTCTATGACAGTTGGTAAGAGTGACCACCGCACAGTCCTTGTTGAGACAAAGTCCTGCCTTCACATTGAGAATAGCCTCCACACAGATTTAGCGACTCAAGTCTGGGCACCCTTGAGGTGCTATGGGCCGAAAGCACCAGCAGAATTGTACTCCAGCACAATCTCATTACTTGGCATATCCTTCACTCAACCATTACCGTCACCAAAGGGATCAACCCTGGTTCAGTGGAGAATACAGTGGAGAACCCTGGTTCAGGCATGCAGGAGCAGCACCAGGTATGCCTGAAAATGAGGTGTTAATGAGAACTACTTGCATGTCAAACAGCATAAGAAGCAAGTGATAGACAGAGCTAAGTGATCCCACAATCAACAGGTCAGATCTGCAATCCTGCTACCTCCAATTGTGAATGTTAATGGATTATTAAACAGCTCACTGCAGGAGGAGGAGGAGGAGGAGGAGGCGGCTCTACAAATATCCCCATTCTCAATGATGGAAGAGTCCAACATGTCAGAGCAAAGATAAGGCTGAAGCATTTGCAACTAGACAGTGTCTTTTCCCAGGGTGGGGAGTCCAGAACTAGAGGGCAAAGTTTTAGGGAGAGAGGGGAAAGGTTTAAAAGGACCTAAGAGGCAATCTTTTCATGCAGACAGTGGTGCGTGTATGGAATGAGCTGCCAGAGGATGTGATGGAAGCTGGTACAATTACAACATTTAAAAAGGCATCTGGATGGGTATATGAATAGGAACGTTTTAGAGGGATATGGTCCAAGTACTGGCAAATGGGACTAGTTTAATTTCAGATATCTGCTCGGCCTGGACAGGTTGGACTGAAGGGTATGTTTCTGTGCTGTATATATCTATGACTCCATGATGCTATGAGGACAACATTCAAAATGTTTTGCCTGGGAGTAAATGCTCAGTAAAGTATGGAAGTGACAGTTAGATCCTTAGTTTCTTCTCTGTTTCATGATATTTTTCTCAGCCAGTTTCCTCCTTTTACCTTTGAAGGTCTTGTTCCTGAGCTGAGTGTGTGTGTCATGGACACAAAACCCTCTTGAATTTCACCCAGTTGGTCAAGTATGTGAATGTGCTCATAAATGCTGAAGCATTAGCTTCTTGGAAAGAGGCACCAAGTTATCTTCCTGTCCTCACAAGACATCAACATGCATCAGCTGAGAATTGGTATGTTAATACAGCTAACAGAATTTACATGGCTCATTAAAGCTCACTTAGCTACTGGGTGAGATTTCTGTTGAGTTTTTGCCTGAATAGTTCTCTAACAGCTGAGCCAAACCCTTATTGACGAATTCAATTAAAATGACTGCTTAAAAATAGAATGCAATGCAGTTTTGAAAATAGAAATAGTTTGTGAATAATTTAATATGTTGCAGATGGACTGGTGTTACTGAATACAATCCAAACATCATTTTATTAAAAAAAAGATTTCAAATGTGCTGAGTTGAAAGGAGTTAAAATGAATAGGAGAATTGGCAGAAATGTCTCTTTCGTTGATTGAATTATTGAAGAGAAAGCACAGTGACTAACTAAATACTGGGATTATTCTACTATTAATTAATAGCATCTCCAGTGGTTACAAATGATGCGAATTAGTTAAATCAAGGAAGGTTGAAGCAAACAGATTGTTTCAATTAAAAAAAAATACAAATTGAGAAATCAGCTAAAACCAACAGAAACTTGGTGAGAACATCAGAAATGTAATTATTTGTATCACAAGATTTTTGTTCTGAATAAAAATTGAAACTGTTAAGAAACTTCTGTTTGTAATTAAGTAATATCACTCATTTTCATTTATTTCAAATGTACGTTCAAAAATATCCATGCCAAATCAATTTGACTTCTTTATCAAAACATTTTTAAACAATTTGTACCTGCTAGAGTAGAGTTCTTTTCAGTTTCAAACAAAAACCTAAACAAAGGTGTGAAAGTGCTTAAATAAGGTGTATGTTGTAAGAATTTTAACTTGTGTACAGGAGGCAAATTACATTTAGCAAACACATAAAGAAATCTGCCTGCAGTAAACAATATTTTAGTGCCAATGTTACCATTTTAGGCTTGGTTGGTTTGAAGGAGGTAGGATTATAACATATACCTATGCACAGAAGCACCTGCTGAATTTTTCTTTTATTCATTCATGGAATGAAGGCTTTACTGTCTATAACCTTAATATAAAATCTAATACCTGCCTATATACAATGTATTATATAATATGTACAGAATTAGGATCTACAGTATCTGTGTTTCTGGGGTCAGCAAATGCTGTTAAAGCTCTAAGAAGCCTATGTCACATGCTCTCTCACTTCTGGTACAAGTCATGCTGGGTGTTGTATTGATGAGGACAATAAGTGTTCACCAGAAGTATGCAGAGTGGGCAGATCAGGGTATCAATCAACATGCAAAACAGATTCAATGTCAGAAGTGACATTTTGGAACACAGTGTTCCAGTTAATATCCTCACTTAATCACACAGTTGAACAAGCATTTGGCAGCAGTAAGGACCTCACAACAACACTATTTATAAGGATCATCAACTACTTTCAGGTCAGTTGTTTAATGACTTCTAACTGTTGCTACTGTTGTGCACGTGTTTAATGCCTTCTATAGTTCTTCAAATTGCTAAAGTGCATAAGGAGTGGTGTGGGATATTTTGAAGGATTTTATTCGACATGTGTGCAGTAGTAAATGTTTCTCTTAGAATGCAGCATGACTGGAAAAATGTTTAGAGGTGACAGAGCAGGGCCAACTGAGGGGTAGGAGAAGAAGCCGTTGATGGTGTTCAGTAATTTATCCTTTGCAGAACTGGAGTCAAGAACAGTATGTCACGACCGCAAAGTCAGTGTGGGACTGGAGTAGCACTGCTACGGATTTTGAAGGCGAACTTGACCATGAATCTTTATGGTTTAGATTACTGTTAGATTGTAGCTGGAAATGCCTGCAACATGTCATAGTTTTTTGTCCCCTGTCATACAAAGGAAGTCACTGAAGATACTCTAATAATCTGAGTATCTTCATTCTCTCTTTTTAGAAAGCAGTGAGCAGAATTTCAGGGGGATTTCATTGGTCAACAACATTATTATATGCATCATCTTTCATATCAACTCAAGCCTAAACTGGAACTGAATGGGATTCCACTCCTTCAGTGTTCAGCAGGCATATGATCCCAGACAGCTAATGATGCAGCTTTATGCTTGATATCCTGGCACCAATAATGTTGCCTTCTTTCTATGGGAGTCCATTGTGCTACTGGTATTTGAGTCACCATTTCTTTAGGTTGGCTTATGGGTAACAAAGTCTCTCTGCTGGCAGCATAACTTAAGACTCTATTGTAAAACTGAGAATGCTTGGTAGCATGAGTACAATAAAAATCAAAATGCTATATGAAATGTGATAGAGCAGACTATTTGCCTGCTCCGATACTGTTTCTGCTGCCTAACCCACTTCGTAAGAGTTCTGAATTACTCAGCAAAACAGGTGTCAAAATCCATAGTGGTCTGCTGCACAGCTTCACTCACCTTCATGAGGGCAGAGTCTTTGGCACCAGCAATATGATGAGCAGCTGAGGAATCAGAGAGGGAAGAGGGAAAGAAATAGAAGAGATAACGTTGACTGCTCTTTAATGGCCAATGTGTCCATCAAATCAGTTCGAACTCACCAACACTTCCATTCTTCATCTTCCCTCTGTTACTCACCATAATATGGTTGTCTTGATCACAATGCAAAAATAAAAACCCATCACAAAAATAAACATTTCAAACAACATTTTTAAATTAAAGCATGCCGAATTGAATAAAAATGTGAATGCATTCTCTTCATCTCCTTCTTTTCAATGCCTTTGCCTGTCCTAATGTTCCCATGTTCTGAAGAAGCATCACTGGACTCAATGTTAACACTGTTTTCTCTTCACAGATGCTACCAGACCTCCTGTGTTTCTCCAGCAATTTCTGTTGTTTGTTTAGTTCATCTACTGAGATGGTTTTGATGCTTCTGGTCAAAATCATTATATACTGTGCAAGATAACTGTGGTTGCCATTAACACAATCTTAGGCATAATGAGTTTCAGTAACCCAATCCTTTGTTCAGAATGTTATTTTGCCACACGTCCTATTTATATGCCTATAGAAAACTTCAAATTCCTTTCTATGTTAGCTGCAAACTTTTCTCATAATCCCTCTTTGTGTATTTGTTCCTTTTTTAGCTTCACTTTAGAAGTTTTGCTGATTTGTTTGTTTCCCATTTGTATTGTTATTTGTCATAACATTTTTTCTGCCCCTTCTTATTCTTTTGACATGTATGGGGCTCTTAATTTATTTGACTTACCTTTTACTCCTTGTGTCCTTGCCAATAATTAAGCTAAACCTTATGGCATTATGATCACAGTGTCTTAAATGTTCCTGCACTGACACTTGATCCACTTTTCCCACCTCATTTCCTGGAATTAGACCAAGAAATACATTGTTTCTAATTGACCTGGAGCCAATCTGATGCAGAAAACTCTCCCGATTACGGATAGAAACTCAACCTCACGTTGCTTTATATGCCAAGCTTTATTAGGGTAATTAAATTCTTATAAATACTCTATAGTTTTTTTGGACCTTTCTCTAATCTCTTCAGAAATATGTTCCTCTCTATCTTTCCCACTAGGTGTCCTGCAGATTACACCCAGACGTACACTCAGCTATTGTTTCTTAGCTGTAATTAAATAGATTCTGCCCTTGACCCTTCCATGACATTCTCTCTCTACAGCAGTGTAATAATCTCCTTGATCAATACTGATAGCATTCCTCCTTTATGTCCTATCTTGTCTCACCTTGCTTTGTATCCAGGTGTATTTAATATCCAGTCCAATATTTCTTTTGAGCTAGGTCTTCGTTATTACCACAATGTTACATTCGCAGTTGGGGCTGCAGTTCACCGATGTTATTGACCACATTCTGTGCATTTAAATATATATGCACATTAAACCTAATTTAGGCCTTAATGCGTTCTATCTTACTCAGAACCCTGCCAATACATTATTATTTCTTACAATTATGCTATGTGTCTCTCCTGATTTCTTTTTGTACACCTTGTTGATAGATGATAGAACTCTGGTGGATTAAAGCATTGCTGAGGCTGAGGCTGAGTTGATGGGATGTGACTTAAGAGAATACATACACTGACATTGTGAGGTACTTGAACTACAGAGCAGTTGACTGTCTGATTGGCCGGCAGCTGTTGAAAATGGGACTTTCCTCTTCAGATGAGGGCAAATTATTTTGCCCTTAGTCAGTTAATGCCCTAGCAAACACTAAGTGGCTGAAGGGCAACTGGTACCAGTGGGGATGCATTCCCTGTTGACACTTCAGGTTGGGTGGGAGAGGTGTGGCCTCTAAACCAGATTCATTATTTCAGCTTTCTCTACATCTGAATGGCTCTCAAGGATTTTCACTGCTTGTTCCAGCCTCAGTGCACCTCCTTCTTTAGATTTTGCAGACTGGTTTAATGTGACACTGACCTCTCACAGTTTCAGATCCTCCAGCTGAGGCACGCAGCCACTTTAGAGCAGAATTAGCACTGGCTGCTGCACACTGCAGTCATGTTACTTTTAAGAAAGCATGAAGGCATATGCTGTCTGCATTGGAAACAACTGACTCAGATTAATCCTGCATCGTGATTCCCTGCATCTGTGTTCTCAAATTTGGCCACCAATCTGTTGTTTGGCATGATCAGTTCAGTATGCCAGGAGCTCATCTGATTTTTATATTTGTGTTAACTTCTCTTTAACGTTGGGAGTTATTTTTAGTGCAGGTTTAGGTGGGAGTGTAAAGGTTAAACAGTATGGGTCACTCCTTTATCACCATGCCCACCAATGTCCAGATTTTGGAGCGACAGAGAAAGGAGTACTCACAACCAAATGTTGGGGGAACCTACTCAAATACGCAAATCCTGAACACTACAGTCTCCTTATTGACAACAAAAAAAGTGTGTCACTGATTTTGTGCAGATGAGAAAAGCATGAATGTTCCTTCAGCACAAAAATCAATCATCTCTTAATGTTTGCTTAGTCTTCCTACTTCCCCTTAAGGCCATACTTAGGCTAAGAACTGTGGAGAAGCTGCAGAGTTTAATTTGCACCCTTACTCCAGGCGAAGGGGAAACTGCACGTCAGCACTCGTTGGGTGATGGAAGCTCACCTGAAGTAACTTATTGTCATGAGGCCTGAGCCATGAAAATTGGAGATCTCACTGACAGCAGACAACAGGCCACCCACTGAGATCATTCCACTTACTGACAACCTGACGTGCAAAGAAATCAGAAATGTACACAACAGAATTGGTTTCATTTTAAGCATTTCCTCAAATAAGAGAATTTGACCAAGTTGGAATAAAATTCCAAAGCAACAAGCAATAAACTTCAAATATTTAAATTGTCAAAGTCATGACGATGCAGACCTATTAATATTTTAAATACATCATCATTACAGTAATAGCAACACAGTTGTGAAGCTGTGATTATGGGTTGATTTTTACATGTCTCCTACTGGCAGGAATGAATCCATGACCCTCCCAAATCTCTCGTGAAGAGGATTTCCCTCTGTCCTATTGAGCTTACTGCCCTCCACCCCTAAAATTTTGGCTTACAGCGATCTGCCTGAGGGTACCACCATTCAGAAGTGTCCTGTGGTGTCTGACTTGCCTCAGCTGCGGCACCATTCCTGTGGTTAAGTAGCTAAGCCAGTTGCACTATTGGCAAGATTGGATTTATGGCCTGATCTGAGGTCCTACAGCCCACAGTAAAATTCAGTCCTATGTTTTAGGATATTTTGCCACATACATTTGCGAATCAGTTATATGATGAATCTGATTTCTCCATGCCAACAATTTAAAGTATTACATGGTGCTTTTCAGAGCTACTGTTGTAAACTTAAGTACATTCCTTTATGCGAGTGTGCTGAATTAAAAATGTTTCCAAAATAATCCAGCTCAAATTAAAAGTGATGAAGAATTGAATGCAAGTTGCTCGCTTTCCGTCTCAACCAGGTTTAATAGGGGAGAAATTAAAAATGGTGGCTGTGCTCAATTTAATTTGAAGGCAACAATAACATTTCTGTAAAGAAGTAAACAACTGATAACAAGATTGCAACAGCCTGTTTACATGGTGAACAATGATCTAATTTGAAAGAGTTTGATGACTACTTAGGATATACTAGCAGTTTTTCTATCTGATGAAACTGATGATTTAGATAGGTTAGAAAATAATAAGTAAGTGCATTTAATTATCTGACATGCCTATTCAAAGACTAAACCAGCCCACTTTCGTGCAATGTCAGCAAATTATTCTTCACATGTGGGCAAAAATCTAATTTTAAATTTCAGGTTATTTGGTAGTGAGTTAGAACTAAGTTAACCATTGCTGTTCAGCTAAGTGGATTTTCTACATCATAATATGAAATACAGTAAACATTTTTAAAGTGGTTTATTAAGCTGGTTTGGCACTAAACACTGACTTTTAAATAGTAATTTAAGGTAGCATTCTGGAAACTAATCTGTAGTATAGTAATTTCTCTGCAATTTTGAAATATAGTTACTTCTTGTGTTGTAGCAGGAAGATTCAATCTTTGTTAGTCATCCTCCACTCAATAGAAGTTAAAGTGACAATAAATCCAGGCTTGTTTCAAAGGAAATGTTTGCAATTGACAAATAGTCAAGGACACGTGTTTTTTCAAAGGCAATTTTGGTTATGTCAGTCTGTTCAGGTGGAATGGTTTGGGATTTCAGATGACTTACACTTAATGAGATAATTGAAGTGCAACTAGAGGTTTCTGAACATTATTCTTTCAAATCAAAACTCCTAAATTTATGCTAGAAAAGTAATGGGATAAGAAACAGGATTCAGACTCTCAGACACTCACCCAGTCTTGCTCAGAAATAGCATCAGGGGCTGTGTTAGAGAATATCATGTGTTGATTTGCATTGGAATTTTCCTTTTACTCTGTTTCCCAGAGTAAGGGCTCATGTTTAAAACTCTTAAGGAACATCAGGAATCACTGAAAGTTTTGAGGGAGTGCTTGTAAAATTACAAGTACACTTGTTAACTTTTAAATGAGAAGCAGGGGATCACACCAGCCTGTGGAATGGGTATAAAAAGCTATCTGTCTAGCTGTCACACCATGAAAATTAGTCAACCTGGAGCTGACAGCTAGCATTTAGATAAGTTATGGAGCAGGTGTGCTCTGAAGGCTTCTCAAATGACTCCCAGTATGGTTGAAGCCCAGATTTTTTTTTGATGCCCAGAGAAGCATTCCTGTTCATGCCAACTCCACAAAGATAAATTGTGAGTTGACCTTTCAGGATCTGTGCTTCTGATCCAAGATGTTTTCTTGATCAGAATATCTAAGGCTGATCCATCAGCTAATAGCATATTAAAACTTTCTTGGCCCCCTATCTGAGTGAGTGAGGTTCTGCATGCATTGACACAGAAGTATGCCTCAAATATCTTGGAGTTAAAAACTGAGAAGCATTTTTTCTGCTTATTCCCCCACACCATGACTGTTTGATGACTGAGACTGAATAATAACATTTGTAACACAAAAATCATATGAATAACTGCATTTATTTTTGTGACTGAAATAGTTTGGACTGTTCATACTTGTAATAAATCAAGTATCATCCCAACATTAGTTACCATTAAAAAATACCTGAAAATGTCTACAAGATTGAAATCAATTTTTTTGAGGATGGCTACTAGGTCTCTAAGAAATGTCATAATGTGTTTACAATTAGTCTGGAATTTCAAGACTTCTTTAGCCTATATAAAAAGGGGAAATTTTAGCTGTACACTCACTGGTAGTGAAAAGTCTTGCAAACCACCATGACATATCAGAAAACTATGGGACATACTACTGGCAATTTTCCTATGTTAGCAGCAGGCAAGGTTCTTCATTGCCAGAGAATAATATGAAAATTACCTTCTATAAGTTAGGTATTCACAGTTTCACAATGGAATGTGATGATTAATTATTCTTTAATTTAATCAGGTCTAAGTTGTTTGTTTGCACAGTTGTTGCTGATATGGTGCTTTTCTTTGAAAATTGAGCTTTGCAGTAATCACAAAATCAAGTGTTTTTCTTGTTGCATCTGACATAATCCATTCTGTTGCTTGCCTGTAGTACAAGGTTCTTCCCAGTAGTGGCACTGGAGTGCTTGATGTTCCTATCACCTACATTACAGCAGAACATGATTTACGTTATACAATGATCTTCATTAATGTTTATTCCCTGTAGAGACTCTCAATTGTACGTGAGCTGTTAAGTACCCAGGGATGAGCTGTATTAGTCTCATTTTAAATACCTTTAGGCAGCTCTTGAATATTGTGTTATAAATTGTGTGTACTCTGGCATAGCCCCATAATAGTTATGAATATTGGTTTGGAGTTAGAATTAGCTTGGTCTGACATCAGCCCCCAACCCAGGTTGCAGATTTGCCAAATCCAGGCAGAGTTTGTTACACCTCAGGAATCTCTAAGAGACAGACAATATTTATTAGGAAGGCTAAAAGTTATCATTGTCCAAAATTTATTTGGAAAACCTCCAAACATTCTTCAGTTGGAGCTTTAAATGTTTTTTTTCCCCTTCTTTGTTAACTTTGAAAATGCTACAGCTCAGCCTGTTAATTACTGTCTCACAAAGATTTCTACTAAATTAACTTAATGGGGCAGCACGGTAGCTCAGTAGTTAGCATTGCACCTGCCTCACAGCACCAGGGACTCAGGTTCGATTCCAGGTCTCAGGCGACTGTCTGTGTGGAGTTTGCATATTTTCCCCGTGTCTGTGTGGGTTTCCTCCCATAATACAAAAGATGTGCAGGTTAGATGAATTGGCCATACTAAATTGCCCATTGAGCTCAGGGACGTGTAGGTTCAGTGTATTAGTCAGGGGTAAATATAGGATAATGAGGTAGGGAAATGGGTCTGGGTGGGTTACTCTGAGGGTTGTTGTGGACTTCTTGGACCGAAGGGCCAGTTTCAACACCGTAGTGATTCTATTCTATTTTTATAGACTGTGCATAATGTCTCTCAGTTCCCTCTGCATGAGATTTAGTATTAATTGTAAAATACTACATTTTGTATAAATTCATTGTTATTGCCATATGACCTCTCTGCTAATGATTGGTTTGGCAAAATAAAACTGGCTAACATGCACAAATGCTAGTTGATCTCCAATTAGTTTGAAAAGTCTGTGTGGCAAGATGGTGGCATAATGTTATTCAAATCTGAGGTACCTACCTCTTTGGTATATAAACACAGTAATCAAAGTCTAAAATGATGTAACCAAATATGTTTTTTATTGAACTCAGCAATAAGTGCTTTTCAATATTTAACATTTTGAACAGCCCAATTCTGTTTTGCTCCTAAATTCAATCATTTCTTTGTTTTAATAATAGATAAATGCATTAAACTAGTTACTCCATTCTACTAGGTTGAGAAAGTCCAAAGCTTTACCAGGAATTCCAAATGGCTACTGTAGGGAAGACACGGAATGTATAAAAGGATAACCAAACAAGTAGGTTGTATGTTAATCTGGAGTCTGTATTTGGATCATTAGTGAGGTTTGGCTGAATGTTAGAGTAGTAACCAGAACTTCTATGTCATTGATTTTGATTTGAAAGATATTGCTGATATTAGCTAGACATGGAATATCTGCTTATAGAGGAATATTCAAAGTCAAGAATCAATTTGGTGAAATACTAAAGGGACATGGGTGCACTTCATTGTAGATCAAGTCTTTTAGAAGGAAGTAGGATAAATTTGGGACATGTGGGAAGTGAATATTTCATCTCCACATGCTACATCATTTTCCTGTTCCTTTGAGAATATATTAGATGTGAGGAGATAAAGAGTTAAAATCATTACACCATTGTAATTTAGCTGTTCCTTCTCCAGTAGCTTGAACCTAGCTATACATTTAAATGCTTCATGTAATCTATTTGTATTTTGTGATAACAGTTTTATGCCTTAATTCAGACAATTTATGTTAAGAAGAGGACTGTAAGGGTACCATTAGCTTAAGACTTCACATGATATATTACTGTTAGCACTAAAAACCACAGAAATCAATCTGTATTGAAGTTACAGTAAGGAATACCCAGGGGCTACATAAAAATCCTAGTCAAAAAAGGGTTGGGATCTGCAGTTTTTTTTATTGTCAGCAATGTTGGTTATAAACTTGACATATAATAAACAGCAACTTTCCTTAAGTGCTGAAAATAATAATTTGGATTCATTGTTGGAAGCCTGTTATACCTTTGCAAACATTCCTTTTGTAACATTGAAATATATAAATATATGTGCACAAACTGTCAAATATCATTACATATAAATGACTATATGCAAATTTGCAGTACTTAGCTTTTAACCTTCTGAAACATTGAAAATACACAACAATATAGAATTTACATTGTGTACAAGCTATGTAACTAAAATAATTACAGAATCATTATGAAACATTAGTAACAGTAGATTTAGAATTACCCAGACTAGTAAGCAGTGTTTTAATTACAAGGACAAAAATACATTTTAATACAATCAGGAATTGGAGGGTTCCGTGTTGGATCTCATTCTGAGTGAAAAAGTAGAACAAATAAACCATTGAGAGATATGAGAACTTAAAATTGTGGAATTTTCACAGAGCATCATGTGACTGATACAAGGGATGAAAGTTTTTACTTATGAGTAGGGGAACAGAGTTGAGGAACTAGGGCTTTTTTTATTGTGACATGTATGTTAAAGGTGATCCAGTACAGGGCTTCAGTATTAAGAAAGGGTTTTGAGAGCGCAGATATTGAAAAAAAACTTTCCACACTTAGCAGATAAATAACAAGCAAACAAATACTCTGGAATATCATTAGAAGGAAAAAAAAAGTAAACTTGGATCTTTTTCACCTGCACATTGGTTATTTTTAAATGTAAAGAGTTAGTTTGCTTTACCCGAAGGAGTCGAGCAAGAATTCCAGCTGACAATGATGCCGATCTAATTTCCTTTCCCATGGCTGATTAAGTTTATCAGACTAATGCTGAGTGGGATTCCCACCTCTGAAAGGCCATCATTGTTAATGAAGCAGAAGGAAAATGTTTAAAGCAAGTAGTGACTTCCCAAAATTAGAAATATTTCTGATTGTACGTCCCAGATATTCATATTGTTAATGAAGGGAAAGTTGACCATATTAGGTTCTGACCCTCTAATTAATGAAACTGTGGGTCTTCTCCAAATAGGGGTTATTGTTACCTTTCTTCTAGCAGTAACTGAGGTTGACAGGAACAACAATGGAAGCAAGGAAGACCTAATGTATTCTCAGACTTTCAGAAGTTGATTGGCGACAGATGTTCGCAGGTAAAGAGCAGGCTGGAAAATGGGAAGCCTTCAAACATGAGATAAGAGTCCAGAGACAGTATATTCCTGTTAGGGTGAAAGGCAAGGTTGCTGTTTGGTGCAGGGAAAGCTGGATGGTGAGAGAAATTGAGGTTTTGGTTAAGAAAAAAAAAAGCATATGTCAGGTATAAACAGCAGAAATCGAGTGAGTCCTTAGAGTACAAAAGCAGGAGGAGTATACTTAAGAGGGAAATCAGGAGGGCAAAAAAGGGACGTGAGACAGCTTTGACAAATAGGGTTGAGGAAAATCCAAAGGGATTCTTTAAAGGACAAAAGGGTAACTAAGGATAGAATAGGACCCATCAAAGATCAGCAAGGCAGCCTATACGTGGAACCGTAGCAGATGGAGGAGATACTAAACGAGTATTTCGCAAAGTGTTTACAGTGGAGAAGGACATGGAAGATATAAAATGTGGGGAAATAGAAGGTAACATCTTGAAAAATATCCATAGGTGATGCTGTCTTAAAATGCATAAAGTTGGATATAACTCCAGGCCCTGATCAGGTGTACCCTAGAACTCGGTGGGAAGCTAGGAAAGGGATTGCTGGGCCCCTTGCTGAGATATTTGATAATCTGTAGTCACAGATGAGGTGTCAGAAGACGTGGTGCCACTATTTAAGAAAAGTGGCAAGGAAAAGCCAGGGAACTGTAAGCTGACATTGGTGATGGGCAAGTTGTTGGAGGGAATCCTGAGGAACAGGATTTACATGTATTTGGAAAGGTAAGAACTGATTAGGGATAGTCAACATGGCTTTGTGCGTGGGAAATCATGTCTCATAAACTTCATTGAGTTTTTTGAAGTAGTAATAAAGAGGATTGGTGTGGGCAGAGTGTGGACATGATCTGGATGGACTTTAGTAAGGCGTTTGACAAGGTTCATTGTGGTATACTGGTTAGCAAGGTTAGATCTCATGGAGTACAGGGAGACCTAGCCATTTGGATACAGAACTGGCTTGAAGGTGGAAGACGTGGTGGTGGAGGGTTGCCTTCCAGACTTGAGGCCTATGACCAGTGGTGTGCCACAAGGATCAGTGCTGGATCCATTGCTTTTCATCATTTATATAAAATGTGAATATAAAAAGGTATAGTTAGTAAGTTTGCAGATGACACCAAAATTGGAGAGGTAGTGGACAGCAAAGAAGGTTACCTCAGATTACAACAGGATCATGATCAGATGGGCCATTGGGCTAAAGAGTGGCAGATAGAATTTAATTTAGGTAAATATGAGGTGCTACATTTTGGAAAGCCAACTAAGAGCATGACTTATACACTTATTGCTAAGGTCCTGGGGAGTGTTGCTGAACAAAGAGACCTTCGAGTGCAGGTTCATAGCTCCTTGAAAGTAGAATTGCAGATAAATAGGATAGTGAAGGGGGCATTTGGTATGCTTTCCTTTATTGGTCAGAGCACTGAGTATAGGAGTTAGGAGGTCATGTTGTGGCTGTACAGGATATTGGTTAGGTCACTTCTGGAATATTGTGTGCAGTCCTGGTCTCCCTCTTTTTAGAATGATGTTGTGAAACTTGAAAGGGTGGAGTAAAGATTTACTAGGATGTTGCAAGGGTTGGAGGATTCGAGCTACAGGAAGAGGCTGAATATGCTGGGGCTGTTTTCCCTGGAGTTTCAGAGGCTGAAGGTGACGTTATAGACGTTTATAAAATCATAAGGGGCACAGATAGAGTAAATATGTTCCCTGGGATGCATGAGTCCAGAACTAGAGGCATAGGTTTAGGGCGAGAGGGGAAAGATTTAAAAGATTTAAAAAAGGGACCTATGGGGCAACTTTGTCATTCAGATGGAGGTACATGTATGAAATGAGTTGCCAGAGGAAGTGATGGAAGCTGGTACAATTACAACATTTAAAAGACACCTATATGGGTTTATGAAAATGAAGGGTTTAGAGGGATATGGGCCAAGAGCTGGCAACGGGACTAGATTAGGATATCTGGTTGAAATGAGTTGAACCAAAGGGTCTGTTTCTGTGCTGTACATCTCGATATGTCTTCACCTTATTACTAACATTATGTGATGATGTGCTCTGGGTTCAACTTGCCTATTTCCCTGCAACACATTACTCTGGGTTCTTGAACAGTTCTGTTGGAGGTAAATTGACCAGTTACTAAACAGTGGTAGGACTCATGAATTATTCACCAAGCTGTTCAATATTTGAGGAAAAGACAGATCACAAAAGGAGAGAGACATGAGCAACCAACTGTGGTTCCCTGCATATCAGAATTACCCAATTCATCTGGAGGAAGTGACCGTGCAGATGACGGGTCTACAAACCAGAAAATCAATTGAAAAAGGGTCATAAAGGTGGCCAACCTGCGTCTTTGAACTACTATCTATTATTGCTACTTAGTTCTCCCTCTGCAAACGTGTCTTATTCTGAGACATTCGTTTGAACATTTAACAGGCAAACAATGTCAAACCCTAGCATTGAACGTGGAACTATATTGCATAGAAGGAGACCATTCAGTGTTTGCACTTGTGCTTTAGTGAAAATATCCAAATCATCCCATTCTCTTGCTCTATCTTCCCAGTCTGTTAAATTATTTTTCCTTCTAGTATTATCCAATTCCCTTTTGGAAGTTACCAGTACTTATTTCCATCAGACTTCAAGATAGCATATTCCTGACCATAACAGCTTGTGTCCATCTTTCTCTGATTTAGCTTCTGCCAGATGCCTCAAATCTATGGTTACTGATACTTATATGTTGCTTATTCCTATTATATTAGGAGAAAGTGAGGACTGCAGATGCTGGACATCAAAGCTGAAAATGTGTTGCTGGAAAAGCACAGCAGGTCAGGCACCATCCAAGGAGCAGGAGAATCGACGTTTCGGGCATGATCCCTTCTTCAGGAAAAAGGGCTCATGCCCGAAACATCGATTCTCCTACTCCTTGGATGCTGCCTGACCGGCTGTGCTTTTCCAGCAACACATTTTCAGCTTATTCCCATTGTGTTACCGTGAGTATTGCATTGCTTTCTTAATCCCTGGTTTGGACAGACGCACGGACACACACAAACTCTGCAAGGTGCTTCCGTGTCATTTTCCCCAATTGGTATTTTTTCTTGTGTGGAGTGCTAGATCAGTACAATTTGTTATTAGTGGAGAGAAGAAAGTAGTAAGATGTGTCAATATGAATGCAAGATATTAAGGGATAGGATGGGAAAAGCAGTATAGAATGCAGAAATTATAGTACCAATATGAAAAAGAAAATGAGGTGGGGTGTGGGGGTGGAATGGTGGGGAAACACTACATCGGACAAACAGGAAGACAGTTAACGATCCGTATACACAAACACCAACTAGCCATGAAACGACACGACCAGCTATCCTTAGTAGCCACACACACAGACAACAAGCAACATGAATTTGACTGGGACAACACTACCATTATAGGGCAAGCCAAACAGAGAACAGCCAGGGAATTCCTAGAGGCATGGCACTCATCCACAGACTCTATCAACAAACACATCAATCTGGACCCAATATACCGGCCACTCCAGCGGACAGCTCGAACTGACAACTGGAAGCGGCAGAGACAGGCCACTATAAATGCCGGAGGAAACAACACAGAAGCGCTTCACAGGAGGCTCCCAAGCACTGAGGATGTCACCTAGACAGGGGATGAAACGTCTGCAACACAAATTCCCAGCTCGGCGAACAGAACCACAACAAGTGATGAAAAGGACACAGGATTCTCAGAATCACCTGATTAAAGTTTGTTTTTTTTCATCTGAGGTAGTGAAAGGCCTCTCCCAGCATCCAATGTGTCACACTACAGATTTTCTGTCAGTAGTACTGGCAAATACCTTCATAGGTGCCTTGTCCATGTCAGTGAGAAGTCTACAGGAGCTTGATTTTTCGCTCATCGAGAATATGTTGTATGACTTGATCATATAGCCTCCACCAGTTATTAAAAGCCTGAAGAAAGCAGCAAAGCTGACAGAGCAGGAGTCATTAGATAATTCCCAAGAGGGTCACAGAGTGGATTTAACTTGAAGATAATTAAAAGCACAGGTATCTGAAATGCTGCAGTTGTTGAAATTGATTTTCTCAAAGCACAAAAGTACTTGATGTTTCAATCCATAATGACGAAATCAGGCAAAACAATTATTTTAATGGGTAACAGCAGTAATTCTGACCTTGATTCCAACATTTAGCTCAAAAAGCTGTTTCAAAATCCACAATGCAAATCTAAATTGATAGACTTTAGGCGTGAATCTATGGAAGTTTGCTGCAAAGCAATAAATGGAGATTGGCATGGGTTAGCTAAGCATCTCAATTCGAACCATAGCATCTGGAACAAAAAAGGGGGGGTAAATATAGATAACCATTGTAGTATGCAATTATGTCTGCTTGTCACAGCATTGTTCAAGGGATATGGGAAGGTGATCAGCAAGCAGTGTTGTGTCAGTGAACCCTTGGTTTCCGACTCCACAGGAGTTTGGAATGCTGGTGATACAGTTTTCATCAAAACGTAAGAAAAAGAAAGGAGACACATGTACAGAAATCCTCACGAATGTCCAAATACCTCACAAGCAATGAGCAGCCACTGGAAAATCCTGTTCTCTAAGCCCCAGGTATTTTAATACGTTGGAAGATCTGGAGTACCCACTTATGTATGATGACTTGGAAATTCTACCTTGCAATTCTCTGCTAAAATGATGTAACTTGTGGTGAATGAAAGATAAGTTATATTGACGAGAGAAAGGCTGACTAATTTCTTTACAGTAATATTTTGGACATAGGGGCATAGGCTTTTTTTGCTGAAGGTTTGGATGTTCTACTACAGGATGTGTCAAAGGAGGATGCCACTGTTTGAGGCAGAAGCTAACTGACTAATAAATGTTGATGCTGCATGCAACTGAATAAATGCAGCTGCCTAGACTCCTTGTACCTGGCTGTAACAATTGTAGAAATTGTTGTTTGAAGAGGGAAAAGGTGATATCTCCTCAGTTTTGTAAGTACTTCTTGAAAGGTCTACCTCAAAAGTCCACATACACCCAGACGACTGCTCTCTCATTACAGAGGGGCGACTGGTGATGGGTTTAACTTGAGGGTCATCACATCTGGGGTGAGGTTGAGAAAATAAGCATTCACGGATGCAGAACTCGATCATGCATTGACCTGGAAAGTTCTGATGACGATGTGAATGGAATCTACAAAGACTCAGCTTCCCTCTGATGGAAAGCTTTGTTCTGTTGATGTTCTCATTGTATTAGGAATGTTTTCCAGCATTTGTTAGAATCGACAAGAGTCTGACCTATGGATATTTGTGTGTTAATTCCAACGTCTCCAAAAACAGCCAGCTTATCTCTAGCAATGTCTTCTCTTTCTGCACTCTCATCGTTGAGAGAGTTTAAGACATCTCACCTTTTTCCTTCTCTCCACTGACTGCAATCGGTCACCCGTTCGTATGCTGCTGACATCTGATTCTACCTTTCCCACATGTATCAACATCATATCAACTTCTTACTACCTGCTTTTCTGACATTAAATTACCAATGAGTTGTAATTTACTCCAGTTGCTCATTCCTGAAGGTTGAAACTATTATTGAAACTACTGATACAAACTCTAGCTACTGCCTAGAGTACTCTCCAACTACTCACTCATACTGAATTAGATCATATAATGCTAGTTTTCTTCAATCCAGCTCTGAACTTCCAACACTGCATCTATAAAATCACCAAAACCCGTTATTTCCACTCTGAAGCTTATCCTATCTCTGTTCCTATTTCAGCCCTTTTGGCACTGAAACCATCAGCTACATTTCTGTCACTGATAGAAACAACTTCTCTTCTACCTTCTTGCTTGACTCCCATATTGTCTAGATTAGATTAGATTACTTACAGTGTGGAAACAGGCCCTTCAGCCCAACAAGTCCACACCGACCCGCCGAAGCGCACCCACCCAGATCCATTCCCCTACATTTACCCCTTCACCTAACACTATGGGCAATTTAGCATGGCCAATTCACCTAACCTGCACATTTTTGGACTGTGGGAGGAAACCGGAGCACCCGGAGGAAACCCACGCAGACACTGGGAGAATGTGCAAACTCCACACACCTGAGGCGGGAATTGAATCCGGGTCTCTGGCGCTGTGAGGCAGCAGTGCTAACCACTGTGCCGTCTACTTGCCAATCATTTCCATAGTACTGGCCTAAAGTGCCTCCCAGTACTTAGTGGGTTAAACTTGAATCCTAGGCTTCATTTCAAATATCTGTACAACCAGGTTTCTTCATTTTCATGAACTCTTTTGACCTTACAGTATTTTAGCGCCAGACTTCTCATCACTCAGATGTTGGCCAGGTAGCTAGGTCTTCATCTGCGTGAATCCTATTCTCTGATCATTTACTGTCAAACAGCTCTAAATTTCCTTTGTTCAGCCTATAGAAATCTGCTAAGAAAACATGTTTAGACCAAGTCTTGCATATGCATCCAATGCTTATTTCAAACAAACAATCTGGACGGCCAGATTGCCAGTTTAAACATTTTCAAACAATATTGGACACCACTAAAGGGGAGGCAAAGTTTGACCCCAACACTGACTTTTCATCCAAAAAGAATAAGGTAGAAGTTACTTCAATTCCTCCACCACAGCATGCAACAATGACATTACAGGATTATGATAAATCCATTGCAAAAATAACATCATCGTCATTATGCAATCAACTTTTTTTTAAAATGAATTAGTAAATCCTTCAAGCTACAATGCAAAAGGATGCTATCTCATTCAATTCCACTGCAATTTGTTCCTTGTTACAGCAATATTTTGTCAGGAAGTAACCATGTTTTACTACATGGAAACCCAAACGTGCTTTCAAGCTATTTTCTTCTGTGGTTATACTCGGCAACTCATCCCTTGCATTGGGAAGGAAGTGTAAAACGGAACTGTTTGATGCATTTTTCTGATACTGATTTCAGTGAACAAATGTAGTCATCCTGGTAAATATAGCTTTCAAGCGGAATTCATTTTGATAGAAATGTGACAAGCTGATTTGCTCAAGTATGGTGCCTAATACTATCCTTCATTTTTCTAGTACTAATAATAAATTAGGACTATATTTCCACTGATTCACTATCAGTAATTGTCTTGGATTAATCTCCTAAAGTTTCTTTTATACAGAATCCTTTGTCTTTCTCATGATAGCATCCAAGCATGAACTATAAAGCTGCAATACTTTATAGGTTTTATGGGGCACTGCTTGCAAGAGAAACTGTTTGCCAAATCTTTTGTTTTGATGTAGGAGCACAATAACTTACATGAAATCACTGAATGGAAAAATTTTGGACAATGCAGCCATGATTACCTGAAACACAATGATGTGGGTGGGATATCTTGTGCCAATGTGTACTTGGAAAATATTCAATTTGATAACATTAATTATGCAGATTTAGATCATGATATCAGTTTCTCATGGTAATTGTGGTGAAAGTGACCCTGCTGTTTGGCCTAGCTCTGAAATTTGACAATGGAAGGAGATGTTTTGAAAAGCATTTGTTGATGTTTTTCAATGGTGCGTAATATTTTTGAAGCATCCCCTCAATTAGTACATTTCACTGAAGCCTAATTTTCAGGAACTACAGTCATGTAATATTTGTTTCTGAGTTTGATACAAAAGATTACCTTACCTTGAATGCCCAGATTTACATTTTAAAAATATTGCTGTAATGGAAGAACACAAAATATCTTTAAAATCATACACAATATAAGCATATTTAATAACCAAACAGTAAAAACCTAAGATTAGCACTTTAAATAGGCTTTCAGCAAAATTAAAACTCAAATTATATGTAAACCATCTTTTCATTTCACTTCAAATAAAAAGAAAAAGGCAAGTGTGTTCTCATATATTTTAGTGTCTTGGTGTGTCAGCCATTTATAGGCACGACATTTGGGTTAAAAAGAAACTGCTTAATAAAAAGGGAAACATCATAATATTGAAAGAAGAACTCAGTTTTCTCCAGCCTGATTGATCTCAGTGCATTTAACGTGACCAGCTCGAATGATACATTACCCTTAGAAAATAAGAGCAGCCTTTAGGAAAAGGTGTAGCAGCTGGGCATCTGGAAAGGTGGTTTTCCCAGAAATACTGCTGGACTTAAATAAGGACTTTGATTAAGTTGTTGACTCTATTTTGTGGTGATAATGGGTTAGAGTTGGGTGCAGGGGGTTGGTAGTGATAGAGATGGCACGGTGGCGGGGGTGGGGTGGGGAATGTGTGTTGGACATTCAATGTGACCAGCGCAGGGAGAGAGTAGCAAGGGGATTGCAGTAAATAGATCGGCAGTGTATGGTCACAGGGAGAGAGATGAGAATTTGGGAGCACTAGGTGGATTGTGGGGGAGGGGAATAGGTTTGCAGGGAGTAAGAATTCTTAACCATCCTAGCTCACGTGTATGGTGGAAAGGCATTAGGCTGGTCAGTCTTACCTTTTCACCGCCAAGTTTCCTGAGTGCTGGGAAATCTGGCTCACAGGTGTTAAATTTGAAGCCTCATTAGGATATTTAATTGAAGGGTGAGCATCTGGAAAGCAGGTTAATTGGCCACTTCTCAACCTATTTCTATTAAAACCAGAAGCTGGTTTGTAAGGGACAGGATACAAATCAGCTTCTGATTAATGTATTTTAGACCCAACACAAGGCTAAAAATTCCCCCAATCTGGATGAAATGGCTTCAGTGTCATACATTCTTCCAAGTTAAATAGAAATGTTTCCTGGAATATAATTTGAACTGCATTTGTATTTGCTAAGCCATCAATTTTAAACCTGCCTTTCTATCCCACTTAACTTCATTAATGCAGCTTTGTTACGACTGAACTGGGAATAACACACTGTTATTCATGCCACAGGGTTCCACAAACCATCGCAAAATGTATATAATCTGTAAAATCCCAATGAGACTATCAAGACAACCAATTTTTCTGACTGATTCTTATTCAGGACAAAAACAATTCACATCAAGGTTTGTCAATTATTGAAAATAACTATTTATTGTAACACTTTTAAGAAGTCAGGGAAAATAAGAGATTTGTATTCTACTATTATATATCTTAAACTATACCTCTTCAAAAATCCCAAATGCATACAATTAAGACAGCTAAAAGACAGATGGTTCAACACAGATAATATGAAAATGATTATAGACAAAGTAAACAAAATTCTGAAGTCCAAATTTCAAGGGAGGATTCAATTGTCTGATACAGTTCCTCATGTCTTTTAGCAGTGATGACATCCTTCTGTCTCTAAAGTGATGGTCATTCTTTACTTTGATTGTTGATCTGTCAGACCTTGATATTTTCTTATTGGAATTCTTACTTTGAAGCTTTTATGGTTTTTCTACCTTTTTTCCTTCCATGGAGGGAATGATAGATGCTTTCAGTTTGCAGGTTCTGGAAGTTTCTTCTGCCCTTGGTCCTATAGCTTTATAAAAACTTTTGCTCAGACAATCAGAGGGCAGTTGTCATGCAGAATGTCCCAAACTCAAAGACTCTTGATGCCACCTAGCCTCAAACTATCTCCTTCAACTGCTGTGAAAAGCAATATTTTCTGGCACTGTTAAACATATGTCGCACTTGATTTTTCTAAGTTTCAAAACTCTCCTCGTATCTCAGCCGTACAGCAACCCAACTTCCATTTCAGTTTATAGTCTCTTCAAAATATGTGGTCTCTCACAAACCTTAAAAACCTATTTCGTTGACCAAGAATTTTCTCACCAGACCTGATACCACCTATGTGGCCCTGTGTCATACTGCATTTTGTACTGAAGCTGTGAAGTGCCCTGAAACATTATATGTTACAGTTATATAAATATAACTTGTTGTAATAACATTCCTATTCTGGTCTTATCTAATTTCTGATTGGCACTGCTGCCTCACAGTGCTAGAGACTTAAGTTCAACCCAGCCATGGGCAACTGTCTTTGTGGAGTTTTTATGTTCTCACTGTGTCTGTGCAGACTTCCCGTGGGTCCTCTGGTTGCCTGCCACAGTCCAGAGATGTGCCTTTTGGGAGGATTGGCCATGCTGGGAGTGTCCAGAGATGTGCAGGCTAGATGGACCAGCCATTAGAAATGCAGGGTTACAGGGACAGGATAATGGGTGGGTCTGAATGGGATGCTCTTTGGAGGGTCAGCATGAACTCGATGGGCCAAGTGGCTTGCTTCCACACTGTAGGAATTCTATAATTCTATGATTCTATGTTGCCACTTGATTTTAATGGCACCTAACCATCCCTGATGAGATCACAGTTTGGACACTCTCATGCACAAGCCTCAGGACTGCTGCAGTTCAAGAATTAAGCTTAGAAACACCTCCTCAAGGGGAACTAGAGATAGAGTCAAAGAGATGTAAAGCGTGGAAACAGACCCTTTGGTCTAACTTGATCAGATATCTTAACCTAATCTAGTTTCATTTGACAGCACTTGGCCCATATCCCACTAAATCCTTCCTATTCATATCCCCATCCAGATGCCTTTTAAATGTTGCAATTGTACCAGCCTCCACCAATTCCTCCGACAGCTCATTCCTTACACACACTACCTTCTGCGTGAAAAAGTTGCCCCTTAGTTCCTCTTATATCTTTCACCTGTCCTTTCCATGCCCCTCATGGTTTTATAAACCTATATAGGTTCACCCCTCAGCCTCTGACGCTCCAGGGAAAACAGCCCCAACCTGTTCAGTCTCTCCCTATAGCTCGAACCCTCCAACCCTGGCAACATTCTTGTAAATATTTCCTGAACCCTTTCAAGTTTCACAACATCCTTCCAATATGAATGGATAGGCAACATATGCTGACTTTACCCCACATCCCAAGAATGTTTCTTTTCTTTCCTGCCACTCATGTGTTTAGCCCCTGTTCTTCTTGCAAGTCTACACTTTCCCTCTGCTCCCTTGAGCAAATCTCATAATTCTCCTTCATTTTGGTCTTCAAAGTATCAGCTCTCGAAATGAAATGTGTTTATTTCCCATCAATGCACAAGCACCATGTTTGTATCCTGAAGCCACAAGAAAAAATCCTGAAAGTAATTCAGGCTGCCCACTAACTCCTTCAAGAAGGTGGACATACCCAGAGCCCACATCCCACCTTCTCCCAGCTGATTCCACTGAAATTTCCATTAATTTTAGTAGAATATTAGTGTACAAGAAAAATGAAAAAGCTATTTTCTCAGAAATATTTCTTTAAAATGTTGTCAATTAAATCTGTGAGGATTTTATCATGTAATTCCATCGTACACAAAGTGCATTGAAATGGCTATAAAACTACAGCTTTAAACTAGGGTTTGGAAACCATATCTCATATTTCACAGTGTTTCAACTTAAGAATTAGAAAGTGGACATCAATCTATCCCTTGATACAGAAAGGCCATAGAAGTAATTTTTATGTTAGTTTCGTTTCACGTTAATTGGTGTCACATGACTTCAAGAGCCTCTGATTTAGGGCCAGTAGTTAACATCAAATTTTTCTTTGGCAGACAGAATCGATCAAATCATGACTACATTGTGTTACTCTGATGAAAGATATAAGATACAAAACACAAAGAACACTTTGATACTGTGTTAATAAACCAGAATTTGGAATTCACGAGGGGGCATAAGGGGCATGCAGCGAGAGTCTTTCTTCCTGGGAACGACAAGGAATTAAAGAAAAATTCCCCTTCATCAGGTTTCTGCCCCTCTGGATAAAAGGAAAATTCTACTGACAATATTGGTGAAGGAGACCAGCAGGAGGCGACAGGGGGGGGAGGCAGACATTTATTCCAGCTGCTGATGTCAGCTTTGAAGGCAGGATTATTGGGATCCTGTCAGAAATTCTACTAGTAACTCAATTTCTTAAAACAGCCATTTTCTAGTTGAATACCATGTCTGTCACTGGGGGAGCATTAGAGGGGAGTTTGGACTACCTTAACTCTTGGCCACATTGGCCTTACTCTCCACCTTAATGGAGTGGTAAAATGCAGTTCTGCAATCCTGCTCCAAGGCAGGGGAGGACATAGCTCTGTAGCATGCTAATGAATTTTAGTAGAACATTAGTGTACAAGAAAAAT
Organism: Chiloscyllium punctatum; assembly: GCF_047496795.1. Lineage (NCBI taxonomy): Eukaryota > Metazoa > Chordata > Chondrichthyes > Orectolobiformes > Hemiscylliidae > Chiloscyllium > Chiloscyllium punctatum. The sequence continues at coordinate 2,845,868 of NC_092746.1, read as the reverse complement.
GAAAAAGCTATTTTTTGATAAATATTTCTTTAAAAAATTGTCAATTAAATCTGTGAGGATTTTATCATGTAATTCCATACAATAGGATTATATAATATATATATATACAATCTCCTTAAAATTTAAGGAGATCCTATTGTATGGAATTATCCTAAAATTTAAATGAACTAATGTGGGCAAGCCAAATAGGTGTGCAGAAATCACTGCATTTTCACCAATGCAATGAGTGTCATAGTCTGCATTTTTAGCATTACCTACTCTGTTAATGGAAAGTATATCAGTACTTCTAAGAATAGCCAATGAACAAAACATGGTACTTGGTATTGAGAAAGGTTTTCCTCCATTATCATGCAGTAGGGAATTTTCACAGGAACTTCACAAATGCAATAAAAGATCACATTCTGCTGTTCACAAGGGAAAAAAAAATCAGCCGATGAGATATCCATTGAACTCAACTTTAACCACATGCTATTGAGAGTGTGTTTCTGGAGAAGCATAGCAGGTCAGGCAGCATCCGAGGAGCAGGAAAATCGACGTTTCAGGCTGGAGCCCTTCATCAGGAATGGGGCCTCATTCTCGAGGAAGAGTTCTGGCCCGAAACGTCAATTTTCCTGCTCCTCCAATGCTGCCTGACTGGCTGTGCTTTTCCAGCAACACACTCTCAACTCTGATCTCCAGCATCTGCAGAGCTCACTGTCTCCCATTACTGGTTCTGAATAATTGGAGCAGTTCCAGACTAGAGACTGAATCTCTACAACAGCTCACCTCAAGCAGGCAGCATTACCTTGATATCTACATGTTGTTGTATTTCAGTGATGGTATTGGCACTGCAAAATGATTTTAATTCTACAAAATTGGATATCTCACAAACTTGAAACGTACAAGTAATAATTGAACATTAGTGGGTCACAGGTTCAGCAATGCTATATAAAAGAAGCACAGAGCTTCATTACATAGGATTATTGGATCTTCAGTCTAATCTAGTTAGGTGTTGGGTTTTGCTGGTGGTTCTCAAAATCATGACACACTTGGCCTTTTCGCCAATGGCTCCCTCGTTTCTGGCTGAAAGGATATCATCAGCATCACTCAGTCTGCAATACACAGCTGTTCTGAGCAGGTCGCCAGTTCCCTGTTTGCCTTTAAAGTCAGCTGGAGAGAGAGCTCGGTGATTTGCAACAATGACTAACCGCACCCTTGTGCAGAGTATTATTGATTGCACACATGTTGCCTTCAGAGCAACAGATCAGCAGCTAACAGCATTCATCAATAGAAAAGCTTACTTCTCCAGCAATGTCCAGCTAGTGCCTGATCATAGAAACATAATCATACAGGTCTTGTTCATGTGCAGACACATTATGTTGAGTAACAAAGATATCACTGCCAGGATTATAATTAACTTCTCCCACTCCATGCCTTCCTCTAACTCTGACTATTAAACTCCAGTCTCAGGACTCCTTGTCTTGTTTGCCACTCTTTTTTTTCTCCTCAAACTTCAACTTTGGCTTCCCGCCTGATTGCCAAAGACCACCTCAAAGATTCTCTAACCTCTGACCACCTCTAACTGAATTTTCAATTCAGCTTCCGGCAGTGATGATCAATGAAAGAGATAATAAAGTTCTAATCTTAATTATAACAGGATCTCTGTGCTTCCAGTCTTGATGTATTGTTTACCCATACAGTGCTCCCTTCCAACTTCCCTGTCAGCTCAGGAATATCAAGACAAATCTTCTTTGGTCTTGATCTAATTTAAACTGTTTAAGATTCTGGTTGAAGGTTTGCTGATATTTAGCCCCAATGCATCTGTTCCGCCTCACAGTCTTGGAATATTTAATTCTGACTATCCATGGCCCATTTTTCATTTTTCGGATTCATTTCTTCTCGAAGTTCAGGTGTCAATGACTGAACTGTGAATCCAAAAAAATTAGAGAATCTCAACTGATTGTAACTGCTGAATGACTTTTAAAATGCAGGTCGTTCTGTTATAATGTGCATTTCATCAACGCGAATTCATTGTACTGCGACCGACGAATTGGAGATGCTGTTTGTACAGTGCGAACTTAATGCGATTACAGTCAACACTTTAAGTGCTGTTTCTAAAGCATGATTTTTCAATCATGTGGGTTGCACAAGAATGCAACCATCATGTTATAGAAGAACTACTGTACTTTTTGAAGACTAGAAAATGTCACTACACTTTATTACTTGCTCACTACAGTTTGCATTTAAACCAGCTCCATCTTTGAATGCATGGAAAAGTTGCACAATGTGAAATGGTAATCAATATATTTCGATGTACGTGATTTTTGGCTGGTGTGTGGAAAGAATCTGTGTGGGTAACCTAATACTTATGTGCTTTGAAGCCATATCTCACATTTGTAACTTTCTTATCCTTTGAGGTTATGCACTTCATTATTCCCAAAAAACTCAACGACAGAAATGCCAGTTTAGAATGACATAGATTTTAGGTCAGAGAACTGGGGCGTTGAAAGTACAGCTGCAATGTATAATAATAAACACTTAAATCATGTGAATAGTTTTTTTTAAGGCTTGTAGATTCATATCAGAATTTTTCAATGCCACAAGTTTACCTTATTATCTATACTTCATTTGATTTTGTTGTTTAATGAAATGGTTTCATTTGATGCAATTAAAGGAAATCTCAACAGTGATAATATTTAAAGGATTACGTTAATTTCCAATTTTGAAGGTAAACTGAGCTCAATTTCACTTCATAATGAATCTGTTGAAGCTGGCAAGCCTTGTACTGGGTTTGTATGTGAAACCACTGCAATAGTTTTTGGTATAAATTTGCCATTGTCAGTTAGAAAATAGAACTAAAAGATTGATGGTGGTACTTGTGCCCTTCAGGTCAGAAAAATATTACCCAGATAAGTGCTATAATAGTAACGAGACCAGAAAACAAAAGAAAATCACTTTCCTGATCCAGAGGATAGGCTAATGAGCTACTCATATTCAAAGTATTTAAGCATGAATCGAGTTTTATTTTATCTGCGAGAATATTATGCTAAAAGGAACTAGGTGCAAGAAAATCAGTATCGCAGAGATAGATTTTCATCCTCATCACCTGGGTCCTAATCTGATAAAGTGAATTTACCGAGCCATCTGGTTTTCATTTTGGCCTGACAGTGCGTGTTATTTTTTGAAAAAAACAGCCTTCTTCAGACTTTTCTGACACCATTTCATCTCACCACTGTCCTGGCTTATCAAAAAATGCACTGTGATGCCTTGTTCAGTTCACTAAGTTAAGATTGAAGTTAAGTCCCAGTTACATCATTGGGATCCAATATGTATCTGTAAAGTCAAATGCAATACCTTTGAGTAAGTATGCGTGATTCAGATTGGGGTATCTCAAGGTAATCTGAATTATTGTAACGGTTCCTTTGACCAGTTTCCAGGGAAGGGGAGGTAAAACTGACTCCCAAGGTTAAATGTTTTCTTTTGATTAAAGGTCTATCATGATCAAGCTGAAAGTCATTCTACTCAGCAGCCAAAGGTATGTTTCAGGTGGGGATTATTGGTTAATAATCCGTTTAACTTTTCAAAAAAAAGTTCTCTTTATTAGTATATGAAGCTTACAGTACAGAAAAATGTGTCATACTGTGAACTCGACAGAAGATCCCAAATTAGTTGTCAATGTAATTCTGGGCACACTCAGGATTATCCAGCAAATGTTGCCTTATTGCAGAATCGCATCTAACCCAGTCACTGCACACTCATCTTACTGAGGTCAATGAGCCATAACCCTCACATACATCATGTCTACTCCAGGGCTCCCAATTTCCACATCTACTACTAACCCTTCCTACTTTCTGCTCTTTCTTCTTATTTACTGGGGGCACCTCACCATCTCTGCTGTTTACTAAATTCTCTTGCATCCACTTCCATCACACTTAGTCTCTCCCTTTGTCTCATTGCAGGAAAGAATAGCCCATAGCCTGGTGGTAGATATCAAAATCCACAGTCCTTATAGAGAGAAAGTAATGGAGCTGCTGGTGGAAGACTGGGACTGGGACTAGGACTGGGGGAGGTAGACAGCAATGGGCAATCGACCCACTAAGCTCAATTGTGTTATTCTTCTATCCAACTTCAACCAGAGCTAACTCATTTGTATTTCGAATAAGCTTTTACACATCTTCCTCAACTAATTCTTTCCCTTTTCCAATTAATTCCCTGTCTTCTTATATAGGCAGTAGCTGGATATGTGCAAGGCAGGAGGGGACATGGGACCTCACTCCAAGTGCCATTTTTTTAATAAGACAGGATGATGCCAGAAAGCACCTACGGCAGGAGGAGTGAGATATAGTTGTCCCAGTAGCTTCTTCTCAGGTGCCCTGCCTCTCTACCTTCCTTCACCAAAGGCTGCAGCAGTTCAAATGGAGGAGGGTAATGGATGTAAGTTTGCTCGCTGAGCTGGAAGGTTCATTTTCAGATGTTTCGTCACCATGCTAGGTAACATCATCAGTGAGCTCCGGTGTCCTGCTTTCTATTTATATGTCTTCATTTCTTAGGGTGGGTGATATCATTTCTGGTTCTTTTTTTTAGAGAACGGTAGATGGGGTCCAAATTGAAGTCTTTATTGATTTGATGGGGTTAAGTATGTATTTGGGCAGGAGACTCATAGCAGACCTAGACCCAATGACTTAAGGGGATGAATGCCCAAGCCTTCCAAGATAACAGGGCCAAACACAGCAATAGAAACAGAAGCTGCGGGAAAAACTCAGCAGGTCTGGCAGCATCTGTAGAAAGAAAACAGAGTTGAAGCTTCAGGACCAGTGACCCTTCTTCAGAACTGATTGGGGCTCAGAAGAGTTTGGTACCTGTGCTAAAGAAGGGGTGGGGGGTTGGGAAAAGAGTAAACAATAGGTGGAGATGGAGCCGTTTGTGGTAGCAGCCCATGTGATGACAAGGCCTGGTGTGTGGGTTTGGGGACATGGGAGAAGGTCCACAAGCCCTGAAGTTATTGAACTCAATATTGAGTCCAGAAGGCTTCAGGATTCCCAAACAGAAAATTAAGTGTTGTTCTTCCAGCTTGCACTAAGCTTAGCTGGAGCAAAGTAGCAGACCTGAGACAGAGGCTTTGGCCAGGGGAAACGATGGTGTATTGATATGGCAGGCAACCAGAAGCTGCAGACATTGGGCCTGCACCTAGATTTATTGTGAGACAAAGGAAGAAGACGACTTTACTGGGGTTACATAGGAAGTACAGAGGCTACATTGTTGTAAAGCTGCCATCTCTTCTATCAATATATTTTTTCTTGCACTGTAGTATCTTTCACTATATTATTTTCCTATAGGACCTGGTTAAATCACGCCCATGTGAGTGATAAGGAACCTCTTTTGTACCAAGGGTGTAAGAAGTTGTAATCCCATACATTGTTCATCTCTCAAAAACAACCTATTGTTCAAAGTTTGTGAGAATATTTGTAGCTGGGGTGCTCATTGTTGTGGTTCTGTTCGCCGAGCTGGGAATTCAGCTCGGTGAACAGAACCACAACAACAACCTATTGTTTGACAGCAGATATTTTAGTCTTGAATCTCAACTTCAAGGGCTGCAACCAAGGCATTAACATGGACAATGCAGAATGTAGAGGCAATATCTGTAAAATGTGTTAAGACCTGGCAGCTCCCATCATTCAATACCTACATCTATCTTGTGAGTGAGAATACAGAATGAATGACGAGTCCATCCCTCTCTATGAAAGGTTAATTCCATGTATCAGCATTTCTTTGACTGCCTGTCAAGCGATGTACAATGGGCAGCTCATGTCTACTGATCCTCATAAAACAGAAGTTCATTGAGCAAAGCTACACAAAGCACTGCCTCTGACAGATTAAATACTGTCATCAAGGATGCTCAAGCATATCAATAATGTGGAGATGCCGGTGTTGGACTGGGGTGGACAAAGTTAAAAATTACAATACACCAGGTTATAGTCCAACAGGTATATTTGGAAGCAGTAGCTTTTGGAGGACTGCTCCTTCGTCAGGTAGTTGTGGAGCATAAGACCATAAGACAGAGAATTTGTAGAAAATTTTAAATCTTTTGCTCTGAAAGCTAGTGCTTCCAAATAAACCTGTTGGGCTATAACCTGGCGATGTGTGACTTTTAACTTCAAGCATATCAAGACATTTACAAAATACCATGCAAGAACTATAACAAACACTACATTGGACAAACAGGCAGAAAATTAGCCACCAGGATACATGAACATCAATTAGCCACAAAACGACATGACCCTCTCTCACTAGTATCCTTACATGCAGATAAGGAAGAGCACCACTTTTCCTGGAACAACACCTCCATCCTAGGACAAGCCAAACAGAGGACATGCACAAGAATTCCTAGAAGCATGGCATTCCAATCGGAACTCTATCAACAAACACATTGACTTGGACCCCATTTACCATCCCCTGAGAAAAAGAACAGAACATGACCTCACCACAGGAAATGACATCACCACCGGAAATGACATCACAGACCCAAAGAAACCCAAACATATAAATAGGAAGCAAGAAACATCAGTAGTGCTTCGTCCATAGGCTCACTGAAGATGTTACCTAGTATGGTGATGAAACGTCTGAAAATGAATCTTCCAGCTCAGCGAGCAAACCTACATCCAGAATGTTAACTCTGTTTCTCTCTCCACAGATGCTGTCAGACCTGCTTAGTTTCTCCAGTGTTCTCCATGTATGTGCCTGTTCCAACTCAAAAAAAAATGTGACAGACATTTTCTGGTAAATATCAGAGTCAACTTAACTTGTTTCAAATTTAAACAAATCCTGGCTCTTAACAAGGTAAGCCTTGCAGCATCACACAAGGCCATCAGAGAAAATATCGTCGGGGGCATTGTATGTTGCAAAAGAGAAGAACAGTCCATACTAGATTATAGGTAGTGATGGTAAAGCAGTAATTTTACAATGCAGCAGTCAGACTGTTAGGATGCATTCCTCGAGGTTGATTGGCACTGACTTTCTATTCACAGAATTGGAACAAGTAATCGAGAGTGATGAGGCACAATGTACTTCACATACACATATGTTGGATAATTGTGAAGAGCAAATTATGGCAGATGAGGAGATGAGTGAGAATGGAAAAATTGATACCGATGCATAAGACAAGTCTGATTATCCCCATGAACAACTATCACAAGTCAGGACTAAAATAACAGATACCAGAAGGGGCCAGTGAATGGAGGAATGCCATTATTATTAGAGTAGCAGGGAAAGCCACCATTAAGTACAAACAATGGCTGAATATGCAAGATCAAAAAACACAATACAGGTCATAGTTTGACAAAAACATTATCATCATTTTTTTGCAGTCCCTTGCAGACGAAGATGACTCTCTTCCACTCATGGGGTGAGTCCATGGCTGCAGAGATCGATGTGTCTTCTGTGGGCTCTGTTACACTTGGGCAGAAAGTGGTTGCGGGAAGGGGTGGGTGGGGTGTTGGTGTGGCAGCACGCTCCTTACACTGTTTTTGCTTGGCTTCTGCTTTTTTCCAAATGCAAGTTTGGAGGCTTGACATTTTCCCAATGTACCGCCTCCACTTTGGTTGGTTTTCGGCCAGTGATTTCCTGGTGTCTTTGGGAATGCTGCACTTCGCAGGTGAGGCCTTGAGGGTATCGCTGAAACACTTCCTCTGTCCACCTGGGGGAAAATCAAGGCCAGTGGATCAAGCTAAGAATACCTTGAGAAGTACAAGACCTTATGATTGAGAAGTATTGATAGCTACAAATAAATTAGAAAATTAATTGAAAAAGCGTGTCAAGCCAAAGAAAAGTTGGAAAGCTGGAAAGAGCATGGTCCGTAATGAGGTGCCAGGTAGGGGACAGCCAGCCTCATCAATCAGGTTGATAAGCACAGAAACCATGCTTCCTGATCATAATCAGAAGGTCGAAGCCAGAAATAATAGCTCGAGGTTTTGAACAGAAACTGGTGATCACAATATTAGAGTTGATTCTCATGCAGCAGGAAAATTGAGCCTGAAGACTTTCCTACCTTTTTTAGCAATACATTCCTGGAAATGTAAATCAATATATATTTCCAAAGAGAGAAATTCCAAAGGAAGTCTTTTTGAAACCACCTAAAGAAGTTGGCAAACAGATGGGAAACTGAAAATTGGACAAGTTTGTAGAAGGGATTGAATAATGCGTCACAAATGTGGTATCTCTCAGTTAAATATATCCTATTGCAAGTGAATTTTTAAAATTATAAGTAGACTTATTTTTGTATTCAGTCATAAGATCTGACCATTGCTGGCTGGGCCATCACTTATTGCCCATCCTTAGTTGTCCTTGTTAAGCTGCCGGTGAACTGCTGCAGTCCATTTGGTGTAAGTAGACCAAATGCCATTCGGGAGGGAGAATTTTGACATGACACTGAAGGAATAGTGATACGTTTCCAAGTCAGGATATTGAGTTTTTTGAAGAAGTAACAAAGAGGATTGATGAGGGAAGAGCGGTAGATGTGACCTATATGTACTTCAGTAAGGCATTCGACAAGGTTCCCCATGCCTGTCTCTTTGGCCACGTAGAACAGTCTATCTTCCATAATTACACCGGCACCACTCCCCACCTCTTCCTCCGCTACATTGATGACTGAATTGGCGCCATCTCGTGCTCCCGCGAGGAGGTTGAGCAATTCATCAACTTCACCAACACATTCCACCCTGTCCTTAAATTTACCTGGACCATCTCTGACACATCCTTCCCCTTCCTGGACCTCTCCATCTCCATTAATGACGACCGACTTGACACTGACATTTTTTACAAACCCACCGACTCCCACAGCTACCTGGATTACACCTCTTCCCACCCTACCTCCTGCAAAAATGCCATCCCATATTCCCAATTCCTCAACCTCCGCCATATCTGCTCCCAGGAGGACCAGTTCCACCACAGAACACACCAGATGGCCTCCTTCTTTAGAGACAACAATTTCCCTTCCCACGTGGTTAAAGATGCTCTCCAATGCATCTCGTCCACATCCCACACTTCCGCCCTCAGACCCCACCCCTCCAACCGTAACAAGGACAGAATGCCCCTGGTGCTCACCTTCCACCCTACCAACCTTCGCATAAACCAAATCATCCGCCGACATTTCAGCCACCACCAAACAGACCCCACCACCAGGGATATATTTCCCTCCCCACCTGTTTCCGCCTTCCACAAAGACAGTTCCCTCCATGACTACCTGGTCAGGTCCACGCCCCCCTACACCCCCCCCCCCCCCCCCCCCCGCCGCCCCCCCTCCCCCCGGTCCTGGCACCTTCCCCTGCCACTGCAGGAATTGCAAAGCCTGCACCCATACCTCCTCTCTCACCTCCATCCAAGGCCCTAAAGGAGCCTTCCACATCCATCAAAGTTATCCCTGCACATCCACCAATATCATTTATTGTATCCGTTGCTCTCGATGCAGTCTCCTCTACACTGGGGAGACTGTACGCCTCCGAGCAGAGCGCTTTAGGGAACATCTCTGGGACACCCGCACCAATCAACTACACCACCCAGTGGCCCAACACTTCAACTCCCACTCCCACTCTGCCGAGGACATGGAGGTCGTGGGCCTCCTTCACCGCCACTGCCTCACCACCAGACGCCTGGAGGAAGAATGCCTTATCCTCCGCCTCGGAACACTTCAATCCCAGGGCATCAATGTGGACTTCAACAGTTTCCTCATTTCCCCTTCCCCACCTCACCCCAGTTCCAAACTTCCAGCTCAGTAACTGTCCCCATGACTTGTCCGGACTTGTCTGACCTGCCTATCTCCTTTTCCACCTCTCCACTCCACCCTCTCCTCCCTGACCCATCACCTTCATCCCCTCCCCCACTCACCAATTGTACTCTATGCTACTTTCTCCCCACCCCCACCCTCCTCTCATTTATCTCCCCACCCTTCAGGCACTCTACCTGTATTCCTGATGAAGGGCTTTTGCCCGAAACATCAATTTTACTGCTCCTCGGATGCTGCCTGAACTGCTGTGCTTTTCCAGCACCACTAATCCAGAATCTGGTTTCCAGCATCTGCAGTCATTGTTTTTACTCTGTCTCTGGATGTGATGACAATCAATGAACTGCTTTGTCCTGAACTGTGTCAAACTTCTTGAGTGTTGTCAGGGCTGTATTTATCTATACAAGTGAGGAGCATTTCTTCACATTCCTGATTTGTGCTTAGAGATGGTGGATAAGCTTTGGGGAGTCAGGAGGTGAGTTAATCGCTGCAGTATTTCTAGATTGTAACCTGCTCTGGTAAGTATATGAGGGTATATGGTATATGGCAAGTCCAGTTCAGTTTTTGGGGTCAGTGGAAACTGTCAGGTTGTTGATAGTAAGGGATTCCATGATGATGATATCCATAAGACCATAAAATATAGAAGCAGAATTAGGCAATTTGGTCAAGTCTGCTCCACGATTTGATCATGGCTGATATGTTTCTTAACTGTATTCTTCAGCCTTCTTCCTGTCATTGAATGTCAAAGAGCAGTGGTTAGATTCTATCTTATTGGAGGTGATGGATTGCTGAGCCTTTATGTTAGGTGAATGTTACTTGTCACTTTTCTGCTTGACCTAGGTGTAGTCTGTGCCTTGCTGCAATTTGGACATAGACAGTATATAAGGAGTTGTAAATGATGCAGAATGTTATGCAATCATTGGTGAACTTCCCCACTTCTGACCTAATGATGGAGGGAAGGTCATTGATGAAGTAGCTGAGGGGCAGTGGCTCAGAGGTTAACCCTGCTGCCTCACAGTGCCAGGGACCTGGGTTCGATTCCAGCCTCGGGTGACTGTGTGAAATAAGTATGTTTTCCCCATGTCTGCTTGAGTTTCTGCTAAGTGCTCCGATTTCCTCCCGTACGTCAGAGATGTGCAGGTTAAGTGGATTAGCTGTGGTGAACGTGGATTTAAGGGTATAGGGTGGGATCTGGGTGGGATGCTTTTCAGAGGTTTGGTGCAAATAAGATATGCTAAATGGCCTCTTTCTGCACTGAACCATTGAATCCTTACAGGGTGGAAGCAGGCCATTTGGCCCATTGAGTCCACCTGGAACCTGCGAAGAACATCCCACTGAGACCCACACTATCCTTGTAACCCTGCATTCCCCACAGCTAATCTACTTAGCCTGCACATTCCTGGACACCTTGGGCAACTGTATATGACCAAGCCACCTGACCTGAACATCTTTGGACTGTGGGAGGAAACTAGAGCACCCGAAGGAAACCCACGCAGACACGCGAAGAATGTGCAAATTCCACACAGACACTTATTAACAGTGCTAACAACCAGCAAAGTAAAGGCAAAGTCACTGTAATTCTAGAGGGCCACAGGGCTGCTTTCTCATTGGAGTCATAGAGTCATAGAGATGTACAGCAAGGAAACAGACTCTTCGGTCCAACTCATTCATGCCAACCAGATATCCCAACCCAATCTAGTCCCACCTGCCAACACCCAGCCCAACCCCTTCCTATTCATATACCCATCCAGCCTTTTAAGTGTTGCAATTGTACCAGCCTCCACCACTTCCTCTGGCAGCTCATTCCATACACGTACCACCTTCTGTGTGAAAAAGTTGCCCCTTAGGTCTCTTTTATATCTTTCCCCTCTCACCCTAAACCTATGCCCTCTAGTTCTGGACTCCCCCACCCCAGGGAAAAGACTTTGTCTATTTATCCTATCCATGCCCCTCATGATTTTTAAAATCTCTATAAAGTCACCTCCGATGCTCCAGGGAAAACAGCCCCAGCCTGTTCAGCCTCTCCCTGTAGCTTAGATCCTCCAACCCTGGCAACATCCTTGTAAATCTTTTCTGAACCCTTTCAAGTTTTACAACATATTTCTGATAGGAAGGAGACCAGAATTGCACACAATATTCCAACAGTGGCCCAGCAATGTCCTGTACAGACGCAACATGACCTCCCAACTCCTGTACTCAATACTCTGACCAATAAAAGAAAGCATATCAAATGCCTTCTTCACTATCCTATCTACCTGTGACTCCACTTTCAAGGAGCTATGACCCTGCACTCCAAGGTCTCTTTGTTCAGCAACACTGCCTAGGACCTTACCATTAAGTGTATAAGTCCTGCTAAGATTTGCTTTCCCAAAATGCAGCACCTTGCATTTATCTGAATTAAACTCCATCTGCCACTCCTCAGCTCATTGGCCCATCTGGTCAAGATACTGTTGTAATCTGAGGTAACCCTCTTCACTGTCCACTAAACCTCCAATTTTGGTGTCATCTGCAAACTTACTAACTGTACCTCTTATGCTCACATCCAAATCATTTATGTAAATGACAAAAAGTAGAGGACCCAGCACCGATCTTTGTGGCACTCCACTGGTCACAGGCCTCCAGTGTGAAAAACAACCCTCCACCACCATCCTCTGTCTTCTACCTTTGAGCCAGTTCTGTATCCAACTGGCTAGTTCTCCCTGTATTCCATGAGATCTAACCTTGCTCATCAGTCTCCCATGGGGAACCTTGTCGAACGCCTTACTGAAGTCCATATAGGCCACATCTACCGCTCTGCCCTCATCAATCCTCTTTGTTACTTCTTCAAAAAACTCAATCAAGTTTATGAGACATGATTTCCTACGCACAAAGCCATGTTGACTATCCCTAATCAGATGAGCGTCACAACATTTCAGGCGAGGTTGAAAAGGTGGTGCCTTCACGCTGTTAATCACAGCACAGATGGTTGGGCCTACCTTGAAGAACTCGAGCAAGCATGAGATCTGAGCTGACTGACTTCCTGCATGCCAGGTATGACTCCAATCAGCAGAAAGTTGTTCAATGACTCAAGATTTATTCGACTCCTTGATGCCACATTCAGTCAAGTGTGGCCTTGATGTCAAGAGCAGTCACTCTCAGCTCACCTCTAGAATTCAGCCCTTTCATCCATGTTTCAACAGAGGCAGTAATGAGGTCAGGAGCTGAGTGGCCATGTGGAACCCAAATTGGGCATCACTGAGCAGCTTATTTCTGAGCAGATACGGCTTGATTTGGGATGCAGAGTAAAGCCAACTGCACGTGTTCATACCATGAATATTTTTGTGTACAGGACATACTTGGGCAATATTCCACATTGTTGTGTTGATGTCAGTGTTGTAACTGCATTGGAACAGCTTGGCTAGGGGAGCAGCAAGTTCTGGAACACAAGTCTTCAGTACTATTGCCGGAATGTTTTCAGGGCCAATAACCTTTTCAGTACCTTGTGCCTCTAACCTTTTCTTGAATCATGTGCTGTGAGTTGAATTGACTGAAGACTGGCATCTGTGATTCTGGGATCTCTGAAGGTGACAACCTTGTACCCCTGACTGAAGATAGTTGAAAATGCTTCAGTCTTATCATTTGCATTGATGTGCCGGGCTCCCCCATCATTGAGGATGGGCAACTTTGGAAACTCAGTCTATTGTGAGTTGTTTAATTGTTCTCAATCATTCACAACTCAATGTGGCAGGATTGCAGAGATTAGAGTTTTCCATTGGTTGTGAATTATCTTAGCCCTGTCCATCTCTTTCTGCTTATGCCATTTGGCACATTGTTCTGTAGGTTTACTGGGTGAATACCTCATTTTTTAGGTCTGATTGGGCTGCTCTGGGCTGCCCTCCTGCATTCTCCAGGGTTGATCCCCTTAATTGATTGTCATGGTCAAGTTAGGGATATGCTCAGCCATGAGGTTGCAGATTTTGTTGGAGTAAGTGTGGCTGCTACAGATGGCCCACTGCAGCTTATTGATGCTAGGTTTTGAGTTGCTAGATCTGTTCAAAGCCTATCTGATTTAGCATAGCAGTAGGACCACACAATATGATTGAAGTTATTCTTAATGTAAAGGTAGCACTTCATCTCCAGTGGTCATTCTTACTGATACTGTCATGGATAGATACATGTGTGATAGGCAGCTTGGTGAGAATAAGGTCTAGTATATTTTTCCCTTACTTGGTTCCCTAACTACCTGCCACAGTCTCAGTTTCGCAGCTATGTCCTTTAGGAAGTGACCACTTCAGGCACTAGTAGTGCTGCCGAGCCATTCATGGCGGTGGACATTGAAATCCTCACCTCAAGTACATTCGGCATTTTTGCCACCCTCGGTTCTTCCTCCAAGTGATGTTATCATGGAGAAGTACTGATTCATCAGCTGAGAGAACCTGGTGCATGGTAATCAGCAGGAGATTTCCTTGCCCATATTTGACCTGATACAATGAAATTTCATATTGTCTGGAGTCAAGGTTGAGGATGACCGGAACAGTTCCCTCCCAACTGTATACCAACTCTGCTGGGACAACAGGATATATCCAGGGATGGTGATGTCTGGGCCATTGTCTGTATGTTTTGAGCCATATTTAGCAGTATCACCAGTAGAAATGAGCAATATCGACTGGAATATGTAAGTAATAGTCCATAGTTATAATAGTCCAACATTTCCCAGCTCAATAGGACTGCTGTAGATTGGTTCTACTGCTGCTTGTTCTTTGGAGTAAGAGCATTCTGCAGCAATGTCTTCTCTTTGGATTACCTCTGAAGCCCTCCAAGGATCTATTTTCAGCCTCCTCCTTCCTTCGCTAAATTCTGTTGGTTGACAGCATCATTCAGATGTATTGGTCTGTTTTGATATTTTGCTGATGATACACCCCTCCCCCCACTTGTTTCAGCACGTGTATGTTAGCAGGATGTCCTTCATGAGCTGCGATTGCTTTCTGCTAAACATTAGGAACTACAGAACCGGACTAGGCATTTCATTCTTTCAGATTCTAACAGGTTACCACCGATCTTCACCTCAACTCCATTTACCTACCATTGTTCTACATTCATTGGTATCCTTACCTAACAAATACCACCTTTTCCACAATTCCTGATTTACAGCACCTTGTGTGTCAAAAGGTACAACTCCTCAACAGCTGGCTCTAACTTTCTGATTTGCTTCCTGGTTTTTAGATCTCCCCCACCACAGATGGTGGTATATCGAGCCCAACACCCATTCTCTCACTGTGAAGCTTGTGTCATTAACATGCATGTTTATAATTACTACTAGAAAAGTTGTAAAACCCCAATTATAATCAGGTCCACAATAACATGTTTATTTTAGCTTCTGCAGCTACCTTATTGAATCCATTTATCATTTTATATATCTTAATTAGTTCATTCCTGAATTTCTAAATTAAGGGAACAAAAGCTAAGTTATTTGGCGTTTCATCATAATTTAACCCTTTAAACACCAGTATAGTTCTAGTGAAAGTGCTATATAGTCTCTATCACAAAGACTGCCTACTACTATCTCTGTTATATTGTCTGCTATTACCTTGCCTCAGTCCATCCACTGCAACAGTCATTTTCAGCTCCAGTCTGAGTTCTGCCTGACCTGTTATTTTCCATCCTCACACTTACATCCCACAGTTCAAATCCTCATCAATCTCTTCAAATCCCTTTTTGGCCTCATTTCTCCCAAAACCCTGAGTCCCGCAACTTTGCATTCCTTACTGTGGCCTCTTCAGGACTCGACATTCATTTTGCCCACAACTGACAATTTTGCTTTCCATAGTCTGGGCTTTCCACTCTCGAAGTGTCTCCCTAAATGCTTCCTTCTGTCACTGCTCTTTCTTTAAACTTCTCCTTGAAATTCATCACTATGATCAAACTTTTAGTCACTCATCTTAATGTCTTACTTTGGCTTAATGTTGATTTTTATTTTATGCTTTTGAGTGTTAAGATGCTTTTTCTATGTTTACCAGTATTATGTAGGTGAAAATTGAAATTGTTGATCTTTACACTTTGATTCCTCGTGTCTTCTTAAAATAATGTTTAGTCCAATGGACATTTTGGACCTACTCTGAGCCTCTGAGATCTAATTCTTTTCACTTTTTTCCTTCCAGGGATCAAGGAACTGAAATGTATTTATCAAGAAAACTCCAGTTTTCTTACATTTTTAGTTCTGTTTCCTAATTAACAAGCTGCATTTGTTATGTAGAGCTGAAAACTGTGCTTTAATTGAGAGAGGGTAATTCTGTATGATAACTTTCTTTGACAGTTAGATGGCACCTGGAAACTGTTGCACTGCATGTGTCAACATTCGAGCTTATCCTTTGGGATGGAGGTTAAACATCTTTAGTGCCTAGACCTGACACTGTAATTAGCCTGCCAAAACTGTCAGAAAATTCAATGGAGTTTATTAACATGGGGGAATAGCTAAATAAATGAGTCATATTTCAGTTTCTTTTGTGATTTGAGGGGCGTACAGATCACATTTAATTTGGAATTATGCTAAAGGGACAAAAACGTCACTGAGCCCAAAAACAACATGGCAACATTAAAGTTTAACTTTTGAGAGCTTCCTTCCATGATGCTTTCGGTTGAGGAGAGGGTGGAAAATGATGACAAATTTCAATTCAGGAAATCTTTTAAGTATTGAAAAGTGTGCTGCAGATGAGTTGGGAAATCAGGTGGAAAACCCATGTTGGCCCTTAGGGAGGTGTAACATCGGTGGGTGATGGTCTCACTGAAAAAGGAGACCAGAAATTTATTTACCTTGGGACTATGCTGTACGTTGTGTAGTGGGATGAATCAGTTGTTGCATGGAGCATTATTCTGCACTGACAGGAAGTCAGTATTTAAAGAGATACTGGTGATTTTCCAAAACTGAATACTGAAACTACTACTTTATATGATATTTTTAGCACTGATCATTGTGTCAGCTTTTTTTTGCATGTCTATTTTTGAACAAATTGTCCAACCCTTCAGGTTGGGATTTTTTCCATTGCTCCAATTAAAATCTACAATTTTGACATTCCAATAAATTCTCATTTTTCGCTGCAGAAGGAGAAATCATGAGTGATTATGTCACTTTCTCCACAAGACAACCTGCAACAAGAAGAGTGGGTTCTGCATTCATTTCTGCACCAAGTACTTTATTGGAATCCACGTCATCGTTGATGGTGTATATCGAGCCCAACACCCATTCTCTCACTGTGAAGCTTGTGTCATTAACACGCATGTTTATGATTACTCCTAGAAAAGTTGTAAAGCCCCAGTTATAATCAGGTCCACAATAACATGTTTATTTTAGCTTCAAAATAAGAGCATAGGAGTAGGACATTGGCCTGTTGTACCTGCTATGCCACTCAAACAGATTGTAGCTGATCATCTACCTCAACACCATTTCTCCATGCAATCCCCAGATCCTTAGTGTTCAAAGGTTTATTAATTTTTCTTTTGAACATGGTCCATGACTGAGATTCCACAGATTCAACAACCTCTGAGTGACAAAATTCTTCCTCAACTCAATCTCAATTGGTGTTCCCCTTAGAACAAGGTTTCACACTCAGACTAAGTTCACCAGTCAGGGGAAACATCTTATTGGCATCTGCCCTGCCAAGTGCCATTAGAATTTTATAAGTTTCTTTGAGATAACCTGTTATTCTTGGAAATTCCAGTCTCATCAAACTCTCCTCAAAACAAATCCACTATCCCAGGGATTAGCCTGTTGAATTTCTATTGCATTCTGTCTATGGTATCTTTCTTTAGATAAGGAAAGCAAAACTCTGCACAACATTTGATTTAAGTTTTAACGTATAGAAAGGTTATAAGAAATGTTAGAATTAGATTTGCTGCAGGGAGCTTGCAAAGAGTCACATAGTTTCAGCACTAACTTGGAATACTCCAGGCCTCATCTCACCAATATTCTATATAGTTGCAGTAAGACATCGTTACTCATGTACTTAAATTTGGTTGCAATGGAGGCAAATGTACAATTTTCCTGCCTAATTGCTTGCTGCATCTGTGTGCCAGCTTTAGTGGGTCTGGGGAGGATCATTGCAGGCTCGATGGGCCAAATGACCTCTTTCAGCCACTGTAGAAATTCGATGATTGCACATCAGCACAGAGGTGTTTGGTCCCAGGGTTGTAACTGGTAAGCATGATAGGCATCTTGAAGCAGCAGGCCAGATGCTTTACAGTTAATAGAGTACTTTGGAAGTGTAATGTCAGAATTAATCTTCCTTGCAATTGGTATTTGCATACTGAATTATAGATCCCACAATGACTGTTAGTTTTCCCATTAAGCTTTATGTAAGGCGGTAGAAAAGTTATAAAGGGGAGGCAGCTATGGTAGAAAAAACACCAGGCCACAGTTCCCAGAATTTTATTTTGTATTCCAGGTTGACAATTTTCTGAATTAGAAATTAACCTCTGAAATACTTAACCAGCCTGGCAGCATTTGTGGAGTTGAACAAAGTTAACATTTCAGGCTGGTGACCTTTCCTTAGAACTGAAGAAAGACAGAAATGT
The DNA here is from genome assembly GCF_047496795.1 of Chiloscyllium punctatum. Classification (NCBI taxonomy): domain Eukaryota; kingdom Metazoa; phylum Chordata; class Chondrichthyes; order Orectolobiformes; family Hemiscylliidae; genus Chiloscyllium; species Chiloscyllium punctatum. The sequence continues at coordinate 2,827,567 of NC_092746.1, read as the reverse complement.
AAGATGTTTTAATGTGTGACAAGGTTCCCCATGGGAGACTGATGAGCAAGGTTAGATCTCATGGAATACAGGGAGAACTAGCCATTTGGATACAGAACTGGCTCAAAGGTAGAAGACAGAGGGTGGTGGTGGAGGGTTGTTTTTCAGACTGGAGGCCTGTGACCAGTGGAGTGCCACAAGGATCGATGCTGGGCCCTCTACTTTTTGTCGTTTACATAAATGATTTGGATGTGAGCATAAGAGGTACAGTTAGTAAGTTTGCGGATGACACCAAAATTGGAGTGGACAGCGAAGAGGGTTACCTCAGATTACAACAGGATCTGAACCAGATGGGCCAATGGGCTGAGAAGTGGCAGATGGAGTTTGATTCAGATAAATGCGAGGTGCTGCATTTTGGAAAAGCAAATGTTAGCAGGACCTATACACTTAATGGTAAAGTCCTAGGGAGTGTTGCTGAACAAAGAGACCTTGGAGTGCAGATTCATAGCTCCTTGAAAGTGGAGTCGCAGGTAGTTAGGATAGTGAAGAAGGCGTTTGGTATGCTTTCTTTTATTGGTCAGAGTATTGAGTACAGGAGTTGGGAGCTGATGTTGCGTCTGTACAGGACATTGGTTAGGCCACTGTTGGAATATTGTGTGCAATTCTGGTCTCCTTCCTATCGGAAAGATGTTGTGAAACTTGAAAGGGCTCAGAAAAGACTTACAAGGATGTTGCCAGGGTTGGAGGATTTGAGCTATAGGGAGAGGCTGAACAGGCTGGGGCTGTTTTCCCTGGAGCATCGGAGGCTGAGGGGTGACCTTATAGAGGTTTACAAAATTATGAGGGGCATGGATAGGATAAATAGGCAAAGTCTTTTCCCTGGGGTGGGGGAGTCCAGAACTAGAGGGCATAGGTTTAGGGTGAGAGGGGAAAGATATAAAAGAGACCTAAGGGGCAACATTTTCACGCAGAGAGTGGTACGTGTATGGAATAAGCTGCCAGAGGATGTGGTGGAGGCTGGTACAACTGCAACATTTAAGAGGCATTTGGATGGGTATATGAATAGGAAGGGTTTGGAGGGATATGGGCCGGGCACTGGCAGATGGGACTAGATTGGGTTGGGATATCTGGTCGGCCTGGACACGTTGGACCGAAGTGTCTGTTTCCATGCTGTACATCTCTATGACTCTGTGACTCTATGACAGTAGAATGAGTAAAAGCAAGAAGGGGGCTCTGTTCCAGTGTGCTTGTGAGAGTCATGCAGCCATCATGGGAATGCAGCCATCATGGTTGAATAGCAGGCAGTATGTGTAGCCTGTGAAATGTGGTGGTGAATCTTGCAGTACTGCTTAAAGTTTCTGAGGTTCTGATGAATGATCCAAATGGTTAATTCTGGTTCCTATTTACAGAGATCGTTGATAGGTGAGTAATGATTGAGGTTAGTAATGTGCCGGTAGTATATTGAATTTGAAGCTATACAAGTGGTTCTCTCATTTTCCCTCATTTTGCCCCATTGATATGTTCCTGAGTTCAGAATCACTTTTAGAATGACTGACTTCCAGAACATGCTGCCACCACAATGCATTCCAGCTGAAAAAGTACAGGCTGCCTTTAAGAGGTCCAAGCTAACAAGTCAGCAGCACACTTTGTGCATTTTGCATGCTATAATCACTTAAATTACTGGGCACCATGAAGTTTGCATAGAATTAATTTGAAACAATGGGAATGGGGTAATCCCCAACATGATTCCTGGGCTCATTTTCGGACCCTGTTCATTTTTACTGCTATGATATTCAGTTCAGATTGCAAGGGTATCCTATTGCCTTGCCCTTGGGATATGCTATTATAGAAATAAATTCAAAGTGTTACAAGCATGTTCCTGAATACAAAGTGCTTGGACAGCTTTTTGTAGTGAAGATTCTGCTTTACATGAGGGAATATCAGAGGTCTCCTACTTTCACTTCAATTGCTGGGTGAAATCCCCAGTACAAAACAATAGATAGTAAACAAATGATTTAGATGGAATATAGGAGCCATTAGTAAGTTTGTGGATGGTACCAAAATTCGTGGTATAGTGGACAGTGAAGAAGGTTATCTAAGATTACAAAGAGTTCTTGAGCATTTGGCTCAATGGGCTGAGGAATGGTAAATGGAGTTTAATTTGGATAACTGTGAAGTATTACATTTGGCAAAACAAATAAGGGCAGGACATATACAATTAAAAGTAGGGCCTTGTGTAGTATTCTACAACAGAGAGACTTGGGGATTCAGATATGTAACACTTTGAAGTCTACATTTCATGTAGGCAGGGTGGCTAAGAAGGCATATAGCACATGCCTCCATTGCTCAGACGTTTGAGTATGGGATTTGGGACTTTATGTTCAGGATGTTGATCAGGCATCTTCTGGAATACTGTGTCCAGTTCTAGTCACCCTGTTAAAGGAAGGATATTATTAAGCTGGGGAGGGTTCAAAAAAGATTTACCAGGATGTTGTTCAGAATGGAGGGTTTGAGTTATAAGGAGAGGCTAGACAGGCTTGGTCTTCTTTCATTGGAACGTAGGAGATTAAGGGGTGACCTTATAGTGATTTATAAAGTCATAAGGGGTATGGATAAGGTGAATGGCAGGTATCTTTTCCCTAGGGTTGGGGATTTCAAGACTAGGGGGCATATTTTTAAGATGAAAGGAGAAAGATTTAAAAAAGACATGAGGGGCAACCTTTTTTTTATTCAGAGCGTGGTTCGTGTGTGGAATGAACTTCCAGAGGAAGTGGTGGATTTGGGTACAGTTACAGTGTTTAAAAGATAATTTGATAAGTACATGAATAAGAAACATTTGGAGGGATAGGGGCCAAACACAGGCAGGTGGGACTAGTTTAGTCTTGGCATTCTGGTTGACACAGACTGGTTGGACCCAACGGCCTGTTTCTATGCTGTATGACTCTATGATGATGACTCTATAACTCTCAAACTCCAGTTCACCATCTCATTTTTATCTTATACAATGTATTGTAATTTATTATACCTTTTTCTATCTCTCCTATTTAAAAAAAAATCCCTCCTTTACAACCTTCATGCCTTAAAGTTAGCTTTTAGCAATCCATCATTTGCTTCTACTCCTACAAAATAATATTGCAATCACTGGCATTAATTAGTTAATCAGGCTCATAATTAAAATCCTACATTATTATTTACTCACTATTAGTTTGTTCCTCTTGTGGTAAACTAGTGTTCAGTGGCTGAGAAATTCAAGCATCATAACTTATGGGTATGGGGCTGCGGTTTGTGACATGTTTACACCTGTTCAGATCAGGATGAGTAAGTCACAAAATTTGTCTTCCTACCTCATCTGAATGATTTCTGTGCAGGAATCTGGGTCCCAAATGCTAGATTCCTCTTTGCAACACTGCCAATGGCTGTGGAAATTTTAATTGTCAATTGTAAGGAAAGTGTGCTTGTTTCATGTCGTCTCTTAAAGGGCTAAATGTGGGCAAAAGGGTTCCTGCAGTGGAAATGCTTGAAAAATGAGCACTTAGACATGCAGAAGGATCCAGATTAATGGAAGCAGAGTTGGAGATATTAGTGCTGTAAGTTGGCAGAAGGAGAGATGATTTGATTTAGCAGGAAGCCAGATGATTTTCAACAACCACGCTCAGGAAGCAATGGGAGCAAGTTGGTGTGAAGATCAATTCCTGCAGATTGCACCCAGGGAAGAAAAAAGGATCTAATGATCTCTCACAGATGGTCAACATCAGTGAACATCTTCAGATATCGTCTCCTTCCTATCACTATACCAGCCTCTAACATGCTCAATGCATCAAACCCACCAAACTCACAACTTCGGACTTACACTCTGGACTCCCACCAAACATTCAGGTGAACTGAAAATGTATTGCTGGAAAAGCGCAGCAGGTCAGGCAGCATCCAAGGAGCAGGAGAATCGACGTTTCAGGCATCAGCCCTTCTTCATTCCTGAAGAAGGGCTCATGCCCAAAACACTGATTCTCCTGTTCCTTGGATGCTGCCTGACTTGCTGCGCTTTTCCAGCAATACATTTTCAGCTCTGATCTCCAGCGTCTGCAGTCCTCACTTTCTCCTCAAACATTCAGGTGACCCCTACACAACTGCCAATGCTCCCTGCCTCTTTCCCACCCCTCTAAAACACTGATCAGAAATACATACAGCAGTACAATATGGCAGACCCACCTCTCAAAAACAACACTACGCAATCACAGACTTTCTGCCCTATCTCCTGAAAGGCAACACAAAGGATCAGAGTGGAACTGGCAAGGGACAAAGATATCTGTATCTCAAGAAGAGACAACTCTCAGCCTCATGGGGTTGACCGCTATAGGGCACATGGTATCCAGTGTTATTAAGAATGTTAATGTGAATGACTCATTCCTGCCTCTGACCCCCCGAATTCTCAATCCACTGTTATCCTGCTGCCTATCATGATAAGCAAGTTAATAATATGAATGTGCACCTTTTACTTTTGAACACAACATGCCTACCCTCACTTCAATCTATCTTTTCCCACTGCTTCCTTTTAGACACTCAAGAACTGTGTTCTGTTCAGATATTAGTTCAAAGAGGATGAGGCAGAGAAAGAGAAAATTACAGTGCTGCACTGACAAATAGGCCCTGTTCCTTGATCAGACATTTGCTGTTACCTGCTCAGGTAATGCAGCTGCACATTAGTTTGGAGATTAGTTTGGAACTGGGCGCAGGCTTTGTTGAGTTACCCAGACACATGAAACCTGCAGCCAGGCTAAGGGGTTAGATACAGAGTCAAACTGCTGCAGAAACTGCAAATCTGAAATAAAAACAGAAAATACTCAGCATTTCTGACAGTGCCTGCAGACAGCTAAACAGATCTCGAATCCCTTCAGTGTGAAAGCAGGCTATTTTGCCATCAAGTCCACACTGACATGCCAAAGAGCATCCCACTCAGACCCACCCCCTAATCTATCCCTGCAATGCTGCATTTCCTATGGCTAACCCACCTAGCCTGCACATTATGGGCAATTTAACATGGCCAATCCATCTAGCCTGCACACCTTTGGGCTAAGGGAGGAAACTGAAGCAAACCCACACATACATGGGGAGAATGTGCAAACTCCATACAGACAATGCTCCAAGGGTGGGATTGAACCTGGGTACTTGGCATTGTGAGGCAGCAGTGCTAACCACTGAGCCGCCATAACATCCACACTATTGGTTAGGATTTTATGTGAAGGTTGTAGTCCTGCGCAGCTCAGAGGGTACTCCTGGGTATTCTCGGACACTTTTGATTGGAACGGTTCAACGGACTTTACTTATCCTCAGCCAGAGTTTCTGGCCCTTTACGTGACGTAACTGTAGGGGGCCATCTTATTCTGTGATGTGTTTTTCTGAGAATGGACAACGCAACCATTTTTCTATTTTGGTATCCTGGCTCCACTTTCATGCAACTGTGCTGTCCAGTGCTGTCATCAGGTGTTTAGGTGCATAACAGGAGACACAGCTATATGTGCCACATCCCAATGACGGATGATGTAGATTGCACAGGCAGCAGCTTGTGACACTACCTGCACCTGACAAAAGAGGCAAGAAATAATGCAACATGATTGAATTTCTTGCTTTAACCTGTTTCTGTGACTTCACCTTCTGCTGCAGTATACACTCTTTTGACAGTGACTGTTTTAAGAAATAATTGGATTCTGCTGTCTTGCAGATAGGACTTCACAAAAGTCCTTTATCCTCTAAGATTCAGCTGCTTAGTTTTCTGCTCAAAACCATCTATCTGTGGTGTAAATGTATTGTGACCTGAGTTCAAATAGAGTCCTACAGTATGAAGACAGGCCCTTCGGCCCAAACTGGTCTATGCTGACCAAAATGTCCATCCACGCTAACCCCATTTCCCTGCACTTGGCCCATATCTTTCTAATCCTTTCCTATCCATGTATTTGTCCAAATGCATTTCAAATGTTGATAATGTCCCTGCCTCAACTATTTCTGCTGGCAGCTCACTCCGTATGCATACCACTCCCTGTGTAAAAATGTTGCCCCTCAGGTTCCATTTATTCTTTCCCCTCTAATCTAAAATTAGTGTCCTCAACACCCAACCCTGGGAAAAAGACTGAGTGCATTCATCCTATCTATGCTTCTCATGATCTTATACACCTCTATAAGTTTCTCCCCACCCCCGCCCAGTCTCCTACGCTCTAAAGAAAAAGTCCTAGCTTGTCCAATCTCTCTATAACTTGGACCATTGAGTCCAGGCAACATCCTTGTAAATTTCTTCTGCATGCTTTTCAGTATAATAACATTCTTCCTATAACAAGGTGACCAAAACTGAACACAATACTCCACGTGCGGTCTCACCAACGTACTGTACAGCTGCAACATAACTTTCTAACTTCTGTACTCAGTGCCCTGATTAATGAAGATCACTGTGCCAAAAGCCTTCATCACTGCCCTTTCTACCTGTGACTCCACTTTCAGAGAACTGTGAACCTGAACTCCAAGGTCCCTTTGTTCCACTACACTCCTTCAGGCCCTACCATTCACCATGAAACTCTGACCTTAATTTGACATTCCAAAATGCAAGACCTCACACCTATCGACAGTGTATATTAAACTCCACTTGCCATTTCTCAGCCCATTTCCCCAGCTGATCAAGGACCTGCTGCAGTTACTGATAATCTTCCTCATTGTCCATGATATTGCCTATTTTAGTGTCATCAGCAAACTTACTAATCTTGTCTTGTACATTTTCATCAAAATCATTGATATCGATAACAAACCGTAATGAGCCCAGCACAGACTCCTGAGGCACTTCACTAGTTACAGGCCTCCAGTCTAACACGCATCCTTCCACTGTTACCCTCTCCTTCCTACCATCAAGCCAATTTTGTATCCAGCCAAAAGTGAGGACTGCAGCTCCTGGAAACCAGAGTTTAGATAAGAGTTTGCTGGAAAAGCACAGCAGGTCAGGCAGCATCCGAGGAGCAGGAAAATCGACGTTTCGGGCAAAAGCCCTTCATCAGGAATGGAGGCAAGGAGACTTCAGGGTGGAGAGATAGATGGGGTGGAGGCGCGGGCACTTAGACATGCAGAAGGATCCAGACTAATGGAAGCAGAGTTGGAGATATTAGTGCTGTAAGTTGGCAGAAGGAGAGATGATTTGATTTAGCAGGAAGCCAGATGATTTTCAACAACCACGCTCAGGAAGGAATGGGAGCAAGTTGGTGTAAAGATCAATTCCTGCAGATTGCACCCAGGGAAGAAAAAAGGATCTAATGATCTCTCACAGATGGTCAACATCAGTGAACATCTTCAGATATCGTCTCCTTCCTATCACTATACCAGCCTCTAACATGCTCAATGCGTCAAACCCACCAAGCTCACAAGCTTCAGATCGACACTCTGGACTCACACCAAACATTCAGGTGACCCCTATGCAACTGCTGCTCCCTGCCTCTTTCCTACCCCTCTAAAACACTGATCAGAAATACATACAGCAGTACAATATGGCAGACCCACCTCTCAAAAACAATACTACGCAACCACAGACTTTCTCTCCACCCTGGAGGCTCTCTGCCTCCATTCTTGATGAAGGGCTTTTGCCCAAAACGTCGATTTTCCTGCTCCTCCAATACTTCCTGACCTGCTGTGCTTTTCCAGCACCACTCTAATCTAAACTTCAATTTTGTATCCAGTTTGCCAGCTTGGCCTGAATTCCATGCGATCTAACCTTCCAGACCAGCCTACTATATGGAACCTTATCAAAGGCCTTACTGCCATCCATATAGACTAGATATATCACCCTGCCTTCGTCAACCTTCCTGGTCAGTTCATCAAAGTATATTAAAGGAAAAAGAATAAGCAGAGAGAGAGTAGGGCCCCTCAAGGACCAAAGTGGATGTGTATGTGGAGAACCACTGGAGATGGGTGAGGTTCTTAATGAATATTTCTCCTCTGTGTTTATCATAGAGAAAGATATGAAGCCATTGTGAACTTGGGGAAGTTAGTGATGATATGTTGGGGACAGTCCATATCACAGTAGAGGAGGTGTTGGACTTATTACAATGTATGAAGGTGGAAAAATCTCCTGGTCCTGACCAGATAGATCCAAGAACATTGCAAGAGGCTAGAGAAGAAATTGGGAGTTCCAGTGCAACCTGTCCCCCTTGAATAGGTCACCTCTGTAGAAGTGAAAAGGAAAAGTGTGAATTCCAGAAATCTGAAATAAAAACAATAAGCAATATTTGACCTGATCTAATAAAATCAAGTTAATGTGTTGGAATGGAAACCCTTTAATGGATTACTTCCATTGAACAGTCTGCTCTTGAAATTTTACTCTTGTTAGACAGTGTGGGTAAAATATTGCTTAATGCTATCTTATCCAAAACCTTATCCAGAAATAAGGAAAGATTTTCATATACAGCACCTTGCAAGACCTCAAGGCACCTGATAGCACTTTATATTCAATCCAGTACTTTTCATTTGTAGTTCCCTATGTTACATCGAAAATGCAGCAACCAATCCATCGACAACAAACTCCCACAAACAGAAGTGTGGCCAGATAAACTTTTGTTTATAAAATCGATCAAGTGATAAACATTAACCAGGTCATCATGGTCACTTCCCTACTCTTCTTCAAAATGGCGCTATAGATGTTTAATTTCCACCAGAGAGGGGAGACTTGACCGCAGTGTAATGTCTCCTTCAAAAGGCTGCACTCCCTCAGAACTACACTGGAGTGTCAGCTTGGTTTACATGCTCTAGTTTCACAGTGAGACTTGAACCCACAACATTCTAACACAGATGAGAATGCCGGCAAGTGAAACTTTGCCAATAAATTGGGTTTACACTCCTTTGGACCGTCGCCAACATCCTATTCCACTGAAGTTCATCAAATAAAAACTGGGTGCGATTTTTTAATATTCTATTCAACAGTCCTGGGTAAAACCTCCTTTTATTGCGCTCTCCTGTCTTCTTAACTTCTCACTTCACTGCCAGATGAGTTTTACAGATCTTGCTGTTCATTTTTTTAAAAGTATGACTGTCAGGTTTAGTCAAAACCGACAGCCTCCCACCAAGAACACAATCCATCAGTGCAACCCAGTAATGATCCTGCTGAGGTTGAGTGAATAGAAGTGTTGTAGTAGCAATTAGGAGGAATGAATGATTGATAAAATATCAAATTATCTATCAGTGCCTCCAGCAAATTTGTTTGATCACCACAGGCTAGATTCTACAAGGGGAGGAAAATACCAGGTCATGAGGTTATAGTTTACAATTCTGCTGCAGCTGATGGCTTCATGAATATCCAGTTTTGAGCTGACAGAACACTCAGGAAGAGACCATGCGAGGTGGGTTAGAGGTGACATTTTCAGCCTTTTGTTTTAGTCTGTGCTCTTCATTTTTAAATCAAACTTTCTGGTTTGATTGCTTCTGATCTATGCTCCTCAATGTGCTTTCCCATTAATAAACTTATTAACCATCTGACGTATTGATTTGGAAATTCACTAAACAATAGAGTTAGGGGCTACCAATTAACTTTGGCTTACCATGAATGATTATCTGATCCCAGATCCCTGAAATGTCTACCCATTCCTTACAATTGCCATTTTTAATGAATTTCTATGACTGTTCATTATATAGTTTTGAAGTTACCATTTTATCTGATGCCAGGTTTAATCCTTGGTTGCTCTGAGTTAATGCAACCTCAACGATGAGAAATCTACATGTTCAAAAACAACGTACTGCAGACGTAGGCAAATCAAACTTGAAATTATTCATCTCTCCCCTGATGCCACTGAATTTGCTGAGTATTTCAAACATTTTAAATTTTAGTTCTTGACTTTGTTTCACTGTCCCTACACAAGGAAGGACAGATTAGGCCATTCATTATTTGTTGACTCTGCCCCCTCCTCCAACCCCATTGGAAATTGTGGTCAAGAAATTTAACATTGATGTTGAGGCATAACACAAGTGCTGAAGTGTTCAAAATGGCAGCTGTCCTGTGTGCTTTTCTCAACATTAGAGAGTACGCATGCCTCCTATATTAATAAAACTCCAACTGACATTCACTCCTTGAAACAAACATTAGAGTATTTGCATATACAAATTGGAGGCACACAACCTATTAGATGACCTGTTTGCAGAACTTGTTTGACTCCTGGTACTGTACATAGACAAATCTTTGTAGCTTTGGTTCGGTCTTATATTTTAGTATCCTGTAATGTATGTTCTTATATTTACAAGTTAGAGATTTTCCACAAACCTTCTATTTGCTGTTTATTTTTATTTGTTCCTATGTTTAAAAAACTATAAAATGGCATGCTCAAAATTAATTTTTATAGTTAAAATAGGGAAAATGATTTATTAGAATAAAAAAATTCAAACAAAGCTAGCAGTAAAAAATAAATTGATCAAATTAATGAATTAATAGTACAGAAATTATTATGGTGTGTTATGGTCATGATTTAAGTTTTCAACTATTTGGCAATTACTAGAGAATATTCAAAAATGGAAACATAGGTTAGAGATAAGGAAAGGGATAAATAACTAATTGGTTCAGAATATATAACCCTTTCGATCTTGCGGAAAAATTTAAAAGTCATAATCAAGATTTCAAAAAGAAAATGGTAGACTAAAATGATTCTCTAAAGAGAGAGGATAAGCCTTAAGCTGGTACTGTATATGACAAGACCTATGTTCTTAAGTCCTTAAAAAGGTACATTTCAAATATTTTTCATTTACTGTATTGTAAAGGAGATGTGGATTTAATATCCCATCACGATATCAGAATCATCAAACCAAGGAGGGTCTACCTATCTTGTAGGCGAAAGTGAGGACTGCAGATGCTGGAGATTAGAGTCGAGAGTGTGGTGCTGGAAAAACACAGTAGGTCAGGCAGCATCCAAGGAGCAGGAGAGTCAATGTTTCAGGCAAAAGCCCTTCATCAGGATTGGGGCTCTGTCTTGTGACCTTTTTTTAATTTCTCATGCTTTCTCTAAATCTCCACATAACTAATCAAAAACAGTACATACAGTACAAACAGACTGCATTAAACTTTTATCTGCTGTTTAAAAATGACTTTTAACTCTTTATTCTTCCATTGTATGGTTTAGTTTATTAAAATAATTGGAATCCAGTTCCAATTACTTTGTTATTAACTGGCAGGTTGTATATAGTTATAGTTCTTCCTGTTTCTCTTGTGCCAACTCTTCCTTCAAAGGTTTTTACAGTTCCATTTCTTTTACTGTTTGTAATTGTGACTCAAAAGGCTTATCTTGGTCTGTACAATTTCCTTTTAGAAACCTTGATTGTGATTTTAAATTTCTCCACTAGTACAAACAGGGTGATATATTCTGAACCATTTGTTTTTTTTTACTTCCTTGTCTCCAATCTTTATTTCTATTTCTGAATATTCTCTGATAATTGCCAATTAATTTAACATTTCGTGCAATAGCAGACCATAATAATTCCTGTAATATTAACTCATTAATTTGGTAAATTTATTTCCCAATTGTTAGCTTTGTTTGACATTTTACTTTATTCTAATACATTATTTTCTCATTTTAACTGCAAAATTTAATTTTAACCATGCTATTTTACATTTTATAAAAATAGGAATAAAGTAAAAACAAAAAAATTGCAAATATAAAGTATATAGAAAACCTTTAATTTGTAACATATAAGAACTTATATTGCAGGAAACTAAAGTATAAAATTGAACCAAAGCTACAAAGATGTGGCTATGTACCAGGAGTCAAAAGTATAGTGTTGCATTCCAACTTTGCTCTTTTATCTATCCTCATAATTTATCTATCTTTTCCCCTGGCTTGTACCAAGTCTTTATCAAAGAAACACAGAAAATGGGAACAGCACGATGCCATTTGGCCCTTCTCCAGAACTCAATATTTTTGTGGCTGATAATCTAACTGTATAACCTGTTCCTGCCTTTCCCCTACACACTTTGATCCCTATAGTCCCAAATGCTATCGCCAATTCCAACTTGAATTCATTCAATATTTTAGCGTCAGTTGCTTTCTGTGGTAGTAAATTCCGCAAGCTCACCTTTATCTGGGTGCTGAAATTGCTCGTTATTTTAGGTACAAAGTGCTTTATCCCATATTCTTACACTGGTTCTGGATTCCTTCACAATTGGGACATTCTTCCTGCTTCTACCCTTTCGAATTTTATAGATTTCTTTGTGATCCCCTCCCCCCTTCTGAATTCCAGGGAACATAATCCTAATTAAGTTTTATATAAACTTTGTATTTGTAATTTATTTTTACCTTTCTTTATCCCTATTTTTAAATGTAACATGGCATGTTTTAAATTAAATTTTGTAATTAAAACCGACAAAAAATATTTATTACAATAAAGAAAATTTTCAAGCAAAGCTAGCCATACAATTTTAATCAAGAAGATCCAGATTCCCTACACATCTGCTATCACAGGCAAAAGCAGAATTTGTTGATAAAGCAAAGCATGGAATTTACCTATTATGAGTCTGTTATAATTGAGTTATCCATCAATGCAATAAGTTATGAGAAGTTTCAAGTATGAATAAATTCAATGGGCTGTTTACCATCAAAGTCTGCCTGTGACCTCTGTGAAGACCACCACTAATTCTCAATGTTTCAAGTTTTCAGTCTTATAGACTTAATATAAGTGCCATTTCTTACTTGCTGTCCATCTAATAATGGATCTATCCACATTTCTGGCTTTAGTAATTGCTGCCTCAGAGGAGGGGCTGACACTGGAGAAAGGGCGTATGGTCAATGTGAATGTTTGTCCTATAAATTAAATTCTGATGCATGCAATGCAGTCTGTTGTCAGTGTTCCTGTTAGAAACACACCTCTCTGGTGCATTTATCGCAATAATTGTACAACTGGATTGGTGGCACATTTTCAAATTTGTGAATCTTGCTAGCAATTTCTCTGCTAGTCTAAAGTGACAGATTGTGCAATCAATGATCTGATATTTGTGAACAAGCAGTTTAGCAATTAGTGCTGTAAAACATTGGTTTGTGCTTGGTTTTGACCATATAAGGTCAGAGAAGAAAAACTTGCAAGCAAGATGGTTCATACTTGATGAAGAACATTAAAGAGCAGGTTAAGTTGGCAGACTGTTACACTAAATTATCAAGGAATTTAATGTATCATAAGGCCAGTGAGGAACCAGATACATCAGTAATACAGGAATAGCCGGATAATTGCTTTTCTGCTGTTAAGTTACGAAAAAGTTAGCTGTTAGATCACTGCAAACAATAGACTGAAGAAGCAAGCACATTAGAAAAAATTTGGAAGATGTATTTTTAATGGATGCTAGCTAAAGTTGTGTGCAACCAGTTGGCAAAATGACACTGCTGAGATGCAAATGACATTAATAGAAAAACTACATTTGTAATTGTACCTATCGCAAACATCAGTTTTGGACTGAAATTCTGATTGTTTATTGATGTAGTCATTACAATTTCAGCTCTTTCTTACATTATACCAAATTCTATTCAGCATTAATTCTTATTATTAACAATTCAAACTTGGTAGGGTACTCTCTTCAAAGGAGAAACTCAAATGCAATTTAACACTATTGAAAAGTATGTTAACTGGTTATTATATACTTGGATTGGAACTTTTTATTCCACTTGTTTTCTCGATTATGTCTCTTGCCTATTTTGTGGAAAGGCAGGCAATAGTTCCCTCAAGAATCTCAATTTTGGCCAGGTTTCCTAGTCAATGGCACATTGTATACACCAACTGTATTGTCTCTTTCATTTACTGTTCTTTGTCATCAAAGATCATAGAATTATGATGAAGTTTTGTTTCATAGTTAATTTATTTTAGCAGATTCTCATTTATAAATTTTAACAAAGAAATTTACTTGGAACGTGTCAATCTTTTATTGGACACTAGCTCTCAGTAGAAAATTGTACTGAACTCTAAAATGTGGTCTTAATATTGACAAGTCTTTTTTAACCTTTTCAATGAAAGCTAATTGCTGAATTTCTAAATTTCATTTCAGATCACTTAGAGTTTCATAACTGCTCAATTAAGTCAATGGGGATATAATGCAGGTTTGAATTTAAAATTTGATCATTATGGCTAAGTGAAACAATATGTTTCCTTTTTCAACAAATGATTCAAATCTAACGATAATAACTTTACTCATCTGAGATTTATCTTTTTAAAAGTATCTTTAACTACTGATAATGAGATTTGCCTAATGTTGAATTTAACATTCCATAGTCGGTATATTATAGACAAATCAAACAAACAAAATGAAGGCTTGTTGATTTTCACTGTGCAGAATGTGTGCACTGCTGGTGCATATGACCTGTAACAATGTGACCTTACAAAAGTACACTGAACCTTGCAAGGTTCAATGGAGCATGTAATAAGTAACACCCGCCACATATTTTTTCTGCAGCACCCACTCAGGACTTTGAATTTGTATTAAAACCTTAGACATATTAGATGGGTGCACTCAGTTCTCCCACTCAGCCTAAATGTGAAAAAGTGTTGAATATCTTTTAATGAAAAGCTTTAATTAGTCAATTTTGAGCTTTGTAAATATCATCTAAACAAATTCAAATTGAATGGCCTAATCTTGCTCAATATAAATGCAATTACATTGATAACTATGCAAAATAACATTGAAGTAACAATTGATTACAAATATAAATAAGGCAATATAGATAATGATTTAAAATGGTTGCAAAACATCAGACAGTCAGCTAGAAATTTCACTTGAAGACTCAGATTTGTTTTTCTTTTGGAAATTGAAATAATGAATATTGATATTTATTGGAATAGTTAATCTAACATCCCTGCCAACCATATTTAACCTTCTGGCTAAGGAATACTGGAATTCTTGATTGATGCATTTGAGTGATTTAAACTAACAAATTTCTGCATGAGACATGACTATTTAAGTCACTCATTTTTCTCGTTTTCTCGCAAGAATGTGCAGCAATTTAAGATTAGAATATCTGTGATTAAGGAAAAGAGAATAAAAATGGCAAGTAAACAAGGTGGGCAATGCAAGTACGATTATCGGCTGATATAGAAAGTAAATATAGACACAGACTGTTGAATCAAATAGGCTTTTCTCATGACATAACGTTTACCTGTTTCTGTGCATTGTAGTATTTTAAAGTTGGAGTACTGAAGCAATTAAATATTCATTGTGAGAAGAAATTAACTTTGGAACACATTTATACCAATTTTATATAACTTTGTCTTATCCTTACTATGAATCATGGGTACTTAAATTGTAAATCCTTAGAAAATAAGTTCAATTTGTGAGTTGATTTCCACTGCCTGTTACAGTTAAAGAAATTGGATAGGCTTGGGTTGTATGACTTTTGGAGCAGAGGGGATGCCTCATTGGGGTGTATAGGATTATGAGGGGTCAGACAGGATGGATAGAAAGCAACTGCTCCCCTTCGTTGAAGGATCAATCACGAGGGGCAGAAGTTTAAGGTGAAGGGCAGGATGTTTAGAGGGGATTTGAGGAAAGGATTTTTCACTCACAGGGTGGGGGAAGGGTATTGCTTGGGAGGGCAGTAGAGGAGGGAAACCTCACTCCGTTTTAAAAAAAAGGTGTTGAATAACCCCTTGAAATGTCATAGCCTTCAAGGCTATGGGGTAAGTGTAAATAGGTTGGGAGACTCCATGGATTGAAGGGCCTCTTCTGTACTATATGACTCTATGGAAAGTCTTAGTCAAAGGACTATTTGCATTGTTCTTGCAGTGTGATCATATTTCTCAAAAATCACCATCTAAGCCTTTCTGTAACTTTTGTTTGCTATGGGCAGAATAGCAACACCTCAAAGCATTTATGTCATTGATACAGTATATCGTGTGAAAAATGAAGCGGTAGCATAAAAGTAACAAACGTATGATGATACAATATAAGTCATCTAAAAATGAACCTGTATTCTTCTGAAAAATGCTTCAATCTTGGATTAATCTTAATACTTGTGGTTGAAAGGCAACTTGTTTGGGTATTAATGAGCAATTCCATTCTTAATAATTGATTTAGTTTTGGCTAAAATGTTTGTCAGGTGTTAACAGATCTGCTGCTGTACAAACATAACAACAGGGCTGAGGAGCAGGAATAGGTCCTTAGAACTTGCTCACCCATTAAATAAGATCATGGCTGACCTGTTTGTAATCTCACCTCCACATTCCTGTCTGATTCCCATAACCCTCAACTCCCTTGTCTATCAAAATCTACCGAACTCGGCTTTGAATAAATTCAGTTTACCCAGCCTCCACTGCCTTCTGGGGAAGAGAATTTCACAGACAAACGACCTAAGGCAGGAGAAAAAAATCTCTTTGTCTCAAGCTTAAGACATCTTATTCTTGGACTATGTCCCCTTTTCCAGTCTGCCTCAGAAGAGGAAACATCTTTGGATGTAAGTTTGCTCGCTGAGCTGAAAGGATTGTTTTCAGACATTTCATCACCATACTAAGTAACATCATCAGTGAGCCTCCAGTGAAGCACTAGTGTTATGACCCACTAGGAATCATCTTTCTAGTATTAACCCTATCACGTTCCCTCAGGATTTGAAATGTTTTATATGTTGAAGGAACATTTCCATGAATCATATACAAAATAATGGCTTGAAAATAAATCAGCAAGTTCTCTATCGTTCTGTCAGATCTACCATTTTATGAGGCAAATTTCACCAGTTCATTTTCCACTTGTGAAGCCTGACAAACACATCAATCATAGAGTCATAAAGATGTACAGCACGGAAACAGACCCTTCGGTCCAACCTGTCCATGCTGACCAGATATCCCAATCCAATCTAGTCCCATCTGCCAGCACTTGGCCCATATCCTTCTAAACTCTTCCTATTCATAAATCATCCAAATGCCTTTTAAATGTTGCACTTGTACTAGCCTCCACCACTTCCTCTGGCAGCTCATTCCATACATGTACCACCCTCTGCATGAGAAAGTTGTCCCTTAGGTCTCCTTTATATCTTTCCCCTCTCACCCTTAAACTATGCCCTCTAGTTCTGGACTCCCCGACCCCAGGGAAAAGACTTTGTCTATTTATCCTATCCATGCCCCTCATAATTTTGTAAACCTCTATAAGGTCACCCCTCAGCCTCCTCCGACGCTCCAGGGAAAACAGCCCCAGCCTGTTCAGCCTCTCCCTGTAGCTCAAATCCTCCAATTCTGGCAACATCCTTGTAAGTCTTTTCTGAAGTCTTTCAAATTTCACAACATCTTTCCGATAGGAAGGAGACCAGAATTGCATGCAATATTCCAACAGTGGCCTAACCAATGTTCTGTACAGCCGCAACGATGAACAAAAGTAGACCATTCAGCCCCTCAAGCCCATTCTGTCATTCAGTATGATCACGACTGATCTGTTTGTATTTCAATTCTACATTCCCATCCATGCCCAACAAAATTTAATTTCCCAGCCGAACACCTCTAAGTCAAAAATATTCCATAATACATGGAGGTTGTTTGGTTTCTGCCTTGCGTTTGCTGCTGTTCCTGGGCTTGCTGATGCAATTGTTCCTCCTCAATTTCCATGCACCTTTGCTGTGCAGTAGCCACACTGCTGATAAGCCCTACTATGGCTGGTTCCATTGGTTATGGTTCCAGTGGACCTATGTGGGGAATGTCAGGAACAAAACAGTTCCTCAGTGATGTGAGCAGTCAGCATTCACATCATGCACAAATTACAATTCACAGTGGTTCTCAATACAGTGGGGCATGGAGGACTCTGACAAGAGAGCCTTGCAATGCCTCTACATGGACACGGACACAGTCGACCTTATTCCAATGATTGCAACAAAAGCCATGTTATGCAAACGTAATAGGAGATTGTAAGTGCAGTCAGATTGCTGAAACCCTGCCACCGCACTTGCTCATGACCCAAGGAAAGCAGCAGTTAAATAAGAGCATATTGTCAAACACTTATAGTTCAAAGTGAGAGAAAAGCAGCTGAGCACCTTATGCAGTTAATAAGGCCTTGGAATGTCCTTGTGAGTTGTGGTCAAATGCGCCACTTTAAAGTTGGCTGATGAATTTGTAATGACCACTGACACGGTCAAGATTCCTTTGGGCCTAGATTTGTATTCAATTGGTTGCTGCCTGTATTTCACATGTAGAATTCTGAGATTACAAATGTCTTTAATCTGTACTGTGTAAGTGCCTGATTAATGCAGTTGCCCCCTGGAAGACCTCACATAATCCCCAATTAAAGTCTGCTCCCTTAGACAGAAAAAAAAATACTTATTGTGCCCACTCTGGTCTGGTGGCAACCATTTTTCATTTACATAGTGCATGTGCAATTTCAATGAGGATGGTAGGCAATGTAGGTAGCACTTCACAGTCAACCTAGGTGACCCCCTCAAACCTCCACGTTTCTTTCTGTCTTGCATTCCCTGTTGGCCCCATCAGTTTTGAGTATTGCCACCCAACTCTCTTATTTGGCTCTTCGTTTTCCACTTTATTCCCTGAGCTCCAGACCTATAGCTTAGTTATGCCAATTATCACTATGCACGCACTCCCTCCCCCCCATCCAGGTGACCATTGATGATTCCCGAAGAAGGGCTTATGCCCAAAACGTCGATTCTCCTGCTCCTTGGATGCTGCCTGACCTGCTGCGCTTTTCCAGCAACATGTTTTTCAGACCATTGATGATGCACTCATCTGCAGTAACCCATAAATTCCAATGCTGTCTCATCTCCCATGCATGTTGGATTGTTCCTCACTATAATTGTCCCCTTCAAGTGCCAGCATACAGCTCCAATCCCCACAATTGATTTCCCCAATTTGCCCAAAACAGCAGAGGCTCCTGATAACCCCCCTCTTCACTTTCAGTGAACAGATGCCCACAAGTACTTGTGGCCCCACCCACTGACTGACATACAGGACAGTCTCGACTGATGAATAACCAGATCCCTGACTGATCACTGTATATCGCCCAAACTGACTTGTCACTAATCCTTGAGTGCTTTCACTGGACCTATAGGACTGACCATGACCTTACCCGTGGAGTGAAATAATATAGAATCCATGACATGACATCCAAGTCATGGCTATTTGGTTGAAACACATTCATAAGCTCCTGGGACATATTGTAGCTGTGACATTGATGTAGCACAGTGCTGTACAATACATCTACCCCCTTGACTGATCACTGCTGGCAAATGTGTCATGTCACATGGTATTGGGTCTCAGCTAAAAGGCAAGGCAAGATAGAAATATAATGAGCCTGCAAGTTCTGAATTAGGTGGCAAGGCAACGCAGATATGCTGCAGGATCCAAGTAGGCACCAAATGAGTGAGAACCAAGAGTGCAAGCCAAGAGCCCAGAGCAGCCTATTCCAGTGCAAGAGATGCGTGTCTGTCCACACATATCAAGTGGCCTGGCACCAGCATCGTAGGGGCTGATGAGCTTCAAAGTGCAATATTGAAGCGGCAAATTTTAAGGTAAGTGAGTCCAGGATGTGTCATGGTGATGTATTGAGGTTGATGCATGTCTAATGCCAACCTCCAACCTTAGGAAAGGTAAGGGGCGGACAGTTGCTGTCCATGGAGCATGCCATGAGATTTTGAGGGCTACTGTCCAAGGTAATTAATAAAAGCTAATTACTGCAGATGATTGAATCTGAAACCAAAGCTCAGCTTTGACAAAGAGTCAGTTAGACTTGAAACGTCAGCTCTTTTCTCTCCTTACAGATGCTGCTGGTCCTGCTGAGATTTTCCAGCATTTTCTCTTTTGGTGTCCAAGATAATTACTTGGACAGGCTGTCAGCAAGCTGAAGCTGCCAGGAAACCACTCAGACTTTGCTGTTAGTAATTGTTACAATCAAGTTTCTCTCCACAACCTCAGAAAATAGCAGTCACATATAACTAAGGTTAGAGTCGTAACTATGCATCCAAATAGGCATTGCGATCACTATTGAGCTTCTCATTTAGCCGATAAAAGTTTTGGTGGAAAATTGGGTTTTGTTCCCTTAATGTTAAGAACTTCATTTCCCCACTCTCACCTAACTCTCCCAACTCTCTTGCCATTGCCCAGTTCATTCGGGGCTCAGAAAGTTCCACCCGATATGTAATGACTTGATTGTTTGATATCTTGACTGTCAGTCCTACCATAGTATTTAAAGGATCTAAGGTACTACACAGCAACAATTACAGCTGGCATAACTTTATTGAAAGACAATTATAGATAAAGATATGACAGAAAATCACAATCACGTGTATACCTGCATTCCGCATCTTTAATACACATACATTTTCAAAACAACTTAAAAGGTTCTCATAAGTTATTCGAAATTGCCAAGCTTTTGTATAAAACATTACTTTTAGGCCCAAAAAAATGTTTCAAAAGGAAAAGAATATCAAATTGAATTTATAATCCAAACAAAAGGATAGCATCCAATGGGGCAAAGGCTAAGTAGAAAGGACAATCTGAGTTAGCATTTGAATTGTCAGTAAAGAAACCATAGGAACTTAATCACAAATATACCTTAGCAGTGAATGACAGCAGGTCTCAATATTATAAAAGTAAAACTTACCTGATATAAAGCATTGAGAATTCAATCTCCAATTTCTCTCTAAAGTATTAATAGATTCTTCTGACTGGTCATTCAGAATTGATTGCTTTCATAAATCCGCATTAGTTTCTATTAGTAACAAACATTTAATCTCGATTTCGATTTGTGTGTTCACTGAAGTTGAGATTAGCTGTGGTTTTACTTTGACCAAATCACCAATGTTGTATTAGAAAATCAATTAGTGATACGATACAAATATTGGCATTTGAAGCTTGACTCAAAGACCAATAAATAAGAAATAAGATTTTTGTGCACTTACAGTGCATGTTAGATCCTTTTGACTAAACTAGGAAACTCACAAGTCCACATGGAAATGAAAGATTCTTTACTTCAACTTAGACACTTTTTGACACATCTTGTTAAAGTCTTTGAAATTCATAAGTTCAGACATGGTTGGCACTTCGCCAAAATTCTTCAGTCAAAACTTTTGAGATAGGCTGAGACATTTAAGAAAAGCCTTTAAAAAAGGTGTTAATACAGGTGTCAAAATTTCATGACTAAATTTAATCAAGACAGTTATTAAATGTAGGATTATTTTGGTTTGTTCAAAATTCTATTTTTGGACATTAGCCATTTCAATTTCCAAAAAAAATTACTTCATTCAAATGCTTTTATTGATTCAATGATTCACAATTCCACTTTTTAAGTATCAGTAGATTCTTCTGACTGGTCATTCAGATTCGATTGCTTTCATAAATCCTCATTAATTTCTATTCATAGTAAACATTTAATCTCGTTCCTGATTTGTATGCCCACTGAAATCGTGATTTGTTATGGTTTTACTTTGAGCAAATCAACAATGTCACAATAGAAAATCAATCAATTGTAAGTGTTGATACTATATAAATATTGACATTTGAAGCTTTACACAAATACTCGTAAGAAATAAAATTTGTGTGCGCTCACAACAGATGTTAGATTCAGCATTTAATACGGGTATTAGTCAGTCAAGATTAAATGTTGCCTAAAGAAGCAATAATATTTAGACTTGTTCATGTTAATTTATTTAAGTGTTGTTTTAAAGTGGTGAATTATATTATATAGTAAAAAGTGAGGACTGCAGATGCTGGCGATCAGAGTCGAGAGTGTGGTGCTGGAAAAGCGCAGCAGGTCAGGCAGCATCTGAGGAGCAGGAGAATCGACATTTCAGGCATAAGCCCTTCTTCAGGGCATTCCTGATGAAGGACTTATGCCCGAAACATCGATTCTCCTGCTCCTCGGATGCTGCTTGACCTGCTGTACTTTTCCAGCACCACACTCTCGACTCTGAATTCTATTATATGTCTATAATACTCTTTTAAAATTAAATTGCAGAACTTAGGGCAATTTGGAAAGTAGAATTAGATTTGGCTATATTTCTGAAGTTACTCACAGTAGGAGCAAAGGATAGAGAGATGTATGGTGCATGATCACAAAAGAGACCTTGGAGTGCAGGTTCATAGCTCCTTGAAAGTGGAGTCACAGGTAGATAGGAAAGTGAAGAAGGTGTTTGGTATGCTTTCCTTTATTGATCAGAGTATTGAGTACAGGAGTTGGGAGGTCATGTTGTGGCTGTACAGGACATTGGTTAGGCCACCGTTGGAATATTGTGTGCAATTCTGGTCTCCTTCCTATCGGAAAGATGTTGTGAAACTTGAAAGGGTTCCGAAAAGATTTACAAGAATGTTGCCAGGGTTGGAGGATTTGAGTTATAGGGAGAGGCTGAACAGGCTGGTGCTTTTTTCCCTGGAGCGTCGGAGGCTGAGGGGTGACCTTATAGAGGTTTACAAAATTATGAGGGGCATGGATAGGATAAATAGACAAAGTCTTTTCCCTGGGGCCAGGGAGTCCAGAACTAGAGGGCATAGGATTAGGGTGAGAGGGGAAAGATATAAAGGAGACCTAAGGGGCAACATTTTCACACAGAGGGTGGTACGTGTATGGAATGAGCTGCCAGAGGAAGTGGTGGAGGCTGGTACAGTTGCAACATTTAAGAGGCATTTGGATGAGTATATGAATAGGAAGGGTTTGGAGGGATATGGGCCGGGTGCTGGCAGGTGGCACTAGATTGGGTTGGGATATCTGGTCGGCATGGACGAGTTGGAGCGAAGGGTCTGTTTCCATGCTGTACATCTCTATGACTCTATAACTGGCAGGAGACTTTACATGGCCAGCTTCCATAGTGTGACTTAAGAATTTACAGAGTAGCAAAATTGTGACGTAAGGAACTGAAGATTAGTGGCTGCCCACCAATTCTGTATTTGCACTAAGTATCAGGAACCCCAAAAAAATAACTCAGTGAACTGACCAACCCATTATCATGTGGATTTAACTATTTAGCTACAGCAGGTATAAACAAGAACTGAAATTGACTTCATTTTTTAATTTGTTTGTTTTGAGCCTTGACTATGTCCCCAGTTTTGAAACTCAGAATATGTTGCTATGGATTCATCCACTGGGTGAAATTACGATAAACATGAATTGGCCATATACAATATTTGCTCTTTGTGGTACAGTAGTAATGTCCCTGCCCCTGGACTAGGAGGCTTGTGTTCAAGTCCCACCAGCTCTAGTGATGTTTACTTACATCTCTGAACAAGTTGATTAGTGCATGAAAACAAGAAGAAATTAAATTTTAACATTTATAGTGTAAAATTTTTTTAAAGAAAATATGATGCCTCATATTACTTCAAAAAATTCTTCAGGTCAAAGAAAAGGGATTTGGGAGTATAACAACATAAATCAATAATAAGTTGTGACATAGTCCAATGAGGATCTAATACAAGGAAACCTTGTATAGAATTCAAAAGTAGGAGAACTATGCTAAAGTTGTATTGAAGATAAACAAGCAGGAGGCTGGAAGAACACAACAAACCAGGCAGCATCACAAAGTGGAGAAGTGAACCCTTCTTCAGGTCTGGGGATGGCGGTGAGGGGAGCGTTTTGGATTGGCAGACGGGTGAAGTGGTGAGGTAGTGTTAGGTGAACATAAGTAGAGGGTACAGCCTGGTTGGTCGATGGGAAGAATGAATCCAGTTGGTGGCTGGAAGGAAGGGCCAGTAAATAGAATAGAAAGGGAGGAGGAGGGGCTGGAAAGAGTATTAGGGGATGGGAAGAGAGGTTATTTGAAATTGGAGAACACACACACCAGATGGCCTCCTTCTTTAGAGACCGCAATTTCCCTTCCCACGTGGTTAAAGATGCCCTCCAACGCATCTCGTCCACATCCCGCACCTCCGCCCTCAGACCCCACCCCTCCAACCGTAACAAGGACAGAACGCCCCTGGTGCTCACCTTCCACCCTACAAACCTTCGCATCAACCAAATCATCCGCCAACATTTCCGCCACCTCCAAAAAGACCCCACCACCAGTGATATATTTCCCTCCGCACCCCTTTCCGCCTTCCGCAAAGACCGTTCCCTCCGTGACTACCTGGTCAGGTCCACACCCCCCTACGACCCACCCTCCCATTCTGGCACTTTCCCCTGCCACCGCAGGAACTGTAAAACCTGTGCCCACACCTCCTCCCTCACCTCTATCCAAGGCCCTAAAGGAGCCTTCCACATCCATCAAAGTTTCACCTGCACATCCACCAATATTATTTATTGTATCCGTTGCTCCCGATGTGGTCTCCTCTACATTGGGGAGACTGGGCGCCTCCTAGCAGAGCGCTTTAGGGAACATCTCCGAGACACCCGCACCAATCAACCAAACCGCCCCGTGGCCCAACATTTCAACTCCCACTCCCACTCTGCCGAGGACATGGAGGTCCTGGGCCTCCTTCACCGCCGCTCCCTCACCACCTGACGCCTGGAGGAAGAACGCCTCATCTTCCGCCTCGGAACACTTCAACCCCAGGGCATCAATGTGGACTTCAACAGCTTCCTCATTTCCCCTTCCCCCACCTCATCCTAGTTTCAAACTTGCAGCTCAGTTACTGTCTCCTTGACTTGTCCGACCTGCCTATCTTCTTTTCCACCTACCCACTCCACCCTCCTCCCTGACCTATCACCTTCATCCCCTCCCCCACTCACCCATTGTACTCTATGCTACTCTCTCCCCACCCCACCCTCCTCTAGCTTATCTCTCCACGCTTCAGGCTCACTGCCTTTATTCCTGATGAAGGGCTTTTGCCCGAAATGTTGATTTCACTGCTCGTTGGATGCTGCCTGAACTGCTGTGCTCTTCCAGCACCACTAATCCAATATAACACAATGTTGAGTCCTCTGGGCTGTAGGCTGCACAGGCGGAAGATGAAGTGTTGTTCCTTCAATTTGCTGTCTGATTCACTGGGGTAATGGAGGAAGCCAAGGATGGTCATGTCAGACTGGGAATGGGAATGGGAAGGGGAATTGAAATGGGTAGTGACTGGGAGGTCAGGGTGGCTCTTGCGGGCCCAGCTGAGATGCTCAGCGAAACGTACCCTTAGTTTATGTTTGGTCACCTCAATGTAGAGAAAATTACATTGCGTGCACCAGTTACAGTAAACTAGGTTGGAGGAGAGGCAGGTAAACATCTGTCTCACCTGCAAAGACTGTTTGGGGCCCCTGGCTGGAGGTCAGCAGGGTGGTGTGCCAGCAGACTTTGCATCTTTTATGATTGTAGAGGAAGGCACCCGGGAATTCAGGAGTGATGAAGAGAGTAGTCCTTGAGGAAGGCAGAGAGGGGTTGGGAGGGAAAGATGTTCTTGGTGGTGGGGTCTATGGAGTTGGCGGAGGTGTTTAAGGATGATGTGTTGGATGCAGAGACTGGTGGGGTGGAAGGTGTGGAAAACGGGGACCCTGGTATTATTATGTTTGGAGTGGATGTTTTAGAGCAGTGGAATGGGGAATGGAGGAGGTGTGGTGGAGGGCTGTCTGGATGACGGGGAGATGGGGAAAGCATATTGTTCAATATAGGTCGATATCTGGGATGCATGGGAATGGAATGTCTCCTCGTCTGGACAGATGTGACAGAGATGGAGGAATTGGGAAAACCGAATGGAGTTTTTGCAAGACACTGAGTGGGAGGAGGTGTAGTCCAGGTGGTTATGGGAGTCTGTGGATTTATAGGAAATGTCCATCTGTAGACTGTCGCTGGAGATGGAAACAAAAACGTCAAGAAAGGGGAGGGAGGTGTCTGAGATAGACCATGTGAACTTAAGGGCGGGGTGGAAGTTGTTGGCAAAGTTGATGAACTGTTCCAGTTCAGCCTGGGTGCAGGATGCAGCACTGACACAGTCATCAATATGTGTTGAGCAACAGTGCCTGTGTAGGTACTAAAGAAGGACTGTTCAATGTAGCCGACAAATAGGCAGGCCTAGCTGGGGCCCATGCTAGAGCCCATGGCTACCCCCTGGATTTGGAGGAAATGGGAAGAGTTGAAGGAAAAGTTATTGAGGGTGAGGACTAGTTCACAAGGTGGAGGAGAGAATTGGTGGAAGGGGACTGAATGGCCTGTTGGAGAGGAAGAAGCAGAGGGCCTGAAGGCTGTCCTGAATGTCCTGAGTTCAAGTAGTTGTTAGAAAAGCAGTGAGGAGGGAGAAGGGAACAGAGGATTGTGCTGACAGAAGAGGAAGGATAGGACACTAGGGCCAAGTGGAATATAAATACCAGCATGGACTAATTGGTCCAAATGGCCTGTTACTGCACACTATGTCCCATATATTATAAACTTTAAGGGTGTTACTTGTTTATATTTCTGGTCTCTGTGTTTCTTCAAGTCATTCAGCACTTTCTCTTTATGAGCAGCAAATTCTTGTTTTTGTCGATGTGTCATGGGTCTAAGTTATGTGATTCCTTCCTCAAACTTTCCACCTCTCCTCTTAAAAATTCCCTTTAAAACCTAGTCTTTGACGAAGTTGTCTAAATGGGCGGAATTGTCTGCTGTCACTGGTGATGACCTTGGAGGTGGAAAGGGCATTTAATTAGGTCTAATTCTGTCAACACTGCTGTCTTCACCAGAATTATATTCTTTTTGGGAACGCCCAAGGTGAGTCTTCCTGCCCCACTGCGAGTTGTTTCAAGTCAGATCAAACTGTATGGATTACATATTGCCTTTATTTGAGGTGGGGTTATCCCACAACTCGACAAACTCTAGAGAGATGTTCTTCAGCAGTTGTGGTCTCCTCCATGGTGCTGCCGAGTTGCCGGTCTCTGATGTGGCAGCTCTCGCTGGGAGGGCCTCACAAACCCAGGGTGTTCATTCCTCAGGAAGGCCTGCTGGTGGCCTCACCACTGCCTGATTGGTATGTGTTTTGTCAGTCTTTCCTGAAAAGAGGCCTCTTGCTGGCTCTCCAGCCTGTAGGCGAGACACCAAACACCACAACAAGAATATGCCCATGGTTTCCTTCTTTCAGTTTCATGCCAATTTATGTGTGATTGCATGACTGTGAAGTGCCTTGGAACATTTTACTACATTGCAGGCACTATATAAATCGAGTCATTGCTTTCCTTCACAAAATACATTACCTCACGTTATTCTATATTAAATTGCAACTGCCAATTTCACTAACCAGATTATCTTCCTGTGATCCTTTACAGTCATCAGAGTTTTGTATAACTTCCATCGTTATATCTTTGACAAATTTACTGTAATGTTCACTACATCCCACCCACCTCACTTGCGTTTCAGATATAGGTATTCTTGCTATCCAGGATCTAGTGGTCAATCAATTCTGGTGATGAATGACATGGCTGGTCTTATTCCAGATGCACTCAAATGTATATTATCAGATTTAAGGATGTCAAGGTGGAAACTTTGCTGGGTAAGTGGTAGGAATGAGAGGGTTGAATGATTGGGAAATCTGGGATCTGAATATCAAATAAGCCTTGAAGGAAAGAGAGTTGGATTAGGGTAAGATTGAGAAAGGCCTGAAAGTTTACTGAGATTCAGAATACCATTTACAAATGGCTGAAAAAGAAGTTGATGAAATAGCCAAAGATAGCTTATGTGTGATCACAATTGTGGAAACTGTTTTGTTCTTCCATAGGATGTTGGTGTTTCTTGCTCACAGGCGATCACATATTACCTAATTGTAGTCAAGAAGGTGATGATGATCTGCCTTCCTTAACCACTGTAGCTCATCTGGAGCAGGTATACCCACAACACTGTTCCAAGGAAGTTCCCAGATTTTGGTACATTGACTGTGAAGGAATATTGTTCCCAGTCAGGATGGTTTGGAGGAAACTCCCATATGTTTGCTGTCCTTGTCCCACTAGATAGTAGAGGTTGCGGATTTGGAAGATGCTGTCGTAGTAGTATTGGTGAGTTGTCGTAGTGCACGTTGTAGATGGTACACACTGCTGTCACTGTGATTGGTAGTGGATGGAGTGGATAAAGTGGACTGCTGTATCCTTGATGGCATCAAATATCTTGAATGCGTTTTGAGATGCAGTCCAATTTCCTGGAGGGATGAATTTTCATCATGTTACTGACTTGAGCTTTATGGATAGTGACCAGGATTTGGAGAGTCAAGAGATGAATTATTCACTGCAGAATCACTGATGTATGACCTGTTCTTGTAGCCACAGTATTTATTTGACTAATTGAGTTGATTTCTGGTCATTGGATACAAAATGGACGCAAACTGTTTCAATATCTGACAGGTTGTGAATGTGATAAACATTGTTCCATCATCATAAATCATTCCCACTTCTAAAAATATGATGGAGGGAAGATCACTGATGAAACAGCAAAATGTTTGGGCTAGGTCACTACGCTGAGTAATTTCCTGGGGCTGAGATGATTGGCTTTCAACAACCATAACCATCTTTCTTCTGGCTAGATATGACTCCACCCAGTGGAAGATTTCACCCTAATTTCTATTGACTTCATTTTGCCAGAGGAGAAGTTGCATGGGATAGAGAGTTTGTAAGAGTGGCTGTGGATGTGAGTAGGTATTATTATTGAAAGGTAAGATTATTGATGTGAGGAAGCTATAGACATCAGAGGGGAAAAGGATTGGAGAATTTAGGTTTAGGTTCAAATTGCCAAGAAAGCATTGTTCAGTATAGATTTTTTTGGGAAGAATGAAGGAAGATGTTTGCCAAAGACGCTAAGGTTTGTGAGGGAGGCATTTGATTTTTGACTGATATAGGATGATTTAACAGGGTGAATTATTTATTACATGATAGGGTGAAGGTACCTGAAAGGTTAGAGAAGAAACCAAAATAGAATTAGACAATAAAAATGTTATTTGGCTGCAGCAGATAAAGCAGCCTCCAGTTAGGCTTTGAAGATGGCAATATGTAAACTGGGCCCTCATTTTGCCCAGATGTTAATCGACTTCACCATGAAATATTGAATAATGTAAGATACTTATTTGCTAGTAGGATACAATTTTTCACAACTTTTTAAAAACAATTAGATGTAAAGAGTAGAAAATGGAAAGTTGTATTGCTGATCTGAAGCTTCCCTAGGTTTGAGACTGGATGGAGAGGCAGCGTTGTGAAACGGTATGGTCATCTCCTTTCTAAGCATTTATTGTGCTTATCAAGGTGTCGAATTATCAGTATTGTTGTGCAACTTTTCCCTAAAATTCTCCTATTTCACAAAAACTAATTTATGGATATATTTACATTTACAACGAGAAGATGTATAAGGCTTGTAAGAAAACTTAGAAGTGTAATGTTTACATTCGATGTCAATGTTAAAGCATTTGTACGAAACCTCTCTGACCATTTACTTTAACAGAGATAATAACCCATTTATTTTAAACAGTATGACATCTTAGTTCGAGGGATGACATATGATTATATTTAGCATTTAATTGTTAATATTGATAATCTGATAACAATACGTTTCAGAAAATTATTTTATAATATTCATTGCACAGGTAATTATTTTTTAAAAGGGTAAACCACTTTTGAAAAAGCTGTATGTTTGACAGTAGGTGAAAACAAATTGCCTACTTAGTTTTAAAAACTGAAAATTGTTGGATCATATTTGATAGGAAACACCACTACAATTGCTGCTTTCTTTCCATTGATGGTGATGAAGTAATCTTTTTTGCAATAATCCTTTTCAATAATTATGTTATGAATTCTATGGCATAACATCTAGCTTTGATTCATAACAAACTCGATACAACTAAACTTGCTATATTCTACTTAACCTCAAACTGGCTGTAAAAGCTTGTCATGATTTATTTTATCGGAATTTTCTTGGAGTGAAATAGAAGTACTGTGCACATTACATTTCTGTTCACTCTATCTTGATTCTGATTAAAACCAATAAATCACTTACACTACTCAAAGTGTTTATTCTGAACTTTAAACAGCTGCTGCTTCTTTGAGGCAGCACTGTTTCTCTGTCTGTTTATCCTGTTTCCAATGGTAATAGCACCACCAAGTCTCTGTATGTCTGGAACTTGGCCTGGGGTTGTTTTGGTTACATTAAGTTTACTTTGGGCTTGCCAGATATAGTGGTGACTTCATAGTGCTGAGCTGGGGAGAGTGGCCAGTGCATTACATCATTGTCTGGCATGGAATCAGATGGGAAGGATATGACTCACACGGGCTAGTTAAGCCTTGGCTCTTATCCTTCATGTACACTGTGCTCTCATGTTCTGTACATCAGCAGGGAATTCAAGCTCAGTGATGTCCATGAGGTTTGTTATCAATTTTCAACTTTAATTTACTAGTTATTGAGTAGCTTTTTAAATCTTTACACGTATTATCTTTTGAATCCTTTCATTTGGTGTAAGAAGTTTGCCTTGGTTCTCTCAGTGTATCCAGTTGATTGTTTTGTTTTGCTGTATTATTCTACTAAGTTCGTACTACAGATATGCCTGCATGTGGATTGATAGAGTTCGGTGAGCAATCCTATATACAATGATGTAATGCATAAGCGCCTAGTTAGCTCAGCAAGCTGAGAGTAAAGGGCAAGGGAAATATTCACCTGGTCTCTAGAGGATTAGCCTGACACTTGTCTGTGGCTAACAGACTTGTCTGTGACCACTGACTTATCTTAGAGAGTCAGACTTTGAAGGTCTTTAACCATAAGGTGTTAATGTACTTATTGAGGTGTTAGGCAACTTTGTTTGTAACAAAAGACCTTGCAAAATGTACTGTATGAAAAAATGTAAACTGTCCATCTGTTTTGTCATACAGAGTCTTAAAATGCTTCAAGTTTTTGTCTCACATGTGGGACTAATTCGGTTCAAGTACACACAGAAATTGAAAGGCTTGTTCTGAAGCAGATCTACCCAAAAAAAAAGATATAGTTATAAAACGTCTGGCTGTACAGTTTTCACAACTTAGTGCTGACATAAATACACCTAACACAGACGCAATGGAAGTGAAGCTTACTGTCGGAAAAACTTGTTGATTCCAGGTGACTGGGAGCAATTCTGCACTAATTTAATTTGAAAACCGCCAAGATAAAGATCTGAGCCACCTCACTTAAGAACATTCATAGCCCAACAAGAACCATAATTGTATTTAAACTATGCTCAGGCATTATAAAACAAAGAAGCTTTTCAGGGCAGCTTTCCATTGCAAAGCACTTTTAACTCCTTTCTTTGTTTTTGTTATTTTTTTCTGACACTGGTTTCAGTTTTGCTTTGCTGATTGTTTATAATATTGTTAGAAAATAGTCACTATAAAAAATGCCATAAAGTTGATTTGCTATCATTTTCATTTTTAAAAGCTATTGGAACTATGCAGAAGATATTCCTTTTACAGATATATCCAATGCTTACCACTGGATTAGATACAATGTACAAAATGTGTAAAGTCATCGATAAAATCACAAGAAGGGAATTGAAACTTAATTCCAAATTAAAAAGGAAAGGATATTTAATAAAACAGCTTAAAGTAAAACACAAATAAACAGTTATTTTGCAAGATTTCCAACTTTCAGTATTTTTTGTGATTAATTTTTGAGGTAATTTTTGAAATTGTATCAGTTCTATTCTAAAGTTAAGAAACAGACAGAAGATTTGTTGGTTCACCTGTACTGATAACACGCTCTTAGTGGGCCCAAGTAAGCGGGATGACACTAACATTTCTCCCCCATACCATCCCCACACCCATGTTTCCATCAACAATACAAATTTTCTCTGTGGGAAGAAATGCACGTCCTCCAAAGGAACTTATTCAGATGTATGGTATAAATTGCCTTGCAATGAATCTTAAGAAGTGAACCTGTCCCCTTTTACGATCTGACGCAGAACTTTAGTGCGCTAACCCAGTTTATTACCACCTTTCTCACTTTATTTTAACATCCCAGACAATAGCTCAAATGGTGTATGTGGCTTCCAGAATTCATGTCATTTACAATTTATTTAAAATGTAGTAGTTGAAAGAATAGGACATTTGATCACTAATAAAATCTAGCCTTGTGTGTTTTAATAGGGAGTAAACACAAATGATGGATAGGAATACTTAAAAATACTGTTTTTATTTTGACAGGGGCAGAGGTGACATTTCAGTATTTAAAATACTCGAGGTTTTACAAGTTATCGATTGTCAGCCAGTGATATATCTGGACTGGATCTGTAGCATGCTTTAATTGAATCATTATTATGTGTACTGTTCGGCTGTTATTTACTTGCTATGTTTTAACATAGACCATACTTAACAGGATTTACCCTATAAAGCTACAGAATAACATTTGTTAAGGACAATGGAAGGAAAATGCAGATGACCATCAGGAATTCGAGCAACATCAGGACCACAACTAGTCTCCCACAATTTTACAATAAAACTGATATTACATACTGCAATGTTGCAATGATTCTTTATCCCCCTTTATCGTAATCAAAGATACAGAATAAAAAGCATAACAACAGCCCATTTATTTTAACTCTTCTATGCAAATATTTATACTTCAGATAAGCTACCTCCCATTCTAATTTCATCTTTCAAACCTACTACAGATTCTTCTATTCTTTTCTTCATTATGTATCCATCAAGCCTTCCTTTCTTTAAACAATGCTACCTGCTTGTATCTTTTGAGGTGGACAGAAGTGTATTTCTTTCTTCTGTCCTGAAATGTTTGACTTCTAGCTGGTTTGACCTCACCCAAATAGTTATTTCTCTCAGGTAAAATTACAAATGAGGGGGTGATGGGGGGCATCACTGAAGATTCAAATTCTGCCTTCACCAGAGGTCCTCAGATGTGCACTCACAATAAGGGTCATGCAGGAATGTTGACCCTGCCAATCCAATCTTCTCTAACTCAGCCATTTTGCAGCAAATTTGAATTTTTAAACTTGCATTCCTCCTGCTTTGATTAGATAATTTAGGAGGCAGAAAAAATCAAACTTGAAACCTTCCTGCTTGGTGTGGTCAATTGCAAAACAAATAAATGGTGAAAGCATTGAGGGAACATCTTTTCTAGTTCCGTATTTTGCGTTAATCTCGGTTACTTGCCCTAATAACAGGGGTGATTGACAAGGATGTGGCTAAACTAAATCAAAACTGATTGTTTCACCCCCCCACCCCAATGGTACAGGCAATAGTATATTCACTGTATATTCACTTCTGGGTGGCTGAAATCAAATTGATTAGAATTCAGAAATTATAAAGGAGGGCATGTTACCTTTGTGGCTCTCGTGCTTGGGTGGCACAGTAACTCAGTGGTTAGCACCTCACAGCGCCAGGGACCTGGGTTCAATTCCCACCTTGGGGTCTGTGTGGAGTTTGCACATTCTCCCCATGTTCGCATGGCTTTCCTCTCACAATCCAAAGATGCGCTGGGCAGGTGAATTGGCCACACTAAATTGACCATAGTGTTAAGTACATTAGTCAGGGGTAAATGTAAGGGAATGGGTCTGGGTGGGTTGCTCTTCGGAGGGTCGGTGTGGAGTTGTTGAGCCAAGGGGCCTGCTTCCATACTGTAGGGAATCTTATGCCTATCATAGCAGTAGATTAGTGCACAGACCATGGTCACAATTGGGCAAAAGGGAATGCTAAATTATGTGAGATTAAATACATCAGAAAAATCTTCTTCAATCCAAGAATAAAATTTTAACTTTGGTTTATTCAATACTCGTATCTTTTTAGGTATTTAGCATTAACCTAATTTTAGGAGGTTTCGTGCAAATCAAACAATTGAGAACAACTTAAAGTTGGGTTGGCAGAGAATACATTATCTATTTAATTGCATTTTTCATTTAATCATCTACCAAACTTTAACTAAATTCATTAGCCAATTAAATCCAGCTGTTTTACAACTGATTGACTGACTGAATTTAATTTGTCTGAGCTGCAGGGCCCAAAAAAAATCTGAATCAATTGGAACTGGAATTACTTGGCTATGTAGTTTCCACATATAACTAGATCAAATTTGTTAAACCTTTGACATTGCTCAAATTGTGTGGAACCAATACAGACTTTCTTTTGAATTGTCAAATGTATTTTAGTATTGCTGCAATATTGTAAAACAAAGATTCTTCACATTAGCTTACACACACCTAAACTGACTGAGTTGCTCTAATCACCTGGAATAAGAAATTTGCCTGAGGGGAGATTGTTGTTTCTGTAAAAGAAGTTCAGTCTTCCTTTTCTCATGAATCACTTGATTGCATTGCATGTCTGCACACGACAGACACTGTTGGTTCTTTGTTTTAAGGCTCGTTGTGAGGTAGAACCATTTTATAGGCGTCTCAAGAAAAGAAGATTTGCTTTTGAGTTAAAAGATACCACCTCACTATTTCTGTAAAAAATACAGGTAGGGAATCCCAGTTAAGATGAAAAACTATCTTAAGTTGTGAGACCATGGTTACACTTAATAAATAGATACATGTACATATATAATTGTAAGGCTATAGTTGGTAACAAAATTACTGTGCATAATTAAAAATAATACATAGTTTTTTATTTATTTGGAGAATTGCAACAACTTGAATTGGTTTAACAGAAAATACAGGGAGGAGATTGCCGAGCCTTTGGCTTTGATCTTTATGTCGTCATTGTCTACAGGAATAGTACCAGAAGACTGGAGGATAGCAAATGTTGTCCCCTTTTTCAAGAAGGGGAGTAGAGACAACCCTGGTAATTATAGTCCAGTGAGCCTTACTTCGGTTGTGGTTAAAGTGTTTGAACAGGTTATATAAGAGATAAAATTTATAATCATCTCAATAAGATTAAGTTGATTGGGGATAGTCAGCACGGTTTTGTGAAGGGCAGGTAGTGCCTTACAAATTTTATTGAGTTCTTTGAGAAGGTGACCAAACAGGTGGATGAGGGTAAAACCGTTGATGTGGTGTATATGGATTTCAGTAGACGTTTGATAAGGTTGCCCATGGTAGGCTACTGCACAAAATACAGAGGCATGGGATTGAGGGCAATTTAGGTGTTTCAATCAAAAATTGGCTAGCTGAAAGAAAACAGAGGGTGGTGGTTGATGAGAAATGTTCATCCGAGAGTTCAGTTACTCATGGTGTACTGCAAGGATCTGTTTTGGGTACACTGTTGTTTGTCATTTTTATAAATGACCTGAATGAGGGTGTAGAAGGATGGGTTAGTAAATTTGTGGACAACACTAAGATTGTTACAGTTGTGGATAGCGCCAAAGGATGTTGTAGGTTACAGAGGGACATAGATAAGCTGCATAGCTGAGCTGAGAGGTGGCAACTGGAGTTTAATGCAGAAACATGTGAGGTGATTCACTTTGGAAGGAGTAACAGGAATGTAGAGTACTGGGCGAATGCTAAGATTCTTGGTAGTGTAGATGAGCAGAAAGATCTCGGTGTTCATGTACATAGATCCTTCAAAGTTGCCACCCAGGTCGATAGGGCTGTTAAGAAGGCATACAGTGTGTTATCTATTATTAGTAGAGGGTTTTCGGAACCATGAGGTCATGCTGCAGCTGTACAAAACTCTGGTGTGGCCGCAGTTGGAATACTACGTACAGTTCTGGTCACTGCATTATAGGAAGGATGTTGAAGGATGTTGGAAAGGGTTCAGAGGAGATTTCCTAGAATGTTGCCTAGTATCGAGGGAAGGTCTTATGAGGAAAGGTTGTGGGACTTGAGGCTGTTTTCAGTCAAGCGAAGAAGGTTGAGAGGTGATTTAATTCAGACATCTCATATTATCAGAGGGTTAGACAGGGTGGACAGTGAGAGCCTTTTTCCTCGGATGGTGATGGCTCACACTAGGGGACATAGCTTCAAATTGAGGGGTGATAGATATAGGACAGGTGGCAGAGGTAGTTTCTTTATTCAGAGAGTAGTACAGGCATGGAATGCACTGCCTGTAACAGTTGTAGACTCACCAACTTTAAGGGCATTTTTGTCATCATTGGATAGGCATATGGACAAGAATGGAAAATTGTAGGTTAGATAGGCTTCGGATTGGTTTCACAGGTCGGCGCAACATCAAGGGCCGAAGGGCCTGAACTGCGCTATAATTTAGATTTGATTAGATTACTTACAGTGTGGAAACAGGCCATTTGGCCCAACACGTCCACACCAACCCTCCAAAGAGTAGCCCATCCAGACCCATTACCCAACCCTATCTTTATCCCTGACTACTACACCTAACAGTATGGACAATTTAGCATGACCAACTCACCTGGCCTGCACATCTTTGGAATGTGGGAGGAAACCAGAGCACCCAGAGGAAACTCGCGCAGACATGGGGAGAATGTGCAAACTCCACACAGACAGTCACCCAAGGAGGGAATCGAACCCTGGCACTGTGAGGCAGTAGTGCTAACCACTGAGCCACCGTGCCACCCCTATGTTCTATGTTAGACAACCTGCAGAAGGGACTATGCCTATTATTTCTTAGAATGAGGCTAAATGGTGTAAATTACCAGATTAGTTTGACATTCAGTACTGGATAAGCAGAAATTACATTCAATCAAGTATTGGGAAGACTGAATCAGTCATCTTCAATCCTTACTCAAAATTCCATTGCCGAAATCATCTTCTTGGCAACTATTGAGGTTAAGCCAGGCCAGTCACAACCCAACTCTAAGATAAGCTTCCAAGCTCATATTTGCATGATTATTAAGACCACCTGTGTAGCATCACCCAAAATCACCTCTGACTCAACTCACCCTTTTCCATGCTTTTTTGACTTTGAGACTTGTTCCAAAGTATTGTTGGCTGGTTTCCCACATTATACCCTCTGTTTATCTTTATTAAATACAGTTGCTGTGAGGATTTAAATTGAAGATGAGTGTATCACAATGCAAGTAGTAATGGGTGAAAGATGGGCTTGTGGGTCAGGCAGATAGTCATTGTTTTACATTCTCACCTGAGCCTCACTGAAATCAGAATTATATCCTGACAAGACACTCAAGTGGGGAGCCTGGTGAGAGATCTAGAATCCATTGACCTCGTCTGGGGTTTTGCATTGGCCGTTTAATCAAATACCATTTTAGCTTCTTGCTATAATAAAACAAAGAACTGTGGCTGCTGGAAATCTCAAACAAAAACAGCGATTGCAGGAGAAACTCAGCAGGTGTGGTAGCTTCTGTGGAGAGCTCACACTTAGCTAACAGCTAACTGAGTACGAAAGCTTGAGAGATTGGATGAGGAAAACCACAGCCTGATAGTAGTCATGGGGGACTTCAACTTTCCAAATATTGACTAGGAACACTATAGTACGAGTACTATAGATGGGTCCGTTTTTGTCCAGTGTGTGCAGGAGGGTTTCCTGACACAGTATGTAGACAGGCCAACAAGGGGCGAAGCCATATTAGATTTGGTACTGGGTAATGAGCGCGGCCAGGTGTTAGACTTTGAAGTAGGTGAGCACTTTGATGATAGCGATCACAATTCTGTTATGTTTAATTTAATGATAGAAAGGGATAGGTGTATACCACTGGGCAAGAGTTACAGCTGGGGGAAAGGCAACTATGATGCGATTAGGCAAGATTTAGGAAGCATAGGATGGAGAAGGAAACTGCAGGGTATGGGCACGTTAGAAATGTGGAGCTTATTCAAGGAAAAGCTACTGTGTGTCCTAGATAAGTATGTACCTGTCAGGCAGGGAGGAAGCTGTAGAGCGCGGGAGCCATGGTTTACGAAGGAAGTGGAATCTCTGGTCAAGAGGAAGAAGAAGGCTTATGTTAGGATGAGATGTGAAGGCTCAGTTAGGGTACTTGAGGGTTACAAGGTAGCCAGGAAAGACCTAAAGAGAGAGCTCAGAAGAGCCAGGAGGTGACATGCGAAGTTGTTGGCGGATAGGATCAGGGTAAACCCTAAGGCTTTCTATAGGTATATAAGGAATAAAAGAATGACGAGAGTAAGATTAGGGCCAGTCAAGGATAGTAGTGGGAAGTTGTGTGTGGAGTCAGAGGAGATGGAGGAAGCACTAAATGAATACTTTTCAACAGTATTCACCCTAAAAAACGACAATGTTGTCGAGGAGATTACTGAGATAGAGGCTACTAGACGAGGTGTGATTGAGGTTCACAAGGAGGAGGTATTAGAAATCCTGCCGAGTGTGAAAATAGATAAGTTCCCTGGGCTGGATGGGATTTATCCTAGGATCCTCTGGGAAGCCAGGGAGGAGTTTGCCGAGCCTTTGGCATTGATCTTGAAATCATCATTGTCTACAGGAATAGTGCCAGAAGACTGGAGGATAGCAATTGTGGTTCCCATGTTCAAGAAGGGGAGTAGAGACAACCCTGGTAATTATAGACCAGTGAGCCTTACTTCAGTTGTTGGTAAAGTGTTGGAAAAGGTTATAACAGATGGGATTTATAATCATCTAGAAAAGAATAATTTGATTAGGGATAGTCAGCACGGTTTTGTGAAGGGTAGGTCATGCCTCACAAACCTTATTGAGTTCTTTGAGAAGGTGACCAAACAGGTAGATGAGAGTAAACTGGTTGATGTGGTGTATATGGATTTCAGCAAGGCATTCGATAAGGTTCCCCACAGTAGGCTATTGTACAAAATGCGGAAGAATGGGATTGTGGGAGATATAGCAGTTTGGATCAGTAGTTGGCTTGTGAAAGAAGACAGAGGTAGGTGGTTAATGGGAAATGTTCATCCTGGAGTCCAGTTACCAGTGGTGTACCGCAAGGGTCGGTGTTGGGTCCACTGCTGTTCGTCATTTTTATAAACGACCTGGATAAGGGCGAAGAAGGGTGAGTTAGTAAATTTGCAGACGACACTAAGGTCGGTGGAGTTGTGTATAGTGACAAAGGATGTAGTAGATTACAGAGAGACATAGATAAGCTGCAGAGCTGGGCTGAGAGTTGGCAAATAGAGTTTAATGCGACAAATGTGAGGTGATTCACTTTGGTTGGAGTAACCAGAATGCAAAGTACTGGGCTAATGGTAAGATTCTTGGTAGTGTAGATGAGCAGAGAGATCTCGGTGTCCGGGTACACAGATCCTTGAAAGTTGCCACTCAGGTTGACAGGGTTGTTAAGAAGGCATACAGTGTTTTAGCTTTTATTAATAAAGGGATCGAGTTCCAGAGCCATGAGGTTTGCTACAGCTGTACAAAACTCTAGTGCGGCCGCTTTGGGAGTATTGTGTACAGTTCTGGTCACCGCATTATAAGAAGGATGTGGAAGCTTTGGAAAGGGTGCAGAGGAGATTTACTAGGATGTTGCCTGGTATGGAGGGAAGGTCTTACAAGGAAAGTCTGAGGGACTTGAAGCTGTTTTCATTAGAGAGAAGAAGGTTGAGAGGTGACTTAAAAGAGACATATAAGATAATGAGAGGGTTAGATAGGGTGGACAAGGAGAGCCTTTTTCCAAGTATGGTGACAGTGAGCATGAGAGGGCATAGCTTTAAATTGAGTGGTGATAGATATAGGACAGATGTCAGAGGTAGTTTCATTACTCAGGGAGTAGTAAGGGCATGGAATTCACCAACTTTAAGTACATTTAAGTCGTCAATGGACAAGCATATGGACGTACATGGAATAATGTAGATTGGATGGGCTTCAGATTGGTATGACAGGTCGGCGCAACATCGAGGCAGGCAGTTGTGTACTGTAATGTTCTATGTTAAGATGAGAAAGCCGATTGCACCTTCCAGCAACTGATTGGTTTATGAAGGGCTTTCTGTCAATATTGGGACTGAGGACCGTGAAGTCTTGGTTTCCAAGAGCTGTCAGCCAGTCAAAGGTCTGCAGAGCCAAGCAACGCAGTGGATGGGGTGTGATTGCTGCTCGCACAATGCCACCCCCCTTACCCATCCTGCAGCTGGACTCCCAGGATGGAGGATTGCTCATTGGACAGGTAGGAATAGTTTTGGGCAGGGTGTTCCCTGAGGTTGGAAATTCCAGTGGGAAGGAGGTAAGGAATCCAAGGACAGAGCATTCACACTCAGTATCCTTTTCCCACCCTGTCATATATCCATTACGTTGACCTGCTCCCCACCAACTGCCTGCCTGCACTCATCAACCAGAATCTTTATTATCCTGCCTGGAGCTGAAATAAGTGCAATCCTAGGTAGGAATTGTCCCTGAAGTGGTCATGCATTGACTGTTAAAGGCTTCGATAGGAAGCAGGGGTGTGGGTAAAGTGGATCTTAGCACTTGTCTGCCAGAAAGTTAAAAATTACACAACACCAGGTTATAGTCCAACAGGTTTATTTGAAAGTACAAGCTTTTGAAGGCTTGTACTTTTAAGTAAACCTGTCAGACTATCATCTGTGTGATTTTAAACTTGAGATCCATTCTCTTGAACCGTCCTACCTGTCCATCTTCCTTTCCGTCTATCCACTCCACCCTCCCCACCGACCTATCACCATCACCCCCAACCTGCATCTACCTATTGCCTTCCCAGCTGCCTTCCCACACCCCCAGCCCCACCCTCCTATTTATCTTACAGCCCCCACCCCGTTCACATTCCTGATGAAGGGTCTATGTCTGAAACGTCGACTCTCCTGCTCCTTGCATGCTGCCTGACCTGCTGTGCTTTTCCAGTGCCACACTTTTCAATGGAAATTAATTCAGCCAAAGGCAAGAAATTGCCAGGATTTTAACCCACCAGCAGTACTGTGGTCCAGAGATGCCCTGCAAGGTTCCTGACATTTTCCCCGGATGTTGCAGACGCGGGAAATTGTCACCCTGCTTTGCGGACAGGGACTTGGAGAGATTTTTGGACAAGGTGGTGCGGAGACAGGACGTTTTCTTCCCATGGGACAAACAGTGGTTCATCACTATTCCAGCCAATTAATTTCCCTTTCTGCCATTGAGGCATATTTCCTCTGGGACCGCAAGATCCCACCCTGTGGGGCTTTCACTAAACAGGATGGTGGTGTGACCAATCCTGGAACAGTACATATTGGCCAAGACTTCTTATTTAAGGCCGGATATATTTTCAATTTTAGGAACTGAGAGTGTTAACTCGGTTGATTTGTGGGCTGTAGGAGTTGTCTCGGGAAAAGTTGTGCAGGATTGGCCGATAATTTGTGGGGTTTAGATGAATAAGAGGTGACCTTATTGAAATATGCAAAATTCTGAGAGAGTTTGAAGGAGTAGGTACTGAGAAGGTATTGTCTCTCATCAGGGAATCTAGAAGAAGGAGGCAGAGCTTCACAAAAAGGGGTCTTCAGTCTAAGATGGAACTACAGAGGAATATCTTTTTCTCTTGAAAGTTGTTAGTCTTTGGAAATCTCTACCCCAGAGAGTAATGGCGACTAACTCATTGAGCATATTCAAGATATTGATTTACAAGGAAGGTCATGGAGTCAGGCAGGAAAATGGAGTTGAGGCCCTCAACTGGTCAGCCATGATATTATTGAATGGTGGAACAGAGTCAAGGGTCTAATCAGCTTCCTCATGCTTCCATTTCTTACCTTACCATGTGCTTATGTTCTTACCTTGTTGAGCTCTGGCAAGTTCCAGACAGCTCGAGAAAGCCAGAGAATGCTGTTAAGGCCAGAATGCTGGGTTAAATCTCTCTTCATTTAACTAAGGAGGTAAATGTTAAAATATTGAAATAATTTACCTGCCAGCTCCAAGTCAGTTTCCCTTTAAAGGTTTGATCCCAGAAGGAGGTGAAGTCATGTCAGGTTTCTAATACAATGCCACCTTTTTTTGGGCTTTAAAGATTTCCTTTCCTGCATCCAAGGATGTGCCACCGCACAGCACATTACTTTCTCACCATCCCCCCCCGATCCCAACCGACTCCCCCACTGCCCCACCCCAACCCCCTCGATGTCAGTTAAAATTTGGCATTAATGTTTGTAAATTTGCCTTTTCACAGGGGTTAATCCAGTTCATCCTGACAATTTTCTGCCACAATATATTGATGTTCAATGAGCCAGGGTACTGTACTCGACGGAAAAAGATAGCACACATTCTCTCTCATGTGTATGCTTGGTAGGTGCCGCTGTCATTAAAGGTCAAGTTCTCTAACTGGAAACCCTCACATCACAGGGGGGAGATTTATGATGGGTAAGAACACATCCGGAGCAGCAAGGTTATAAATAAACTTGCTGTCTTCCTTGTACCTCATTCAACTCAGATCAAGTACCATGCGTGAATCACCATTTTACCCGATGTATTACATTGGCTACTAGCCTAGCAACATCATATTTCAAAGGCAGGAATGATTATAAATTGATTCCAATAGGAATACAAGTCAATGATTAGAGAGGTACCAGATGAAAGGAAATTGGGGAAGGGCCAGGTAAGTGTCACAGAGTTTTAGGTCGGAATTTTATGAAATCATGGAGACTCTGCAGATCTTTAGAAATGATAGGGCAGTATCCCGGTCCAGAATCCTGTTGCCATTTCTGAGACATTTTATTTCTGCCTGTACCAGAAAGGGAGCAAGGTGTGAATCACAAACAGGCAAAACCCAAATGCTGCAAGGATATGTTAGATCAGTGCTGAGTTCAGACAGACCCAATTTTGGCTTTAGAACAGAGCCTTAACCCACAATTTGGGAGTTATGCAGTTTAGATTCGTCATAAGTACTCTTGAAAGTCTGTGGAACCATCAAATTACCTAAAATGTGATAGTTTAAAAATGAAAAGGCCTAATTGTGTCATTGAAGATATAAAAATCCAAGATGTGAAGCTAGTTAAATTCCCAGCTGTTCAAAAAAAATCAGAAAACCTACCTGTGTCAATGAAAGTTGGACAATGTCTGCCCTAGCAATTACATTAGCTGTTTGTTGACATTACGCTAACCACTATCATCACATCATTGTTAATGATCGGCTGTTCTCCACAAGCTGGAATCATCAGAGTAGAGTGGTGTTTCCAAGTAAACAGTTTGGCTGACAGTTCAAAACATTGCACTGACTCTTTTTTTTTGTCTGAATTGTGTCAAATGATTTGGAGGAATTTTCACTAAAGACCTTGTCCATTTTCTTGCTGTATCTTATCAACCATATCTAATTATCTGTAACCTGCCCTTATGATGTCCTGCAGGTCCAATTCTAGCCTCATCTTATTGTCCACAGTTCCCAGAACAACTCACCGGTCGGCAGATATTCTGCAAAGATTGGAGTGATGCTGGAAAAGCACAGCAGGTGAAGCAGCATCTGAGGAGCAGGAAAATCAACGTTTCGGGCAAAAGGCCGTCATCCTGATGAAGGACTTTTGCCCGTAACGTTGATTTTCCTGCTCCTCAGATGCTGCCTGACCTGCTGTGCTTTTCCAGCACCACTCTAATCTTGACTCTAATCTTCAGCATCTGCAGTACCCACTCCTGCCTAGATATTCTGCAAATCATCAGCATCCCTTGTGTCTGCACCATCTTTAAAAGCCTGTCTGGAGCAGCACAGCACAGTTACTGACATTTTCCCATTGCATAGCTGCTAGAAGAAATCATTGCATTTATTTGTGGCTAGGGACCTGTACATATGTTTGGACAAGGTGGTGCAGGGGCAGGACCAGCAGTGGAGGCCTCGATTCTGGACCATACCAGCATGGTCTGATCTTGCCACTCAGGCTAAAGCAGTCTCAGCCATCTGGAGAAATGCCCAGCACTTTGGGAAGAAGGTCAATGACCACTGCCATTCTGCCAGTAAATGCCACCATCTTCTCACGAATGCCTCACACTTAACTCTTTCTCTGATCTTGTACTCACCTCCTACCAGGGCTCATGCCCTATTGCTGCAGCATCTTCCCTTACTCACTCTCACACAGCCCTGACAACATTAACCCTGCATGTCCTTTGTTTTGCTTATCCACTTATAGAGTCATAGAGATGTACAAAATGGAAACAGACCCTTCAGTCCAACTCGTCCATGTCAACCAGATATCCCAAACCAATCTAGTCCCATTTGCTGGCACTTGGCCCATATCCCTCTAAATCCTTCCTATTCATATACCCATCTAGATGCCTTTTAAA
This sequence comes from Chiloscyllium punctatum, assembly GCF_047496795.1. Lineage (NCBI taxonomy): Eukaryota > Metazoa > Chordata > Chondrichthyes > Orectolobiformes > Hemiscylliidae > Chiloscyllium > Chiloscyllium punctatum. The sequence goes on along the minus strand of NC_092746.1, from coordinate 2,783,796 downwards.
TGTTGCAATAGTACCAGCCTCCCCCACTTCCTCTGGCAGCTCATTCCATGCACGCACCACTCTCTGCATGAAAAAGTTGCCCCTTACGTACCTTTTATATCTTTCCCCTCTCATCCTAAACCTATGCCTTCTAGTTCTGGAGTCGCCCAACCCACGGAAAAGACTTTGTCTTTTTATCCTATCCATGGACCTCATGATTTTATAAACCTCGATAAGGTCACCCCTCAGCCTCTGGCGCTGCAGAGAAAACAGCCCCAGCCTATTTAACCTCTCCCTGCAGCTCAAATCCTCCAACCCTGGCAACATGTTGATAAATCTTCTCTGAACCCTTTCAAGTCTCACTGCATCCTTCCGGTAGGAAGGAGACCAGAATTGCATGCAATATTCTAAAAGTGGACTAACCAATTTCCTACACATCTGCAACATGACCTCCCAACTCCAATACTCAATGCTCTGACATAAAGGAAAGCATGCCAAATGCCTTCTTCACTATCCTATCCATCTGTGACTCTACTTTCAAGGAGCTATGAACCTGCACTCCTAGGTCTCTTTGTTCAGTAACACTCCCTAGGACCTTACCATTAAGTGTATAAGTCCTGCTAACATTTGCTTTCCCAAAATGCAGCACCTCACCTTTATCTAAATTAAATTTCATCTGCCACTCCTCAGCCCATTGGCCTATCTGATCAAGATCCCATTGTAATCTGAGGTAACCTTCTTCACTGTCCACAACACCTGCAATTTTGGTGTCATCTGCAAACTTACCAACTGTACCTCTTATGCTCCCATCCAAATCATTTATATAAATGACAAAACTAGTGGATCCAGCACCGATCCTTGTGGCAATCCACTGGTCACAGGCCTCCAGTCTGAAAAACAACTCTCTACCACCACCCTCTGTCTTCTACCTTTTAGCCAGTTCAGTATCCAAATGGCTAATTCTCCCTGTATTCCATGAGATCTAACCTTGCTACCCAGTCTCTCATGGGAAACCTTGTCGAAAGCCTTACTGAAGTCCATACATTTCATGTCATCCGCTCTGCCCTTATCGATCCTCTTTGTTACTTCTTCAAAAAACTCAGTCAAGTTCGTCAGACATGATTTCCCACATACAAAGCCATGTTGACTATCCCTAATCAGTCCTTGCTAAATATGTGTAAATCCTGTCCCTCAGGATTTCCTCCAACAACTTGCTCACCACTGATCTATAGTTCCCTGGCTTGTCCTTACCGCCCTTCTTAAACAGTGGTACCACGTTAACCAACCTCCAGTCTTCTGGCACCTCACCTGTGGCTATCGATGATACAAATATCTCAGCAAGAGGCCCAGCAATCACTTTCCTCGCTTCCCACAGAGTTCTAGGGAATACCTGATCAGGTCCTGGGGATTTATTCACTTTTATGCATTTCAAGATATCCAGCACCTCCTCCTCTGTACTATGGACATTTTTCAATATGTCACCATCTAGCTCCCTGCATTCCCTGTAGTGTTAGGTAAGGGGTAAATGTAGGGTTATGGGTGGGTTGCGCTTTGGCGGGTCGGTGTGGACTTGTTGGGCCGAAGGGCCTGTTTCCACACTGTAAAGTAATCTAATCTAATCTATTTCTATATCTTCCATGTCCTTTTCTACAGTAAATACTGATGCAAAATACTCGTTTAGTATCTCCCCATCTTCTGCAGCTCCACACAAAGAACTCACTCAGAACATCTTTCTACATGCACAAAACATAATAGCCGTGCTACACACAAGAGTGAAGAAAGACTGCATGACTTTCAGCTCCTCAACCTTTATATGGAGGGCAACAACCTGAACACACCAATGTAGCTAACTGACATTAGAGGCTGCCCTTGTCTTATTGTGCTGGGATCCTCTGGACAAAGGCTACTCCCTTAACTTAACTGAGGCCTGTTTACAACTATGACAATCTTCCTGTTTTAGTGTCTGCATTAAACATCAAGGCAAGACAGCAGTAGTATGAGTCTGGTATCTCTGGCTGAGGGAACAAATGCAAACAAGCAAAGCATGGCACAAAATGAGTGAGTGTTACAACAGCAAGGGAAGAACCCAGAAATACAGCCTGGTCCAGTCTATAAGTTGGGTGCATGTCCCTCAGTGCACAGTGTCCTTGCTGCAGCATTACAGTTACTGATGTAGCCCAAGGTACAGTGTTAAAGGGCGTAAGCAAATTAGGGATGTGCCGAGAGTGTTCTTAGAGGCTGGGATATGTCAAATGACAATTTCTGTAGATGTGCGATATATGTGGCTGATACCCATTAGACATTGGTGGCCAATATGGAAACCCTTCAGAGCAAGTGGTGAGCTGGTATTCGCGAACTACCCACTCTGATTTTCACATTGTGTTTAAACCATGTCTATCTTGTTTGGCATATGTACAATAGTGCGAGATACTTCTGACAGTGAGTTCATCCTCACTGGAATTCTTTTCCAATTCTGTCACAAATCTCTCTATTGCCCGTGTTGCTCAGACCCCAATAAGATTCCACCTATGATTATAGGATTAGCTGTCTTTGTCGAGCTTGAGATCAAACTTTAATTATCTATCCATCTGAGTAGGTTAAGCCTGTATCCTATCATCTGTGATATGGAATATTGGTATTAGCTTTTGTTATTATCATTTTACTGCTTTCAATCAATCTGCTCAGCTATGTTTCTTTAACTCTTAATAATCATTTGTTATATGCTGTGATGAGTTTCTATAATAAGCACAGATTGATACTTTTCAGGTTTCAAACAGACATTCACAATTGGGAGATTGTTTAACTTGTAAAGCTTGTAATAGATATTTCAGTTCTTTTTTAAAATTTAATCTCAAGAAGGCTCTTGAAGTCTGCCTAAAGTGTATTTTGGGTGGGTTGACATGTAAATTCAAAGGATTATGGGTGAGGATGTATGGATTGGCTTGAGTTAGCGTGGGGTCAAAGAAATGGAGGCATGAGTTGGGATGGATGGAACTTGAGAAGTGGAGAGTGGGGTGGTTGATGAGGTGGGGGGGGCAGTTGAGAGGTGAGAGCTGCCGTGCCTGAATCAGGACTCTAAAGCAGCCTATCTTGGCCCTCAGCAGCCATGTGGCTGTCTCCTATTTACATTTGTGGATGGCAGGACTGACTCCATCTCATGCCTGCTCCTTTGGAGTTGAAATCATGCCATTCAGAGCACTTCTTCATCTGTGGGTGCTCTGAACCAGATTTCTCAGCTCTCATTATCTATTTGGGAGTAGAAATCTGGGCCATGAACAAGTTAGGTTTACAGAATGAAAACCAAAATCGCTGGAGAAACTCAGCAGGAGTAGCAACATCTGTGGAGAGAAAATGGAGTTAATGTTTCAGGTCCAGTGGGCTTTATAGAGCCTGATCTTTCAATAAGAATGTAATTGTAGTAATTGTAAGTGGCAAAGCCATGGTAAAATTTCAATATTGTTTAATGCAGTATTGATTAACTGCCTTTGAAACATATCTCTGCTTTCCTCTAATATATCTCATAAAGGAATGTTTTCCGGTAATAAATGTTGTCTTTTAATCTGTGTTTATTGTAGTTGCCCATCATAGGATATATGAAATTGATTATTAATAGTAAACGAAACATAACTGAGTAGATTGATTGAAAGCTGTAAAGTGATATAACACAAGATAATACCAATATTCTGCACCACATGATACGACATTGGTTCAGCCTACTCAGATGTACACTTTAGATCAGAAGATAGTTATCTAATGAAACTGGGATGGAAACAATCCTTGGCATCATTTATTAATGTTTTGGTGAGCTGTCTCACTATGTCATCTTGAGATGTTTAAAAAAAGTTAATCTGTGTATAGACTTATGAGCAATAAGAACAGTGATTAAAACCACATTATTGGTTTAATGATAATTAGTGGAACTTCACCTGTCCTGTAATGCTCAAGATGTGCTTGATTGTAACATCAATATCAAATGTGGATAATACATTCCAATCCTAGCTCTTTGCACAGCTCCTATAAAAGCGAGAGAATGACCAGTATTAAAGAACCCGATGCTAAGGAGCTTTATATTGTATCCCACATTCAGAGAACAATGCTTGACATCCATGAATCTTTACTTAAATCCTAAAATAGATTGCAATTTTGAATCGATTCCCTAATATTTGTTATTTTTACGTAATTTTGGGTGGCTTCAAATGTCTGTGTGCATGAGGATATATATTCTGACTTGCAGGAACATTTATCAACTTACACTTCATTTCATTTATTTTACGTTCAATGAAATTCAAAACGTTGTGATATAATTATAGAGACTTATGTCCTTATGAAGCATTGTCCTAGCTCCAAACTCCCTTTCCTTTCTGAAATTCTTGATAATGTTATGGCCCATCAAATGTCTGCCAATCTTTCTTGTTTGAAAGATGTTTGCATCTCTGAGTTTCCACCCCTATCACAGTACTGAATTATCAAAATCATAAGTTACTTGTGGTTCTGACCAAGGCAAACTATTTTTCCTCATCTTGTCCTGTCGCCAATCTTTGACACAGTTAAACCTCTAGTGCCTTCCGCATTCCCTTCCAATGCCTTCCTTCAGCCATCTGGCTGGATGGAGCTGCTGTCACATGGGTCCATTAATTTCTATCCAGTCATAGCCAGAGAATCATTTGCAATGGTTCTCTTTCTGTTCCTTTACCATTACCTCGAGAGAAAAGAACAAGAAACCACAAACCTTCATGGACTCAATGATCTTCCAATTCTGCCCTCTTGCTGAACCTAGATTTTAATTTCCCTGCTAATGACAGCTGTGCCTTCTGAACTCCAGGACTGTAATTCTCTCTCTATATGCCTACTTACCTCTCTCCACATTCATTAAGCTCCATAAAAGCTACCAACCACATATCCTAGCTTCTTACTTGGCTAATGGCCAAATTTTGTTCATGAGGTACTTATCATGAAATACCTTAGATTTTACATTAATGATGCTAAATAAATGCAAGTTATTATTTTTATGATTCCATGAATTACTGAAAGTTTGTCAAACTGAAGTTTATTAAGATATAATGCATAGTTGATTATAAAGAATTTTAGTCCAGCATATATTTCATGGTTTTAATATTTTTTAAATGCTGGTGATCATGATTCATAAGATTGCATTATCTTTAAATGAAGACATGTTTTGCATTGCTATAATTTATTTTTTCTGAAAAACATGCTGTCTGAGAGGGTTGATAGCTTGGTGAAATTCCATCATCAGAGTAACATCTGAATCTTTTTTGCCAGATGTTTCCTGAAGTCTTTAGTTTCATCTATGTTCCAAATTGGTTCCTGGTTATTATAAAAGAATCATACGTAAATTTGTCTTGCATCAGGTTAAAAGATCCAGTAGTTTTGTATGCCAATTAAATAAAGGACTCTTATTGGGTAACTGGAATGAGGGGTAGAGATTTAATGGAGCCCAAAAGAATGTGGTGTGCAGGGTGACTAATTAGGCAAGAATATTGGATTAACAACTGTAGTTTGTGATGCAGAGATATAGTCAATAGTGCACTTGGGCATGTTAAGAATATGTTGGCCTATGGCAGGCTCATCTGGGTAATACATTTGTAGACCGTCAATATCAATTAACTTGAAACAGAATTTAAGAAATGCATACCTTTGTATATAAAATCAGCAGCACCTCAGAATATTCTGGCATCCAGTTGATAATTGTATAAAGAAGGCATGCAACACTACTTCGTTGTAGTGCATAAGCTTATTGAGGTGCAGGAGAACAAACTCCTGCATGGAGACACAGGACCAGGACAGGTGAGTCTCAGGTGCGAGGGATTGTGAAGGCATGGCGTGGAAAAGAGATCTAAGGAATACAGAGGATAGTGTCAGGGACATGGAGGAGTGAAATAGAAATGTTCTGGTGTGCATGGTGTGATTGGAGGAGGGACATTTGGTGGTGGGAAGCACCTGTCATGATTAAAAAATTAAGGAGCCTAAGAGCTGGTGCCATTACAACCAAAAATTTGGCCATCTTCACTTGTTGGCTGGCAGACTCTTTACAAGAGTTTGAATTCATCAACATCATTTCAATTACTCCACTGAAAGTACTCATGGACAACATCCATTGTAATACATAGAAGGAAGGGCCAACTGAGCCTGGAAGTTCAGTTATGTCCAACAGAGTGATTACAACACTGAACTCAAAATTTCAATAAAGAATGAACAAAAACACAATAAACTTCTTTTAAGTAAAGGAAATGTCCCTAACTCACCTATAATCCTATCAATTCATGCCAGACACAAAGTGTTCCAGTATATTGAGCTCTTTGACTAAGTTAGCCTCAACAAATAACAGTGATGTACACATGAATAAAATGAAACCAATGGAATGTGGAATCTTTACAAGTGAAATTTAATTTTGAAAAACACCCATGCCACATTTATCCTCTCTATTCTTGTTACTGATTATGTAGTTGAGCAGGAGACTTGTGGCTGAGATTCAGAGCCGCCCTGTTCGACTAGAAGGCTGTTATACAGCCAACCTGTATTTGCTGTATTGTTGTTTAATGGCAGGTTTCACCACAGAAAAGCTTTGTTAGACATTGAATTGTATGTACTTCATGTGTATACCACTCATACTTTAATTATAATCATGTAGGAAATGGCAAAAAGACACAAAATGGAAGTGGTGTACAGCTCAGGATTGGCACACTGTTGACAAAATTCCACCATAACCTTTTTTCCAAAATTTGGAGATGCCGGTGTTGGACTTGGGTGTACAAAGTTAAAAATCACACAACAGCAGGTTATAGTCCAACAGATTTATTTGCTAGCATGAGCTTTCGGTTGTTAACCACCTGATGAAGGAGCAGCACTCCAGAAGTTAGTGCTTCCAAATAAACCTGTTGGACTATAACCTGGTGTTGTGTGATTTTTAACTTTTTTCAAGAAGTTCAGTTTCTGGTATTGTTTGCAATACCAAGGTTTTGGAGCAACCATATATACTTTGAACAGCAGAACAGAACTTAAGCAACTTCATTATTTCTTTTCTGTGTTATTCAGGAAGTTTTAAGTATCTAAGTCATTCTAGTGTCAGCCATGACTGAATTGGTTGTATTCTTGCTGTTGAGTCTGGAGATATTTGTTTCAAGTTCGACTGCAGGACTTAAGCACAACAATCTAGGCCTACACTTCAGATCAGTGTGGAAGGTATGTGTAGTGATTAGAATGAGGTCAGCCAAGTGGCCATCATAGAATATGAGTTACCTGATTAGGGCCGTTATAGAGTAGAAACACATAGCATGGAAACAGACCCTTCAGTCCAACCAGTGCATGCTGACCATAATCCCAAACTAAACTAGTCCTATTTACTGTGAACTGTTAACCTGTTCGAATCAGGTTGTCCTGGGTGACAGATGTAAACAGGAGTGTCAAGGGTTCTGTTCACTTTAGAAGCCACCCGTGAGCCAGCTGGGTCGGTGTCATGTACCATGCATGAGTGAGTAAAGGGTGACATGGTGATGGGATACCACACATTATGCAATTATTTCAATCAGTGTGCTACACAGCACATAGTATTTCAGATGAGACATTAAAGTATGCCCCATTGTGCTATGTAAATGCAAGGATCCTTGCGATCACCAGCAAATCTGTCATATAAATGGGGTTGTAACATTATTTAACATAAATTAAATCTCTGAACAGGTGTCAAAAAGCTTTTATGACAGGAAGAGTTCAAATGGCCTATTTTGAGATGCTGTGATTTTATGGTGCAGTGCCATGACCATTACAGAATCTCAATAAATGCATTTGTGAGCATAACAAAGCTTAAAAGTGACACAATAGCTTTTGACAAGATAAGAATGACTCACATCAAAATGGTCACGTTAATATTTTACATGAGCTGGCCTGCGGGAAGATAATCTCTTTTGTTTGTACGTGCAGATGGAGATTCAAATCCAAGATTCATATCTGAAGTTTCATATTTATAAAATCTAAATCAAATTCAGTGTTTGAATTTAGGGTTTGATTTGGTTTCCAATCAGTTTGTGTAAGCTGATAGCCCTGAAGCTGTACTTATGTGAGCGCCATCAAAATCTGATTAGATCTAAATTGAGTAAGTTAAGAATCAAAAACCATTCACATCTCTTTCTTACTGAGTGCTTATATATGGGGTACCAGTTTTATGCATACACTATTAAATTGATGAAAGTTACACAAGAGAAAATCTCCAGTAAGGCAGACAACATGTTTTAATAGACTTGTAAAGAGCTCTAGTACTTCTGTTACAACATAGGTTACATGACAAAGATTTCATTAAGACTAGCAGTTGTAAAAAAAAGTTGAAACCACTGTCAGTATTCTACATAATTAAAAAGATAGTATCAGTTTCTGTCAATCTGCCTCGGTTGCAGAAGACAACCACAAGAATGAATGTAGCAATACTATTCATGAGCAGGCACAATTTCACTCAATTCAAAGTTACCTTAATACTTCGGTGAACAGAAAGATTTGACATCTTCAAAACTATAGATCTAGATTTAATGCAGCCTGTCATAGCTAGAACCATGCCAACCATTTCCATTTAATCATGGGACAGGCCCTACATCAGTCTTTTGGCAGTGGGAAAGTCTCCCCACGATTAAGTAGAAGGGCCAATGAGTGATTCCCAGCTTGTAGCTAAAATTCTCTCAATCCTCAAGCTTCTACTCTGCTTGATAAAGTTATGAGCCTTTTTTTTGACTCTAATACAATGCTTTGCCATTTTAGTTGAATATGGTTGGGTCTCTTTTACGTTGAAGTTTTATTTGAATTTTGAGAATTGTGAGACATTTCAGTAAATGCCCATGAGTAATCATTCACTGTTATCCCTGTTAAGCTAATTTTCCTAAACTACCTCAGCCAACCCACCACTCATCATCCCATGATCAAAGATATTCGCCAAAAATAGGAACAGGGTTATAATCAGCCATGATCATATTGAATGGTGGATCATGCTCAGACAGCTAAATGGCCTACTCAGTTCCTATTTTCGACATTTCAGTGTTTCATACAAACAAAAGTGATTTTAGTTTGAGCCATGTATTAGTTTCAGACTTTTGCATGTCATTCTCAAGGTTAATGTGAAATTCTATAATATTATGATCACTCTTTCTCAGAGGATCCTTCAGTAATTAACTCAATCTCCTCATATAAACATCACCGTCTACCTCCAGCCTCTTACCTATTCTGTGCTGTAGAACTAAATGTCCTAAACCTACCAACACGTCCCTTGTCTACAGCTGAAGCAAAAACTTCAATAACACATTTTATATTACACTGTCACTCACCCAAATGCACCAGATCTGAATCTGGTGCATGTGTGTATAAGGGTCATGAAAGATCCAATGATTTTTGAAAGAACAGTTGTTTCCCCCCCACTTACAAAATAGCAAGTGATGTTATCTTTGATACAGAAAGTGTGATCAATTCACAAGAGTTGGCATGCTTGTGATTCCAATTAGAAAGATATTTTGGGTTTATTGGAGACTTATACAATTTTATTCTCTGGCTCACAGTCCTTAGTGCGTAACATGGCAGTGATCTGGGGTTCCCAGTTTCTGGCTTCAAATCATGAGTCTGATAGTTTTCATTTGCTTTCAGAGCAAAAGGGGCTTACTTCTCAAAATGGACTAGGATTCTCGGAGGCCATTCAGCTAGTATATTCCACTAGTATCCTAATGAACTCTGTCAAAAAAACATTACCAGGAAAAACTAAATATATGAGTTAGTTACCACCCTTCCAGGAGGGAAGAGGAAGCAGGGAGAGTAGGAAAATGCATCTTTTATGTGTGTAGAATTATTTAATGTGGAACCAACTTGTACTAATTGATGTTTGAGCCAGAGCTATGCCACAATCCTCTTTTCAATTCCTCTAAATGAACAGGAATGATTTCAGACAGCATTGGTGGGTATTATGCAAAAGTCAAGAGGCCATGACAAGTTAGAAGCACAAACTTATAAAACTAACTGAAAATTTTGTTGTGGGGGCGATGGTGCTCCCCAAACCCAGCGCCCAACAATTTTCCTTTATATACTGTGTCCATGGGCCTGCTTGATTAACAGTTGTAGTGTTCGAACCATTAGTGAGTCTTAATGAGAAGAGGTACTTGTCTTAACAAGGTTAGTATTTTATATCATTTAGTTATAGATATAAGTTGCAATGGCTAGTTAGACATAATTATCAAAGCTATCAGAGTCAGGGATCTCCAAGCTAAACTTCTCATTTCCCACTCAAGACTGAATGACATCACCAGGCTAGATGGAGTGTGATGTAATCTCCCACATTAACCCTTTTAAAACCACAAACAATGGTAAATAAAATTGATGCCTGAGATGTACCAAAGGTTGATGAAGTTGAGAGTGCAATGCATGAGTAGTACCATGATATAATACAGGGAATAATTGTCCATTAGGGAAAAACAAAAAATTCTCAAAGGAATGGGTGATCCTCTTGTGTGATCCTGTGCTTAGGGTAATCATCAGCATTTTTCAACTATGTCTCAGAATATTGTGTTGCCTTTGTGGTCTCAGGGTAAAGTATATTACAAAATAATTGAAAGCTAGGTATAACAGCTAAAAGTAATGGTTTGCCTGAATACTAACTTTTTCAAAATAGTCTAATCAATGTTGAACAAAAGTAGTTTGGTGAATTAAGAACTATTAATACCAATCTTTAAGCTTAGTTATTTCATGACCAAATGATATTGTCTAAAGTTCAAAAGAATGAGCAGTGATCTTATTGAAAAATATAATAGCTGAAGGATATTGACATGGCCTGAGGGTCCCTCTGGCTGCAGCTTTGTGAAATAGGGACACAATGTCAGGATCAGGACCAATAATTTCGGACTGAACTGAAGAGAAATGTCTTCATTCATTTTCAATCTTTAGCAATCTTGACTCCAGTATATCAAAGTGCGTTCATCATTCATCATATTTAAGGCTGAGATGGCCATTCCCTGAAGTAATCAAAGATATGGAAAAGGGATAGGAAAGTGGAGTTGAAGCCAAAGATCAGTCTTGATTGTGGTGAATGGCAGAGAAGATTTTACTGGTCCCATGAACTACTATTTGTTCATTTCCATTCGTTCTTATATCCTTATCATGCACTCGTTAGGGGAAAGCAGATAAGACACCGTGTAATGTAACAAAATATAAAAATTAAGAATTCAAATTTCCAGATTTTGGGCTCTAGTTACATAGAATTACATTGAATATATGAACCAAACCTGATCATTTGGCCCAATTCATCATTTTTGGTGTTCATAAATTCAGAGTATTCTTCTCCAGCTTAATTTACAGCTTTTCAGAATCTCTTCCTATTCCCTTTTCTCTAATGGCCGTGTCCAATTTTATCTTGAAAGTATCAAAACTATTTGCCTCAATCACTTCCTGAAACAATGAGTTTTACATTGTAACCATCCTCTGAGGAAAGAAAATTTCTGTACGTTGTTGATTAGTGACACATTCATTCCATATTTATCCTGTTCAACCTATTCATAAGTTAAAGACCTCTAACTGGTTACCTGTAAGACATCTACATCCTCATGAAGAAAAGTCCCAACCATTACAGTTTTTCCAGGGAGCTATATACTCTTGTTATAGTATTTCAGTGTCCTTTTGATGGAATGGACAACAGAACAATACTCAGTACACTTAACTGAATTTTGACTGCAATAAATTAAATATAACTTAGTTAATAAGTTAAATATAAATAAGTTAAACATAACTGCATTATGTAAAACATTAAGAAGCCCTAGCAAAATTGGAGCCACCGTGAATCAGGGCCAAATCTTTGTGCTGGTTGGAGTCATATCTAGCCAAAGGAAAATGGTTGTGATTGTCGAAAATTATTCATCTCTTTTCTAGGACATTTTTGCAGGAGTTGCTCAGCATTGATATTTTTAATCATCCTCTTATGACACACCTCTAGAGCAGATGGTACTTGAACCTGGGTTTCCTGACCCAAAGGTAGTTCCTCAGAGTAGCGTGCTAGGCCCAACTATCCTCAGCTGCTTCATCAATGACCTTTATCCACCATAAAATCAGAAATGAGGATGCTCACTGATGGTTGCAGTGTTCAGCACCAGTCATAACTCCTCAGACACTAAAGAAGTCCATGTCCAAATACAAGAAGATATGGATAACATCCAGGCTTGGACTGATAAGTGGCATGCATTACAAGTGTCAGGCAATTATTGTATCCAACAAGAGAGAATCTAACCATCTCCCCATGATGTTTACCACCACTGCTATCACTCAATCCCCTAGTATCAAAATCCTGGGTGTTACCATTGACTGGAAACTGGATTGGAATAGCTATATAAATAATGTGGTTACACAGACAAGTCAGAGGCCAGGTATTCTGCAGTGAATAACTCACCTCCTGTTCAGTCTTCCACCCTCCAACCCAGCCCCTGCCAGTGCCTGTCCGCCATGTACAAGGCATAAGTCAAGCGTGTGATGGAATACTCCCCACTTGCCTGGATCCAATAATACTCAAGAAGTGCAGCAGCATCTAGGGATAAATCCTGTTTGATTGACACCCCATCAGCCATGTTTACCATTCACTCCCTTCACCATTAATAACATTGGCAACAGAGTGTACCATCTACCAGATGCATTGCGACAATGCATGAAGACTGCTCCTAGAATACTTCCAAGCCCATGAACCCTTTATCACGTAGAAAGACAAGGGCTGTAGATTCGTAGGGACATCAACACCTGAAAGTTGCCTAATAATTTGCTACAATTCAGACTTGTTCATTCATTCACTGTCATTGAGTCAAATTTCTGGAGCTCTCTAACTGCACTGTGGATGTTCTAACTTCCCAAAAACTTCAGTGGTTCAAGAAGGCAGCTCGCTACCAACTTCTCAAAAGCAATTAGGAACGATCAAAAAATGTTGGCCGTGTCAGTGACATAAGGGTCTGTTTCCGTGCTGTATGACTCAATGACCCCACATTACATGAAGGAATAGTTGTAAGTAAATGGATGTCATAACTTGATTGTTCAATGTCTTCAGAGGTTTATGTTGAAGTTATGATGGCATTAGGGAAGTGTTCACATGAAATTTCATATCTTATGTTGAGAGCTAGAGGGGATGATAAACACCATTGGACACATTGAATAAGCAAATTAATGTATTTACATAAAGTCAGTAAATGTGGCAACAACAGGGGTTTTTTAACTTGTAAACAAAAGAGGAATAGTGAATCTGGTGGAAACGGAGGCAGTGCAAAGGAATACAGAGAACATAAGATCAGAGAATAAGATCATAAGATGTAGGATCAGACATATGTAATTTAGCTCATTAAGTCAGCCCTGCCATTCAGTGAGATCATTGGATGATCTGATAATCCTCAACCCACTTTCCTGCCTTTTCTTCATAACTCTTGATTTCCTTAAAACCATGTCTTTCTCAGCCTTGAATATATTCAATGACACAGAAGGATCTACAGCCTTCTGTGGTAAAAATATTCACAGACTGACTACCATCTCGGAGTTTTTTTAAAAAAGTCCTTCTCATCTCTTTCTTATGGGAGACCCATTATTCTGTGATTCAGCCCTCTGGTCCTAAATCCTCCTGAATGGAAAAGCATCTCTCAGCATCTGCCCTGTCAAGCTCCTAAGAATCATAATTGTTTCAATCAGGCCACCTTGCATTCTTCTAAACTCCAATGAGTACAAGTTACTCAACTTGTCCTCAAAAGAAAATCTGTCCATACCCAAGATCAACACAGTGAATCTTCTCTGGACTTCTCTAATACCTGTATATCTTTTTTTGGAAAAGTGGACAACACTTCACAGTATCCTAGGTGTGGTGTAATTAACAAGGCATCCCTATTTTTATACTCCATTCCATATGAGGTAATGACTCCATTTGCCTTCCTACAACCTGCTAAAATTGCTTCCTTGTGAGTCATGCCCAAAGACACCCAAATCCCTTTGTTTCGTAGTTTTTTGCAGTCTTTATCAATGATGCTCAGCTCCTGTATTGTTCCAGCCAAAGTGCATAACTTCATGTTTTCTCACAATTATATCCCATCAGTTGAGTTTATTTTTCCCAATTGCTTAATCTGTCTATATCTTTTTGCGGACATTTTGTTCACCCTCATTACTTCCCTCCCACCTATTTTTGTGTTATTTTGGCTGTGGTACATTCACTCCCCACATCTAAGTCATTAATATATATTGTAAATAATTGTGGCCCCAGTACTGATCTTTGTGCCATTCCACCAGTTAAAGATTGCCGTCCTGAAAATGCACCCTTTATGCCAACTCCCTGATTCCATTAATTAACCAGTCCTCTGTCTATGCTAATTGACTACCCCAATACCATGGGTTCTTATCTTTTTGAATTTGCCTTACCTATGGTACCTTATTCAACAGGTTTTGGAAGACTCACTACCTGTCATGATGAAATTTGTACCACATACTGGAACATCTGTCTGGGGTTCTGCATGACTAGTGTTGTGACACCGCCACTAGGCTACCACAACTCTGTAAACAACATCCTTTAATATCCTTGAGTGCAAATCATCAGCTCCAGGACATATTGCCATTTCATGCTATTAGTTTCCCAAATTCTTTTCTTCTAGTGATTTCCATAGTATTTATTTTCTCCCACACTTTTGCCCTTGATTATTCGGTACATTTGGAATGTTGTTTGTGTTTTCTACAGTGAAGATTGATGCAAAGTATTTATTCAACTCCATTGCCATTTCCTGGTTTCCCATTATTATTTGCTCAGACTCATTCTCTCAGGAGCCTATGTTTACTTTGGCCTCCCTCTTCCTTTTTATGTATTTGAAGAAGCTTTTGCTGTTGATCTTAATATTGCTTACTAGTTTAAACTCAAAATGTATTTTCTTCCTTTTGTTTGGTACTCTTTGTTAATTTTTAAAATGTTCTCAAACCTGTGATATGCCATTAATCTTTGGCACGTCATTTTTTTGTCATCTTTTAATGTGATGTTATCCTGTGAGGACACAACAGAAATGGAAGAAGGAAAAAGTGCCCATTCTAGGCTCTTTTCCTGAAACTTTTTACTACCCCATTAGCTAGTCCTAGCCATCTCTGGTAGTGGCAATCAAAGTGTAAGAGTGGGGAAAAGACAGAGTATTCGGTTGTGCCTTCTTGTCACTTTGACATGGTAATTAAGGAACCATTGACCGAGGCAAGGGAAGGTACAAGGAACGTAGCAGTAAGCATGTATTTTTTTGGCTATGCCATTGAACTTCAGGAGACATTACTAAGGAAAATCAAACTGCTAAGAAGGTGTGAGTGCTTTTAAATAGATTTGGCAGCTGTGATGAGTGAGACATAGCGGTATGGCAAAATAGGTACTTTTCTTAGGAGGTGTACAGGAGGAATACCATAGCTGGCAATGATGGGAACCGTACAAGCTCCAGTGTAAATTGAAAAATTATGATGGATGAAATAGTGGGATCAGAGCCAATAAATATTTCAGTACAGGCTGTTTCCACTAGAGGATCATAAAAAAAAAATCATGAGTTAAGTAGCATGACTTCCTGGGAATTTTTCATATCTTGGAATTAATATTGGAGAATTTAAATGATCAAATGCTACATAATTTTTCAAAAAAAGGCAGAACAGATAGGTCACTAACTATAACAGTCATGAGTCACTGGGATAGCACTCAGCAAATCAAGTCTCGTTATTCCTGGAGTCATCACAAAAGTTATAAAGATTTTAAATTAAATACACAGTATTCCCCACTTTTAGCTGATTTCCACATCCAGCTTGATAGAAAACACATTCTAGATTTCTTTCTAGCTACAGGTAAGCAGTTATAAATTGTTGGTGAATATCACTACAGTTTAAAACTCCCCTTTACACGCAGACAGACAGAGAAACAGACAGGAAAAAATAGATTGTGGACAGTGGTAACTGGAAATGTAGTTCAGCAGTTTCTATCCATGGACTGCTAAGACAATCCTTAAGATCCTTATGCTGGTAAGAATGCTGCTTTTCAGTCATCCTTCTTCAGATGCTTCCTCTGATATGCAAGAGACACAGGTGGCTGGTTTGCTTAAAGCAGGCCTCTGACTATCAGTTAGAAATCACAGCTTACAACAACTACTAAAAGAAATTAGAACTGATTTGCCTCAGGTTTAAAGTGGGTTTGACTGCAATGAACAGAGAGAGCTCCCAGGCTGATAGAAATCAAATCGCTTTTGGCTCTATCTTGTTTGCAGCCCAAGATGTTCAATTACCAATCATTTGGTTGTTGGCAGACAAATGGTCTTTGTCATCAATAACTGGTCACTAGTCCATAGACAAATGAACTTCCTGTTGCCACCCAGCAGCAGCTATATACAACCCCTTCACTGCAAATCTTTTAAAATCTAAACTTCAATTACTGCTTGATCAAATAGCAATTCATACAATGTTTCCTATAAGTGTCAGATTATTTGCTTTTCACAACGTGCAACAATCCTTTAAAAATTTTTTGTTTTTATTTCATTTCAGCTCACAATTTAAAAAAGCATAAAAAGTAAAAAGGCAGTCTTTAAACAACTGAGCGATTTTAACAGTAGTTTCAGAAAAACTGTTAAAGCTAGATTTTCATGTTGCTGTGGAGACTATGGGGACCTTTAAAAGTGGCTAGTGGGGCTCAAATTCAGAAACCCTGACCCCATTTTCAACAAGTCTCATGTCACTGGAAGAGGCAAGAGGGCAGAGTATGAACTGCATGTGAGGGAAACCTCAGCTCAGCTGGACCATGTAAGCTTAGCAGGATTGACAGCTTCAAGAGGTTGGGAATAGTTGTCTTTAATGTGGGATAATGAATATCGATTTTTGTTTGTATAATTATTTGAGTTCTTGAAGGAATTTAAATGCACTGAGTGGGCTTTAATGAATTTCTTTTCATAAACAAATTTGCCCACTGTGGAAACTGAACATGTTGGCATGGGGGGCATAATATTAAAGGGCAGTGGGTGGGAGCATACATTAGCACTGAATTGGCAGAGGAGTTATAAGGAGCCATAGTGTGTAGCATGGCTTGTGGGAAGAGCCATTTTCTTACGGTAGAGGCACTGACTTGGTATGGAGTAGGCATGGCAGTGAGTGGTTGGTTGGAGGGGATGTGAGGGGTGAGGGTATAATATTGAACAAAAGAAAAGATGAAATCCCCGAAAACTGAGGTGTATGTTTTAATCAGCCACCTCAGCGCTCCACACACTCACGGCCAGCTCTGAACTGTTTCTGGGGTCAGGGTCCAACTCCTGAACCCACTTGCCCTAATATAAGGTTTAAATAGCTTGAGCCTACATTTGTGGTATGGAGCCTAACTCGACCAAAGTGCAAATCAGAGAATTGGCCCCAGGGAATTATGATTATAAAACTGCGAAAGTGCAAATTAATTGTAACTCTGCACCTGATTCTCTGGTCTTTACTCCAATTGACCAAGTCTCTGCACCAGGCTAGAGCTTAACTTTTTCCATTGTACTCAGTTTGTGTCCTGCATGTGGGAAGGACATATTTCTCTTGGAAATGGTCTGGCAATGATTCCTAATGCTACCTGTAAGAAGGTGCAAAGCCAGCATAAGATACTCAAGAAATTTGGTGTGTATTTTCTGAACGTGAGGAAGTGAAGTGATGCCCTGAATGAGATGTTTAACATAACAAGGGGAAATAACAGTAACATAGAAAGAGAAAGACTTCTGTTTATTTTTAGCTAACAGAAATTACTTGAACTGGAAGTCAAGCCAGTTTCATTCTTGATGAAGGGCTTATACCCGAAACGTCGACTCTCCTGCTCCTCGGATGCTGCCTAACCTGCTGTGCTTTTCCAGCACCACTCTCTCAACTCAAGCAAATAAAAAGTTAATCAAAGAAATCCTTCTTTCCATAAATAATTTTGAAAATGTAGTGGAATAGCTGTTTAAGACAGCTTATCTGAGAAATAAAGGTATTAATGATATGGAATTTTGGGCAGAAAATTGGAATTCAAAGTGCTATAGCAAACAACATAATGGATCAGACTTGTTGAATTTCTTCTGTTCCTATAACTTGCATAATCCACACTTAATTTAAAACACCTCACTGAGGAAGTGCACTGGAAACCAAGCCCAGCTACATTGCTGGAATTGTCACAAAAGTTAAAAAGTTTCCTTGAAATGTACAAATCCCTAATTTACCTGCTAGATAGACTCAAATAAACAGAAAACACAGACCACATTTCTGTACTTAACAAAAATAACTATTTATTGCAAGTAAACAAGCAAAAACTGTGGACGAATAACTCTACTAGTACCCTTTCCTAAATGAGGTAAAAACATAACTGCAGATGCTGGAAACCAAATACTGGATTAGTGGTGCTGGAAGAGCACAGCAGTTCAGGCAGCATCCAACTAGCAGCGAAATCAACGCTTCAGGCAAAAGCCCTTCATCAGGAATAAAGGCAGTGAGCCTGAAGCGTGGAGAGATAAGCTAGAGGAGGGTGGGGGTGGGGAGAAAGTAGCATAGAGTATAATGGGTGAGTGGGGAGGAGATGAAGGTGATAGGTCAGGGAGGGGAGGGTGGAGTGGATAGGTGGAAAAGGAGATAGGCAGGTCGGACAAGTCCGGACAAGTCAAGGGGACAGTTACTGAGCTGGAAGTTTGAAACTAGGATGAGGTGGGGGAAGGGGAAATGAGGAAGCTGTTGAAGTCCACATTGATGCCCTGGGGTTGAAGTGTTCCGAGGCGGAAGATGAGGCGTTCTTCCTCTAGGTGTCTGGTGGTGAGGGAGCGGCGGTGAAGGAGGCCCAGGACCTCCCTGTCCTCGGCAGAGTGGGAGGGGGAGTTGAAATGTCGGGCCACGGGGCGGTTTGGTTGATTGGTGCGGGTGTCTCGGAGATGTTCCCTAAAGCGCTCTGCTAGGAGGCGCCCAGTCTCCCCAATGTAGAGGAGACCCCATCGGGAGCAACGGATACAATAAATGATATTAGTGGATTTGCAGTTAAAACTTTGATGGATGTGGAAGGCTCCTTTAGGGCCTTGGATAGAGGTGAGGGAGGAGGTGTGGGCACAGGTTTTACAGTTCCTGCGGTGGCAGGGGAAAGTGCCAGAATGGGAGGGTGGGTCATAGGGGAGTGTGAACCTGACCAGGTAGTCACGGAGGGAACTGTCTTTGCGGAAGGCAGAAAGGGGTGGGGAGGGAAATATATCCCTGGTGATGGGGTCTTTTTGGAGGTGGCGGAAATGTCGGCGGATGATTTGGTTTATGCGAAGGTTTGTAGGGTAGAAGGTGAGCACCAGGGGCGTTCTGTCCTTGTTACGGTTGGAGGTGTGGGGTCTGAGGGCGGAGGTGCGGGATGTGGACGAGATGCATTGGAGGGCATCTTTAACCATGTGGGAAGGGAATTCTAAAGAAGGAGGCCATCTGGTGTGTTCTATGGTGGAACTGGTCCTCCTGGGAGCAGGTACGACGGAGGCGGAGAAATTGGGAATACGGGATGGCATTTTTGCAAGAGATAGGGTGGGAAGAGGTGTAATCCAGGTAGCTGTGGGAGTCGGTCGTCACT
The DNA here is from genome assembly GCF_047496795.1 of Chiloscyllium punctatum. Lineage (NCBI taxonomy): Eukaryota > Metazoa > Chordata > Chondrichthyes > Orectolobiformes > Hemiscylliidae > Chiloscyllium > Chiloscyllium punctatum. The sequence goes on along the minus strand of NC_092746.1, from coordinate 2,764,253 downwards.
AATGGAGATGGAGAGGTCCAGGAAGGGGAGGGAGGTGTCAGAGATGGTCCAGGTAAATTTAAGGTCAGGGTGGAATGTGTTGGTGAAGTTGATGAATTGCTCAACCTCCTCGCGGGAGCACGAGGTGGCGCCAATGCAGTCATCAATGTAGCGGAGGAAGAGGTGGGGTGTGGTGCCGGTGTAATTACGGAAGATCAACTGCTCTACGTAGCCAACAAAGAGACAGGCATAGCTGGGGCCCATACATGTGCCAATGGCTATTAGTGTTATGGGTAGAGGGGATGTTTTTCAAAGGCTCCAGTCCACAAGGCTTTCTGAGGTGATCAGTTTACATGCCAGGATCTTCTGTTCTTCATTCTGTTTTCTCCAGAATCTTTTCACTTCTTTGCAGTATTTTTGTTACTGCGAAGTATTTTTGTTACTGGTTAAATACCACAGCTTAAAGCAACTTGTGAGGGAAAATAAATTGGCTTTCTTCAGGTTGTAGGTATTGCACTGGAGAGAAAGACACACTATCTGCACTTTCAGCAGTCCAAAAGCTTTTGCCTGTATCATGCACATGGACAAGCTGTTCAGGTACGCAGGAACAAACCAGATTGTTTCTCAGGCTGATGGCGTTTGTCATCCACAAGTGATCACAATCCCACAAACCAATCAACAATCTGTTGCTGGTCAAATCTCACTCTGTGCACACACACAGCCTCGTGCCAGCCCATCTACAAACAGCCACCTGCACGACATAAGCAAGTAATATAAATACATCTTACAGTGATGAATTTTAAAGGAAGAACAATCCATTTCTTTGTCCTCGGTTTTAAATAGCCCCTTTTCCATTTCAATCCACAATCAAAAATACAGAAAAATAAAAAAGATACGGTTTGTACAATTGTACAGACAGTTCAAGGAAAAATAAATCTAATCTGAATAATTTCAGAAATTTTGAGTCTTTTTTTCTGTTTCCTTCTGCTTCATCAATAGCTTTGGGTATGCTGGCAACATGGACTAATATCTGAACTCGACCAAAACATGCAAAGTAACACTCACAATTTCAATCTGGTCATATCCCGATTCCAGAATCAACACTTGCTTGAAAGGACCTCCATGTTGGGCATCAAGCACTAACATCTCAGGGCATTCTCCATGGACCAGTCACAGATGCAGATATTCATTTCTAATCTGTGATACCCTCTTAGAACCTTCAATAGCTCATCTTTGATCTACTTACAGGATGCTTCTCACTTCACTACTGCACTCAGACTTCATTGTAATGCTGCAGCAAGGGCACTGTACACTAGTGAACAAACACCCAACTCATGGTCTGGACCAGGCTGCATTTTCAGGCTGTATACTCACTGTTACAGTGCTCACTCATTCTTACATTACCTGGGTTGCTGGACAATTATGGGTGTGATTACTGGTAGTACACTCAAAGTAGCCTGTGCAGAAAGAAGCTGTATCTTTTGCTGCCACTCCTCCTCTTCCTCACACACCACCTGTCATGGCTGTAACAAATGGCTGATCAATAATGGTTGGTACTGCCATCTCCATGGGAATTAAAACATGCACTTGATCCCTCTGGTTAGCTCCTGCTACCTCTTACTGTGCATTTATCTCTGCAAAAGACAGGGAAGAGTGTCAGGTAGAGTTGCTTAGATGGTTAATCCTTGCAATTCAATAACTGGCAGTATTTATCTCACAAATCCAAGTGTGAGGCTGGCAGTAACGAGTGCCTTCTCGTTATATTCCAAAAGAGAATCCTGGGTTTCTGTGACATAAGAAATCTCTCTTACTTTGCACTCCTCCCCAAAACCTCCAGCGCAGTGCATGAAAGCCTTAAAGTTAAAAATCGCACAATGTCAGGTTGTAATCCAACTGGTTTATTTGGAAGTATTAGCTTTCAGAGCGCTGCTCCTTCATCAGCAACCTGATTACCACTCAAATCCTGATTTTTAACTTGGGTCCACCCTAGTCTTACACCGGCACCTCTACATCATGAACGCCTTAAAGCGTGTGCTCTCCACTGTGCTCCCACGTTTTACTTTTTCCCGTGCCAGACTTGTGTTCTACATGGCCCTTATCACATGTTCCAGCCAAATTGAATTTTCTATTTAAGAGATGCAAGTAGACTTTAAGCAGTGTGCATATTGTAAGGTGGGCCAAAACTCCACGTCAGGTACCCTGGACTAAAACCCTCTGAATTTAGGACATGACTTTGTCCTACACGTTCTCACACATATACTCACACTCACCCACACACACCCACAAAAACGCCCCCCCCCCCCCCCCCCCACACACACACATTTGAACTAAGATTCACTGAGCTGAGACAGACTGGGCAATCATGCAAGCCTAGGGGCAGCTTTCTGGAGCAGGGTTTTAGCTTGTAAAGCTGAAGGAAGACCTCTTTAAATGGCTCAGCTAAAGACAATGAACAACAGCCAGCACATCAAACAACTGAGACATTCTGGAGCCTATAAAAATGCAAAATGATTCAACTTTGAATCAGTTTACTGGGACACAGATCCTGAACATTCCACACCATTGCACTATATGCAAACCTACTTGCCTTTGAATGTGAAGGCCGTCACACTACCAGTAAAACCTTAACCTCATTCATCCAAGAGAAATACTGGACATTCAAAACTATTGGAAACTTATTCACTTTAACTGGAGAACCATTCACACCTTGTCCAGTAATCAGGCAGTTCATTCAGCCCTGAGAGGAAGAACAACAGCCCAGTAATCAAATCCAGATTTGAGAGGAGATAATGTTGCTCACAGTCTGTACAATTGCCAGCCCTGATCTGGGGGAGAGGGAGAGCCTTTTCCAACATCAAGCTCCTGCAAAAACAGTTTCCCCACAGGCCCCAGCCCCAACAAGCAGCTTTGGAACTAAGAACCTCAGAGGCCAAACTGAGAAGCTGAACCAGGAAGACAAACCAAGAGCATCATCGCAACAAAGGACATCCGAGAGGGTACGAGGTCAACCAAGCTCTATCTGAACAAGAGCTTCCTGAAACAGGCCTGACCCAAGCCAAGAGAAATGATGGCAACTGGGTACACTTTAAACTGTGTTTTCCCCAGTGATGATTTGAAACTTCCGAGATTCCAATGTTTTCAACCTTGCTAGCAGGGATGTGAAGGAGTGCAGGGAACCCAAGGGTAGGAAGCCTGAAGAAAGTGTCTGTGATTAAAACTGCTGCTTAGCTTCGAATAGTGTTTTAACCTCTGTTTAATGAATCCACTTACTGTTTTCTGCATAATTGTGTCAATTTAACTGCTTTATCGCAATTGCTTTTTTATTTCTTGTATTTTACTTACTTTTTTTGTAGATTAGATTAGATTACTTACAGTGTGGAAACAGGCCCTTCGGCCCAACAAGTCCACACCGCCCCGCCGAAGCGTAACCCACCCATACCCCTACATCTACATTTACCCCTTACCTAACACTATGGGCAATTTAGCATGGCCAATTCACCTGGCCTGCACATCTTTGGACTGTGGGAGGAAACCGGAGCACCCGGAGGAAACCCACGCAGACACGGGGAGAATGTGCAAACTCCACACAGTTAGTCGCCTGAGGTGGGAATTGAACCCGGGTCTCAGGCGCTGTGAGGCAGCAGTGCTAACCACTGTGCCACCGTGCCGCCCAATAGTTAAATAAGTACGGAGATTCTTTTGCCCTGAAATACCTGTCTACTGTCTTCTTCATTTCACGTTCCCTTAATAAGTATAGTGTCAGAACCAGGGATCTGGGGCTGATTCGAACCACCTAAAAGTCAGCAAATTATTGATTGCAAACCAGAAACTCTACAATTTGTTTTAATCAACCTGTTCAGATGTGTTATGGCACACCTCTGGAACAGGTGGAACTTGAACTCGAGCCTTCTGGCTAAAAAGGTTGGGACAATACAACTGTGCCACAAAGGCCCTTCACTTTACACTGTGCAGGCTGGCTTTATTTGGTCCCAAGAGCGTGGTGCTGGAAAAGCACAGTCGGTCAGGCAGCATCCGAGGAGCAGAAAGTTCGACGTTTCGACGCCCTGCTTTATTTACTGACAGGAAGTTCCAATTTCGAGACCATTACTGATGTGGGTGACAGCTGGCTTGGTACTAGCTGCATACAGAAATCATGCTAAACAGTAAGCAGCACAAAAGGGGTGTGCTGCTTGCATTTCATTCTCTGGGATCAGACTCATCATCATTGCATTCCTGGACCTGATCTCAGGGACTGTCTAATTTATCTCCCCATGGTAATCTTTCAAATGTATTCAGCAGAACAGGAAACTAAAATCCAAGCACGAGTGTTGCATTAAAAAATACAGATTAGGAAACGAAGGGGTGTGATATCAATTTCTCCACTCATGGAGAGTGGGATACTCACCTGACCTGTGTCGTCCTGAGTACAACCTCTAGATTGAACGCCAGTGGCTCTGTTTTTACATTGAGACTCTGAGTAAATGAAACTGAGAATTAAAAGGTGCAGCTGTTACCAAACAGTCAGGGCTGAGGATTTTGTGAGCCTAAGGAATGTGGCAAGTCTCAGTAGCAATTTCTGTAGCTGGATCTTTGGCAGTGATTTTGTTTTTTTGTTGGCACTTTGCTGACACAGACATGGACTTGCTTCTTGTTCCTTTTGAGGTAGTGATATGGTTCCATCAATTCTCTTCCCCCTCCCCCTGTCCCCTGTTAGTGCTTATTAAGAACTGGTATGCCATTCTCTGTGGGTATACTATTGGAAGACATTGTCATGAAGGAGGAGTGCGAAAGCACAAGTTGCAGCAAAATAGGCTAAATGTAAGGATTTCAGGCTTGTACCATTTTATTCCCCTCTCTCACTTCCAACGTCAGATAAGCTTTGTCCTGGAACCAGGACAGTAAGGATGATTTCTAATTAATGTAAAATGTCATATGGTATCTGTAATTTTCGAAAGAAAGAATACAGTTTTTAGAATTTGTGTCAATGTTAAAAAAAGCAATTGTAATTTTCTGGGATAATAAGGAAAACTTTAATTTGAGGATCCTTGACTTGGAAGCATTAGCAGGAAGGAAATCAGAAAAAATCTGCGTGGCTGGCAGACACGAAGGAGAGCTACAAGAAAAGGATTTGGAGGATGAGGGTGATTGGTGCACAGATGCAGACATGAAGACAAAATGGTCAGAGATAGAAAGAGGAACACAGAAAGGGTTTGTGGGAAGAAAAAGGAGGTGGTCAGTTTTTCCGCTTGGTGAAAAAGGCATAGACATACATGAAAGTACATTGCAAACTGGCTAAAAAAGATCTAAAACCTGGAAAGGTGCGAGAATAACTGATTGACTGTCAGGAGTTGGCTGAGTTCCTGAAGTGGACAAGCGTGAACCAGCTTATTGTATGGTTGATAGGAAAAGAACTCAAGAAAACTATACCATCAATCTGTCAATAACTACAGAGAGAGGCTTAGCAGAAGTAGCTGTGAAGTCTGGAGGTGAATACTGTTGTTGGATAGGATTCCTGTTCTATCCTCATGTACAAAGAACAGTAAGTTGTGGACCTGTCCAACACATAGTGTCACATATCACTGAGAGGTTTTATGTGTTTGCTTACAGTTGTATAAGACGTTTCTCTATTAAATTGACAATATCAAACAAAATTTCCATTTTTATTTGAATTATCATTTACCTGTAATTTGTGTTAGCTCTGATTCATGCTACACACTTTAAAAAGTGGAATTGTGTAAGTAATTCTTTATTCAGAGGGCATGGCATCATTCAATTGATTTGCTTCTTAAAATGTTGCTTGCTAGTATAGAACTTAAGCATTGCTGAAAGGAGGGACAGATTGTTCAAGCCTTTCAGCTCACACTCATGAAGACATATACAAGAATACCAAATGTCGAATTATTAAGGTAATTTATATTACAGGAGGAGTACTGTTGTTTGACAAGTCATCTCTGATTTGCTAAGGCTTTGCCACAGACAAAATAATGGGGAACTATAGGCTCCTGAGGTTTCTAGTAATTTAAAAGAGGTGCAAGACTTGAACATGTTCCCATTATTTACAAAGAAGGGTCCCTGCATATGAATGTATGTCATACAAGTAAGTATAAATGAGCCAAAACCAGAAAATGCTGGAAAAACTCAGCAGGTCTGGCAGCTTCTGCGGACAGAAAGCAGAGTTAATGACCCTTGTTCAAAATAAGTAGTGTCTGGGAAAAAGTGATATATGTCCTGAAGGCGGGGGTGGGTGGGATAAAGGCTTTATTTTATTATAAATGAGCCATACTATAAGCATGACCAATTATCTCATATTGGTTTTGGTGCATGCTCAGTATTTTTCAGCGACTGGTGCCCAATTGTGGAATCATTCAAAACATGTTCTACATATCACATAATTGAGAAATGCTGTATATGAATTTCTGTGTGGGTCCAATGCCAGGTACAGAAGAGCATGTTCCTTTCTTTGCTCCTAATTGCTTAAGTAATGACTATTATATTTACCAGCTTTCATTTACAAAACTCAAAACAAAGTAACACATTTGTTGTGAGTTCTGCTTATGTGGTGTGTTTGGTATGCATTTTGCATCTTCTCTATGTGGATGTATATAAAATAGTCAAAGTCTCTGACATTTAGTTCTTTCCCATTATTAACACCCCTTGGTGAGCAAAATTTACTAAGTGTACTCTTCCTTTCTTTTCCTTTTGGAAGCTTTTACTATATTTATACATATCTTGCTAATTTTCTCTTAAGTTCTAATCCTTCCTTTGTTATGTGGAGATCACAGTCAGTTCTGGAGGTCAGCTCAGTGACAGTCAAGAGAGATTATTAAAGGTCACCCCTATTGTGGGCAAATTGGGAAGTTAATTCTGGGGATTGGAGGCAGAAAACTGGGATGTGGAGGGGACAATAATTGTGTAGGAAGGAAACTCACCATAGAGTGTGGGGGAGATAAGAGGGCATGGAAGGAAATGGGATACTGAGGGAGGGAATGTCACTGATGGTCAACCACCACTATGGCCTCAATATGGGGCAGTGCAGCATGATAACTAAAGTGTCAAGCCAGAATTCAGGGGTAATGCTGAGAGCTGAAGACTGAAGTAAAAATTGGGTATGGGAACATGTGGAGACTGAGTACTGATGGGCTGGCCATGGATAGCCAAGAGGAAAGGAGCCTGGAGTTATGGCAGGGGAGACTCTTTGCTTGCCAGGCTAATCCTGAGATTCACTGCGTCAAGTGCGATCTGTTTTGCCTTCCGTACTCATGCTAGTCGTATATGTGCAGTGGAAACAAAAATCTCCCCCTGCGATCTGAAAGAGTTTGCTGTGACCTGATCTGCAAGCAGGCAGAGAATTCTATAGGAAAACCATCAGAATTTCCACAGCAACATCTCTAGATGAAAAAGGGCCTTCTCAGCTACGTCTTAAAATATTGTCTCGGTTGAGAACCAAATGCATACAAATAACTGCTGAACCATCAAACCAGCCATGAATTGTAAACCTTTTATTCCACATGACTTAATTTTTGACCAAATTTACCTCCTTACTTCATTTACCCTGTTGAATTTACATTAGGTTGCGATTGTATGTGTTGTGTCTCAGGATTTGTATTAAACATTTAATGTATGGCTCAGGTCAGTTTCAGAGCAATCTGCTTTCTTACTTAGTTAGGAATTCAAGAAAAACATGCTGGCTAATTCTTTACAACCAACACGTAAAAAGTTAAATACATGCATTAGATCGGCAAGTCCATCTTTCAATGTTTTGAAAAAAGCTTGTTGTAATCAAATGAGTCAGGGAAAAATGTGTAAGCCATTCCATCCCTCCTCATTTACTGTAACAATGGGAAGGACAAATGGAATTTGGAGGATTAAAAGATCAAGCAATAAACATGAAACTGTAATAAAGGAAAACAAGTAACTGTTTTTAAAATAAAAATAGTCATTGTTGTAAATATTTTGTTATTAAATGCAAATAAAGAATGATGTGGCTAAGGGCATCTCTCCAGTTTTTGTTCTTAGCTGAAACATTGACATTGAGGTTCAGTTGCATTGGAAGTTGTCATTCTGTGATTCTGTTATCCATCATTCAAAAGAGATTTCCAATCAAAAAAGTGGTCATCTCCTATCAGCCTGGATCTTTTCTGTTGTTTTTAACAATAGCCAGTAATTTTCTTAAGTTTTACCTTTATGCAAACCTGATCACATGCCAATAAACTGTTAATGCTTTTAAGTATTATTTTCAATTGCTTAGATGGAAAAGAGCATTAAAAATTATTTTGTTTGTGCTGTGAAAAACATCTTGTTAAAGTTATCTCAAATGTGTTTGAATAAAAACCTAAAAATAACCCAGTATGAATCTACCTGGTACATTCCAGGAATGACCGACAGTCACCTGACAGCCAGTTTGGAGTCACGAGCAGTCTAAAAACAAGTTTTCCAAATTTAAGAAGAATCTAAATCTGAAAATTGAGCTCTGTGTTTTGTTCTTTGTTAGTGTTAGAATTTGCAATTTTAATAGCATTGGGTGTGGATGACATTGGTTTTGGTTTTGGCTGCAGTTGAATAGCATGCTGATGTTCATTGTCAAGGCTTATAGATTTAAGATGATCGCTTGGGTGAGGTATTGGCAGGAGAATGGCATGGATAGAATCAGATTATTTTGATATATTGTATCACTTCAGGAGGTCACCATCTCCAAGACAGTGCGAGTGAACATTAACAAGAGTAATGGAATGAGATCAGTGTTAAACAAACACAGCAGTAGAAGTGCAAGGATATGGTGTGCGTGCACCAGACAAAGACAAACGGGTATTTGTCAAGAATTAATCAAGTAAAGGGCTCACTTTCCTTGATTTAGCACAACATTTAGCTTCAAATTATTTCATTTTATAAACGGAAAACAAAAGTGCTTGCTGAGTTCCCTTTGGTGTGTTGAAAAGCTCATGTTTCACTGTGATATGTACCTTTCATCATGTGATGAATAAACAATATGATTTTTCATAGTTTTAATTAGATGTATCAATTATATACGGGATATATTTCAGTTTAGAGTATTATTACAAAGCCAACAAACATGAGAAGGAATCTTGATTGCATCCATCAAGAAATGAGGCAAAGCAGGAGTTAAAATAGAAATAGTATTCTTACTACTCAATGCCCATCTATGGTAATATTAAGACTACAGCATAATACTGTTGATGCTGGAAACCTTAAAAAAACACACACAATATATAGGAACTTCAGATCTGGAAGTATTTGTGGAGAGAAGTGAGTTTACAATTAAGGTTGATGACCTAGTTTGACGAAAAGCCATTGATGTTTAATTAGCATATTTAAATAGGGCCACAATGGTGCACTTTAAAGGATGATTTAAATTAATTGCCATTCTCAGTGTTTCCCAGGTGTCATAAAGCCCAGTGGTGGAAGTGAAATCATGCTGCAAATTTCTGTGAAGCCTTCCTCAGCAGTTTCAATGGAAAAGCAAAGGGACTGCTCTGCCTGGCTCATGATGGGAGCTTTCAGCATCCTTCTGGCTACATCAGTGTCATCCCCATCCCCCATCCTCCCCCCAATATTAACACTAATCCTCGACTGAAGCAACAGTGATCTTTCTCTTCCTCCAATGAATTCATTCTCCACCCTCCTGAGGTCACTAACCATCCCACAGCCTCTTCCCAATTGCCAATCTTCCTCGCTGTCAGTTGCGAAGGAGTGTCCCCAAAGACCTGAGGTGTGAGCACATGCTGCTGTGTTTACCTCTGAGCTGATTGCCAGGCTGTCTGACTGGCAGGCTACCAGGCAGAAAATGGAACAAAAATATCAACAAAACACTCAGGACCCATTACACCTCCAATGTCAAAAAGCTGGTGCGCGGAATGTGCAGTTCGTCAGATACCCATGCCACATATTTCGGTCTTTAATATTTCAGTCTTTAATCCAATAATTTCCCACCGTCATGGAGGGGTTAATATTATGCCATTGTGTTTTTGTTAAGATGCTTTGTGTGTTTTACTTGTCATTCTGTTCTATAAAATTATTTCTGAAGTCCTTCACCTCTTTTTGTTCCCTCAGGCCTGTCCCAGGGTCTCTATCTTCATTACTGCATCTCCACAACAGACAAAGGCAGCCCATGCCAGGCTCCATGCCTGGCAACCTCCCCAATTCCACAATGCCAGTATCTTCTGCGGTATTGATGCCTGTAAGTCTTTGTGATTCTTGTGACTTTAACATTGGGTTTTCCATCTTCTGACTATTTAAATGAAAATTCAAGTAAGTCTAACATGGCACATAACCACCTTCTTACAAGTTTGAGTTTGACATGGAGATGTTGGCGTTTAGTTCAGATAAATGCGAGGTGCTGCATTTTGGGAAAACAAATCTAAGCACGACTTATACACTTAATGGTAAGGTCCTAGGGAATGTTGCTGAACAAAGATACCTTGCAGTGCAGGTGCACAGCTGTTTGAAAGTGGAGTCGCAGGTAGATAGGATAGTGAAGAAGGCGTTTGGTATGCTTTCCTTTATTGGTCAGAGTACTGAGTACAGGGGCTGGGAGGTCATGTTGTGGCTGTACAGGACATTGGTTAGGCCACGGTTGGAATATTGAGTGCAATTCTGATCTCCTTCCTATCGGAAAGATGTTGTGAAACGTGAAAGGGCTCAGAAAAGATTTACAAGAATGTTGCCAGGCTTCGAGGATTTGAGCTATAGGGAGAGGTTGAATAGGCTGGGGCTGTTTTCCTTGGAGTGTCAGTGGCTGAGGGATGACCTTATAAAGGTTTGTAAAATCATGAGGGGCATGGATAGGATAAATAGATAAAGTATCTTCCCTGGGGTTGGAGAGTCCAAAACAAGAGGGCACAGGTTTAAGGTGAGCGGGGAAAGATATCAAAGGGACTGAAGGGACAATTTTTTCATGCAGTGGGTGGTACGTGAATGGAATGAGCTGCCAGAGGAAGTGGTGGAGGCTGGTACAATTGCAACATTTAAGAGGCATCTGGATGGGTATATGAATAGGAAGGGTTTGGAGGGATATGGGCCGGGTGCTGGCAGGTGGGACTAGATTGGGTTGGGATATCTGGTTGGCATGGACAAGTTGGACAGAAGGATCTGTTTCCATGCTGTACATCTCTATGACTCGGTGTTCTTATTTTAGTGGCAGCAGTTGATCCTGATGTGGTGTGAGTAAATTAGCTTGCTGAGCGTTGGTTTTCATTTCCTCACATAATACTTTGTTCTGACTGGGTTACAATATCTCTCTCATGTTGGAATGAGACTTTTTTTTTGCATTGGTGCTGCATCAATCTCTCTGAAAGTAGACTGAGCAAAAATTTGGTGAGACAAAATGTGATTCAAATCATTAATCTGCTTTATTCACAATAATTGAACACAATAAGTCACAGATTTGTTCAGTTCAGCAGATACAGGAAATCTGAAATAGAAACAGAAAGTGTTATCAAAACTCAGCTGGTCTAGCAGCATCTGTGGAGGGAATAACCAAATTAATGTTTTGAGTCCAATGTGAGTTTTCTTTGGAACTAAATTCTACGTATCCTGTCCTGCATTTCAACTTTATTAGTGCGTGATTAGTTCACCCAACAGAGTTTAAATGAGGTCTGGTTATAAAATTGCCTCCTGCTCAATGAAAGTGGTTACATTAAAATTGTCTTCATAGTCTTTTATGTATTATTGAATCTCTTAATTTGAATAATGTATAATATTTAAAATGCATTTCTAAAGCAGATGTTGGACAAGGGAGATGATTTGCAAAATTACTTAATTGTCTAAAATGAATTAGTTATTTTCATTTTTATGGACTGGTTTTTCTTAAAACATGTGTTTGAACACATTTCCCAGAAATTCTGTGGAAATTCTCTGAGCTCCTTTTGTAACTTAGGTGAATGATTTATGAAATCCTTGAAAAACTAGCTTAAAGTTTTATCTGGGCATAAATGTCTTACAATTATGAAGTTTCTATTGGTATAATACTAAGATTATTGTAATATAGGTAGGGAATGTAGCTTTAAATTTCTGGTAAATCTGATGATATGATTGTTAGAGATCAAGGTGTGTATATTTGAACAAAGTTACAAATCACACAACACCAGTTATGGTCCAACAGGTATATTTGAAAGTACAAACTTTGGGAGCGCTACAAATTTGAGTCAATTACAGTCATCTCTAACTTTACAATGTGTAGACTCTGAGGCTGAGTGTTGTTCCTGGGTGGGGAAGGCAGTGTCAAGACAATTCCTGGCTCTGCAAATGGGACCTGGAGACAGTGGCTCAGAAGTTCAGAATTTTGTTCCAGGGTGAGGAGCTTCTATGTTTTGTGTAGTACATAGAAGCCTGGAGCAAGAGTAGGTCATTCAGCCCTTAGGTCCTAATTTGCCATTCAATGAGATCTAGTTATAACCTCAAGTCCACATTTGTGACTACTCCAATAATTTTTCACTCCTTTGCTTTACAAGATTTCACCTACCTCTGCCTTAGTCTATTCAAAGTCTATTCTTTCATCAACTTTTCAGGAAGAGGGTTCTAAAGACTCATGAGTCTCCCTGAGAAAATAACTTTACCTCACTTCTGTTTTAAATGGCTGGCCCATGATTTTTAAACAGTGTCCCTTAGTTCTGAATTTTCCCATCAGAGGAGTAGGCAACCCTGGAAAATGATCAGGTGCTGCTGGGCGTGGAGGAAAGCCAATCAAAAGACTGTCCTCAACGTACTGAGAGTTAGTCAAAGATATGAAAATAAAATGAAAACCAACATCAGTCCTTGCCCTTCAGAACCCCTTATTTGTCCCATACACTTCCGATATGCTATCAATGCCAAATCATGTAATATTTACAACGCCCAACCCATCCACCACATGACTATTCCCCACCCCATAAGTATAATGTATGATGAATGGGTGCAACAACATTTAAGAAGCTTAACACCATTCAAGACAAGGGGCGTGGATAGGATAAATAAAGTTCTTTTTCCCTGGGGTTGGGGAGTCCAGAACTAGAGGGCATAAGTTTAGGATGAGAGGGGAAAGATATAAACGGGACCTAAGGTGTGACTTTTTCATGCAGACAGTAGTGTGTGTATGGAATGAGCTGCCAGAGGAAGTGGTGGAGGCTGATATAATTGCAACATTGAAAAGGCATCTGGATGGGTAAATGAATATGAAGGGTTTAGAAGGATAAGGACCAAGTGCTGGCAAATGGAACTAGATTAGGTTAGGATATCTGGTCGCCATGGATGAATTGGACCAAAGGGTCTGTTTCCGTGATGTACTTCTCCATGGCTGTATGATTGACACCTCATAAATCATCTTCAACGTTGACTTCCTTTATCTCCTTTGCAATGGAGCAGTAGTTTATACCATCTTCAACATGCACTTCAGTAACTCATCAAACCCCCTGCTGCAACACCGTATGTATCTGCGACCTTGACTATTTAGAAGGACAAGGACAACACCATTTGCAAGTTCAACTTGGAACTTGAAATTTGCTCTTCCTTCTCTGTCACTGGCTCAAAATTCTAGAATCCCTTTCCTAATCTCACTGTGGTGTCCCAGTACCTTATGGTTGCAGTGGATCAAAAAATAAACTCGCCACTACCTTCTCCAGGACAATTAGTAATGTGCAATAAATGCTTGTCTAACCAATCACATTTACATCCTGAGAGTGAATATCAAAAAAAAACTGTAGCCAGCTAAGGTTTCTAGGATATTCATCTCAGCCAGTCTAGAAGAAGAATTGGCTTAACTGTCAGGGTGGTGAATTTAAGGAACTCTCCAAAGATTGAGATGGTCACTTAGAAATGATAACTAAGAGGCACTAAGTGGCAGAACAGGGATTGGGCAAATCACTGGTAACTAAAGGACTATAATTCTATGGAGAGTGAGATGGGTGATAATTTTACAAAAGAATTTCACTTTCTCCAGCTTAAAGTATAAATTGACTACAAAATGAAAATAGTGTTTTGTCAAAAGTGCATTCATAGCCAAGAGTCAAGAGTACCTAAATTTGTCATTTCTACCATATACAACTGATACAGTAAAAACAAGACAGCGTTCCTCCAGGACCAAGGTGCTTCTTGGATAGCACGATCATACACAGGGCGGCATTATATGCTTATGTTGTTGCATTACAGGTTTGAAAGTGTGAAATTTTGCGATGTCACTCTTTCAGCTAATTACTGAAAGCTTGAATCTCTTTTAAATGTTATGTATCTTATGTGGATCATAACAAATATAAAATACAGAGAGACTTTTTTTAAAGAAACAAAAAACTACAAATGTTAGATTCTAAATAAACACAATGTTTTGGAAATGCAATAGGTCAATCATTAATTTGAAATAATGAATATAAGCATTTACATTTTAGAAGATTTATCTTTATCACAAATTTTAAAAATGCTTTCAAGTAGTTTAAAAGCTGAAAGTTTGGAAGGTTGAAATATCTTGGGAAAATTTCCTGACCTTGCATGTTTAAAGGGCAGCTTCTCTTACTGAGGTGCACTTCAGCGGTTTGGGTGTGAAATATTTATAGTTTCTATATCCATTTCAATAGAAATTATTGCATAGAGAATTGTGCAAAGCACATGCTGAAATTTTTTGCCTGCTTAATGCAGGTATTTCTTCATTGCTTCTTTTTATTTCGCTGTACAGCGTGCCTCTATTCTCAAAAATGCCGTTAGAGGCAACTGCAACAGTTTAAGCATCTGTTGTGAATTATTTCAGTGGTACTAAAAACCTCCTCTGGTGGGAATTCAGGATAAAGTTAGATTATTTCTGGCATTCAATATTGATCTTTGCATTTGAATGTGATTTCTGGAGACCTGGCCTCACAAATTTCATCTGAATTATTTTTTTTACCACACTTAGCCTGTGGGCATTTTCTCTTACCATAAAGTTCTTGGTAACATTTCCCCAAATTTGGACTAATTACTGATGCATGATATTTATGCATAAAGAGCAATTTTTGATTTTCAAATGGAGGAGCAGTATTGAACATCTTTTTCAATAAGTCCTTCATAGAATACAGTTCATCTGCTGAATCTCTTAAGCACTTCAAAGAAAGCAAACTTTAAATCAGTGGCAATAGTTCAATGATTCAAAAGGGTATACCTTGCTCAGAGGAGAGATGGAATTGAGTTTTATAGTTTGAGTACTTAGCTGCTAACGATTTTGTAACCAAAAAGAAGCCATTCTGAAGGCAGAGGCTTAGGATGGTGTCTTCAGAGAGTTTACAATAATGTTTGGAGTGAAAATTAATGATAGAAAATTGGCAACCCATGATGTCAAAGGAAAAGAAGTCAAGCAATGTATAAATGGGCTGCCAGCTTGTATTGCCTGTTGTTCTAGCATCAAAGGTTAACTTCATCCTCTGACATGTTTACAGAACTTAGACAGGTGCCAGAATCAAATCTTGGCCAATGCTCAGTTTCTTCGACTAAGCTGCAAGTAGCAATAGACACTTCAACTGGTTTCAGTAATTTTAGAGTAGAAAGGCAAAAAGTGGCCAGCATTCTTGACACTGATTATTAATCTGTGACCCTCTACTATAATGGAGTGTACATGTGAAGACTCTGGGTGTGGACAAAAAACATAGCTTCTTTACCAAGACTCATTGTTAAGAATTTCTTTGGGACAAAGTCTTGAAGTTCTTGTCTTTATAAATGAGCTCCTGTCAGATGTCAATGGCTCAATGCAAGATTTGAAAGTAATAAGAAAAATATTCACATGATAGCTATACTTAAAAGGGAGTTGTTAAAGTGTGCCAGATATGTCGGGGATGAATTCTTATTTTAATCTTTAATTATACCTTTCCCTATGCTAACAAGTAGCTAGATTATTAGAAACTCCAACTGTATTAAAGCCATCTCCTCCTCTTCTTAGAAGAGCACCATTTGGATAGCAATTTTCATGGAGTCAGCCATGTTATTTACATAACTCGAGCCAAGGAATTTTTCTCTGGAATTTAGTGTGGAGGCAACATTGGACTTTAGTTTTGAGCAATTCTAGATTTTAAATTTTGACTTTTTCTGCCATTGAAATGTGCAATTTTTCAACCAACTTATTAACGTATATTTTAGAGTTAATTTTCTGCCCAAGTGATGATTGAGTCAACCACAAGTCACTATTATTTTCATAAAACCATCTAAGTTAAGTGAGAGTTGTGCGCAGTTCTGTCAATGTTTAGAGAATGAGACAGAGAAAATCAAAAGAATATTAGAACATATAGCAAGAGTAATGGAGTATAGGTTTATGCTTAGGCTTCATTATGCATGGAAACAGCCAATACCTAGAATTTGACACTACAATTTGACAATGAACTGGAGAATTACATGTGTGAAAAAATGTAAGAACTGTAGAATTATATATGTGAAAATATTTAACCAAAGTAAGTCTGTTATACTGCAGATTTTTCCTATTGTAGTCCTAGGGTAGAAACAGATATAAAAGCAGATTAGTTATTGGACCAGAATTACTGACTAAGACATTTAGTTATCATTTAAGTTCATGATCGGTGAAGTCTTGTCTTCACAATCCTTTAATAACATCTCACTCTCATTAGTCACCAATACCAACATTCATTTGTGTATTATCTTTCGTATAAAAATTCCATGCAGCTTCACGCAGGCATAATAAGAAAAATATATATGCTGAGCAGCTTGATCAAAGATGTATTTTATAGAAAGAAGTAGAGGCTGAGAGGTTAGGAAGAGAATTCTCGTGTGTGGGCCTTGGGTTTGGGTGAAAGTGAAATGGAGAGGTGTGACTTGAGGTTTGAAGAAATTTTCAAAAATGGTGAGACATAAAGAAATCCAAAAATGAGAGTGTGCAGTTTAAATCCGGAGGACCAGGAGCTAATATAACCAAGTGAGTACAGAGGAAAATATGCAATCACTCAGAATGTAATTCATGACTTTGGTTGAAGATTGCTGCTCTGGAGGAGAGTTGACACCTAAGTGGAAACAGTCAGACAGTAAGCTGCAGAAAAATAGCTTTGGATCTGGAAGACCATGAGTTGTTCCAGAAATTTGGAATGCGAAACCAGGTTAGAGGTTAAGGGGAGGTTGTTTAGGGAAGAGATTGATGTTCTTGGTTTTGAAAGAGATGGAAATAATCTTGTCAAAGGAAACCATGTACGATGTCAGAGAGCAGAGGATCAGGAAAGGGAAGTCTATGGCCATCAATTTATTTGAAATAGGAAGCCAGGGTGAGGGGTCATCATGGATCAAAGGCAGCATGGGGAGAGATGGGAGAGAACCTACAGAGAGACACAGGTTGAGGGTTAAAGCAGGGTGAAGTTTGGTGAGTAGTTTGATTTAGTGCATAAAAGGAAAATAAAAGAAACAGCTGAATAGATTATTTCAATTTTGATGACACAGAATGTCATTAGCTCATGCTTGTGAATGGAGCTTGGAGAGGCAGGGGAGAGGTAATTAAGAAGCTTTTGCATTGGAGAAATGACGTGAAGATTAACTTTCTCTGGAATTTGAAGAAGTTCCCACCATCCAGCCTCCAGCAAGGACACAGCAGTTATTGCAGAAATCGTTTCAGAACCAATACTTTAAATTATCTAAGTTTTATGCAATAAAGTATGTTGTTATCAAAGAAAGTCCCTCTTCTTCATGGTGGTGTATCCTCTCCCACTAATCACTGAACAGGCTCAAAGCAAAGGCAGAAGGAGGATTGGTGGCAGTGAACCACCTCAAACAATATTTAACAAGTACCACATAGCAGTAGAAGTGGCAAATTCCAAAAGGTACCAGGAGTGGTCGTCTGAGAAAATGCCAAGTAGTTGCAATGGTGTGGATCTGTCCCCACCATGATGAGAAGCATCCAGAAGAAAATAAGTTATGTTAAGCAAGTGAGTTTACCGCATTCGAACATGACTGCTTCAAGAAAACACAGACAGTCAGTCAGCAACTTGAACAAGATTACTGGCGGACAGAGACAGTCGCAGTTGGAGAAACAGCAAAGTGGTGAACTTTGCACTCCAAAGGCAAAATCATCATTCAGAAGCTGGTAAAGAGTGCTGGGGGCAGAAGTGTAGGCTAGAAAAACAGAGAAAAACCAGTGAACTTAGAAAAGGAGGATCTGTCAGGAGGAGCAGACGCTCTATGAGGTAACATTAGAGATCTCTCAGGAAAGATGGGAAATAAAATGTCCATTTTACCCAGGACAAAATGGGAAAACTCCATCATGGCTGTAGAAGACAATAAATTGTAGAAAAAAAGGGGATCCATCAGTTTGATCATTGAAAAGATGGGGAAATCCTGACAAAGGTGGGAAAAAAATCCAGTAAGCAATACAAAAATACAGTGTTACAAGGAAACAGATTTTAAAAGCTTTAACGCTGTAATACTACATAACAGAGGTAATCATATTTAAACTTTATTGAAAAATTCAATACTGTGTTCTGGAAATAGAGTTAAAAAGATGACCAACAAAGGAAAATTGCTTTGGTGCTAGGACTAGCAAACTCTGCAGTCATTCAATTTAAATCAGCATTGGTGAGTTCAAGGATACAGGTTTAAGGAACAGCAGATTCAAAGCAATATTGAAATTATACGGATTTAAAATAGTTTTATAACAGTAAGGTTAATCAGCACATTGAGAAGAAATAGACAAAGACATAATGCTTCCTAGCATATTTAATGTTACAGAAGCTCCGTACAGCACACAACGTTGGTCTCATGGAGGTGTCAGTTCTTAAGATGACCTCAAAGGTAAATGCTAAGACTGAACTTGAGCAAGTTAATACCCTATTGCAATCAGTTGATATTTTTATTAACAGACAGGACAACAGAGTACAGACAATTTTGAAGGTATTCTAAAAACTTATTGTTCATTTTACCTGAGTTTCACTCATTCTATGTCACAAACAGTCTATATGTCAAGACAAGGAGTTTTTCTCTTGATTACGGTGCAGCGGATGTGTCTGCACTGGGCTCCCTAAGGTCCGAGTAATAATGCTTGAGTGAATATAAGTCCACTTATTGCAACCATGCAATAAACGTTCTTGTTGTCTAAGAGCAGTGTGTTTTCTGTAGACACTCCACCATGATATATCCCCTGCCACTAGTTATTGGAGGGCCCTAAGCAGACATAGAAGGATGGGAGGCTGCAAACTACCTCAAAAACACCTCAAATACAGCATACTGGTAGCAGTGGCAAAATGTCACAAGGTACTAGGACTGGTCATCTGGGGAAATACCACAGAGAGAATAATTAATTTGTCCAGTACTTATACATATTCCCATTGGTCAGACTTTGTCCAGTTGCAGATCAACATGACAGCATTTTTTTCTGTAACAGAAAATCTAAAACATGCACATTGCACATTCATTAACAGCAAACTTCCTTTCCTACAGAAGCATGCAATGTGGTCTACTAAAGGTGCTTCCATAGGAAGTGTTTTCTAAGCATAAAAAAACTGGTTTCCTAGAAAGGTACATATAACTGGCAGCTGGCCAGTTTCTCATGATTAATCTGTAACTGAGGATAACCAGTGATGTAATAATTCCAGTGTAATACTTAATGCAATCTGTTTATAGTAATTATATCATTAGTTGAAAAATAGCTTCAAGTGTCACTTAACAGTGGAAATTTTCTGACGGCAGATTATGACTGATAGGAAAATTTGGAGGTAGCAGAGATAGCTAAATTGTTAGCAAGTGCATCTACCTGGCTCAAAACTGAACTTGACATTTATTTTTCATTATATCCCTATTCATTATCTTTCCCTATTTTTAAGAAGGGTCATCACTAATTTTGCATTTCATGTTCAAATTATGGATGTAAAACTTAGTGATATTGTGCTGAATATTCAGCCTTAAATTAGCTGCATGACCATTCATAATACCAGGCATTTGAGCCAGTGTAGCACCTGTTATATTGGTTTAGGTATCAAAAAAGAAATCCAGGATCCATTCCTATAACAGGGATTAATCTTTCTGAATATGCATATAATGGGAACCACTCTTGAATGAAACATTGTTTGCTAATGGATCAGCTATTTCTCAGAGTGCACAGATTTACGTGCATGTGGAAGGGATCACTGCAGTTTTTAAATGTATTTACTTGAATGTAGATCAGATGCAACATAACTCCTTCTGGCTCCAAACTAAAGGCACAGACTGCTGCAGCCACCGCTTGCTGACCCAGCTGCCCATTCCATCAATGCTTTTCTCCCTCTCTTAGTCTTCTCTCCTTCCAGATTACAAACATAGCTCTCTCAGTATCCTACCTCTCTCCCAGTGGTTTATAGTTTATCCGCAGTCCTGAACACCCATTCTCACACAATTGCCCCTTTCCCTCACAAATGTTAATCCATATCCCCTCTTTACTGATTGTTTTCTCCTTTCTGACCATTTATCATCACTCCTGGTCAGCACCTCCATCCAAATTTACCCTTTATCTCCCAATTGCTCAACTCCCCTCTCACAGTTCCTCTCCTCTCTCACAATTTGCTGGTAATGTTGGGACAATTTCCTGAGAAGTGATATTGTTGAGTAGCTTTAACTTAGTAACTTCTTTCAACCTTCTTTTCACATCTGCTTCCAATGTGCATAGTGTAGCCAATATTTCCTGTCAAGGAAGCTACAGTGCCATCTCTAAGTGAGAGTTTCCTGAAGTGCAAACAGACTCCATCACAATAAAGATGGATGTTAGGTTTTACATATTAGTAAGGAAAACGCGATCGTATTTCACTTGGAAAATAAGAATCTAAAAGGGTAAAAGAGCAAAGGGATCTGGGAGTTTAAATACACAAATCACTAAAAGTTGAGGTATAGTTCAATGAGGCCATAACAAAAGCAAATCTAGCACAGAAGTTTATTTCTAAAGGGATAGAATTGAAACATAAAGAAGTTATGCTAAACTTGCGTTGAACTTTGGTTTGACTGCCTGTGGAATACTATGTTCAATATTGATACCCACACTATAATAGGGATATAGAAGCACTAGAGAGAGTGCAAAGACAATTTACAAGTATGATACCAGAAATGCAGCAGTATGCACCTTGAGAGGATCAATTGTCTGGGTTTGTTATTGAAAAGCGATTTGGCTGAGGAATGGCCGACTTGAGGCATTTAAACCGATGAATCTTTTTTATAGATCATTGTGAACAAAATTTTGTCTTTTTTTAGACTAAACGTGGAGGTGAACATACAAATGGGAGGTACTTCTGTTCTGGTGCATGCCAGGTTTCCCCATGCAATACAGTCTTCTCAACTCATTGCATATCCATGTGTGAGAAAAACATCAAATTTTATGGGCAGATGGCCAGGATGATCTGGCCCCCATTTGAAACGTCTGCACTCCAGTTTCTGGACAACATATTTAAAAGGCTTCTGGATAGCAATATTTTCTCTGTAGTAGCAGTCCTCAACCTTTGCCCATCAATCCTGCCCATCCCTGGAAATGTCGGAGGCCCAGAGAAAGTAAGCATAATTATTCAGTGATGCCCCGAGGTTCTCCTGAAGGCTATCCAGGAGCATAGGAAGTGTTTTTCCTGAGGATGAGTTTGCGATTCCTGCATCAAAGTGCATGGTTGCATCAATAAGTTAGATGCTGGTTGTTGTGGAGAGCCAGGTCCAGAAGAACAATCAGTTAATGGAGAACATTACACCTTTGCTTGAACCATGGGTGCATTTGTTCCATAGTTAGGCAAGTGGTGACTGAGTGACCTTGACCTCTCTCCAGGTGCCCTACCCAAAATGACTCTGCATACTTAGAGAGAGAGCAACAACAAGGCTTTCAGGGATTATGATCTCAGGACACTCCAAAAGTGCCCTGCTTCACCAAATCACCTCTGTCAAGAAGACCTCCATCAGGTCAGGCTGAGGAGCTCACACCTGCATCTGTGCAGAAGAACCCTATCAGGCTGGAGTCCTCTAGGCTAACATGCCTGGCAGTCATTTGAGGCAGGAGTAACAAAGCAGTCAGCAACTTCTTTAAGCTCATCCACTTTTGCTGAGGTGGCACAAAGACAGCATTAGGAAAAGGAAGACTAAAAAAAAATTATGTCGCTTCAGATACATGGGTATCAACTACTTTACAAAATTAAACTTACCACAGTGAAAAAGACCACCAAATAACATAAAAAATGCTATATTTGTGCTAAGTCTTGGGACGATGTATTTTTCCTTATAAGCCACCTTGAGGGGCACCCTGGCTGCTCACATGTGCATCATATGTAGAAGGGCATAAAGTACTAAGTTTCTTATTCACTGTTGCCCTTTAGGAAGACTGTACCCATTGGAAAGCATACACCTACACAGGATGGTTGAGTTACAAGAGTCAGTTAGTATTGTTTTGCTCCCCTGTATCACAGTGATAGATGACTGCCTCTTGCAAACTAAGGCTTCGATCATTCTAGAGCAGCCCCCACATAATCCTGTATAATTTCAGATGATGTTCCTCCCTGAAAATGAACAGGAGGTTACTGAGGCAAAGGGAATAAATTAATTTATAAATAACACCAAAACAAAACTAGCTATGTAATGTGGGCAATAGAGTCACAATTGGCTCATAGTACTGAACATCCACGAATGTCAATGCAAAGTCATTCATCCTCAAATGTGGATACTACTAGGTCCTATTAGGTCTGTCTTCCTTGTCTCACCGGCGCCCTAACTTCCTCCACATTCTCATCGTCAACATTGGTTCCCTCTGGTCTACTTCGGACTCCTCTTCTTTCTTGTCTAAGGAGACAGATGACTGATCCATCTCTCCCTCTTCTAAGTTCTCACCTGTTTTTGAGCTGTGTTGTGCAGGGTGCAACAGACAGTCTCTATTCCTGAGACTATATCCTGAGAGAACTAGAGCGCTCCTGCTGAGTGGTCAAGACATGACTTCAGAAAACCAATTATTTATTCATTGCTGGCCAACTTCATGCATGGGTAGCATTGTGGTGCTGTTTGGCAAAATGTTTTCTGCTGGTACCCCTTGTCACCTATGAGCTGCTTTTGGAGATGATTTGAATGGGAGTAAGCACTTGTGGAAACTGGGAGTTGTGAAGAATGTAAGTACTGCAGCAGCTCCCTGAATAGCAGGTGTACACCCACAGGAATTGTTGCTTGTGGTTAAAAAGAAGCTGGACATTGTGGCAACAAAAATCCATCCTACTTGGGAATATGGCTGGAGGATGTCAGGGAGCTGTGAGCACAACATGCAAATCCACCAGCTCAGGACCTTTGACTGTCTGGGTCTGTGGTGAATGGTGCAATCAATGTGGGTTACTATCCACACAAACTCCACTGAATTAATCTGTAAAGTTGAACATGTCATCAGGAAAGCAACATTCATCTTCTGCCTGATTGGGTCACCCTGTCCACCATGTTTCCTACTTTTGCAGGACTCAAATTCCCCTTTGTATGGTTGTAATGCCTGGAGTCCTTGATGGGAGCATTGCAGCTTTTGGCTGAGCAAGTCTCAAGATTTCTGGAGGTATGCAGCATGAAGTATACGACAGAAACACATTGCATTGGAAGTATTGCCTCCTGGCTGGAAAACTGGTGAGAGACATGCAGCACCCCTTTTTTGGAAGACCTGTGAACCACAAGCCAATCAGGAAGAGTTATGTCTGCCAGCAGGTTTTCCCCAGAATCAATACCACAGGCCAAAGTGCCATCTGGCCAGAGTTGCAGGTCAGTCGGTGGGTTTGAAGTTCTAGGGAAAGGTGGCAGAGAGATTGGAAGCAAGGATAGGGGATATCTTCTCACATTTAGCCACATCCATGTTCTGCATCCATTCTGTCCCCTAAAGTATGTGTAGTGTCAGTATCTGCACTGGTGGCTGCAAATCTAATCAAGCTATAATGTGCACTCATCCTCACTCACTCCTTTGTTTTTTAAATTTCCTGGCCAGATCACAGTTCCCATGTAGTCGAGGAAAATAACAGAATGGTGCTGATGGGGGTGAATAAAATAATAGATACCCATTTCCACCATCCTTAGCTTATAAGTCACAAGAGTGACTGTGAGATGAAAGGAAAATAGTGTGTGAGAAGTACCCTTATGTAGGATGAGGATGTACAATGAGGATACTGTCATTGTAAGTTGTTGTCTGGTTCCTCCTTAAACAAATTAGACAACTCTGACCAGAATGTTATGAATTAATTTGCCCAGATGCCCCACAATACTGAAGCGGTCAAATCAAGAGGAACGCAAACCAGTACCAATGCGAAGCTAACCCAACTTTATGAGGAAACAAATTACAATAATCTTTAATACTAAACTTACTATCTCTAATCCTATTTGGCCCCTTAAGCTTGCAATAATTCCTGAGCCTTATGTAGATTTGCACAGTCGCTCTCTCTCTGACTCTGTTTCTGGGTCTGTGGATTCGTTTTGTCAAATATCCTATTTTCCTTCTGCATTTTCTATGTAATTCTTTGTAAGTTGTTGCTCTGCCTGGATGATCAGCTGGTCATAGAGTCATAGAGATGTACAACGCGGAAACAGACCCTTCGAATCAACTCGTCCATGCCGACCAGATATACTAACCTGATCAAGTCTCATTTGCCAGCACTTGGCCTATATCCCTCTGAACCCTTCCTATTCATATACCCATCCAGATGCCTTTTAAATGCTGTAATTGTACCAGCCTTCACCACTTCCTCTGGCAGCTCATTCCATACATGCACTACCCTCTGCATGAAAATGTTGCCCCTTAGGTGTCTTTGATATCTTTCCCCTCTCATCCTAAACCTATGCCCGTTAACTCCTCCGCCCCAGCGAAAAGACCTTGTCTACTTACCCTCATGATTATATAAACCTCTATAAGATTATACCTCAGCCTCTGACACTCCAGAGAAAACAGCCCCAGCCTATTCAGCCTCTCCCTGTAGCTCAAAACCTCCAACCCTGGCAATATCCTCATAAATCTTTTCTGAACCCTTTCAAGTTTCATAACATCCTTCTGATAGGAAGGAGATCAGAATTGCATGCAGTATTCCAAATTAACTAATGTCCTATACTCAATGGTCTGACCAATAAATGAAAGCATACCAAACACCTTCTTCACTATCCTATCTGCCTTCGACTCCACTTTCAAGGAGCTATCAACCTGCACTCCAAGATCTATTTGTTCAGCAACACTCCCTCAAACTAAGTGTACAAAACCTCAGGATTCCCTCCAACAACTTGCCCACCACCGACGTCAGGCTCACCAATCTATAGTTCCCTGGCGTTTCCTTACCATCTTTCTCAAATAGTGCACCAACCTCCATCTTCCGGCACCTCACCTGTGGTTATCGATGATACAAATATCTCAGCAAGGGGCCCAGCAATCACTTCCCCAGCTTCCCACTGAGTTCTTTGGTACACCTGATCAGGTCCTGGGGATTTATCTACTTTTATGTGTTTTAAAATATCCAGCACCTCCTCCTTTGTGATACGGGCATTTTTCAAGATGTCACCATTTATTTCCCCACATTCTATATCTTCCATATCCTTCTCCACAGTAAACTCTGGTGCAAAACACTCGTTTAGTATCTCCCACATCTCCTGCAGCTCCACACATAGGCTGCTTTGCTGATCTTTGAGGGGCCCTATTCTCTCCCTTTTGTCCTTTTGCTACTTGCCATGCTGATCCCTCAGAAGGCTTCCAGGAGAGTGAAAAGAGATTGGTCTGCAGGTGAACCCAGCTTTTATACCTTTCTGGATGGTTAAGACACACTTAATAGTTTGAAAAGTTGACAGTCATTTGGATGGCTTGCAACTATTTGTTTCTTTGTGTAGCAGGACCAGCTGTTTTTTTGTCGAGGTCCTCCTTTGTTTGGTGGATGAATTGTTGGGGATATGGCTGCCCAGGTTAACTTGCCTTTTACATTATCATATTATCATTAGCACCTGGGTGCTGAATTTGCACTGTGTCTGGTGTCTGGGTTTTGTGACGTCAGTTTTACTTGCCAGTATAACCATCATCCCTTGTTGTTTGGCCAAGTTAGCAATCTAGCTATGTTTTCACAGCCAGGAGGTTGCTATGAAATGGAACCTCCTATGAAATGGGACCTTTGGTCTGCCATTGCCTTTAATTGACAGTTCCAGTAATGACCAGTGTTATCGTCTTCTTGGGGCAAGAATATGCAGGTGAGCCTAACCCCTCTGGCTCATTCCTGCTGTCCCTGGTTATGCACCTGCAAAAAAGAGAGAAGTATGTCACTGAATATTGTGTAATATGTTTGAATTGTGCCGTGATTGGTAAGATTTCAGAGCATGCAAGATTTCAGAGTGATAAATGCTGGCCAACCAAAGAGACCCACATCCCACAAATGAATTAAAAGAGGGTGAATTAGAATCAAATAAACGTTAGACATGAGACCTGATGGATGGAGATTGTTGGTATGTAAATAATGAAGGTGTGGTGATTTGAGCAGTGTTGAGGCTTGAGGTGAAATAGGTGGGATGTAATATTTTACTTTGCATTCACTAACTTTGACTATACATTGTATCTCAAGCACCCTCAGGATTTTGCAACTAAATTCCTGGCATCACCCCTTCTGACCATCTGCTCACACATCGACCTGAAGGGCCTCCTGGACACCTGTAAATACAGGATGTTTCTCTTCCTTTCCACCTCTCTATGAAGACCTCTAGCGTAGAGAAACGTGTGCACCTGCTGTTTCTTGTGTTCAGTCATCCTTCATTTCTTTCGCAAGCTCAGATTCAGCTTACAAAGCCGTTATTGCTTCCACAAAACATCTCTAATGAGATGCAGACAAAAAGGCGGTAGCAGGCTTTAGATTATACATGACTTGGGGCCCACTGCTGATGTATGCAGTCAATCATTGAACATTGGATGCATGGGGAAGTCATGAAAATGAGCAGGAGGGGCAAAGATATTCAGCTGACTGCATTACATCAAACAGATGCCAGATAAATTTGCTTTGAAATCTCCCCACCATTTTCGGGTTATCCAATTTATCCCTTTGTGTTCTCACTTCTGTAAAAGGGGAAAAAAAAACTAGAGGTCATCCACATAAGATAGACACCAAACAAACAGGAAATTCAGAAGAAATTTCACCACTCAGACTGGTGAGTGTGTGGAACTCCCCAATGTGGGAATTGTTGAAATGCATGGGATAGAGGCATTTAAGGGGAAGTTAGAAAGGTAAGAAAGAAGTTGAATGTTAACTAAAAGTTAAATAAAGAAGAATCGGAGAAGCATAACCAGCTGCATTGATTGGTTATGTGAAATATAATGGAGAAGGAAGTTGAATGTTAGCTAATAGTTAAATAAAGAATGAATCAGAGGAGCATAAATAGCTGCATTGATTTTATGTGAAATTACCAATTTTTCTTCCTCATATTCTATGTAATTCTTTCTCACCAATCATCAAATAGGAATCCATTGTCCCTTGATTCCATTGCTTGTAATGCACTGGCTTTTGACAGCCAATGTCTTTCCAATTAGTCCTCTGAACAAGATGATCCAAAAATATACATACTCACTTTAGCTGAGGTACCCACTTCCCATTCAATTAACTGAGAACCAATAATCCCTCTGAATTGTAGTTGTTTGAAGTCAGATGTTTCAATGTAAAGTGTCTTAAATGTTTTTGGCATGGCTGTACAGGCACTGTATTTAATACTGAGGAGAGCCTGCATTGTACATTCCAGGCTGTCGCGCACAGCATACTTGTGCTGATTAGTGTGAAATCGCACTTGCATTGAACTTCATTCTTTACCTGGATCTCGAAAAACACGAAACAGCCCTGAGGCTATAGATAGTTTGTCTCCAGTGAAGGAGAGCTCTTCCTTTGCTGAGCTAAAGTAACTCAAATTCAAAATTGAAAGTTGGTTGGCTGATAGGAAACAAAGAGTAGTGATAAATGGCTCCCTTTCGGAATGGCAGGCGGTGACCAGTGAGGTACCGCAGTGGTCAGTGCTGGGACCGCAGCTTTTTACAATATGTATTAATGATATAGAAGATGGTATTAATAGTAACATTAGCAAATTTGCTGATGATACAAAGCTGAGTGGCAGGGTGAAATGTGAGGAGGATGTTAGGAGATTACAGGGTGACCTGGACAGGTTAGGTGAGTGGACAGATGCATGGCAGTTGCAGTTTGATGTGGATAAATGTCTGGTTATCCACTTTGGTGGCAAGAATAGGAAGGCAGATTACTACCTAAATGGAGTAAAGTTAGGTAAAGGAGCAGTACAAAGAGATCTGGGTGTTCTTGTACACCAGTCAATGAAGGCTAGCATGCAGGTACAGCAGGTAGTGAAGAAAGCTAATAGCATGCTGGCCTTCATAACAAGAGGGATTGAGTATAGAAGCAAAGAGGTTCTTCTGCTGTACATGGCTTTGGTGAGACGGCACCTGGAATATTGTGTGCAGTTCTGGTCTCCAAATTTGAGGAAAGACATTCTGACTATTGAGGGAGTGCAGCGTAGGTTCACGAGGTCAATTCCTGGAATGACAGGCCTATCTTATGTTGAAAGATTGGAGCGACTGGGCTTGTATACCTTTGAGTTTATAAGACTGAGAGGGGATCTGATTGAGACATATAAGATTGGACACTCTGGAGGCAGGAAGCATGTTTCCGCTGATGGGTGAGTCCCGAACCAGAGGACACAGCTTAAAAAGAAGGGATAGGCCATTTAGGACAGAGATGAGGAGAAACGTCTTCACCCAGAGAGTGGTGGCTGTGTGGAATGCTCTGCCCCAGAGGGCAGTGGAGGCCCAGTCTCTGGATTTGTTTAAGAAAGAGTTGGATAGAGCTCTCAAGGATAGTGGAATCAAGGGTTATGGAGATAAGGCAGGAACAGGATACTGATTGAGGATGATCAGCCATGATCATAATGAACGGTGGTGCTGACTCGAAGGGCAGAATGGCCTACTTCTGCACCTATTGTCTATTGTATTGTTTATTGTTTAAATGCTTGCTTTGATGAAGAGTCTGATTTTAACTTGGCCAACCTGGCAGACATGGTGTGAAAGCAAATTTAAAGTAACCGTTGTGAACTTTCTGTTTGGAAATTATTGTGTAGCCAAGCATTTATTTTGAACCAGGTGACATGTGCATTTGAAGTCTGAGGATATATTTCTGATGGACACTTGGACATAAAATAAACTGCTTACTCTGTCCAATGTACTCGGACAGTATATTAAGCTGTTCATTATTGTAGTGACCAGCAGCATGGACCAGGACAAGGGGCACACATTATTATCCAACATAAAGGACTCAGAGTTTGAGAGGGTCCTCTGTGCTCAAGTCAGTGCTAAGGCTACTGTGGTCCAGGTGGTGGACATGATCTTTGTCTCTGTCCCTGTCCCTGCTCAAGGGTCAATGAGCTATGGGAGGAAACTTCCAAGGTACTTGTATGGCCCAGATAATCAGGTCTAGCAGTTAAAAAAGGCCTGGAGTCCAGCTGAGAAAATGAGTCCATTTTTTGGTGATGCTACCCTACCTTGAATTAAAACTCATCAAAATATTTTGTAATGGTAGTCAGAATATTAACGATTCTGCTACTCAATCAAATATAATATGTCTTCTGTTTGGTCACACCAGCACTAAAAGGAAAAGTTTGAAGAAGAATTCCAAGAGATGAATGAAAATAAATTCATAACTGAAGTGAGCAGGGTTCTGCCCACCATTCAACTGAGCAGCACTGTGTAGAAAAGCTGTCCAGGCCATGACTTATTTGATTGAATCAAATAGCGTGTTCCTCCACTTGTTCATCATGGGGAGCGTCCAGACAGTCCTCAACCAGCCCAGTACTTGCAAAGCCAAACAAGACAGATGCTATGAGGCATGGTTCTGCGATTGGGCACCAAGGAAATTCATACTCAGCATTGCTCAGCTTTGTGGTTGGCAGAATGTCGTTTGGACAACTCTTCAATTGGGCTATGTTTGCTGAATTGCAAATAGCTGTGCAAACAAACAATTTAAGATAATCAGCCAACCCACCATGACGTGGAGCTCATCTTCCGACAACTCCACCTCTGTTCCTTCTTTGATAATAATCTCCCAACCTCCCTCCAAGGGCCACTTCTCCTGTCTCTAACTTTCCTCCTCCACTTGGACACTCCTCTGCCGGACTTCTACCCACTCTAGACCTCTTCATTGCTAACTGCCGACGTGGCATTGGCCGCCTCAATTTCTCCACCCCTCTTACCCACTCCAACCTCACTCCCTCTGAACGTGCAGCGTTTCACTCTCTATGCACCAACCCCTGTTTCACCATCAAATTCGCTGACAAAAGTGGTAGTCCAGAGAACGGACTTCTACGTCACAGAGGCCAAACGTCAGCTGTCTGACACCATGTCCTACCTCCTCCTTGACCACAACCCCACTGTGACTTATCAGGCCAAAATCACTCACACCATCTGTGACCTTATTGCCCTTAGTGATCTCCCTCCACTCCCTCCAATCTTATAGTCCCCAGCCCTGCACTGCCTGGTTCTACCTGCTCCCCAAGATTCACAAGACCAACTACATTGGCAAACCCAATTTCTCTGCATGCTCTTGCCCCACCGAACTCATCTCTTCCTATCTCAACTCCATCCTCTCCCCCTTAGTTCAGACACTTGCCACCTATATCCATGACACAAACCACATCCTCCACCTCTTCAGTAACCTCCAGTTCCCCAGCCCCCAGCATTTTATCTTCACTATGGATGTGCAGTCCTTATACATGTCCATACCCCACAAGCATGGCCTTCAGGCCCTCTGTTTCTTCATCTCCAACAGACCCTTCAGTTACCCTCCACCAATACCCTCCTCTGCCTCACTGAACTAGTTGTCACCCTGAATAACTTTTCCTTTAACTCTTCCCATTTCCTCCAAATCCAGGGGGTGGCCATTAGCACTCAGATGGGCCCCAGCTATGCCTGCCTCTTCATCAACTATGTCTAACAGTCCCTCTTTAGGCAATATTCCCTAACTCTTCTTCCGTTAACATCGATGACTGCATCGGTGCAGCGTCCATCACCCAGGCTGAACTGGAGCAGTTCATTAACTTCGCTCACAACTTCCAGCCTGCCCTCAAATTCACTTGGTCCATCTCAGACACCTCCCTCCCCTTTCTTGACCTCTCCATTTTCATCTCCAGCGACATACTTTTACTACAAACCTACAGACTCCCATAACTACCTGGACTATACCTCGTCCCGCCCAGTATCCTGCAAGAACACAATCCTGTTTTCCCAATTTTTCTGCCTCCGCCACATCTGCTTGGTAGAGGAGGCATTTCACTCCCAAGCATCCCAGATGTCCAGCTATTTTGAACATTGTGCTTTTCCCTCCCTCTGTCATCCAGACAGCCCTCCACCACACCTCATCCATTCCCCATTCCACTGCTCTAAACCACCCCCACCTAAAGACAATATGGACAGGGTCCCCTTTGTCCTCACCTACCACCCGACAGTCTCCGTATCCAACGTATCATCCTTAAACACCTCTTGTCAACTCCAACTAGACGCCACCACCAAGAATATCTTCCCCATCCCACCCCTCTCCGTCTTCCACAAGGACCATTCCCTTCGACAGTCCTTCGTTTGCACCATTCTCCCACCAACCCTCTCAAAACCCCCAGGTACCTTCTCCTTCAAACGAAAAAGATGTAAAACCTGCCAGCACACCACCCTACTCACCTCCACCCAGTGCCACAAATAGTCCTTCCAGGTGAGACAGAGGTTCACTTGCCTCTCCTCCAACCCAGTTTACTATATCCAGTGCTCCTGATGTGGTCTTCTCTACACAGGAGAGACAAAACGTAAACTCAGGGCACG
Source organism: Chiloscyllium punctatum (assembly GCF_047496795.1). NCBI lineage: Eukaryota > Metazoa > Chordata > Chondrichthyes > Orectolobiformes > Hemiscylliidae > Chiloscyllium > Chiloscyllium punctatum. Next base: position 2,732,530 of record NC_092746.1, on the reverse strand, counting down.
CTTCACCCAGCTTCTCACCCGGTTCCATAGGGGCCGACCTGACCTCCCAGTCACCGCCCATTTTAATTACTGTTCCCACTCCCTTTCTGACATGGCCATCATTGGCCTGCCCCATTGCCACAGCGAATCAGACCGTAATTGGAGGAACAACACCTTATCTTCCGCCTGGGCAGCCTACAGCCTGGAGGACTCAACATCGAGTTCTCCAATTTTAAATACCCCCCCTTCCCATCACTCCCCTCCCTTTCCAGCCCTTCCATCTCCCTTCCATTCCTCTGATCGACCTTTCCTTCCAGCTACCAACCGGATCCTTCCAGCTACCAACCGGATTTGTTACTCCCATCGACCAACCAGGTTGTACCATCCTATCCCTATGTTCACCTATCCCTGCCTCATCATCCCCATCTGCTTCTCCCATCCCCCCACCCACCTTTATCTGCAGCTCTCCTTACCCCCACCCCAGTCCTGAAGAAGGGTTACACCCAAAATGTCGACTTCTGTACCTCCTGATGCTGCCTGGCTTGCTGTGTTCTCCCAGCCTCCTGCTTGTCAACCTTGTAACATGGCATATTTACACTTGCTGTAGCTACAGTTATGCATACATTGAGACCTATTCTCTGCAAACAAACAAAATATGTGCCTTTAGCCTTTTTTACACAGGAGCCTCAGCTAATCAGAGTTGACCTGCTAATGAACTTTGTCCTGTAGTGTAAATTGTCATAATACTCTGAAATTTAGTATTGTTTTGTCCTGAGGAGTACAAAATGAAAAGGCTTCAAGAACTTGTCTCCGTTTTCAACAATATTTGGGTTCTTCCCTACGAAATGACCAATCATAAAGCTCTTAATCAAGTGTGATGAAATCTTCTATTTGTATCGATCCTTTGTACTAAGCAAGCTAGCAATCTATGACTGGTGACGTAAATGGAACAGACAGTCCCAAAACTTGCTGCGTAAAACTTTGAACACATTGCAAGGTTTCAATAGCTAATTAGAATAATTTGGAATCTCAGAAGGGAGTTCAACATTTCACTGAAAGGTAGTGACTAATGATGTGTAACTGAGGGACAGAAAGAGTGAGGGAGAGAGAGGCAGAGGCAAACTCAGTGCCAGAGTGCAGCCGTTAGCTGTCTGCTGCTGAACTACATAGATCCTACATAAGGGATTCTGAGTGGAGTCAAGAGCAGTTGGGTTCTGTGTTCTATTAGACATTAAGAACTTACAGGAATTAATAGACAGCTAAGTTTTGGAGTTAGGACTCAAAAATCTTGCAGAGCTGAGAAAAAGGAAAGGTCACTGTTCTGTATTGGAGGGAGCCATGAAGACCTTTGAATAAGCCTGAGACCATTGACGTTTCAGTGCAGCTGAGAGAGTGGTTATTGAAATGCTTACTAACAGCTTTTGTTTGATGCAACTGAGCATGAAATATCCAGTAGCAGGACTGGCTCAGTGAAGGTGACTGTTTGTGAAGGGACGGAGATATGCTAGTAAATAAGTACTGGAGAGCAGTTTCTGAAGAGCAATGGGAGCATAGACCCAGGAAAGGGGGTGATTGTCTACAATGGGATTACTTGGTAAGGCAGTCTTTGACAAATTGTTTCTTAAGAGGGAGTTTCAAGACCTGACTGGCAAAAGTTAAAAATTGTGATCTCTTGTGACACTTCAGTAAACTTGATGATGCACTGTGTTAATAACATTTTGGGGAATTGTTGAGATAGTCATTGGATTGTATTGCGATTAGATGTGTGCTGTGTGGTATTCCATCACAGTCTATTACCTGTTTGAACTATATGTTAATTCTGGGTATTAGAAGTAAGTTGATCATGTGTTTTAGATTGTATTATTGCTCTGATGCTGTGTAATAATGCTTATAGTTGTTTGCACAAACTGTGGAATCTTGTGGCTTTAATCTCTTGGAAAGTGCCTAATTCTCTTCCTTTTGTCTACTTTAAGTAAATAAGTTGCTGTTCCTTAGCCAACATGTTTTGGTGATATGGTCCAGGATTGTAACATAAGCAATAAAGAAGAATCATAGAATCTGTACAGTGTGACAACAGGCCATTTTGCCCAACAAGTCTACACCGACCATCCAAAACGTATTCCACCTACATCCATTCCCCTACCCTATTACTGTACATTTCCCATGACTAATTCACCTAACCTACGCAACCTTGAACACTACGGGCAATTTAGCATGGCCAATTCACCTAACCTGCACATCTTTGGACTGTGGGAGGAAACCAAAGCACCCGGAGGAAACCCAAGCAGACATGGGGAGAATGTGCAAACTCCACACAGACAGTCGCCCGAGGCTGGAATATAACCCCGGTCCCTGGTGCTGTGAAGCAGCAGTGCTAACCACTGAGCCACCGTACCTGGGTAGAATCACTACCCTATTTAGCATTCAAAGACATAATGCTAGCTTTGGCAGGGGCAAGAGTTTTCAGCAAGCTTGATGCCAAAATTAGTTACTGAGGCATGGCGAGACACCTTCATTGTTGACAAATTCCTGAATCTAATTTTTGGTCTTAAAGTGTGTCAGGATGCATTCTAGCAGAAATCAGGCAAAGCATACATGACATGTGAAGAAGCAGTCAAAGAAGGAGCATGACTACCAGCAACTTGAAGCCATGCAGAGAACCACAAAAACTGGGATCAAGCTAAACAAAGACAAAAATATTATGAAATGGACAGAAATGCCCGTTATTCAGAATGGTGTACACACCTGATGAAGTTTAGCTGAGTTCTGAAAAAGCTACAGCTCTCTGAGATGAGAGCTCCAAAAAGCAAGAAAGAGTGAGAGAAGCTTCCTTGCTTGATCCAGTCTATTAGTTCTTTCATCCCTCACATAACAGAACTCACTAGAAAAATAAGAACCAACGAGAGTCCAAAGATGTGCAGGTTAGGTGGATTGGCCATGCTAAATTGACCACAGTATCTAGGGATGCGTAGGCTGAGTGGATTAATCATGGTAAATATGGTTGTGGGGATATGGTGAGGGGGCTGGATCTGTTGGGATGCTCTTCAGAGGGTAAATGCAAACTCAATGGGCTGAATGGCCTCTTTCTGCACTGTTGGGAATCTATGATGCTACAAGAGATGATTTTGAGTACCAGACAAGTTTGTCACACTACATCAGAAATGAACTTGTCACTCTACAAGCAGATGTACCTACGAAAAGACTGGGAGCAACTTCTTAAAAAATGGAAAGCATTTCCATCCAGAGCCCTTCCACTAGCTGAGACCAGATATGCTGACACACAAAGTGAGCTTTTGGCAGTTTTGTTTGGATGTGAGAGTGTTCATACCTTTGTCCATGGGAGGAACCTACCAGGGGAGAGTACCATCACCTACAAGAACAGAGCTACAAGAAAAATCAGTGAAAAACACCTGCAAGACTTCAGAAGCTAATCTTGAGGCCTCAGAGTTGAGAATTCAATCTAAAATGCAAGATGAAAGAGAAATTACATTAGCAGATGCCATGTCTCAGTTTTCCTGCCATGATAAATATGAGTTAAAAGATCTGGGTGTAAAGTTAGAGAGATATAAATCTAAAAGATAGATGTAAAGATCTAGGTATAAAGCTAATGAATGGAACACCTCTGAAACTGAGCCAAGTTAAAGGAAGATAAAAAGTTACAGAAAATCTCTCATCAGATGATGCAGGGAAGGCCTGATAATGTACAGTAAGCATAACCAAAAAAACTAAGCAGAATTGGTCATTCAAATCTGGTACTTTATAAGAAGATGGTCAGATCCACAATCACTGTACCCAAAACAATTCAGAGAGAATTTTCCCAGTGTATACAGTATATAGGGACATAAAGGCTGCATCAAAGTGGAAACGTGTGAGCTCACAGCCAGATCAATTATTTGACATCTCCAACAACAATGGAATCTACATGCATTGACTTCCAGAAGTACAGTACTACACTAGAATAAAAAAATGATAACAAAGTATTATTGAGGGCATGATGTACTGTGGGAGCCAACTTATTCAAAGAATATAAACATAATTATAACCAATTTTTGCAAGCTTGTAATTGAGCATTATCTTGCAGGTGGCTATTCCAGTACTTTCAGCTTTTGTTTGTTTCACAGGGTCCAGTTGTAACATTAATTTCACACTTAAATCAGGTAAACCTTTATTCATACAAACCAGCTAAATACCCAATCACATTTAAGGGATCTCGTATACAACAAATCAAGATAATAAAACAGCAATGATCCTTCACTTTTTATATCATTTTGCACAATCTAAATTGATATTGGAACAAACACATTAAGATGGAAGCTAAAATATAATAAGGGAATTTAATGTAATTTGTTTTAGCACAATAGAGAAATTTTAACTTGCAACAAACATCAAATTAAATTTGCAGGGTCAGTGCATTAGTTCGGCGGAAAGTTTGAAATTAATGTACCATTGAAAACTCATTTACACCTCATTCAACAAGTCATAACTTAGGGGTTACAGTGTGGAACATAGCAACAGGAGTAGGCCATTTGGCCCCTTGAGCCTAATCCATCATTCACTAAGATCCTGACTGTTCTGTGGCCTGACTTCATATACCTGCCTTTGACCCATGTCCGTTAATAGCTTTGCTTAACAACAATTTATCAATCTCATGTTTAAAATTAAAAACTGACCCTGCATCCACCACCCTTTTTATGTAGAAGTGCTGAATGATCTGAACCTAATTCTCAGACTATGCTCCCTACTTGTAGAATCCCCAACCAGTAGAAATACTTTTCTCTTTATCTACCCTGTCTTTCCTGTTATTAGCTTGAAGACTTCAATCAGATCACCCCTTAACCTTTTAAATTCCAGAGAAAACATGCCTAATTTGTGTAATCTGTCCTCATAACTTAATCCCTGAAGTCCAGGTGTCATTCTTGTAAACCTAAATTGTACTATCTCCAGGTCAATATATCCGTCCTGAGGTGTGGTGCCCAAATCTGCTCAAAATACTCCAAGTGCAGTCTAACCAGGGTTTTGTGTAACTCACTGCCTGCTGTACCTGCATGCTTGCTTTCATGTACATCAGTCAATGGAGGCAAGCATGCAGGTACAGCAGGTAGTGAAGAAGGCTAATAGCATGCTGGCCTTCATAACAAGAGGAATTGAGTATAGAAGCAAAGAGGTCCTTCTACAGCTGTACAGGGCCCTGGTGAGACCGCACCTGGAATATTGTGTGCAGTTTTGGTTTCCAAATTTGAGGAAAGGCATTCTGGCTATTGAGGGAGTGCAGTGTATGTTCACGAGGTCAATTCCCAGAATGGCAGGACTATCTTATGCTGAAAGATTGGAGCGACTGGGCTTGTATACCCTTGAATTTAGAAGGCTGAGAGGGGATCTGATTGAGACATAGAAGATTATTAAAGGGAGGCAGGAAACATGTTTCTGCTGATGGGTGAGTCCCGAACCAGAGGACACAGTTTAAAAATAAGGGGTAGGCCAATTAGAACATAGTTGAGGAGAAACTTCTTCTGGGTGTGTGGAATGCTCTGCCCCAGAAGGCTGTGGAGGCCAAAGTCTCTGGATACTTTCAAGAAAGAGTTGGATAGAGCTCTTAAGGATAGTAGAATCAAGGGTTATGAGGATAAGACAGGAACAGGATACTGATTGAGGATGATTAGCCCTGATCATAATAAATGGTGGTGCTGGCTTGAAGGGCAGAATGGCCTACTCCTGCACCTATTGTCTATTGTCTATAACATCTGCATCTTTGTACTACAGTTCTCTAAACATAAAGACTAACATTCCATTAGCTTTCTTGATTATTTTCTGCACCTGCTCATGACATTTTAAAGGTGTATGCACCTGAAGCCCCCAAGTCTCTTTTGACATCCACTGTAGTTAATTTCGTAAAATCTAGGAAGTACCCTGATCTATCATTTTTAGGTCCAAAATAGATAGCCTCAAACGTGCCTACATCACACTGTATCTGCCTCAATTTTACCCATTTACTTAGTCTAGTAATATCCCTTTGTAATTTTATGCTGTCACCTTACACTGTGTATTATGCCATCTAAGTTTGTGTCATCAGCAAATTTGGATATGTGATTTTCTATGCCATTGTCCATGTCATTAATAAATAATGTGAGTCACTGAGACCCTAACACTGAGATACCACTGGTCATATCCTGCAAATTTGGGTTCCTATTCATTATGTCTACTTTCTGTTGCCTGCCACCGAACCAATTTGCAAGCCATGCCAATCATGTGCCTTCATTTCCATGGGCTTCTTCGTTAGTTAACAGTCTCTTATGTGGGACTTTATCAATTGACTTCTGGAAGCTATATAAATAACATCCATAGACATTCCTTTGTCCACTACCTTAGTCACCTCTTCAAACAATTCAATGAGGTTTGTCAGGCACGACCTATGAATCATGAATCCATGCTGCCTCTTACTGATCAACTGAAAGTTTTCAAGGTTTTCAATTACCTCTATCTTTGATTGTATACTCCAACAATTTCCCCACCATAGATCTTCGGCTAAGTAGTTTGCATTTCCCTGGTTTTCCTCTTTCGTCCTTAAAGTGGAATGAAATGTGCAAGTATCCAATCCAGAGGGAGAACTCCTTTATCTAGGGAAGTCTAAAAATTATAGTTAGATAATCTACAAAGTGCTCCCCTACTTCCTTTAACACACTCTGATGGAAACCATCAGATCCCAGGGATGGGTCACTCTCTAATTCCATTAGTTTCTTCATTACCGATGTTCTACTTACTTTAATCTTATTCTATTCCTGATCCTGATCCACTATTAATTTCCTTGGGACTTCTGGCAGGCTATCCTCCTCCTCCACTGAAAATACTGAGGGAAAGTAATTACTCAATATGTCTGTCATTTCCCCAACTTCATTGGCATCCCCACTTTCAGATTTTACTGGGCCAGTATTGTTCCTGATCACCAGCTTTCCCTTAATGTAACAATAGAACTTCTTCTTATTGATGTTGAAGAGACCTTGGAGAGCAGGTTCATAGCTCTTTGAAAGTGGAGTTGCAGGTAGATAGGATAGTGAAGAAGGCATTTGGTATGCTTTCCTTTATTGGTCAGAGTATTGAGTACAGGAGTTGGGAGGTCATGTTGCAGCTGTGCAGGTCATTGGTTAGGCTACTGTTGGAATATTACATGCAATTCTGGTCTCCTTCCTGTTGGAAAAATGTTGTGAAACTTGAAAAGGTTCAGAAAAGATTTACAAGGATGTTGCCGGGGTTGGAGGATTTGAGCTATAAGGAGAGACTGAACAAGCTGGGGCTGTTTTCCCTGGAGCGTCGGAGGCTGAGGGGTGACATTATAGAGGTTTACATAATTATGAGGGGCATGGATAGGATAAATAGACAAAGTCTTTTCCCTGGGGTCAGGGAGTCCAGAACTAGAGGGCATAGGTTTAGGGTGAGAGGGGAAAGATATAAAAGAGACCTACGGGGCAACTTTCTCACACAGAGGGTGGTACGTGTACGGAATGAGCTGCCAGAGGAAGTGGTGGAGGCTGATACAATTGCAACATTTAAGAGGCATTTGGATGGGTATATGAATGGGAAGGGTTTGGAGGGATATGGGCTGGGTGCTGGCAGGTGGGACTAGATTGGGTTGGGATATCTGGTCAGCAAGGACAGGTTGGACCGAAGGGTCTGTTTCCATGCTGTACATCTCTATGACTCTATGTGCCTTGCAAGTTTATTTTCATAATCCCTTCTAATAGTTCTTAGAAGCTGCTTTGTGGCCCTTTGCTGGTGTTTATATCTTCCCCATTCAGCAGGATCTGTTTCATGATTTTTGTAAGCCGTTTCTTTTAATTGTATGCTGACCCCTATCTCTTTCATTCTCCTTGGTTTTTGTTTTCTGTGAAGTGCAGCTTTACCCTCATAGGGGTATGAATTGCTTTTGTATTGTGTTTTTTTAAAAACATGCTCCACTGTTCTTCAATTATTTTATCCATTAGCAGATTTTCCCACTTTACTGTGGACAGACTGTGTCTCATTTTGTGAAGGGTGCCCATGTGTAAATCTTAAATTCGAGTAGTTGATTCATGCTTTTCACTTTAAAATGTTGTGTTGAACTTGATCATGTTATGATCACCATTTGATAAATGTTCATGCAAAATTAGGTTATTAATTAAATCTGGCTTATAACTCATTACTAAATCCAATATTACTTGTCCCCTTGTTGCATCCAGCACTTATTACTAGTGGAAACTATCCTGGACACACTCCAAAAATTCACTATCGTTCTGAGAGTCTGTGTCTTCCAATCTATGCTGAAGTTAAAATCCCCATTAATACTACTGTGCTTTGCTACACATGAGTCCAATCTCTGAGTTTATACAATATAACACCAGAGCTGCTACGAGAGGTCCATAAACAGCACCTATGACAGTTTTAGATTCTCTACTATTCTTCAGTTCCACCTACTGAATACTTTCTCCTCATTATATCCTCCTTCACCCTTGAAGTAAATAGCATGGGATAAGTAGGATAAGATTGAAACCCATGTCAAATCAAGAAATTCTTAAGATTTCTATCTGCAGGGACTTCAGTACATCTGATAGAGAAACAAGGCATCACTGACAGCAATTTGTGAATTTGCAATTTTGGCTGCCCATGTGCACTGCAGTCCAGAGGGTGTTGTCAGTTTTATGGTTCAAAAGAGATTCATGTTGATGATGAAGATGTAATTGATTCCAGGATTCTGGCATCATTAAGAGAAAAGAGACCAGCCTAGAGTAATCAGATGAAGAGAGAGACCTTAGAAACCACACAAAAGAGCTGTATTTGATATCCTAATATGGGTTGTAAGATGAATCCTCATCAGTGTTCACCACAGTGTTAGATTCATCTGGTAAATTTGATGCCACCATCCTCTTTCCTGGTCAGGTTCCACCGAGCCTTTTTGATCTAATGTGGGAGAGGAATACCATGTGGTAGTGTAACAAGATGTAGTTTATTGCATGATGGCACGAATTACAAGTTACCTTGTAATTTATTGTATATTACAAGATAATAGCTATTGCTCCTGAGACTATGAGGGAGATATTGATGTTATGACATGTTCCTTGAGATCTAAAGTTCCCCCACCTCAGTCATGTGACATTATGATATTAGCCAGTGCTTCATGGACTTCTCAGCATTAATACTTTCATACCCTCACCTTTGTACAACACCACCCTCAAAATTTTTATTGGATCCTATGCTTTGCAAATATTTCAGGCCAAACCACAACAACTGCATCCTTGCTTTGACAAAGGGTCAGTTTGACTCGAAACGTCAGCTCTTTTCTCTCCTTACAGATGCTGCCAGACCTGCTGAGATTTTCCAGCATTTTCTCTTTTGGTGACAGCTGCATCCTTGGTGGCAGCATTATTTTTTCATCCATATGCACCATGAAAAACAGTTCAGCTTGGTGGCTCAGTGATTAGCACTGCTGCCTCACGGTCCCAGGTTCGATTCCAGCCTTGGGCGACTATCTGTGTGGAGTTTGCACATTCTCCCTGCGTCTGCGTGGGATTCCTCCGGGTGCTCCGGTTTCCTCCCACAGTCCAAAGATATGCAGGTTAGGTGAATTGGCCATGATAAATTGCCCATCGTGTTAGGTGCATTAGTCAGACGGAAATGGGTCTGGGTGGGTTACTCTTCGGAGGGTCGGTGTGGACTGGTTGGGCCGAAGGGCCTGTTTCCACACTGTAGGGAATATAATCTAATCATAGACAATATGACTTTCCATCAAAAATATATCGTTTTATTTTCTATATCAAGTGTAAAGTTAGTGAGATTTCCATGTACATAAACACATTATTGCCAAAACGCTAGTAATGGGGATCACCTATCTCTCTTGGAATACCTCTGGTTTTTCTTCTATTTCCTTCTATTGTATGTTGTTATACCTCATAAGCTTCTTTGTGCGAATAGCCATTTATTTTCTTGATGCTGTGTGATTATGTTTTACTTTTGCTGATTGTCTAAAAGTGGCTTATGGTCATACAGATAAAGGATTATTTTTTAATAGCTGGGCGCTGCTCTTTTCCATGAAGTTTCCTTGCTTCACAGCAGTAACACTGACTTTTACTATCGTGAGTCTGATCTACTCTCTGAAGTGGCTTCTTATGTGTCTGGTTAGGACTTTTGTGGTTTAACTGAACAGATTCTACTGTTCTCCTATCATATGATCAATCCCCTCTCAGGATTGACTTATGTTGCTTCCCAACTTTTTTTTCACTCACCATCTGAATGGTTTTCTCTAGAGTCAATTTTTTTTAAAACTGTAATTATCTTCACAAGGACTCAAGCAATTTCAGCAAAAATCCTATCTCTCAAGATTCTGACTTGAAAGCGCCACAGTCACATTTTTCCACTAATTTATGGAGATCATTGATGAAATGATCTACAAATTCCCTGAATACTGAACTCTTAAATCAGGCACTTGTTTTTTTTATTTCTTCTGAGGTAAAAGTAATTGTCAAAGGCTTGCAGAACTTTGTTAGAAGTGTTTGCTGCTTCTTTTACAACTTGGCAAGCTGTAATATAATATGTTATAGTTCCAATCAAATACAAAACATATTTACTTGTCCATTTTCTGATTTGGTATCTGTTTTGGAAGAAATTCTGTGCCTTAAGAATTATGTTCTCCAAAATGTTTAACATTTAGTTCTATCTGTCCCATCTCGGAGTTAAACTTTCCTGGCAATACCATTTCTGCTGACCTGTCTTCCTAATATGATAATTAAATTTCCTTGCTTTATAGATGTTTGATTCTGCAGTATATTAATGCTGCTACTGTGTGCTGCTGTATGGAAGCCTTTCTTCTGTTTGTGTGATCAAAATGGAAAATTCCTGCCACTTATGAGTGCAATGGAGGATTCTTGCTTGTGCAAGTAAAACGAATGATTCTCACTATTTTGTAGCTTCTCTTGATTAATTCCGCTAATTGCAGCTATAATATGATTCCTGTTCTATTAGTAGCTTTACTAAATGAATTCCACTCTTTCAGTTCCGTAAGACAAATACCGTTTTATTTTTATAGAATCTCACTGTGTGGAAACAGGCAATTTGGCCAAACAAGTCCACACCGACCTTCCAAACAGCATCCCACCCAGACCAATCCTCATATTTCTCATGGTTAATGCACTACATATCCTTGAACACAATGAGTTATTTAGCATGGTCCGTCCAGACAACCAGAACATCTTTAGACAGTGGGAGGAAACCAGGGCATCCGGCAAAAATGTACACAGGCTAGGAGACAACATCAAATCTCCACCTGAGGCTAGAATTGAACCCAGGTCCCTGGCATTGTGAGGCAATAATGCTAACCACTGAGCCACTGTGCCACCCTAGATTTCCCTAGATGATTTCCACTGTCTGGGGTGCTACTAATGTTTCATGGGTTTCTTTTCTGAATGATTTCCACTATCCGCAGTTGGAATACATTCCTTGTGCCTTTACTGCAGTTTAAAAAATTGATCTCAAATTTTCTGTGGCATCAACAGGGTCTCTTAACTTTCTTCTGGTACTAAACTTGGCCTATTTAGGCTTCTACTTCACTCTTTACTACTTTGAATTGGCTTTCTGACATGCCTAGGTTTGAGAACTTGTTTTAAATTGTTTCTGTGGCCTTTGATTTCCCTCATTATAACCATACTGTGTGATCCTGTTCCCTATTCCTGCTCGCTCTGAGCTATTTGTACTTTGTTTACTTCTAAGGTGTCCCAGCCTGTAATTTGCACCTTTTTAATAAGCTTTCATATGCCCACTAGGGATTTAAACTTAATTCACAGAAACTGTGGCTGAGTATCAACTCAGGACTACTCCTACAGATCATCAGTAACTGAACTAACCTGTAACCATCTCCAAGAAGTTTCTGGCTCTCATTGCTGCTGCGTGTCTCTTACCAGATCTGAAAAGCTTTTTTAACATCAGCTGTAGGTAGAATCTACAATGTTCTATTCTGTACAGCTGTCAAATATTCAATAGAATTGGCCTAAAGCCCAAGACAAGTATGGTGACAGCTAAGGAAATAAACTCCAGAGCCAGGATCGCAAGTAAAAATGGAATGCAAAGTGCACAGCTGAAAAGTAAAGATTTGAAAGTCAGAACAGAACAGGACCTTGGAAGACTTTGAAGATGCAGCTGAGGGAAAAAAAGGTAATTTCCAAAGATATACCAAGACAATAGAAAATCAAAAAAAAAAGGGAAAGAAGAACACTCTGGAGACTGGGAAAATACCTTAAAAGTCTTTGATTTTAGGGCTACAGAGCAGGAAGATTCTGAAGTGCAAGAATAAATGTTGCCAGGGTTGGAGGGTTTGAACTACAGAGAGAGGCTGAATAGGCTGGGGCTGTTTTCTCAGGAGCATCGGAGGCTGAGGGGTGACTTTATAGAGGTTTATAAAATCATGAGGGGTATGGATAGGATAAATAGACAAGGTCTGTGTTGGGGGAGGCCTGAACTAGAGGGCATAGGTTAAGGGTGAGAGGGGAAAGATTGAAAAGGGACCTAAGGGGCAGCTTTTTCATGCAGAGGGTGGTGTGTGTATGGAATGAGCTGCCAGAGGAAGTGGTGGAGGCTGGTACAATTTCAACATTTAAGAGGCATCTGGATGGGTATATGAATAAGAAGGATTTAGAGGGATATGGGCCAAATGCAACAAATAGGACTAGGTTAGGTTAGGATATCTGGTCAGCATGAATGAGTTGGACTGAAGGGTCTAGTTTCATTCTATACGTCTCTATGAGTCTGACTCTAAAAGGAATCACAGAAGACTTTGAATCTCATCCATGAGCTGGAGAGTAAAATCTCAGATCAGAACATTTCAATAGTAAGAAGGAAGAACACAAGTAAGTCAGGTACAATAGTTTCCAAGATGACGGATGCAGTAGAGATCTTGCCATGACCTGAAGAATTTGATAAAGTAGAAACACTTTAAGAAAACCAGAAGTAGGAGCTCAGGAAACAGTCCTTTCAGTGCTAAAGAATAGCTTCAGGCTGACACATGCAGTAACAGCATAATCAAGGCAGCACATTTATAACAATCTGTATGTGCAATTGCTGATTCTGTTAAAGAGATTGGACATAGACATTTCAGGTCAACACAGATCATAAGCCTTTGGTAGTATGACTAGGATCAAAAGAAATCTCAAAAATGCCTCTACACAGTCACAGATTCAGATTTTGGAATAGCGTGTAATCCAGGCAAGAGTCGAGAGTGTGGTGCTGGAAAAGAACACCAGGTCAAGCAGTATCCAAGGAGCAGGAGAATCGATGAAGGGCTTATGCCTGAAACATCGATTCCTCTGCTCTTCAGATGCTACCTGACCTGCTGTGCCTTTCCAGCACCACACTCTCGATTCTGATCTCCAGTATCTGCACTCCTCACTTTCTCCCTGTAATCCAGGCAAGACACAACTAATGACAGTTACCCTCTCAAGAACAATAGTGGATTGAGCAGAAAGTGTTTCTCTTATTCTTGTAGAAGTAGAATCTTATTCTCTGGCTGTAACCAACAATTCACTGACAACTGAGGGAGAACCCAGACAAATTTGTGCAACCAGAAACCTGACAAAGGGTGCACACATACAACTTAAGCGTGGTTGAAATATCATTCAACAGACCAAGTGCTGAAAAGTTACTACATGCAGAAACAACACTTGACAATAGTTTAAGATATATTGGTGTGCCACTATAAAGTTGTTGCACCAAAGTCAATATGACCAGAAATCTTACACAAATTTCACAGGAGCCATCAAGGTATCATTGAAATGAAGAGCAATAATACAATAGTAAATGTGGGTAACTGGACATCTCAAAAGGCATACAGGATTACATTTGGTCATGCCAGACTTTTGTCATGAGGCTGCAGAGCCAACGATTTTATCAAGATCTCTGGAAAGTATATGTGAAAGGATAGTGATGCATATGTTTGATTTTGGAGGGAAGATTTATTTAGTCTCAGTCAATTATTATTGAAGATGAATTTAAATGTCTAGTCACAGCAAACTCAGTGGTCAGAGCTCTGGAAAGTACCTTTGTGATGCACAGGTACTGAAAGAATTGATAGTGGACAATGGATCTCAATTTGTGAGGAGGCAGGCACCAGCCAGGTGGCAAGTTCTCCACTCTATTCTCAATTGAATGGCAAGGTGGAAAGAATGGTCAAAACTGTAAGCTCTCTGCTGCACAAGAATCCAGACTGAGAATGAATTCAGCTCAGTTACAGAAGAACACAATTAATAATGTTAAAAATCATTATTAGGCAACTAGTTACATGATGAAGGAGCAGTGCTCCGAAAACTCGTGCTTCCAAATAAACATGTTGGACTAAGACCTGGTGTTGTGTGATTTTTAATTTTGTACACTCCAGTCCAAACCGGCACCTCCACATCATAAATAATAATGGGTGCTCACCATAGAATTATTAATGGCATTAGAACCCCCTCTGATATTTCATTATTTTTATTCTTTTATCAGTTTTGAATTGTGAGCTGGAAATGACTTATGGGCTTTGGGACAGCAAATGCTAAAAAGAAAAGACAAAACAGGCTTTGTTTGTTTGTGAGGCTAAGCCTGGAGGCTAATAACAGACTGAGTCTTGATTTAAGCATCTCTAAAAGATACAGTGAGCCCAGGAAGAGCATGGTGTTTAAATGGAAAGCTGAAATTGCCAAATAGTGAGATCAGTACCTGGGAATTGGTTCTAGCAAGCCTGAAAGCGACCCTATGTTCAAGCAGATGTCAGTTGAATGGTAATTGAGGCCTTGGAAGACGTTGATAGGTTTATCAAGGCAGAATCAGAATTAAAGTTACTTTTTTGGAACAGTGTTTTCAGTCAGAGGCAATGGTTCTGGTCTGCTGCTGAGACAGCATGAAGATTTGAAAGCTTTCTCCCTAACCTGATACATTCGCTTCCAGAAGCCCAAAGGGTAGAAAGTTGCATTTGAAGTATTGCTGCCTTTGCCTGGCTGAACTGAGAAGGTGATCCTGGTCAATATTTCAGAAAAACAGCCAAGGAGTCCACAGTTATGCCTGTAAACAATGCAATGTGAAAGCCATTTAAGTAATCTGGCCAGATTTGTTTCTTTCCCTTTCATTTATCTTTTAACTGTGTTGGTTTGTCTGTCTGTCTGTCTGTCATTTGTGTGAAAGGGAGCCGAAAACAAATGTTTTGGGTTTAAAGCACAGTCATTAATCAGCTTATCATGTTATTTAATTTCCTTTCTGCTGAAGTTATTGTTTATTTAATAAATTATTAAATATATTGTTTAAGGTACAAAACTAGTGTCTGGAAATTAATTATTCACAAAGTCTGAGATTGCTTACTTAAAAGTCTGGTTAGGAACCGTTGGAGTGACCATTTTGTGTGTAGTTGTATTGTATAACACTGTAGTTTTATTGTGTTGTGATTACAGTGACGGAAAGGCTGATTTGGTTCAGCTTTCTGTCTGTGCTATTACAATGGGAAGGAGGTTGAAAACAGTTTTACAGATTTAGACCACAACTTCACGCCAAACATATCCTCAAATGCCACATGAAAATAAAACAACTGGAGAAAATCCACAACAAAAAGCAGCAGGTATAGTGTATCTCCAGTGACAGCACAAATACTCTGATAGCCTGGACGCCAGGACAGAAAGTCAGGTTGAGGAACAGAAAGTCAGAAGTCATGGTCATTAGACAAACTAATCAACTGAGATTTCATATTGTCAAAACACCTGAACAGCCACTGGTCTTTTAGTTGAGCTAAGAAGTGAGACTGAGTATGATTATCACAGGATGTGGATATGAATCCCTGTTACTTCATCATATGTTGTACAGAATGGTACGGTGCCATGGTGGCTCAGTGGTGAGCACTGCTAACCTGGGTTTGACTCCAGCCTCGGGCGACTGTCTGTGTGGAGTTTGCACGTTCTCCCAGGTACTCTGGTTTCCTCCCACAATCCAAGGATGTGCAGGTGAGGTGAATTGGCTTAGCTAAATTGCCCATAGTATTCAGGGATGTGTAGGTTATGTGCATTAGTCACGGGTAAATGTAGAGTAATGGGGTATGGGTTTGGGTGGGATACTCTTTGGAGGGTCGGTATGGACTTGTTGGGCTGAAGGGCCTGTTTCCATACTTTTGGGATTCTAATTCTAATTCTAATTCCTAATGTGATCCAAACTCACTATCTTAGTTCTGAACGCAAGCAAACCAGATTGAAATATCCAGACTGGATTCCACATCATCTCAACCTGTGAAATTTAGACATTGTAGGGGCAGTGAGGTTGTTGTAGTGGTAATAACAGTGATAATGCTAATAACAATATGAAAATGACTTTAATGAGTACAAAGGCTGTAAGTAAGTAAAAGTAAACTACTAAAATTGTGTAGACAAGTTAGAGAGAAACTTGCAAAGAGATGTGGTGTTATGAAATTCATTTCAATTATGGTGATATATCTGATTAGAAGACTCTGACATCAATTAGGGAGCAGACATTAGTATAGAGTGAACATGTTAGGAGTGAGTTCTTAGACACCACTCTGGAGAGCTGTGTTTAATAACTTTCTATGCACAGATAACAAGAAAAGAATATTGCAGTGCCTCAACAGTTGCAGACTGAAGAGATAAGGAACAAGCAGCCTTCAACAGCATATGGGCAAAATCCCACAGCCGAGGATACTTCATAGTAGTATCTCAATACACAGATAGCACATAATGAATAATAAAGGTTTAAAATAAAAGATAAAGCACGTTTCATCATTAGTACTTACTACTAAAGCAGGCCTTTGGGATTGGAATTGGAAGATTTAAATACAATTGCACAACTATTAAAATGCCCAGAACTGTCCCGAAGCCATATTTGAACCAGAAATAAAGCGCTCTAACAACTTCTACAGAAGGCTCAGTGCTAACAGATGGCATTATTCCTCTGGTGATTCCAACAATTAGTATTAATTCTCAAATACATTGTGCAAGGGCTTACTGCTATTAACAGATGTGAAGGATTCACAGAGGATGTTTCCATCACTATACAGTTTCCTGCCTTAGTTTCAGGATGACTGAGAGGAGAAGTTTTTCTTTTTTATAAAAGAGAGTTTGTTCCCAAATTCAGAGCCTTCTGACCTGAAACTTTGATTTACTTGCTTTATAAAAGAAGATGGCTAGGATAATTCTGCTTAAATTGTGAGCGAGGTCACTTTGGGTAATGCACCTTATGCCTTGGTTAAAATATGATTAATTGATGCAAAGACTTGGGATCTAATCATGTTATTAAAGGACATTCTGTCTACTGAAACATTGTCTCAAGTATTGTTTTGCTTGCTGCTCTGCTTGATTATGTCCTTAACGTGCAAGCATTTTTGATCAGTTGAAATGATTACTTTCAACAGAATATTGAAGGTTCATAAACTCTTTTGTTTCAAAAATTGTAATTGAGAGGTAATTTTATTAAGACATACAAGATTCCATAGGGGCTTAATTGATAGACACCGATTAATGTTTTCCTCTGGTTAGAGAATCTAGAGCGTGGGGGCACAGTTTCAGGATAAAGGACTGATAATTTAAGGCTACGATGAGGAGGCATTTCCTTCCTGGAATTCTTCACTCTGTCCCAGAAGGACGTGGATACTCCATTGTTGAGAATACTTAAGTCCAAGATAGGCAGATTTTTGGTTTCTCAGAGAAGAAAGGATGAAGACAGCAGGCAAGAAATGGAATTAAGGGGAAAGATCACTTTTGATCATACTAAATGTGGAGAAGATTTGAGGGTCTGCATAGTCTATTCCTGCTGCTAATTCTTACGTGATAAAAATTGTTATTTTTATGACTTTTTTTGTACTGATTTTCTGATTTCCTTTCCTTGTCCGTTGGATATTGGTTTTCTAAGATTTTGGTTTAGGGATTGTCTCCTTGCAGTGTGCAGTCAGGCAATAGATCAAAGTGATGACCTGCTTGCACTAAATATCAGAAGAAGTCATATATCTTTTCAGGTTATGTTAACAAGTTTATTAGATCCCAAGATCTATGGTGGATCTTCTTTTTTTTTGGTTCCTTCTAGTATGTATTTTCTTCAAGTGTGGGATTGATTGAGCTTTGAAAAGTTCATTTTATTTCCTCACTTTTAAAAATGTTATGCTGACATTTTTGCCAATTGCTTCTATATTATGGTCATTAAGAGAGGTACTTTGTAAAAAAACAAGATGACTTGGCACCAGGGAAAATCCCGTATTGCTCTTTTTAGAGAAGGTCCCTTGCATTAAGTGCCAATCAGCCACTTAACGGGGCAGCAGCAGGCCACCTCATGTATCAAAGACCCCAGGGCATAGGTCTGTTTGGCTGAGAGCTGCCTGCTAATCAGAGGCCAGCAATTCTATGTTGATTAGTGCCATCAGGGAAATGGTGGCTGCTGCCAATACTTACACTTCTCTGAGGGCTAGGTTCACCATGAACACAGTTGCAGGTGAGTGATAGCAGGAGGCATCTCAGGTAAGGGTTTGCAGCAAGGTCAAGGGGCTGGCTGTCAATGGGCCCTTCCTTCCTGATGCTGTTTCCCTTGATCGTGGAGAATCCTCTCCGCGCTGGATGATTACTACCAAATGGCGGGATAAAGCCCTTAAGTAGCCATTAATTGCCCATTTAATGCCCAAGTTGGGATGGAGCAGGAGGTCCATCCAGGAGATCAGTGCATTGGTGTGAAGGCAGCAGAGACCAAGCCTGCCACCTGTCCTTATTAAATGCCCTTCCATGACCAAACTTGCTGTGGGAGAGTCATTAATTTCTATGTATGAATCATTCATTAATTTTGAAATTTCATTCTGTAAATAGTGATGAATATAACAGATCAATGCATTAATTAAGTGAATGTGTGGTAGCCCAGGAGATGGTAACTTAATCTCAGTATTTTCTATCATTGTATCAACTGAAATCAGATAACACAAACAGACAATAACATAAATAAATATGTAATTGCCTTTTCTTAAAGAACCGGAGAAATTTAGCAAATTATGCAACTCTGAAAGGAACTGGTTTTTCAATCATTGTCACTCGTTGAGCATCTTGGTGGGAGAAAGTGTAAATATTTAGTTGTTACTAAGTTAGCCTGTTTTTTTAACAATGTCAAATAAACACAGCCAAGAATATACTGTCAAAATATAATTGTATGTATCTCAATTGTTAACCTGTAAAATTACATCCTTTTAAAACCATGTCTAAAACATACATTTTTTTTCTCTCTATTTAAGATGGACAGACAATTATCCATGAGCTCTAATATTATGGGAATGCCAGGCCCTTCTCTAAATAATCAGTGCACTCCTCCTCAAGTCCAACAAATGCATTCAGAAGCCAAAATGGTAAGAAAAGCAAAACATTCTTTGTCTGCATGAGTGTGCATGGGGGTGGAAGGGTGTGGAATTATCTGTAATTTCCATGAACCTCATGGTTTTAAATACATTCCAACTCCCTGTAAAGTTTAATGTATTACACAGTTTCTGGATTTTTTTTTAAGAAGTTTAAATCACAAATAGAGAATGTGTTGCTAGTGGTTCTCGAACAGCTTGTTTATTATGGCCCCTGGAGCTCATTGAGTAATTTTTGTCTTTGATAGTAATGGTGAAACTTTAGATGTGTTGTAATAGTATTGTTCAGCTCTCAGGAATGTTATAATGAATCAGAATTATCCATAATGGGTGTTGCTTTATACTATTCTACATGAGCTTGTTTAGTATGGTTGCTTAATATCTGACTTGATAATAATGAGTGATTTCTGAATTTGCTGCTTAAGGAATATGGATAAGATATTAGTTAACTTAGTTATTAAATCATCCAAACAGATTCCAGTCCTTTGATTTAACTTGGGCTGAGTGACTTTTTCAGATTTTTGGCTTTGATACTTAAGCTTTCCATAGTACTTAAAAATTGATTGTGATTTCAGCAAATTTTATTTGATTTATGGTCTAAGCTGAATCCAAGTATTGATTGATTCCTTGCTACTGCACATCCTTGTTAGCGTTACTCACAAAGAAATGAAAGAATATAACTATATGAATATGTTATTCAATTACAAAACATTGTTTGGAAGATTGCAGTATTTGTGTATCTTTATGTATGCTCCAGCTCAATGCAGTACATACTTTTACAAGGTGTAGATGTTCTTAATTACATGTAGCTGATGGCATTTCCACAGTAGCTTATTACTACAGACCTGTTTTTGATGCTTGTAGGTAACAGTTAATTTGTTTGAGCCCTGAAATTTACAGGGACAGAACTGGAGAAAGCTTTTATTCAGGAGAAATTTGCAATACAGTACAGGAATTTATCAATTTTTAACCTGCCCAGTCACATTAACAAGTTAACCAGGTGGGAAGGCCACACTCAGAAAGTTTGCATTTGATCAGGTTAAGTTAGATGGGAGGAAGGATCAAAAGAGATTGTGGAGTAGCAGGTGTGTTTGTTTCTGTGCATTGAGGGAGTGGGGAGCGTAGACTGGGAAGAGAGATCAGATGAGATCGTGAGATACAAGTTGAAAAGTGGCAGCAGTCAGGATTGATCAGGCATAGTTTCTGGATTGGAGACTGTAATAGGAAGCTAGGCACAACAGAAAATTTACTTACGGGGCTAGGCAGACACTCTTGCTCCTCCTAACTCACCAGGATTCTCTGAAAAAGCACTTAACTGCTTGATCCACTGGCCTGATTTCCTAAGCCTTGGGAAACCCAGCTCACAACAACTTAATTTAAATCAAGTTCCTAACTGTACTGCCCGAGCTGATTTACATATAAAAATGAGATATCCAGCTTCTCAAGAACAGGACACCAGCTTGTGACAATACAGATGCGTGCACATGTAACAGTTTCAATCAGATAAACTAATGTTATATTTGAAAGTTGCGTTGTGCCTCTCAGAGCCATTAATTTTTAAAACTCCCTCCCCTCCCCCAAATGTCTTTGATCTCCTTATGAACATAATGGAGCAGATTTTAACTATTGGACAGTTAGTGCAATTGGTATATTATCCATGTTTTGAAGCCTGGGCCTCATTTAGTAGAAGTGCAGTGTCGAGGCATGGAATGGGAATCTTGGTGCAACTCACTGCAAATAATCCAACAGTCTGTTGGCTGCCTTGCTGGATCTGGTGGAGGTGTGATCATGCAAGGCCGAGGGCAGCGGATGTCCAGATTATTGTTATGTGGCTTGAAGGCACACTCCTGCTTTTAATTTTAAAGTAATCTTTCTGAGGCCTCTGCAATCTGCAAATCTGGCCAAAGCACGAAAGCTGTTCCCTCTGTGTAATTGAGCCTGAAAATAGCAACCAGAGTCCTATGTATGTGATGTAGGCCCTGACTCACATATTAAAGGAGTCTACTACCTAAAACAGCAGCCCTTTTCAGGATGGCAGCAACAGCATTGTTATGGTTAGTAGATAATAAATGCTTCACAGCTATTTTAATGCTGCTTCTGTAGTACATTTTGAAATCACCAGTAATGAATCCACAGCTGCAACTGATACTCTCCAGGATATCTCAGCACCCTGTGGTCGAATCCATGGTTGGGCCACCATCAATAGAAGAGCTACAAAAACAATCAAACGGATGAAAAACAACAAAACATGTAGCCCTGATGTATCCCAACTGAACTCTTTAAAGATTTTGGATCTTTGTTCACTTTGAGGCTCCATGCACTTGACCTGTGAATTGGGATGGAGAAAGAGTTATCTGCAACCCACCTGATTTGAGGAATGCAACAGTTAGTAACTGTCTTCAATTAGGAAGATAAATCATATTGTGCAAACTATCAGACTATGCCCCTATTGTCTGTAGCAGGGAAACTCCTGATACGCTATCATCCACTTCCTATGGCTGAGGAAGTCCTTCTAGAAACATAGTACACTTCCGACTTTGCAGAGGATCCTCTCACAATCCAAGAATGCAAGTGGGTTGATGGCATTCATCAACCCAACCAAACATTTCATTCAGTAATTTGCAAAGCTCTTTGGACTGATCTCCAGAGATTTGGAAACTTCATCACCATCCTGCAAATTCTTCCAAAGGATACGACTGCAAGTGCCTTGAGTGGAAGATATTAATCAAATGCCTTCAAAGTCAATGCAAGGGTCAAGCAAGTCTATATGAGAGCTGCAACACTATTTCCAAGTGGCCATTTACTTCAAAGATCAAATGGCCCTTGATGTGAATATTAAATACTACTTAGATGGAAAACTCTTTACTCCCAGTTGCCTTTATGCCAAGATTATACACACCACCATAGATCCACGTGACCGGCAGCACATGGATGACTGTAATGTCATTGCCCACTTTGCACCAGATTTGTAAGTCATTCTCAATCTCTTCAATTCAAATACTTTCTTTGTTAGTCAGAGTATTGAGTACAGGAGTTGGGAGGTCAAGTTGCAGCTGTACAGGATATTGCTCAGGCCACTTTTGGAATATTGCGTGCAATTCTGGTCTCCTTCCTATTGGAAGGATGCGTTAAAACTTGAAAGGGTTCATAAATTCAACCCTGACTGACTTTGGGAATATTAGACAAATGAACGACTTCCGCATCCAGGCATTAAGTGTCTTTCCACTTACCTGCTGGATCCACTTTACCTGATTCACCGGTCTTTTGATTTCTCCACCCAAACCTTTCAGCTTGCCACTTCTCACCCCTCCTGTTTAACTGTTCTGACCTCTGCTCTGCTCTGGGTCCTTGTTTGACACCTTCCCTGACCTCAGACCTCCCTTCAGATATGCACCATTATCTACCTTTGAACTTGGCCTCTGATTGTACCTCTGGCTCCGATCTTTCCTTCCTATGATACAACTCCCATTTCCCTCCAGCCTTTTTGACCCTTAGCTCAACCCCCCCATTTCTTCACTTTGCCCCAAGCTATGGTCTGCTCAACAACCAGCTAGCCCCTCAGTCTAGCCTGGTGTGACTGTGAAATAGGGTTAAAATGGTAACTGCATATTTTAAAACTTAACCCATGCTTCTAAGTTTCCCGATCACAAATTTTCTCCCCTACCATTCTGTCTTAGCCTCTGAAAGAATGTCAAGGTCATTGTCTGAGGAACAAATAAGATATGTTTCAGTGATGCAAAATGTTTTACATAAATATCATCTTTCATTTTAAATGATAGGGACACAGTTGCCGCAGTTGCCAAGTGATCCTATGAATTTCTGGAGTAGTTTCTCTATTATTCATTGATGACCATCGGGGCTGACCAAGATGTGGGAAGTCCCTGCACTGGGAGTTTTGTTTCCCTTGTTCATTCAAAGTATGATGTGAGACTGGAGACTGATACACCAAGTAGTGGGGTGAGATTGGAAGAATTTTTTTTTAAGGTTGGCTTGGGTTCCCTATACCAGAGTACGATGAACTGAAGGGAGGATTTAGGTAACTCCACAATGGCTGGCAGGCATGGAGGTTGGATGTACCTTAGATGCCTTCCAGTGGCTTCACAATCTGTGATGGGGCAAATGTTAAAGTACATTGTGAATTTTGGGCTTAGGCAACACGCTTGTCTCATAATCTTTGGGAGAATATTCCTTTTTTTGTAAAGTAAACACAAAAGTTGTGCAAAGCTCAATAAATAATAATAATACATTGTGTTTTGAATTATCAAGTAAGCATTAAAATATCAAATTTAATTTTGACTTTACTTTCCTTTTCTGCTCAACATTGAAGCAGTTGTTTTCATTTTAAATGATAGTTTGCGATAATCATCTTAGATGGGGAGGGGTTTCCTACCAGGTGAAACCCCCCATATTTCCTCTCCGTCATGTCCCAACTCAACCTTGTCCACCAATATACCAGACAAAACCTTGGACTTCATCCAGGCTCCATCCATCAGTATCTGTTTCTAAGGAATTGTTGCAATTCCAGTGCAGCCAGCATTTGTGTTGGTGCATCTGGATAGGACAGCAGCCAGTGTTTGATGAACTGGCAACTTTCAGAAAGGCTGGACCTTCTCTTTGAAATGGCTGCATGTCAATTGGCTAAGAGTGGAAAAATGCTCTTTTCCCTCTATGGGCGTGGAGAGGCACCAGAAATGGAAAATGATAAAATTTTTAAAAATGGAAATGTCACTAATATTGAAATCATTGTACAGGAAGCAAAGTAAAGAGTGTCTCATGCAAATGGAATTAAGCACAAGAAGTATGTCAAAAATATTTTGAACATTTGCAACATCAGCGTTCATAGGAAGAAAGACTGCATTTCTGTGAAATTTTTGTTGGGGGGGGGGGGTGTCCTGGGAAGTTGTTTGGCTGTTAAATGTTAGTTAATCATGACAAACATAGCTTAGGTTTTTCAATAACCTTCAATGCTATGATACAGTCCTCATTCTTGCTGTTTCAATGATTTCTGATTAGATTCCACTGCAACAGCACAGCAAGTGGAGGAGCATGGTATTGCTGACAACAACTTCCAGATTTCTGCTGAAAACTGTGCAAGTGCAGACACCAGGAGTTATTGTCCGTTTCACCCTGTGACAACAGTTTACGCTGCTGCCTAACTGCTAGTGTAGCAAAATCTGAGCTGTGGTTCATTTTTCAGAATAATATTGGTGGAAGATTTTTTTTCAAAAAGTTTGTTTTGAAAGCACAAAAAGGAAATACCTGCAGAAATGTCATTGTATGTTGTTTTTTAATGTAACACCTTAGTCAAAATAGGTAATTAATATTTTGCAACTTCATGCCTCCAAATCACATTGTATCTGCTTGCATTCTAATAAGCTGAGGTACAGGACTCAAACTTATAGTTACCTCATTAAAGCTAATGAGACTGCCCTCAACATCACAGTAATACAGCATTGCCACAACTAAGTTTCCTATAAATTTGCCTTTGCAAAATTTCTCAGAGCTTAATTTGTTTTGAAAAAAGCCATTTGCAAGGTAGATGTTTATTGGATTTTTAAATATCGGCCAAAATGGCACCAGCACATGTGCAGGAATGGCCCATGATGTCAACTGGCCTCAACTGGTTGTGGGAAATGCTACTGATGTCACCAGGCTGGGGATAAGGAGACTGGAAGTGAGGTAGAGGAGGAGACTGGGGCTGATGAAGGAGAGATTCCCCTCTCCGGCATTGTTGGAGAAGAAGAACCATTGTTCCTTCAACACTATCGTGCCACATGGCCCTCTCCAGCTGCCATGCTGCTAGGGCAGAGGCCCTTTCTAGATCCAAGAGGCTGTTCTCGGGAGCCAGACTGCAGTGTTTCACCCACACCTGCTACTCCACCTCTCAGTTACTTTTGAAGAAGAAGTGATGGATGTGCGGAAAGAACCATGATTCGAATGCTCCTGTCAGAGATTCTTGTGTATGTATCACTTACAGGGTTTTGGTGTGCCTGCACAGTAAATTCTTGTCATGTGGGTAGTGCACAGTTATAGTGTTTATGTACACTTCCATCATTTACATCAACTCTCTCGTGTATGTGTTCTCCTTACAGCACCTGGAGGTGATGTTCAAATGATTCACAGCCTTTCACTTAGGGAATATAGGACTGAGGAACAGGAATAGACCATTTGGCCTCAGAGCCTGCCACCAAGTCAGCCTTTACTATCACGTGGAGAGTCATAGAGTGAGACAGCATGGGAACAAACCCTTCAGTCCAACTCCTCCATACCGACCATTCATCTAAACTAACTAGTCCCACCTGCCTCCATTTAACCCATATCCCTCCAAACCTTTTCCATTCATGTAATAACCCAAAGGTTTTTTAAATGTTGTAACATTGCATTCACCATTTCCTCTGGCCATTGACTGCACACACTAATCTGTTTCGTTTGTAAAATAGTTGTCCCTCGTGTCCTTTTTAAATCTTTTTCCTCTCACCGTAGAAGTATGCTCCCTAGTTTTGAACTCCCCCACAATAGAGAAAAGACCCTTGCTGATCCAGCATTCCCAGAGCCACCTCTTAGAATGAACAGAACCTCTTACACTCGAGTTTTTTTTCTTTATTCAATTTCCACCACCAGAAAGAAAGGGAACACCCGAGTGGCCAGTGACAAGCACTGCCCTTCACATCAAAGGGCAATGCTGTGTGATCAAACAGTGAAGGGGAGGGCAGGGATTAAATCAAAATAGAGTTGGAGGGGGAAATAATGCACTCCACTCCCTGCGGCGCCCACCTCTCCCTGAACAACTCCAGGGTGTTGGTGGACACCGCGTGCTCCTTCTCCAAGGACACCCGGGCTCTAACGTAACCCTGGAAGAGGGGCAGGCAGTCGGCCCTAAAGACCCCCTCCACGGCCCACTGCCTGGACCTGTTGATGGCCAGTTTAGCCAGGCCCAGGAGCAGACCCACGAGGAGGTCTTCAGACCTGCCCTCCCTCCTCCATACCGGGTGCCCGAAGATCAGGAGCGTGGGACTGAAGTGCAGCCAAAAGCAGAGGTGGTGGTTTTTAAGAAAATCAAAACGGGAGTGCAAATGCCCACACCCAATATATACATGGTCCACAGAACAAGCAGTTGGGCTGGGAGTCTGTGAACCACCACAATCTGCGGTTGCAGGGGACTGCTGCGTGCAGCACCCTCCACCCCAGATCCCCAAGAGAAAGGGGGAGGATTCCCGTGTAGAGAGCCCTCCACTGGGGATCCCCACCGCCCGGTGGCAAGTGGGCTCGCCAAGGCGTGTCCGGACGGTGGATGACGGAGAAGAGGTGGACGGTGTGCAGCAGCAGTCGATACAGGGCCTTCCTTTTTATGTCCCTGAAAGGGAACAAAATTAAAATTCTGGAGGCGGCTCAGGTTGTGGGGCGCAGGCTCCCGCGGGAAGTACGGGACCTTGGGGCCAATGTGAAATTCCGTCCGGGCCGGGGTGAGCGCGGACGGGATCCCACCGCACACCTGAGCGTCCTCCAACTGGTGCACAACGTCGGCTCCGAGCACCGCCGTTTTAAGGCGTCGGATGGCGGTGGCCACGTACCGGACGTCTACCGCTGCCCTGCTCGCTATGTCCTGCGGCAGCGTCCAGCCCAGGCCCCCGGCACCCAGCACGTCCCCGACCCTGGTCGCCCTCGCCGCCACGGCCCTCCCCTCCGACAGCCACTCGAACCCGCGAGTACGGAGGTGCGGATTCCTGAGCAACGGCTCCCTGACGACAGCCGCTACTCCAGCCGGAGAGTAGGCGCAGCGCAATTCGACCATGTTCCAGACAGTGATCAGGTCCTGGTAAAAGACAGGCAGCGTCTTAAGGGTGACCTCCAAACTGTCACGGTTGAGGTAGTTGAGGTTACACACCTGGTGGAAAAAATACGTCGCCAGGGCGCACCACCTAGGAGGAAGCTTGACGTAAAGGTATCGCTGCAAGGTCTGAAGGCGGAACGTCGCGACCTGGGTGCGGACGCACACCAGCGACTGACCGCCCTCCTCGATAGGGAGACTCAGAACCTGCGCAACGACCCAGTGCATCTTTTTGTCCCAGAAGAAGTCGACCAACGTTCTCTGGATGTCAGCGACAAAGCCATGAGGAGGGACCAAAGTGACCAGCCGGTACCACAGCATGGCGGCCATACACTCAAGTTTATATCTTTTAGCCTGGGCTCCCTGATTGGACCAGATTAACAGCCCCAATCATGGAATTCATATTCTATAACATCCACTTGGCTGACCTTGTCACAGGTTGAAAGGTTTGGTGCTGGAAAAGCACAGCAGGTGAGGCAACATCGAAGGAGCAGGTGAATTGACATTTCAGACATAAGCCCTTCGTCTGGAGTGACCTTGTTGCAGTCACTCCACCTACTTCCTGATTTCTCCATAACATCTGAGATCATTGTTTATCAAAAGTCTATTGAACTCATCCTTGAGTAAATTCAGTGACCCACCTCTATTTCTTTCCATGGAAAAGAATTCAATGGAGTAACAACCATCTGAGAAAAAAGAAATTTGTTATCACCATCTTAAAATGAATCCTTCTTATTCTTAAATTATGTCTGCTAGTCCTTACCACTCTCTCAAGAAGAAGCATCTCCTCAGTATCCACTCTGACAAGTCCCCTCTTGTACATTTCAGCTCTCATTTCTCTAACCTCCAATGGGTAATGGTCCAATCTGTTCCACTTTTCTTCATGAGACATGTTCCTCAGCCCAGGAATGATTTAATGAACCTTTTCTGAACTGCTTTTCATATAATTGTATCTCCTTCCAGATAATTAGAGACCAAAACTGTTCACTATGGTCCAGAAGTGTTTATTAATTTAAACAACATCGGAACAGATGTTCTGAACCAAAATCCACATCAACTGGTGAAATGCTGATTTGACTTTGTTGTGGAATAAAGCTATGTCCTGGTTGAGGATTTGGCTTCTCAATGACCAATCTCTTTGATCCGTGGCACTGTAAGTGAGATAAATTATCAAGCTCACAATGCAGTACAATTGTCTTTTCACTGCTGCTCATAACGTATGTTCCAACCTGACAGCCTACCTACAAAAACATTCAGGCTCCTTCCTAGGAAAGTACATATCTGTCATTATATTTTAATCAATCTGTTTGGATGTGCTACAACTCACATCTGTGGTCACTTCATCCTGAGGTGGGACTCAAACTTTCTGACCTAAAGGTAAGGCATTACTGTTCTGCTGCAAGACTTCACTTTTCTGCTAGTTATAAGTGAACTCTAATACCAATTGACAGCAGAAGGATTTTGTTTGCATCATGCTGATACAAACTGTATCTACACCAGCCAAGTAAACAAGCTATAAGCGCTGCAATGAGGATTACCAGCAAATTAACAACTAGGAACCTGTTTACTCCAGGCCCCCTCTATTACCAAATCCCTGTCTGCAATCAATTATACTCTTTAGGGAGCTCATCGTCCCAGCATCTGTACATGGAGAACACATGTCTGCAAGCTAAGAATATTTAAATATATTGAAAATAAACCTCTGTCTCATTATAGTCATCAGATTTCAGCTAGTATATACAAGTGGTGCACCCAAGCTAATTCTGCCTGCCTGTGGGAATCCATGTAACTACAATATGGAATTTCCTGACTACAGATGCCCAGGATTAACTAACTGCATAATTTGGTAATAATGTTCACTGTGCTAACCGGGAATTGAAACGCAAGTACTAGTGCATTTGTTTTTGCTGTATTTATCTGTTGTAAAAATTCTAAGGCACGGTTTATGTTCTGAATTGCAAAGTACTTGTAGCAATAAGTACTTTTCAGTTCTCCCACCAATGACCTTTACTAAGATTAAATATGGTACAAAACTTGTCAGGAGCAGTATTTATAAAATTATATTAACTTATTATGTTCTATATCTTGTGAATTCATTTCTAGTGTGGGGATCCTCTGCATCCCAAAATAAATAAATTTTATTTAAGTCTTCATTTTGCAAATTCACAGTAGGAGAAAAAACGAGTTTTTTTATTAACTGGTCCTGGTTATATGGTTTTCATTTTTACACTTGGATTAAGATGGGCTTCCACCCATCTTAAGTAATATGCTGAGTTTACCATCTGGAGTGCAGTTTACAATGAAAAATATGCCAATCGTAGTTTGTTTTAGGTGTATACGTCAGAAAAGTGATCTATCAACTGTTTAGGTAGCTAATTCACTGTGCAGTATCTGCTATGGTGATATTCTCACCTTCACTGACTGGCATTGTTACTTTTCACAGAATGTGGATGCTACTGAGCAATCCAGGATTTATTGTCTATTCCTAATTTCCTTAAGAAGGTTGTGGTGAGCTTTCTTAATGAATTACCGCAGTTTATGGTTGCAGGTACTCACAATGTTGTTTGGAAGGGAGTGCTAGTATTTTGACCTAATGACACTGAAGGAATGGCAATACATTTCGTAGTGTAGAAAGCGGATGGCTTGGAGAAGAAGTTGCAGGTGACAGTATTCTCATGCAGCCCTTGTTGTACCAGGCAGGAGAGGTTACAGCTTTGTAGTGTGCTACTGAAGAAACTTGATTCCACATCTCAAAGATGAAACACACTGCAACCAAATAAAAGGAACACATGATGTCCACAGTCCCCCCTCAACTTTCAGAGGGAGATTGATGGTGGCTGGTGTGTACTATTTCCCCTACAATTCCATTTGGATTTAGTCCCCTCCCTTCCTTCATCCCCTTTTTGCTTTTTGTTTTTGTTTTAAAATTTTCCTTTGTGCTGGATGTAACTTCAATTAATAGAATTTCCCCTGATTCCCCTAACTCTTTTACTACGTTTGGTTATAATGAGACCACAAGCTGATTGGCCGCCATGAACCCAAATGGAGAATCAGTGACCAGGTTATTCTTTTGCAGGTGCTCGATAGCACTGTAGAGGATCTCTTCCATATCTTTGCCAATGATCATGAGGTAGACTGATAGGGGTAGTAACTGACTCGGTTGAATTTGTCTTTTCATGACATACCTGGGTAATTTCCCACATTGTGATGTAGTTACTGGTGAGGTAGTTGTATTTGAACAGTTTGTCTGGGGAAACTCAACACTTTTGGCAGCGAGAGATGAGAGTTAACACTTTGAGTCCTGTGACCTTTCTTAAGAATTGACAGTAGCTCGGAAAAGGTGGTGGTTATGCTGATGACGGGGGTTGGGAGGAAGTTCAGGAGTGAGCAGATGTGCACAGCCATCCTATTTTCAGCCTTTCTTCTTCTCTTGCTCACTATCTACCATCCCTATATATGCCAAACTTTGTTTTGCTCTCTTTGGGCTCCATCTCCACCTATCTGCTCATTCCATCCCTGTTCCCTATATCCCCTGACATCAGCTTAAATACAACCTTTTCCGAGCTGCTATCAGTTCTGAAGAAGGATCACTGGACCTGAGACCTTAATTCTGCTTTCCCACCACAGAGGGGATCCTGAGGGATGTGATTTACATGTATTTAGAAAGGCAAGGACTGATTAGGGATAGTCAGCATGGCTTTATGTGTGGGAAATCATTTCTCACTAATTTGATTGAGTTTTTTGAAGAAGAAACAAAGAGGATTGTTGAGGGCAGAGTGGTAGACATGATCTACACGGACTTCAGGAAGGCTTTCAACACGGTTCCTCATGGAAGACTGATAGCAAGGTTAGATCTCATGGAATACAGGGAGAACTAACCATTTAGATACAGAACTGGATCAAAGGTAGAAGACAGAGGGTGGTGGTGAAGAGTTGCTTTTCAGACGGGAGGCCTGTGACCAGTGGGGTGCCACAAGGATCGGTGCTGGGTCCTCTACTTTTCATCATTTATGTAAATGATTTGGATGGGAGCATAAGAGGTATAGTTAGTAGGTTTGCAGAAGACACCAAAATTGGAGGTGTATTGGACAGCGATGAAGGTTACCTCAGATTACAACAGGATCTTGATCAGATGGGCCAATGGGCTGGGACGTGGCAGATGGAGTTTAATTTGGATAAATGGGAGGTGCTGCATTTTGAAAAAGCAAATCAGAGGAAGACTTATACACTTAATGGTAAGGTCCTGGGGAGTGTTGCTGAACAAAGAGACCTTGGAGTGCAGGTTCATTGTTCCTTGAAAGTAGAGTTGCAAACAGATAGGATAGTGAAGAAGACGATTAGTATGCTTTTCTTTTTGGTCAGAGCACTGAGTATAGGAGTTGGGAGGTCATGTAGCAGATGTGTAGGACATTGGTTAGGCCACTTTTGGAATATTGCTTGCAATTCTGGTCTCCTTCCTATAGGAGGGATGTTGTGAAACTTGAAAGGGTTCAGGTAAGGTTTGCAAGAATGTTGCCAGGGTTGGAGGATCTGAGCTACAGGGAGAGGCTGAATAGGTTGGGACTGTTTTCCCTGGAGTGTCAGAGGCTGAGGGGTGACTTTATAGAGGTTTATAAAATCATGAGGGGCATGGATAGGATAAATAGACAAGGTCTTGTCCCTGGGGTGGACGAGTTCAGAACTAGAGGGCATAGGTTTAGGGTGAGAGGGGAAAAATATAAAAGGGACGAAGGGGCAACATTTTCACACAGTGGTGGAGTGTCCGAGGAAGTGGTGGAGGCTAGTACAATTACAGCATTTAAAAGGCATCTGGATGGGTATATGAATAGGAAGGGTTTAGAGGGATGTGGGCCAAGTGCTGGCAAATGGGACTAGATTGGGTTGGGATATTTGACCGGCATGGACGAGTTGAACCGAAGGGTCTGTTTCTATGTTGTACATCTCTATGACTCTATGCTTCCAGACCTGCTGAGTTTCTCCATTAACTTCTGTTTTTGTTTCAGATTTCCAGTATCTGCAGTTTTTTTGTTTTATATTAGTTTGGGTAGGGGCATGGCTAGTCCTGGAGCAGATTAGTATTAGAAATATTGCTGGATATTGTCAAGGCTCATAGCCTTTGCAGCATAAAGTGCCATCAGCCAATTCTTGATATCATACAGAGTGCATCAAATTGGTTGAAAACTGGCATCTATGATCCTGAGTTGAGGAATGAAGATAGATCATTCATTTGGCACTTCTGACTGGTAATGGTTTTAAATACTTCAGTCTTGTCGATGTGCCAGGCTTCCTCTCTCACCGATGGGGATATTTGTGGAGCATCCACTTCCCATTAGTTGTTTAATTAAATGACTGAATGTTGCAGCACTACAGAGCTTAGATCAGCTCCTTTTTTTTGTGGAATCACTTAGTTCTGCCTATTACATGCTGCTTCCATTGTTTGCCATGCATGTAGTCCTATGTTGTAGTTTCACCAGGTTGCCACCTCATTTTCAGGTATTCCTGGTTCTGCCTCTTGCATGCCCTTCAATAGTCAAGAACCTTCCAGCTTGATGGCAATAGTAGACTGGGGGATTCGTCAGGTCTGGAGGTCACATATTGTATTGAATACAAATCCTTCACTACTAATGACCCGCAGCACCTTATGGATGCCCATTTCTGAGTTGTTAGATTTGCTTGGTCTATCCCATTTAGCATGATGTTGTGCCACACAATATGGCAGAGGATATCCATGGTGTGAATATGGAAGTTCATCCCCACAAAAACTGTGCAGTAGTCACTCCTATTGATACGGTCATGGACAGATGCATCTGTGACAGGTAAGTTGTTGAGGACAAGGTCAAGTAGATATTTTTTTCCTCTTGCTGGTTCTCTCACCACTTGCTGCAGACCCAGTCGAGCAGCTATGTCCTACAGAAATCAGCCAGCTCACTTACTTGTGGTGCTACCCAGCCACTCTTGGTGTTGGACATTGAAGTCAAGACAAGATTAAGCTGCCAAAACAGATGCAAATCCTATCCAGGATCGAGCTGCCATGACAGCAGTTCATTTCAGTACTACGAACATTTGGTTCCTTAACAGCAGCCTGTTGTATGATGCTGGCTATTAGGTTTCATTTAGGCCAAACACTGAAACAGGAGCAATAAAGACAAATTTGGGCACTCAAAGAAAGGAGTACCATAGTAATTGACTTGCATGATGGGCAAAATGCCCCCTTCTGCAATAACACTGCTGTGATTTAAAATTGAGATGAAGAGGAATTTCTTCATTCAGAGGTTGGTGAATTTTTGGGATTCTCTACCAGAGAGGGCTGTGAACATCAATCATTGACCAAGTTCAAGACAGAAATCAATACATTTGTGGCAAATAATAACATCATGGGATAAGCACATTGCATGGCAAAATGATGTTGAGACAGAAGATCAGTCATTATCTAATTGAATGACTGAACAGGCTCAGTATGCTGAATGCTCTGTTCCTGTTCCAAACACACTGCCCTTACAAATCTCTATTTCTGCGATCAAGTTGTCACCTCCCAAATCATGTTTGAATTTCACCAATCAAGTTTCCATCCTTCCCATAGCATTAAAACAAATTGTGATCAGTTACTCTGACCATGGTACACCATCCTTCCTTTCAATTTTGACTTCTTTTCTGCCTTTTACATAATGGTGCTCATCAATTACCTCCAATGCCTCTACTTCTGTTTTCCAGTTCAAAAAGCTTTGAAGGTAATTGAAACTTTTCTAACTGCAACTCTGGTGGAGATCAGTGAACTCAGTTCAATTCTACTGAAGGTTGAACATGGAAGATTCATGGTCTATTCGCCTCAACTTGTGCAATGGCCTTTCTTGTTGAGTTCAGTAGAGCTCAGCTGTTATAAAGTGGCCCAGAGGACATTTGTATAATATGTGTTGTAAAACGTAATATTATCAATAATCATGTATTGTTCTCAGTGTTATTCCAGGAACTTGTTCAGATCTTAGAATTTCAGATGATACAGCACAGAAGGAGGCTATTGAACAATTGAGGGTGTTCTGGTTCACTTATAACACAATTCAGTTAACCCCACACACCTGCTCTTGGCTTGTATCCTTGTAATTTTTTTCAGTTTAGCATATTTATCCAATTACCTTTTGGAATGTTGCTGGTGAATCTTTATCCCTAACCCAATTGATCAGCCCACTTCAAATTTGATCTAATTGTTGCAGATAACAGTTCTTCTTTATGTTGTTTCAGTTTCTTCTGCCAATCACATTAAATTTGTGCCCTCTGGTGATCAAACCTTCATCCATCGGAAACAGCTTCTCCTTATTTACTCCTTCTAAACCCTAAATGATTTTGAACACTTCTATCAAATCTTCTCAGCCTTCTCAATATCTGAACTGGAATGATAAGGTTTTGAAATTAAGTTTGACCCCCTGGTAATGGTGTATCATACTTGGGGAGTTTTGACAGAAAGCCCCTGCAGACCTTTTTTTATGAATCACTTTCTCCTCAAATGATCAGCACGAGAAAATGCGCCAATTTCAAATGCTTGTAGATAAAATGACTGTAATTCTACAATCTTTTCTCTTCCTAAAAAATAGATTTTAAAAATACCTCTGATAGGAGAGAATGAAAAATGAACCCATCATTTTGCAATAATTAATATCTTTATATCTGCTGACTATTAATTATAACAGTATTAAGCAGCACTCTTTGCATTATTCTCTGTTGCCTTTGTGTTTCACTCGGAACTCTGGCAGCTGGAAGGGAGAAACTAATTTGAAGATTTTGTTGCAAGGCCCAGCGTAAAGAATTTTGTACTGCATTGAAAATTGCCAAGTTGGAATATATACATGAAGAACATCCACAGCTCTTGTTTTGTTCTTGTTTCATTCCTGGAAACAAAATAAATTATTGCATGCTGGTTGTGTGTGCATCCTTAATGTCTATTTAACCATTTCCATTCCATAGAGTTTGACATATTTAATAAAATAACTGAACTCATAGGGTAGTATTTGCACATTTATCTGTACTAATGATTGGTATCAATTGCAGTTTTTCATTTCTTTCTGATTCTGCTATGAAATTATTAGACTTCATTAAAGCTAATATTCAGACCAAATGTCTACCATTTTATGTTAGTTCTTCAATCAAAACTGTTAGACCAGATAGTTGTCTGTAGCTTTGGACCTTAGTTTTTTTTTGTTCATTCGAGGAATGTTGGTTTCACTGACTGGGCCACTATATATTGTCCATGCCAAGATGCCCTTGAGAAGGTGGTGGTGAGCTGCCTTCTTGAATCACTGCAGTCCATTTGCTATAGGTAGGCCATAATACTGTTAGGGAGAGAATTCCCAGTACTTTGATACAGCAATACTGAGAAAACAACAATATATATTTTTATGTTAGCGGCTTGGGGTGGACCTTGCAGGTTGTTGTGTTCTTAAGCATCTCCAGCTCTCCTTCTGAGTCATAGTGGTCGTGTGTTTAGAAGGTGCTGTCTGAGAAATCTTGGAGAATTTCTGCAGTGCGTCTTGTAGATGATACACACTGCTGCTGCTGAGAGCCTCAACGATTGAGGGAGTGAATGTTCATAGATACATTACTAGTCAAGTGAACTACTTTGTCCTCAAAGGTGTCAAATCTCTTGAGTATTGTTGCAGCTGCATCAAGTAAAGTGAGGAATATTCCATTGCACTCTTGATTTGTGCCTTGTAGATGGTGAACAGGTTTTGGGGAGTCGCGGGAGAGCTACTGTAAAATTTCTAGCTTATTATTTAACAAATGGTATGTACCACATCCTGTGAACTTAGTGAATAATATGCAAACTAGTTGTTTCTTTGGTAATTTGGTGTTGCAAGCATTGCAAACAAGATAGAAATAAAAGTCTGTAGCAGTTTTTAATAGTTTGGAGGTGCTGGTGTTGGACTGGGGTGGACAAAGTTAAAAGTCACACAGCACCAGGTTATAGTCGAGAGTGTGGTGTGGAAAAGCACAGCAGGTCAGGCAGCATCCGAAGAGCAGGAAAATTGATGTTTCAGGCATAAGCCCTTAATCATGAATGTGGTTGTGGCTCCTTGATGAAGGAGCAGCGCTTCAAAAGCTAGTGCTTCCAAATAAACCTGTTGGACTATAACCTGGTGTCTATGTCACCTACCATTCATACCGTTTATTTCCATGGAAATCAGCAGTGTCACCATAGTTCTTCATGCTCCACCACTTGGAATTAAGCCAAAAATATGTTTTTATTAAGTGACATTCCAAGAGTACAGTGTGGTTCGTTTCAATTATGTGAAAGTATTAGAATGTTTGTTTTCTTTCTTTTTCAAAATAGCTTTAATAACAATCAGATCTTCAATGAAAGGCATGTTTTATGTTACAGTGTTTACCCTAAACATATTAGGGTAATTCAAATTCAATATTTGATCATCTAATTTCTTTTTTGAAACTACTAGCATAATTAAAATACAGTTAGACCATAAGACATAGCAGAAGTTAGACCATTCAATCCATTGAGTCTGCTCTGCCATTCAATCATGGCTGATAAGATTCTCAACCCCATTCTCCCACTTTCTTCCTGTAACTCTTGATCTCCTTGAAACTCAAGAACCTATCTATCTCAGTCTTAAATATATTGAATGACCTGGCCTCCACAGGCTTCTGTCCCAATGAATTCCAGAGGTTCACCACTCTCGGCCTGTAGAAGTTTCTCCTTATCTCCTTTCTAAGGCTTTGCTCTTGGTCCTGGTCTCTCCTACCAATGGAAACATCTTCCCAATATCTATTCTGTCCTGGCCATTCAGTATTCTATATATTTCAATTAGATACCCCATCATCCTTCTAAACACCATCGTGTATAAACCCAGAGTTCTTAAATGTTCCACATATGTTAAGCTTTTCATTCCTAGGACCATTCTCGTGAACCTCCTCTGGACATGCTCCAGGGTCAGTACATCCTTCCTGAGATATGGGGCTCAAAACTGCACACAATACCGGAGCCTCAGAAGTACATCCCGGCTTTTATATTCGAGTTCTCTCAAAATAAATGCCATCATTTCATTTGCCTTCCTAACTATTGACTCAACCTGCAAGTATATCTTGAAAGAATCCTGGACTAGAACGCCCAAGTCTCTTTGCACTTTAGACTTCTAAATTTTCTCCCCATTCGGAAAATAGTCCGTGCCTCTATTTTCTCACACTTTCTCACATTGTACTCTATCTGCCACTTCCTTGCCCATTCTCCTAACCTGTCCATATCCTTCTGCAGTCTCCCCACCTCCTCAATGCTACTTGTCCCTATCTTTGTATCATCTGCAAACTAACCAGAATGTCCTCAGTTCCTTAATCTAGATCATTAATGTACGAAGGGAAAAGTTGTGGGTTCCAACACTGAGCCTTCTGGAACACCATTTGTCACCAGCTGCCATCCTTTTATCCTGCCTTTATGCTTTCTGCCAGACAGTGAAGCATGTCCATGCTAGCACCTTGCCTCTGACACCATGGCCCCTTATCTTATTCAGTAGCCTCCTGTCCAGCACCTTGTCAAAGGCCTTCTTGAAGTCCAAGTAGATAATATCCATTGGCCATGCTTGGTCTAATCTGCCGGTTACTTTCTCAAAGAATTCGAGCAGATTTGTCAGACATGATGTCCCCTTGATGAAACCATGCTGACTTTGCCCTATTTTACCATACACTTTCAAGTATTCAGAAATGTCATCTTTCACAATAGATTCCAGGATCTTACCCACAACCAAGGTTAGGCTAATTAGTCTGTAATTTTCAGTCTTTTGCCTTACTCCCTTTTTAAACAGGGATGTCACATTAGCGATTTTCCAGTCCTTTGGGACCCTCCCTGATTCTATTGATCCCTGAAAGATCACCACTAACGCCTCCACTGTCGCTTCAGCTATTTCCCTTCGAACTCTGGGGTGTCGTCCATCTGATACAGGTGATTTCTCCAACTTCAGGCCATTCAGTCTTTCTAGCACATTCTCCTAGGTGATGACCACCATAGTCAACTCTGCCCCCTCACTCTCATGAATGTTTGTGACATTCTTGGTGTGGACATGTAAATTACTGTGCCTCTTTGTACTTTATAAGTCTAAATTCAGAATAAGGAAGATTTAAGCATTGTTAAAAACTACTTTGAGTTTAACCACTCGGTGTAATATTATGATGAGGAGGGTGCTGGGGTTGGACTGGGGTGGACAAAGTTTAAAAATCACACAACATCAGGCTATCGTCCAATATGTTTATAAACCGTTAACATAACTTTAATAATATGAGCCAGTAATGCAGATTGTGAGCGTGTTACAGTGGGGGGTGTTTAGGGTTTATCCGCGATGTCCCCAAACATGGGTGAGCAGGAACTTTGCAGGTGGCTGGAAATGGCACACCATGTACTCCTTCAGCAGACAACTTTAATTTAAGTGATAGGGCATGAAAACAGACCCTTCAGTCTAACTCATCCATGCCGATCAGATACAGACCCTTCGGTCCAACTACTTCATGCTGACCAGGTATCCTAAATTAATCTAGCCCCATTTACCAGCATTTGGTCCACATCCTTCTAAACCTTTCCTATGCATGCCAGATGCCAGTTGGAAAGCATTGTGGGAATTATGCCAGGATTCATAGCAAACAGGTCTATTTTATACCAAAAACAAAATCCATTTACTCAGCAGAGTCTGTTTAAACAGCACAAAATAGCAACCAGTCTGCACTGGAGCAATGCAGAGTCTCTTAAAATGAAGTGTATGAACTACATCAAGCAGAGCTCGTGACCAAATCTGCATTAAGGGGAAATTTTAACAGATATGAAAGGGTGGGTTGGGAATGGATGAGTAGTTAAATTTGGTAAACTCTATCATGACTGTGAGCCAGTTTCAATACACTCTCTAAAGGATTTCACTGAAATGTCTTTCCATATAAGCAATTTGTTCACTGGAGTTGATACAATCATTAAACTGAGTGGCCAATGAAGATATAACTTAAGATTATTTAACTGGATACGAATAGAGTCATACAGCATGGAAACAGACCCTTCAGTTCAACTCGTCTGCTCCAACCAGACAATCCGATGTGACCTTGTCCCATTTGCCTGTGTTTGGCCCATATCCCCCCTAAACCCTTCCTAATCTAATTTCCATGATGTGAAGGTGCTGGTGTTGGACTGGGGTTGGCAAAGTTAAAAAATTACACAACACCAGGTTATAGTCCAGCAGATTTATTTGAAAGTACAAACTTTCAGAGCAGTGCGCCTTTGTCAGGTAGCTACCTGGTGTTGTGTTATTCTTATATCAATCCAGATGCCTTTTAGGTGTTGTAATTTTACCTGTCTCTAACACTTTGTCCGGCAGCTCTTTTCATACGTGCACCACCCTCTGCGTGAAAAAGTTGCCCCTCAGGTCTTTTTTACATCTTTCCATTCTCACCTTAATTTGATGCTCTCTAGTTTTGGATTCCCTTACCCTGGGAAAAGGACCTTATCTATTTAGCCTATCCCTGCCCCTAATGATTTTATAAATGTCGATAAAGGTCCAACCCTCAACCTCGGGTGGTATGGGAAAAATGCTCAAGCCTATTCGGCCTCTACCTATAACTCAAACGATGGTCTTTTCAGAGGATTTTGACTTACCTTTGGATACAACTTCCAGTATTGATGAAAAAGAAGTAGGTCGTAGATGGTTTTTGTATGGATGCATTAACTTCAAATAAGTGGAATGCAGTGGAGGCTGGCTCATGACAGCTGCTTTGAATATTTCTGAAAAAACAGAGATGCTGTCAAAGATAACCAATCAGATCATTTCGTGCTGTATATTACACAAACATATGAATGGGCTTACGCTCTCACCTTCAGTTCTGAAAAGCTAGTCAGCCTGAAAGTGCCCTGGAAGGATAAGGTATCTCAGGAAATTGGAGCAATAGTTGAAGTTAGCTGTTTCACATTGCTGTTATGCAACAGCAAAAAAGGATATTCTGCCAATTATAACAATGAATACTGTGTTATTTGAGTTTCAATGCCCTTGTAATGCTAGGTGTGTACGTCATATTTCCCAACAATTGGTGGATTGCATTAAAATGGATGATCCTTCAGTTGTTTACAGAGTTTAGACAGTATTCAACCAGTCTGTTCTTGCAAAACACAGAGCATTTTGTTCAAGGTTAGATCTAATTCCATGAATGGACAGCATTTACTGAACAATCTTAATTTGCTAAGAATTATTTCTAACAACCAAGTTGAGATTATCAGGTAAACTTGCAATGTGACTCATTTACCTGTAGGAGGAGCTACACATAATCATATCCAGGATCCTGTCCTCTATAAGCAGAAAGTAAATGTCGAGGCATTACACTATTTTTTAATTAAACAAGAGCACGAGGAACAACAGTTCCCAGGTGCCATCCCATGGCAATCTGATATGACTTGCCATCTTTGAATTTAAACAAAAGATTAGATTACTTACAGTGTGGAAACAGGCCCTTTGGCCCAACAAGTCCACACTGACTCTCTGAAGAGCAACCCACCCCCGTACATTTATCTCTTCACATAACACTATGGCCAATTTACCTAACCTACACATTTTTGGACCGTGGGAGGAAACTGGAGCACCCAGAGGAAACCCACGCAGACACAGGGAGAGTGTGCAAACTCCACACAGGCAGTTGCCTGAGGTGGGAATTGAACCTGGGTCTCTGGCACAATGAGGCAACAGTGCTAACCACTGTGCCACCATGCCACCTGGCAGATACCTGTCCCAGGGTACATTCTGCATGTACCATGGTAGAAACCATTCAGAGTATACTTGCCAATAAATCAGCATGCTTTCCTTAAGCTGTTCCTTTGAAGTTTGTTATTATTGCACCTGTCCTGATGAATGCAGGATGAAAACCTTCAATAATCTGGCTCTTTTTTCAGCAGTATTTAAGATCCATAATGCGAAGCAATTATTAACATAAACTTTTGTCAATCACTGTGTGAAAACCCACAATGAATTACAATTTGTTCAAGTTATATCTTTGTCCACTTTGGTGCATTCTGAACTGGTATACTGGTTTCAGTAGTGGCAGGTTGTTTGGATCCCTAACATGACTATTGGGCTGCCTTCATTTTGTTTGCCTGCTGGGTTTCAGAAACCCTTAGAGAGTCATCAAAGGTTACTTAACCAGCACCGAGAGCAAGAGTATTTAGGGCTGAGATAGATCATTGATCAGTAATCAAGGGTTATGGGGAATATGCAGGAAATTGGATGTATGGAGTGTTGGATCAGCCATGATCTATTGAATGGTGAAACCTATATTGGGGAAGCAATGGCCTAATGGTACTTCCCTGCTATCAGTGTCTGCTCATGGTCACTTGTAGATTATGAATAAGCAAGTGCCAACCAAACTAAATGTCTAACTAAAGCCCCGAAATACAAGATGTGTGCCTGTTCATGGCTATATGTCCTGCCCTGGTTCGCCCTCCAAAGGAGTGAGCTGCTTTGAAGAATTGTGCTGATTAGACTTGCTGTACGTGTAATGCCCCGAAAGACAAATCAAAGCAGTACTTATTAGTTAGGGCAAAATAGTAATCATCATAATTGATCTTCTGATATTTCAGGCATTGAACTGAAATGTGTGTAAGAGGAATTTATAAATCTGTAACCAACTGTTTGCAAGCTCCTCGAATCTTTATTACAAATCAAGAGGGACACAGATATGGCACTTAGCTCTCGGGCCTGCATTCTATGGCTGGACTGGCTTGTGTTGGTCCACCTCCAATTCATTCTCTCTCCTTTACATTTTATGCTCTCTTTTACTGCAAAAAGTGACAAGTAGATCCAGTGAATTAGTTAACATGAGGTATCCATTCAATGCATGCTGTGTAATCTGTGAGGCCATCTGTGAGATAGATTGCATAAGGATTGTGAAATAACTCCACAGAGGCTTGTATCCCATCACCAAGACACCTTTTATTGACACTGATCCAGCTCCCTCAGAGCCAGCTCTCAGAGTTCACAGAACCTCTGACACTGCTGTTTATTTTTTTTTAGAGTGAGGAGAATCCCTGAGACTTCTGTTTATTTTTTTTTAAATTAA
Source organism: Chiloscyllium punctatum (assembly GCF_047496795.1). NCBI lineage: Eukaryota > Metazoa > Chordata > Chondrichthyes > Orectolobiformes > Hemiscylliidae > Chiloscyllium > Chiloscyllium punctatum. The sequence continues at coordinate 2,690,300 of NC_092746.1, read as the reverse complement.
ACAATTACAAAAGACGTTACAGAAAAACAGTTAACATTTACAGCTGTACACAACAGCAATTTTACAAGGGAGAGGAGCAGCAAAGCTAGGCCCCAAACCCTACCGTTCAACCAGTTTACAGGGAATTGAGGCAAACCACAAATCTCAGTTTCAAATATAAAAAGACAACAATGACATTTGTACATAAGACAATCCTGTTACATAAAAAAGTGCAGACAATACAGACCCAGCAAGCCCCGACACTGCTGTTTATATCTATCAGCCAGGAATCTCTGATTGGACTAGATTAACAGCCCCAATTAGGGAACTCATATTCTATGAGGTCCATGTAGATAACCTCATTACAATCACTGGAGATTGCAGTGAATGGTAACTGTGGATAGATAGCTGAGAAAGCAATGAAATACATAGAAAGTGAATGCCAAATGAATTCTTGTTAGGTACTGCTCATGAGTGGGCCGATATCATGCATTAAGATATCATACATTTCTCTTCAGGAGGCTGACATTTGGGGCAAAATCTATATTTACCCTGTCTACCCATAGTCAGGGAAGAAAAAATGGCACCTCTTTTACCTGACTGTCTCATCAATGTCTCAGATATTTTTGGACTATCAACTAAATTCCACTTTGTTTGAACTACTTGATTTTAGGCCTGGGCTCTCATTGGTCTTGTAAAACACCCAAAGTTGTGAAGAAACAATAAGAATCAATATAGTTAGTAAGTTTGCAAATGACACCAAAATTGGAGGTGTAGTGGACAGCAAAGATGGTTACCTTGGATTACAGTGGGATCTTGATCAGATAAGGGGAAAATGAGGATTGCAGATGCTGCAGATCAGAGCTAAAAATGTGTTGCTGGAAAAGTGCAGCAGGTCAGGCAGCATCCAAGGAACAGGAGAATCGACGTTTCGGGCATGAGCCTGAAGAAACACATTTCCAGCAACACATTTTCAACTCTTGGTTAGATAAACCAATGGGCTGAGGAGTGGCAGATGGAGTTTAATTTAGATAAATGCGAGGTGCTGCATTTTGGTAAAGCAAATGTTAGCAGGACTTTTACACTGAATGGAAAGGTCCTAGGGAGTGTTGCTGAACAAAGAGACCTTGGAGTGCAGGTTCATAGCTCTGTGAAAGTAGACATTGCAGGTAGATAGGATAGTGAAGGTGTTCGGTATGCTTTTCTTTATTGGTCACACTATTGAGTGCAGGAGTTGGGAGGTCATGTTGCAGCTCTACAGGACATTGATTAGGCCACTTTTGGAATATTGCATACAATTCTGGTCTCCTTCTTATCGGAAAGATGTTGTGAAACTTGAAAGGGTTCAGAAATGATTTACAAGGGGTTGCTAGGCTTGGAGGATTTGAGCTAAAGGGGGAGGTTGAATAAGCTAGGACTGGTTTCCCTGCAGCGTCAGAGGCTGGGGGGAGACCTTATAAAATCATGAGGGGCATGGATAGAATAGATAGACAAAGTCTTTTCCCTGGGATGGTGGAGACCAGAACTAGAGGGCATAGGTTTAGGGTGAGAGGGGAAAGATATAAAAGAGATCTAAATGGGGCAACGTTTTCACACAGTGGGTGTACATGTGTGGAATGAGCTGCCAGAGGAAGTGGTGGAGGCTGGTACAATTGCAACATTTATAAGGGACCTGGATGTGCATATGAATAGGAAGGGTTTGGAGGGAATATGGGCTGGGTGCTGGCAGGTGGGACTAGATTGGGTTGGGATATCTGGTCGGCATGGACAGTTTGGACTGAAGGGTCTTATTCCATGCTGTTCATCTCTATGACTCTGTGACTCTAATTGATTCTGATTTGATTGCTGTGGGAGTATAGCACTGTTACTCCCTGTGGAAATAATTGGCAAATGAAATGATCAAGTATTTTTTGGAAGATGACGGACGTGGAACATTTTCCACTTACATTTGAAATCCCAGTTATAAAATGCACTGGGGTGCAGTCTATTTTCTTTTATAGCCACTTTGTAAAGAAAATCCATGTCATTCTCAAATACATCATGAATGCAAAATATTCAATAGTGGGATTACACAATTGAAATTATGATTTTATTCATTTAGTGCAGCAACATTTCAACAATATATAACTGAGAAGAATGAGTAATGTAATTGTTGATTGGAGAGCATATATTTGGCAAAATAAATATGAAGTAACAATCATTCTTAGCATTATTTCTTGAGTAAATGAAGCTTTCTTCAATGCCTACTATATCCATTGCCAGTATTGTTGACATGAGAGTGAATAGTTGAGCCAATTAAATTGATAGTAACCAGAATTAAAGTCCTGTAGGTAACTGTGTAATCCTTGAAGAACCTCATCATCTCAGGAGATCTCCCACCCACAGCTTCCAACCTCATAGTCCGGGAACCCCGCCCTGCCCGGTTCTACCTCCTTCCCAAGATCCACAAGCCTGACCACCCTGGCCGACCCATTGTCTCAGCATGCTCCTGCCCCACTGAACTCATCTCTACCTACCTCGACACTGTCCTATCCCCCCTAGTCCAGAAACTCCCCACATACGTTCGAGACACCACCCACGCCCTCCACCTCCTCCAAGACTTCCGTTTCTCCGGCCCCCAATGCCTCATCTTCACCATGGATATCCAATCCCTCTACACCTCCATCCGCCCTGACCAGGGCCTCCAAGTCCTCCATTTTTTCCTCTCCAGACGTCCCCAACAGTACCCTTCAACTGACACTCTCATTCGTTTGGCCGAACTGGTACTCACCCTTAACAATTTCTCCTTTGAATCCTCCCACTTCCTCCAGACCAAAGGGGTAGCCATGGGCACACGTATGGACCCCAGCTATGCCTGTCTTTTTGTTGGCTACGTAGAGCAGTTGATCTTCCGTAATTACACCGGCACCACTCCCCACCTCTTCCTCCGCTACATTGATGACTGCATTGGCGCCACCTCGAGCTCCCGCGAGGAGGTTGAGCAATTCATCAACTTCACCAACACATTCTACCCTGACCTTAAATTTACCTGGACCATCTCTGACACCTCCCTCCCCTTCCTGGACCTCTCCATCTCCATTAGTGATGACCGACTTGACATTGACATTTTTTACAATACCACTGACTCCCACAGCTACCTGGATTACACCTCTTCCCACCCTATCTCTTGCAAAAATGCCATCCCGTATTCCCAATTTCTCCGCCTCTGCCGTATCTGCTCCCAGGAGGACCAGTTCCACCACAGAACACACAAGATGGCCTCCTTCTTTAGAGACCGCAATTTCCCTTCCCACGTGGTTAAAGATGCCCTCCAACGCACCTCGTCCACATCCCGCACCTCCGCCCTCAGACCCCACCCCTCCAACCGTAACAAGGACAGAACGCCCCTGGTGCTCACCTTCCACCCTACAAACCTTCGCATAAACCAAATCATCCGCTGACATTTCCGCCACCTCCAAACAGACCCCACCACCAGGGATATATTTCCCTCCCCACCCCTTTCCGCCTTCCGCAAAGACCGTTCACTCCGTGACTACCTGGTCAGGTCCACACCCCCCTACGACCCACCCTCCCATTCTGGCACTTTCCTCTGCCACCGCAGGAACTGTAAAACCTGCGCCCACACCACCTCCCTCACCTCTATCCAAGGCCCTAAAGGAGCCTTCCACATCCATCAAAGTTTTACCTGCACATCCACTAATATCGTTTATTGTATCTGTTGCTCCCGATGTGGTCTCCTCTACATTGGGGAGACTGGACGCCTTCTAGCAGAGCGCTTTAGGGAACATCTCCGAGACACCCGCACCAATCAACCAAACCGCCCCGTGGCCCAACATTTCAACTCCCCCTCCCACTCTGCCGAGGACATCGAGGTCCTGGGCCTCCTTCACCGCCGCTCCCTCACCACCAGACGCCTGGAGGAAGAACGCCTCATCTTCCACCTCGGAACACTTCAACCCCAGGGCATCAATGTGGACTTCAACAGTGTCCTCATTTCCCCTTCCCCCACCTCACCCTAGTTCCAAACTTCCAGCACTGTCCCCATGACTTGTCCTACCTGCCTAGCTCCTTTTCCACCTATCCACTCCACCCTCCTCCCTGACCTATCACCTTCATCTCCTCCCCCACTCACCCATTGTACTCTATGCTACTCTCTCCCCACCCCCACCCTCCTCTAGCTTATCTCTCCACGCTTCAGGCTCACTGCCTTTATTCCTGATGAAGGGCTTTTGCCCAAAACGTCGATTTCGTTGCTTGTTGGATGCTGCCTGAACTGTTGTGCCCCTCCAGCACCACTAATCCAGAACTGTGTAATCCTTGTCTAGTGTAACATAAATGTCCCATGCACAATACATACTGCAATTGGTTATTGAGGACAATTATCCATTATAGGTATAGAATAGGATTGCGTTTTGTTCATGCCATGTGTCTTTGACTCAAACCAGATGCCTTTTTTTCATCTTTTGTGACCCTTTAGCTTTGGTTCTTGATGAAATAAAGTTCAATTGAAGTATGTTTCTCATCCTCTGAGACCAAACCTAAAAATAATATGGATTTATTTAAAAATTCACTTCTTAAAAACATTGGAGAAGAAGTAGTTTTCACAGACCTCATAAAAAGTATTGATGGGGACTTTTTATGAGAAACCTGAAGAACTTGGTCTTGCTAAAAAGCCAAATTTCAATAATTCTTTCAGGCCTTGAAGCTATAATTTCTGGCTAAATTGCCAACTTCTTTGTAGCTTACACTGAAGAATATTAAGATTGAAATTAATTTTAAAAATACTGAAAATGTATTTGATGTGTTAGTCTTAACGCAATCACAGTAATTTTAGCAAATCAACTGAAAGCCTTAAAACAAATAAGTAAACTTCTCAGTGAAATTCTCGTGAGTTCGTTGCCCTACAACAGAATGTTTGGATCTATTACAAAACATTATGCATTTATAAAGATCCTGTAATGAACTAAAATGCCCCAAGGTATTTTAACAGGAGCACTATCAAACAAAATATGACATTGTGTGGCATAAAGAAATATTAGGACATCTGATCAAAAGCTTGATCACAGATGTAGGTCTTAAAGGGCACCTTGAAGGATGAAATTGAACAAGATGTCAGAAAGCTTCAGGGAGGTAATATCAAAATTTACACAGAGCTGAAACATGGCCAGTTATGGTGGACCATTTAAAATTAGGATGTGCAGGAAGCCAGAGTTATAAGAGCACAGATAAATTGGTGACAAGGAAGCATAGTTGAGGATGTGGTTGGTGAAATCAATAACTGCAGAGCTTCATTGTGAATAAAGGAAAGAAGGCTAGATAGTTGGGACTTTGCAAGTGCAATTTTAAAAGAATTGGGAAAGAGTTTCCTTTTCTCATGTGCAGACACATACAAAGGTTGGGTTGTGGAAGGGAGATATGAGTGGAGTGGAATGTAAGGAAATGATTAGCTATTACCTTATCTGTGATTATACAATGGATATTGTGAAGTCGTGTAAAAGGGCAAGGTCAAGGCTGGTCATGATCATAGAATGGGGAATTGGCATGGAGGGTAAGACTGGATGGAGTGATTAAGGCAGGAATCTCAGGAGAGAGAGGAAGAGAACATAATAAATTGAGATAGACTCTGAAATCATGGAGGCTGAGAAGTCATCTGGTAGAGATACTGAAATAGGAGATCAGATAACATAGCTCGATACAAAATGGATATTGTACTTGGGAGTAGAGAATGATGATTTTATTAAGAGATGTGGGGTGAAACATTTAAGATGCTCAATAGAGGAGAAAATGCTGAAACAATGAGGAACCAGCTCAAGGTGAGACTTGGTGAGAAGTCACCCAACCACACTGAATATCTGCATGACGCAACTATTAGAAGTTATAAGCAGGAAGAGAGGCTTCATTTATTAGGAAGGTCTCATTATCCCTCAGCCTAGCTTCCATTATCGCTGTAATGTTGATGCAATCATCCACATCATGGATGGTACTGGCTTTGTTCACAGGTGAAAGGATAATCTGAAAGGAAATGTGAAGGAAGGTGGTTATCAATGATCTACTGACTTAATCTCAGGGTTGGCACCGGGATCAGTAAATTGGATGCAGTGGTGATTATCAAAATTGGCCTCCAGTGGATGCATTCGATAGAAAGATCAATGGAAAACTAGGATCGGTAATTTGCGGTTGCTCTTTGTCAGAAAGTAGTGATAAGTGCCTTGATGAACTCTTCAGTGGATTCCAAGAGACAGACACAGAGAAAAGCTGCAGGCATATCAAAGAGAGTGTTGAACTTGGATCAGCAGCAGGAAAGGCCAGGGTAAAGATTTGAGTGAGACAGAGCATGCAAGAGGGGAGAGATGAGAGGAGGCTTGACGACAGGACAAAGGGACAAAGAGAAATGACATAGAATTGTTTGTTGGAGGTGGTGGAGGTGGGAGGAGGGTGGGTGAATGTAAATAGAAGTGAAAATCATTCATTCCTACACTTCTTTTCTGTCCTTTAGGCAATTTTGTATCTCTACTGCCACTGTCCTTTTAATCCCAAGGATCTTAATTTTGCTAACAAGTCCATTAGGTGGTCCATATCAAATACCTTTTGCAAATCCATATCAACAACATCAATCATATTATCCTCAATTTACTGCATCAAAGAGCCCAAGCAAATTAGGTCAAACACAAATTGTCTTTAATAAATATGCTGATTATCATTGATTAGGGACTATTCCAAATTCCAGATAGCTTTGTCCAAGATTATTCTTTTTTAAAGTTTTGCCACCTTCAATATCAGGCTGCCTGGCTTGTGGTTGCCAAGTTCATCATCCCTAACCCCTTTTTAAAAAAGTGTTGTAATATTTCCAACTCTTCAGTCATCTGGTACCACAGCTAGATTTAAGAAACGTTAGAAAAGTGTGACCATAACCTGGTCATTTTTACTCCTGATGCTCTCAATAACATAGGAATTATCCAATCTAACCTATGAGACCTTTCTAATTTGAACCCTGACAATTTTAAAATTTCAATTACCAATCTTTTTCAATTTTGAGCATCACTATTACTTTCTGCTACACTAGCAGAACCCTCTTCCCTCATGAGACACACGCAAAGGACTCATTTTTCCATGTTGAGCAACATTTGGAAGAAGTACCGAGGTGGCAAGGGCACAGAATGTTCCAAAGTTGAGTTAATAACCACTACCAAGAATGGCTTATGAACTCCACTATTGACTGAGTTGTTTGAATCCTAAAGGACAGATCTGCTACATTCACTCTGTAGCAGATGGGGAGGGAAGAACCTATTTGATCTCATCTTCCTCAGTCTCCCTTTTGCAGGTGCATCTGTCTATGAAAGCACTGTGACACCTTCATACTAATGAGACTCTTAATTGACTCCTATGGCACTAATGCACTGCTAAATGGGATAGACTTTGAACGGAGCTGAATGGTTATTTTGACTGAATTGTACAGCATATCCAACCAGGAGCTGAAAATCACTCAGGAGACAGTCCTTTGATAAATAAATGTCAGCAACGCTGCCCTAGTGAAGAGCTTGAATGGCACATAGAGGAAGCCAAGCAACCAAAACAGCAGGAAATAGAAGTCCAATCATCAGACGAGTCAAAGAAAAAGTTGAAAAATCTGACAGTTACTAGATCAGGTTATGAAGGAGGAAATATACTGGACTAACAGAAGGCTAAAACATTGGGAGAATTTGAAGGATCCAAGGTGTAAAATCAGAAACTCGAATTGAGCTAGAAGCTCATATATGACAAAACAATAAATGCCAAGTGGGTTTGAACCACGCAATAGCTCAAAAATGAAATCAGTTAGTAGCCGATCATGAATAAAACCTAACTTATTGCATCAACACATGTAAATTCTGAAACAGTAACTGTAGTCAAGGAAAGAAAACTTAACATCACCTCCAGACAAAGTCACTGTCATGAGATCTGGGCCTACCAGTGAATTACCTATAAGTTATGGGGATTCATACACTCACTTGTTATTGTAAATAGTTAAAGTTTCTTCTGGAAAAGAGGGGGTTTTTTTGAATATGTATTTCCTTTGTAAGAAAAAGCTTGCCTTTGAGGATATCATGGGCTGTGCATATACAATGTTTGCGACAGTTTGCTCGGTTTACAAGCTGCGCACATAGAAATCAGTTGGTTGTTGTAACTTCAGCTGCATAACTTGAAATGTGTTTTACTAACCCATGGAGTTAAGTAATCCCCAGAAGATATTGACTCTTAGATCATTGTCATTAACATCGTTCACTCGCACTTTGTGTAAGATCTGTCCCCATTAGTCTCTAAAGCATGAACAGTTCCACTATCTAAGTTTTTATGTGTAAGTATCAGATAAAGGGACAATGCCTCTTCTTTAGAGACATGGTGCACCTCTCTCTTTCTTCAATTCATGGACATTTAAAATCAAAATTTCCAATGGGAGAGTTCAGGTGATGGAACTGGGTAGGATGTAAAGCAAATGATCCATGGTCATACCATTTTATACTGCATGTCATCCACCCAGATAAGCATGAGATGAAAATTGAGAAAAGGTATATGGCAGTAACATGCTGGCATCTTGAGTGCATTGAGTGGCATGGAATGCCTGAACACTCTCACAGCCAGCTGCGTGATCCACAGCATTGTTTCCTCTGTTGGACTCATAGGCAGAAGGAGTGCTTGACTCTTTCTGCATCTATACTATCTTGAATTTTGTGCCATTTAATTCTGCAAGAGAGAGAGTAAGGCGTTAGTGAGTGTATGGCAGTGTGTTTGGTGATATACCTGCCAAGACTGAATACATGGTGGTGGTGTGTAGATGCAGCAAGAGGTGGGTGTGAACCTGGGCATCATTAGCAGATGTTTGTGGGGTGAGTAAAGTGTATGAATATCAAGTATGAGTCCTGATGTAAAGAGTGCTGCTGATAGCAATATGATGTAATGAGCAATGTGAGGGGTTAATAGTGTGATAAGTGGGAGATATCATGTGAAGATGTATCCGCTGGCCTGAACCACCTACATGAGGACATTAAATTTCTTTCAATGCTGTTGCTAAGTCTGAAGTTTGAGACGAAGGGTACTGACCTGTCCCATGCACTTACAAGTGCACAGAGTCATAGAGATGTACCTCACGGAAACAGACCCTTCGGTCCAACCTATCCATGCCAACCAGATATCCCAAATCAATCTAGTCCCACCTGCCAGCACCCAGCCCATATCATTCCAAACCTTTCCTATTCACATACCCATCCAAATGACTTTTAAATGTTGCAATTGTACCAGCCTCCACCACATCCTCTGGCAGCTCATTCCATACACGTACCACCTTCTCTGTGAAAAAGTTGCCCCTTAGGTCTCTTTTATAACTTTCCCCTCTCACCCTAAACCTATGCCCTCTAGTTCTGGACTCCCCCACCCAAGGGAAAAGACTTTGTCTATTTATCCTATCTATGCCCCTCATAATTTTGTAAATCTCTATAAGGTCACCCCTCAGCCTCCAATGCTCCAGGGAAAACAGCCCCAGCCTGTTCAGCCTCTTCATATAGCTCAAATCCTCCAACCCTGGCAACATCCTTGTAAACTTTTTCTGAACCCTTTCAAGTTTCACACCTTTTCGATAGGAAGGAAACTAGAATTGCACGCAATATTCCAACAGTGGCCTAAACAATGACCTGCATAGCCACAACTTGACCTCCCAACTCCTGTACTCAATACTCTGACTAATAAAGGAAAGCATACCAAACACCACCTTCACTATCCTATCTACCTGCGGCTCCACTTTCAAGGAGCTATGACCCTGCACTCCAAGGTCTCTTTGTTCAGCAACACTCCCGAGGACCTTACCATTAAGTGTATAAGTTCTGCTAAGATTTGCTTTCCCAAAGTGCAGCGCCTCACAATTATCTGAATTAAACTCCATCTGCTACATCACAGCCCATTGGACCATCTGATCAAGATCCTGTTGTAATCTGAGGTAACCTTCATCGCTGTCCAATACACCTCCAATTTTGGTGTCATCTGCAAACTTACTAACTATACCTCTTATGCTCACATCCATATCATTTATGTAAATGATCTTGAAGGTCTTATGGAAATGTCATGATCCTTTTTCTGCTTGACGTTATGACTAAGGCTTTGATATGGTTTCTGGTAACCATGATATCCACCACCATTCTGCTGATCCACTCAATTTATTCAATTTCTCACTATAACAGAAAGCGCTAGCCTACTTTAATTTAGTGTAGCTTCCCTTTTAAGAGGGACATATCACAGCTGGAAGTTTAACTGGAGTATATGTTAACCTTGACCACTGTTGAGTCCAGTGTTTTGTAAATGCAACTAATACGTAGCCTGGTCTTACTGGTTGCATGCAGAAATAATGAAATAAGCAGCCAACATGAAGTCTACTGATTGATTCTCATACACTCTCTTTGTCCTTCATGTACCCTTTAGTTTAGATCTTCTCTGAACTTGCTGTATTTGACTTGATTATCTGCAGTATTAGAACGTAGAATTTGCCATTAGCCTTCTTTTATTGACTAATGTCTGTATTTATTGTCATCCTTAAAAATGTGTTGCTGGAAAAGCACAGCAGGTCAGGCAGCATCCAAGGAACAGGAGAATCGACGTTTCAGGCATAAGCCCTTTTTCAGGAATGAGGAGGGTGTGCCAAGCAGGCTAAGATAAAAGGTAGGGAGGAGGGACTTTGGGGAGGGGCGCTAGGAATACGATAGGTAGAAGGAGGTTAAGGTGAGGGTGATAGGCCGGAGAGGGGGTGGGGGCGGAGAGGTCGGGAAGAAGATTGCAGGTCAAGAAGGCGGTTCTGAGTCTGAGGGTTGGGACTGAGAAAAGGTGGGGGGAGGGGAAATGAGAAAGCTGGAGAAATCTGCTTTCATCCCTTGTGGTTGGAGGGTTCCTAGGCGGAAGATGAGGCGCTCTTCCTCCAGGCGTCATGTTGCCATGGTCTGGCGATGGAGGAGGCCAAGGACCTGCATGTCCTTGGCGGAGTGGGAGGGGGAGTTAAAGTGTTCAGCCACGGTGCAGTTGGGTTGGTCGTTGCGGGTGTCCCAGAGGTGTTCTCTGAAAACGTTCCTTTATTGTCATCCTGCCAACTTTCTCTTCCATTCCACCTGTGGCCAATTTTTATCCTTCAATCAAATTCTGTTTGCTGTTTGCGGGACTTGTTGCTGCACAATTTGGCTACCATTCCGTACATTACAACAGGACTACACTTCAGAAGTACTTAATTTATGTTAAAATTCATATATTTCACAAGTTGTAAAAGGAGTGTTAAACAATTTTGGCATGCAGATGATGCACACTCATGAGCCAGAAGTGTAGTGCTCATCGTATGATTAAAGATGGAGAAAAAAATCACAGTATTGTGCTCTTTATTCTACTTTTCTCTGAAAGTAAAGATCCCAAACCTTTGCTAGTTTAGCTATCACCCATTAACTTATTTCCTTGTGACTGGACTCTTATGACTGGTTATGAGCCTGACTGTACTCAGAAGGTGTATAAATTGTTCTCATGCAGCAGCATCAGCCCCAACCCTACCAAATGTTCCAAGATTTATGAGATGTCAAATTAACTTTAGGCATCAGAAACACCACAAATTAAGACATGGTCCATTGTGGACTGTTGGGAAAATATGTGTCTTTGTAGTGTATTAAGGCAGCTTTTTGGGGCAGATACCTTACCAATTATTTTTGTTTCAGCAAACAAGGTTTAGAAAAGAACAACCAGCAGGTTTGCTGAGAGTCCCAGATTTGCAATGTAGAACTGCGGCTGAGAGCACAACAGGAATGAGCTCGTGGCATCCCTGTGGAACCACATTAGACCATGCGGGTCAATTGATCAATGTATGTATGAGAATGAACATCTAGAAAGAAAGAAGGAGCATGCATTTATATTGAGGTTTTCCTCACCCACCCAGACCCATTTCCCTCTGACCAATGCACCTAACACTACAGGCAATTTAGCATGGCCAATTTAACTGACCTGCACATTTTTGGACTGTGAGACAAAACCAGAGCACCCAGAAGAAACCCATGCAGACATGGGGAGAATGTGCAAACTCCACACAGATAGTCACCTGAGGCTGGAATTGAATCTGGGACCCTGGTGCTGTGAGGTAGCAGTGCTAACCACTGAGCCACTGTGCTGCCCATAAAGGATGTTTTTAAAAGAAAAGAATATATAAAATGGAGCATTCAATCCTTGAGGCACAGCAATAAAGGATGGAGAAAAATAGACTTACCATGTTCTACAAAACATGGAATGGACTGTTGGGAATTGACAGAAAGAAGTAACTGGTGTCCTCAGGCACTGACAAAACATGAGTTGACCATCCACACAAACTACAAGTACTATATGTTGACAAGACAATGAGTCAACAATCTTTCTCTGAGAACAATTCCACAATGGAACAATCTGCCATAGTCACAGCTCCACCAAATCTTCCAAGGCCATCTTTAAAAACTGAAGAGATAGTGAAACATTTTGCCTACATCTACTCTGTGAACTCCCTTCATAGTTTTAAAAATTACCCTCAGGCTTGTCTTTTCTGGAAAAATAGTCTCAGCCTGTTCATAAATTTCTGATCAGACAAATTCTGGTACCCCAGTAAATATTTTCTGCACCTTCTACAATGCCTCCATATGCTTTAGTGTGAAATTCTTAATTTTAAGAGGAAAGGTCAGATGTTTTGAGACGGACATCATTATATTTTATAATGGTGATTTTGTTGTCAATGCTTAAAACATTTAAGTGCGTAAGTGATAGTTAACATTTACATAATGCCTCATTCGCCGGTCACCTGTCAAGCTGTGCCTTCATTCTACCCTCCTTTTTGTGTTATTCCTCGTTTTAAGCCTACAATTTAAACTACTAATTTATCTTTGACCCTAACTATAAACAGGAGAAAATGAGGACTGCAGATGCTGGAGATCAGAGCTTAAAAATGTGTTGCTGGAAAAGCGCAGTAGGTCAGGCAGCATCAAAGGAGCAGGAGAATCAACGTTTCTTCAGGAAGAAGGGCTTATGCCCGAAACGTCAATTCTCCTGTTCATTTGATGCTGCCTGACCTGCTGCGCTTTTCCAGCAACACATTTTTAAGCCCTAACTATAAACAGACATTTTGCCTTTGAACAGCTGAGCAACACGCTTATCTCATCTCCTGAATCATTAGAACTGTAGCTCTATTCTGTGGATAAAAAATCACACTGGTTGTTTGACCATTGCGTAACCTAAATTCAAGTTTCCTATCAAAGGAACATGAAAGGAAATGAAGACCATCCAAGATGATGAATGCAGCCACGTCATATGAATACATGCATCGGTTTTCACTTTTATGATGATGATGCCCAGCTTTAACTCACCAGCACTTTCAACTCTTCCATTGTATCTAAAATATCAGACAGTTTATTCATTACCCAGTACTGGTGACCAAAGATTTCCTCCAATTAAATGTTTGGAGGACCAAACAAGTTTGTCTTGGCTTCCAGCAGAAAATGCTGTTCCCTAGCTGCCTACCTACTTCTTCTGGGCAATGCTCTGAGACTGAACCAGACTGTCAACAATCTTGACATCATATTTGGCCCTGAAATGAGCTTCTGACCACTTGGACATGCCATCACATCACCATGTAGTTCTGTCTCTGTAGCATCAGCTGTTCCTGCCTCAGCTCATCTGCTGCTGAAACTCTCATGCCTTTGCTACCTTCAAACTTGACTATCCAAAAGACTCCTATCTGCTCTCCACACTCTCCTATCTGTCATCTGTATATTTGATGTTATCCATAACTCTGATGCCCATGGCATTCTGATCAAGTCATGTTCACCTATCACACCTAGCTAACCTACGTTGGTTTTCTTTGTATTAAAATCCCTCCTTGCCCTTGTCCCTCCCTAGTTCTGTAATCTCCTCCAGCCCCTCAACTTTCTGAGAAACCTGTGGGCCTCTAATTCTGGTCTCTTGAGCATTTCCAATTTCAATTGCTCCACAATTGGTGTCATTGCCTTATCTTAACTAGCTTTTAAGCTCTGGATTTTCCTCTATAAATTTCTCCATCTTTAGCCATCTCTTTCCTCCTTCAGAACATCTTTATACCATGTCTTTGACCAAGTTTGATCCAATATCTCTTCTGTGACTTGGTATCAAATTTTGCTTCATAACATTCCTATGAAGCACCCTGGAACATTTTACTTATGTTAAAGGTTGAATATAAAAAAGTAGTTGTTGTTTGTAGATGGGTTGATAATATGAAAAATGATCACTAATGCCAATCTGTATGAATGAGTTAATCCTTGAAGATTATGAGGAATTGCTATTTAGAGCTTGTACAGTGGTAAGATCCATCATCAGTCAGAAAATTCTGGTTTCTGTCATGTACTGCAATGGTTCTGAAAGATTTAATTTTGAGCTGCAGTGACTTCCACCCAAGCTGATGTTGCCACATAGCCATTGGATAGATAAGTGGTTAGTCTTTTGCACAAAGTCCTGATAGAGACAGATAAACCTATTGAATAACTCATGCAATAACCTACACCTTGTTATTGCAGGATAAATACTCTTATAATTGTTTATCCTTTGCCACTGAAATACAGATCCTTCAGCTCAGTTAGATTTAATGGGGACAGTATGGAGAGGGCTTTCTCTGTATCTAACTCCATGCTGTGCCTGTCCTGGGAGTGTTTGATGGGGATAGTGTCAAGAGAGCTTTACTTTTATTTTAAAGGTGTGGGAAGAAGAATTGCCATTAGTGAATTACACCAGGCATAAACCACCAGTGGTTGATATCCAGATTATACAACAGTTTCAAGCCCCATTCCGGGATTTGAGTCAATCCAGTATAAGGGAACTTTGCACAACTGGAGGTCTAATCGTATGGATGGAACTTCAGACCAACATACTGTCTGTCTGCTTATTGGAACTTGGAGTTGCTGTGTAAATACAGGGATTTTTTTCTGATAGCCTGGCCAACACCACTAAATATAGTCTAACTGGTTAATCACTACATTACTATTAGTGCGATCTCTGTAAAATAAACAAATGGCTGGCACGTTCAATTATGTAAAAGAGACATCTCTTCAGTATAGCTCACAGTATATGGAGCACTTTGGGTGTTTTATAATATGTGGTGAAGCACCATATAAATGCAAATTTTACAATAAATGTTTGCCAGCATCGTGCGGTAGATTTATTAAAATTGTTTGAAACCTCTTAAACCTTAATGAGACAAAGGAATGAATTTGATTAAACTATTTGTTCTGAGTCACTCTTGGCACTATGTAAGTGTCACTGACTGATAGCAGCTTAGAAAGATCAAGTTTCAAAAAATGGGTTAAATAGAGGAGATGGTAATGTTAACAGTATGTGAAGCACTGATGACTGTCTTCTCTGATTAATGTGATGATGTACAGTTGTTAAGCGTGTAGTGACAGAATCTGGCCACAGAATTGATTCTGAAGTGCCTGTATTTTCTGATGTGCTGTGTTGATTTGGATGCAAAATCACACCTAAGCCACATGTACATATTTTCAGTTCAACTTGTGTGAATGCAGCGTGTTTGTATGGAAATTAGGAGACTGCTCCAGATATATGCTGAGTAGACATATTATGTTATGTAGATTTCACTTCCCAATCCCACTTTCAACCTCAATTTTCCAAATAGCGTCTTTCCTTGAACACATGCAGCTGAACATACATTCACCAGAATGACCCTCCCCACTAACGCTATCTAAAGGGATCAGCTTAGTTGCTCATTGATATTTCTATCTTGCTGTGTTCGTAGAAGCACAATTAGTTTTCTCCTACTGTTGGTGACATGCACAGGGAGTGGAGTTGCACATGATAAAGGCCTTTGTTCTGACTGGATTCTGTTCAGACCACTTGCTCCCAGTCATGGGAGCTGAAGTTACTATCTCTATTGTCCGACAATGTTCGGTTGATTAAACAGAGGCAACACAGAGGAGACAAAAATGCTTAAAAGCAGGGAAGGGAGGAGCAAAAGGCATCTCAGCAACTGATGCCCAACCATCCAGAATGTTTGGGAAAAGTTCTCTTACCTTAGCCTTGGTAATGAGCAGTTTGAACAACATCTGTATTTTACAAAGGAGCTGTCCATTGCAATTTGCCTCAGTTTTGCGGGTAGCCTCAGGACAGGGTGGGGATAGTGCAACCAGTGACTTTGAAGATTACTATTGCTATGAACCTCTTCAGGTTAGCATCTATCCTAGGTTGAACAGGCATATTATTTTTGTCATCCATTGTTGTGCAAGGGAGATATCTATTGTTCTGAATGCTGAGAGGGGAATACAAGCGGTCAATGCAGCATGCACAAAACCTTGCCAGGATAGCACACTTCCACATGGTACTGGGTGCCATTGGCTACATACATGTCAATTTGTATGTGCTGCATCTTAATAAGCGATGTATTAAAACCATAAAAGGGATCCACTCCCTTATTGCGCACTTGGTGTACAATCACTATATTGTCAGATGCTCAGTACATCATGTGGCTTATCCTGGCAGCCATCATGATACCTTTGTTCTGTTGTCCATCTCCTGGACTGCATCTAGTGGGGCCATCATAACAACCGAGAAGGTTGCTGGTGAGAAACACAGTCTTCTGCTGGCCACTTGGTTCATAACTTTGGTTGCACAAGCAAATATAGTCAGCATGGTGCTAAAGCAATAATTTTTGTGCTTAGGTTGCTGGGGAGGAACCCATCAGTATTCTCCAGAACAGGAGTAATTATTCAGCATTGTTTGCTACTTCTTAAAAAATATCATCCTGATGACAAAAGCCTATGCCACCGGGTCAATGATGGACAGTTGAGGAAAAGGAAGTGAAAGAGTGTTAAAGAGGAATAGTAGAAATAAAGGAGGTAACCAACACATTCACGGTCTAGTTAGGCCGTTTATGATCAATGGCAAACCTGTGAGCAGAGATCCAATGCTCCATTCAACACAATTCCACATCTTACTTTCATTCTTTTGCATCATAGAGACTGTTTGACCACAATGCTGATCCTTTCTACAGCCACTTCCAGCATGTGTAGCAAGCAGAATGCACCTTACTTTTATGAGGTGTAGGTTTGTTTTAAGTATCACTAAATTCATGCTAAATGCTCAGATTTTGTACCACCTATTCGGGCGTGCAGTGATTCAAATTAGTGGTGTGTCTGTACACTGCGGTCAATTGCAGTGAGCAGGCAGCGCAAAGTTAGTGTGCTTCCTGTATTGCAATGAACAAGAACGGGTCAGTCACGCATCACAATCCCTATGTCATGTTCAGGCTTCAGCCAAATTTCCATCCCTCTGTCTCTCTTTCTCTATCTCTGCTCTTAGTACTTTAATCTGTGTAATAATTCCCACATTAATCTTTTACTCTGTTGTTGCATTAAGCCTCACTCCAATTCCTTGAAATAATTATCTTTGGACAAGGTGAAATCCACTGTTGAAAATCAATAACCCATCTCCTAGTAATATGATTCTATATCTCTAGTTATGTTGTGAATTCTGTAGAACATAGAACATTATGGTGCAGTACAGGCCTTTTGGCCCTCGATGTTCCAATGACCTCTGAAACCAATCTGAAGCCCATCTAACCTACACTATTCCATTCTTGTCCGTATGCCTATCCAATGACCATTTAAATGCCCTTAAAGTTGGCGAGTCTATTACTGTTGCATGCCAGGCGTTCCATGCCCCTACTACTCTGACTAAAAAAACTACCTCTGAAATCTGACCTATATCTATCACCCCTCATCTTAAAGCTATGTCCCCTCATTCTAGCCATCACCATCTGAGGAAAAGGACTCTCACTGTCCAACCTACCTAACCCTCTGGTTATCTTATATGTCTCGATTAAGTCACCTCTCAACTTTCTTCTCTCTAAAGAAAACAGCCTCAAGTCCCTCAGCCTTTCTTTGTAAGACCTTCCCTCCACACAGGCAACATCCTAGTAAATCTCCTCTGAACCCTTTCTAAAGCTTCCACATTTTTCCTACAATGCGGTGACCAGAACTGTGTGCAATACTCCAAATGTGGCCACATCAGAGTTTTGTACAGTTGCAGCATGATCTCATGGTTCCAAAACTTAATCCCTCCACCAATAAAAGTTAACACACCGTATGCCTTCTCAATAACCCTATCAACTTGGGTGGCAGCTTTCAAGGACCCATGTATTAGAGTTTGAACTCCATTTTAATTTGCAAACACTAAAACAGGGATGTGGGATAGAATTTGTTCAATTTAAATGCAGCAGGCTTTTAACATTTTTACATTGTTAGTTGCAACATTCAAGGTTTGCGTAAAGATTTGTAGCTTGGGTGCCGGTTGCTGTAGTTATGGCTATGTTCGACGAGCTGGGAAGTTGATTTGTCAGTGTTCCGTCCCCTGTCTAGGTGAAATCTTCAGTGCTTTGGGGTCTCCTGTGAAACACTTCTGTACTGTCTCTTCTGGAATTTATTTCATGCCGTTCCTGCTGCTTCCGATTGCCAGTTCTGGTTGTTCCGGTAATGGTCGGTATATTGGGTGTAGGTCTTCGTGCTTGTTGATAGAATCTGTGGATGAGTGCCATGATTCTAGAAATTCTCTGGCTGTCCTCTGTTTAGCTTGTTCTATGCTCGTTGTGTTGTTCCAGTAGAATTTATGGTCCTAGTCATTTAAGTGTATGGCTACTAGGGTCGTGCAATTCGTGGCTAGTTGGTGTTCATGGATGTGGATTGCTAGTTGTCTGCCTGTTTGTCCTATGCGGTGTTTTGTGCAGTCTTTGCATGAAATCTTGTAAATTACAATTGTCTTGTACATAATAGCAGAGGGCCTTTTATTCTGGTGAGTTGTTGTCTGAGTGTGGCTGTCGGTTTATGGGCTGTCATGAATCCCAGTGGGCAGAGAGGTCTGGCTGTCAGTTCCGAGACTTTTTTTTAATAAAAGGTAGAGTGATTAGTGTGTTGCGTCATGGTATGTCCTCATCGTGTTGTTTGTCTGTTAGGCATCTGTGGATGAAGTTACGGGGATATCCGTTCTTGGTGAAGACCATCTCAAAAAGGTTTTGAAAGTTTTATAATCTCCCAAATCCATTATTGTCCTTTGCGATTGTGAATTGGTCCATTTTTCAGCCATGTCCTTTACATTTTCTCTGCAGTCACCATTTTCCTTCAAGACATCTCCTTTGCTGATCAGCTCAATTAAATTCCCCAGCTTGATTCCAGTGTGATTAAACAGATGATAGCCACAGCATCTGCAGCAATGATTTCTTCTTGCCAATGTACCATTAACTCTAGAATTCCCCAAACTTTATTCCTTGGACCCATTCACTTCTTTCTCATCATGCTGCTCTTTGGCAACCTCCCAAATGTCATGGGAGCCAAATTCTAATACAAGTTTAAAATTCAAGACATTTATTTGGGAAAGAAATTTAAACCTCCAGTTGCTAACAAGAAGTAGAATGTATTTGAGGAAAAAATATCCAGTTACAAAAAATATAACTATGAATAAATGCAAATGTTCACTGTTTCAGTTTGTAAGACCAAACTATGGCCCAGATCTTTACCACCATGGAGAGCATATCTGCTCTAGTGAAAATGTGGAAGAACATGGGAATTCCAAGACCTTCTCTTGAATCAGGCACATCCCATTTTCATGGGGGCAAGATCGGAAGTTTCACAAAATTATGCTTCCTGGAGAAAGCAGGCTATTTAAATGGTCAGCTGCCTCAGGTGAGTCCCTGGAATATGGAATGGTAATATTAGACCAGGTAAGAGCAGGCTTGTTTTCAATGCATTTCCTTGGGTTAGCCAGGGAACCCATTTAGTCCTGGAATACCTTTTAGGGAGCACAAAAAGTGCTGAGAATGATAGCAGATTAGGCAATATTTGTGGAGAGAAAGCACGCTAATGTTTCAAGTCTAGATGACTCTTCATCAGATCTGAAGTGAAGTGCAGGGGTGGCAGCTTTTATGCAATAGTCAGGAGGGCGGGGGGGTAGGGGTGTGGTCGGGGTAGGAGGGCGGGAGGAGAAAGGGTGTTGATAGTTCAGATTAAGTGATTAGAATGTGAGAATGGCAGAACAATGGTGTGTCTAACTACCAGACTGGAGAGAACAGACTGTCCCACTGGGGTGGGGAGGAGAGGATATGGTGACAGAGAATGTTACAAGCAAAGCTAAAACAAATGGAAGGAATGGGTTCGCAATCTGAAGCCTAGAAGTTTGTAAAGTGCCTAGTGTGATGATGAGATGCTGCTCCTCCATTTTTCTCTGTGTCTCGTTGGAGCATTGTCGCATGCCGAGGACAGACAAGTGGGCATGTGAGCAGGACACTGTGTTAAAATGTGCAGCCACAGGAAGGTTGCAGTCATGCTTGCACACAGATTGGAGGTGTTCTTCAAAGTGGTCACCCAGTCTGCATTTGGTTTCTCTGACCCACTGTGATCTCCAGCATTTGTTTTCAGCACAGATTCCAGCATCGGCAGTAATTTGCTCCTATTGTTTGGGGAGGTAGGCAGACTTTTGGTGAAAGGTAAAGCGCCATTTGGGATAGTGAACAGTAGGTGTGCTTGTGAGTAATAATTGCATAAACTTGTCTTTTTTGGTTTGATTTTGAGATGTGTGCATCTCTAGGCCAGTTCTTGGAGCCACAGTATTCTGCTCAATAAATATCTAGAATATTTGATAGTAGGGGATTCTGCAATGGTAATGCCACTGGACATCAAGGGTCATGGTTTTGTGCTTGTTGCAGATGGTCATTGCCTGGCACTTGTAATTGAATGTGACTTCTCATTTAACAGCTTAAAACTGGATATTACCCCACTCTTGGTGCATAAGGATATAGGCTGCTTCATTATCTGCGGAGTGTGGTGCTGAACATGTTGTTTCACTGAGGGGAAAAAGCAATTGGTTAAAATATTAATTGTGTTCAATTACATTAATTAAACTATGAACAAATAATCTGGTAAAGATTTAGATTAGATCGGCCCAACAAGCCCACACCAACCCCCAAACCCACCCCCCCACGTTTACGCCTTCACCTAACACTACAGGCAATTTACCATGGCCAATTCACCTAACCTGCACATGTTTGGATTGTGGGAGGAAACCGGAGCAAACCCACACAGACACAGGGACAATGTGCAAACTCTGAGGCGGGAATTGAACGCAGGTCTCTGGCGCTGTGAGGCTGCAGTGCTGTGCCACCGTAAACTAATAACACAGGCCCAGGCAAATCTGTTTATGCTTGGGCAATGTTAAACTGTAGATTTATTTTGCCAACTTAGATTTGCTGAGATTAAAAGCAAACACCCAGTAAGAAAGCCTCAGCCTGTAATAAAGTCTGTTTGATCGCTTTCTTACACTGTCAGAATAACAAAACACACACTTAATTTCTGTCATTTTGCCATGTCCCATCAAGTTTTCCTTCTGGCATCATTAGAATCTTAACACTACCCTGTGGAACTGTTAGAAGTAATTTTACAATATTGAGCTGGTGGAAAAGAGAATGATGAATTAGAATGGAAAAAGATCATTGCTACATGTCCCATGAGTTTAGTTGTTAAGGAACACTAAAGCAGATGAAAAGATTTGATTCCCTACAACATGGAAACAGGCCCTCTAGCCCAACAAGTCCACACCAACACTCAATAGAGTAACCCACCCAGACCCTCTGACTAATGCACCTAGCACTGTGGGCAATTTAGCATGGCCAATTCACCTGACCTGCACATCTTTGGACTATAGGAGGAAACCCACACAGACGTTGGGAGAATGTGCAAACTCCATACAGACAGTTGCCCAAGGCAGGAATCAAACCTGGGTCCCTGGTGCTGTGAGGCAGCAGGGCTAGCCACTGAACCACCGTACCAGTGACAAATGAGTGAGATTTATTATCATAAACCTGCATCTGCAAAACAAAAAAAAACCTTGTATGTTGCCATTTCTCACCCTCAGGAATTCATAAACAATAAATTACTTTTGAAGAGATCTCACTGGCAAATGCAGCAATCAGTTTTCACAGGACAAAGTCACAGAAACTGTGAATGCAATGAATAACCAGTTAATCTGCTTTTTGTATTGTTGGATGAGGGATAATTATTGACTTGGCTGCCAGGAGATTCAGAGTCGAGAGTGTGTTGCTGGAAAAGCACAGACGGTCTGGCAGCATCTGAGGAGCAGGAGAATTGTGTTTCAGGCAAGAACCCTTCATCAGGACTGAGGCTTGTGAGCCAAGTGGGTGGAGAGATAAATGAGAGGGAGTGGGGCTGGGGGAAAGGTAGCTGAGAGTGCAAGAGGTAGACGGATGTGGGGGTAATGGTGATAGGTTGGAGAGGAGGGTGGAGCAGATAGGTGGGAAGGAAGATGGACAGGTAGGACAGGTCATGAGAGTGGGGCCGAGTTGGAAGGTTGGAACTGGGATAAGGTGGGGCCTTAGATCCATTATGGAAAGGAGGAATTAGTCACAGCATTCTACCCTGATCATGAGCTTGTAATGGTTGGTTCCACAGAACTTACAACATCATGATCAGCAGTGGGCACCATTCCTTAAATACCACACAGTACAAAGACTCAACATTGAGTTTTCCATTCCAAATAACCTCCCTTCCCATCACTCAACTCCCTTCTCAGCCCATCCCCCCTCCCATTCCTCTCATTGACCCTTCCTTCTGGTCACTAACCGGATTCATTCCTCCCAACCAGGTCATACCCTCTACCTGTGTTCACCTATCCCCACCTCACCACCCTGCCCCCCCCCACCCCCAACACCTCCTTTATCTGCAGCTCCCCCTCACACCCACCCCCAGACCTGAAGAAGGGTTACACCTGAAACATTGACTTCTCCACCTCCTGGTGCTGCCTGGCTTGCTGTGTTCTTCCAGCCTCCTGCTTGTCAACCTTGGATTCCAGTATCTGCATTTTTTTTTGTCTCTAGTAAATCAAAGTGCAACAGCATTACTATTTGTGGAATTGAAAATCTTCCATAAAAAGAAATTTAAACAACATTTATTTATTGCAGGATTTAAAGCCAGAAATGTAACAGCATTTAGATACAGTAGTCTTTGCAGAACAGCTATGAGGTAAGAAGAATAAACAATCATATTAAGAGGATATGGCAGAATAAATAATCCTATCTCAAAGATTACATACCAAAGATACCCAAATGGAACACAAGGTTGAACATCTTAGGTAAAACAGTTTTTAAGTTCCAAAATTCCTTCAAACTTAAAAACTAAATAACAAGCTGAATAAGTAAATACACTATTGCACTCTGCAGGACCTACAGTTGATGACATTCTTATTTGCTTAAACATAAAAGTATGAACAGATCTTCTTGAAGATGTTCTTCAACATTTTAATGATTACTTCAATTTGAGAACAAATACAATTCTTAAATGATCAAATTTAGCAGGAATGTTTTAACATCCATGAAAATCTTTGGATGTTTCTGACAATGGAGTTTTGAAAACAGAATTCATCAGGATTCATAATTGATTAATCTTTGTCAAAAATATTACAATTCAAAGAAGGCTTGACTTTGGAGAAAGCCATTCAAATTTTGCTGTAAGTAGAAAGCAAGATGATTTGCAAATAAATTCTGAGAGCAGAAGGAACAATATTCTCACAAAAGATAAACAAAATTGATTCACTTTACTGGCACAAATACTGTAAAGGCTCGCATGACAAGCCAGCACTTAGAGCGAACCTCTTCCTGTGCTGCATTCTGTGTTCTACGATCTAGTTCAGTGATACTCAACAGTTTTTTGTCAGGCTCCAGGGCCCCCTTTCAAACAGGGATACAACACGAACAGATAGAAAGAAAATCATTTATTATTGAACACCAAGCAAACTTGAACATTCCGACATATTGGACAAAACTTAAAAAAAACTGTATGAAATTAAACATCTTTCAGGCCTAATTTGATCCTTGAGCTTGGTGCTTTTCTGTAAGTTTCATGATATCAGGCTCCATATTTGACAATGACAGTTGGAGGTCACTTCTTGTTGCGATATCAATTCTGTTCCAGTATTTTGTCAAGGAAACTATCTTGCAGAATCCGCTCTCAACCAAATATTTTTAGGGGAATGCAATAAAAAATATTTGGGCTTTCTCCCACAGTGTTGTAAATTTAATCAGCAGATCATTCTTGAACCAAAATTTTTTTTGAAAGTGACTGAACTGATGACATGCAGTTATATCACTCTGAAGATCAATCAAACTCTATTGAATTTCTGCCTAAACTTGGCTGGGTTGTACTTCAAACAAACTCTATTATGTACAGAAGGATATTATAAATAGGAGGAAAACTATTGACTCCAATGAAGGTTGTTGCTTGGGTATTTCATCAGTTCAGTTACCAAGGCACCCATAAACCCTTGGAGCTCCCCTTGTTACAGTTTTTAGTCTGTGGCCCGCTTCAAATGTGCTAGGGCCCCTAAAGGGAGTCATATGGCCCCCGTTGAGAATGGCTGACCTAGCAGGAGGTACTAAGTCTGTGTCATCACTGTCAAACAAAAATGCTGCACAGGCACAAGCAGTTTTCAGATATGACAAGGGAATGGTACATCTGTAGAACTGTATGTCTCTTCCAAAGCATATGCAGCAGAAGGAAATGGTTTCAGAACAGCAAAACACCAAATGCTTACTCATGCAAAGATGTTAATGCAATAGCACCACCATGATTAGATAAGATACTTGAGGCATTCTGGGGAGAAATTGTGATTCAACCAGCTAAAATTTGACAGAACTTGTTTATGTCAAGGGACATCTCATTAATTTTAAACTTGATACACGTTGATCATCACTGTCTTATGTGATCAAATACCATGGCTGAAGAAACAGATGTTATAGTATACAGAAATGAAACTACATGTCCCCGATGGCTTACCTCTCTGTACTAAAACATAAGAGAATTGAGAATGTAATTGCAATTCACAATCAATACTTTTTACTTTTGAGCCTGTATGAATGTTTTGACCTCAAGAGAGCAAATGGTCCAGGAACAAGCTATTGTTGACTAACTGGTCAAGGGGCAACCGGCAGAAGATTTCAGTGAGTTGTTTGGATCCATGGCATAACACAAAAAGAAAGATTATTTGTGTTGGCATTAAGGAAATATTTAACATAGTCAAGAGCCAATGGCCAACAAACCAAGAGAATCTCAAGCAAATTTAACTCGAAGAAAAGAGCGACCACTAATGCACCTTACCACTTGGCAGTATTTTGTTGAAGGAAGGCCAAGCAAGAAGTTCAGCAAATTAGTCAAGAATACACTCTTTGAGCACTAACAGTATTTCAAAATCATTGATGACTCAATAGCATATGCCTGAAGGTTAGCTAATCTGGTTTACCTTTGGGACAATGTCTTAGCAAGGATACACCAAAGACATTTAGAATTGCCAGGTGTGCAGCCAAGGCTCAGTCAATGGTGTGGTGGCAAGAGATCCCAAAACTCATTGAAAATTCTGCAATTATACAACATTGTCAGTTCTAGACAACACTCCTATCATTATTTAAGACATGTCAAGAGACTAAAGTCAGCAAATTTTCCAGAAGAAGCAAATGTTGAATGAAAAATACTATCCACTTGAGTAATGTGGTCCATGCTCATCACTGGTAGCCAAATAGGTGTTAAGACCCAATATAGAAGGGAAGATTGGGAACAGCATACTTCTCCAACTATTAACTGATAGTATTTGCTTTTATAACACCAACTACCAAAATGTAAGCACCTATAAAAATAACACACCTCATATGAAAGGTGATAAATACCTCAATGTTACACCTAAATGACATTCTGGATCAAATGTTCTTGTTCTCAAATAGGGCTTGTAACTACTAGGTCAAAAGCAAGAATGCTATCAACTGTGTTAAGCTGACTCTAAATAGAAATTTCTTAATATCTCACTTTCTGTGGCTAAGACTCCTTTATTGCAGCACAACTCTCATAAAATCACCTACAAAAGTTTCAGTTGGTGTTAAATTGATTGTACTATGAATGGTAAAATTGTAGCCATGCAGCTCATTCATAACATGTAGTTTTTAAATGATTTAAATTACATAAATTTCATTACGAATACCTTGATTTTTTTTTAAATCAAGCCAAATATTCAGAAAATGCATGCATTTATTTTGTTAGTTTATTCAAAACAATTGCGAAGCCAGTTTGGGATTTTGCTTCCTTGGTCTGCATGAGATACAGACTTGAATATTCATTTTAGATGCTAGTACTGTGTTACAAGAAGCCAACAGAAATACAATCTCAGGCACAATGGTGAAAGGAATTTGCAGCAGGCAAGCCAGCTTTGGAGTAGGTGACAGAAATTCTTCCTCTGGCTGATCTCAAAGAAAGCGTGAGTATTTCCCCTATTATTATGTCTCCATTACATAGATTGTTTAAAGGGTTTTGAGGCTGTAAAACATAAAATACTATGGAAGGCAGAGGATCAATTTACAGAAAATGCAATAAAGGACAATAGGTGAAGAGGATTTTGAAGGAGGTAAAAGTGGCCACTGTTCAAGAAGGAATGCTATGCTGCCACCAGCAGGTGGTTCAAGAGACTGGTGTAATGCGAAACCATAAATGACACAGAAGAGCAAAAAGGATTTGTGAGAGGAATAGGTCCAAAAGGTAAGTAAGGAAGTGTTAAGGAGCAGAAGAGGAATACTGTTTGCAGCAAGTGGGAACCACAGAGGGTGAAGATAAAAGGATGCCCAGGTGGAAGCAGTGAGAAGCTGTTCGGCAATACTGATGGAAATGGGAGGTGAAGAAGATGGCCTTGGGAGGAATGGATAAGTAACAACAAATTAAGGTAAGAAACAAAATGGACAGGCATAGTTAGTGAAATCAATGGTGAGATTTTAACTTGCTCAAAACTCTTATCCACCCGTCAAGAGTTGAAATCAAGCCCTTTTGTTTTATATAACAACTTTCTAGGATTTGGGCATCATTGACTATCCCAGCATTTATTACCCATTCCTAGTTTCCCTGCAGAAGCCAGCAGTGATCTACCTTGAATCATAACAGTCCTTGAGATTTATTGTCACTCACAGTTTTTTTAAGAAAGCAGTCCCAGTATTGGCACCTGCATGGGTTGGAAACTGCATATTTTAATACACACAACGCCTGTTACTTGCAGAGAGAATGAACACGTTCATGCATTGCACCTGTTCCAACTGAACAAAAGAAGCAACATTCTCTGATTCATTCCTCAGGGCATTGACTTTACCAATCAGAATCGACCTGCCTGCTTTCGATCTTAACAAAATGCAGAGCAGTTAATGTCAGTCATAATCTAGCCAGTGCATTCTCAATGGCAATGTCCCTTACAATCACAGTCCACTTGCCAAACAATTAGCATATTCTTCTAATACAGTGTAAATATATTGTTCCCCTTTACATTGGTCTTCTTGCGAGTGACCTGATGAAGACAAATCAAAAAGCTTCAACAAAATGTGTTCATTTTCATCAAAGCCTTGTTCACTGATTATAGAAGTATACAGTGATGTTATACATTTGACAAGTTAGACTAATTAAAAGAATGCTTGATTGTTGTGCTGGGACTATGTGGCTATGAACAGTTTTAAATCAGAAATCCTCTTGTGCTTATTGTAAGAAATTGTAGAAAAAGACTTTGTAGAGAAAAGGTCTGTCATCAACACTAAACAAATATTCCTTTCTGTTTAGTTTTGAACAGTTGGCAAATACTTTTCACATGCTAAAGTTTAAACTTCACTATAGGGCATTTGGAAGAGGAATTGAAACACTGGAAACTTCAGGAGAAGTACAGATTGATTGACAGGTATAAAGTTATAACAAACAACCTTTTGTTTTATTCCAGACCTGGGTGTCACCAATGTAGAATATTGCCCTTTCAAAATTGGTTTCAGGCAGTCGTATAAATTGCCCTATTTCATGTAACTACACTTTAGCCAGTGACCTTTCAAATATCAACCCAAGGGTGTAATAATGTTGTCCCTGTACTACTGTTGGGTCTGATGACGAGTAATTGATTACTTGAGACCACAGGGAGAATCAGCTGTGGTAACAGCTCTCATTGGCAGTACACAGATAAATAGTTCATGAGGTAGTTAGGATTTTAGTGCATATTTAATGATCCTTTGTAATAAAACCTCATGTTAGCATGCTGCGTCCAAAATAATTCTCATAGATTGCTCCACCGTTAAGAACAGTTTCAGAGATCACAACCTTCTGAGGTTTTAAAAGTAATTAAACAGTAAAGCAATCCTGTGATATTATGGAGAAATAATAACTTGAAAATGTGGTTTCATTAAAAAAAATGGTTCTGACAATTATTTGGGTGAAGGAAAGGGGTGGAGCTGAGGATTGTAGTGCAACGTATTAGGTCAAGTCCACCATGGGGACCCAGGTTTGAGTACAATTCGAACCATGCATGATGAGTTCATGAGTCCTGGTAGAATTTAAAGTGGATTGGATTCATAGCAACATTCCAGTTGTGATGATGATAGATTCCTGAAAATGACCCCGTGGGGTTCAGCCTAGTGATTATCCACATGTGTTTTTAAAACCCTGCTAATGCCTGGCTGTATCTGTGGATTTACCAAGCTAAGTTAAAAAAAAACATTGATATAATTCTCTTCATAACCTCAGGATGTCTCAAAGTGTTTCACAGCCAATTAAGTCTTTTGAATCATAGTTCTTGCTGTAATATAAAACAACATGGCAGCCCAACTTGCATACAGCAATGTACCAGAAAGAGCACTGAATAAAATAACCATTTTATGTGTTGATTGGAGGGGTCAGTGTTGACCCAGACAATATAAAAAATACCCTGCACTTCTTTAAATGATGAAATAATTTCACTGAAGGGAGCCACTGAAGATCAGTTTAGCATCTCATCCAACAAAAATTGCAAAATCAGAAATGGCTGGAAAACTTCAGCAGGACCAGGAGCATGTGCGGGACGAGGGGGTGGGGGAAGCAGACTTAATGTTCTGGGTCCAGTGACCCTTCTGAATTTTTACAGCAACTTCTGATTTTATTTCTGATTTCCAGCATTCACAGTACTTTTTTTGTGTTTAGTGCAAAAGACAGTGGCAACTCTCTTTCAGTGCCAATGGAGTGCCAGCCCACGTTATCTGCTAAAATTTCAAGAGTAGGACCTGAACCCACAAATTTCTGATTTGGTACTTAGAGTGATACCTTATATTTAATCATAATTTCCACTATAATATAATATCCATCAATAATATCCATTTGCCATTTCTCAGTATATCTAAATAACTAGTGGAAATTGTCCTGATAGTTATCAATCTCCTTTCTAATCATTACACACACAAAGTGTTTTGTGTCATTAGCAAACTTTACTGCTATAGAGATTCTGTTCCATTCTATTCACATATTTAAATATAAAAAGTCTCAGAACGGATCCCTTTGGAACCCCACTTTGTTACATTTTCTCCAGGTAAGCGTTTCCATTTACCCTCGATCTTCTCTATGCAAATCAGTTTTCAATCCATCCAGACAGTTTTTCAATTATTTCAAGAGTTCAAGAACTAGGGGCACTATTTGGAGATTAGGAGTTGCCCTTTTAGAACAGAGAAGAGAAGCTCTTTTTTTTTCTCAGAGGATTGTGTGGCTTTGGCCTCTCCGCCTCAGAAGGCAATGAAGGCGGGGTCTTTGAAAGGTTTTGAGGCAGACGGAGATATATTCTTGTTAGGTAAGGGAATCATATGTTATCGGGGATGAGAGGAATGTGAAATTCAAAACACAAACAGATTTGCCATGATCTTGAATGGGGGAGCAGGCTTGAAAGGCTGAATGGCCTACTGCTTCTAATTCATATGTTCAGACTCGAACAGCTTCATTTGCTGGTTCACTTATTTTGTTAAGACATTTTCATAATTTTGTTTGGTACAGCCTAAAATCACTAAGACTATGTTACTGCTTCCTCGGTATTCTCTGAATGCTTATTTATAGCATTCTGTAGATGCCCTTGGGCAGTTTCCCATGATGAATCTTCAGCTAATGGTTCTGTAATTTATAGGTTGTGTCTCATTCATTTTTGAAGATTGGAATTGCATTTACTATCTTCATTTCTTGGGCATTCTCCAGGAGCAGAGGAATGCTTATAAAATTTCTAACTGAACAACGCTCATTTTCTCCTTGTTGAGAGCAGTAAGATCTATCCCATCTGTTCCAGATAACAGCTATAAACTATTCGAGCTTTGATCCTCAACTTTATGGCATTATCTATATCTCTCAATTAGTTGACTGCCTTACAGTTCATTCCCGTGTTTTCATTATTCATCAGGCACAATCTAGACTGAAGTTTATTCTTCATAGGCTATATTATCAGGATTATAACTTTGGCAACTCGTGTAATTTTGCATTCTGAACAAATAATGACGTGTTATATGAGAAACCTTAGCATTTTAAGTCTAAATCAATAAACTCCTGTGACATCACTCATTAATCATAAGAATGAAAATGCCAGATAGTTTCTGCTAGTTTTTGCTTTTTATAACAATACAATGAAAAGGATGCTTGAAATTAACAATGTGATTTTTGGTAACGTATCGATTAATGCATAAAATAAAGCATTAATATATGTTTGTACATTTTAAGGAAAGTAACCTATATATGTTAAATATATAAATTAATAGCAATAGGATTTGCTTACTAGTTCCATCAAAATCGATCAAATCTAACTTTTTGCTGCAATTTTTATAATGCTGGTCAGGGTCATTCTTCCATACACTTCCTTGGTACTTGTTTTGGTAAGAATGTAAATATCCTGTTATTTCGAAGATGAATGAGGTCTATGTGTGTATAGTAACTTGTACACACTGGGATGTAGTCAGTAAATTCTTACAGATGTGCATTAGTTGTAGTTTATTTCATTTCATTTTTCTGAATCAGAATGGTAGAGCTCGCTCATTAATCTGGCAAAAAATGAAGCTTTTGTAAGCAAGTATTTCCACAACATCTGTCTGAATAGAGGCATTGTCAGAGGGTGAGGTCACTGGAGAAGGAAGGTGAGGTAACTGCACACAGCTGAATCTACAGAGTGCAGGCCGGGACTTATTAATACAACTAGCTAGTGTTTCTTTAACGGTGCAAGACAGTCTCACCACTGACATCCACAGAAAATATAATTCAGGTAGAACAACCTCAACATGAAAATGTGTCTTAAATTTGCAAACTAAACATTAGTTCAATGTGATGTAGAGTTGGAAAATTTGAAAATGATTCTCATAAGAGTAATGTCATTGTACTGTTTAATTAATTAAAGCCATCATGAAAACATTGTCGAATAATGAAAATTGAAATCTGTTGCATCATTGTTGACTAATTGATGTTGCATCCTTCACTACCCCCAATAGTTTTCTGGGTTCTCTCCCAAACTGATGGTCCAGGAGATTTTATATGTAAGACAATGTCAAAGATAATATTTCAGTGAATCTATTTGTACTCAATCTAACAATGCAGGTGCTAGTTATTTTAAGACTTTTTAAAACTTAAAATAAGAAGGCAGAAAGTGTAAAACAGTATTTTTATAATAATTGAGCAAGAACTTGGTAGAATATGACTAATTTTTATATTTCAGTTGGATTGCTATGCTTATTGCTGCTGTAGTTAGTCTTTTGTTTCTGAGTTTTGCATAATTTGCAGAACTTGTTGAATTCTTAAGATCTGCATTGAGTTAACACTGCTTTACATGGTGCAAGTGTTACAATGCAGTGCTTTATGAAAGAGAATATTTGGAAATCCCCAAACTTATTACTTTTATCTGTTCTGATGCTGGGTTTTCTCTTTGTGCCTATTGTGTAATTGTCTAAAACTCATGGAAACTAAAAGGCTTGTGCAACATAAATAGAGTCATACAGATGTACAGCACGGAAACAGACCCTTTGGTCCAACTCGTCCATGCTGACCAGATATCCTAACCTACTCTAGGTCCATTTGTCAGCACTTGGCCCATATCCCTCTAAACATTTTCTTTTCATATAACCATCCAAATGCCTTTTAAATGCTGTAATTGTACCAGCCTCCACCACTTCCTCCGGCAGTTCATTCCATTAACATAACACTCTCTGTGTGAAAACGTTACCCCTTAGGTCCCTTTTATATCTTTCCCCTCTAATTCTGGACACCCCCACCACAGGTAAAACACCTTGTCTATTTATCCTATCCGTGCCCCTCATGATTTTATAAACCTCTGTAAGGTCACCCCTCAGCCTCCGACGCTCCAGGGAAAATGGCTCGAACCTTATTCAGCCTATCCCTATAGCTCAAATCCTCCAATGCTGGCAATATCCTTGTAAAT
Source organism: Chiloscyllium punctatum (assembly GCF_047496795.1). NCBI lineage: Eukaryota > Metazoa > Chordata > Chondrichthyes > Orectolobiformes > Hemiscylliidae > Chiloscyllium > Chiloscyllium punctatum. Next base: position 2,658,020 of record NC_092746.1, on the reverse strand, counting down.
CTTTTCTGAACCCTTTCAAGTTTCTCAACATCATTCCGATAGGAAGGAGACCAGAATTGCACGCAATATTCCAAAAGTGGCCTAACCAATGTTCTGTACAGTCGCAACATGACCTCCCAATTCCTATACTCAATGCTCTGACAAATAAAGGAAAGCATGTCAAATGCCTTCTTCACTATCCTATCTCCCTCCGACTCTACTGCACTCCAAAGTCTCCTTGTTCAGCAACACTCCCCAGGACCTTACCATTAAGTGTCTAAGTCCTGCTCTGATTTGCTTTTCCAAAATGCAGCACCTCACATTCATTTAAATTAAACTCCTCAGCCCATTGACCCATTTGATCAAGATCCTATTGTCATCTGAGGTAACCTTATTCGCTGTCCACTGCACCTCTAATTTTGGTGTCACCTGCAAACTTACTACCTCTTAGGTTCACATCCAAATCATTTATATGAATGACGAAAAGTAGTGGACCCAGCACCGATCCTTGTGGCACTCCACTGGTCACAGGTCTCCAGTCTGAAAAACAACTCTCCACCACCACCCTCTGTCTTCAACCATCGAGCCAGTTCTGTATCCAAATGGATAGTTCTTCCTGTATTCTATGAGATCTAATCTTGCTAACCAGTCTCCCATGGGGAACCTTGTCGATCACCTTACTGAAGTCCATGTAGATCACGTACACTGCTCTGCCCTCATCAATCCTCTTTAATACTTCTTCAAAAACCTCAATCAAGTTTGTGAGACATGATTTCCCATGCACAAAGCCATGTTGACTATCCCTAATCAGTCCTTGCCTTTCCACATACATGCACATCCTGTCCCCCAGGATTCCCTCCAACAACTTGCCCACCACTGATGTCATGTTGCTTTGTGTGGCAGAAATGTTTGTTAATGGTCTTTTAGTTTTAACTGTACACAATGCGATGTCCTGTGTTTGGATCAGTGATCCTATGTTTGCTTAGCAATTCTACTATATTCAGCAGTCATGATGTTGCTGTTTATATGACATTTACATGTCTGTTTACACATTACAAACAATCTGTGTTTAATATTACTTGTCTAAGATATTTTTAAAAACTGTAGGATCCACCTTTAGTGGATATTCAATGCAAATATATTTATTTTTCCTAGGCCGAGTCAATTTTTGTATTAATTTGCACTTATTACTCCCATTATTATTTTGAAATAGTTCTACAGGTTGACTTTTTTCTCAAATTATTCTGTCAATTTGTACTGAGTTCATGATCAGTAAAATTAGAATCAGAAGGTCCAATTGGGGCATTTATCTTGTTTTGGTATAAAATTACTTTGAAAACGATCCGCTTGGATGGAAGGTGACTCAAATTTAATCTAACACATGAATCCTTCAAAGCAGCAGACACATGGTTTGCAGTTCCCTGCTGACTTGACTATTTTGAAAGAAAAGGGCAAAAATACAATGATTTAAAATAATCGTCACATTGCTGCCTAAAATCTGCAGGAGAGAAACTGAACTTCTTTACATCTTTTTGGCATCACAAGTGCACTTTGAGCTTCAACATGGTACATATGGGACCATGTGAACAATTCTGGTGAGAATCTCACTGGATGCTGTATTTGTGTCAGTAGTAGTATATGCACAGTAATGTCCATTGAAAGTTTACAGAGCTGGCATATCAAGAAATCATTGTGTGCAGCATTGATTTGACTATTCATGTCATTTTGAAACTCAGTGTTATAGGAAAGATGCCTTTTCATTAATATTTAAAGCAATTTATAGGAAACAGTAGCACAGTGGTGGTGTTTCTGGACTCATTATCCCCTTGATGTCCAATGCCATTATCATCACTAAATCCCTCATCATCCACATCCTAGGCCTTACCATTGTTATGATAGAAGTTGATGGTAGTACTGGACAGGTCAGCTCCAAGAGTGTGATCTCATTTGATAGGCCTTATGTTTTATTTTTGCTATTTGTCAAGCATAATGATCAGTCACTGAACATATTTACAAGAGGTTACCAATCTACTTTTAACAATAGAACATCAATGTTTTTTGCTGACAAATAAAATAAAAATATTTCACAGTACACAAAAGCTGGTTGAAATGGTCTTTCCAATATCAGAAATAAAGATTCAAACTTTTCACCCTCAACAGCAACCTTACAGATATTCCAAACTTTAATGAAAGATTTGTCTCTACTTTAAAATACCTTGTTCGGTTGGAATGGCTGGAGCTGGTTTCTGGAATTTTCTTCTTACTGAATTGTAAGCATCTTTGGAGCAAATGCATGGGTTTTCCATACCCTCAGCAGCTCTCTGCTTCTAGAGTATTCTTTGAAGCCACTCAGAACTTTTATTCCCATCCTTGACATTTTGGAGAGAGCTAAACCAACAGCAACATTTTGCTCTGAGAAAAGATAATAGTTTTATGAAACATGGAGCTGCGGCCGTTTCCCGAGAACAGTGCCTCAGCAATCCTAAGAATCTGTTGGAAAACATAGTGTTGAATTACTGTGAAATTGTATAAACCTCTTTGTGCACTGTAATTTACAACTACAATGGCAGCACCCTGAGCTTGCATGCCCAAAAGTTCACGATGAGCTTCCAATTCAGTTGTGGGTGGCTTTGACTTATGTTGCAATGGAAAATGCAGGATCAACATTAGATGCTAGATCCTGGTTTGGTCCACCAATAGATCACATTGTAAAGAATGGACTCGAAACTCTGTGTTGAATTGATAGTGATCTCCTCCATGTTCCTTAAATTGTGTGCTTTTTGGCAGGCTTTGTGGTACATATCCATCATCAGTGCTTGCGTACGATTTGCCCTCTGCTGAGCAGGCACCTATGTTAGCCTTGCCCTCTGCATTGGCTACCAGCTAATAGGAGCCTGATGAAGAACTTATCCTTGAAACATCAACTCTCCTGCTCCTCGGATGCTGCCAGAACGGCTGTGCTTTTCCAACACCACCCTTTTAGACTCTGATCTCCAGCACCTGCAGTCCTCACTTTCTCCTACCAACTAATAGGGGTCAATGTCTCATCATTTGTGCACTTGATCTCGATGCAACCCTACAAATTGAGCAGAGTGTCAGTATCTGAGCTGTGGCTGAAAATGTGAATTCTAGTAATGGCACATCTTCGTCTTAGTGTCTTCTGGCTGTTCCTCCACTGCCTAGGTAGGTTGGACATCTAGAGTAGCTGTAAGGAAAAAGGTACATGAATAAAGTTTTTGTGGATAAGTTGTGTTATCTTAAGCAATTGGCAGCTTTTAAATCATCAAAGATTGGGTGATGACTGGGAGCTGGGATGTGAGAATGTGGGGTAAATGTGCCAAGATCATCATCATCATCAATGTTTTCAGCCTTGCTGTCTGACCACAGCCTCCACAAAACTGTGATAATGGTGAACACTAACTTCTCCGTCAGGACACAAAGGCATGTCTATTCCCACTGTTTACCTCTTGCTGCCTTTGCTGACATGCCACTTTGCCCTGTGTGCGCGAGAGAGAGAGGGGGGGGTTGGGGGATGTTGTTCAGTGAATGCCATGCAATCTGTTTGTGTGATGTGACTGACGTGGTTGAATAATCGGCAGCATGTGCAACCTGCAAGATGAGGGTGTGAAGCTTTACTGTTCTCTAAATCACTCACTTTCTGTATGATTGTCAGAACTTGTTGTACCTTTAGTGCACCACAGCTTGAAGAAGTGAAGGTTGTCTTGAATAATGCAAGCTCTTTGTCAAGTGATATTATCCCCTGTTGATATGTCAAACCAATAAATAGTGCAGTTAATGTGGAGAATTGATGCAGAAATTATTGAAATGAGCAGGAAGCATGAGGTTGACTTGCTGCACGTGTGGCCATCGGTGGATACGTTAATTGTGCACCTAAAACTGTAGGGATTCGAATCATTCTAAATCCATTTTCAGGGATATCAAATATACATTCCCATTTCACCAAGTCACTTATTTTAACAATTCTGGAACTTTCATCTGTTAATTAAAGTTGACATAGAAGCTGAGCAGAGATGAGCTCATTGTAATAATCTTGAAATCAGAAAGATTATACGAGAAAAATGAATAGGTGAGACAAGGTCTATAAGTTACAGATATGATCAGACCATAGACCTCTCAGTTCACATGGGCTTGAAATGAAAATGCAGTTCTCGAACTTCACTCATGACATTCATAATTAGATTTTAGCATCATGGGAACATTTATATTACATTAAAATTTGTCCTCATGTTTGATAATTGGAAATATGCACATATGTTGCATGAAAGAATCAAATTGTGTAGTATTTCAACATCTTGCGATTTCAGTTTTGCAGTGCTATTTTTCAAGCTGTACAATTAGTAAACTATAGAAGTTGAGACTTCCTGATTCAGATAATACAGGTAAGATTGGCTTTTGTTTACCCATCACAAATGAGTTGTTTGCTAGATGACCACAGAAGACAAATATATTGTTTTGGGATTGGAATTAGATAAAGGCAGCATGGGGAAGGAGATTTTGCACAACAATTCAATAGTATCAGTATTATTTATTTTTTGCTGAGTAGCGTTTTTGTTCAAATACTAAATATTCTATGATCTTGTTCTCAAATGGATTACAAGTACAGAAGAATTATTATAAGAGAACTACTACACTGCACTACTTTGTAAAACAGGATTGAAAATGATAATTATTGAATTAATTAGAAGTGAAAAGAAATAGTTACGTTTATTGTGAGCTGGACCCTACAATTTAATGTTACAACAGTATATTGACATATAAGTGAATGCCTTTGATGTTAGAAATTCAGGAAATGGCACATTGTCTTAGTGGAGTTGATATTCGTCAGCCCCTAATTCTGATGTGAAAGTGATGTGTTTATCATGTAAAGTGATGAATGATTTCCAGTTATAATACTGTACTCACAGTATTATGGTTAATGTGTCAACTCAGACTTCAAGGTCTGGGTGTTTTTTTTTCCTTTAGGCTTTCTTTTATTTCTACTTTTTTTTAAAAATTCTGATTTTGTAACCAAGATGGTACTGAAGAATGGCGACTTTGTAAATTTTTCACTGTATTCTCTTATTCCTATACTTGAGCAGATGTTAAAAAAATGTCCTGATGTTATCACAAGTTTTTTTCACATTTGGTTTGGTTAACTCAATTGGCTGGATAGCTGAGTTGCAACACAGAGCAATGCCAAGAGTGTGGGTTCAATTCCTATACCAGCTGAGGTTACCATGAAGGTCCCTCCTTCTCAACCTCAGTCCTCAGCTGTGGCATGGTGACCTCAGGTTCAGCCATCACCTGCTGTCCCTGTCTAATAAGAGAGCAGCCTTCTTATATTATGGGACTATAGTGACTTTACTTTTACTTTCTCTGCTCGAAGGGGAGATTGAAGCTGACAGAGATGGGGATAGGTGTTATGTGTTGTCAGGATTTGGGGGTGTTAGTGGGTTGATGGTCTCAGGGCTGTGGTTGGAGCAGATAAAAAAGGAGAAAGTGATGGGGATGCAGAGTCAGCAGCTTGAGGTTTGGGAGAGAGGCAGACAAGTGTCCAAATGGAGCTGAAGAATAGTGTATAGGAAAAAGGAGAACTTGGGAGTTCTCATCAGGGTTCTCATCAGGGTAATCATCAGGGTTACATACGAACAAATAGCAGAAGTACGCCATTCTGCCCCTCAGGTCTGCACTGCTGCTCAATCAGATGATGGTTGATCTAATTGTAATCTTGTGGTGCAGTGCGTAGTATCCCTACTTTTGAGCCAGGAGGCCCAGGTTTAAGATCCACCTGTTCCAGAGGTGTCTAGTAATTGGAAGATAGTTTGGTTTTAAATCTACATTCCCATCTACACTTCAAGTAAATTTATCTAACTTTGCTTTAAAAATAGTTGACAACCACCTGATGAAGAGGCAGAGCCAATAAACTGTTGGACTATAACCTGGTGTTGTGTGATTTTTTAACTTTGTACACCCCAGTGCAACACAGGCACCTCCAAATCTTAAAAATATTCAAGACTCTGCTTCCATCATCTTTTCACAAAGAGAATGTCAACAACATTCAATCATCTGAGTTGAAATATTTTCTGTTTTCTGATCGAGGACCACTGATTTTTAAACAGTGACCCTTTGTTCTAGATTCCCCCATATGGCTGGAACTTGTTTCATTGGAGCGTAGGAGGTTGAGGGGTGACCTTATTGAGGTTTATAAAATAATGAGGGCTATAGATAAAGTGAATGGCGGGTGTCTTTTACCTAGGGTGATGGGGGGGGGGGGCGGTGTTTCAAAGCTAAGGGACATATTTTTAAGGTTGGAGGAGAAATTTTTTTAAAACTTCAGGGTCAATTTCTTTACACAGAGATTGGCTTGTGTGTGGAATGAACTTCCAGAGGATGTGGTAGCTACAGATACAGTTACAAGATTTAAAAGACATTTAGAAATGTTTGGAGGGATATGGGCCAAGTGCAGGCAGGTGGGAGTAGTTTAGTTTTACATTATAGGTAGCATGGACTGGTTGAACTGAAGGGGAAACATCCTTTCATGCATCAAACCTGACACACACTCTCAGAATCTTATATCTTTCAATCCAGTGGCATCTCACTTTTCTAAACTCCAGCAGATAAAAGCGTCACCTGTTAGACCTTCCATCATTAGCCAAACTTCTCATTCCAGATATTAGTCTGGTACACATCAGAATTGTCTCCAATGTATGAACATCTTCCTTAAGTAATGTGAAGAATACTTCAGCTGTGGTTTCATCAGTGCCTTGTGTAACTGAATCGTAACCTTCCTACATTGGTATTCAGTTCCTCTCACAATAAATGATAACATTCTATTGTATTAGTACCCACTTACTAACCTGTTCTGATTCATACACAAGGACATCCAGATTCCTCTGCATCTTAGAGCTCTGCAATTCCTCACCATTTACATAATATTCACATTTCCCAATGTTATGTTCCATTGCCACATCTTTGCCCACTCACCAAACCTATTCATACATTCTTGTACTCTCACTCTGACCTCTTCATAATTGTATTTTCCAACTGTATTTCTGTTGTCAGCAAATTTTTGAACCATACATTCGACCCCTTCATCTAAGTAATTTATATAAATTGTAATAGTTGAAATCTCAGCACCAAATTTTGTAACATGCCACTTAATACACAATGCAAATCTGAAAAGGCCTATTTTTGTCTACTTCCTGTTTTCTGTCAGCTAGTCATAGAGTCACAGAGTCATAAAGCCATATGGAAACAGACTCTTCAGTTCAACCAGTCCATGCCACCTATAATGCAAAACTAAACTACTCCCACCTACCTGCACTTGGCCCATATCCCTCCAAACATTTCTAAATGTCTTTTAAATCTTGTAACTGTACCTGTAGCCACCACATCCTCTGGAAGTTCATTCCACACACAAGCCAATCTCTGTGTAAAGAAATTGACTCTGAAGTTTTAAAAAAATCTTTCTCCTCCAACCTTAAAAATATGTCCCTTAGCCTTGAAACCCCCCCACCCTAGGTAAAAGACACCTGCCATTCACTTTATCTATAGCCCTCATTATTTTATAAACCTCAATAAGGTCACCCCTCAACCTCCTACGCTCCAATGAAACAAGTCCCGTCCTTTCGAGCCTCTGCTTATATCTCAAACCCTCCATTCCCAGCAACATCCTAGTAAATCTCTTCTGAACCCTCTCCAGCTTAATAATATCCTTCCAACAGCAGGGAGACTAGAACTGAACACAGTACTCCAGTAAAAGCCTCAACAAAGTCCTCTACAACCTCAACATAATGTCCCAACTTCGATACTCAAAGGTCTGAGCAATGAAGGCAAGCATGCTAACCACCTTCTTAGTCATCCTATTTATATATAAACTTCGAAGAATTTTGTACCTGAGCCCCTAGGTCTCTCTGTTCTACAACACTGCCCAGGACCCTACTTTTTATTTGTATAAGTCTGCTTTTTATTAGTTTTTACCAAAATGCAATACCTCATATTTATCCAAAATAAACTCCATTTGCTACTTTTCATTCCATTGACCCAAGTGATCAAGATTTGTTTGTAATCTTAGATAACCTTCTTTACTGTCCATGCCAATTTGTTACCTGCAACACCTGTGCTTCTACTTTCCATAATAACATCTGTGGCACTTTATCTGTGCTGACTCTGTGTGATTAATATGAATTTATACAAATGCCCTGCTATAACTTCATTGTTAATAACTTCGACCACTTCTCCTCTGACAGATGTTAAACTGACTGGCCTGTAGTTTTCTAATTTCAGTCTTCCTTGTTGAATAAAGAAGTTAAATTTACTATCTTCCCATCCAATGGGACTATCCAGATCAAGGGACTTTTGGAAACTTAAAACAAATGCGCTAACTATCTTATTAGCCAGTTTTTTTAAGACCCTAGGATGAATTTCATCAGGACCCAGCACTTGGCAGGTTGCAGCTCCAACAGTTTACTCAGTACCACTTCTTTAGTGATCGTGATTTTGCTGAGTTCTTCCCACCTTCCCATTTCCTTAATTGTTGCTGCTTCCAGGATGCTGCTTCCATCCTCTATTATGAAGGCTATGGGCTCAGTTTGCTTCCAAGATTATCTGGGAATCTTCAGAAATTGATGATTATTCACCCAGAATGAGCAAGCTGGGAGAAAAAAAAGAGCTCTTGTTTCACATAAACAGTTTGCACTAATGTTTGGTTCAAGTGTACTTTCTTTGTCTACTGTATGGGTGGTCTAACCTGACAGATGTCAAGACAAAACTACAAGCAATGTTCCTAACGTCTCCAAAGTCTCAATGCCCTTTGCTAACTCTGGATAAATGTCATGTGGTCAATTCTCCATGAATACCTCCCAACCAGAGATGATAACCTTAATTTTATTGGAGATGGAACAACTGATTTGGCTGGGAACTCCCAACATTAGCAACATATTAGAGAACTCAGAATGAATTAAAACACCTTTTTATTAATATGTTGTTTGGAACAATGGGGTAATGCGTAAGATAGGTTATATTGAAAGACATCTGGGGTTTTGGAATCTGTACTCCTTTCTTGACACTACAATGTTTGCCTCATACACTTGCCAAAATACCAATGTGAACAAATGTGTGGATATTTTTTCCATGAATGCATCTGCATAAGCAACTGAACAAATATTCTAAATAAACAGTTTGGAAATACAGACCTGCTCTTATCCTTGAGTACTCTGCCCAAAGCCAGCTCCAGCTCACAGTGTCACCATCTGCACCACCGAGGGCAAGTTGGCCCATGCTGTTGGCACCAAATTGTTCCACACCAACCATACAGTCGACTGAGTCAATCAGCCCACAAGAAGCCTACGTTGCCATGATAACTTACACATTTCCGTGAGAGACATGCAGTAGTTTTTGCTGAGGTTTGTCACAAGCAGCTCAGTGACATAGGACTCCGCATTATATGGGCTATTCCCTAGGACACACACTGAAACAAGCATCAACTATACCTGGAGGATTGTCAATCCCTGCCCAAACCCTGCTGGTCTTCCAGTGCAAAATATTAAGCTTGACTGAGTGGTGCAGACTGGCACATTGCAAGGTCCAGGACAAGTGATGAGGGGTGCACTAAAGCTCGGGTCATCTGCTGCCACAATCTGATGTCTTTCTGCCAAAATGTAATTGGGGTCTGTTAAGTTTGAGATCCCCATGTTGCCTTAGTGGGAATTTAAGTAGTTTCTTTTCATGATTAGAAAATGCCTTATTGTTTGAACTGGATTGAAGCACTAATGAGGATGTCCAAATTCCACTGTATTTTCTGCAAAGTATGGACAACTGTTTTGGATCCTTTGTACTTACTTATAGATAGTTTATGAATAAAGTATATTTCCCCATAGGAAAATGGTAGAAACTCTTTTTTTGCAAGACACTGTTGGTATATATAGAAAGGATATACTAGTTAATATTCAACCAGTTTGGCCATGTTCCTTGGTTAAGTCCTGAATTGGGACTTAACCTGGAACATCAGGCTTGGAGGTGAGTGTTCTGCACAGTACCACAAGGCTTGTCATATTAGTCTGTTATTTTCCCTCCAAATTGTATCTGCTGTTGACCTACTTCTAAATAAGTAGATTGTGACGCAATTCATTGAAGTATTGAACTACTTTGTATGATGTGTATAATTGAGCGATCAAGGACATGTTCAATATCTTCCTGAAAAGTCTGTGGTAATTTTGGGACAGCAAGTAAAAGACAACTCCTATTGTGTGGAGAATGTAAATGCTTTTACAGACATATATCAGCTTTGCTTGGCCACAAGTGATTAGTGACTTAATAAAAAAAGGACACATTTATCAAGTAAAAGTAAACTGTTATCCACAAAGAGGCAAAAGGACAGCTCACCATATATATGTGGGATGACTTAAATAGCTTTATATTTAGGAAATTTAACAAGGGATGCTTACTTTTCCAAATGTATTTCCCATGGCATCATCTAGTGGTCAGATGTGTTATTACCCACTATTTATCGCTAGTTGACTAATGCACAGAAATTAATCTTGCTATACAACAGGAAAGTAAATGTAAGTGCTCTGTCCATAATATTGTATGAGCCAAATTGAAATATTCTTTCTTTTAGTAATGGATACAACCCCAACTCAGGATTTTTAGTTGAATGGCATAATTTGTTTTTATATTCAGAATACAACAAATTTCAATTGTAAGTGTAATATCTTAGAATATATGCAGACTTTAGAATTTAAAGGAACTAATTGCATTAGTTTCATAATTAACAGTGGATAATAACAGGAACATAATAATGGAGCAATGCTGTTAATCCTTCGTTATCTGTTAACACAGAAATAAATACAAAGATGAATAAAATCACACAAAATATTAGCTGACAGGAGAGTTTATCATTTGATGAATGTCTGCTTTCATAATACTGTTAAAAGCATTCTGGTGATGTAATTAATGTCAAGTGTGTAAATCAAACTAAATATAGAATTAAGAAGCCTAAAGTAATTTTATTATTTTCTGTATTAAAATACTAATTTAAATTGATTAAGGTTTAATTCATTTTTCAGTTTGAATTCTTGTCTTCAATTAAATTGCTACATGTTCTGCATCCTTTATCCTGACAGCAATTGTTATTCGTAGATGACTGGAAAATTATTTTTGAAGTGTTGTACCGATGGTACTATTTTGCAAAGTGTATTTATGCCTGAAACTATCATACGAGAAAACTTGAATTCCTTAAGCAGGATTTTCATTCTCTTCAGTGTGCATGCATATCTAAGTTTAAGAAAGGGCCTCTCAGAAGAAGTTAAGGGCAATAGTTTCATCATGCATTCAGCTAACATATCCAACTGCAGCTATAATAAAGACAGGCTTGGTATGTATTGCAACTGCTTATGAGCACAAAGTAAGGAATATGCTAAAACTGCTCTTGGAACTTCTGAAAATGTAGAATAGAGCTGGTCAATGATTTGAGAATCCTTTGGCCAAAATGCCAGGCCCATTACATTCATGATTTTGGAAGTTTGTTTTGGCTCAACAAAAGTTGCTGCCACTTGCAAGGGGGTGGCCCAGAATTCAGTTTTTGAGAAGGGTGGACTACCTCAAGAGAAAGAACACACTCTGGCAGCTAGCCCAGAATCTTTAGAACAGGCCCAAAGCTCTAGTTTAAACTGGTCTCAGGCCTGTGTGTTAGGATGTACACTGTTGATACAGCACCAACTGTGGCCCAGTAATGGGGCTCAGGCTAATTTTCATCTAATTAAATTTTGTGCCATGAATCAAAAGTCACTTGCCTTACTTTCAGCATGACGTATTACAACAAGATGTGACACCTTTTAAGAAAACATATATATTTTGATTGTGTAATGAGAAAAAGAAAGATTTGAATTAAGTAGTGACCTGCGGAGGGAGTTGGGGGTGGGTGGGTGAGGAGGAGCCAGTGGGTGGCCTTCCAGCCGTCTCTTTTTGAAATGTTATGGTAGTGGTGGAGAGACATCCACAGTTTACCCTCGGACCTATTGAAGCCTTTATGTGATTGATGAATGGTCGCTTAATTTCCTCTTTTGTGCTGTTGCTTTGGTGGAGTGAGGCCCGCAACATCCGGAAAGCCCAGTAGGATTGAATGTGCAAGCTGGTGTTGGGCAAGGGATCAATTCTTTGTGGGTCCCTGGGACCTTTTGGATTGAAGCAGGAATGAGAAATGTCCAAATTTCACTGTATTTCCTGCAAAGTCTGGACTGAATGGTTTTGAACCACCCATTCAATTCTGCCTTTATATCTAAGCCATGGTGAGCCCACACCCCTCTCAACCCGCCACCCCTTACCGTTCACTGAGATCCCTTGTCCTGGACGTAGCTGGGCTCTTTGGTACGGTGAGACTGCCTGTGATCCAAGCAATTGTTGCCACTCCCTGTCCAATTAGTCAGCATTCCACAACCACCTGGTGTTGTGTGATTTTTAACAATTAGCCAGCAGCTCTCTAAGGCATGACATCTTCCCTTAAAGCAATTAATACTGCTGTCAACATTAAACTGCTGCATGGTAGCTAAAAGGTCCACGTGTGAGCACCTGTGGTATTGTTGTGGGGAAATAGGTTTGTCTATGGTGCCCCATAAAATCCAATATGGTGCCTTTCTGAGCCACACATTTCTGAAATCACTGAACTACCAATGGGGCACCTTTGAAGTGTAGTCACTGTTAACATATAGTAAATGCAGCAGTCAATTTGTAGAGAAAGCTCTCACAAGCAACAAGCGGACAAATGATCCTTAATAAATTTTAATAATGACACTCGAGGGGGAAATATTGGTCAAGGTGCTGAAGAGAACATTCCAGCTCCTCTTCATAAGATTGTGGTGGGATTTCTTTGCGGCCCCACACAAGAGTGAAGATGGATTATAAAACCAGAAATTGCTGGAAAAACTGCAGAATTGCAGGTCTGGCAGCCTGTGTAGAGGGAAAGTAGACATAACATTTTGGATTCAGTGACCCTTCTTCAGAACTGAGTGATAATGGGTTCTTGGTCCTAATATCTTATCCAAAAGGTGACAAAAAATGTGAGATTATCCACTTTGGGTAGGAGAAACAAATGTGCATTGTATTTCTTAAATGATAAGAGGTTGGAAAATATAGATGTACAAAGGGAGGTAGGTGTCTTTGCTGATAAGTCATTGACGTCTAATATGCAGCTATAAGAAGTCTGCTGGAATGTTAGGATAAAGTGAGGACTGCAGATAATGGAGAGTTAGTGTTGAAAAGTGTGGTACTGGAAAAGCACAGCAGGTCAGGCAGCATCTGAGGAACAGGAGAGTCAATGTTTCAGGCATAAGCCCTTCATCAGGAATGTTAACCTTTATACAAGAGGATTTGCTTCCAGGATGAGTGAAGTTTTGCTTCAAAAATGTAGGAGCTTGGTTAGACTGCACCTGGAGTATTGTGCGCAGTTTTGAGCCCCATATCTCAGGAAGGATGTATTGGCCTTAGAGCGAGTTCAGAGGAGATTCACAAGAAAGGTGCCAGGGATGAAAAGTTTAATATATGAGGAAGGTTTGAGGATTCTTCAACTATACTTGATGTAATTAGAAGAATGATAGGGGATCTAACTGAAACTTACAGAATACTGAATGGCCTGGACAGAGTGGATGTTGGTAAGATATTTCCATTGATAGGAGAGACTAGGACCCAAGGGCAAAGCCTTAGAGTAAACGCAAGAATGGAACGGAGATAAGGAGATAATTCTTCAGCCAGATAGTGGTGAATCTATGGAATTCACTGCCACAGGAGGGCTGTGGAGACCAGGTACTTGAGTATATTTAAGACAGAGATAGATAGGTTCTTGATTGTCAAGCGGATGAAGGGTTATGGGGAGAAAGTGGGAGAATGGGGTTGAGAAACCTATAAGCCATGATTGAATGAATGGTGGAGTAGACTCGATGGGCTGAGTAGCCTAATTTCTGCTCTTATGTCTTATGGTCTAAAAGACATTATTGCATAGAGGAAGTACAATAAAAGCTCACCAGATTTGTTCCTGGAATGACAGGAATGCCTATGAAGAGAGATTGTGAAAAATGGGACTATTTTCTCTTGACTTTGGAACAGTGAGAGGTAATCTCATTTTAAAAAAAACAATACTTAAAGGGATAAACCTAGTCAATGCAGGTAAGATGTTTTCCCTGGTTGAGGGTTCCGGATCAGGAGGTGCAGTTTAAAATAAGGTGTTGGGGGGGTGACATTAGTTCTGAGATGAGGAGAACTTTTTTTTTAAGATCTGTGAGAGGTGTGAGCCTTTGGAATTCTCTACCACAGTGAGCTGTAGAAGCTGAGCCTTGAGTATATTAAAGGTAAGGATTGATAGATTTCTGATTATCAATGGAATTCACGGTAATGGGGACAGAATGGGTAAAAGGCATTTAAGCGTTTGTTCATATTGAACGGAAGGACAGGCTGAATGGGTTGAAATGCCCACTTCTGATCCTATGTTCCTATGCATGTGGTACAGAAAGAGGAAGGGGAATAGTAAAGGGACAAAATGATGCGCTGGCATAGATTAATGATTTGCTTTCCTTTCCATCCACTTGTTTTAGCTTCTAATCATGTTATAATATTTACAAATGTTCAAATCAAGTTTAATAGTGCTTCTTTCATCTACAATTCGTTTACAATGCTGTCCTCTAGTCATCAAGAAAGTTGGATACTTCTGAATTCATGTTTTATGAGAAAATGAATTTTGAAAGCAGTTGGAACAGAACTACGATTTCAGAGTTCAACAGCTTCTTGTCAACAATATAAGTCTTCAGAAATTGATAAAAGTAGTAATTACTGGGTGTTTACACTGGTTAAAGACACAAATGAATTGGGTAGGTTCAGGCAAATAACAGTATTTCTCTCCTAATTGTCTCAAAATGGCAGGGAAGATTTGCTGCAAAATAAGCATGTTTCTCAATTCAGTGATTACCTTATAAATGAATGACGGAATTGTAGGATGGAGAGTTATATTAATGTTGGGCTGTTTATCTCAACAATGTTTCATTTTGAGCTTTCAAATGCAAAGAAACACAAACAAGTGTTGAATATAATAATCCAGAATGACAATAGATGGAAACACAAGGCCTTTATCTACTTATCAAAATCTAAAATTAAATTTGTGAATTTCAACTTGATTAATTGTGGCACAAGCATTTTTCTTTTAATTCTACAATAAGTTTGCTTCTTAAATCAAAAAACAATAAAATTACTGTTCCTGCATGAAAAATTCAAGTCTGAATTTTAAAAATCTCTGTTTGACCATTGACTTTTTTCCCCTTCACCTCTCAAAGGATTGACTCCTGCGTGGGATGTGCTTTCATGGGATGCTCTGCTGTTTCTCCTTGTTCAAATAGGCAATCTTTGCCTGAGCTGGAAGACAGCGTCACAACTATACTTGACTGGGAAGGACATTATTGTTGAATCCAAACTGATCCAGATGAACTACCATTTACATCACTTGACTTTGTCTCTGCCTCAGCTCATGTCTTGTTGAAATCCCGGTGCCTGCCTTTATTGCTTCTAGACTTGATTATTCCAAAGCACTCCTGTTAGTCTCCCTTTTTAAGCATGAAGAATTCAAAGCTCTTTTGCCCAGACCTCAAATCTCACCAAGCCTCCTGTAACCAGCAATCCTATGTTCACTGACTTGCATTATCTGCTGGTTAAGCAATGGTTTTCTTCTAATCCCTCCATAACTTTAACCCTCTGTAACTGTGTAACCTCTTCCAGCACCACAAACTTTCAGCATATCTATGTTGCTCTTATTCTGACCTTCTGACTATCCCCAATTTTCATTGCTACACTCGAGTAACCATATTTTGAGCTGCCAAAGCCCTAAATTCTGAAATTCCATTCCTCTCTAACTTTCTTTTGACTCCAAAATGCTCCTTAAAACCTAGTTTTAACTGCTGTAATATTTATTCAGACACCTCGTCCTATTTTATAATTCTCCTATAAATGTACTGATATATTTTATTATGTTCAAAGGTGCAATATTATGTTGCAGGTGCTGTTCTTGCAGTTCTGGCTGTTCACAAACATGCACTTTAACGCAAAAAATGACTATATGATTAGGATTGGAAATATTGGACAGGGCCAACACTGACAGAGTCATTGTGGGGCTGTTTAAATTGATTTCTGGTTGGTGGCTTTTCTCATGAGGTAATATCATGAGCAAGCAGCAATTTGCCTAGAATTAACAAACTTAATTGCATAATGAAAGTGAAGAGCATTATTTTATGTTAATATTCTGATTATGCAGTAAAACGGTGGCCTTGTCAATGATGTCTAGAACCCTTGAATGAAGAAATAACATTTTTAAATTGATGCAAAGCTTTGAAATACACTGAAATTAAGATGAGTTGAATCACAGAGGACTGCTTACAAATTCATGCTAAACTGAGCTTAGGGAAAGCTATGTAACCCATTTTGCCTTACAGACGTGCTCTACGTCAAAATAAAATCTCAAATGCAAGCACATTAAAGTATTTAAAATTTGTTCACACTTTACAATGCACTGACTTTGTACAGTAAAAGGGATTGGAAAATGATGGGTGCCTGATCCAGAAAAGCCAAGTAATTTGTTTCTGTTTAACATGACGTTTTCAGATGACATATTGTCAATGCAGTCAAACATGTTTTCTGTGTTCTCATGCTGTAGCTAAGTCCCAGGGCAATTCTACAGACTTTGCAGTGAAGCACGCAAGTGAGCAGGCAGCTATTTACCAGATTCTTCAGAACTACCCACCCCCTTAGAGAACATAGAACATAGAACAGTACAGCATTCTTTGGGGGGGGGGGGGGGGGTGTAAACTAATTTGGCAGGGGGATGGGATCCGGACTTGTAGTCCAGCAAGTAGGTTAGCTGTTTTTCAGGATGTCCAAGAATGTAGGGAGGCTGTGGAGAAGGTAGCACTGACAGGGAATACTTGCGAACACAGTGATGGGTTCAAGTGTGTATACTTCAACGCAAGGAGCATCAGAAATAAGGTGGGTGAACTTAAGGCATGGATCGGTACCTGGGACTACAATGTTATGGCCATCACGGAAACGTGGATAGAAGAGGGACAGGAATGGTTGTTGGAGGTTCCTGGTTACAGATGTTTCAGTAAGATTAGGGAGGGTGGTAAAAAAGGAGGGGGTGTGGCGTTGCTAATTAGAAATGGTATAACGGCTGCAGAAAGGCTGTTCGAGTTGGATCTGCCTTTGGAGGTAGTATGGGCCGAAGTCAGAAATAGGAAAGGTGCAGTCACCTTGTTGGGTGTTTACTATAGGCCCCCCAATAGCAGCAGAGATGTGGAGAAACAGATTGGGAAACAGATTTTGGAAAGGTGCAGAAGCCACAGGGTCGTAGTCATGGGTGACTTCAACTTTCCAAATATTGATTGGAAGCTCTTTAGATCAAGTAGATTGGACGGGGCGGTGTTTGTGCAGTGTGTCCAGGAAGCTTTTCTAACTCAGTATGTAGATTGTCCAACCAGAGGGGAGGCTATATTGGATTTGGTACTCAGTAATGAACCGGGACAAGTGATGGGCTTGTTAGTGGGTGAACATTTTGGTGATGGTGACCACAATTTTGTGACTTTTACCTTGGTTATGGAGAGAGATAGGTGCGTGCAACAGGGTAGGTTTTACAATTGGGGCATGGGTAAATACGATGCTGTAAGACAGGATCTGAGGAGCATAAGTTGGGAGCACAGGCTGTCAGGGAAGGATGTCATTGAAATGTGGAACTTTTTCAAGGAACAGATACGACGTGTCCTTGATATGTATGTACCTGTCAGGCAGGAAAGAGATGGTCGTGTGAGGGAACCTTGGTTGCCGAGGGAGGTTGAATATCTAGTAAAGAGGAAGAAGGAGTCTTACACAAGGCTGAGGAAACAAGGTTCAGACAGAGCATTGGAGGGATACAGGATAGCCAGGAGTGAGCTGAAGAAAGGGATTAGGAGAGCTAAGAGAGGGCATGAAAAATCTTTGGCGGGTAGGATCAAGGATTACTCCAAGGCCTTTTATGCATATGTGAGAAACATGAGAATGACGAGAACAAGGGTAGGTCCGATCAAGGACAGTAGTGGGAGACTGTGTATTGAGTCGGAAGAGATAGGAGAGGTCTTGAATGAGTACTTTTCTTCAGTATTTACAAATGAGAGGGACCGTATTGTTGAAGAGGAGAGTATGAAACGGACTAGAAGAGATACCTGTTAGGAAGGCAGATGTGTTGGGCATTTTGAAAAACGTGAGGACAGACAAGTCCCCCGGGCCAGACTGGGTATATCCTAGGATTATGTGGGAAGCAAGAGAGGAAATTGCAGAACCGTTGGCAATGATCTTTTCGTCTTCACTGTCAATGGGGGTGGTACCAGGGGACTGGAGAGTGGCGAATGTTGTGCTCCTGTTCAAAAAAGGAAATAGGGATAACCCCGGGAATTACAGGCCAGTTAGTCTTACTTCGGTGGTAGGCAAAGTAATGGAAAGGGTACTGAGGGATAGGATTTATGAGTATCTGGAAAGACACTGCTTGATTAGGGACAGCCAGCACGGATTTGTGAGGGGTAGGTCTTGCCTTACAAGTCTTATTGAATTCTTTGAAGAGGTGACCAAGCATGTGGATGAGGGTAGAGCAGTGGATGTAGTGTACATGGATTTTAGTAAGGCATTTGATAAGGTTCCCCATGGTAGGCTTATGCGGAAAGTCAGGAGGCATGGGATAGTGGGAAATTTGGCCAGTTGGATAGAGAACTGGCTAACCGGTCGAAGTCAGAGAGTGGTGGTAGATGGTAAATATTCAGCCTGGAGCCCAGTTACAAGTGGAGTTCTGCAGGATCAGTTCTGGGTCCTCTGCTGTTTGTAATTTTTATTAATGACTTGGAAGAGGGAGTCGAAGGGTGGGTCAGTAAATTTGCAGATGATATGAAGATTGGTGGAGTTGTGGATAGTGAGGAGGGCTGTTGTCGGCTGCAAAGGGACTTAGATATGATGCAGAGCTGGGCTGAGGAGTGGCAGATGGAGTTCAACTCTGTCAAGTGTGAGGTTGTCCATTTTGGAAGGACAAATAAGAATGCAGAATACAGGGTTAACAGTAGGGTTCTTAGTAAGGTGGAGGAGCAGAGAGATCTTGGGGTCTATGTTCATAGCTCTTTGAAAGTTGCCACTCAGGTGGATAGAGCTTGTAAGAAGGCCTATGGTGTATTAGCGTTCATTAGCAGAGGGATTGAATTCAAGAGTCGTGAGGTGATGTTGCAGCTGTACAGGACCTTGGGTAGGCCACATTTGGAGTACTGTGTGCAGATCTGGTCGCCTCACTTTAGGAAAGATGTGGAAGCTTTGGAGAGGGTGCAGAGGAGATTTACCAGGATGTTGCCTGGAATGGAGAATAGGACGTATGAGTATAGGTTGAGAGTGCTAGGCCTTTTCTCATTGGAACGGCGAAGGATGAGGGGTGACATGATAGAGGTTTATAAGATGATCAGGGGAATAGATAGATTAGACAGTCAGAGACTTTTTCCCTGGGTACAACAGAGTGTTACAAGAGGACATAAGTTTAAGGTGAAGGGTGGAAAGTATAGGGGGGATGTCAGGGGTAGGTTCTTTACCCAGAGAGTGGTGGGGGCATGGAATGCGCTGCCTGTGGGAGTGGCAGAGTCAGAATCATTGGTGACCTTTAACCGGCAATTGGATAGGTACATGGATAGGTGCTTAAGCTAGGACAAATGTTCGGCACAACATCGTGGGCCGAAGGGCCTGTTCTGTGCTGTATTGTTCTATGTTCTATGTTCTATGTCACCCCCTTGGTTAAAGAATGTTCTGCAACTACAATTGACTCACCTATCAGCTTCATTGTGCAGGACTTTGTCTTGACTAACCTGGTGTAATTTTCCGTGATGGTCTCTGTTGGGCTATTCATGCCAGTGATCAAAAAGGGATTTGTTTTTGGATTGACTAGTTCACCCTGCTCCTGCTTATTTTCAGCATCTTGTGCAAAGATAATACATGTGACAGATCAGTAATGGATTTTCAGATTCCTAATCACCGCTTATTCCATTCTGAATGTAGGTTTGCTTGCTGAGCTGGAAGGTTCATTTTCAAACATTTCATCACCCTACTAGGTAACATCTTCAGTAGGCCACCGGGCGAAGCACTGCTGATGTTTCCTGCTTTCTATATATGTGATTGGGTTTCTTTGCATTGGTGATGTCATTTCCTGTAGCAATGTCATTTCCAGTTCTTTTTCTCAGGGGATGGTAGATGGGGTCTAACACGATGTGTTTGTTATAGAGTTGTGGTTGGAATGCCATGCTTCTAGGAATTCTCATGCGTGTCTCTGTTTGGCTTGGCCGAGGATTGATGTGTTGTCCCAGTCGAAGTGGTGTCCTTCCTTATCTGTACATAAGGATACTAGTGAGAGAGGGTCATGTCATTCTGTGGCTAGTTGACGTTCACGTATCCTGGTGGCTAGTTTTCTGCCTGTTTGTCCAATGTAGTGTTTGTTATAGTTCTTGCATAGTGTTTTGGAAATGCCATTAGTTTTGCTTGTTGTCTGTATCGGGTCTTTCAAGTTCATGAGCTGCTGTTTTAGTGTGTTGGTGGGTTTGTGGGCTACCATGATGCCAAGGGGTCTGAGTAGCCTGGCAGTCATTTCCAAAATGTCTTTGATGTAGGGGAGAGTGCTTAGGGTTTCTGGACGTGTTTTGTCTGTTTGTTTGAGTTTGTTGCTGAGAAATCAGTGGACTGTGTTCATTGGGTACCCATTCTTTTTGAATATTAATGTCATTTACTTTGACTAATTGAACTTGCCTATCACCAGAAGCCACAGCTTTTCGGTGAAGAGCATAGCAGTAATATGTTCCTTGTTTCACTTTTAACTATTAAGTGTGTTTTTTTTGTTTAAACATTGAAGTGCAATCTGGTGAAAGACGCTAAAACAGTCTGATTTCATCTGCAAGAAAAATGTGTTTTAGTGCAAACTCATTCAGCACAGCCACCCAACTATTTTGTAACCAGTCATCTGGCACTGATACCATAAATGCTACACCTTCACCACTTACCACCTTGAAGATTTGTGTTGAAATGGTCCAGCCATTCATCACAGCATGTGAACCCCTGTGGCCCAGCTTCTCCGACAGGATGATTCCCCTTTCTTGTAGGATTTGACAGGAAATGGGAATGTTCTTTGCTCAAGCCTTGAATCTTGTCAACAGAGATTGGTTAGTGTTGGAATAGGCAACCATTCTCAAACTTTTCCTTGCTGGAGAGGATACCCGCTTATCACACTATTTATGGCTCTTCACCTTGTCCTTCAGAATGGTTGATAAACTTGATGGTGAAATCTTTCATTGTTAGTGATGTCCACCTTTTACTTTGTACCACAGCGTTCCAATTGCTGAATCAACTTCACTTTCTCTTTGATTGACGATATTTTCTTTAACTTTCTCACATGCTTAGCCAAAATTGCAAAATTTGGCCATATTTTCATTGTGAGATCATGATATTAAATTATGTCATATCTAGATCTCCAATGTTCCACTCTTTAGCATGGCTTAATTCTGTTGCGATTGGTTGATGGAATAGTATGATGAAATTGCCAGTTTGGAATGAGAAACTGCATATTAATAAACTGAGCAACAAGGGTGACAGCCAGCGATAAACCATGCAAGTAGGCCTCTCGCTGCTCATTAGTGAGAACCTTGTCTTGTTGTCCATTGTTGGAAAAAGGTTCTTTTTGATCTTGCTGTTAGGATGGTCCCAACTAAACATCTCATCTGATTTTCTGTAACTTCTCGCACTATTCTACATTGTTCGGGACTGGGGATGCTTTTGCCCCAGAAAGACTCAATGTTCTGCTGTCTGTGCCTTCACAGCTCTGCAACCGAGATGGCTGCAAGAGGTGTGAGTTAATTGAGGTTTTTAACTTGCATTCCTGTTTGTCTGTTACTAGTTTAGATATTCAACGACCAACCCTTTAATGGCATAATTCACCGAGCAATGGGGAAAGACCTAAAATTGCATCATCAGCCGCATAATAGGCCACATCGTGGTTTGGCTTTTGTCCAGTTTATTAGTTGCCGGATGCTTAATGATTTGTAACCTGGAGCCAGAAGCCAGGAATTTTAGAATTCCCTGGTTTATGGAGCTTAATAACTGTTGCATAAACATAAAAATATTTTATTTCATAACAAGTATAATCAGTAACTTAGGTGGATTAATAAAAAGGATTGTTGTTTCTAAATTAGGAAATGGCTAGAATGATATCACTTAACTCCCCAGTTAATTTGGTGAATGGGGCAATTAACGATAGTGAGCACAGGAGCAGGAGTGGAACATTGAGTTCCTCAAGCCTATTCAATGAGATATATGTAACTCTTCTTCTTACGATTGGGGATTAAGACCACCCATCAAAACATTTCTGGAACTTTAGAGAATATTTTGGAATCACCATGCTCAACTCCACATGTGGTAGGCATGTATTTGCATAACTGTGCAGCTGAGTTGCAAGTTGTAGTTCTTCCACATGGAGGTCCCAAATGAAGACCTCAAAAGGAGGCAGAAAATGACCGAATGAGAGTTAGCATCTGCCTGTCTAATGAACCTTCAGGCAGTTGGCTCAAATATCACATGACTAAAGGCCTGGCTAGTCACCCTCCTCAATACAGATGGTATGTTACACAAGCAGACCTCAAAGAAAAGTGAAATAAATTATTTGTGATGTCCTGCAATGTATAAAGCTGCTTTTATTGTTCTAGAAATGCTCCACTGTACTGAAAATGTTTCGGCATGCAACTGTTGATTCACTCCAGTGCTATTGGAAATTTTCCTCTTTGGAAAATAAACTACTTCTTCCAATTTTTTGTGGTGGTTTCCATCTTCTTTTCCAGAATCAACAAAATCAGATCTATTCCTTTTCATTGATTTGTTTTAGGATTACAAATGTTGCATAAGTGAAAGGATACAGAACAGGAGAATTAAAAATTTCAGTGGAGATTGCACAAAAACCCGGATAGCATTCCCTGTAACTAGGGGCATGAAGTTTTTGAGCAGTCTGAAAGTCAGACAGGGATAGTTTGAATATTTACGAGCCTTGCTGTATTATTTAGTGCACTGCCGGAGCTTCTTTCTATAAATCCTACCAAGGCACTGCCACAGACGAGTGTCAGTGCACCTGCCTGACAGAGTGAAATTAATAACATTTACAATCTCTGGTAAACCAAATTATAGCCTCAGGGGAGTTAAGTATCACCTCACCTAAAGAAGCAAAGCAGCAAAGGATCTGATAGGAGTAATTAATGCATTGAATTTGAAAGTTAATGCTGATAATTAGCCTCAGGTGGAGTGTAGTAGAAGCACAGCAGATGGCACGTCCATGCTCAAGAGATTTTTTTCAGTGAAAATCTCAACCAGGGAAAAGCAACTAGCGTGATTTATTGTGGCAATTTCAGGTCTAGTTGCATAAGCCTACTTAATATCTATATTTTACTTGGAGTAAAAATACATCACAAACTAGTTTTTGCAACAAATTTAGACAATATGTAAAAATATCTTCCTTGATAATAAAAAACTACCTATAACCATTTTGTATTAGTATTTTTAATTCATTTCATTTTTTTAGATTAGCGCATTTTTTTCAAAACTTTTTTTTAAGGAAGTAAGATTGAATTCTCAGATAACTACAATCATAATCTAAAACAGTCCTTGTTCATTTCAGTTACATGATCTATTCTTACTCACTGAAATTTTCAGGGCACCAAGTAATTTTATATTCATTATCATATTTAAAGATCCATACTGTAGCCTTGAATATAACGGCAAATACTTGCTCTTTTATCTGGATAAGAATTTGAGATTAACAGATTTTTAAACTCCTTTACTGTAAGTGTAATATACCTTTTACGTCACAATTCATTTTCTTCTTATTCCCATCAAAAATTCTGCTAGCTGCCTACAGCTGTGAGGGTTTAGCCAGGTGTCCAAAATTAACAATATATTTGTCAAATAATAATTAGAAAATGAATATACAAGAAACACTTACCTCAGAAATGGAGGCATTGCATTAATAATATAATGGTTCTCTATGTAATATTTAATAAGTTTGCATTAGTTCATTCATCATGAAGATATTAGACTTTCTCCACAAAACACACATTACCCACTGTATAAAGGTTGCATAGGTATGTCCCAGAGGCCAGAATGTCAAATGGGAGAGAAGTGGTAAGAAGTCACATTTAAAGATTTCACACAGGGACAAATATAGGAATGCACAGCCTCAAGATGATTGAGGTCAGTAACATCAGTGAATTTAATTGAAAAAACATTTGGCAAGAAGATAAATCAAAGGTATATGCACTGATATGAGTTCAGATCCTGTTAATTCTTAAGTTGGTAATGTATAAAATGCAGGATTTGTATCAAACTGTTCCTTTTATGATTTCAATCTAAAATAGGATTAAGGATTACAAACTGTGTACTCATGCATTTGTGCCTTTATGATAAACTCTATATAGCTGCTAAAAAGTGGCAGAGTGGAGCAAGGCAATGGCAATATGATTGCCATAGCAGGAAGAGGACTAAATTGGGAACAGAGGAATGATACTAAATCCCAGCTCAGAGTTGGAAATTTAAGACTGCTGGCATACCTACACTGAAAAACAAACTGGGATTCACACACACTTCAGACTGAACAAGGGGACTGCACATGGGTGGTGGCAACGCTAACAAGTCAAGTAGAGACAGTGCTCCAACGCTAAAATGGATAGCATGAAAATGTTTGATGTAGTGATTTATGATCCTTCATAGTAATTCTTGATTTTGTAAATTTTCTTTTGATGTAATGAAGGCATTTGCTAGTATTTGTCGATTTGAGTATCAAATCTACACTTGTGTTATTAAAGCTAAAATATAAAAGGAAGCTTTGCATATTATTATTTATAACTGACATGCTTTCAGAGTTGTTTTTGATTATTTTTAATTAATGTTTTAGTAAAATTATATATGTTCATGGAATAGAATTATGTTCCATCAGGCACATTCCAAAAGCTTAGTCATTTAGATTTCTTGGATTCAATTTATTTTTAATTATTTTTTTCTCTATTACACAGAAACTTGATGGACCAAATAGCCCATTTCTGTTCTGTAACGTTCTACTAAATTATAACAATTATGGATTAGTTAACAACATGCTGGTAGAATCAGCCATCAGCACTGTATAAACACCATTAAAAACAACTTGCTGTAGGCAATAAGTAATAAATGTGGAAAATGTATTTTGGTGTTATAATTCTGTATGTATGTATTGTTAGATACTGTCTATCTCCCTCTCTCAGCCCTCAAACAGCATCACCACTACCACCTCCATCAACACTATTCCAGAAGTAAAGCAACTGTATAAGCATGCAGTAAAAGCTGTGTAGCCATTACCTGGGTATCTGATTCTCTGATTTTTCTTTAACCTTTCCTTCTGACATTATTGCCAAGTTCAGGAGAGTTTAATGTTGAGAAATGAAGTAATGTACCTGCATTTCTCCTGTACGTGACACAGGAGCTTGTATATGGGCATGCTCACTGTTCTTACATAGATCATGTTACAATTTTGAATTTTTGCATGAGATCGTTCCCTGGAATCAGTGTTACTGTCTACTCTAATAAATTATCTCTTTACTCTTGTGCAACAAAGTTTGCCTTTACTCGACCAATATCAAGGTAAATCTATCCAGACCTGAGTGAGAAGGAGAGCCTTTGTCACTTATGAATACCATAATCATCCTATCATTGCAAGCTGCTAGAAACCATCCCATATCAGACTTTAGCTGAGGCTAAAAAGCACTTGGCTCATTTATTAAATAATGGAGAGGTCAATACATGAACAGTAGTTGAATGTTTCTACTGAGATGATGACACCTGATGCAGGGGTGGCATTGAGCGATGTTATGGAATTAGAAGTAAATGATCTTTAGTAAAATGGGCATGGTTGGAAGCTCATCTTGGTCAAATATCATGCAGTAGTAGCAAATTATATGGTTTAATCTGAGGCAAAGACAAGGGAGAGGGATAGTCTTAGTGGACAGGAACAGAAAACGTGGCGTCAATAGACCCAAGAGTTATAGGTGGAAGATTCTGTTCCTATAATGCTGGATGTTGAACAAATTTAATGATTAACTTTTCTGTAGCTGTCTACTACTGTGAAAACATTGGTCCCTTATGTTTCCTGCTTCCAAAACAATTATTATCTACACATACTTCTGCCCAAGTTGTTATAATAAATGTGGCAACAAAGACAATATCTTATTGGGCAAAATCATATTGAGATTCTGGAGATTGGAGTCAAGGGTGTGGTGCTGGAAAAGCACAGCAGGTCAGGCAGCATCCGAGGAACAGGAGAGTCAACATTTTGGGCAAAAGCCCTTCATCAGGAATACCTTATTGGGTACCAATCCAGAGCTGTGAGTTCAAATTCCATCACGGTAGTTTGAGAATTTGAATAAGTATTTGTGACATAATTGAAGTATTGATGCATATTCCAATTAGCTTTTTGATATTCTTTAGGGATGGGAAGCTGCCTTCTAACTGGGATGCACCTGTTTCTGACACCAGTCCCCTACCAATGCAATTGCCTAATTATCAGTTTCAAACATTTTGAAAGGTATCTCTGATACATCTCAATTCAGAGACAATGCAGTTAATTATCCTTTTATAGCAATTTCTTAACAATATATGGAGTGAATGAGTTGGCTAAAACTAACTTCTATAATGATGGAGACCTCAGGAGGAAGCAGAGATGGGACATTCACTCAACACGATGACTACAAAGACTTCAGCCTTCTATTTTGTACCTGTGTAAGACTCTGCCATTTTTGAAGATTCATAGCTGGGTGTGACAGGACTGCAGAGTTTTAATCTATTCCATTGGCTATGGGATCTTTTAGTTCTGTATACAACATGCTGCTTCTACTATTTAATATGTTATTCAGTTGCATGTTACAACATTACCAGGTTGACACCTCAGCTTTCTTTGTACCTGTTACAGCTCTTAGCATGTTGTTCCGCACTCCTCGTCAGAGCAAGGTTGGTCCCCTAGTTTATTGGTAGTGGTTTAGTGGGTCAATAAGTTACAGGTTATGCAGGAATACAATTCTGCTGCTGCTGATGGCCCACACAATCCCATGGATACCCAGCTCTGAGCTCCTAGATCTTACCTGAACCAATTCCATGTGGTTTGCCACACAATACCATGAAGGAACTCCTCAATGTGAAGATAGAACTTCATCACCACAAGGACTATGCCTTGGTCACACTGACCAATGTTGGCCTACCAGATAGAGCTGTGATTTGCATGTTGATCTACAGAGCTCCCTTTCTCTCTTTGAGGATTCCATGACTGATATCTTCCAGTGGCTCCACCAGGCAGACCCAACAATTTAATGGCAATAATTGGGCATTTTATTCTGAGTATGGGTTCCCACTTGCAGTTCTGGTTTAGTCATTCCAGATTCTGGACACCAGTGATTCCTAATGGCCTTTATGCTCATTATTATGATAATAATAATCATTATGGTAGATATACAACTGCCCTTCCTCAGTCTTCCAGGCTAACTTAGCTGGCAATTTTCTTTCAGCCTTTCTAGCTGACTCTGCTTGAGTCTCTGAGAAAATGTACAGATAAATGTCAAACAAATGTATAGCTCTTTGCACCTAGTCCCCCTGGAGCATTGCATCTGGGATGTCCCAGAGACAGATTTAAATGAATTACCTATTAACTTTAAAGCTGTGTTTGTGGGACCCACATGAACATTTGGGAACAGTAAAGAGTGCAGATGCTGGAAGGCAGAGTCAATATATGTGGAACTGGAAGTGCACAGCAGGTCAGACAACATCCAAGGGGCAGGAAAATCAATGTTTTGGGGTGAAACCCTTCATTAGGACAGGAGAAGGGGGAGCCCAGAAGTAAAAGAGGGAGGGGTGTGGGACTGGGGGAAGGATAGATGGAATGGTGATAGGTGGATGCAAGTAGGAGGCTATTGTGATTGGTCAGTGGGAAGGATGGAGTGGATAGGTGAGTAGGAAGATGGACAGTTTAGAACAGGCCAGGGAGGTGAGAAAGAGGGGTGGGACTAGATACAGGATGAAGTTGAGGGAGCAGGGACTTTGAAGCTGGTGAAGTCGATCTTGAGGCCATTGGGCTGTAAGCTTCACGGTGAAATATCAGGTGTTGTTCCTCCAATTTCTGTATGGCCTCACTCTGACAGTGGAGGAGGCCAAGGATGGACATGTCGCCGGGGGAGGAAATTAAAGTGGATGGAAACCGAAGGTCAGGATGATTAGCGCGTGCAGAGTGCACTTGCTCCGTGAACCGGTCCCCAGTCTGAGTTTGGTCTCCCCAGTATAGAGGGGACCACATCGGGAGCAATGGATACAATAGCTGAGGTTAGATGACATACAGGTGAAAACTTTATATGAATACATTATACCTTTAATGGAGATAGTGGTCCTGTTAATGGACTTACTGGCTTCTTCAAGAAGTCCCATGTTTACAAGTTGCTTTTACCTTCTTTGATCTGAGAACTTACGTGAATTTTATCTGGAAGAGTCCCAGCAGATTGGAAAATAGTTAATGTAACACCAATATTCAAAAAGAAGAGTGACATCAAGCAAGAAACTATGAGCTGATTAGCCTAACATTGATCACAGAGAAATCACTAGAATCCATAATTAAGGAAGGAATAGCAGGATGCTTCAAAAATCATAATGTTACCAGGCAGAGTCCACATGGTTTTGTGGAAGGGAAGTGGTGTTTCACCAATTTATTTGTGTTTTCAGGAAGAACCAAGGTAGAAATCATAAAACTTGTAGAAGGGGTATACTTGGACTTCCAAAAGACATGTCACAAGGAGCCACCTCAAAGGTTACTACAGAAAATAACATATAAACCTGGAATAAAGAATTAGTTAGACAACAAGAAACAAAGAATAGGGACAAATGATTATTCGACAGGTTGGCAAGTAGTGGAGTGCTACAGGTATCAGTACTAAGGCCTCTAGTATTTAAAATATGTATCAATGGCTTAAATGAAGGGACCAAATGTATGGTAGCTGAGTTTGCTGGGGAAACCAAAATAGGTAGGAATGTAAGTTGCTAAGAAAAGGTTCAGAGACTGGAAAAAGGAATGTAAACAATTTAGGTGAGTGGGATGAGATTGACAGATGGATTTTTAAAATATTTGGCGATCTTTCTGGCTAGGCCAGCATTTATTGTCTATTCCTAATTGACAGAGGGTGGTTAAGAATCAAATGCATTACAGTGGGACTGGAGTCACACATAGACCAGATCGAACATGGCAAAGTTGTCCTTCCCTAAAGGACATTAGCAAATCAGATGTGTTTATACAACAATAGATAGTAGTTTTCTGTTAGTTCATCCAAAATTTTATTGAATTCAAATTTCATCATCTGTCATGTAAGATTCGAACCCATGTGGCTAGAACATTAGTCTGGAGCTGTGGATTACTTGTTCAGTGACACTACCACTGCACCATCACCTCCCAAAATATGCACTTGTCCTCCTAGGCAGGAAGAATAGAAAAGCAGCATATTAATTGGAGGGGAAGTTGCAAACATTGATGGTCCTGGTACATTAATTACAAATAGTTAGTGTGCAGATACAGCAAGTTATAGCAAATTATACACAACGGACTGCAGTGGTTCAGGAAGGCACCTCAGCACTACCTTCTCAAGGGCAACTATGGACAAGCAATGAGTGCTGGCCAGCCAATGATACCCACATCCTATGAGTAAATAAATTAAGAAAACATTGATCAGGAAATAATTGGAATGTTGGTACTTATTGTAAAGAGAATGGAATCTTAAAGCAGGGAGGTTTTACTGCAGCTGTGCAGAGTCTTGGTGAGACTACACCTGGAGAACTGTGTATAATTTTGGTTGCTTTATTTTTAAAAAGTTAAAATGGTATTGGAAGCAGTTCAAAAATGTTCTATCAATTCATTGCTTAGATGAAGGGTTTGTCTTATGAAGAAAGGCTGAACAATTTAGGCTTACACTTATTATGGTGAGGAAGAATGAGAGATGATCTGATTGAACCATATGAGGTGCTGTGGGGACCTGATAGAATGGAGACTTGGAGGATGTTTCCTGTTTCCTAGCACAAAGGAAGTTGGTTTGGTTGTCGGAGGTCAGTCATCTCAACTCCAAGACACTCGAGGAGTTACTCAGGGGACAGTTCCATTTCAAATCATCTTCAGCTGCTTCATCAATGACGTTTCCTCATCATAAAGTCAGAAACAAGGATATTTGCTGATGATTGCATAATGTTCATTACCATTCCTGACTCCTCAGATACTGAGGCAGTGCATAACCAAATGCAGCAAGACCTGGGCAATATCCAGACTTGGGCTGACAAATGCAAATAGTATACACACCACACAAGTACATGGCAATGATCATCTCCAAATAAAGCAAATCTAAGTATCACCCTTGACATTTAATGTCAAAACTATCGCTGAAATCCCCCATCAACACCTTAGTCGTTATTGAATAGAAACAGAACTGGGCTAACCATATAAATACTGTGGTTGCAAATGGAGGTCAGAGATTCAGAAGCATGTTGCATGTACCCTACCTCCTGACTCCTCAAACCTTGTCAACAACTTGCAAGGCACAAGTCAGGAGTGTGATGGAATACTTCCCATTTGCCTGGATGAGTGCAGCTCCAACAACATTCAAGAGGCTTGACACCATCCAGGACAAAGCAGCCTGCTTGATTGGCACCACATCCACAAACACTCACTCCCTCACTACACACACTCTAACAGCAGTGTGTACTATCCACAAGGTGCACAGCAACAATTCACCAAGACTCCTTAGATAGTATCCTCCAAATCATAATCACCATCATGTAGAAAGACAGGACAGCAAATCCATGGAAACACCACCAGCTGCAAGTTCCCCTCTAAGCCATTCACCATTCTGATTTGGAAATATATCACTGTCCATTCAGTGCCATTGGGTCAAAATCCAGGAACTCCCTCCATACGACATTAAGGGTAAACCTACACCAATTGGAATGCAGCAGTACAAGAAGACAGCTCATCACTACTTTCTCAAGGGCAACTAGGGATAGGCAACAAATTCCAGGCTAGCCAACAACACCCATATCCCATGATTCAGTAAAAGAAAGCTAGAATCATGGGCAAGTTTAAGAATAAGAGTTATGCCTTTTCAGATGATGATGAGGAGAAACCTTTTCTTCTCTCTCAGAAGGTCATTAGTATATGAAGTTCTCTTACCTCGAAAAAACATGAAGACTGGTTCATGAATTTGTTCAAGGCAGGGTTAGATAGATTTTGATAGACAGGGGAGTCACGAGTTATGATTGAGGCACACAGAAAAGTGGAGTTAAGGCCACTATCAAATGCCACTATCAAATGTTGAATGGCAGAACCAATTTAAAGGCTGAATAGCCTACTCCTGTTCTTAGGTCCTATATGAATCCTTTGACCTTTATATATCCTCCTATGAATAATTAAAACCTTCCTATTTTGTGCTCTAACTCCAAAGGATTTTCTCAGATGTCTTGAGGTATAGAAGCTCCTCCAAATAAATCCAAAGTAGCCATGTTAATCCTATGTATGGATTCTTTAACTACCTCTCTGGTAACATAACAAAAACTTTCTTTGAGCTGTAATTACCAGAGCTCCATTTGAGTTGCAGTTAACTGCAGGGCTTTTTTCCAGTTTCCCAAACCAGATGCTCCTACTATATTATATATATTTTAAATTTAATCACAACCTACAAATTTTACTCCTAAAATGAATCATGAAATAATCAGACATTTTCACACCAAAACAAAATCTGAAGGGGCTTGACAGGGTAGACAGTGCTGGTAACTCTAAACCATTTTCAGGATAAGAGGCTGATCATTTCTTATTTCAAAGGATGCTGAATTTTGGAGTTTTCTCCTTTAGAGGATTATAAATGCTCTATTGTTGAAAATACTTAAGGCTGAGATAGCCAGACATTTGGACTCTCAGGATATCAAAGATTCATAGGAAGTGAGCAGGAAAGTGGAGTTGAGATAAAAAATCTGCCATGATCATCCTGAATTGGTATTGTTTCCTCCTGTTTCTGTTTCTTATTTCATTCTGAACGCAGGTTAAAGTCTGGCTGTATGTTTCTTCGGACTCTGCCGGATCAGTTGGTAGCAGTCCTTCTGGGCAAAACTTTGTAATCAAGATCAAAGTCTCACACCCAGAGTACATTCTGTGGCCTTATGGTACAAAGCCAGCTAAAACCTATAGTTTCTGCAGCCTTCAGAAATAGCGAGCAGTGGCCAATTGACAAAGGAAAAATTCACAAAATAGTCCATCACAACAATGGTTATTTTTTTCTCAAAATTAGAGACAAAGTAAAAAGTCAATGTGGGGCAACAGCAATACGCCATTGACATACGTAAACAGGCTTTTTTGCTGAACATGTGCTTGAATTATGGAGGCAGACCAGGAGAGTCCCTGAGGAAATTCACCCCCACTCATCACACATGCTTTCAGCTTTGAAGAACTAAACCTTGAGGAAAGCTTAACATATTAGAATTTATTTTTAGGTCATTACAATTCTATTCAAAAGTCAAAGCTGATCTTTAAATATAAATAACTAGCTATGTCAGTGTTTTCTGGCCACACCTGATAAAGGTGTCAAGTGCATGCAGTTTTCCCTAACCCAACCCATAATTTGACTGTGGTCTTTGCAGTTTTCATGTAAGTCATCAGAGCACAGCAGCAGACAGACTGGAACTAGCAGGGCTTGGCCTGTAACTGGAGAACGTAGCCTTTGCTGATAAACAAGTTGTATGATTCAATTAATAAACAGCTTTGACTGGAGCCAGCTGGCACACTATCAGAATGTGCAATAAATTATCACCCACTGCTATAGCATCGCAAGTGAAAAAAATGAAGTGTCTACTCCTTTTTCTGGAGACATTCCAACTAACCAGCCATGAGACAGTCTTATTTGCCATTTTGATAATGTATTATTAAGTTTCTAGACTGTAGTGATCATATAGTTCCAAGACATTCTGTAGGGAAAGTCTGCTTGGCTGCTGAAGCGTGTACTATCCTGATTGTGTCAGTAAATTGTACATATTGACATGTTACTTGTTGAGCAGTTTTATTATAGCCTGACCTGATAACATAAAGGCTGTAGTTATTGCTTACTGTTATCATGAATTTATATGCTCATGCCAGTTTGTGTCTTGGAGACTATTGTTGAAATGAATATATATTACCTGAGTGTTCAGCTATCATTTTTTCCTGACATTAATATCAATACTAAGCTAAATATGCATGTTCAGATATCCGTAAAAGCTAAATTTATGTGCAGCTAAAATTTTAACTCGTTAAGTACTTGTTTAAAAACTACACAAGGCATTTACACAATGCCTTTAATATTCTACAATTTTTAAACCAACATCAGATTGAAGACAGAATTCTTAAGGAGAGATGACAAAGTATGTGGTCAAAGAGCTGGGTTTCAGAGGTAGATAGAGAAGCAGATGGATTTAGGGAGGAATTCCAGAGTGTGTGATTTAAGCTGCAGAAGGTAATCAGTGTGGAAGAGATTAGAGTTTAATGGTAAGGGAGGCTGTGAACGGTCTAAATTTTAAGATATATTGATCAATGTTGGTAGGAATAGTGGATATTTGGGATTAGGAGCAGGATACACTATGAGTAACAGGATTTTGAGTAAGCTATTTTTTATAGAATGGGAGATAGGATACCAGCCAAGAAACCATTGAAAGGTCAAATCTAGAGGTGAATAAGACATGGGTCAGATTCTCAAGTGAAGGAGAACTGGCATAGGTGAGGCAGAAACAGTTTGTATAATGGAGGTGAAAGATAATTGTGTCATGGTGAGGATATAGAGTTGGAAGTCCAACATAGGATTGAAAATTATACTTCAACAGAATTGAGGGAAGGAGGCAGTTGTATCAGATGATGGTTCTGAAGGGGTAACTGATCAAGTTTTATTGGCTCCAACCATGCTACTGATATCACATATCATGTATGTATGAAGAGTAAGAATTCTCCTCTATATTTTGGAGGGAGCATGTGTATCTGTACCAGCTTCCTAAGGTTCTAGTAATTATGTCTGACCAAATATTGTTCTCCTTACAATAACCCCTCTTGTATCTAAGAACAACAGCTCTTCTGTAGATACTGTGCTGTGATATATATTGTATCACTAATCACTAGTTAAACCCAAGACAAAGAAAGATTGGTGGCAGTGAAATGGTGGGAGGGTTGGAGCTATAGGGCGAGGCTGAATAGGCTGGAGCTATTTTCCCTGGAGCATCGGAGGCTGACCTTATGGTGTTTTGTAAATTCATGAGGGGCATGGATAGGGTGAATAGGCAAAGTCTTTTCCCCAGGGTATGGGAGTCCAAAACTGGAGGGCATAGGTTTAAGGTGAGAGGGGAATAATTTAAAAGGGACATTAGGGGCAATGTTTTCACACAGAAGGTGGTGCATGTATGGAATGAGCTGACAGAGGAAGTGGTGGAGATTGGTACAATTACAACATTTAAAAGGCATCTGGACGTATATATGAATAGGTGGCAAATGTGACTAGATTAATTTATAATATCTGGTTGGCTATAACTACTTCAAACAACTCCTACTGGTTACCAAATACTGATATTGCAAAGTAACAGGAGTTGGGGAAGTACCACAGTAGTCACTGGCAGGCTACAAAATTTGTGACAGGGACTGAAGCCAATAGCTTTAGTTTCTCAATTTTACCTGAAGGCAATTGTATCTTATCCAAGACTAGATATTGGAAAAGTTATCTGATAGCAGAGAGACAGTAGAGTGGTTCAGAGAAGTGATGGACAGAACAAAAGAATTTGCATGTGTTCATGGGATAAACCCATGACTGCAAATTATGTCACCAAAGGCAGCATGTAGATTTTAAAAGGAAAGTCCAAGAATTGTTGAAAGGTTGTAAAGTAGACAGTTCAAAGGATGAAAAAGAAGCCATTGTTGGAGGTAGTGTAACTACATTCAGATAGATTTGAATCCATTGAGATCTGCATTAAGCAAAGGTAGTCTCACTAAGCCTGAGAATGAAGGCGAGACATTGGAGCATGAAGTGCTCAAAGGTGTTAGAAGTTGCAGAGAAGTTGAGGAGAGTGAGGAGTTGTGTAGCATGGTCACAGTCACAGTTTGTGATTGTTTACACTTCCAGTATTGTGGTAGTGGTAGAGGCTTCATTAGAGAGTTTTAACAAGCAATTATAGGGGAAGTGAACATCAATTTGGAAGATGATTCAAAGACATTCAAAGACGTTGGAGAGGAAAAGGAGATTAGAAGTGGGCTGATTTGTAAGGGCAGGTAGATTAATGTGGGTTTTTGATAATGCTTATGAAAGTGAAGGGGATGATCACTTGAAGAGGGAAGTAGATAACTACAAGAGTTCTTGATTACACATGTGTTTACTCCAATGAAACAGTTGGTTGCTATTAGGAGAGGG
The DNA here is from genome assembly GCF_047496795.1 of Chiloscyllium punctatum. Lineage (NCBI taxonomy): Eukaryota > Metazoa > Chordata > Chondrichthyes > Orectolobiformes > Hemiscylliidae > Chiloscyllium > Chiloscyllium punctatum. The sequence goes on along the minus strand of NC_092746.1, from coordinate 2,622,495 downwards.
TATTGTTAAAAGTACTATTCACTAAAATGTTTTGCAATAGTCTTAGGAAAAAAGTATTTTGTAATCAATCTGTTTGGGCATGTTATGACAAATATTGCCTCTAATTTTATTTTCTGTGCATGGTTCTTTGAGGACCATTTACTGCATTGACTTCTAAAACGAATCAGTGTGTCAGCATGCCACTTGGTCTGCACAGAACCTCAGAGGAACCTTAGAGTGGCTGCACAGCTTGGAGGGAGCAGTGCCAGCGGGCATTTTATTTGGCAATGAGCTGTTTAACAAGTCTCTAGGTTGCTTTTATAACTCTGCTTTGAACTCCTTTACCAAAGGGACACTTTGCTGAAATCGTAGGCTAAACCAGCATTGCAGCTTAAGACACCATCCAGGCTACTACAGAGACTCTTAAGTACTTTATGAAAATTCCCTTTTTATGATTATTTCTGCTTTCTGATTTTTGAAGATATTTATTGTCCAATTCTTTCCTAGTTCTTTTTAGTTACCCCAAACCAAGAGGTTATGAGAATCAGAATTTGCCTACTACCCCCAGTAGGGCCTTTACACATATATATAAATTGGCTGCCTTCCAACCACTGCTTCAGCAGTCCAGGTGTGAGGAGCCCATATTTATTGCTGCTGTGAAATTGGTCTAATCACTGCTTGAGTGCGAAAGCTTAGAAGTCCATAGAAATCATAAACTCTTAATCTCATAGTAAAATGTCTACTGAAGATTAATAATAATACAATTGAAATTCACTTTAACTTTGAAAGAAACCTACTTCAGTCATAAACAAGGGCTTTAAACCTAACCAACACCAATTACATCGGTGTGAGGGTTTCTCATTTAGCACCTTTGGGCAAGTTCATTATAGAAATTAGCAATTGGAATCAGTAAAGTATGGGCTAAGAGGCTTGTCTTATTAGCACTGAATACATTTAGAATTAAATACAAAGTGCAAAGAGTGGTGTGTTTGGGAGAAGAGGGTTTGTTTCATGTGCCACTGATACCAGTCATCAAAGAATAAGGAGCTGTCTGTTGGAATAGACTTTATTTAAATTAGGTTGGACCAATGCCCTGACAATTGGTACAATTTAGTCATGCGTAGGAATTAAAACTAATAGAATGGGGATGGCTCGGTATTTTAGAAGTTGGGAAATTTAGAAATCCACGAAAAAAGTTTGAAGAAATAGAATGGTGTGTCAGTGTAAGTAAAGAAAAGAGGATAGTGGGCAATAATAGTGTATTTAGTGAATAAAGTTCACACAAAGAATAATAATAAAAAATGAAATTCAAGATTATTTATCTGAGTGCATCAAATAACCACAAAAAGGTAAGTGAATTTGAAACAAATAGAGATAAATGACTTAGCTTTAATCACCATTAAATATGTCATGTTAAAGATAACCAGGGTTACAATATAATTACTTCAGGATAGACAACATTTTGAAAAGGCAGAATACAGAGTTTATGGGACAGCCATTGTAGTAAAGGATTACACAGTGAGAATGGATCTTGGCTCAGAATGGTCAGAAAAGCAATAGTTCATAGATCACCAAACTATAGTTACGCCACTGGACAGAATATGAAACACAAAATTATTGGAGCTTGTAACAAAACCAATTTAAAATTGTGGATAACTTCAATCTTTGTATAGAGTAGGCAAGTCAAATTTGCAAAGATTGAGTAAAAAAGCAGTTTATAAAATGTTTTTATGAAGTTTCCTGAAACCAATGAGCAATGGTGTTGTTTTAGACGTAGTATTGTGTAATTAGGAAGGTTTCATTAGGAAGGGTCAAAAAGGGTGGTGGGTCAGGCAGCATCAGACGAGCAGGAGAGTCAACATTTTGGGCATAAGCCCTTCATCAGGAATGTGAAGGGGGAAGGGGGATGAGAGATAAATAGAGGAGTGAGGATGGGGGCACATGCATGTCTTGGGCCTCCTCCACTGCCAAATCAAAGCCACCCACCAACTGGAGGAAGAACACCTGATCTTCTGCCTTGGGACCCTTCAACCACACGCCATCAACATTGACTTCACTAGTTTCCAAATCTCTCCTCCTCCCATCTTATCCCATATCCAACCCTCCAACTCAGCACCACCCTCTTGATCTGTCCATCTTCCTTCCCACCTATCTACTCCACCAACAATTACCCCCCACGTGCATCCACCTGTCTCCTCCCATCTACCTTCCTCCCCAGCCCAACCCTCACCGTCCTACTTTTCTCTCATCCCACTTCTCCCTCCACATTCCTGATGAAGGGCTTCTGCCCAAAACTTCAATTATCTTGCTCCTTGGATGCTGCCTGACCTGCTGTGCTTCTCCAGTGCCACCCTTTTGACTTTCTCGTATCTGCAGTCCTCACTTTCTCCTAGGCTTAATTAGGAACCTCATCATAAAATATCATACTAGAATTTGGTGACAACCCATGTTAACTTTGAAAGCAACATATCAGAGCCACAAACAAAAATCTTAAATTGAATAATCCAATTATGTAGGGAAGAGGTGGCTCAGTTTGATTGTTCATGAATAAAAGAAATAGGTATGGTGATAAATAAATACTAATAAATATTCAACAAATGTCAACATATTCAACAAAATGAATTGGAAAACAAAAACTCCGCAAAAAAGATCTATCCATGGTTTACTGAGTGGGCTAAGGGTAGTGTTGGATTAAAGGAAGAGGCGTATTTATGTTGTAAAGAATAGTAATAAATCTGAGGATTAGGAGTTTTGGGAAACCAGCAAAGAGTCACTAAAAAAATTCATGAACAGAGAGGAAAAAAGGATATGGGAGGAAACTAGTCAGGAATAGAGGGGAAAAAAAGAATTGCGATATGTATATAAAAAGGTGAGTAGCTAACATAAACATTGAGGTGGCAAACATTGAGGTTAGAGGTGGGCTTTTTTATGATGGATGAGAGGATGGCGGAACCATTGAATAATTTCAATACTTAGTATCTATCTTCACGTTAAAATCACAAGTTATGTACCAGAAATAGAAGGTAAGGTGGATGCTAATAAGAATGAGGAAATTAAGTTAAAATATGGTAAAACTGCAGTCCCTTATAGTCTATACCTAAGATTTGAAAAGAGACAACTGTAGTGGTGTGGGCAGATTTTAACACTCTCCTCCATGACATTTGGAGGCATGTGCATTTAACAGCAGGAGAATGGTGGATTGGGACCCTACTGCTTTGTAATCTATGCCGCAATTATGGCTCAGGTGGGAAAGTTCATGGATGCATTCCTGCCCTACCCCCAATTGAGATCCATACCCAGGCACCTAATGCCCACCTAAAGTTCTTGTTTGCCAACCATGGATATTCAACCAGTGGTGGATGGAAGCAAACTACACAGACAGCTTAAAAAAAACAAACACTGTCAGAGTGGGCTCCCAGGAGGAGAGTGACTTTTTTTCTCAAAAGCACTTAGCGTCTGATCATGGGATCTGGCATCATCTCATGAATGGGAGTGGGGAGGGGAGATCACTTCCAGCAAGGCCTAAACATGCATAAACCCGAGGATAAAGTGATGACTGCAGATGCTGGAGATCAGAGTCGAAGAGTGTGGTGCTGGAAAAGCACAGCCGGTCAGGCAGCATCTGAAGAACAGGAGAGTCGTCGTTTCGGGCGTAAGCCCTCGATCAGGAAGGTGGGGCAGGAGATGCTGAGAACTACACCTTGTCTCTTCTACTGATGCCTCAGTCGCCTTCTTCCATAACCTCACCCCACAATGCCATTACCACCATCAATTCATCAGTGCTAAGGATCCATTGACAAAATGTGGATTGCACCAGTTTCCTCATTCCCCCTCCCCTCACCTTATCCCAGTCCCAACACCCCAGCTCAGCACCCCCCATTGACCGGTCCTACCTGTCCATCTTCCTTTCCACCTATCTGCTCCACCCTCCCCTCTGACCTATCACTTTCACCCCCACCTTCATCTACCTATCATATTCCCAGCTACCTTCTCCCCAGCCCCAATACTGCCCCCTTTCCATTTATCTCTCAGGCCCCCAGCCCACAAGTCTCATTTCTGATGAAGAGCTTATGTCCGAAATGTCCACTCTCCTGCTCCTCGGATGTTGCCTGACCAGATGTGCTTTCCAGCACCACACTGTTTGACTCTGATCTCCAGCATCTGTAGTCCTCACTTTCTCCTCGGGTTTATGCATGTTCAGACCTTGCTGAAAGTGATCTACACAGGACTATCATTGTCTCTTCAGCTGGTGGGTGACACCCACATTGTATATATTAAGTAGTGCTCAGTGCCACAAGGCTCAGTGATAGAACATCAGCAATTTACAATGTCTATTAATGCTTTAAACCAAGAATAATATTTCTAAGTTGCAATGCCAAGTGGAAATACAAGTTGTGAGGACAAGTCAGCCACATAGATAGGTGAAGAGAGTGTGCAGCAAAAAGTATAGATGGAAAAGAGTGGGGTTATTATGATTATAAGAAAAGCAGAATATAGTTTCTAAAATATATGATACATGTAAATGTTGATGTTCTGAGTGATTTGGTGCACACATACAAAGAACGCAGAAGTTGGATAGAATAAGCAATTAGGAAAGTAAATGGAATATTGGCCTGTATTAGAAGATAATTAGAATACAAGAATAAGGGGGACTTAATGCAACTGTACAGGGCTTTAGTGAAACCATGCCTGCAATGTTATGTCCATATGTGCAGTTTCTGTCTCCGTATTTAAGTAAGGATATTTGTGCAATGTAACAAAGATTCACTAAATTGGTCTTGGGGATAAGAGAGTTGTCCTATGAAAAAATGACGCAAATTATCCAGTGTTTAGAAGTATGAGAGTTTTTCTCATTTGAATTTATCAGAAGGAACTTGACAGTGTAGACACTTGGAAGGTTTGTCCACTGGTTGGGGAATCTAGAACACGGCCACAATCTAAGGATAAGGAGTGAATCATGTAGGATGTGAACAATACAGGTAGGGTTAGTAAGTTTGCAGATTATATCAAGATTGGTGGTGTAGTGGATAGCGAAGAAGGCTATCTCAGAGTACATTGGGACCTTGATCAGATGGCCAATGGGCAAGGAGTGGCAGATGGATGGTTTTAATTTAGATAAATGTGAGCTTTCACATTTTGATAAGGCAAACCAGGGCAGGACTTCCACAGTTAATGATAGAGCCCTGGGGAGTGTTGCCGAACAGAGAGACCAAGGGGTGCAGGTGCATAGTTCCTTGAAAGTGGAGTCACAGGTATACAGGGTGGTGAAGAAGGCATTTGGCATGTCTGCTTTTGTTGGCCAGTGCACTGAGTGTAGAAGTTTGGACGCCATGCTGCAGCTGTACAGGATATTGTTGAGGCCACTTTTAGAATACTATGTTCAATTCTGATCTTCCTGCAATTGGAAAGATGTTCTTAAACTTGAAAGAGTTCAGAAAATATTTACAAGGCTGTTGGCGGGATTGGTGGGTTTGAGCTATAGGGAGAGGCTGAATAGGCTGTGACTGTTTTCCCTGAAGGGTCGGAGGCTGAGGGGTAACCACGAGGGGCAAGGTTAGGTTGAATGGCCAAGGCCTTTTTCCCAGGGTAGGGAACTAGAGGGCATAGGTTTTCTTTAACACAGAGAATGGTGCGTGTATGGAATGAGCAGCCAGAGGAGGTGGTGGAGGTGGGTACAATTATAACATTTAAAAGACATCTAGATAAATAGGAAGGTGTTAGAAGGATATGGGCCAAATGCTGGCAAATAGGAGTAGATCAGTTTAGGATATCTAGTCAGCGCGGACAAGCTGGACTGGAGGTACTGTTTCTGTGCTGTATAATGCTATGACTTATGACTGAAATGAAAAAAGAGTTATTAACCTCTGGAATTCCTAAACCCACAGAATTACATGTCCACCATCTTTGAAAAGAGACAGATTTTTGACATTTCAGGGAATAAAGGGATTTAGAAAACAAGCACAAAAGCAGAGTTGAAGCCATATTCCAGAACATTTCAGCAGGAATTCCCCAGGGTAGTGTCCTCGGTCTAACCATCATCAGCTGCTTCATTCTTGACCTACCCTCCATCATTAGTTCAGAAAAGGGGATGTTTGCTGATGATTGCTTAATGTTCAACAGCAGAGACCCCTTAGGTACTGGAGCAGTCCATGTCCAGATGAGTAAGAGATGGACAACATCCAAGTTTCAGCTGATAAATGGTAAGTGATGTTCACACCACACAAGTTCCAGTCAAAGACATCTCCAACAAGAGAGAATTTAACCAATGCATCTTGACATTCCAATACATTACCATCTCAGAATCACCCATTATCAACATCCTGGGGTGGGTGGGGGTGGGGGGGGGGGGGTTCATTTTGTCCGGAGACTGAATTGGACTAGCCATATATGTACTGTAGCTACAAGAGCAGCAAAGAGAATGGAAATTTTGCAGCAAGTAATTCACTTCTTGACTCACCAAAGCCCACCTACATCAAAGTACAAATCAGGAATGGAATACTCCCCACTTGCCTGCATAAGTGCAGTTTTAACAGTGCTTAAGGGGTTTAACATCATTCATGGTAAGTAGTCCACTTGATAGATACCACATTTATTCACTCCACCATTGATGATCCATTGTACTAGATTGTACTATCTATAAGACACACTTCTGAAATTCGCCAGGGCTCCTTAAGCAGCACCTTCCAAATCCAGGATCATTACCATAGAGCAGGATAAGTGCAGCAGGTACATGGGAACACCACCACCTGCAGGTTCCCTTCCAAGCCATTCACTATCTTGATTTAGAATTATATTGATGTTCTTTTAGTGTCACTGGGTCAAAATCCTAGAACATGCTCCCGAATGGTATTATGGGTTTATCTACACCAAATGGAACATAGCAGTTCATCATTATCTGATCAAGAACTACTAGAGATGGCCAATAAATATTGAGCCAGTCACAGTGCCCATTTCCAACAGATGAACTTTAAAAAGGCTTCAAGTTCATTCTTTGAAATGAGTCCTGACTTTTCACTGAGGAAATCCTCCTTCCATAACTAGAAGACGCTGACCTTACATAGCTGAAATCTTTGAACCTCTTGTGGGGTGTCTGATTCCCCCATATCCAAGGCTTCTTGCTCAGGAGTGTCATAGCTCCCCTTCCCAGTTCTCCAATGTCCATCCACCTGACCGTCAGTTCTTCAGTTCAGGCTGAGATAGTCCTGTAGTGATCAATGACTTGATCAATCTGTGTTTGATTATGCCTTAATGGATAAGGCATTGGCTTCTGAAGCTAGTGATTGTGGGTTCAAGTCCTGTCTGGGGTGAAGTGAATTTTTCCCTGAAACATTTCTCTGATCAATGTAACTGAGTTGGATTCCTTAAGTCTGTGGGTGGAGTTAGAACATTAATTAAACTTAGAAGCTTCTCAAGAAGATTTGAACTTGAGATTCTGTATATATAGAACATCATGTAGATTCTGAGATTTTTAATGTAATATAAATAAATCTGTTGATGATATAGAACCAGAGTGGTCTTTGCATTGTTCTGAGATAGATCAAACCTCTAAGATATACAACAAACCAGTGAATATATAAACTTTCTCACCCCAGGATCAGAATCTTTCTGGAACCAAATGGAAAACCAACACCCAGCTAAATGACCTGAGTGAAAGCCACAACTGTGATTAGGCCAGAGACTTCTTATTTAGCAACATCTTTGTCTAACAGCTTCTCAAGTGCTCCTCACCTGACCTCAGGACAGGCACTTGACCTCTGAATTTCCCATGTAACATTGACCCCTCTGATTTCTCCCCTTCAACTCCCCCTCCAAAAAACAAACTCCTGAAGGGTCGAATTTAAGATCACCCACTGCTCCCACTGGGTGTTAGTGATTGAATGTGTGTGCACTTTCCTTTAAAGAATGCCATGACATGGAAAAAGATGGAATGCCGCTTCCTAAACAATGCAATATCAGTTTTAGGATGGACAACTCTTTTAAACAAATTTCAAAGGGATTGAAATGTAATATTTGAACAAGTGGCATTCTCCCACAGTTATTGCACATCCTTCCTGTCTGTTACTTCCTGGTCCATCCTACACATTGCACAATTCGGTTAATTCCATTGGACACAATTTCTGAATGAGGAATCTGAGTGTGTGGTAATGGTATGTAAACGTTTCAGAACAATGGTCAATTAATATAATGAAAAGGCAAATAAGTCTTCTATCTGATTTCCTCTCAGCTTGACTTGAGCTGTGGAGGAGAATAATGTTAAAATAACAGAGTGAAAAGTTGTTAAATTAGCACAAACAGCTACAATTGAAGCTCTGTTGCTGTGAATGAGTCAGCAGTTTGTTATGCCTACACATATAGCAGTTATTGTTCAGTTCACTTTTCCCTCAGAATCACAAGGTTCCAGGTTCTTGCCCCATTCCAAGTCTGAGCATAATAAAGGACCAAAGCAGTCACTTCAGTGCAGTATCAAGAGAGAGCAGCACTGTTGGGTGGCTGTCTTTCAGATGAAATTTCCCATCTATCTTCTCAATGGAAGAGGTCCCATGTAACTGTTTTGAAGAAGATAAGGAAGTTAGTTCCAGTGTCCTTGAGCAATGTTATAAATAACAAATTATTTAGTCACTATCACATTATTGTTTATGGAATTTTGTTGTAAGAAATTGGAAGACATTACCCACATTACAAAAGTGTCTGCACTTCTGAAAGTACATCATTGGCTATAAAGTGTCTTGAGAAATCTGGTGGCTGTGAAAAGAGAGACATAAATGCATGTATGTTTTAATATGTCCCTACCCTTCTTTGCATTATAGCTAAATACAACAATAAAACAAACCTCAAGATCTAGCTCCTCATCAGTAAAGTTTCATGATGTTTGGCGACGCTATGCAATCAGTTACCGTTGATGGAAGTGCTTGCTCACTCTATGTCTGGTTGTGGAGATAAAACTTTCCACAGAGCGAGGGAAAACAAAATAAAAATATCAAGTGTCTAATTCTAAGCAATCATGATTTGCTCCTAAAATAGTTGCTATTTCAAAGGAAATAGAAAGGTGAGTTTATATATTTACATCTTGTTGGATAGTTTATAAAATACCTTTTTCTGGACAATGGAAAATAATGTTAGAGTTTGTTCAAAGAATCACCCAATTGTTTCACACCAATTTATTTCCCATTTTCTACACTGATGCTCCATTAACTAACATTTGTAAGAGGCACAGAAGCACCTGGAAATATTTACCCTTATTTGAATTTTGCGCCTCACAGAAAATGGTGCAAACACAGGAAAGAAAATTGCTGCGGAAAATCTGAAATTCCTTCTGAATCCGTAAAGTTTCTGATGCAGAATTGTAGTCAGATTTATGTGATCAACATCACAAAAATCATTTTTTGAACCTGAAATTATCAAAACATAAAAAGATTTTCTCTCAGGCTATGTATCCTGACACACTTCTCAAGCTTTCAAAAGGTCAGCTTCATCTGTAATCAGAGCTAGTATATTCTGTATGGTCCAGAAGGTGAAGAAAACATATATTCTGAAAGCTTAACTCACTGTGTTAGAAACTTTATTTATGCTTTACTGACAATATTTTTTCTTGTACATTTTAATATAATTTGGCACTCACAAGGGTAAAAAGTGATAAAGTATTGTGATGGCATGATGCAGGATGTGTCTAAACACTTAATATTTTGCAGCAGTACATATACTTCAAAAGTGAACAATACAAATTACTACCTACCCATATGCAATTCGGGTGCACACCCACGTGTACTGCAACTATTATGTGAAATATGTTCAATTCTGACCTCATAAGCATCATTCAATGGTTCTGCGATGCCTGCTTCCAGTCTGGGTTATTCAAGGTTGAAGTTTTGACATTCACAATATTTTGATGAAATATAGTTAGGTCCTCTGGGTATAAGGAGATTAGCCTTCTGGTTGAACCTATCTCATTGTGACTGCAGACCTTCATGCAGTGCGTTGAGTCACCCAGTTATTGATTAAACTCAATCCCAGATCAGTGGAGGTGAAGGACTTGCAGTAAGACTAGTGTCTGTTAGATGTGCTAGACAGCAGTATAATCACTTAGCAATATTTTCAAACAAAGAGGATTGATCACCTTCTGTAAAATGATAATGTACTGTTTTACATTTTATTCAGGACTTATTTAGTGGGTACTTTGCATTCAACTTCATAAAATAAATTCTGTTAAATTCCTTCTATTTCCAAACCATGCATAATATTCTGTTTATCATTTCCATTCTTTGCCTGTCGAGATAAAACTCTGAGTAGATTCTTAACAATTCTAAAAGATGGATAGATGCCATTTCTTAACCTCCTTAAAAAGATTTTGATTTAGATTGTAGAAAATTGAAAAGCAATAATCTAACATGCAGTTTAACTTTCTATCACTTTCTTTTTGTGAGCTGATTCAAAGCCATCGGACAATTTTAAGATAATTACTGGTAATTGGAAATGACAAATAATGTCAATAAAACAAATTGTCACTTTTTACTTGTGATCTCCTTAATTCTATGAAAAGTATTTAGTCAGTCTCCTTATTTTAGGCATGTTTTGAAGGATAGAATGTAAAAATGACAAAAGGCATCAATTTGCAAATTATAATTATCAATTCAAACACAATAAAGATATTAAGCTGGATGCTTAATATTGGTGATTGGGAGCAGTGTTTGTAAAGGTTTTGACTTCATGGTTAAACAGTTTATGACATAAATAAACTGGTCTGGATTGGATAACATCATGGAGCTTCATGATCTAACCAGTGATATGAGGATAAATTCACAAATTTCACTATCCCATGTCACGCATTTGGAATTCAGGCTCATGGTTAGGGGGTCCTGCTTGATTTACAATCCATTAATTTTATTCTGCAGAAAATCCCTAGGAATAGGTTGTTTTCTTTCCCAAGCTCTATAATGCAATCTCAATATCCCTGGAACAAAGCGTGAACATTTAAATGCGATATAGGGTGAGGAACATGCAAAAATTACCCTTTAAGTGGAAGGCTGGTGCTGATGTAAAATTGTTTGCAGGCACACCTTCAAATCAATTCTTTTATAGTTATCCTTCAGAAACAGCTAAAAAATGTCTTACTTGCTCTGGGCATTATGCTTGACCTCCAAGATTAGACAAAATTACAGATACAAAAATATTTACATTTATTTACATAAATATTTTTATAAATGGTTTGCTCTTCAAATTTTATTTATTGGAGAATGTATTACATTTTTATTATTATTTCATATATTCCCTTTTTTTTAAAAAAAGCTTTATATTTGGAGCAAATGGGAAGTGATTGTGTACTTTGGTATTCCTTTATGAAAGGTATAATTGTGCTTGGTCAGGCATGTGTTCACCTGGGCTTGACTGTGCTGATTGTAGACTGACATAATGAATGTTACACTTTTGTTAACAATGTTGGCTGAGCAAACTGAGCTGAATTTCTACTTTAATGAGCAATGAAACTGACCAAGAACATGTTGTTCAGTCTCAGCATGAAGGATCAAGCATTTCAGCAGAAATTAATGAGGCACCAGAGTCTGATCAGTGATGGCTTGGGTGATACTGCTCCAGGTCAGTTAGCATTATGCTTGTACTATGAGCCAGGGCATCTGGTTGACTTTTACACTGGGGCCTGATGAATGGAATGCTTGCAAAATCATGTTAATATTTTGAAATGTCTTAACTGAAGAGCAGCTGCATGCTAGACATCTCAACATGTTCTGTAAATTTATTGTTTAATAAAATGACTGACTGGGTTGTAGCATTCCACTTCAAAATGCACTGAGAAGTCCTGGGCATGTTTTGTCCCTGGAACTAAGTGCTAAACATTTAATTACAGTACATGTGCCTGTACCTTCAGTGATCCTGTGATAACATTTTTAGAGGTAATTGTCATGGAACATTAAAACAGCAGCAGGAATGTACCATATTTAAGGTTGTACTGAATTTTCAGTCTCCCTACATAGTAGAGGCAGAATGGTAGCAACCTGAAAATGAAATGCAAGAACTTACTAGACTTTGCTGATGTTACAGTGGTTATGGTAATTTTGTTGGGTGTCTCTGAGTAGGCATCCAACCAGCTAATTGGAAATATTTAAAATGGAATTCTATGATCTCAATATACCAGCGTTGTTACACTTTAGACTGTGTTCTATTATCTTACCTACTCATGGATTCCTAATTGAGTTGTATCATCACTTTCAAATCCAGATGCAACCTCTGCCTTCTTTCAGTCCTATGCAGTCTGTCATTATTTAATCAATCCCCAGGATGATAGCTAATGCTACACAATTTTCCATTGTTGCCTCTGGCACATCGTTTGAGCTAGGTTTTAAATGTTAATACTTCATTCAGTAAACTGCAATGCTGATTTCATAATTCTGTAGGACACAGTGTTTACTTCGGTATTTGGATAAAACAATGCAGTTATGTTATCTCCAGTGAATACTTGTAAAAACACAAACTATTTTATCATATTAAGTTTGCCTGCTACTTTTATAACAATAACTGCTCTCATCACCTTCAATTTTTGAACCTGAATGCATTTCTAAAATTTCCTTTGCTTTTATTAATTGATGTTTTATCCCACGACAGCAAATTTCTATACCCCTCCCATTAATCTTTCTTCTAATATCCATTGCATTTTATGCCGTTTTTTAACTTATTATTCATTGTGAATAAGCATTTTGGTGAATTCTTGTTTATTGTAGTTTTTTTTGTAAAGATGTTTATCTTACATAGTCAGTATATTGTTTTTACTACACTCAGTTTTGTCAAATGGGATGTCTTTTATTATTATCTGCTAGTTCATGTACCTTCAATGTAATTTGTTTTATAACTGGTACATATTTGGTGCGTTGTTTTCCTCTTTGCTTTTCTGCTTTTCATTTTCTGTCTCTCTCTTCCTTCACCTTTTGCCTTTATTGGACCATTTGGATATCAGCTTTAAGTTCCTTTGTCTACCATAGACAAATTCAGTGTGATATCAGCAAGGATGGTTTGAAGTTTTGTTGAAAGTGTGTAATTTGCAAGATCAACTTGCTCAATACCTATACAATCTTTTTCATACACTTCAGTTGAAAACAAAATCAGAGGATTGTGATCTTACCATTTAAATCAACTCTAAATTGAGCATTGCTTCCAGTGATATTTCTTTGCTTAAAGAAATCTTTTATTTAAATCAATATTCTGTCTTTCTATGACTCGGTTTATCTCCTTTGGCTTTGCATTACCACCTTCACAATTCTTTTTTAATTTGTTCAATGGATGTGGCATCATTGACTAGGCCAGCATTTATGACCCAGAGGGAAGTTAACAGTCAACCACATTGCTGTGGATCTGGAATCACATGCAGACCAGAGTAGATAAGGACGTCAGATTTCCTTCCCGAAAGGACAGTAGTAAATCAGTGGGCATTTACAGCAATGGTCACAATTAGCCTAGCTTTTTATGCAATATTTTATTCTAACATTAAAATTTCACCATCTGGTAGGATTTGATCCTGCATCCACAGAATATTAGTCTAGGGTTCTGCATTACTGGTCTACTGATATTACCATTACATCATCGACCTTCCATTGTAGCATTGATTGCACATCAGGCTAAAAATGTCTTGCTCTAAGGACCTGGAGCAATCCAAAAGAAAATAAATGTACCATTTTCCTGGCAGCAACTACAGCACATAAAGCCTTTGAACAAACTTTGCAGTTTTCCTGATAGTTGTGGATGTATCTGAATTCTTGCCCTGATATTCGTGAATGCTTTATTTAGCATATATTGCTCCTAACGTCTTACAGAAGTATATCATTATACAAAAAATGTGGTGACTTATATCTTCAATACCATACAGACTCCAATGAGGAATCTACTGGATGAGTGATTCAGTGGTGGTTGACAAACTGATTGCAATGTCATTAATTTGGAAATATTTGGGGTAGCAATTAGAATGAACTTGCCCAACTTTCAGATTCATATGGATTAATGTTAGTAGTATATCACTGCTTAGTCTCAAATACCTTTTTATAAAAATATGAAATACTTACTATTAATAAAGTACTAGAGACAGTAACTAATTTGAGCATGCATTTTTTTTTGCACATTTGAAATGCCCTAATTTAGTTTTATTTATGCAGCTCCACAATTAGTTTTGGTACAGTACTCACATAGTTAGTAAGTGTAGTGAATTTCTGGTTGAATTACCCTAGATATATGCCATGTTATTTGTTCCTCACAGCTGGAGCGCTGTCCTCAAGAGGCCTAATTCCAGCTGTGTATTCAAGTTGTTTTCCTGAGGGAGAGGGATGGAAACAAAGTAATCTTCTTTGTTACAACTTGAGATCACTTTCTGTTCAGTCTTCACATTACTTCTTCAGTACAGCAATGTTCTGTTAGAGTCAGGAATGATTCCCTTAGATTGGAAAATAGTGAATGTATTTCCTTTATTCAAAAGGGCGATAGACAGAAAGCAGGAAATTACAGGCCAGTTCATTTGGCATAAGTCAAAGGAAAGATGTTACATGCTATTAATAAAGACTTCATTGCAGTGTACGAGGAAAAAAGCCATGATAATCAGACAAAGTCAACATGGTTCTATGAAAGGGAAAACAATTTTAACCAACTTGTTGGAGGCCTTTGAAGAGGTAACATTTGTTGATGAACCCTAACTTGCGGACGTACTGTACTTAGGTTTCTAGTGGACATTTGAAAAAGTGCCACATCAAAGGTTATTTAAGAAAATAACAGCTCTTGGTGAAGTGAGGAGGGGTGGTCGGTGAGTGGGAACACTTGGTATGGGTAGTAGATTGGCTAACAGGATATAAATGTTTATGTTATTTCTGGTTGGCAAGACTTAATGAATGATATGCCATAGGACTCAGAGCTGGAGCCTCAAATTTTTATAAATTATATAAATGACCTAGATTGAAGCTATGGTTGATAAATTTGCTGATGACACAAAGATAGCAAAAGTAAATGGTGAAGAGGACATTAGGCTATGAAGGGAAATAGATAGGCAAAGTGTTTGAGCAAAGATCTGGTAAATAGAATATAATGTGCAAAAGTATGATGCCGATTTTGGTAGGAAGAGTAAAATAAATGTTCAACGGTGAGAAATTGTAGAGCTTTCACATTCAGAGGGATTTGGGTGTTTGAGAGCATGAATTGCAAAATATTAATATGCAATGCTTCAAGTAATAAGAAAAGCTCATAAAATATTATAATTCACTGTGAGGTGAATTAAATACAAGAATAGAGAGGCTCAGAATCATTTATATAAGGCACTGGTGAAACTACATCTGGAGTACTGTATGTCGTATTAGTCCCCTTATTTAAAGGTGTAAATGCATTGAAAGCAGTTCAAAGAAAATTTGCTACGCTAACACGTAGACTGACTGCTTGTCTTATGATGTCATGTTCAACAAACTAGACTAGTGTCTGTTGGTGTTTAGAAGAGTAAGAAGTGTCTTGATTGAAACATACCAAATCTTGGAGGTTTTTTGACAGGGTGGAGATGGAAAGGATATTTCCTCTTGTGGGAGAATGTGGAGCTAGGGGTCACCGTTTACAAAGAAGGGATTGTCCTTTTAGGACAGAGGTGAGGATAACTTTTTTTTCTCACAGAGGGTATTCAGCCTTTGGAATTCTCTTCCTCAATATGCTGTGAAAAGCTATCTTTGAATATCTTTAAGGCGGGGTGGATAGATTTGTGATAAACAAGTGAATGAAAGGTGATTGGGGCAGGCAGAAATGTGGAGTAATCAGATCAGTCATGATCTTATTGAATGGTGGACAAAGGGCTCCTGGTCCCAAATGTTCTACTCCAGCTCCTAAATCGAATGTCTGTCCATAAACAATGTCCCAAATGCTATAAGATGCAAGTTCTTTTCCTTCATCAGCACAAAACAATATGAACACATTTGGATGGTTAATTTTTACATTTTAAAGAAGGTAATATGAATATATTTTGAAAGGTTGTAATTTTAGTTTGTTCAGAGAACAAAATAATTGGTGCAGTGACTTTATAAAGAAAATGGTTTGGCTCAGAAACTTTAAAAGTAAAAGGAAATTGAAAGGGAACTTAAAAAAAATGCAAATCCAGCCAATGAAATACAAAACATTAATCTTATATGACTATACACTTTTTAATACTAGCATGAATTCTGTCATTTGGTTTGACATCTGGGATTTTTGGATACAAGGGAGAGAATGTGTATAATATCTTCAAAATGGCAAAATTGAAGAGCAATGAGGTTTTAATTAGCATTCCTTGCTTTGTTTTCTTTGCAGAGGCTTAAAGCAGCTCTGAGTCAGCACCCTACGGCTTTGTCAAATGGAAACATGAACATGATGGGTCAAGTAATGGAGATGATGACATCCAGGCAGGAGCAGGCACCTCAGCCACACCATCACATGCACTCACATCAGCATCAGCTACCTCCTCATCATCCTTTCACACATCAGCAGCCACCACACCCACATCAGCATCATCCTCACCATCACCAGCAAAACCACCCCCATTCTCATCCACATCTACACACACACCCACCACAACATCAGACCCCACCGCTCCAGCCTCTAACCACCGGAACACAAAGTCAGGTAAATCATCTCAAGATATGTATAGAGTGGATTACAGGTTTATGACAACACTACTCAGTGGCTGGAAAATGATAAAGAAACAAAATGATTATACTGCCTATTTTCTATCATTGATGTCAATAAAATAACAATGTAAATTATCTTTGCAACTAAAAGGCAAAAACAGCATGTATTTTGTAGTAAAATTCATCAATGCCTTCATGTATGGAGACACGGAGTCAAGGCTTATAGGTCAGAATATTCTACTCTAGCGCCTAATTCAAATGTCTGTCTGTAAATAATGTCAGACCTCTGTTAGCTGGTAACCAAAATGAACCAAACAGCAGGAACACAAAAATGTAAAAATATGTGGGTTTTTTTTCTTTCATCAAAACAATATGAGCCCATTTGGATGGTTCCTTTCTACATTTTATTGCTCAAGAAGGCAACATAAATACATTTGAAAAGGCTGCATTTCTGTGTTCAGAGAACAAAATTATTGGTGTAGTGACTTTAAAAAGAAACTGGTTTGGCTTGGGATCTTTAACAGCAAAAGAAAATTGAAAACGGACTTTTTAAAAATAATTGCATAAATGCCAGCCAATGAAATGCAAAACATTAATTTTATATTGCAGTATGCTTACTCGCTTTTTAGTACCGACCTCTGTCATTTACTTTGCCATCTGGGGTTTCCATCTGGGATATTAGATGGAGAATGTATATAATGGAGAACTCGGAAATTGATCTCAAGGCAACACTGGCCTGATTGGACAAGTTAATTTTAAATTGCATGCCTCGCCAGGTGTTTATTTTGCAAGTTGGGTTGATGGAACAAGCAGCAGTGGGTTGGAGAGATGATCCCCTGGACTGTAGAATCAGGCAGAATAATCCTGTTTATTACAGCTCACAAAAAGCAATAAAAGTTCTTTGCTTGAGCTGGTGGCTGCTGCAGTCTTGGAGATTCCTGAACAGTACGAGCCTGACACATCTCCAGCTGACCACCAGTGATGAACTTTACATTGGGATTCTCTGCCTGGTTTAAAGCCCTTTATTAATATTTCCTAGGACATGTCATCTACTTTAGACAGCTATCTGGGACATGGAAACAAGGACAGCCATTCAACCCCTTAAGTCTGTTCAACCATCCAGTTTGACCATAGCTGATTTGAACTTGAACTTGAACTTGAACTATCCACTTTGGTTCTATTGGCATCAATAACCTTGTATAAACAAAACTATTTAATACTGTTAAGAAATTTAAAATAAGCACACTTTACCTACTTTTTGAGGGACAGATTTCCAGATTCACTCCATACTGTGTGTAAAGCAGTGCTTTCTTGCATTGCACTTGAATGAGATCACTCGAATTTTAAGGTTGTGCCCCATTGTTCTGAGTTCCTCACTGGCAGAGATAATTTCTCTCTCATTAACCAAGTCAAATCCTTTAATGATCTCAGTTAGATCTTCCTCTTCACCTTAATACTCAGGTGAAGCACAAGGCTTATCTATGCAACCAGTCCTCATAAGTTATCTTTTTAGCCATAGCTCCACTGCTGACCTGACAGCTTTACATCAATTTTTCGCCCAGCCAACATATGACAAAGCATTATATGTTATATCCTTTATGAAACTGGAGACAATATCACCAATGAGTTTTTTTTTGTGGTCTGGCACTGACAAAGGCAGATGCAGATAAAGTTTTCTATTGGGAACTGTTCCTGATAATGTAGGGTTTTGAAATTTAAGGACAGATTTGTTGAAACAACACAAAGAATTGTGAATCAGAGATAGAGTAGAAAAACTATCTGTTTAATTCTCTGATTTAGATTCCTATTTAGTATTACTTAATCACGTTCTCCTTATGTACAACCAAACACTGAGAAGGTTAATTGTTTAAGTATTGATAGATATTCCTGTTTTAGAAATATGTTTCCTGACTAAATAATTTTGATATTTTAATGTCCCCAATAAAAATCATTACAACCATTTTCTACCCATCAATATTATAAAATACAATTTTAGTGATGATAATGGCAGAAAACCATCCAATCACAACTTATGGTAAATCCTGCTGTTTTTACACATCTGAAGCATCTAAATTAACATATAACCAGTAGATCTGGTGAAAATGTATTTTATCCAAGTATGGCATGAGCAAAAGAGAATTTAAAAATGGATTAATGATTTGTTTTTTAAGTCTGCATATCAACCACTTCTTCTGACACAGCTCGACTCCAGTTGCAAGCCTGCTATTCTGAATATGGAAAGAGTTGATATGTACCAGGATTGAATCTAGGTTTGAAGGAAATAAAATGATTCATACATTTCTCACCTTTCACTACTCATACTTATTAGTTTCAATGGATGGAAAAGAGTTGACATTCTATGTCTGCAAACCTCTTTCTTTACTCCTTAGACAAACACAGACATTGGGCATGATTTTTGTTGGAGTTATACTAACTCTCTGGCATAGCTCCAGCAGACAGGGTAGGAAATGAGTCTGGGAGTAGCTCTACTGGATCTCCACCAAGTGAAGGTTCTTCCAGCAGATGTGATGGGCATGGAGAAAGTATCCACCCTCATGCGAACAGATATATTCAAACCAGATGCAAATTACATGCAGTGTTGCTTTGAAAATGGGGGCGAATATTCCAATATTAAAGGGATATCTTTAAAAAAGACATTTATTGGTAGTTGCTAGTTGGCTTCTGATGTCTTCCTCCCCCATCCATGCTGAGATTCTGGGAAGGAGTGGAAGGGGATGTAACGGTGTGGGCAGTTGTACTAACAGTACATTGAAATTATTGCAGATTTTAAAGGGGGAAATGGTTGGACTTAGAATGTCTGAGTGTTTCCTGTGGGTAGGAGGGTATGTGGAAGAGGTACAGAATGTGCCTACCGTCTCCTGGAAAGCAGCCTGTTTGTGAACATGGCCAACTTTGGGATGCAGATGCACATTGCTGGAATGTTTCCAGCACTGCAGAAACAGGAGTTGGGTATGCAGATATTTGGAAAAAGGAGTCCTGGGGCCAGTTCGCCAACATGTTCCCATCTCTGTACAGCAAGGGCGATTCTCTAGCAGCAGCAGGAAGTCGATCCAAGTAATTAAACATAAAAATAGCCCTTATTTCAACATTTTCCATACATCCATGCAATGTCTGGAGCTCATCATTTCAATGCAGGCAAAATCACAGCAAGAAGGGATTGTTCCCCAACTCTGAAAGGCATACAAGTCAACAAAGGACCAAAATGACAATGTTGAAGGCAAAGCTAAAATAAATTTTATAAACTAATTAGAGATAAATTGGGCGGAAAAATTACAAATGTAAATGTTGTAGAGAGAAAACTAAAGGAATTCACTTGGCTGAATACAGAGCCTACAGGAATATGACAAGGATGATCAATTGAGAACCTGTAAAAACTATAACTGGAGATATAAAACATTATAGTAAGTTTGTATTTTAATAGTAAAACACTAAGAAGGTAAACCAAGCAGAATCTGAGGAAGAGCCCTGTATAATTAGTGTAATAAATGAATCCTTTCCTAGGAAGAGATAATGAGCACCATGCTGTTCCTTAGCAGCAACAGTCCTCGTAGAATCAACTTCAGCATAAATCAGTTGGAAGCCCAAGACAGACTGAAGAGTTCAAAATAAATGATCCTCCATAAATAGGTTCTTTCTCTAGTAGTAATGAGACAGCCAAGGGAACAAGTATATGAAGCATTGGTGGTAATTTTTGAGGGAATCAATCATTACTGTATAGGCTGACAATGTCCCTTTAAATAGAGGGTGCACAACCATGCTGCCAATGAAGTCACCCTCCTACCACCCCTAACTGGATGGTTAACATGACCACAGTGGGCCAGATCTTCAACCTCACTGTGAGTAGTGGGAGTCAGAAAACTTTCCATCTTCAAATGCCTGCCTCGGAGTAGCACTAGCATTGGTATCACAATCGTCAGTGTCAGGGTCAGGGTCAGGTGCCCAGCGGACCCTGGAAAACATTTTGACAGACACAGAGACCTGCCGAGTGTGGAGACAGGCTGCTTAAAAGGCCTGCCTTACAGCTATGTGACCCCACCCAATCTGTAACAAACAGGCAGCCCTGCAGCCTCAGCCTTCACATCTCCCCCTCCCCATCTCCACACACACACTCATACTCTCTATGCCCTGAAGCCAAGATATGCCCCTCCTCTCACCTCCTCCACCGCCCCCCCCAGCCCCCAAATCATAGCCCATGATGCCCCATATGTTAAGGTGTAGCACTTCCATATAATTCACCCATGATGCATTGTAGTAAAGAGGTGAATGTTATAGTGACAGTTGAATGTGTAAACAATAGCTTTTAAGAAAAAGGGAAACATTCTTAACTTTCCATTACATTAAAAGAGAGTCCATTCATTATATGACAAAGGAAGCATCAGTCATCCGGACCTCTGAATGTTTCAGTGCCTAAAACTTCAAGACATTTGAAACCATTTAACCTTGTCTAAACAAACATTGTGAAATTGAAATAGTGAAATCAGACAATTAGGCTGCAAATCAACCAAACAAGGGCTCAGTTGTTTTAGCACTCTAATGGTTGTCTAGGCTCTCTGCCAACCCTTATCATGTATTCTTGGTTGGGGGGAAGGTGACGTGCTGCGATGTGAAGATTGCCAGGAGGTGCTTATTTTGGCACTGGGGCTTGAGGGGCCATGGGAACTTTCTTGGGGCTGAGCATGTCTTGACATAAAAGTATGGTGAGGACCTTTTCCTTTCAAAAGGTTCCCTCATGCAGACAATGTTTTACAACATCTCTGAGGTACCATGAACCATAACTCTTTGAAAAGCTGGTCCAAATCCAAGAAAATTGTAGAGTAATAGGCTCTGCCTATCTCCAAAATGGAGCAGGCCAGGTCAGTTGTTCTGGATGTGTGCAAGGGACCTAAATGATTCTGCATCCTTAAAAAACACTCCTGAAATTCAGAAAACTCTGAAATGGTGTAAGAAAACCTAGAATTTAGTCCCAGCTGTCACTATTAAAGGGCTCCACACTCAAAGCAACTTAACAAAAATCCAGTTCAGCAAAAATTCCGATAGGTATGTCAATCGGCACTTCCCATAATATCATGGTGGAGGGCACATTGCCAACATGAACAACATTGGGACCTACAAAATTAAGTTCTGCAATATTTTCCACATATGGTGGAGAATGGCTTTTCCATAGATGGGGCCTTTTCTGTTCTGTTTTATATTGTAGAGAAAGGATTAACATGGGATTGAAATTCTCAGGTGTGAGATTATAATCACATTCATGGAATTCCTGTCTCATGTAGGGCAATTGATAGGTCTGGTTAGTTGGAACTTATTTGACTTATGCTTTGTGTTGAACCTTTTTTTTAAATACAAAGCCAAGTATGTTTTATATTTGATACTTCCTTGCAGGTCTCACCTGGAGCACAGCAGATGCAGTCTCCACAGTCAGGGCACCCAACTCCGACTAGTGGAGGCCGCAGGAGAAGGGTTGTAGATGAAGATCCTGATGAAAGGCGGAGGAAGTTTCTGGAAAGAAATCGCGCAGCAGCAACACGCTGCAGACAGAAGAGAAAAGTGTGGGTGTTGTCACTGGAAAAAAAAGCAGAGGAACTCACACAAACCAATATGCAACTTCAGGTACAATACTTTCTTACAAATCATAGTAGCAGTCTTCCTGAAAAAAAAAATTTCATATTGTCTGAATTGCAATATTTAATGTAACTTTCTAAACATACCTTTGACGTATATATGATTAATTCCTAATTGGTTTCAAAGCCACCTTACCACCATTATGAAAATATTCAGTGCGAACATTGCATAACATGGCATTTGTTTTATATATTTGATAAACATTTTATGTTAGGTTTCCCATTTCTTCCTCAATCCCTAAATAAATTAACAAACTGCACATAAGTGTTAAAACTTTACTGTGCAATATTACAAACAATCCGAATCGTATGAAATTGCTCTTCCTCCTTTCTTTTATGAAAATATCACCTCATTCCAAATGATAAATAAGCATCTTTGTGAAAGTAATGAACATAAGATCAAAACACATTTATTAACAATTTGGCACAGTTTTGGCTAAAAAAATGGTGAGGACATTATTTATTCCTTATTTACTTTTAGCAAACTTATTCTCTTTCTGACAAAGTCACAAGTGACATTAGGAAAATAAGCAATATATACATGTTGGTTCATATCTGACTTGTAATGTTGTTTTGTTTGTTAATTGGGGTGGTACGGTGGCTCAGTGGTTAGCACTGCTGCCTCACAGCACCAGGGACCTGGGTTTGATTCCACCCTCGGGTGACTGTCTGTGTGGAGTTTGCACATTCTCCCAGTGTCTATGTGGGTTTCCTCCAGCTGCTCTGGTTTCCTTCCACAGTCCAAGGGTGTGCAGGTCAGGTGAATTGACCATTTTAAATTGCCCGGAGTGTTAGGTATATTAGTCAGAGGGAAATGGGTCAGGGTGGGTTACTGTTCGGAGGGTCTGTGTGCCGAAGGACCTGTTTCTACACTGTAGGGAATCTAGTCTAATTAAATGAATTTATGTAAATGTGTACTCTGACTTGAGTAATTTCTTACCGCTTCAATAAAAGTTTACAACAGGCTTTTTATTGCTTGATCTTGAAATTCAGGGGTTCAGGTAAAAGAGAGCATTTGGTTTTAGTTATGTCAGCATATGTGTGGTAGGTATTGCTGATGGACTCCAGCAGCAGAATGGTGTAATCGGTAAATGAACAGCTCATTGAAAGATTTTAAATGCTAGTTCAATCATATGTTGACTTGAGTTAATATGAAGTCATTTTTAGCACTCAAAATGGGCAAATTTGAGCCAGATAGAAGTTAAAAGTTATAATTCTGAACCAAAATCCCTCCCTGCACCTTCACAATATCAGCAAAGGCTGGAAAGCAACCAATTTGCTGTAAGAAGACATATCATGCATTAAAACTTTAAAGGGATTATAGTTTTTGTTTAAAACAATGGCATTTTTATGGTCGTTGAATCCCTACACTGTGGAAACGGGCCATTTTAGCCCAACAAGTCCACACTGACTCTCTGAAGAATAACCCACCCAGATCCGATCCCTTACCCTATTACTCTACATGTCCCCGGACTAATGCACATAATCTACACATCCCTGAACACAATGGGCAATTTAGGCATGGCCAATTCACCTAAACTGTACATCTTTGGACGGTAGGAGGATAACTACACAGACATGGGGAGAACATGTAAAATCCACACAGACCGTCACCCAAGGCTAGATTCAAACCAGGGTCCCTGGTGCTGTGAGGCAGCAGTGCTAATCACTGAGCCACCATGCCATCTTGCTGACTAGGTCTCCCTTCAAAAACCTGATAGTTGAGGGAAGAGGGAGTTGAATTTATTAAGCAAGTGCTGAACAATAGTGCCTTTGGGCCAGAAGGAGCAGGAGGGTTTCCACCAGCTTAACCAGTGAAGCCTGCATTATCTGTTTCTGTTATTCCACCTCCCAACCTCTACCTTTCCCTATTTCCATCCCTATCCAAGCTCTGCTGCTTCTTTCTGCTGAAAGACAGTCAGACAATTATGCTGGCAGTCAGTTTGAAACATTTTAAAGGCAAGTAGTTAAAGCTGAAGGGTGTTCCATGCTTCTGGGTTTCTTGTCGAAAACTTCTTTTCTGTCTCCATCCATGCTCCTTGTAAATATTAGGGTCAAAAAGTCAGGAAGGTCAGTTTTAACTGACAAGTATACCATGGTTGAGGGTGTGGTGCTGGAAAAGCACAGCAGGTCAGGCAGCATTCGAGCAGCAGGAGAATCAACGTTTTGGGCAAAAACCCTTCATCAGTATTTTTGATGCAACATCTGCAGTCCTCACGTTCAACTAAGGATACTATGGTGTTGGCTCTAAAATAGCTGTGCTGCACTTGTCACCTTGTTTCTATTGTGATGCTTGCTGCTATTAGATTACCCAAGGTCTTCTGTTGATGACATGGCTGAGTCAGGTGAACACCTCATTATTACACCTAACATGATGCCTCATGATGTGCACCTAAAACAATTTTGAGTCAAAATTGAAGATAACATGTGCTGATCATACTCTGTTATAGCAGGTAGTAAAGCTGAAATCATAGAAAAGTTTGAAAATGTTAAGTACAAAATTACAACTGCTGGCATCATAGGCTATCCCTTCATGCTCAGTCCCTCATCTGTAGACCTACCTATCTGCCTCTGCACTTTTGCTAGTCAGAAGCTAGAGATCATCAATTTTTTTAGGGGGGCCTGCAATTCACAATGGGCATTGATATGAGGTCAGATTCTCAGACGAGTTCAGGATTCCAAACATCTCTCCCCAATATTATTATGCAAGACTCCTTCTTTCATATTTATCTAGCTTTTTCACAAATGCCAGTTGTCTCAAAATGTTTTACAGCCAAAATTAAGTATCCTTGATGGTCGTATTGTAATGCAGGAGATTTCACAGCCAGTAATTACACAGCAAACTCCCACATCAGTGTGATAATGACCAAATAATCTATTCATGGAATGTTGATTTAGGGATAAGTATTGGCCAGGGTACTGGAGATAATTCCACTAGTGCCATCGTATCTTGGACACCTATCAGATCAGAAAAGTGGGACTTGTAACATCTTATCCAAAAGACAGCCCCTTTGCTCTGCTGCATTGGAGTGCTGGCCTTGACTATTATATTCCAGTCCTGGATTGGGTATGGACACAGAATACTGTAACTCAAAGACTAAAATACTACCCACTGAGCAGCAGCTTATACAATTAATGTAAACCATCATTGTACAAGTGCTTCTGCCTGCATTCAATATCTTTGTAAGTAGCATAGAGTCATAGAGATGTACAGCATGGAAACAGACCCTTCGGTCCAACCTGTCCATGCCAACCAGATATCCCAACCCAATCTAGTCCCACAGTGACTAAAGATTTGAAATTTTCGGTTGATTTTGGTTATTCCACATCAGAAAAATAACCTTTTAATACATTTTATCATCTCTTATTTCTGCAATCAATTGTCAACAGAAGTTTCACCTAGCCGAGGCATCAGAACTATTATTTTCCTTCTAGTTTTCTCCAGCAAAGTGTTTTTAGATGTTCAGTTGTTGTGAAAAACACTATAAAAATGCAAGTGTTTATCTTATTTTCTTAATTCTAGGCAGAGGAATATTTCATTTCAAGCAGTTTCAAGCCTGTGTGTTCAGACCTATGAGTAACTGGTTTGTGACTGCCAAAATCTATTGCACACAACAGTTTAGCAGAATGGGGATAATGCCATGGTATTGACAGGATGACAGTATCAGATGAGGCACTGTTTTGCTTTCAGGAAATGTGGAAGAATAGGTTTCACTCATGTCTTTATGAACATAACGACAGAATCTGATTGATAATTTCCACATTGATAAATGGATAAATTATTGATTCTTGATAAAATTGATGTAAGTTGGGTTTGATTTTGAGACGTTTTGCATTTTTCTTCCTACGCAACTAAAATCCAGTTGGGTGGGGGTAAAATTACCATCAATAATCCAACAATTTCAGAAGGAACTTAACACATGCCTTTGGAGTGAAAAGCTTCAAATTATTCATATGTTTGTCAAATGTATCCACAGAATGAGGTCTCCCTCTTGAAGAATGAGGTGACACAGCTGAAGCAATTGTTGTTGACGCATAAAGATTGTCCAATCACAACAATGCAAGAGGAGACACAAAACTACCTGAGTAAGTAAAACTCAACTCATCCAAGAAAACCTTGAAGAAAATTTTCAACTTGAAACTGACACTTATTATCTAAATGGCTATTGTACCAATTTTCCATTAAAGTTGACAACCTGCAACATTAGTCCAGGCCCCTACGGTAAATTGAAAATTATCCCAACTGAGTTTAAATGGTGCGTCTTTGAGTATTTCAATAATAGAATAAAGTATTTATAAATAATGTGACTGTGTATTTTATGTAGAGATTCTAAAATACATGAGCGGAAATCAGTTCACATAAAAAAACTGCAATAAAATAATATCTAAAAGCTTGGGCAATTATTTCTAAATTTGCAATCCAACATGTAAGTCTATAGAGCTGCACCTGAAAATTATTTTGGATAAGCTTTGTAATATTTGAAAAATTTGCATCTGAACACAAAATGTAATTAAAAATTCACCTTTCTTATTTAGGAATCCACATGTTGTCAGAGTTTCAAGAACTATTTGACTATTTCAGTTGAGGTGTTACAGGTCTTTCTGCTTCCTCTTGCCTTAAGCTGTATTGAGGCCCCATTTTGTGGATCTTTATGCACTGTCCTCAAATTTCCATCTGATGTCAGTTCACAAATGTCAAGCAGAAGCCATTTCTTCTAAGAGCTGACATAAACCTTGTGCTGGAAATTCTAATAATCCAAAAATACTAGTTAATAATAGATATTAAATTTCAACAATTTTGGACATTGGTCTGGGTGGACACTATAAATATGGTGAGTCTCAGTTCTATAGATCTCAACCTGTGCTTAATGACCCTGCCCAAAGTTGAGAAACAACCCCTTTCCCAAACATATACAGACAAGGGTAGCATTTGTCTCACTATAATGAGGTTTGATGCTCTCCACAATATCAATGGGTCATATTTTAGTCTGAGTGGGAATGAATAAGCGGGACAAAGTTTTATGGCTCACAAAGCAGGACTGTTCATAAAATGCATTAACATAAAAAAAACTGTGGACGCTAGAGATCCGAAACCAACAAAGATTGCTGGAGAAATTCAACAGCCTGTCAGCATCTGTGAACAGAGACAAACAGAGTTACTGGTTCAGGTCACATTGGAGCTTTGAGTCACGTTAGAGGTCTGAGTTACCTTGCTGAGTTTCTCAATCATTTTCTGTTTCTATTTCAATAACAGTGGGATGTGTTTCTTGCCAACACTTCAGGTGATGGAGTGGTAAATCTTTGCACCCCGCTGTTATCTGAACAATCCCTGCTTCACTCTAGTAATGGCTAAAAGGTATCAGACAGCATGGTACTTTTTCTAGCAGGCCACATAATTTATATTTCTCCCTGAAATACCTCGACAGTGTAACAAGATCAGAACAGACCTATAAAACATCAATACATCCAGCCCCGCACAAAGTTCAGAACATCTGCCATACAAGTATCCCTTCAACCCAGCCAAACTCCAGGAATTATCCCAAACCACAAATATTGTGCAATTCCCAATATGTGCACATCCGTTAACTACAGTTAGTTGACTGCCAATGTATTCTCCTGTAATACCTTGGGGCAAACTGAATAATAACCTCACACAACACAAGCATATCGTCTGTTGTCTTAAAAAGAACAAAATAATTCATTTAGGGAAAAACATGCAATATGATGTATGTAAAGTTGGGGTTCCAAGGGAACATGGACGTTGGTGAATTTGGGATCCCAGTAAATGTTCGGTTCTGTAAATTTGGGAGGTGAATATTGAAATTTCGCCCTTTGTATCTGTTATCAAGACTACTGCCACTTGGTATAAAAATGTAACAGGGCAACATTGTTTAGCCTCCAAAACCAAATGTTGAAATGTGGTGCACAATCATCCATTGCTTCTGATGCAGGCAGTATTCAAACCTTATGCTGCCAGTCATTTGAATAATTGTCGAGCAGTTGGGAGGTGACTTCTAGCTAGACCAAGTACAAAAAGTGGCTGGCAAACAGAGTCTATCCTGCAAGAAGAGTAGCTATATCACAACAGAGGAGAGACCTTGCTCCAAGGTTCTCAGATGCTGCTCTTGGATCACCAAGTGAAGAGCAGGAGAGAGAGCCTGCACCCACAGGTGGCTCCGAGCCCCTCCTCACTAGAATCAGACAGTGTAACAGCCAGTGCTTTTACTGCATGCCTGATGACCTGGAACACTTCTGGTCGTAACATTATTGGAGAAAGGAGAAAGTGAGGACTGCATCTCCGGCGACCAACTCAACACAGACATCAATTTCAAACCCAACAACTCGCACAGCTACTCCTCCCACCATACCCCCCATTAAAACGTAATCCCTTACTCCCAATTCCTCCGCTTCCTCCGTATCTGCTCCCAGGAGGAGCAATTCCACTCCAGCCTATCCCAGATGGCCTCCTGTTTCAAGGTCTGCAATTTCCCTTCCTGCATGGTCAACAATACCCTCCAGTGCATCTCCTCCACTTCCCACATCTCCGCACTTGAACCCCACCACTCCAACCACAACAAGGATAGAATCCCCCCAGACCTCACTTCCACCCCACTAATTTCCAGGTATTGCGTATTATCCTCCACCATTTCCACCACCTACAGTCAGACCCCATCACCAGAGATATATTTTCCTCCCCATCCCATCTGCATTCTGCAGAGACCACTCCCTCCGTGACTCCCTCGTTCGGTCAATGCCCCCACCAACCCATCCTCCACTCCTGGCACCTTCCCTTGCCACCCACACCTCTCCCCTCACCTCCATCCAAGGCCATGCAGGATCTTTTCACATCCACCCACCTTATCTATTGTGTCAATTGCTTTCGATGTGGTCTGCTCAGGGAGACAGGACGTCAACTCGCAGAGCATTTCAAGGAGAATTTTTGGGACACACGTTTCCAACAACCCCACTGCCCTATGGCTGACCACTTCAACTCCCCCTCCCACTCCCCCTAGGACGTATATGTCCTGGGCCTCCTTCACTGCCAAATCTAAGCGATCCGACACCTGGAAGAAGAACACTTCATCTTCCACCTTGGGACCTTCCAACCACACAGCCTCAACATCGACTTCACTAGTTTCCTTATCTCCCCTCCCCTCACTTCATCTCAGATCCAACCCTCCAACTCGACACTGCCTTTCTCACCAATCCTACCTGTCCATCTTCCCTTTCTTACCTATCTACTCCACCCTCCCCACTGACCTATCAGTATTACCCCCACCTGCATCCACCTATCGCCTTCCCAGCTACCTTCCCCCAGTCCCACCCCCATTCCCCCTATTTATCTCTCAGCTCCCTCCACGTTCCTGATGACGGGCTTATGCCTGAAAAATTGACCCTCCTGCTCCTCCGATGCTGCCTGTCCTGTTGTGCTTTTCCAGCACCACACTTTTTGACTCATTATATTACTTGTCAAGGTCAGCAAATGCATCTTCAAATCCCATGTCCTACCCACTGCACCACTAGTCTCTCACCTTGCTCAATGCACCAAACTCACTCACCTATCAGCAAGTTTATCAATCATAATTTATACCTAACTTTTGTAGTTTCAGCCACTTAGTAATGCTGGAAGTCTCTGACCCAATTCCTACAACCTACCCCCACTGCTAGTTATTCACCATGACAGCCAAGTACATTGCACCACACTAACTGACACACCTCCATCTGTCTTGCAGGGAGACTGACATATATCCAGAAGCAGCAGCCCTTAACCAATCAGGACACAATAGCTACATGTCCTTGCACTCATAAAGGAGAAAATGTCTACCATGTCTAGAGCAACCATGACTGTAGCTGTGGTCAGGGGAGGTTGAGACCATCAAAAATCATGATAAATGTCAACCTAAACTTCTTTCTTATACCCAACTTACCTTGTCATCACACATTCTTTTCTGATTTACAAGCCACAGGCGCGGTATCCAAGAAATTCTCCTTTCCTTTCTCTCCTTCCCATTCCTTCTCCTCCTCCTTCTCTCTCATCTTTCTCCACCTCCTCCTCCCTGCTCTCCTTTCCCACCTTGCTGTACTCATGGTAACTCCACTTATGTACTTTTCTTCTTTCAGACATCTTAGTACTGCAATCTTGCCATGACACTGGAGTAAGAGAAAGAGGCACAGAAAGACCCTGACTAAAAAAAACTATCATTCGCTGTCACCTTGAAAGACCAACTGAAAATTTGCATTGATATCACAACTATCTGATAACATAAAGGGAATGTACCATCTGTAGTTTCGTCACCAGATGATGGCTAATGGGCAATAAGAACATTTAAAGATAGGATCTGTTCATGGCATCCACTGGCAGGACTGTGGTCAGTGTTCATGAAACTGGAGAAGTCAAACACCAATTTGCCAAAAGGCTTTGTTTAATGTTTGGAGTCCATCCTTTCCAGTATGAAAGTAGAGCCTGTTCCATGAGAACCTTTGCTGATGGATGGACGATCTGTCAGCTTCCAGTGCAGCATAAGCGGAAAGCATCCAGCGTCTGTGTGTTTCAGTGGTAATTCAGTCAATTTTCACACCAACTCAGCTTGAAGTCATTTAGGTTCCATTTACATCACCTACTATAGATATCAGAGTTCAAATGTCTGGAAGCAAGTGATCTAAACAGAATTCTTGAAGTCAGGCCCTAATCTTTTAGAACATGCCACTCTACCACTGGTGGACTTTAGTGAATTTAAATAGTATTACAAATCACCATAGACTTCTACAAATTCAGTGATAGCTGATGGAGATCAGTCAGCAGCCAGCCTGAAGCTAAATCCTTTTGGATAGTGCTGGTGAGGATCCTTGCTGTTGCAGATTGCATATTTAGCTGTGTGTGAGTAAGTGTTCAGCACCAAATGGCAGAGTTGACATTAACTCAGCTGGCACATTTCATCCCACTTACGCAAAACACAAGATGCCTTGTGGGGGTGTCACAGTAATCTAAAATTCAGCCAACCCCAAAGTCATTACAGTGATTGCTGAGAGACTGCTGTGGGCAGTGGTTGTAGCACTGTGCAGCATGAACAGTTCTCTCTCAGGATGACCGCATTCATCCTCTCATCACTCTCACTTTGCCAGTGCCCTTGCTGTTGCCTGTCCTCCTGCCATCTCCTTCAGCTTTCCACCAGCTATGTTGCAGCCACAGGATTAGCGCTGTGTATGAAAAACAAAGGCACATGGAAGACAGACAATAAATAAATAAATGGAAGAGCTGGTTAAACTTTTGAATGAAATCTAGGATCAATTGTTCTCTTAGTTTGGAATGTCTCTATTGTGGCGGTTCTTCTGTCTTGCAGTCAAGTGGATGCTGTAATGTTCAATGAGAGATGGAAGCTAAGATGTGGGATTGTCAGTGAATGAGGTACTGCAGTCAGGCAAGTCATTTGTGGATAGCCCAGTCAGAAAAGGAATGCTCTGGTTTCCTCCTCCCTTCCCCACTTTTCTTGTTCAACATGCCACTGTCTGTCCATGAAAAAAAGATCAAGCCTTCATGAGGCCAAGGTTGTTTTGTTTACAGATGACCGCAACAAATCTTGACAGCCCTTTCTGCCAAGTATGGCTCCTCTGGAGGATTCCAGACAGAGGAAAAACATTCCATCAACCCACTCGATTATTCAATCACATTCAGTCAATGACAGTGTGTTTTTTGTGATCAACAGATTGCCCTTATCGCCCAGTAGCCACCCTCTGGTTGTTGTTATAGCTGATGTGGCGGCTAATAGCGCAAGTTGCTGAAGAATGAAGGCATCCTGAGTTCTGCTGGAAAGCTAAGCATTGACCTGTATACAGTATACTGAATTTGACACCAGATGATTGAGGGAGTGGAATCTCTTCTGGTTACAGTACATCTCAAAATTGACATGAAGTGCTGCAAAATGACATGCTTGTGGTCAGTGGCACCTTACACAATGGGGAAGCCTGCAGTAAAGTTGTGCATTTCATCTGTGTCTCTCTAGGAAGAGGGAATGAAATGCATTCAACTCTCTTTGTGTACAGGGCCTTTGTGACTTCTCTTATGTAACAGTAGATGGCAAACTGGGAGATGTGGATATCTCCTAATCCTACCTAAAAGGAGCCCATGCTTAAAAGATGAAGCCCATTGATAATGGCATCCCTTATCCTGCCCTAAAGCTATAGTGGCAGATCTCTGAATACTTCCTTAATAAACCTCTGAGACCTTGTTCCTTGCTAAAGTTGAGGTAGGAGTTTGCAGGATGGCTTCATGACGATCCTTGAATGAATGGGCCTCCTGATGATAACTCTCTTCCCCTAATCCTCCTTTGTCTTTGAGACTGTTCTCCCCTGTGTTACTTATGTCCATTCTCTCTCTCATACTGTGGGCCGAGGAAGGATGTAAACTACTCCGCCATTGTCTGGAAGCAAGTGATCGAAACAAAATTCTTGACATCAGGCCCCAATCCTTTAGAAGCTGCCACTCCACCCACCACTGGTGGACATCAGCAACTTTAAATAATATTACAAACCACCGTAGACTTCTGCAAATCCAGAGGTAGCCGATGGAGACCAGTCAGCAGCCAACCTGAAGGTCGATTTTTTCAGACAGTGCTGATGAGGATCCTTCTTGTTGCAAATCGCATATTTAGCTGTGTGTAATAAAGACTTTTCAGCCCCAAATGGCAAAGTTGACATTAACTCAACTAGGTCATTTCATCCTCGCTTATGCAGGACACAAGATGACATCTCCAGTATTGCTCATAGGAAGATGACCTGAGGAGAGACAAATAACTGTCTACTTAAGGGCATCAAGCAGCTCCTGCTGTTAATAACCAAATGGTGCACATGGATATTCCATGTGGCCATCATGACAAGTAAACCCTGGCGATGTTAGGGGATCCTGTGGGGGAGAAGTTTTTGTGTGAAGACACTCAATGCCAGATCAAAGGATCTTGCTGAGGGAAGTGGGAGTGCCCACTGAAAGTGCCCCCTGCCCTTCTGCCAACTTTCTTCCATAACCCCCTCCCTTGCACTGTATACCCTGTGACAGCTTTTCCACTGGCATCCACCTTTTCCTGAATAATTTCTCGATCCGAGACCTCAGGTGAAGCCAAGTATCAGAAGAAGACCCCAGCGCTGCTGAGGACATGAGGGTTGCCTACTCCTCATCGGCAGGTGCTGTCAACAAGCAGGACATTTGCCTCAGGCCTACCACTGGCCTATTATGTGCCTGAGAGGCAGAGAATGCAGTGAGGTTTATCAAGACTTAAGCTTATGGGGATAACTCAGGCTCTACAGCCAGTGGGGGAGACCCCTGTCATCTCTGCAAGATTCTCCCATTTATTTCTCAACCAAAGTCTCCCTTAAAAATAAGGGAGCTATCCAATCAGATGTTTGCAGCCACAATGAACAGCACGTTGAAGAGCCTTTGAAAAGACATGGTAGGTTCAATCATTTGGATAAAGAATTATGTCAAAAATGGTAGCCTACTCCTCTTTTAACTTTTCATCAACGTGCTGTATATTTACAGTGTTTCATTGCAGCTTTCTTGTACATATTCGGCATTTCTTTCCCTTCTATCAGGACATTTGAAGTAATGGCTGTTTTAAATTCAATAGGAAACTTTACTTTCAGCTCAGCAAAGCATTTTGCAAAAGGAACGTTATGTTAAAAGAATACACATGTTGAATATGGTTTAGCATGCTCTACGTTGTGTCAACCACTCTTCAAGCTGACCAGTTTGAAGCACGCTGTTGGGAAAGAGAAGTCTTTGAAAACCCCTTCAAACCATGAACTTGACCAGCATTAATTCTGAATGTTTTTCTTTCCCCCAGGTCCTGAGAACAGCCAACCAGGAAGTCCCATTCCTGCTTGCTCGCAACAGCAAGTCATCCAGCACAATTCAATTAGCACTTCGACTGCTGTCAATGAGGTTGTAGGGAGTTCCACTCTCACCCAGCTCACCAAGCAGAGAACAGACCTGAACCCTCTGCTCTAAATACTGTCTTCCATCAGGAATGTGCTGGCAGAGAAAATAAAATCTTTCACTCCGTTCAGGACTTTCGGAACATCAACATAACCTTGGAAATAGATATAATTTTGAAAAAAAAGAAGACAAATTGCTTTTCATTTTAATAGTTACCAAAATGCTCATTTTTTTTACTTTAGTTATGAAAAAGGGAAATATGCAATTAACATGCTAATAGCTTGGGAATGCTTTGATGCTTTTCTCATAACTTGCTGGTACCAATTTGAAGGTCCTGCTAAAACAAAAATCTTGAACTTTTTGAATTTTATTACAATATATTTGTATATAGTCTTCATCTATTATCACCGGCAAGATCTAGGGATCTAACATGATCTGCAAGTTAGCAACTACATTGAGGCACCAAACAGTATGGCCATCACTAAAGGGAAGCTGCCAAAGTATACTATAGTCATATCCCATAATGCAGCCTCTATTTCTTAAAATTGTTTATTTGCACTGAAAAATCAAACATTATAAATTGAGATTAAAGACGAGTTAATATGATCAGCACAACATGTTGAAATTTACATGATTTCAATATTGAGAAACAAGATATCATTTGAACTCCCTTCTCAATATGAGCCATTATGATGAATATACTGTCAGTTGTAATTTTCATCTTATTCTATTTTCCAGACATAATTCCTCCACTATATATGGGTTTTTGGTTATCTAGCACCATCTTTTAAGATTCACTGTAAGAATGATCTCGTAAGCATCACCGCATGGTGTTTAGATACATCTTGTTGACTCAAAGTCATGACATTAGATTCATGGGTCATACACGCAGGCTACAACTGTAGTGATTATACATTAGATTCATGGGTCATACACGCAGGCTACAACTGTAGTGATTATACATTAGATTCATGGGTCATACACGCAGGCTACAACTGTAGTGATTATACATTAGATTCATGGGTCATACAAGCAGGCTACAACTGTAGTGATTATACATTAGATTCATGGGTCATACAAGCAGGCTACAACTGTAGTGATTCACTTGTTTGAGCAAACTCTGTTTCCTGAATCTTTCTGATATGTATTTTGGTAAGAGAATGCGGACAGATAGTCCCAGTTATGTCATGTATCCGCTTTTTCTTCAAACTGAAAACTATGTACAAAGCCAATTAGTTACGATTTTTCTTAAACCATCCCTATTTATTTGAAGCAACAAGAAACAATCTAAAATAGTTGTCTTGCAAGTGTTAATGCTTTTTGAGATTAAAGTCCAGTAATTAAGAATTAAGCATTTCGGTATTACTCAGAAACAATAGTGAGAAGAGACATTTTTCAACAATTTAAATGGTTCAGTGAATGGATGATCAATTGCACCTTTAATTCAACCTTTATTTATTAATGAAAGCAACAGCTCACTAATGTTAAATTTGCCTTGACTGCCTCAGTAATAATAAGCTCTGTCTCACGAAGACTGGACCCACTTTCTATCACCTAACCTGGAGCAACATTGTAAGTGATTTAAAGCCTATTTTAGAAACTCTTTAGATGTGGACCAATTATGGCACAACACTGAATGAATGGTAGTAGATTCTGCAGTCATGGACTCACGGCAAGGAACAATATTTACAGGCAGTGCAATTCAGAAAATCATGGGTCTACAGCCCTTACTTTAACTTAATGTAAGTGCCTCTTCTTGTTAGGAGTGCACAGTCATGGCAATCAATTTTAATCCAGAGTGGGCAGGCACCTAGGAGGGATTTATTTGTCTTCCACTTTTTGCTGAGCTCAATAGGCACCTGATCTCCCACCAAACCTGACAGAGTGACAGCTGAGTACAGGAGGGAGCAGAACATGAAATGGTAATGCTCCACTTTAACTCCCCTGCTACTCCATGACCATAAAACAGAACAAGTTAAATTTCCCCAAGGAATTTGTTGTACCTTCTCCCTGTGACATTTTGATGAGTGCACTCTGCCTCTGGAGGAGGGACATGAGCCCTTCAGCCTTTTTCTGTTGACCTTATTTTTTTTAAAAATCCATCTCCATATTTGGTGAAAATTATCTCTCTGCCAAGAAGTGAAAAATCAAGTCTGGAAAGTTAAAATCTAGGCGCCAATTTGTATTCGTGACTTTTCAGCTATCTTACAGCAAATACTCAAGTATAAATAGCGTGTTTTCGTAAGATTATAGTGAAATGTCCACTTCTTGGCATTTGAATTAACATTGCAAACCAGAGACTCATATGAGTCCGCAATGCAAATTTCCACCCATCCCCTACAGGGAAGAAAAAACTTCACACATGCACTGAACTCGTAACTTAATACCCATCTGTCACATGGAGAGAATTAGGCTTAGCCCAAATGCAAACCCTTTGGGACTGGATTCCATCGAAATGATCCTGGTCCAAACATAATGCAACCTCTTCGGGGAGGGGTGAGGTTTTGCTACAAACTTAGTTTTAATATATTACTGAGAAATTTTAAAGCTCTGAAGCACTGGAAAGTAACAACCCAAAAACACTATGTGTTGTAATCTTTCTCTAAGACCTTTCTTATTTTTAAAAAGCTGATGCTGTTAAATAATTTTGCAGATGAACAAACTGGCAATTGATCCTTCCAATCAGAGATTCAGTTCACCCTGAACAGTTTAAAATTAGATTTTTACACTGAAGTGAATGATACACTGGGCGTATGACAATATAACCATGTATTAACTCAATTCACTATCCAAAGAACAAAAGAATATCATATTTTCATTTTTGAATTATTGACATGACTCTCTGACTCTCTGTGATTCTCTGTGACTCTCTCTGACTCTGTGACTCCCTTTGACACTCTGACTCTCTGTGACTCCCTGGGATTCTCTGACTCTCTTTTGCTCTCTCTGACACTCAATGACTCTCTGTGACTCTGCGTGACTCTCTAACTCTCCTTGACACTCTGTGACTGTGACTCTGTAACTCTCTGTGACTCTGACTTGTTTACATACTTACTTAAGTGTAACTTATAAATGAAAAGACTGTATTAGCAAGCAAGAAACAGAGACAGGACAAGATGTTAATGATTAACTAATGAAGGGCTGGCAGAGACAAATGGGGACATCAACACCATCTTCGAAATGCCATAAAAAAGTTACAGTTCTTTCATAGTGGAGCAAAGTCCAAAATATTAACCCCAGATTGTTTAAGACTATGTTTTAAAAGGGAGAATCAAATGTCACAAATGCTTATAATAGAGTTCCATATCACTTGTGACCCAGAGGTTGTGTTTGGTCTTTAGCTACAAATGTAAGTCTGAGCTATTTAACACAAGACTGCTTTGCACTCTGAGCAGATTATCATTTCAGTAAAATGCTTGGAATGAGAAAAAGTAATCTGTCCTGTCAAGTCTTTTCCTCCCATGAACCATAAACAATCCACTTTGACAAGGACTGTGCGCATTAAATGATTGAGGAAAATATTAAATGAAACTTCTCCCTGCTGCAGTTCACTTAAAACTGAATAATGGCCAGAAATTGGCCTGGGCCTTATTTCACGTAACATATCCCTGAACTGTGAGGCCTGAAGATCAATGGGATTTGGTTCTTGGGTCTCATCACAACTCTGGTTGTGACTTCATTGGCAGTTTTCCTAAGGGCAAGTATAAATGCTTCATCAGCAGCAACCTTTAGGTAATTTCCCAATGCCTGCATCATTCATCGCAAATGAGTTGCTTGTTGGGGTTATTCAACAGATGTTAGACCCCTTTACAATTTTAAATTTCTCAATGTCTGTTCTTAGGTATTTGACCTTCATGTCCATAAAAGTGGTCCCACAAATTTGGGATTGCATACGAATATCTACCCAAATATATCTAGGCCCAAGGGAATGAAAGACAGACATGTTAGTGTGATGAAATTAATAGGGATTTTTGGTGAATGTATCAATGAAGATCAGCACAACTTTTATGACTAGATATCAATCAAGAGCTATAACTTGTCTTCTGAAGTTGTACAAACAAGTCTTTCCATGTTTGCAGACAATCTCAGGCCAAACTATTTAAGAGAACCAAGCCCATCTCTATTCTGTATAACACAAAGTCATTGAGAATATTTTGCAGTTGACATGAGCTGTGTTCCTCTTCAGAAATGACAGCCTCAAATAAGTGTTGAATTCAAGGTTATAGAGTAGTCTATAATTAAAAACTATTATTGTTGTTGTGAAAGAAATGGCAACACAACTATACAAGAGGAAAGGAGCTAAGTATTTTACATTGAAAACATTTACGAGATACAGGCCATTCCCTTTAATATAATGAACAAAATCAATCTGTGGATTAATGAATAGTCAAAAATTGTTACAATAATATAACTAACTAGAATTTCAGAAGACATCTTCAAAGTTCAAATCAACTAGTATTAAATTTGAATGGTTTTAAATTTAACTTTTGCCAGTGAATTAATTTTGCTATCAGCAAACATCTTGTCCTCATTAAATATCAAAGCTGCATTAATTGGATTTTACCCCAAGTATGATTGATTTTTTGCATCGCATTACCTTCATAAAACAAATCATTATTCATGTGGCATATTGGACTATAACAAAATTTGTTTACTTCCTTGTACAAATACTGCCTGAAGGGGTTGTGTCCAGGTTTCAAAAGTCTGTCAACCTAGAAAGAATTCAAAGGGAAAATTTCTTTATGTCCACAGCAGCTTTTTACTGAGTTGAACTTTTCCCCTGACATTTTCTTTGTGCTATTACTTTTAATAGTTAAGCATGTTTAAAAATGTTCTTGTTATCTTCTTCAGTCTAGATTATCTGTCATCCATCATTCTAAGTGCCACATTTGACAATTGTTCTTCTGAATTTGTAACTGATTTTAATCTAATTGAAGAGAAGACATGCGTTATTGATGTTTAATAGTATTGGACAAAACGGTTTGATAATAAGCTAAGACAATGAGCATACTGTGCTCAACTTTAACATGATTTGTATTTGTGCACTTTTTTAAGTTTCTTGTATAATAATGAATGATGGACCTGTAACTCAAATCTCACCCTTCAAGGATCTACAACTGATACACTGGGATTCAACCTACCTGATTTTGGTTGCACTAATATACCCAAACTAACTTGCACAGTATTCAGCAAACTGAGTCCACCTCATTGCACATCTCCATTACAGAACCATTGTTTACACTGCTTCATATTTAAATTCCTGTCATATTAATCTTTTACAGTGCATTATTGCAACTACACAAATTAACCCTGAACATATTCCTTTATTTGTAAAACATAGTTTATAGAATAATTGTTTCCCTACAATTATGGGTATAATTCTTAAAAGAAAAAGATGGAACAGGGATCAGAGGGAAATTGTGCATTTTTGTTGTAGACAAAAGCTTTGTTGAAGTATACATTTCTGAAAGCAAATACAACCGCAAACTTGAAAAGTATGGACAAGAATATATTGGATTCTAATAAAACGGAGTCAGGATCAAGAACAAATTTTAATTCTTCCAATGCAACAATTGCTTTAGTTATAAATATGATTGCATAACAATTTAGTGCGGCAAGGAACAAATCAATTTCTTAGTTACTTAGTTTCAGTATAATTTCATTTTAAACCACCAAACCACATTCTACTTTGTAGCGCAGATGTTGGCAAACAAAACACTTTCTGTGGAATCATATTTCACCTATTTCAGTACAAAGTCTAAAAATGTAGTGTGCATCAAATATTATTCCGTCATAATGTTATCATCCCATTGCAAATACACGGCGTTCCTAATCTGCAAATATATCTAAGATGGTCGTATGACATCAGTACAAATTGGGAGTCTTAGCATCTTTGTAATTTTTTGATAAGCTATCGGTTTATGTAAAACAAAAGATAGAATGCAAATTGTGAAGTCTCATTCACTATGAGGGACCAAATAAAATTTAGTCAAGGTAGTTTATGATGATATTGTAATAAGGTGCTATCTGAATGTGTACAGTAGTTAACATTCCACAGAAATTTGATTAAAAATTTTGAGCTTTAAGTTTTTTTAAATGTAATTTGTTGAGAAAACTATTATTTGATCCTCTTGCTAACATTTTGAAGCAAGATTATCCATTTTCTTCTCAAATAATTTTTGACTAACATGCAACATCAGCCATAAAATGGGTCAGTTTTGATCCAAGAGATGTTTTGCTCGAAGTGCAATGTTAAAAATCTAATCCCGTATTTTGGAATTCATCAAGTTTTTGTATTCTTAAATAAGAGTTGCCTAATAGATTCCCTTGTTGTAGAAAACATTTAATTGAAAGCACTATGAGCACAATTATGTTAGATATATATGTTTAGAAATAGAAAAGATGTTCTCTTTTTGTGTTGAACAATCGTAATCAGCTTTCCATAATATTTCCTTGGAATGGTTATTACTAGAAAGCTTGATGAAAATGTATCAGTGTGGAAAAGTGATATATTTTCTTTGCCTATGGAAGATTAGAAGCATTATTAGAGGCATGCGGGCACTTTAGGGAACATAGAGGTTTCATGACACAAGCTCTATTTTGGAGACACTTTCCTGAATCATACCTGTAAGTTCCTCAATCCTGCCATCAAGGTAGTTAAACAATTGCCACCATTGTTTTAAAAAATGCAACTATTTGGTTGTAAGTAGTAAGAGAACAGTGCAATTTTAAAATTTTCTTGTTTATTTAAGTGGTGTTCCACCTTTATCAAAAAGCACTGTCAAAGGTGGACCACCCCACTTCAGCAGCTCAGCTAATTGGAATCAATGATGTGTAATAGCACTGCACTTCGAAAAGGAAATCCATCAAAACCTGTTTTTTTTTCTGAAGTCACATCACTGCACCTGAATACACTTTAAAAATCACAGAATTAAATAGGGCCATGTGTTTGGAGTCAAATTTGTGAAATAATAGCTTAATCTCTGAGCACATCAGCTAATCATGGAGACAGTTTACCCTTTTAACCCATCTGGGATACATTTTCAAATACATAAATGTGGATCCACATGCTATTGAAGCTGCTTCCACTTTGTTCAAATGTCCCATACTGTTTGTTCAATAATTCAATTCAACTGCTTCAAACTATTCAAAGCAACATTGTGACAAAATACATTCTGTCTATGCCAGCAAATTGCATTCTGTCTCTTTAAGCTTTGGTACTCATTGGTATCACAGTGTGGACAACATTCATCTTGTTTCCTTCTGAAGATGTTTGTTAGCCACTTTCCTTGGTACAAGGAATAAATATTTGGTACATACTTGTAAATACTTGTTTTACAGCACTTATTTTTTTGTTATTGTATTTTGAGCTTATGCTACATGAGCATATTCATCATTGCAAGTAATGACTATTAAATCTGTTGAGCTATATTAAAATTTAACATTTGAATATTGCTGACTAATGAGACATTTTGCTAAAGCTTCTCATATTGCATGAATCAAGACAACCAAATGAATGCCAAATTTCAAACAATCACAATGTACACTGCAGTAGAAAGGGCGCTAATTTGACATGTTAGGTCTGATTAACCCAGGCTTTGCCTTGGTGAGAGCAGTGATAAACAATAGGCATTCCACCGCCCAAATTGCACAAATAAGGCTCAAGGCTTGAATATATTTCTCTTGTTTGCACTTATCAGCTACTATATATGAATATATGTTGCTTCTACCAAGCATAAATGAGCCAGAAATTAAATTCATCGTTAATGTAGCTCTTAGTATGCTCTGGGTTGTCCAGCCAGTGTATCTGAATTGCAAATTCACAGCTAACAGTTCATGTTTTGTTTTGGGTTTTGGAAAAACTGAGCAAGTTAACTACACTTTGAATTCTGTCTATTATGAACAACCGAAGAAATATTGCAATGGCCATGCAAGTGTTTTTTTTCCACCAATAGGGTGCTGTCATTTTCTAAAAAGACTTTTTGCCTACCTCATAATTGAGCAACAGCATGTATGAATTTGAAGTACCAGTGTGATGCTTGGTACTTGGGCCATATGTCCCATTGATCAGCTGAGCAAATGAAACAGCAACTTCCTTTGTACTGAGTGCACACAACTAACCTGTACTTGCAAACTCTAAAACAAAATGTTTATTGTGAGATGAGATTCTGTGATTGGGCAGCACTTGCAGAATAATTCCGTGTGTTACTGTTAGATGTGTACAAGATTGAAAGCATCAGCAACCCGTCTCTCTTTTCAGCAATATTCAAGTTCTGTATTACCATGTGACAATTTTACATTTCTTTCTCATCCGATTATTAAAGATGTGCATTTGTAAAAATGTTAAATATCACTGCAATATAATTAATAAAGCACCCTGGCAATGCAGATAATACAACAAATAGCTACTTCAGAATTTTTTTTGCACCTAACAGCTGATACAATTACTACTGTGTTCCTACTTAATCTTCAATCACACCTTCATTCCACAGCCCCAAACCCCAAGTGATGTAAAGCCCTTTTGTTTTCTCTAGCTCAGCATCTTATCAAATCAATGGCTTCTTATAGTTCATAGGGCAATTTAATCATGGTAAAGTTCATTTTTTTATTATTAATATTTCCATTATTAGGTTCAAACTGGAGGTCTTGTAGTGGACTTATTTATGGATCCTCCTGGGTGTTGGTTAACTTATAATTTTACACATTGTTTGCCACAAGAATTTTAGTAAATTAAATGGTGGCTGAATGTGTAAACTAGAAACATAGAAATATGAGAATGGGATGAGAATGGGTGCAGGAATAGGCCATTCAGCTCTTCAAGCCTGCACCACGATTCAATACAGTCATGGCTGATCATGCAATCTTCGTATCCCGTTCCTGCCCTCTCTCTATACCCCTTGATCCTTTTAGCTACAATGGCCATGTCCGGCTCCCTCTTGAATATATCAAATGAACTGGCCCCAACAGCTTCCTGTGGGAGAGAATTCTACAGGTTCACAACTCTCCGAGTGAAGAATCTCTTCTGCACCTCAGTCCTAAATGGCTTAACACTTATTCTTGGACTGTGACCCTTAATTCTGGACTTCCCCAAGATTGGGAACATTCTTCCAGCATCTAGCCTGTACAGTCCCATCAGAATTTTATATGTTTTTATGAGATTCCCCCCTCATTCTTCTAAATTCCAGCGAGTACAAGTCCACTCAATCCAGTCTTACCTCATATGTCAGTGAAAGTGGAGAATTAAACATCTGTCTTGTCCTGGTCAACCTTCACATCACTTATACATTTGATCAAGGAGCTAGCTAGCAATGTGCCCGACAAATATTACTCATTCAGATGTCTACAAGTTAGGTAATTTCTTGGCTGAGATTTATACATGTTGAAATAGCCCACG
The DNA here is from genome assembly GCF_047496795.1 of Chiloscyllium punctatum. NCBI lineage: Eukaryota > Metazoa > Chordata > Chondrichthyes > Orectolobiformes > Hemiscylliidae > Chiloscyllium > Chiloscyllium punctatum. The sequence continues at coordinate 2,578,935 of NC_092746.1, read as the reverse complement.
TAATATAAATGCTCCGTGTGATGCAATGCTGTTAATTATTTAACAATATTTCATTTTCTTATACATTAGCAATGCCTCAATACAAATTTTCATTAAATCACAACTTCCTTGAATAGGTACAAATAATCATGCTTCAAAATTTCAGACTTGTCTTCAATATTTAAAAGCACAGTTTTCCCAAAATGGTGTCAATTTTGATTGACTTAAATTTTTTGAAGAAAGTGCATAAAAAAGTGATGACATGCATATGAAACAGCATGGAGAAAGATAGATTACATCATGAAGGGTGTTTTAAATCTATAAATGGAAAGCTGGGGAAAAGCCATGGGAGGCAATGATCCATGAAACAGCAAGGTCACAAAACGAATAGAAGAATAATTAAGGCAATTATGGATAAATATCTTCATAAAAGAAATGGATGAATAATCAGCCAAGCATCAAATTGATTATTATTATAACAGGCTGAAATTATAAAGTATTCCAAGAGATATGACAGAGTAGATTATTTGATCATGCATTTCAGCCATTGGTAAAAATCCTGAGCAAAAAATTGGAAGGGACTCAGCATGGATGGAATCTAGGATCATGAGTTTTACTCAAGCTTGCAATTGCTTAGACTCAAACAATTATGAATTAGGGTGACCAGTCAGAAAATCTAATGTGCATCTTGTTAGAATTCAGTTGTGGAGGGGACCTTTCCATGGTTCTGTGGTGAAATGTGGAATGGCTTAAATTTGCTTGTTTTCTTTGTGGTTTTAAGGAGTATGCTTCCCAAAGATCAGCTCGGGAAAGTTGTGTCTTCTTTATCATCTCCCTAAATTCTAAAGATTTATTCCAGTGAGATTTATAATTAATGTTGAGATACCTTACTGTGTGACATTGGATAAACCCTGGAACATCAAACAGAAACAACAACAAGAAGCTTTGCTTTTGTAATACCTTTAATAAAGTGCCCCCGGACTTCACAGGAACATTGCCAGAAAAGATTTGGCAACAAACAACATAAGGAGATTTATAAAAGGTGACCAAAATCTTGGTCAAAGAGATATGCTGTAGGAAAGGACAAAAGAGGTATTTTTGGCACAGAATGCAAGAAATCTCTGTCAATTTTAAGTAAATATTCCTAGTAACAATGATCTATTTCACTTCCAGTTTAAATGATCACTCTTTAGACCATTATAGGTCATTTGTAATGATTTAAGATCATTATTTCAAATTTAAAAATACATAGCAAGTGTCGCTAAGTTCCAAGTTTTCCACACTAAGCCAAAAGCACGGTGACTGAGCTGGAATATGGATAGCAGAAATGAGCTCAACCTTGTGGAAGCTGGCAGTCAAATAGGACGGTGCTAGAATAGTCAAGTCCAGAAGTAACAATAAGGGACATGAAGATTTTAAGCTGAAATCAGTATAGGACTACCTCACCTCACACTATCACAATGTTCATACTGTGCTGTGGGTCTAGTCTGAGGGACTGTGGTTTATTTGCAATTGCTTATTTTCTGCTTGATGATTAAATCTGCTATTTATTACGAAGTCTTTATGGAGGCTAGCTTAACTTTGCTAAAAACAGCTGGTTTGCAATTAGAAACAGAGGCAACAAAATTCAAACAAGTATTGTTGACAATGGAGTAAATCAAACAAATGCTAGCACAGTTTTAAGAAGATTATTATAAACATGCCTCAAATACAACAATAAAAACCATAGAGCAATGAAAACTTAAGAAAGTAATAATCATCTAATATTGCAACTACGTTTAATTTGTAAGTCAACACTTAATTTACATGAACTGTTAAAATATTTGTAAGGATGAGAAATGTCTACTATCCATGGGAAGCTAATTCGATGAATTGGCACCAGGAAAAGACAAAAATTGAATTGCCTTAAGCAAGTATTGAAGTTAGATCTGGTTTCATTATTAATAACAGATGAACTAACATGAGACGATTTGTAAGGTAATCAGGTACAGAGATGGTGACAATGCTTGATGTTTGAACCCAGTTACATTAACTGCTTCGCCAACCTTCCCTTCAAATAATGACCATTTGCAAATATCTCAATTTGAATTTCATGTTCTATTGTATTAGGGGAGTACATATTGAAATATAGAGTGGAGTTCCTTGCAAATGTGAAGGATTCCCCCAGCCTTTGACTGTCACTTTACTAGGCGCCCAAGAGTATTTTGATCTGTTTTATTTGCATTACATACATTGTGACATTTATGCCCAATTAAAATTAAGGAGCCTAGAAAAATATGGTAGGGAGAAGGTGAAATCATGTAGTGACACAGCCTAGTTGCTGAGGTCCTAGAGCTCCTAAAATTAGTTATCACCATCGCCATTAAAAAAAACCATTCCAAAACTGAGGAGTGAGTATGAGCAGTGGTGATTAGGTCATTTACACCCCTGACTATAAAAACTGATTCAACAATTTTCTTTATAACTGGATGTGAATTTTGTACCAATGTGAAATGGTTAAGACCCAAAGTCAATGGCATGGTCTTATTGGCAGAAATCTGCATAACATCACAGAGAACAAATCAAAGAGAGTTCTTCCAGTTAAAGGTGACTTTTGTTGTAATGACAATCAAGTGTCTTACCTAAAAATCTCCCCATGACCACATACCACCCTAACTCAGAAGATTTACCAGCTGTGTGCACTTCCAATTCTGATCTCATGTACATGCTTAATTCCATTCACTCCCCCATTGGCAGTCATGGATGGTATCTTACAGGGATCTGAGCACCATGTACTATTCACCACAGAATCACATGAGAGGTCTGATAAGGCCTGTCTTGATGCCAGGAGCACCTCACGTGATATTTTCTGCTTTTGACCCACTGTGTGATGAGTTTCTCACTAGGCAGTGGCAAGTTGTCAATAACAGGGATTTTTGCTTGTTAAATGCCTTGTTAATGAGATAACTCACCTCATTCACTAAATCCATCAGACAAGTTTGACATCAAGAAACACTGGCATGGAAGATAGGGTAGGCACCTGGCGACTTCAGTTTGCTGCTTATCCAAAAGACCTCTGTGTTGGACACTGGGCACCAATGTCTTAGGGCACGTTCCATGGGCACCAGCCTACACCTACAAACATTGGCATTCAGCATGTACCAGTCTCTAAGTACCCTTTGGCGTATGCCAGATCTGCTCCTTAACATTGCATCTTAGGCTGTACCAGCAGCTATCATTGTAATGCTGCAGCCAGGAACACTGCGCACTCAGGGACACACACCCAGCTCATAGGCTGGACCAAAGTAGACAGGCAGGAGGCTGGAAGAAGACAGCAAGCCAGGCAGCATCAGGGGGTGGAAAAGTCCAACATTTCAGGAGTAACTGTTCTTGGGTCCTGATGAAGGCATACACCTGAAATGTCCAGCATCTGCAGATTATTTTTATCTCTAACCATAGGCTGGACCAGGCTCCATCTCTACCTTCTCACTTGCTGTGATGCAGTTCATTCACTCTGAACTTAGATGGATGCTCACATTATCTTTGCTTTTGTGTACAATGACTCCCAGCAGTACAGCTTGGATTACTGCTGCCTTGCCATGCTGTTCAGTGCAGACACAAGGAACAGAAACTTGTCATGCTTGCCAGCAATGTTGCCTCAAGAGGACTATTTTTTTTGTGAGAGGACTGTGCGCGCCATCAGCTTCCAAAGGTGGACACCAATCTGCTCATTCACCAATTGGCATGTGCACAACCTCCCAGCATCTGTGCCACCTTACAGGGCACTTTGATTGTCAGCAGTCCTCAGTGTTATGAAGTCAAACGAGTGTATGATCACTTTAGGATAGTAAGTGTTTTCAGAATTTAAAGTACAGCCACAGCTGCCAGTATACGATAGCAAAGAGTAGGGTTGGCCAAAATAGATACATGTGACAATGGCCTGTGAAATGGATACCTGAGTTTCGATTGCTGTTTTGACAACAATTTAAATTTAGGCAATTAATTTGAATTATGCCTGGGAAAATAAAACCCGATTGAGTTTGAATGTATTGTATTGACAGCATTGAACCAATGAGAAGGAATGATGTTGGGGTATAAAACAAGAGCATTTTGAAGATTGGTCAGAGTAACTGCCGTAGAGCCAGAGAGCAAATACCATGTGAAGAAATAAACATCTTGCCTTAAAGAAATCTCAGAAGGCATTATCTATCCAGAGGAACTAGGAGAGAATGAAGACTACAGATACTGGAGATCAGAGTCAAGAGTGTGGTGCTGGAAAAGCACAGCAGCTCAGGCAGCATCCAAGGAGCAGGAGAATCGACGTTTCAAACATAAGCCCTTCATAAGTGGGCCGGGGGACTGAGTGATAAATGGGAGGGGAGATAGTAGGGTTGGGGGAGAGGACGCTGAGAATGCAATAGGTAGATGAAGGTGGGGGTGGAGGTGATAGGTTGAAAAGGAGGATGGAGCAGGTAGGTGGGAAGGAAGATGGACAGGTCAAGAGGGCAGTGCCACGTTGGAGGCTTGGGACTGGGATAAGGTGGGGGGAGGGGAAATGAGGAAACTGGTGAAATCCACATTGATTCCCGTGCAGTTGCAGGATCCCAAGGCGGAAAATGAGGCGTTCTTCCTCCAGGTGTTGGGTGGTTAGGGTTTGGTGATGAAGGAGGCCCAGGACTTGCATGTCCTTGGTAGAGGGGGAGGGGGAGTTGAGGTGTTCAGCCCCGGGGCGGTGAGGTTTGTGGGTGCAGGTGTCCCAGAGGTGTTCTCTGAAATGATCTGCAAGTTGGTGCCCTGTCTCCACGATGTAGAGGAAACCACATCAGGTGCAACAGGTACAGTTGATGACGTGTGTGGAAGTACAGGTAACTTTCTGTCAGATGTGGAAAGATCCTTTGGGGCTTTGGACAGAGATGTGAGGAGAGGTGTGGGCGCGGGTTTTGCAATTCCTGCAGTGGCAGGGGAAGGTGCTGGGAGTGGGGTATGGGCTGCTGGGGGCCATGGATCTGAGCAGGGAGACATGGAGGGAATAGTCTCTCCAAAACACAGATGGGGTGGGGAGGGAAAAATACCCCTAGTGGTGGTCTGTTTGTAGGTGGCGGAAGTGGTGGAGGATGATATGTATACCAAGGTTGGTGGGGAGGAAGGTGACGAATGCGGAGGGGGGGGTGGGGTCTGTCCTTGTAGCATGGGTCCAAGTGTGGAGGTGCAGGAAGTAGAGGAGATGCATTGCAGAGCATTGTCAACCATGTGGGAGGAGAAATTGTGGTCTTTGAAGAAGGAGGCCGTTTGGGATGTTTCAAGGTATGCAGAGATGAGTTCGGTGGGCCTGCCTCCTGTAAAAATGCCATCCTTTATTCCCAATTCCTCCACTCCACTGTATTTGCTTCCAGGAGTACCAATTCCACCATAGAATATCCCAGATAGCCTCCTTCTTCAAAGACCGCAATTTCCCCTCCCACATGGACGATGGTGCTCTCCCACATGGACGATGGTGCTCCCCAGTGCATCTTTTCCACTTCCCACACCTCTACCCTTGAACCCCAACACTCAATCGCAACAAGGACAGAACCCCCCAGTCCTTACCTTCCGCCCCACCAACCTCTGGAGACATTGCATCATCCTCCGTCATTTCCACCACCTACAAACAGACCCCACCACAGGGATATATTTCCCTCCCCACCCCTATCTGTGTTTCAGAGAGACCATTCCCTCCGCGACTCTCATCAGATCCACGCCCACCCCCATCAGCCGACAACCCACTCCCAGCACCTTCCCTTGCCAACAGAAGAAGTGTAAAACCTGCGCCCCTCATCACTGTCCAAGGCCCTAAAGGATCCTTCCACATTCAACAGAAATTTACCTGTAGCTTCGCCAATGTCATCTACTGTATCCATTGCACTCAATGTGGTCTCCTCTACATTGGGGTGACAGGACGCCAACTTGCAGATCGTTTCAGAGAACATCTCTGGGACACCCACACCAAACAACCCCACCAACCCTTGGCCAAACACTTCAACTCCACTTCCGACTACACCAAGGACATGCAGATCCTGAGCCTCCTCCATCGCTAAACCCTAACCACCCAAGACCTAGAGGAAGAATGCCTCATCTTCCGTCTTGGGACCCTGCAATCAAATGGGATCAATGTGGATTTCACCAGTTTCCTCATTTTCTCTGACCCCACCTTATCCCAGTCCCAAGCCTCCAACTTGGCACTGCCCTCTTGACCTGTTCATCGCCCTTCCCATCTATCTGCTCCACCCTCCTCTCCAACTTATCACCTTCCCCCCTCACCATCATCGACCTATCACATTCCCAGTTACCTTACCCCAGCCCCAGCTCCTCCCATTTATCTCTCAGCCCCCCCCAGCCCACAAGCCTCATTCCTGATGAAGGGCTCGCACCTGAAACATTGATTCTCCTGCTCCTCGGATGCTGCCTGATGTGCTGTACTTTTCCAGCATCACTCTATCTATCAAAAGGTACCTTTTCCTGTAAAAACAGTTAAAAAGTAAAAAGACAACCTAAGGAGAAGACAGCAGAATCGAAAGACCAGGAGAAAGACAGCATAAGAGACTGTGTGGACTTGACTTTAATTTAATGTAATGTTTAATGACTGTGCTGTTGGAGCAGCATTTTGATTGAGTTGATGTCAGACAGTAATTAGTTAAGAAAATGAGGGCTCAGATTTGTTAATAGTTTCTGTTTAGTGTTCACTGTTAGAGTTAGGGGAATAAATTGTTTTTTTTCTTTAAACAGTGGAAATTAGGAGTTCTCTTTCACTCACTCTCCCTTTTAGCAAAGTTAAAAATCACACAATACCAGGTTATAGTCCAACAGATTTAATTGGAAGCACTAGCTTTCGGAGTGCTGTTCCTTCATCAGATGGCTGGAAGCTCATGCTTCCAATTAAACCTGTTGGACTATAACCTGGTGTTGTGTGATTTTTAACTTTGTCCACCCCAGTCCAACACCAGCATCTCCATGTCATGATGACCCTTTTAGCAGATTATGATGCAAGGCAAGCTTTTCTGGGTGTTTGGTTATAATTAGCAGAGGTGGGGTTCAACCTCCACATCATAAGAGTTAGTCAACTCAAGGGAGATACCTTAGCTCAGCGGGTCCTGACACAATAGGCCAGCCTCCAATACAAGCCCAGGGTTTTCACATGGTCTGTCAGCTGCTTGGGGTGACCTGAGTCAGAATGGTCTCCACAAAAGAGATGAGGAGCTGACCTTTGGGCACTCCACCACCCTCATGACTGTTTCTGCCTTAGCGTAGCCTGTTTTCCTTCTGGATTGACAGAGGGGCAGAATTAAGAGAGAGGAATGTGGGAGGCTCAGCTGTTATTGTTGGAGTAGGTAGGGAGGCATCCCGAGGGAATATGTAGGCAGCATTGAGGGCACGCAGAGTTAGAGCTGGAGGGGTAGCATGGGTGAAAGTGAGTGAGAGAAGATGCTGCAGGCAATAGTGAGAGTGATGGAGCATGAGCCTTGGTGGGAGGTGGGTAAAACAGCAGACATAGAGTGAGTGTGAGATATTGGAGATAGGATGGTGGTATTTGGAGTAGAGAGGGATATTGACCTTCTTCATACAGTCCTGGGCATTCCTGCAGATGGCTCACTGCTTTGAACTGGATGGAAACCTTAGACCAGGCTGGCATGATCTGATGTCATGGCTTCCCACTGCTGGTCCTGGGAAGCTGTGTGCCAGCACCACCCCAACCAGCAGGACCTCCAAGTTCCTGCCCTCACAACATCTGCCATGTCTGGACCAAATGGCAGGAATCAGGCAGAGCAGCTCTGATTACAGTACTTGTCCAGGCACACAATAGTCTTCTCAAGATGGGTTGGGCAGAAGAGGTGCCAGTGTCGAGAATGTGGTGCAGGAAAAGCACAGCAGGTCAGGCAGCATCTAAGGAGCAGGAGAGCAGGCATAAGCTCTTCATCAGGAATGAGACTCTCCAGCATCTTCAATCCTCACGTTCTTCCAGAGGAGATGCCAGTTAATTCTGAAATGTCCAGCACTGGCACGTTTTCCTGGGAACAGCACCCAATAAACTGGGAGTAGAAGCAGAGGTGAGGCTTACTGGGTTGTTGGGAAGGTGAGTTCAGTAAGATCCAGCAAGAAAGCTCTCTGGATGTCACAGCCAAACAAGCTTCAAAATTTCAAAGCAGCCAAAACCTTGCAAGATTTAGCCTCATAGTTTCAGCTGCCCAGTCGCTAAACTCTCAAATTTCCTTTTCCCAAACCTTCCCTCTTTTTGTTTAAGATTTTTGTAAAACCAATGCTTTAACCAAAGTTTTCGTGATCTGTCCCAATATCATCTTAAGTGACCCTGTATGAAAATATGTTGATAATGCACCTATGAAGTTGCTTCGAGCATTTTGCTACAGTAATTGCGCTACAGAAATGCAAGTTGTTGCTGTAATGATTTTATTGGGGTCTATTTTGAACATACTTTATTTATAATTGGAGTTGTTGCTTATTTGAGGCATAGAGAATATGATGAGAAAGGTTATATTTGGATTGTCTTTGATTTCACAAGGCAGATATTAAAAAAACTACCTTTAGCAAAGTTAGGATTAATACCCGGTGAAATAGTCTTTGAATATCAATGGTTTTCCAAAATAGCTGAAGATGTTGAAGTACTATGAAGAATTATTGCCAAATGCAGTGTGCAATTTAAAATGATCCAGATTGAATCATTGTAAAATCTATTTTTGAGGACTATTTGAAAGATGATTTCCCATACAAATGTTTGATTCTGATACAACTCGCTAGTTTAAACAAAGGAAATGAGAGTGAATGAAGTTAATATTAAGCTACAGAAACAGATAGAATTGTGTCAGATGAGATGCTTTTTATTTAAAATCACCAATTCACCTCCAATAAACCCACATATGGGAGTAATGGAGATGGGTTGAGCAATGGGTAATCATCTTACTCCCAGAAGGAGCTGGTTAATTTAAATTAAGTTTAAATTTAAGTCAGGTTTGCCAGTCATCAGAAAATACAAAAACTCAAGGGATTAAGGAAAACTTCAGGGAGAAAGTAAGTACCTTTACAATGCTGGCTATATACCATCAAAACTAGGAGTATTTGCCCTCACAGTTCCCCAGCTAACTTACTTCTCTGACAGAGAGGCATTGGTCATAGAGTCATAGAGATGTACAGCATGGAAACAAACCCTTCGGTCCAACCCATCCATACCAACCAGATATCCCAACTTAATCTAGTCCCACCTGCCAGCACCCGGCCCATATCCCTCCAAACCCTTCCTATTCATATACCCACCCAGCTGTCCTTTAAGTGTTGCAATTGTACCAGCCTCCACCACTTTCTCTGGCAGCTCATTCCATACACATACCCACCCTCTGCGTGAAAAAGTTGTCCCTTAGGTCTCTTTTATATCTTTCCCCTCTCACTCTAAACCTATGCCCTCTAGTTTTGGGCTTCTCCATCCCAGGGAAAAGACTTTGTCTAATTCATCCGATCCATTCCCCTCATGATTTTACAAACCTCTACAAGGTCACCCCTCAACCTCCAATGCTCCAGGGAACTGTGGTACTGTCACTAGGTTAGTAATCTAGCAGCAAAAGCTAATTTGCTGGGTACATGGGTTTAAATCCCTTTGCAGCTGGAGGAATTTGCATTCAGTTAATTTTAAAAACCCTGAAATTGAAAGTTAACTTCAGGAATGTTAAACTTAAACTATACTTGATTGCTATTTTTTTTAAAAACTCATCTGGTTCAATAATATCCTTTCAGGAAAGGAAAATCTATTGGTTTTTTTTGTGATCTGCATGTGACTTCAGACCCACAGCCACATTTATTCAGGCTGAGCAACAAATACTGGCTATACCTCGCTATAAATCCCATGAACAAATGAAAAACCTGTGCTTTGAAATATGGTTCCTCACAAAGACCTTCTGATAATGGATTAGGTGTGGCTAGCTCCTGCAGGATCTTGATTTAAAAATGATTTCATGAGCCCCCTGTAAGCTTCCCACATGGGGCTGCTAACTGGCTTGGAAAGCTATAGCTCCCAGTCTGAGTAGGGATATTGTTAAAATAAAATCCCTTCCAAAACTCCATGCATCATTCAGAAAAACCAATCGATATCCCGAACAGATGGTAGAAGGGATTTTACAATGCAATGCCAGTGATATGACACCAGATATTTTCTGCTCGTCTATTTTATAAGCATTACTCACCTTCTTTTTGTATTTATTTTATTTGAGGTGTTTCGTGCATTTGTAAGAAAATTAAAATTTGTTCCGTGTTGAAGTGTTTCTAATATGTTATGTTCTGAATGACAAATTTCTGGCCAGGATTCCAGAGTCATAATTCAGTCTGGGAGATGTTCATAAACTGCTCAAGATTCATTCTTCCAATTTATGATGTCATGAAAGACATTTAATTGAATGGAGTTTTTTAAAATCCCTACTGACTATCTGCCTTTCTGTTCATACCCTGAGTGTTTTCTGGAAACTGAATGCTGAAAACTATGGAATAACATTGAACACAGATTATCTGTTCAAAGCTTCTGTGTGGATTTCTATGAAAATCCTTTTTCTTCTGAGCAGCATCAACAGTTGAAGTTGAAATCAAATAATTTAAAAAATAATCACGTATGAAAACAGCATTGATATGAGTCTTCTTTCTTAAACAGAATAAATGTAATCTGTGCCACACCATAACAAAGCAACTGTATTGTTCATTTTTGGCTGGGTTAGTTATGATTATATATTAAACAATAAATCAGTGTCCTGCATATTTTTTTAGAAATCACAGGAATTTAAATAACTTAATTGGAAGTACAAAGAATCAATAAAAGTTGAGACTGCATTTCACTGGAGGCAACGTGTACAATAGTTCAAGCTGTTAATGCTGGGACATGTTTTTAAAAATTCATTCCTGGGGTGTGGACATTAATCATAGAATCGCCACAGTGTGGAAGCAGCCATTCAGTCCACACTGAACCATTGAAGAGCATCTCACCTGAGCCCTGTAACCCAGCATTTCTCATGGCTACTCCACCTAGCCTGCACATTTTTGGACTGCGGGAGGACACCAGAGTATACAGAGGAAATCGCACAGTCACTGGGCGAATGTGCAAACTCCAATAGACAGTTGCCAGAGGCAACCGAATTGAACCTGGGTCCCTAGTGCTGTGAAGCAGCGGTGCTAACCATTGAGTTATCGTGCCACAAACAATGCAACAGCGATAACAAGCTCAATATTTATTTCTTATGCCTAATTACTCCAGAGACATTTGTAGTGAGCTGTCTGCTTGAACTGCTGCACTCTTTGTAGTGTAGGTACAACCACAAAGCTTTCTTGAGTTGATTCCAAGATTTTGATTAAGTGAAGATGAGGAAGATGATGAATCGTAGAGGGGAGCATACAGTTATTAGCATTCTGTCTTTGTTCTTCTAGGTGGTGAATACTTCATTTGTCTCCTAAGCACAAACATAAAAACCATTCGTCAAAATTTGGTGAGGCAATAATGTAGTCTTTTTGTTACTCAAAGCTAAGACTTATCTATATATATATTTTTTGGATGTTAGCAATACATGTCTGACTCCTACCATCAGCTGCTGTAATACAGAGTGTACATCATGGGGTTGAATGCATCATCCATTGTGATTGACACACTTAAGATACCTCTTCATGAAGGTACATACACTTCATCTCACAACAGAGATCACTGGTTTGGAAGGTGCTGTTGAAGAAGCCTTGATGAGTGCTGGAGTCCATACGTGAAGAGAATGGTTATTTGAGAAAGCTATTTCCACAGTCCGAATCGGAGCCTTTGTTCTTGTAGTAACCAGTTAAAAAAAACAAAGTGGCTCATGGAAATCTTAGTTGGAAAGAGAAAACTTGTCATTTAGTAAAGTGTAGAAGGGAAAGTCTGATTCCACCATAATCAAAGGCTTTTTAACTAACTGTCAGTACATATCATACATGAAGTTATCTGAAATTATAAGTGCATCTAACTAACAAACAAACATTCAGGAATTTAGTTGAATTCCTTCAGGCAAATGGCTATAAGTAGTAGAGAGAAGCCCCCACTCCAACAGCGGGGATGGATTGAAGGACAAATAATGAAAAATCCATGCATGGCATATAACAAAGAGTATATAAACAGAACCTCATGAAATAACACCAGAAAACCGATAGCATTGGAAGAGGACATTTGCAAAACATTAATTTGTTATTATGACCTCAGGAAAATAGTCGCAGCTTCATGAGCTACCAAATAGCACCCACTCAGTATGATGCAGCTGGCAAATGTCTGGGGAGGGGCAGAACAGTCAGAGGGGAGGTGCAAAGTGCTCCTTGTCAATATTGCATGTAATCATTATAACACAGGTTGTATAAATATCCTGCACTTTATTGGGAGACGTGGAGTGTCTTGGAGTCTGAAACCGGTGATGTCTTTCAGGCTGCCTGGTAAGGAGCTCCAAATAAAGATTGATTTGTGCTGTTGAACACTGGACTCAGACTCCTTTTTAAAATCTTCTCCAACAATGAATTACAGCAGTACACCTTATAGATGGTGCACACTGATGCTACTGTGTGTTGGCGGTGGAGGGAGTGAATCTTTAAGCTGGTGGATGGTTTACCAGTCAAGTTGGCAGATTTGTCCTGGATGTGATTCTTGAACGCTGTTGGAACTACATTTATCTAGATATTGGAAGGTTCTCGAGCACACTTCTGATTTTGCCTTGTTGATGGTAGAAACAGATTTAAGGAATAGTGAGATGAGTTACTTTGCACAGAATTTCAAGACTTTGAGATGGTGAAAGGTCAGATACTCAAACTTTAACTCTATTGCTCTTCTGACAGATTCTGCCTTACTTGCTGAGCATTTATGGTATTTGTTTGTAGTTACATGCTGAGTACTATTTAATTTCTGGTCAAAGATGATCCCCTGTATATTAATAGTTGAGAATTGAATGTAAGTGGGAGGTGGTTCGGCTCTTTTTTGTTAGAGATGGTCAGTGTATGAAACTTGTTTAAATCCTGCTGCTGACAAGCACAGACTAATCTAGTAACTAAAGAATTCCAAATGGAGCTGTCCACTGCCCAATCTTCTGTGGGCATCTCTACTTCTGACTGTATGAGGGAGGGAAAGTCTTTGTTGAAGCAGCTGAAGATGGTTGTGCCTAGACACTATCTTGAGGAACTCCTGCACAACATCCTCGAACTGAGATAATGGATGTCCAATAATGACAGTCAACTTCCTGTACACCAAATATGGCTCCAATTAGTGGGCAGGTTTCTCCTTGCTTTCCATTGACTTCAGTTATGTCCAAGCTTATTGATGCTGCACTCGGTCATGTGCCTTCTTCAATAGTCATAGTGTTATAATGTCATACAGCACGGAATCAGACCCTTCGGTCCAACTAGTCCATGCCAACCATGTATCCAAACTAAACTAGTCCCACCTGCCAGTGTTTGGCCCATATCTCTCCATACCTTTCCCATTCATGAACTTATCCAAATGTGTTATAAATGTTGTAAATGTACCTGCATCCACCACTTTCTCTATTGGTCCATTCTACACACAAACCACTCTATGTGTAAAGAAGTTGTCCCTCATGTCCTTTTTAAACCTTACTCTCATCTTAAAAATATGCCCCTAGTTTTGAACTCCCCCACCATTGTCATTCACCTTATCTATGCACCCCATGATTTTATAAACCTCAATGCAGTCGCTTCTCTCACTTCACATCTTGAGTCCAGCTGTTTTATCCATAAGACCATTAAGACACAGGAGCGGAAGTAAGGCCATGCGTCCCATCGAGTCCACTCTGCCATTTAATCATGGCTGATGGGCATTTCAACTCCACTTACCCGCACTCTCCCCACAGCCCTTAATTCCTTGCGAGATCAAGAATTTATCGATCTCTGCTTTGAAGACATTTAACATCTCAGCCTCCACTGTGCTCTGTGGCAATGAATTCCACAGGCCCACCATTCTCTGGCTGAAGAAATGTCTCCTCATTTCCATTCTAAATTGACCCCCTCTAATTCTATGGCTGTACCCATGGTGCTAGTCTTCCCCTCTAATGGAAACAACTTCCCAACATCCACCCTTTCTCAGCCATGTATTATCTTGTAAATTTCTATGCAATCTCCCCTCAACCATCTAAACTCTAATGAATACAATCCCAGGATCCTCAGCCGTTCCTCGTATGTTAGACTTATCATTCCAGGGATCATCCGTGGGAATCTCCGCTGGACATGCTCCAGTGCCAGTATTCCTTCCTGAGGTGTGGGGCCCAAACTTGGACACAGTATTCTAAATGGGGCCTAACTAGAGTTAATAATCTGTTCAAAAATTGTGCTAATGATCGAGAGTAAACTGATGGGATCAAAATTGGCCAGGGTAGATTTGTCCTGCCTTTTATTGACAGGGGACAACTGGACAACTTTCTATGTTGCTAGGTAGATACCATTGTTGTAGCTGTACTGGAACATCTTGGCTGGAAGTACAACTAGTTCTGGATCAAAAGCCTTTAGAACAACACTAGGATGTTTTCAAGAGCCTACAGCCTTTGCTGAATCCAATGCATTCTGCCAATCTTTGATATCATGTGATGGAAATAAACTTTGCTGAGAATTTGCATCTATGTTACTAGGGACCTCTAGAGAAGACCTGATGAAATGTTAGTTCCTCACTCTTACAGTGACACAGAACAACCGGGGAAGAGTTGGAAATGTTGGCAGTAAGATATGATTGGGTGAGTATGGCTGCATCAGACTAGTCGTTGAGAGTTATAGAGTCGTAGAGATATACTGCATGGAAACAGACCCTTCTGTCCAATTCATCCATGCCAACCAAAAATCCTATATAAGTCTATTCCCTTTGCTAGCATTTGGCCCTTATCTTCTAAACTCTTTCTGTTCATATACCCATGCAAGTGCCTTTTAAATGCTGTAACTGTACCAACCTCCACCACTTCCTCTGGCAGCTCATTCCATACACGCATCACCCTCTGTGTGGAAAATGTTGCCCCTTAGGTCCCTTTCAGATCTTTCCCCTATCACCTTAAACCTCTACTACTCAGGGAAAAGACCTTGCTTATTTACCCTACAATGCCCCTCTTGATTTTATAGACCACTGTAAGGTCACCCCTCAGCCTCCAATGTTCCAGGGAAAATAGCCCCAGTCTATTCATACTCTCCCAATAGCTCATACTCTCCGACCCTGACAAGATCTTTGTAAATCTGTCTCTCAGTTCCAACAGGAGTTTTCTGCTGTGAGGTACAGCAGGTTTGTCAGTATTGACTGAGCTTAATGTGCTTTTGTCATGTCTGCTACCTAGGTGGTCTTTCTGATTTCATTCTGACTGGATTTTTAATCAGCATTTGATCCAACTGATTGACTTGCTGGTCCCATTCAGAGGACAGTCAAAAGCCGATATGAAATCCTGCATCAACTGAATGATTTTCCCAGAAGTTGCTTTTTTCAATCCCAGTTTATCCAAAGCTGACAAGCCATTTATATTGTGACAATAACCAGATTGTTGTCATGATAGTCATGGATTATAAGTAGTTACATCAACTCTTAAAACTTCTCATGTTAACCACAATCTTCACACAAAGATCGGAGGAAAATGCTTCGAACAATTTTGATGTATATTTGGATTATTAGAAAGACAGGAGCTCTTTTGACAACATAAAATACTGTGAGCACTAGAATTTAGAGTTACCCATCAGCATCTTTTGAATATCCCAATTTTCACATGTCCTAAGCAAGAGTTGCTTTTGGAGATAAAAACTTTTGCATAAAGATAAAACATCTTTATAAATGTTTATGTAACAAATTACAAACTTGACATCCTTCTGGTGCCTGATGTGTCATGAGGAGCACTCATGTGCCAACATTTGTTTTGAGGTGGAAGATCTGCTGTCATCTCCGAAATAAATTTACACTAAGTGTTTTACAAAAGCTTACAAAGCTTTTATTTAAACAGTTTTTAATCCAGTCTAGACAACTCAACAAAAAGAATATTGTCCTCCTCTCTAGCACAAGATTTTTCCTTCTTTATTCATAACCCTCACGAGAAGGTGTAGCCACTTGTCTTCCATCAGCCAGGGGTCTGCTGAATGGGAGGCTTCATCTTGAAATCATCAGAGGAGCTGTATAAATGCAAACCTTTATTTTATTGAGATTTGTGGTATCATAACTTCTCATATCTTTGTTCATTCTGTTACGAAGAAAGGAACAAAGAGTTGTGTTGCAGTCTGGTCAGCTGTCAGAAGCTCTAAGTGAATATGTGTTATTATTAGACGATCAATTATAATCTGCTGAGCAATGCACTGACATGATTTGAGTAAAACTAATAATAATTACTTTTGGGATTTGAATGGAAGAGATGTCATTATTTCTCTGCAGTTGTATATTTGTCACAAGTTCAGTGTTTGCTCCTTCCAAGCTCTTGCAGTCTCTTATGGTGAGACTTCAGTGAGGATCCATGTGGGGTTGCCTGAGATGAATGTCGGTTGGGACTGGTCTCTCTATAGATGGTATTTTAACTGCTCTGATTTCAGGTCACATGGAGTGTTGGGGTAGATTTTCAATTCATCAATCAGGTCTATTGGGCTCAGCGTTGCTGCCTCACAGCACCAGGAACCCAGGTTCGATTTCTACCTCGGGCAACTGTCTATGTGGAGTTTGCACATTCTCCCTGTGTCTGTGTGGGTTTCCTTTGTGTGCTCCGGTTTCCTCCCACAGTCCAGAAATGCACAGGTTGGGTGGGCTGGCAATGCTAAATTTCTCCAAAGTGTTCAGGGATGTGCAGCCTAAGTGGATTAGGCCTGGGAAATGCAGGTTTCAGGGATGGGGGAGTCTAAGTGGGATGCTCTTCAGGAGGGACAGTGTGTCGATTAATGGGTCAAATGGCCTGCTTCTGTGCTATAAGGAGTCCATTATATTACTGACATTATAATTGATCATTATGGAAACCAGCTGAGTTTTCTACAGGAAAGCATGGTGAGATTGATCAGAAATAGAAGATTGATATCAGGCAGCAAGTTGAAAATTTACCACCCTCCCCAGTTTCTTTAAATACTGAAACACATGACACTCGATAATAATAATGTGCAGTCAGTGAGGAGATGGTTGAGGTTTTGTGTCATCTCATTCCTGTTCTAAGTTGAGTGGTTGTGTCATTGTCTAATTATATGTATCCTTTCCTTTCGTACAGTAAACTGCCAGCACATGGTAGCTAAAAGGATTCTTCTTTGTTCTAATTCCTCATCTATAAAAGCCATTTTTCATGTCAGACATATGAAGAGGACTAGGGGACGGTGGACGCTGGTTTGGTGGGAAGAGGCAGCATTAGAAATGCAAACATGACTTTTATTTCCCTGTAACTGTAAAGATAGTGATTCCAGATATCACCTTTCCTTATATTTAAGTCTGCGTTTAATAATAACTATCCTGTCTTTCTCTGTTCCCATCCCTGATACCCTTTCTTTAGCCTTATCTGGGGTTTGACTTATAGGCTCCACAGCTCAATGACATTGTTGTAGTTTTAATTGTCGAAATGTTGCTTGGTAAATCTAAATTGAAAAATTGCATTAGTTTTAAATAATGTTTGCATGTAGCTATATGGTGAAACTTTGAAAATATTGTTTCTACTTAAGAAGTTTGCAAAAAATTTATTCATACAGCTCCTGCTTATGAAAACATTGAATAAAGTATGGTGACAGAGTTATCAGACATATTCTGGAAAAATAGTTTTCTTGTGTAAGCACTTGATATTCAGCCAGTGACCCCCAGAGGCTGTCTGCAGCAATATCCATTGTAGTCATTGCAACTCATTTAATGACACATGCAGTACAGATACCAAGATTAAATCCTGTAGGTACATTCGGGCAGAAAGAACAGAAGCGAGCAAACTGTAGATAGACTTTGTAATTCCTTACATGTTGCACTGTATCTGTATAAATTAATGTGGTGAATGGTAAAACTCAGTCATGTCCTGAACTAAGCAATTGTAATTTATGTATTTAAGGAGACCTTGGGTTGAATACCCAGATCCCAGTTATTGCTGCCTGATATCAGTTTACCCCGAATAAGAAATAGAAAATGCTAGAAATATATAGCAGATGCACGAGCATCTGGAAAAAAATGAATTGATAGATTTTTAACAGATTCTATGATATCTGTCCAAATATTAAACCATCTTTTCTCTTTTCAGGCATTGTTAGAAAATTGATGTATTTCCAGCATTCTGTTTTCATTTCAGATTTTCATGATTTTCAGTTTATTTTGTTTTAGCCATAAAAGGTTCGATTGTAATTTTGACACTCCTTTTCCTGATAAAACAACAACACAGTGAAACAGTGCAATGGAAAGATTATTTGGGCACAGGTCCACTGCAAAACGCCGCACAATCTTTGAATTCTGTTGCTAATCACTACCCAGAATTCTAATGAGTATTTAAGAGGTGGAATCTCTGCCTCAAACCAAGTTTGGACATTTCTGCCAAGTTACTGAAGCAAAATTTGTCAGTCGGACAGTTAATTGAATGCCCTGGATTTTCCATTGTCAGTTGATTGGTATAATCATTCATAGCTGTTTTGACCTTGTATGTGAAGCTGCTTAACGTGGGATGAAAGACACCTATCCTCCAGATCGAATTTAAAAGGATGTGGATACTTTGATTAATGGCCATGTAGGAGAGCAACTGTTGGTTCAGATTTACAAAACAGCAAATTAAATATCTTTAACTTTTTCCAAAGTTTGATGATGAGGATGAAAAAGAATTAAGGCAAAATAGAGTGAAAAGAAATCTAATATGGAGTTATCAAGCAGAAACTGTGGGCAAGTTACACAGCCATATTGTGTCATTCTGTGCTTCGTGAGGTCTGGCAAAATGGAGATGTACAAAATTGCTTTGTTTGTTTCATCCAAACACACTTTCCAAGACAACAGCAGTGCGGCATATCTAAACGATGTTGATAGCCTAGTCCAAACGGTAGATCAGATCAGCATGACTTAGGGCTCCAATCTTTGGCTTCAGGGCTATGATTTGAGGCCTGCATTGCCAATTTTAAAATTTTTAAATGATGCAATGGGGTCTGGGTTATAGGGCGAGGTGGGACAAGCTAGGACATTTTTCTTCAGAGTGGAGGAGACTGAGGGGGGATCTTATAAAAAATGTATAAGATCATGAGAGGCATGCAAAGGGTGAATGCACTCAGTCTTTTTCCCAGAGTTGGGGAATCGGGGACTAGAAGGCATCAGTTTAAGGTGAGAGGGGAAAGAATATAAAGGAATCTGAGGAATAACCTTTCTATACAGAGGGTGGTAAGCATATGGAATGAGCTGCCAGTGGAAGTGGTTGAGGCGGGTACATTAACAACATTTAAAAGGCATTTGAACAAATACATGGATAGGAAAGGTTTAGAAGGATATTGGCCAAGTACAGGGAAATGGGGTTACAGTGGATGGATGTTTTGGTCACCTTGGACCAGTTTAGGTCAAAGGGTCTGTCTCCATGCTGTCTGACTCTATGACCATCTCACTCCTCCTACCATAACATGACTAAGCACTGAATTGCTCTCTGTTGAATGCTGATTTCCTCCTAATACCACGAGGACTTTCTAATGAAAACACAGGCTTCCTACAAGAATGGAAATGTCCAGAATTTTCCCTTACAACCTTGGAATTGGCAGTACTGCAGGAAGAAGTTTAATGATCTTACACTGTTGCTCAAGGAAAGTGCACTCCACATCTCACATCCACCGCACCAGCCAACTCTCATGCTCAACGCACAATGTCATACCTAGAGGCACACTCTGAAACTCAAGAATCTAAAGAGTCAACCCAAAATCTCCATTGTACCCCATCACCCCATCCTATCAGGCCAGCCACATACTCCACTACACATCTCTGCAAAACTACAGCTATTCAGCTACATCAGTTGGCACACTGTCACCAGGCAGGGAGAAACCCTACAAGACTGGTGAAAGGACCAGTGGGCCTGTATCCCCTCCATGCTCTTGAGGATATGGTCTACCCAACCATTGGCACCAGAGCCATGGGCATCCCGATGAGTCCCCAGACACAGGTGGGTGAAAGCAAAGCCATGGAGATAGTGTAGGCCATGTGCATATCCCTGCAGACGATGATCACAGACAAGGGATTCAGAATGGATTTGGATAAGGGCCTCTTTGGGATAGGCAAGGGACAAAAGTTGGTTAATATTCACTCTCTGAGGTACTTAGTGCATTGGTTGGTCTGTTAAGAGAATCTCTAATCACTGGATAGGTGCATGAAAACTCCAGATCAATCATGACCAAGGACATGACACTGAGTTTAAAGCTCAACCTTTCCATCTTGGAAGGGATGGGCTTCTCCATGGCAACACTAATGGACTGATCTATGTGGTTGTTGCTGTCCACTTTAGTTGAATACAAACAGAGGTCTCCTGATGTATAATGCTCTGCAATGGGAGCTCAGGCTGATGCATGAGATCCCTAGCAGCTGGTATGTGTGCTTTGACCACTGCTATCCAGGCACACTGAGATGTCATTGAATATGGATATGACTGGCCCAAAGGAGCACACAGGTTCTAAAAGCAGCTTAGCAATCTGTGCATGAACAGGTTGGTAACACCATGGAGCATGACCCTTCTGTTTCCTCACAGATCCAGATCACTCACTCCCATCGTGATCAGTCTGTCATTGCACGTGCAGTTGTTGCTTAGCTAGCCCAGCCCCAGACTTCTGCCAGTCTGAGACTAGGCCCTCAAGCCCAAGAGGTCCTCCAGGTTATCCTGTAGGCCCATCTCCTGTCACATCAGTGAGAGCCAGCAGCCTTTCATCAGCCATGCTGCAGCCATTCAAGGAGAACAGTGTCGGAGTATTAGATGAGGTAAGGAAATTCAATGAGGAAAGTCTATGTGTTGCAGCCAAATTTGTGGATGACAAGAAATTAAGTGGGAAGACAAGTGGTGAGGATAACACAGAGACTGCAGAGGGATGAAGATGGGTTACATGTGTGGGCAAAATCTTGACAGATGGAATATAATGTTGGAAAATGTGACATTATGCATTTTGGCAGGAAGAATAGAGGAGCTGAATATTATTTAAATCAAGAAGTGCTGCAGAAAGCCACAGAATCGAGGAATTTGGAAACTCTCAAGTGAACATCACAAAAAGCTAGCATCCAAGATCAGCAGGTAATAGAGAAAGAAAACTGAATACCTTGAGGCACTGCTGCAGGCCCTCACAACGCGCTGCCCTCCATTCCCTCTGCTCCAATCCCGACCTCACCATCAGCAGATAAAGAGGTGCAATGGTAGTCTGGCACACTGACCTCTATACCGCTGAAGCCAGATGCCAATTTGAGGACACCTCCTCCTACCACCCCCTTGACCATGATCCCACCCCCAATCACCAAACCATCATCTCCCAGACCATACAGAACCTCATCACCTCAGGAGATCTCCCACCCACAGCTTCCAGCCTCACAGTGCGGGAACCCTCTCACTGCCCGATTCTACCTACTTCCCAAGGTCCACAAGCCTGACCACCCTGGCTGACCCATTGTCTCAGCATGCTCCTGCCCCACTGAACTCATCTCTACCTACCTCGACATTGTCCTATCCCCCCTAGTACAGGAACTTGCCACATATGTTCAAGATACCACCCACACCCTCCACCTCCTCCAAGACTTCCATTTCCCCAGCCCCCAACACCTCATCTTCACCATGGAAGTCCAATCCCTCTACACCTCCATCCGCCATGACCAGGGCCTCCAAAACCTCTGTTTCTTCCTCTCCCGATGTCCCCAACAGTACCCTTCCACTGACACTCTCATTTGTTTGGCCGAACTGGTCCTCACCTTTAACAATTTCTCTTTCGAATCCTCCCACTTCCTCCAGACCAAAGGGGTAGCCATGGGCACATGTATGGGCCGCAGCTATACCTGTCTCTTTGTTGGCTACGTAGAACAGTCCACCTTCCATAATTACACCAGCACCACTCCCCACCTCTTCCTCCGCTACATTGATGACTGCATTGGCGCCACCTCGTGCTCCCGCGAGAAGGTTGAGCAATTCATCAACTTCACCAACACATTCCACCCTGACCTTAAATTTACCTGGACCATCTCTGACACATCCCTCCCCCTCCTGGACCTCTCCATCTCCATTAATGACGACCGACTTGACACTGACATTTTTTACAAACCCACCGACTCCCACAGCTACCTGGATTACACCTCTTCCCACCCTACCTCCTGCAAAAATGCCATCCCATATTCCCAATTCCTCCACCTCCGCTGTATCTACTCCCAGGAGGACCAGTTCCACCACAGAACACACCAGATGGCCTCCTTCTTTAGAATTCCCTTCCCACGTGGTTAAAGATGCCCTCCAACGCATCTCGTCCACATCCCGCACCTCCGCCCTCAGACCCCACCCCTCCAACCGTAACAAGGACAGAACGCCCCTGGTGCTCACCTTCCACCCTACAAACCTTCGCATAAACCAAATCATCGGCCGACAGTTCCGCCACCTCCAAAAAGACCCCACCACCAGGGATATATTTCCCTCCCCATTCCTTACCACCTTCCGCAAAGACCATTCCCTCTGTGACTACCTGGTCAGGTCCACATCCCCCAACAACCCACCCTCCCGTCCTGGCACCTTCCCCTGCCACCGCAGGAATTGCAAAACCTGTGCCCACACCACCTCCCTCACCTCCATCCAAGGCCCTAAAGGAGCCTTCCGCATCCATCAAAGTTTTACCTGCACATCCACCAATATCATTTATTGTATCCGTTGCTCCCATTGCGGTCTCCTCTACATTGGGGAGACTGGATGCCTCCTAGCAGAGCACTTTAGGGAACATCTCTGGGACACCAGCACCAATCAACCACACCGCCCTGTGGCCCAACATTTCAACTCCCCCTCCCACTCTGCCAAGGACATGGAGCTCCAGGGCCTCCTTCACCACCGCTCCCTCACCACCCGATGCCTGGAGGAAGAACGCCTCATCTTCCGCCTCGGAACACTTCAGCCCCGGGGCATCAATGTGGACTTCAACAGTTTCCTCATTTCCCCTTCCCCCACCTCACCCTAGTTCCAAACTTCCAGCTCAGCACTGTCCCCATGACTTGTCCTACCTGCCTAGCTTATTTTCCACCTATCCACTCTACCCTCCTCCCTGACCTATCACCTTCATCCCCTCCCCCACTCACCTATTCTACTCTATGCTACCTTCCCCCACCCTCCTCCCTGACCTATCACCTTCATCCCCTCCCCCACTCACCTATTGTACTCTATGCTACTTTCTCCCCACCTCCACCCTCCTCTCACTTATCTCTCCACCCTTCAGGCTCTCTGCCTGTATTCCTGATGAAGGGCTTTTGCCTGAAACATCGATTTTCCTGCTCCTGGGATGCTGCCTGAACTGCTGTGCTTTTCCAGCACCACTAATCCAGAATCTGGAAGCTGAAGCGACTATCTTTATTAGTGCCAGGTCATTCTCCAACCAAAGAAAGATTTCCCTCTGATTCCAAGTGACTCCAGATTGGCTCGAGCCCGTTTCTGCCATAGTGACTCAAATGCAGATTTGATGCTAAGTGTAGTCACTCTCACTTTCCCTCAGATTGGTTCAGATTGTCCTCACAGTTCAATAACACACCAAGAATTTCTGGAAGTGAGGTACAATTACATTAGCAAGGCACTGGTGGTCTGGTTTTATGTGTTGAATTGTATCTCTGTAGAAGTCAATCTCTTTGAATGAGGAAACAAAATGTTTAAAAGCAATTTAGTTCAGAAATTCTTCTCAGGGTTCCAGAGAAAGACTGCATAGGAAAAAGGTACCAAGTCTTTCGAACAGTAGTGACAGTTTTAGTCACAATGTTAATGAAGAATTAAGCTGATTATTTTAATATGTTTGTTTGAAGAGACATAAAAGGGGAGTACATCGGTTAGTCCTCAAAAAAGATCATGAGGTCATGATGTGTGACTCGGTCACATCCGTTGAATGAATTGTGCCCCATATGATGACCTTGAGCTGGATGCTCATTACCATGCGTTTTCAATCCCCCAGCCTGCTAGACGCCGTTTAATGACTGCACACTTCAGTAGGGGTCCAACTGCTTCAGAAAAAGGCAAATTGTGGCTACAGCATGTTCTGACAGTCATTCCAGGTGATGTCAAGTTACCTGAGTTCTGTTGGAGCGACAATCATACATGGAGGGTGTTCAATCACTCTCTAAATTGTGTCTTGCAGATGGTAGAAAGGCTTCAAGGCATTAAGAGGTGAGTTACTCAGAATTCCTAGCCTCTGTCCTGCTTTTATAGGCATTGTATTTATATGGCTGGTTCCAGTTCAGTTTCTGGTCAATAGTAACTACCAGAATGTTGATAGTGAGTGGTTCAGTGATGGTAATGCTATTGGTTGTTGATGATGGTTGGGTTTTACATTAGCCAGAGATGATCATTTCCTGGCATTTGTGAATTAAAAGTGTTACTTGCTACTTGAGTGTTGACAGGTCTTGTTGCATTTGAACATGGACTGCTTCAGTATCTGAGGATTTATGAATGGTGCTTGACATTGTCCAAACATCCCCACCCCTGGTCCTAAGATGTAGAGAATATTATTGATGAAGGAGCTGAGATGGTCATTATCTGGCATTTGTGTGGTGTAAATATTTTCAAATAACCTTTTTAGTGGTACAGGTTGGTATTAATTTTACAGAAAGGAAAATTCCAGTTCCACTTTTCTTTTCATCATGATGCAATGCATCTTACAAATACTGAGACATTTAATCTGCCAGTTTCTCCTCTTACAAACATAACAACAGTAGGCAGACATTGTAATTCATTCTCTGTGAACCATATTAGGGCACTTCTGAACCAGCAAGTAAGCGCTGCTTCTCTCTTTTTGCATTGATGTCAATTTATTGTGTTCTCTGGTGCTATTTTCAGTTCTAATGGCCATTCTTTCTCTGCAGAGATGCCCACTCTGGAAATGGAAGTTGGAAAGACTCCTCTCTCCAATTAGTGGGTACACCACATTGGAACCTCAATGCATCAACTCAGTGTGAAACTCTCTTGAATCAGAACCAGGATATTTCTCCAACCAGTTTCAGTTTGGAGTAACCTTAGAGGTTAATTTCTTGTTGCCCTTTTCTTTTCGCCCAGCCAGTATTTGCATGTGAAAAACAATGTGTCAGTTTGTGATGTTGCTAGGGAGTTCTTTTCTCATTTGTTTTTCCAACTCCACCCAAAGAGTTGTGGCACACAGTACAGACAGTGCTGTGGGAATGAGTGGGTGCTTTCAGCTGAAACTCCACCAGCTGCAGTAGGCTTTCATGCAGTTTGTTGTTTCAAGAAAGTGGTGAATATCTGTGAATCAATTCACTAACATCCCCCAACAATCCCCTCCGCTCACTCCCACCGTGACCTGTTACGTTTGTATTGTGAAATATCTTACCCATTGTTCGACAATCAAAACAACTTCAACCACTCTGTGACTAACTCAGGAATAACGGAATAAGGCTCCATCCTCCTGGATAGGGGTCTGACTTTCATGTGTGTAAGGGAGAGGGGGTGGGGTAGGTGGAATGTGCAGAGGAGTAGCTGGATTCAAACACAGCAGTGTGCCTGAATAATGATCGAAGGGCTGTATTTCATGGAACTGGGTGGAGGGGGGGGGGGGGGGGGGGGGGTGGGGGGGTGTTGGTGGCGGCCCTGCCCATCAGAAGGAAAGTCGATCCTTAGTTCAACACTGGGCAGCCCATAAATCACATGCTTTACATTTTAGCTCGCCAACTACTACCCAGTTTTTAATGTCAATGGAATCAGATTGAAGCGTTTAATTGCCAATTAATTGGATAGTAAAGGGCCTCAATAGGCCTAAGGGTGGGCAGCCTAATGGGTGAATTACCTGCACACCTCACGTTATGGAGAATAATTGGAAAGGAGCTGGACTGGGCATCTAATATATTTTCCATGCAACCCATCCACCCCAAAGACAGACCCTGTGTGTGCAGGAGTGTGGGGCATAAACTTCAGTGCTCGGGGCGTGTCTGAAGGAAGCTGAAGAAAAGCCAATAAGTTAAAGGAGCAAGATGCTCAAACAACATCTTTCAGTTTGATGTAATACCTCATCCTGGATTCCTCGTCCAGTCTAGTCATGCATACCCTATCATTAATCAGTATTACCCAGGTTTGAAGGTGGTCTTTTGATTTGCATTCTCTGCTTTGGAGGGTCAACCTGCATGATGGGGTTGGAATCAGAGGTAACATTTACCCTGATTCAGAAAAACATTTTGTGTGTGTGTGTGTGCGCGAGTGGTGTTCATGTGGGTTAATAACCTTTTCTCTGAAGCAACCCATGGCATTATTCAACTGTTGGGCAGCTGGTAGCTGTAGTCTGTTATTCAGGCTTTCTGATTTTTATAGCGGCAGTATTTTTGACAAGAAATACAACATGCCTGTGTATGACTCATTGTTTGGAGATAAATATATACGTGTTGTATTTAAGTGGGCTTGTAATTCAAGTCTTTGATCTCATAAATGCCGCTGATGGCATGTCCCAAGGTTGCCAGCTGTGGATATTGATTTTTTAAAAATTAAATACAACAAAGATAATGATGCCGGTAGTAAGTCAAAAATGAAACATATAGCAATAACGTATGAAATAGGGGGTACAGTAAATAAACTTTTATTAAGAACCTTAGGACATCCAATCCAATGTAATTAAAAGGAAAACTCTCCCGAATATTGAATGGAAATATATTAAATCTAAAGTGAATCTCATCATTAGGATCCCATAAAAATCAGCTTCAAAAAATTATGATAAATATTCATTTCTTCTTTTGTTCAGTTCAGATGTTAATTTTCATTTTTGTTTTACTGAGTGCTGTTGACATCGTATTGGTATTGCTTGGAAAGTATTAGTAAGCCTTACTAAAGGAGCTGAACAGGCATCAGCAAAGCAACAGTCAGAACACCAGGAATGATTCAGTATTATCCATATATGTTCATTTAATTCCAATACGCTGACAGAAACAGTTAACCCTTCGAAACCAGCACCCATGTTAGTATCATATGCACTTTTTAAAATATGAAACTATTCTTGAAACTAATTGTAATCAACAAAAAAACGATCGTAGTTACTAGCTTTTGAAATGGTGCAACTTTCTTTTAACATTTTCAAAATGTAAAATTTTCTGTCAAGCAATCAGGGTGGAGCAAGAAAATAGGGGTGAGTCAAGTAGGGACCACTCCCTGACACATACATACTGACTGGGAAGATTCCATGGTGGTGACTATCAGGGAAATTGCTTAGTGGAGGTACACAGCCAATTGAAATCATTAAGATGCAAGTTCTCATGTCTGATTGTATTGTTGGCATCCAAAGGGTGGTCCACTGCCACTGGCAGAAGTTGGCGGCTTTATAGACGTAACATTACTGCATCAGTCCAGGAGACCATTGGAATTTGATGCCCCATTTTCCTGAAATATTGTTCAGGGGCTTTCCCCTCCAATTGGAGATTCCCACAGTCTTCTCCACTCTTTAATTATTACTTTTAAGTCTCCATTTTGATTCGCCCTTGCATTCTCTGAGCTTCCTTGACTTAGAAGGCAGATTCTGAGATGACTCCTGTGTCGGTTCCACTCCAGGGACTGTTCAGGATTTGGTTCCAATGTCAAAGTCATCTACAAAATTTAGCTCCTTATGTCTTTGGGAGCTAGCATATGTGTCTAAGTCTTTTTTTCATGATTACATCTAGATTAAAGGAAATCCTTTCCCATTTTTCAACACTGAAATGATCCAGTGCTGCCACAGGGTACCTTGAACATCTTCAGTAAGGTATAGAATCACACATTCAGAAAAAGACTATTTGGTTCTTTGTGTTTGCACAATAACCTTGAAAGAACTATCCAATTAATTCCAAATGCGAGCTCTGTCCCCATAGCACTGCAAAATGTTCCTTTCCTGTCTGTTAATTCCTTAATTCCCTTTTAAAAGAAAACTGTTGAATACATTTCCATCATCCTTTCAACAGTGACTTTCAGAATATGATGATCTGAACTGATTGAGAAATGAATAATAATTTATTGAGTACTTAAATTATTAGACAACTCAGTTTCATGTAAAACAAAAGATGCAAATGATTAACAATGTTTTTCAAAGGTTCGTACTTGGGTTGTATGGTGTGCTGCCCATTATTGTCCCAAGTCTGATGCATTTGAACAATTTACTGGAAATATTAGAGGACAGTTAAGAGTTCACAGTGCTGTTTTGGGACTGAAGTCACATGAAGATCAACCAACAGAGTTTCTTTCTGCAAAGGAACATTTGGATTTCTAATAACCATCTGACAGCTCATAGTCACTTTTATTTGTTTACGAATTTGTATATTCGCATTCTTTTTTGCACTGAATTCAAATTCTCAAACTGCTATGGTGGGTTTGCATTGGTAATCCAGTAATATAAACCCTATACTAACATACTCTTATCATGACCCTTCATATTCAATATTTCTTGGAGGACTTAAGTTCTGAGGGACTGCAGGCAAGCTGGTTCATTTAAATATTTGGGAGATGCTAGGAAGGGCTCCTTTACAAGAAGACGTTGAAAGGTCAGTGTGGACTTTGGAGATATCTTCTTAACAAAGCTTCCTAGAAATCACATGACTGGTGACAATTACTGATGGAGGTTCATTTAGATTAAGGTCCAATTTCACGCCTGAATTTTTTCGGGAAGTTATGAGTAGAATCACCCTCAGATGCAAGACACTTTAGAACATTGCAATCAAAACAATGATGAGGGCATACTGACATGAATACACACATGATTAGGTCAAAGGACTAGAATTTCTTTTGATTCCCTCATGTTATTCACTTCATGAGTCTCCTGCTTGTAATCTATTTGAATTAGTTTATGGTCATGTGTTCAGTAGATTTCTGAACTCATCAAAGGAAAGTTTTTAGTCTTGAAGAATGAGTCTTCAATAGTTGGCCATGCATCTGTGTTCCCAGGGCAGCTCAGAGCAATCTAGCATGTAGTTAACCTCAGAGCATTACAATCAATCACAGAACAATAAGCTAATGAGTGTGACCAGATTCCTAACGTTTAAATGAGGGAATGAGGTCTGAGAATTACTGCCTTTACAAGGTGAACCACTGAAAGCACAGTGCAAGGGTCCATATTAGATGGTAAAAATGAATGGTAAATCAAATTATCCAACTGACACCTTAGCTCACCAGAAAAAGAATCTGCCATACCCCATCAATGCATTGAAGCAATACCACCATCGGGGAAACCAGTCTTAACATGTTAGGTGATAAACTGGGGAAAATGAAAGGGGTATTGAGGATGAGACAGAAGGAAGCCATGACAATTTTGCTATTGGATCACTTGCTATCTGGTTAGCTAACATTAAAATGTTAATAAGGTTTGACACCATGTTTTCATATTTAAAGACCAAATAACAAAACAGGGTTACTCACTAAATTTCAAGAAATCTATAAGGACAAAATAATATGTCCAACCTTAGTGAACACAGTGTGGATATGCGAGAATCTTCTTCCCCGAAAATAACATCCTTATTACTTAAGTCCAAAGTAACTGGCCCAAAAAACTGAAAATTGAAACCCAAAACACATTAGAAACTCCCTAACTGAATCCAGTCAAAGCAGACGGAATTCCCCACTAATGTTAGCTTGATGGTTCAACTGGATTTTGCATTGTTACTAAAAGGTCAATATAGTGACAAAGTAACCAACCTACCCAATTGTTTGTTTGGAAACGTTATGCATGGAGTCAGCAGGTCTCTCACGAAAGTAGATTTGTTATAGGTATGATGCTTTAACATGCAGAACTGAAGACATATCAGCCTTTGTCACGTTGAGGGGAGTGATCTTTTACAAATGCCAAATGATGCCAATCGGCCGACCACCTGCCACAACAAGAGGCTTTGTTTAGGAAATTACAATTTAGTGAAAAACCATACCAAACGTCGTGAGTAACTTGCTTAAGGCAAAGAGAGGCAAGTGTGGCCAGAATAGTTAAAGTACAAATATTAGTGTTCCTTGATGCTAGAGCTGAATGAAAGTTATGCGATTTTTTTGGAAAGTGTGTTTTCTCTTACAGGTTTGTACCAAATTTCAGCAATGTGCCGACTCCAATGACAAATTTGCTTAAAAATGTATGCAAGGCAGTATGGCCAAGCATATTTTGAAAGGATTAGAGTAGCTTAATCAATTAAGCAGTACTGTTTATTCCACATTTCACTACGTCCATCAAGGTATCATTGGATACTAATGATTTAGGTGCAGATCTTTTGAAAGGATACAGTTTGGTCATTGAGAACTCAATAGGGTACTTTTCTGAAAAGTGAATCCAACACCAAAAAAACAACTCTGTGCTGGAAAGAGAAACTCTGTAATTGCTACTGGCTGCAGAGAACAGTCGGTATAAAATGTTCATAACCTTTTAAGCTTTGTGGAATAATTCAAAAGTAAAAATATCAGATTATTTCAATGCTGTTTGCTATTACAGCCTCATCTTTTGTAACATGAACAATGAATTCAGCAATGTTTTGTTAAGAATGCAACCTTTTTTGATTTATGTAACTGCTAACAATGTATCAGAGATCACTGTACAGGTTTAAAGAGCAAATAAGACTGTGTTTTCATATTTTTCTACTGTTTTTTTTGTTTTGTCTACAATTTAAAGTGAAACATAATAAATGGCATTACATTTTCCAAGAATTATATTACAAAGACGCTTCATATTCAATATTTCTTGGTAGTGTTAACTTTTGAAGTATTACAGAAAAGATGATTTATTACAAGCTTTTGAAGATGCCTGGACTAGTTTCTTAAAAAGAGGCCATTATTCACACAAGAAAAGTTTTAACAAGACTTCCTGGAAATTACAGGCAGAATCTGATATCGGCCTGAATGCTTGGGCTCTGGCAAGATTAGGGGCAGAACTGTAATAGAAGTCTGACAAAGTCTAATAGGGAACAACTTGCTGTAACTTTTATGCGTCTGCCAAATGACATGGCAAATTACTCAGTATGCAACAATGACCCGCTAATTAAGGGGGATTACAGCTTGTTAACTGCCTTATTAACTCCAGAACTCACCTCATTAATATTCAGCTTCTTATCATACCCAAGGTGCCAAGCAGGCTTGACATTGAGAATTCTCAACATGGAAATCAGAGCAGGTACCAGAGTGAATACAGCTCATGTTGAGCACCTGGCACCAGTATTTCTATGGACACCTGCCACACTCACCCCACATTCACATCCACAGGTGGAGAGATGTCCCAAAAAGGTGAGTAGGCAGAACGGAGGGCGAGAGGTGTTGGCGGTTGGGATGGGTGAGAGTGAGTGAGTGGGGGCAAATGTAGCAGGTAATGGTGAGCGTGGTGGAGTATGAGCCTTGGTGGTAAATGAGTGCAATAGAAGATATGGCAGTTATGCTGTGAACTGGAGAGGAGCATTAATCTTCCTATTGTGCGGGGATTCCTCCAGGTGGCTGAGATTGCTTGGCCCCTGGTGATGATCTCGGACTAGGCTGGCATGAACTCCAGGGCCCCTCGACTGCAAAGTAACATGCCAAATTTCCTTTCTCTACCATGTCCAGGGTAAATGTCAGGAACCGTGCACAACTGTGTGTGTGTGTGTGTGTGTGTGCGTGTGGTGCATGTGCAAGTGTACAAGTGTGTGTTTTGTGTGTGGTCTCTGTGCACATGTGTGTGCAGCTGTGTCTGAGTGTGACCTATGTTTGCAGTCTGTGTGCGGTGTGTGTCTTTAGATTAGATTAGATTCCATTCCATTCCCTACAGTGTGGAAACAGGCCCTTCAGCCCAACCAGTCCACACTGACCCTCCGATGAGTAACCCACCCAGACCCATTTCTCTCTGACTAATGCACCTAACACTATGAGGCAATTTAGCATGGCCAATTCACCTGACCTGCACATCTTTGGACTGTGGAAGGAAACCAGAGCACCTGGAGGAAACCCACGCAGACAGGGGGAGAATGTGCAAACTCCACACAGACGGTCGCCCAAGGCTGGTATCGAACCTGGGTGCTGTGAGGCAGCAGTGTGTCTGTGTGTGTGTGTATATGCATGTGTGTGTGTGTGTGTGTGTGTGTGTGTTCTGTCCCATAGTGCTGGGTGTATTACATGGTTAATGAGAATATGTAGAATAGTTTAAATGAGGCAATAACCTTCACCTCTACATGATGGACCTAACTGTTCCTCTACTGTTTTATATGAACCACTGAACACCCTGTGTGGGTGAATTATTGTAAATCTTTATTGTTTTTACAAAGAAGACCTGTGGCAATGTGTTTCATTTCTTTTGATGCAGCAGATCCAAAAAATATATATAATATTTACTAATTTTTCTGTTAGAATGTAATGCAGAAAATTCTCACAAGGATGTTCCAAATTAATCTTTGTACCAACTTTTAATGTGAGTTACATCTTATGCCTTTTATTAGCCTGCTTCCCAATGTGAGGTTAGTTTGATTTCATCCCATTTTCTACTTCACATTTATCGTCTTTACATATTTTTCCTGTATATTCACTGTCAACAATATGAGGCATATTTTACAAAACTCCACAAACAAATTTGTTAAACTCGTTCTTGTGAGAGCCCACTGTGGTAACGAGCAAACAGAGACCAATCTCTGTCAGTGTTGAATGTGCACTTTTTAATTATAATGACTGTAGTTAAAGCAAGGCACATCCAGGTGTTTCTTTTGGCAAGCTACACTGGCACCTAGTGTCAGCCTTTACAATTTGCTGTGTATTTCCAAGCAATCACTTTCATTGGAAAATCTACAGTCATGCATTAATTTACTCTAAGTAGATTTTTAAAAAAAATTTATATTGTCATCAGCAGAACCGTGACTCATAGGTCAGTTTCATTTATATGTTTCATTTATATTTGAATTGTATCATTTTCACTTGACACTAGCCGCAGGCTCCACCACTACCAGAGACATTCAGACAATTGACCCCATTATGGGTGTTCAGTCTTTGACTTTTTTGATATGCTAATGGTTGCTGGCAGATATTTCTCCTGTCCAGACAAGCTGTTAATTAGTAATGGGGCACTTTGATAGAAACCCCAGTTTAGCCGTGAATTTGTCACAATGAAGTGCAGCCATACTAATTGACCGGGAACATGATTGACGGCTCTCCTATTGCTGTTTTAGTTCAGAAGCTGGGAGACTGGTATCTGGGAACCAGCACCATGTGTTTACACTGACAATTCCTGTAATGTGACGGAACTCTCATGAACCCACTCTTTCTATGAATTCATTTTGAACAGCCCAGGCTGGTTAAGTACAGAGTGATGACCCAACTGACATGAGATGTTGAGGGAGCGCTAATTTTATTTCTGCTTTATTGTTAGTATTGCACATTCTACGGTCACTGACAGTCGAATCCTTTCACTAACAACCTCTTAGTTTACATTTCTTCAAATGTTGTGGAAGTATGAGCTAAACTCTTTGATCTGCTTTAAGCCTAACACTTTGGTGAAATATGAACTGGCCATCAAAGAAGGAGAAAAACATTTTGCGACTTCTGGAATCTACTGGCTGACAGAAGGTGAGATTTCACGCAGCCTGATTGCATTCAGAGCCCACAGCACACAACGCACCAAGCTGCCAGGAACATCAATTGACTGCAGTGATTATAACATGACAGTAAATCAGAAATCTTCCGAGTAGAGGAAGAAACAAGTGGTCAGAAAGTTCACCAGTGGAAAGGGCATGAGGAAATGGGGTGTGGTCATCGCCATTAGGAGATCCCACAGGTAGGCCCAGCCAGTATCACAGAGGATTAAAAATAGACCATAGCTCTTTAGAAGTATCAAACATTAGAGGACACTGAGGGTTAAGAGGATTTTTTTTAAGTGAGGGGAGGGGTGGAGGAGAGACTATTACTCCCCCACAACAGGCTTTCAACTTAGCTGATTTCACAGACACACAGATACCATGGTCACAGGCAAGAAAACCTATTTTAAATGGATAAGGCAGACGTATCTATTCTTTCAGGCGCAATACCATGTTGAGAACAGAGAACAGAGAGAACATAGAACAATACAGCGCAGAACAGGTCTTTCGGCCCTCAATGTTGCGTCGACCTGTGAACTATTCTCAGCTCATCCCCCTACACTATCCCAAAATCATCCATGTGCTTATCCAAGGACTTAAATCTCCCTAATGTGGCTGAGTTGACTACATTAGCAGGTGGGGCATTCCATGCCCTTACCACTCTCTGCGTAAAGAACCTGCCTCTGACATCTGTCTTAAATCTATCACCCCTCAATTTGTAGTTATGCCCCCTCGTACATGCTGACGTCATCATCCTAGGAAAAAGACTTTCAAAGTCTATCTTGTCTTATCCTCTGATCACCTTGTAGGTCTCCATCAAATCCCCTCTTAGTCTTCTTCTTGCCAATGAGAACAGGTTCAAATCACTCAGCTTTTCCTCATAAGACCTTCCCTCCAGACCAGGCAAAATCCTGGTAAATCTCCTCTGCACCTTTTCCAATGCCTCCACATCCTTCCCGAAATATGCGGACCAGAACTGTACACAATATTCCAAATGTGGCCGCACCAGCGTTTTGTATAGTTGCAGCATGATAGGTAAAAAATTATTCTAAGGCCATATTCATAGAACATAGAACATAGAACATAGAACAATACAGCACAGAACAGGCCCTTCGGCCCACGATGTTGTGCCGAACTTCTATCCTAGATTAAGCACCCATCCATGTACCTATCCAAATGCCACTTAAAGGTCGCCAATGATTCTGACTCTACCACTCCCACGGGCAGCGCATTCCATGCCCCCACCACTCTCTGGGTAAAGAACCCACCCCTGACATCTCCCCTATACCTTCCACCCTTCACCTTAAATTTATGTCCCCTTGTAACACTCTGTTGTACCCGGGGAAAAAGTTTCTGACTGTCTACTCTATCTATTCCTCTGATCATCTTATAAACCTCTATCAAGTCACCCCTCATCCTTCGCCATTCCAACGAGAAAAGGCCGAGAACTCTCAACCTATCCTCGTACGACCTACTCTCCATTCCAGGCAACATCCTGGTAAATCTTCTCTGCACCCCCTCCAAAGCTTCCACATCTTTCCTAAAGTGAGGCGACCAGAACTGCACACAGTACTCCAACTGTGGCCTAACCAAAGTCCTGTACAGCTGCAACATCACTTCACGACTCTTGAATTCAATCCCTCTGCTAATGAATGATAATACTCCATAGGCCTTCTTACAAACTCTATCCACCTGAGTGGCAACCTTCAAAGATCTATGTACATAGACCCCAAGATCCCTCTGTTCCTCCACCTGACTAAGAACCCTACCATTCCATTCAACATTGGAGCACAGGAGGTGTTAACATTAGAGTGAGAAAACAGAACCATGCTATGCTGTGCTAAATTGGAAGAAAGATCATGGAAACATTGTACGTCAAACATAATCATTACACTTCTTTCTTAAGTGGAGATGCTTGTGTAGCTCTGCATATTCTTTATTTAGTAAGCACAGGAAGCACTGTAGTTGACTCAGAGTACTGAGAATCACCATGACAGAAACTCCAGCCCTAGGACCACCAAAACATAATGCAGGTCCTACATTTCTCTCAAAAGGAAAGTTACAAACAGTTGGGGGTTACTTGCTGGGTGCCCCAAAGACGTAGGTGATCAGCTATGAGAGGGCAGGGCATTCAAGACCTAAGTTTGTTCTTTCAGGACAGAAAGGAACATGAGACTCACGCTGTTCATTTAGTGGAAGTAAATATTGTACCCTTGCTATAATCTTGGATGTGAATGCCACTGTTTGTGAAATCTTTGCTATAACTTTTGAGTAAAGTCATTCCTCATTTCAGCGAAGGTTACTAAGATGTAAAGTAGTCTCAGAAAAAGATGTTACACCTTTGAAAGAAGCCATGAAGTGCTCATTCAACAACTGCAAACTGTTAATGGGAAACTATCTTTGGGAAGGGATATGTTTAAGTCCAAACTAGATCATACCTATAGTCAACATTCAGGAATTGTTAATGCGCTGACATGGTAGCTGAATCAGTAATTGAGTCTGATCAACAAGCTACGGAAACATTCAGAAGACTTTTCAGTAAAGTAGTGAAGGTCCTAACTGTCGGGCTGCTAGAGATGTGGAGTACTTGGAGAAGCTTTTAGTTCAGCATCAATAGAAACTTGATCAAAATTAAATAAGCATTGGGATATTCCATTTCAAAAGAGGCTGCTAACTTAAAACTCAAGCTATTAGCAGTCATACAACACTATCAAGTAAGTATTCTCATCCAATTGATACAACAAAGAAATAGCTGGATGGACAATAAATCCCCTTTTACAGAAATATTCACAGAGCTCCAGCATCACTGTGAACTATTAGCTGAGGAAAACCTTTTGCTACAATCAATGCACCAGGATGACAATGACAGTCACTCTGTCTGCAGGGCATAGTCACAGTAAAGCAAGTGTGGCCCGAACACTAATATATATAGAAAGTGCATTCCTTACTGTCATGAGGGGATGTTCTTCTTCCCTTATGACTTGGTGGCTCTTTGTTCTTCTTTTCATTCACCCATTTATCCCTGCCACCACAGAGACAGGATGTCAGTTGGTCATCTTCCTCTTTCAGAGGTTGTAATCGTTCAGATGCTGGAGGGTGGCCTCTTCAATCACTTTTTCCTTGATTAGTTCCGAGGTTGCTCAGAGAGAAGATGAGTTGTAGTGCAAAACAGCGAATCCAGTGATCACATTCCAGGACAATGGGAAGGGAGTCCATACATTCTGTGCATACATGTAAAGTGCTATGTTACAGTGATGTTAACTCCCATGAAACTAGAAGCTGCTTTCAGGCAGTCCCAAGAAATGCCCTCTCTCACTATTCATAGTACATAGTTACGTCCAATAAAGGCTGTTACTGTTAACTCACCTGAGTCTAGACTTGACCTTACAACAATTAGCACTGAGTTCTTTTGTTGTCTTTCAATTCCCAGCACAATGGGACAGAGCACAACGGGACAGTGCACAACACAATCTTGTGGGTAAGGTTAAAAATCATACAACATCAGGTTATAGTCCAACGGGTTTATTTGGGAGCACTAGCTTTCGGAGCACTACTCCTTCATCAGGTGGTATCTCCAAATTATGGGTAAGAGACCAGCAGAATGAACCACTGATGTGGTGAGATCTGTGCTGTCTTTTTATATTCATTTTGGAAGGTTAAATGTCAGAACATTTTGATTAGCTGCGCTCCATAATTTTGTAAACATTGCTTGATTCTTTCAGATGCTGATTTTTTCTTTCACTTTCTTTTCCTACTGCGATTATAATTATTCACCTCCCTTTTCAGGGCGTATTTTCTGAGATACACAACAGCACCTTTTGAATATTTGCCTTGATTAGAAATTTGCCTTGGCCTCAGAGATAGAGGATGGACAGTAATTTGGCTAGGAACCGAAACAGGTACATCAGCATCAGAGGAGAGCACGACAGACTTAAACCAACTCAAGAAATAGGGTGCACGATTTTCTGGATGTGTCTTTGTCTTCATCACTTCACCTTCAACAAGAAGGTAGTCAGAGAATGTCGCCTTCTGCAAAAGTGGGAACTCTCCAAGCCTCTTCTCAACAGCCATGGCTTCCCATTTTGGGAAAATTTAAAGCTGCCCTGAACATTTATCTCTGCTATAAATAGCATATAACACATTGGGCAGTATGCGTTGCACACTGATGGTTAGAGTTGTTTACCAGGGCAAATGAGTTCATGAAATTTTTTAACTACATAAATCATCAATAAAGGAGCGTCCTTGATTTATTTAGAAAAGCTAGTTTTCCAACAGTAAGGACTTCACTAAATGGAATCCAAGTGGATAAAGAGACTCCATTCAACAATACTCTTATGACAGGAGCCTGATTTCTTTGCCCCCATTGACTTCAATGGATGGAATATCAGATCCTGTAAGCCTGTGACATCCTGATTAGTGCTCACTCCTGAATAAACCCTTCATTGAAAAATGGTGGGGTGAGCAGGAGTAATAGTTCCTTCCCCCTCAATTTACAGTTTTTCACCCTTCACTTTGTGTTAGGCCTCGTAAGTCTGATTGTGAATGTAGAGTCAAAAATTGTGGTGCTGGAAGTGCAGAGCCGGCCAGGCAGCATCCGAGGAGCAAGAGAGTTGACGTTTCGAGCATAAGCCCTTCTCACACTTTCTCCTGATTGTGAATGTAGCATACTGCACCAGACCACATTAATGTGTAAGAGTGAAACAAATTGAAGTCAAGGGACCTTTCTAA
Organism: Chiloscyllium punctatum; assembly: GCF_047496795.1. Taxonomy (NCBI): domain Eukaryota; kingdom Metazoa; phylum Chordata; class Chondrichthyes; order Orectolobiformes; family Hemiscylliidae; genus Chiloscyllium; species Chiloscyllium punctatum. The sequence continues at coordinate 2,540,597 of NC_092746.1, read as the reverse complement.
TACATGAAAATGAAGATGTTTGAAAAGATATTTGCCTCAGTACACATTTATTTTGTATGCTATGGTACCTTCAGTTATATGGAAGAATAAAGCCCAGAGATGTTTTGAATGTTTTTAGAAGATAGTGACAGGTATCTCAAAACACCTTAGGTCAGAGAAGTTCTTTTAAAATGTAATCACTGCTATAGCATATGAAACCCATTAGACAATATGGGCACAGCCATCTCCTACCAATGTGACAATGACCAGATTATCCATTTTTGTGATGTTAACGAAAGACTAAATATTGGCTAGGACAGCACAGCAAAGCCTCTTTTTTTTGAAAGGTACCATCCTTTACGTTGACCCAAATAGGAAGATAGGCATCCGAAAATGGAGTAGTCCCTCATACTGTGCTGAAGTGTCAGCCTTGATTTTTGTACCTGAGTCAGACTTGAACCTAGAATCTTGTAATTCTGAGGGAAGAGTGCTACCAATTGAACCCAGCTGGCACTTAAACTTACCCTTTCTGGTTATATTGTAAAGGATGCCATTGATGTATCTGAGATAATATATTACCAAACAAACATTTGGCTTTCCATAAAACAGGGAGAGTGTGACAGCCTAGTGATATTGTTGCTAGACTATTAATCCAGAAACTCAGCGGATGTTCTGGAGTCCTGGTTTCAAATCCCACCATGGAAGATCGTGGAATTTGAGCAGGTTATTGCTGAACATGTGATGCTTGATAGCACTGTTGAATACACATTCTATCATTTTATTGAGGATGGAGAATAGATTGATGCGGTGCCAATTGGTCAGGTTGGATTTGTCCTGCTTTTTATGTACAGGACCTACCTTGGCAAATCTCCACATTGCCAGGTAAATAGTAGTGTTGTAACTGTACTGGCCGAGCAGCAAGTTCTGGAGCACAAGTCTTCAGTACTATTGCTGGAATGTTGCCAGGGCCCATAGCTTTTGCAGTGACCAGTGTTTCCAACTTTTTCTTGGTATCATGTGGAGTGAATCAACTTGGCTGAAGACTGTTATCTGTATAGTTGGGGACTACTTGTGGAAGCTGAGAAGGATCATCTACTTGGCATTTTTGGCTGAAGATGCTGCAAATGCTTCAACCTTGTCTTTTGCACTGATGTAAGGATGGACATTTATGTAAACAACTGTGCGGGAAGTGGAGGAATTGCAAAACCTGCGCTGCCCACACCTCCCCCCTCACCTCTCTCCAAGACCCCAAAGGATCCTTCCACATCCAACAGAAATTTACCTGTACTTCCACCAATGTCATCTACTGTATCCGTTGCATCCGATGTGGACCCTTCTACATTGGGGAGACTGGAAGCCAACTTGTGGACTGTTTCAGAGAACATCTCTGGGACACCCACACCAACCAACCCCACCGTCCCATGGCTGAACATTTTAACTCCCCCTCCCATGCCAAGGACATGGTGGTCCTGGGCCTCGTCTATCAACAAACCCTAACCATCCTACACCTGGGGGAAGAATGCCTCATCTTCTGCCTTGGGACCCTGTAACTACATGTATTAATGTGGATTTCACCAGTTACATCAGTTCCCCTCCCCCCATCTTATCCCAGTCCCAAGTCTCCACTGCCCTTCTGACCTGTCCATCTTCCTTCCCATCTATCCACTCCATCCTCCTCGATGACCTATCACCTCATCCCCCACCATCATCTACCTATCACATTCTCAGCTACTTTTCCTCCAGCCCCACCCCCTTGCATTTATCTCTCAGTCTCCCAGCCCACAAGCCTCAGTCCTGATGAAGGGCTTATGCCCAAAACGTTGATTCTCCTGCTCTTTGGATGCTGTCTGACCTGCCGTGCTTTTCCAGCACCACACTCAACATAGGAAGATGATCATAGTTGTTGGAGGTCAGGCATCTCAGGTCCAGTACATCTCTGCAGGAGTTCCTCAGGGTAGTGTTCTTGGCCCAACCATCTTCACCTGCTTCATCAATGACCTTCCCTCCACCATAAGGTCAGAAAGGGGGACACTCGCCAATGATTGCACAATGTTCAACACCATATCCAACTCCTCAGATGCTGAAGCAGTCCATGTTCATATGCAACAAGATCTGGACAACATCCAGGCTTGGACTGACAAGTGGCAAATAACATTTGCGCCACATAAATGCCAGGCAATGACCATCACCAATAAGCGACAATGTAACTACTGCTCCTTGACATTCAGTAGTGTTACAATTACCATTCAACGGTGTTGCTATCCCCACTATCAACATCCTGAGGGTTATCATTGATCCAAAACTCAACTGTACTTGTCATATAAGTATAGTGGCTACAAGAGCAAGTCGGGGGCTAGGAATACTACAGCGAATAACTCACCTCATTGTCCTGTTTACCATCTACAAACATAAGTCAAGAGTGTGAGGGAATATTCCTCACTTATCTGGATGTGTGCAGTTCCAACAACATTCAAGAAGCTTGACACCGTCCAGGACAAAGCAGCCCACTTGATTGGCACCACATCCACAAACATCCACTCCACCACAATGCTCAATCCCAGCAGTATGTACGACCTACAAGATGCACTGCAGAAATTCATCAAGAAACTTAGACGGAATCTTTACAAAGCCATGACCCTTTCCATCATGAAGGACAAGGATAGCAGTTGCAATGGAATGCTAATATCTGCAAGATCCTTTCTAAACCACTCACCATTCTGACTTGGAGATATATCACATTCCTTCACTATCACTATGTCAAAATCCTGGAATTTCCTAACTTAGAACATGGTGGGTTTCCTGACCGCACGTGGTCTGCAGCTTACCACCACCTTCTCAAGGCAACTAGAGATGAGCAATAATGTTGGCCAGTCAGTGATGTTCCCTGTCCCATGAATGAACAAAACAAAGTTACTGAATGATGAGGCATATCATTACTGAATGACAAATACCATTGCTGACTACATCTTTTTTATGCTACCAAACTGTGCTCTTTCCCAAGCCATCAATATCATCTTTGTTTCTCTGTCTCACAGATGTTAACAAGATAACCTCTATCTCTCAGATATTGGCAGTTAGTGTTTACATTCTCAAATGATCGACAAAAACAGCCAGATGATTAACAACTTCATGTTGGCTTCAAAATTTACCTTGCATCATTTGTTTTGAAAAAGTAAATGTGTATTATCACAAGGGAGAACGCAGTCATACTGTTTTTCTCTTTCAGCTTAATATCCCTGCTGAACATTGTACAGCACAAATACCACAGCATATACATTTATTTTTTCTTAGTAACTTTCTCACATGTGTACACGTGCACAATTTTTGATATTTCTCTTTTCTGTTTTGGTTGAAATGAGTTTGTAAAACAGCTAAGGAAAACTGCTAGATACAATAGAAAAATATTTCAAGGGGTCAGCTGACTGTGTTACTCTATTGCTTAAAAGTGTGTTGCTGGAAAAGCGCAGCAGGTCAGGCAGCATCAAAAGAGAAGGAGAATCAATGTTTCGTTCATTAGTCCTTCTTCAAACGTCAATTCTCCTTCTCCTTTGATGCTGCCTGACTGCTGCGTTTTCCAGCAACACATTTTTAAGCTCTGATCCCCAGCATCGGCAGTCCTCACTTTCTCCTGTGTTACTCTATTGTTGGTTTTGACCTCTCTTGTGAAATTTGATACTGAGCACAAGCATGGGCTGTCCTATCTACATTTAGCCAGCAGAATAACATCTCTAGGCAGCAAGATGAATTTCAAACCAAGCCATTGGAAAAGGCAATGATTTCAAATAACGATTTAAATGAAAATACTTAACACAAAATCCAAAGAAACAATTTAATGTATAAATCTGTACTTTGTATTCTGAAATGTTAAACACTGTACAATGTTTGCTCGAGAACCAGGATGGAAATTGCAAATACTGTGAATGAAGTAATGATTTTGTTTTTTCCAAGAACGTATTTTGATTTAATTAATGATTTTGGAGGTTGGGAAGTGGGAAGATAATAGCCATCACCCTGCAAGTCTGGATTACATGAAACTTTCTTGACACTCTCTCAGTCTACAAGCGTAACTTCACTGGAAGAACAGCAGAAACAAGTTCTCATCATAAATGCCAGAAATGGAACAACTCAAAGAAGGTTTTGGGTCATAGAACATAGAACATAGAACATAGAAAAATACAGTGCAGTACAGGCCCTTCGGCCCTCGATGTTGCGCCGACCGAAGCCTACCTAACCTACACTAGCCCAATAACCTCCATATGCTTGTCCAATGCCCGCTTGAATGACCATAAAGAGGGAGAGTCCACTACTGCTACTGGCAGGGCATTCCATGAACTCACAACCCGCTGAGTAAAAAATCTACCCCTAACATCTGTCCTATACCTACCACCCCTTAATTTAAAGCTGTGTCCCCTAGTAACAGCTGACTTCATTAGCGGAAAAAGGTTCTCACTGTCAACCCTATCTAAACCCCTAATCATCTTGTACACCTCTATCAAATCTCCCCTAAACCTTCTTTTCTCCAATGAGAAAAGCCCCAAGTGCCTCAGCCTTTCCTCATACGATCTTCCTACCATACCAGGCAACATCCTGGTAAACCTCCTCTGCACTCGTTCCAATACCTCCACATCCTTCCTATAGTATGGCGACCAAAACTGCACACAATACTCCAGATGAGGCTGCACCAGAGTCTTATACAACTGCAACATGACCTCAGGACTCCATAACTCAATTCCTCTACCAATAAAGCCCAGTACACCATATGCCTTCTTCACAGCACTATTTACCTGGGTGGCAACTTTCAAAGATCTGTGTACATGGACACCAAGATCCCTCTGCTCATCCACACTACCAAGTAGTCTACCATTAGCCCAGTAATCCATCTTCTTATTACTCCTACCAAAGTGAATGACTTCACACTTAGCTACATTGAATTCCATTTGCCACCTTACTGCCCAGCTCTGCAACTTATCTATATCCCGCTGTAACCTGCCACATCCTTCTTCGCTGTCCACAACTCCACCGACTTTCGTGTCATCCGCAAACTTGCTCACCCAGCCTTCAAGCCCTTCCTCCAGGTCATTTATAAAAATGACAAACAGCAATGGTCCCAAAACAGATCCTTGTGGAACACCGCTAGTAACTGCGCTCCAAGATGAACCTATACCATCAACTACTACCCTCTGTCTCCTTCCAGCCAGCCAATTCCTAATCCAAACCTCTAATGCACCCTCAATGCCATACCTCCGTAGTTTTTGCATTAGCCTGCCATGGGGTACCTTATTGAACGCCTTGCTAAAATCCATATACACCACATCTACTGCTTTACCCTCATCCACTTCCTTGGTCACCTTCTCAAAGAATTCAATAAGGTTTGTGAGGCACGACCTGCCCTTCACAAAACCATGCTGACTATCCTTGATCACATTATTCCTATCCAGATGTTCATAAATCCTATCCCTTACAATTCTCTCTAAGACTTTGCCCACAACAGAAGTGAGACTCACTGGCCTATAGTTACTCGGGCTATCCCTGCTCCCCTTTTTGAACAAGGGGACCACATTCGCTATCCTCCAGTCTTCTGGCACTATTCCTGTAGACAACGACGACATAAAAATCAAGGCCAATGGCTCCGCTATCTCCTCCCTAGCTTCCCAGAGGATCCTAGGATAAACGCCATCAGGCCCAGGGGTCTAACTGTGATATCAAATGCAAGATGTAACTTTAAAATTATCATTGAAAGTCTTAACAGCTTTCCTTCTCATGGTTACAACAGTGTGGATATTTAAATATTGGATTGTCCCCTGGAGAAGTTGACAAATGACTTTTGAATTCTCGACATTTAATATTGTAATATGCAATCATTTATTAGAAAGGACGTAATTGATCATTCATGTTTATTAAGAGAAAGTACAACTTAGCATCAGTTATATAGAAAAGGCCTCTCAATGAAATAGTGCTGCTGTTCAAGAGCAATGTATGACTGTTAAAGAAGAGCATTATTCTATGTTTGTGCGCAAAATGAGATCCATCAAAAATACACTCCAGCAGGTCCTTTACTGGTTCTTGCACACTAATTTCAATCACAATGAGCCACCCAAAACATTCAGAGAACTCAGGTGCATTTTACTTGTCATGTGTCTCAGAATATTGTAAAGTCTTCTCTGATTTTTTGCAATATGGTAGTAAATGTGAGGAAGAAATAAATTTCAAAATATGATTGATTCCCCGTAAGTCATCTCTAGTAACAACAGGTTGCTAATAATACGGCACAGTGCAATCTGCATTGTTAATTCAGTCTGCGTGAAAGATTTCCTGAACAAAGTTCAAGTCAGTGCCAATTTTGGTTTGTAGACCAATGTCACCACCATGGAGTTTAATTTCTTTTGTATGTTATTTTATCACATCGATTAGTGTCCTTGTATTAAATTCCCGTCACTGCTACTTTTAACACAGCTACTAGGCTATTTAAATAAGCACAGATGCTATTAAAACTTACAATCCCACCAAAGATTCAAGGGATTTCTCTTTTTTTTCCAAAAAGGACAATAGTTACAGTGGGGTTAATGGTAGCTTTACTTTATGAAAAGCTACCGAGTGTGCGCGTACAGAACTATACAATAGGCCATCAGATCATATTGAACCAGGACCCAAGTCTGTAGGGTCTTAGAGGTGTCTTCTCTTACCATTGCTTACCAGTACTTGAGTTCAACAAAGCATGTTCATCCTCATTCCCCTGAGTGCACACATGACCTTACTACACAGTGACAATGGTGAGCACATCAACAGACTGAAGGCAATGGCAAGGAGTTCCTGGAGTGAAGACTAGCAGCAGTGCTGTGTTAATCTGAAGGACAAGACCAGCTCATGTTCTGACCACTGTCATGGGGGAGATCCTGACCAGCAGGCCAGGGACAGGTGGGAGAAAGACTTCAAGGCTTACCTAGACATGACAGCACAGTGTGAGAAATTTCACCCAATACTGACAAGTGTGAGAACAGCAGCAAACATGGCTAGTTGCAAACACTCAGCCTGCCACAGTGCATAATAAATTCCTGAAAATCTGACACCTTCGGAGAAATTGGCAAAGAAAGAGCATTCAGAAAATCCACCAGCAGAAGGTGTGAAAGAAACAAGGTGCATGAAAGGACCTCAACAGTGTGCATTCGGCCCACACAGTATAGCAGGGGATAGTAAGCACAAAGCAAAAGACCATTTCAGAGCTGGATTAACAGTTCAGAAAATTACAAACAGAGCATTTACAGTGCTCTGTAAATGTCTAGGATTGAGAGGATGTTGGGAAGCAGAATGAATTCCTCTTGGGGGAATAAAATAGGAGCTATCAGCTCCCCTGATTACACAGGCAAGCACACTGACTCGATTCTGGGTTACAGATATTATGGTTAATAGCAAGAAAACTAATTTTAAATTTGATGTCAGGCAGATATAGCTCCTGTTTCAGAAGTTGCTCCACAGCTGATGCCAAAAGATTCTCCAATGGTCTCTATTCAGCACTGGGGCTCAGACAGTATTATTAATATTCTCTGCCACACGAGGCAGTGAATTAACCAATCACTCATTATTGATTTAGTGTAACCAGTGACCCTGAACCATCTTCTATTCTTGGATTCAAGCAACATTGCTTGTGCAATCTCTGCTGTGACTTCTGAGTGGGACCTTGGCAAAACTTCTGTCAAAGCATTTGAAGGTAAAGGTACAACATTGAAGGTACAACATTGTAAGAGAAATGCAAAACGTAAATACCTGCAATCTTAAAATGGCCAAAGAAGGGTTTATAGCAATTCAGTCACAAATGAACACAAGCAAGGCTTCAAAACATCCTATGGCTAGAAAAGTGACCACAGCAACTGAGAAGCCTCAGGTCATAGACTTAGAAAGAGCTTTTTAACCATGCCTGGAGGAATTCTCACAGTTCCAACACAGAATCATGGACATAAAAGCTTCAGGTGGGATGCATAATTTAGTAGCAAAATTCACCTTTAGAATGATGTGTAAGGAGATCAACATAAACTCGACATAAGCAAAGAAAAGTTTCCCAATACAGAAAGAGCCCACCAAGGGGTTGTCCAGCAGTTACAAGAAGCTTATGAAAAGCCAACATGATCATGCCAATATTGACTTGTCAGAAGCTATTAATCCGCATAACCTGGAGGACCCTGGGACTGCTCTCTCATTACAGAGAGGCAACTAGTGGTGAATTTAACATGAGGGTCAGCACAACTCTGGCAAGGAGTAAGGTCAAGAAATTCATGGTAAACTCAGCCAGAATAGGAGTTAAACCCTTGCTGTTGCGTCACCTACATTAAAAACCAGCCATCCAGCCAAGTGAACTAACTGACGTCACTGTCCAAGGGTCTGTTATGTGGATGAGACATTAAGCTAAGGCCCAACCTGTCTCTCAGGATTGGTGTAAAAGTTCTCCTGATGTTATCAAAGAGGAGCACATCTGGTGTCCTCTTAAATTTATCCCTCAACCAATGCCTCCAAAACAGATTCAAAACCTGACTGAGGCTTGTGGGAGTTATGAGTGTACAATATACAAACATTACCACAGTGATGTGAAAAAAATGTGTGAGAATTTTTACAAAATATATTGAAGCAACAGAGAATCAGTGCAGAGAATATTTACAAAGTGCTTTCCAGAGTTGAAATGATGCAATAATCTCAATAAGATTGAGCTGGTTAGACCTCTTGTTATTAATGGAAAGGGCAGAACTGATACAAGTGTTTAAAAATAAGAAACTATTCATTAAGATTAATAAGAGAAACGGTCTGATTGCAGGTACGTTTTCAGTTATCAGATAATCCTTAAAGAAACAAGAGAGGAAAATGGAGGAACTATGGAGCAAACGTTCCAGAAACCTTTGCACACAGAAGGAGCACATGGGGATCAGAAAGGGACAGTGTAAGGGCTGTGTTTCTTTATATTTTGTATTTTATATAAAACCGTGAACTGAAATGAGGAACAAATGTTTTAAAATCAATGTGTTAAAAAGTCTCTACCATTTTGAAAGAAATAACCATACACCTGATGCAGACAACTGGTTAAAGAAGCTGTAATTGAAGATTGAGTTGCATACGATTTGGAGCTAAGGGAGTGATCAGAAGCAACTCTTGTCGACAACAAGAAGTTGACTGGTCTATGGACTATTGACCAGATATAAATGCCTGTCAAGGTAACTGACCAACTTGAATTGGAAACAAATTGCAGAAAGAGAGAGAGAGAGAGATGTGAGGTTGTGTGTGGGGGGGGGGAGGGGGGAGGTGGCGGGAAGTGGTGGAAGAGAGAAATATTCAGCTCTTTCTCAACTCAGGAGCAGTTTTGCCCTTGTTGTAGTCAAAACACATTGCAAACCTGTGGAAAACCAATTCATCTTTCCTCCAATTGTTGCTGTAAGCTGTGACTTTTTAACTGATAAGTCAGCAACTTCTTTTTATAAGGGAACCAGCCACCTTACCAATGAGTGGAAGCAACTGGAAAAAGACATCGAAACATCATACTTGCCGGCAGAAGTCATAATGATCATCACAACAACATCAATTAACTTACAAAAATTTGTACTTTCCAGACCCAGGTTTTAGTTTGTCTCTCAGCAGGTAGTCCTGTATCTTGGAACATGCTGCTCTGCAATACGCATTCTGTAATTGTGAGTTGAACTGGAAGACCAGTAACTTTTGGAGCGAGCAAAGAACATCTCTCACCAAGTAGTGGTCCTCCAGGATCAGCTGATGTTTGTATTGCTGTGCACCTCTGGGAATATCACATAGAATGTAGGCTCATATGATATGACGTTGATCAGGACAACTCTTGGTGAAAGACCATGCGTCTTTCTCTATACTTGTTCTGCAAAAACAGAAGTCACGGACAACAATTTCATACTGACCACAGTCTCCTTGAGGGCAATGTATGGAGGTGATGAGATCTGGGCATGGAAGAAGGATCTGACAGAGAGTCACCAACTTGCGCCTTTGCAAAGAAATTCTGGAAAAAGTTGCAAATGTTTTCTGTTGAGGTTAATCCCAACCAGCTGTGTAACACAGGACTCTGTGCTCCATAGGCTGTTCCCAAGGAGACACACCGAGAGAAACATCTACTGAGTCAGAAGGATGATCAAGTTAGCGAAAGACATTCTTTAGCCAGCCAAAAACTTGCTAGCCTTTCAGTGCAAGAATTGTCCGCGTCCAAGTTTTGCAGGCTATCACATTCCAGGATCCAGGTATCCATTCTGAGGGACACATGAAAACTTAAGGTAGGTGACGCAGAGGCACAATGGGGAACAATCACTACCTAAGGACTTTCAGCCAAAGTATACCAAAGGGATGGAAACTGTCGAACTCCTTTGGCTGAATACCTTCTAAAGAATACATATTATGAATAAAAATAATTGAAAATGTATTGAGGTACCTCTGATCGGAACATCGAGTAAAGAGAAAAGAAAATACTTTACACTTTCAGTAATCTTTAGTTTGAACTGTTTACTCTCAATTTGTATAACTGATACGGAAATTAAAGTTTATGGATTAAGTCTATTGCAATTGTATTGAGTGAAATATGCTGTATGAGGACAAGTTGAATATTATTACAAATTCTATAAGATTTGAATTGAAATATCTTTGAATTCCTGGTTTACAAATTTTAAGAATAAAGAATAAATATCACACATTACAGGAATACAAATTTTGCATTTATAATTAATTAAATGAAAATGTGGAATACTATGATACTGATTGTATAATTTCATTGTTATAAATTTCTCACACAGTATATACACCAGGAGAAATGCACGTTATAAGATGTAATAAGGCTCATGTTATGTAGTATTATTATGTATTCTTGCAGTAGTTATTCAATGATGTTATGCAAAATTTACACAATTAATGATCGTTGGGATAGAGTGGATTGAATTACATTTATTGATGCTATATACTGGTTCACCATTCTGGAAAAATAATTTAAATGTACAAATCTGTAAAGCTGTCACATAAACACAAGAAGGAACGTAATATAAAGTTCTGTAAATACACAGAAACTGAATGTATACTAGTATACACGGATGAATATTAGTAAATGTAAATCTTTCATTCCCCATTGCTGAAGCTTAATTATTTATTTATGTGGTTGTATGTATACATTATTTAGTATTTTTCCATTGCCCCAAACTTTGTCACTTTAAGTGACTGCCTAGTTAGTGTAATAGTTTCATCAGCCCTGAGGCTTCTTCTGTGTTAAAGCCATTTTTAATTTGATTACTGGTCCCTGCACTTGGTAAAGGAACCTGATTAGTGCAGCTCTTGTACTTAAAGCATGTCGTGTGCCAATGATATTACTTGCAATATTTTCCTATGTTTCCCAAACTGCCTGTGCTGACTTCAGTGCTACAGCAGCATTGAATAAAGACTCTTTGTAGCGGCGAAAAATTCACAAACTGAGAAAAAACACATTTGGCAATTGGCAATTTGAAAGAAGGCTCCCTGCAGCCTCTTCCCATTCTGGATAGCACTTTGAGTTATGGCGCTGTATCTACCCAATCTGTTACTTTAATTACTGTATGGCTTGATTTGATCATTTATTTTTAGGCAATAGCAATGTTTCTTTTGAGGAAATGTGCAGTTGTTGCTACTGCCTTCACTAATCCTTACCATTCAGCTGTTGCCAGCATGAAGCTTTTTTTCCAGTGGCATAGATCAATTTCCAGACTTTCAGTTTCAAGTATGTGGCATCTTCATGTGTAATAAAATGCTATGGGCACAAGGTGGCAGACTTCTATTTACATATTGAGCAAATTTTACCTGAAGCTGTAAATGACCTTCCTCATTTTTGGAACGCAACAATGTTATATGTTATATCAACAGTGTTATATGATACCTGGTAAACATGCTCTCCTCCTGTTACTTGGAGTATATTCAGTCATGATTGTCAACCTGGTAGAAATGAGCAGCTCGTGTCTATTTGTCCTAAATTGAGAAAGAACTGTCTGTGCAATGAGACTAGTGGGGAGTAGTTTGCTAATCTGTGTGGAGACAAATGTGATGGCATGTTAAGGCAAAGGTTTCTGCAACTGAGGCACGTTGGAAATGTTGGCAAATAATACAATGAATAGACATATCAGAACACTTTGGTCAAGTTACATTGTCATGTAGTTGTGAGTGAACATGTAAAGAAATATTTTTTGGACACTTAGAAACATAAATTAGATAGAAAAGAGAGTTTTTAAAATGGCATAAGGGGAGCAAATCAACAGAGGCCTTTGTGAGCAAAGTGCAAGGGGGAACATAATTAGGAGAGCAAAGTGGGAGCAAGAGAAAACACTAGCAGGTAAGATTAGAGAGAATCTCAAGATATTCTATATGTATATCAGGGTAAAGTCGATAACCAGGGAAAGAGCATGGCCCATAACAGACCAAGAAAGCAATCTGCGCATGGAGGCCAGAGGACACTGGTGGGTTTTTAAACAAGTACTTCCCCCCATCTTCACTTTAGAGAAGGAGGATATAGTTTAAATGGACTTCAACAAAGCCTTTGACAAGATCGCACATGGGAGATTGATAAAGGCCAAAACACATGGGATTCAGAGAAGTTTGGCAAGTTGGATCCAAAACAAGCTTCATGACAGGAGACAGAGGGCAGTGATAGAAGGCTCTTTATGCGACTGGAGACTGGTGTCCAGTGAGGCATAAACAGGAATCAGTGCGTGTGTGTGTGTGTGTGTTGGGCAGGGAAATGCATGGAATGGTGGTGATTAGTCTGTTGAGGATCACACAAAGATTGGCCAGTAAGGAAGAGGTCTTAGGTTAAAGGAGGATCTGGATAGAGTGTCCGATGGGCAAATCAGTGGCAGATGGAATCTAACATTGGTAAGTGTGAGGTGATGTTCTGTGGAAGGCCTAACAAGAAAAGAGAGTACTCAATGAATATTAGGACTATAGGAAGCTCAGAGGAATAAAGGAATCTTGGGGTCCACAGACCCTTGGACACAGCCAGACAGGCTAATACTATAGGTAAAACGATTTACAGGACACTTGTCATTATCAATCGTGATATAGATTATAAGAGCAGAGAGGTTATGTTGGAGCTATACAAAACTTTGGTTAGATCACAACTAGAGTATTGTGCGCAGTTCTGATCACCACACTATGAGGACGATGTGATTGTGCTGAATGGAGTGAAAAGGAGATTCACCAGGATGTTCCCTGGGATGGAGCAGTTTAGCTGTGAAGAGAGGCTGGATAAGCTCGGGCTATTTTCTTTAGAGCAGAGAAGGCTGAGAGGGGACCTGATTGCGTTTCAATCATGAAGGGCATAGACAGGGTGGAGAGGAAGTAGCTGTTACCCCTTAGTTGGAGGGTGAATAACAAAAGGGCATAATTTTAAGGTGAAGTGCCCGAGATTTACAGGGGAATTTAAGAAAAAACATATTTCACTCAGAGGGTGCTAGGAATCTAGAATGCATTCTGGGAGGGTAGTTGAGGTGGTAAAACTCACAACCTTTACTTACATATACTTGGATTAGAACTTGAAATGTCATAACATGCAAGGGTATGAGCCAAGTGCTGAACGATGGGACCAGTGTGAATTTAGAGTAGTCTTTGTCAGTATAGACTTACTAAAGCCAATGAGTACCCATTTTGACTTCCATGTTGGAAATTCCCAGTGTCTTGTTTGTTTGCAGCTGATATTAGGATAGACATCTGCATGTAAATGAGGCAGCAAAATATGCAGTTGATAGGGCCATTAATGAGCAATAATCCCATAAACAGTATTTCACTGTTGCCTAGTGAGAATCTCTCGTCAAATCCCAGAACCTCCTTAATAGCTGTAGTAAGTTCTTCCCAGTGTTGAGATAGATCTTGCTGCACTTTGTATGTAATTTTCCCACATTTCTCACCATTTCCCGCATTGTTCAGGCCCCTATATGATTCTATCCTAAGAGTCTGATTTCCAGTGGCAGGGATTTAGGTAAAATGGAAAAAATGGGAGAGCCTGGATGTTTGAGAGGGGTGCTTACAGAGGTACTCAAGATTCTTAAGAATATGGAAAAAATAAATCCAATATATCACTTTGAAGTCAATTGCAATATTTAAAGGTAAGATCACCATAGTCTTACCAGACCATTGGCTGCTCTGTCAATGGGGAGAGATGACTGGTGGTGCTTTAACCTGAGGGTCACCATGCCTCAGGCGTGGGGAGAGGTTGAGAAGAAGAGTCCTTCATTGTAACCTCAGCCCAGTGTAGGACTCAAACCATGCTGTTGATGTCACTCTGCATCAAAAACCAGCCGTCCAGCCAAAGGAACTGGGCAAAAGGAAAGAGATTCAAATTAACATCAGCAGATTTGAAACTGAAATATAAATCTACCATGAATCAGGTGACTGGTTCCTTATTCACTAGCTTCAGAATGGTGGACAAATAGGGTTCAGGTCAGTTGTAAGACAGCACTTACATCAAGATGCTTTCTGCAGATTTACAGCCCCTGAAGGTCAGCACGCAGGTCAAATAATTGTGGAGTTTCATCATAGTCAAGGTTAATCCCATCAGCTGAAAGGTGGCTTTTCCAGCAGAGGTCACTGTATTGCAATCAGAAACATTAACCTGAATGAAGTTCGTCTAACCCAAGATTATTCAGCTTGATTTCTACTGGCAATCTTACTGAGTATAGCTAACACCCCACAGACTGAGAAACAGCAGATCCTGTTGGTCTATTTAATTCCGTCTCACATTAGAAAGTATATTTACCAACTAAGTTACTCGACAGGTTTGTAACTCTAACTTTTAACAAGCTGGATTTTTTACATTAGAAAGTTATTCATCAGTGAATTGTAAAGTGAACTAGAGGGAAAGATGTGATAATTAAATCTGGAGTCTGCTGTCCAGCTGCATCTTTCTTGTAAGAAACATTTCATTTTCTTTAGTAAAAACTCTTTCATAAATTTAAAACAGTCTTTACTTCCAGATGGATGAAAAATCAAGCTGCTGAACATTAATTCAATAACCTTGTGAAACACAAAACTGAAGATAAACTTGACAAGATGAAAATCTACAAAATATTATATAAGCAAAGCAAGAAGACGGTAATTAGAAGATTGATAAATAATTGAAACCAAAACCAGATTATTTTAAAATTGAAACCAGTTTCGTGACCTATCCAGTATTGAATTGGGAATATGTTGCTGTATCTTAATGATCTTTTAGATGTGCTTTATCTCGAAGTGCTGTGTTTCCCCAACAGTAAAAATGATCATTAGAAAAATCTGCCAGATGTACTTTGCCTGAAATTAGTTAAGTGTCATTTTTGTCAGGTTTCATAGAGGCTTTCTGTCTGTGAGATCGAGTGATGGTCAAGATGGCAGTGGGGTAGGATGCTCCAACGCAAGCTCCTCAACTCTTTCTGTTATTTCACTTTTCCTTCTCTGATTTCCCCTTTTTCCCCCTTTTTTGGTGTCTTCCCCTCTTGGTGTCCACCTCCCCTCATGGCAGGTCTCGGCCTAGTGTCTCAGCGGGTCTCAGCCTGGTCTCTCAGTGGCTTGTGGTGGTTCTCAGTCTGGTCTCTCAACAGCTCATGGCTGGTCCCAGCCTGGTCTCCCGGTGGGTTTTAGCCTGGTCTCTTGGTGGTATGTTAGCTGGTCTCTTGGTGGCATGTCACCTGATCTCTCGGTGGTATGTCAGCTAGTCTCTTGGTGGCTCATGGTTTGTAAGTGGACCCTGCCCAGACATGTTCCTGAGGCACCTGGGGAAATCGGAGAGGTAGCAGTGATGGGATCTGCAGTGGTGGCATCGAGAACAGACAGCTGAGGTCTCCCCAAACAGCGAGATAAGCAGAGGGTTCATCAAAGATGGTTGAACATTTAACCTATTCCTTTATTTTCCTAGTTTAAACTATGAAAGACTTTAATATAAAATATTACATAGTTCTTTATTTTTCTACTATTATATGAAGTAATGCTTAACTTTTTAAACTCTCATTTCTCCTATTATGTATCTAAGTTTGTTTTGTAGCCAGGTACCTAAACTGTTGCCATGTGTGACAATAAAACCTAAAATCTAAAAATCTAGTGCGTTTTTTTCTGGCAAATGCCCAAGCTCACCTCATTAACTATGTACAATAGTGTTTTCAAGTCCCATTCACCTAATGCTACTTGATTCTCTCTCGCTGTATCTAGAAGAACTCACCCATTGCCAGGATATCCCAAAATCCTTGGTGCTGGTGGCAGTTTTGAGCCCCAGGCATGCCCCCAGTCATTTGTTGGCAGTCCAGAGTTGGCCTTTACTGTGCACATAGTGGGACAGCATCTAAAAATCAACGCTTCTCAGGGTACAGATATGGCAGAGCCCTTTCACTTCCTGGCATAGATGACTGCACATTCCTTCACCCATTACTGTTTAAGCAGTAAGCTATGCAGCTTGCATGTTCTTAGCCACATTCCACTTTACATCCATCTCTAAGTTACTGCTGCTCCTGCTTCAAAGCCTACTTAAGCCCATTGTTCAATGTGAGACCATCACATTCAGGAAAGCCTTCAAAAACCAGTCACTTTTACTCACCAGCAACAAAAACAGAAAACAAACAGAAGCTGCATTTGCCTCTTGGGACAGAAATTAACTGCTTGCTTTTTCAGCAGCAACAATTCTACAACCAAAGGATGATTATTGCTCTCAGCTCTCATTGATTGGAGGTAAAAACAATAACTGCAGATGCTGGAAACCAAATACTGGATTAGTGGTGCTGGAAGAGCACAGCAGTTCAGGCAGCATCCAACGAGCAGCAAAATCGACGTTTCGGGCAAAAGCCCTTCATCAGGAATTGGAACCAAGTGTCATTTAAATCCTCTCTGGCTTGTTGCACTTGTTACTGCTACATTTTGCACAAGGTGACGTTCCTCCTGTTCAATCTCCTCATTCTCCTCCTTGGAAGATTGCTTCCTCTTTCTCATTTTGTCATCATCCCTTACATCCTCCCCTTGCTTGCTGCAGTTGCACAGAGCATGCATGCGGGAAAATACATGGCAAATATGTCACAAGGCCGCCAGAGTCTGATCCAAGCAGTGGAACCTTATCTGTTGGAGGCTTGTGATCTGTTCTACCATGTCCCTGCTCAAAGAATGGGCTGCATTGTATTTACGCTTGGCCTTAGTCAGGAATGTGTGGTGGAGTCAACAGCCATGGTCATGGAGGGTAACCCTTGTCTCCAGTAACCATCCTAATAAGGCACCTGGTCTCTCAAATGCAGTAGGAACATGCGCAGTCTCAAGGATATAGGCAGCATGGCAACTCCTAGTGTAGACTTTGAAGAAGTTGTACTGATGATGATAGATGACCTGTATATTGCTGGAGTGGAACCCTTTTCTATTGATGAACTCCCTTGCATTAAGTCTCAGTGCCATTTTTGTGCAATGTATCGGGCTCTGCACTTGACAGTAGCCAGTTATGTTGGTGAAGTTAGTGCCTGGGCTGCAGCACTGACGTCACCACGGGGAAATGAGTTGAAACGGGGTGATCTGGAACAAATGGCATTGGTTACAGCCTTGATATATCTGTGCGTGGACAATTGAGAGATCCCACTCACCTCCCCCGTGGATCCTTCAAAGGAGCCATTCACATATTGCAGCGGTCACCATGATGGGTAGGATGGCCACCCACTCCTTGTGTTTGTGGGTCCCACTCCAGCAGTTGGCATAAGTCCCACGGCTTTCGCCGATCCCCACTGTGCCTTCCACATCCGGAGAAAATGCAATCAAGATCCAAAGACCCTCTCGTAGCTCCTTTTTTCAGGCACTCTTCAGCTATGACCTCTTCACTGTGGAGTCTGTTTGGCAGCTTCGGATGTTGCCGCTGGTCTTGGCTTCGCCGACCATTCTGTTCTTCCTCTGTTTCTCGACAATTTTATTGCATCACAGCAACAATAATGATAACCCCTACTGTGCCTGGATTTATCAGTTACACTTACAATGGACCTATGTAAGGAGTATTGGAAACAGAACAGGTCCTTAGCAGTTTGAACAGTCACATCACGTACGAATGACAGCTTAGCATACTCCTCCATGCAGTTGTACATTGACCATTTCAATAAAGATGGCTTCTACATGGTACTTTGACAGTGCATCTTACTCTAATGAATGCAGCACTAGTCATGATGCAGAGACAATAGGAGATTAAAAATACTTTGTGAGTGTTGAGACCTTGGTTCCCAGCCCGAAGTGGCTGTGTGCATGCTCCCAAGCCCCTGGACAATGAATGGTTTGCCTGCATTAGAATCTTCTGAAAGACTGTAAACTCTGCACCATACCTCCCAACCTTAACTTGACTATGGACTACTCCCCTTCGACTTTGAGACAGGGAAATTTGGTTGATGTACATGCAATGTGTTAGCTATGCAGGCTCCTGCTATAGGTGTGAGATTGACACAGCATGGCATTGTGGGCCACATAGCCACCCTTTTGACTGCTGAAAAACATGATCATAAATCATAAAGTAGGAGCAGAAGTAGGCCATTCAGTCCATCAAGTCTGTTACCATTCAATGAGATCATGGCTGATGTGATAAGCCTCAATTCCACTTTCCTGCTTTTTCCCCTTGGTTTCCTTACCAGTTAAAAATCAGTCTCTCCTAGTGTTTACGATGGTTAATAACTCAACCTTGACAGTCCCCTCTGATGAAAAATTCCACAGATTGACCACCCTCAGAGGGAAAAGAATTCCTCTTCCTAAATGTTTGACTCCTCATAATGAGACTACACCCTCTTGTCTGAGACTTTCTCTGCATCCGCCCTGTCAAGCCCACTAATAATCTTATGTTTTTCAATAATGTTTTCTCTCTCCTAAATTCCAATAATTACATACAAAACTTACTTATCCTCTCATTATAAGGAAATACTATCATAGCTGGGATCAACCTAGTGAACCTATGATGCCCAGTATATCATTCCTTAGCCAAGGGGACCATTACTATCCATAGTATTCCAGCTATAGTCTAACCAGTGTCTTGTATAGTTTTAAAAATCACATAACACCAAGTTATAGTCCAACAGGTTTATTTGGAAGTACTAGTTTTTGGAGCACTGCTCCTTCATCAGGTAGCTAGCTCCGAAAGCTTGTACTTCCAAATAGACCTGTTGGACTATAACCTGGTGTTGTGTGATTTTTAACTTTGCCCACCCCAGTCCAACACCAGCACCTCCACATAAATGTCTTATATAGCTTTAGCAAGGCATCCCTACCATATATTTGATGCTAGCATTTTGTGAATCAGGCACTGGAGCACCCAAATGTTTAAATATTATAATTTCTGTTAGCATTTAACCACTAACATTTTCCTCACTTGCACCCTTCCCACAAAGTCACATTTGGATTCTCTTCTCAGTTCATGTTGGGGAGGAATGGGACATTGACTACTCACTTGCTGCATGTGGGGAGGTGAAAACTTTTCACAGGAAAAGTCTCCTCGTGGTGCTGTGGAAGATTGGTGCATGTGGAATTGCAGCTCTGTGGGTTTTCAGCATTGTCTCATTCATTTCTGGTTAAGTTACCACAGCGTCCTCCTGAGGACCAGTGTATGGAAGCCACCCATTGAGTTGTCCTTTAAATAAATCAAAGCATTTATGTTTTCTCAAGCAACATCACTTGATGTATTTCATGTTGCATTGCTTGCTCAAATGTGTTAAGCCAACACAAATTCTAATGGGTCTGTTTTTGGTGTAGGGAATGCCACCATAGCTGAGCTCCATGTAGTCAGCTCCAGGACCTATGAAATAACACCCTTACTGAGCATCCATCTTAGTTTCTCCTTCTCAGTAAATATGGGAATTTATTAGATGTGAACACACAAATGGGATTGCAATCTGCTTTGAATGTCCCTGGACCTGTAAAGAGGTGGAGAAATTTTGTCTAAACTCAGTTGCAGGTACCTAGTTAACAACACCATCGACATTAAAGGTGAGATTCAGTACTGGTTCTTCAGCTGGACAGCAAGCATACATAGTCATCCAGAAACATCAGTATTTCCCCAATTTCCAGTCTTTGTGTTGTAATGCTGGCTGAAGCTGGCCTTTAATCATGATGAGGCTTGATCTTCCTGAACTAAGTAGTTAGATAGTTGAAGATTGGAGGATAACCTCTCTCTCAGCCATGTGACACTGTTCAACAAACCAATGACTGCAGCCCCCATGTATAATGCAAAGTATGTGTGAAGTGGTTGTTGAAAGCAGTATTTGCGCTTCAGTATTGATTGCCCTGGTCCATAACATGTCAAAAAACCTGAACGTGCTGCAAAAGTAGGTTTTTAAAATTGTGCTGCTTGTTCATTTCTAACACATGTAATGCATGAAGTGTGCCATAACTGCAACTAGAGATTTCTGGAGCTTTCTTCCACCTGTAATGCTTTCTCATGCCATTTAGAGTGTCTTGTAAAATGGCAGTTGCTTCTTTTTAGTGCATTCACCTATTTCATCTGCAGTATACTTTCAGTTCTGCATCTGCTATAGCAGCTCTGCCACTCTTTGCTTGTCTGGGCCTTAACATTATCTGTAAAGGCTGTACATGGGTTACAACAGAATGCAAAGCCAGCCTGTTTCCCAGTCATGATGTTTGATCTGGAAATGAGGGTAATTTTGCAGACTTTTCCTGTATTGTCATTTTTCAGCTCTCCATGGTTCAGCATTTAGAATGTGACTGAATTTTGGATTTGTCTAATTTCAGATTTCTTTATTGAGTATCAAATTTCACCATCTGCCCTGGATTTGAACCCAGAACCCAGGACAACAGCCGGGGATTCTGGTCTATGAGTCAAATGACATTACCACTAAACTATCGGTGTTAATAACTCAATGTTAAGAGAATGTTAATGAGACAGAGCAAAAAGACTTGCAGGTAAGTTTAAGCTTTTGTTTGCCATTTATACAAACAATTTGGATCAGAATAGGAGGCATAGTTAGTAAGTTTGTGAATGACACCAAAATTGGTGGTACAGTTGACAATGAAGAACTTTATCTAAGATTATGAGCAGATAAGTGGCAACCTTTTTACACAGTGAGTGGTTCATGTGTAGAATGAATTGCCACAGGAAGTGATGCGTGCAGGTACAGTTACAACGTTTAAAAGACATTCGGATAAGCATGTGAATAGGAAAGGCTTGGGGGTATATGGATCAAATGAAGACAAGTGGGACTAGTTTAGTTTGGGAAGATGGTCGGCATGGGATAGCTGGACCATAATATGACTCTATAATGACAAGTCCCATTATGCTAATGAGTGGAGTGCATCATCAGTGATGCCTGTTGACGTGGGACTCACTTTGAACTTGGACTAATTTGTAAGATTCCCAGAAAGCTCTATCTTATCCACATATGAATATAACATAAATTGCTCACAAAACGTTTTTGCTCATCATTATGAGGACAGATTTACCACTCCCGACAATTTCAACATGAGTAACACTCTGATGAATTGGAAAACTGACATCATGAAATTCCGTTCACCAGCACAACAACCAAAAGGGATCCAGAAAACCGCAACACTTACACATTTATCTGTTTTCTGGAACAGACATTTCAGCAGGCTAGATTCCTCAGGCAGTCAAAATAGGAACATGGAACATTTGGAAAGGAACTGGGTCTTTCAGCTCTTTAGTACACGTTACCTTTCAATTACGTCATGCAAGGTGTGTGATTTATAAATATTGGAATTATTTTTAGATCTTGTAATTTAAAATCATGGTTTATGGGTGCCAATTGCTTTTGTGAAATTTTTTTTGAATAAAAGATGCTGGGTCAGATTTCTAGAACTATGATCTAATCCAGTACGTTTCGAGAGTATAGAATGCCTGGAGTGTTAATGGATTTTTAAAATATTTTATATGCTTACAGGTGGAGTAAGCATTGAAGGTTATTAGCATATTTACAGTTTACAATAATCAATCATTCATTTTGGCTGAGCATACCCAGAGAGTGATAATTTTTATGGCAGTTCAGGTGTGACCGGACAGGATTCAGAAGCAAGTGGTCCCTCTCCGAGAAAGCAATATTTTTCCAGAACAATTAAGGGAATAGGTTACCTCAGGCTAAATATTTAGTTTGTGACACTTTTAGTCTACAATCATCTTGTTTGAAACCCGCAAGTTATTAGAAGTGGAGAAATTCTAAGCCCTCAACATTCTGAGCATTCATGTAAGAAGACTCTACAGTTCACTGGACACAAACTGGGGTGAATTGGTGAAGTTACACATAAACTCGTGTCAGTTCTCTGCATTTGAATTGCCGTAAAGTCATGGTGCTGGGGAATAAGTTGAAACATTGTTTTGCTCAGTGTTTTAAGAATTTTTAAAAACTGTACTCTGTATCTAGACAGCTTTTTTGTGTTTTCAATAATCTGTTGTTAAATAAACTCTGCAGCCTTGTGACTACGTTACAGGAATGGCCACGACATCAACTAAAATAAAACAAAATGTATGGTCTTGGTTGATTTGCACTTTAACTCCACTTACTTGTATTTGTTCCAAATTCCTTGATGTCCTGACCAGACAAAATCTAAAAATTAATCAAAAGCTGTTCCAAATGTTTGAACTTGAGGTAGCACAGGTTTTCTCCTTTGCGTTATCCTCTTCTGAAACTCCATAGATAAAAGATTCAAAGACTTTAAGAATTTCCGATACACTTTCAGTTTTGGACGCGGTCAGTTACATCACTTCAGGGAAAACTCTAAGTGAGGTGGTCAATGTAGAAAGCGAATATGGCCAAGAGGTTTTGGAATAGCTATTGTCAATGAAAGTATTCCAAAAGTATGGGACATTTCTTTTGCTTCCTTCCTTTAGACTGTGATCTGCACCTACTTTTGAGATGAGGTGAATCAGGTCTACTGAGTGGGGAGCCTGATCCACTAAAACTGTGTGAGACGATTAAATTGCCCATTCTTGTATTAAAGCTGCCAAGTATGCTGCTGGTGGCCTACCTGCATTTTTACCCCATGATTGGCAAACATTGTTAGAAACAGGAAAGAGAATGGGATCCCAGCGTCAGATTCCACCTGCCGTTTTTAAAAAAACTCCCAAGTCATGCCAACTTGGTGAAAATTCAGGTCATGGAATCAAAGCGCAGGCAATTCTGAATATAGGAATGAGTGGATGCAAAGGAGATGTTGAGAGAATGCAGAGCAGCAGCCTGTTGGTTGAGGGGGAGAGGAAAAGCTCATAAGATTCCTACAGTGTGGAAGCAGGCCATTCAGCCCACCAAGTCTACATTGACCCTACAAGGAGTATTCCTCCCAGGCCCACCCCATCCCTGCATATCCGATGGTTAATCCATCTAACCTGCACATTATGGGCAATTCAGCATGGCCAATTCACCTAAACTGCACATCTTTGAACTGTGGGAGAAAACCCACGAAGAGACAGGGTTAAAGTGCAAACTCCACATCGTTGCCCAAGACTGGCATTAAACCCAGATCCCTGGTGCTGTGAGGCAGCAGTGCTAACCACTGAGCCACTGTGCCATCCAGATAATGCTTTTAAATAAATTGGCAAAACGATGCCTAGGAAGGTCCATGACTTCTCCCAAAGGCTCAGAGTAGACACAAGCCTGTACAGACTCTTTTGATCTATTTCTAATTGTTCTCTGTCTCCATCCTTATCTCTGTCTCTATCTTTATTTTTATCTGTCTCTGCAAAACAGTTCAAATGTAATTAAAACAGATGTCAGTAGAAGAAAAGAGTAAAGATGCAACAAGGGGCACTGTATAGGAGGTAAGAGATAGATTATGTGACAAAATGAACTGGACTCTCAAAAGTAGATTGAGTTTGAAAGTATCATCTATTTTTGCTCTTCATTTGTTCAGAATGAATAACATATGATTGTTTTCATTCCTTTTAATTAAATTAAGGGAAGTTCAGATTATCAATATGTTCTGAAGCAACTAAATTAAACTACAGCATGTAAATTTTGTACTAGATCTTGTTCATCTCTTTTAGGATATTCAAACACTACCATATCATCCCATCGCAATATTTTACAACCTAACAAGCTTGAAGTTTTTATTAGCTTGATACCAAGAATGAGAGACTTTTCGACTGGATATGTTGGGGTTGTTGCAGCAGAGAAAGGGCAGATTTGACAAGAGTGTTCAAACTTATGCACAGCTTTCACAGAAAGATTAAGAGAAAATGGAAATATTGGTTTGCAAGTGACAAAGTTGATTTGTGCAGCGGGTTATTATAATCTGGAATTTGCTTCCTGAACGGGTAATGTGAACACTTTCAGAGAACTGAAAATGTACTTGAAAAGTTCCGATGTGCAGACCGGCCATGGGTAAAGAGCATGAAACAGAGACTAGTTATTATCTCTTTCATATGAAATACGAATGATGAGCTAAATGGCCTCCCTGTGTGCTGTACTATTTAAATTGATCATCTTTATATTAATGCAGAAAGGTTACTTCACAGATTCAGGTTGTTTAGAGCTAAGATGGCTGAGGGGGGAACCTGACTGATTATGTGTATAATTCTATATCGTGTATAGTATGAGGGGATGGTCATGGTGGATAGAATGCAGTTGTTCCCCTTACTTCAAGGGTGAATGAAGAGAGTGTATCATTTTAAGGTGAAGGGCAGTAGGTTTAGAGAGGATATGAGGAGAAAAATCTTTTGTTAGAGGGTGGTCAGAATCTGGAATGCAGTGCCTGGGAAGGCAGTGGAGGTAGGAAACCTCACAACCATTAAAAAGTATGAGACAAGCACTTGAAATGTTATAACGTTGAAGGGAATGGGCTAAGTTTTTGAAAGTGGGATTAAAGTAGATAGGTTGGCACAGACTTGATGGGCCAAAGGGTCTCTTCTGTTCTATATGACTCTATAGTATATAGGAGTATAACAATTTAAAAAATGGCAAAGTGCCAAAGAACAAGATATTAAGATGGATGACCAAAGATTAGTTAAAGGTGATTTAGGGAGGATTTTAAAGATGGGAGACAGATAAAGAGACAGAGACAGATTTCCAGAGTTTAGTGCATATAGTACCCTTGAGTGATATGTTGTCTGCCTCTTCCATACCTATGAACAATTGAGTCGCAGTTATTTAAGCAGCTCCCTTTTTTTTGTATACTTACAACTGGTTGAGGTACTGGAGCTCACTGAATTTGTTTTCAATACTATATCCATTCGTTTCACTGCATGGAAACAATGGAGCCAATTGCTCTCTATCTGGTGCTCCATTTGACTTGAACCTGGGATGAAGGGCTTACTTTATAAAGCAAGATGGAACAATTTGAGCTTTTGCCCAGTGGAATTTAGATCAGTGAGTGGGTGACCTTTTTGAAACATACGAAATCCTGGGGGACTGACAGGTTTGTCTATGACAGGATATTTCCCTTTGGAGAAGAGACTAGATTCAGGGACACTGTTTCAGAGTGAGGTCTCACTTTTAAGATGGACATGGGAGAATGTTTTTTACCTGAGGGGTTGTCAGTTTGTGGAATTCTCTTCCCCAGAAAACAGTGAAGGCTGGTCATTAAATTTATTTAAGGTTGCACTAGATAGATCTGTGATAAACAAGGGAGTCAAGGAGTGTGGGGAGACAGATTGGAAAGTGGGGCTGAGACCACAACCAGAGCAGCCTTGAACTTATTGAAGAATGAGTAATTTTAGAGGGCTTGAATGATCTACCCTTGCTGCAAAATCTTATGTTCCTTTGTTATGATAAAATTTGTGGGACATGACTTTGTTGTATCAGCTATCTAAAAGCACAGGCTAAGGCTTATATTGAATACAATTTGTTTGTTAATTCATACTTAATTTTGATGATTTTGGTTTGATTGCAGCAATAAAATGTTTAAAAAGTGAAATCTCATCCATTGACATTTTTAGTGTCTACCACATTTGGGAGAATATTTCACATTATTGGATCATAGCAATAAAGCAGAAAATATTTTATAAATGTTTACAGTATTTGTGGTTGAGTGTTTCTTTACATTTTGTCTGGAAATTTTCATTAGATTAAATTAGATTCCCTACAGTGTGGAAACAGGCCCTTCGGCCCAACCAGTCCACACCGATCCTCCGAAGAGTAACCCACCCAGACCCATTTCCCTCTGACTAATGCACCTAACATTATGGGCAATTTAGCGTGGCTAATTCACCTGACCTGCACATCTTTGGACTGTGGGAGGAAACCGGAGCACTGGGAGGAAACCCATGCAAACACGGGGAGAATGTGCAAACTCCACCTTCTGATGTTAACCAAGCATAGCTTGTTTAAAGGTTGAAAAATTAACCAGAACAAAAATAGAAATTAAATGGTGCCTGGGTGAAATAAACATTAATGAATACCCCATTCATTTCAAGACAGAGCACTAGATGTCAAGCTCCTGATGAAGGGCTTTTGCCATCGATTTTCCTGCTCCTCGGATGCTGCCTGACCTGCTGTTCTTTTCCAGCATCACACTCTTAACACTGGAAGTCAAGGTCAACATAAATATTAGAATGAACAAGCTTGTAGCATCAAGACTGCAGCATTTCTTTAGTATCACACCACCTGTTTGTAACCATGGTGTCACGTTTGGTCACAAAGGGAGCTTCCAGCTTTCTGTCTGAGCTATATATGTCCACCTCCTGAACAATGTTCCATCTTGCACTGCCCTGCCCATCCAATATTGAATTTCTCAGTCATACCTTCATTGCCTCGAATCCAGCGTCCTGCCTGAAATGTTGACTGTCCTGCTTCTCAGATACTGCCTGACCTGCTCTGCTTTTTCCAGCACCACACTCCATCTACGCTGACTCTCCAGCATCTGCAGTCCTCACTATCTCCAGTGTACTCTTGACTGGTCTCCTACATTTTAGCTTCTGTAATCTTTAAATCATCTGAAACTCTGCAGCTCATGTCTTCACTCAGTGTCCCATTCCCCTACCACCTCTATCCAACATCTTGATTTCAAACATCTCCCTGGCCTTGTTGCTCCCTCTCTCTGTAATTCTTGCTGAGCTCAGAGCCCTCTGAGACCTCTGTGCTCTTTTAATTCTAGAGTCATGAGATATGTTAATTGTCCTACCGTTGGTGTCTGTTTCAGCTGTTTCGGCCCCAAGCTATGGAATTCCTTCCTTAGACTCCTTCATCTCTTTATGTTAGTTTGCTCTTTCAAAATGATTCTTGAAACACAGCTTTTACCTAATGTCTCCATGTGTGGCTCAATTTCATGGTTTGTTGAACAATGCTCATGCAAAGCTCCTTGGAATGCTTCAATACAGATAAGGCACCATAGAAATACAAGTTGTTGTTGTTAAGAGGTGATGCATCAAGATGGAAATCAAGCCCCGCTGTTCATGTGCAAATAGGGAGAGTGCAAGTAAGGCTAAAAGTGAGCAAAGAACCCAATTAGACATGGAGGCTTTGCCAACTTTAACAGCAGGACCTCATTATCACTTTTGTTCCATATCCTGCCCAGCAACCAACCAATCTGACGTCCTGGCCAGCAGCCAGGCATGTAAACCAATGGGAGGAACTGCAGCCAGGGACCCTTGGGGTAATGGAGAGCAGTAACCTGACGAGGGAGATGTTCTGCATTTAGGCCTTGGTGAAAGCAGGGGAGTTGTTAGAGATTGCCGCAATTGTGGAATGCAGAGGTGAACAGTTGGTGCTTGAGTAGAATGGGGATATGTTGAAAACTGAAAGAGAATATTCAGCCTGAAAGGGACAGTCAATCATCATGGCAGTGGTGAGAGAGAAGCAAGCACTATCAGCAAAATGTAAGCAGAAGGTTTCCTTGAGGAGCTCATATACTTGGCCCACAAGTACTAATGGAAAAGTCCCTTAACTTGTACAGACAGCAGCTTCTGCTCCTCCTCGAATGCTAGGCTTCCTAACCCTTCGACATTTATACAACATCTGTAAAATTAAATTGAGCGTCCCAGTTGAGAATAAAGTTCCCAGCCTCTCCACAGTGGAACAATATGCCTCTATACTTATTGCCATAAAAATGCCAATGACTCTATGTGTGACTGTTTGGGAATACGTTTCTCTATTACTCATTTTTAACTCTTCTTGTCTTTCTCCTGTCCATTTTTGGGAGGAGGTGTTTAACGTTGAGACAAATATATAAAATATATATATAACTGACCAAATCTATAGTACTTTGATCTGCTTTCAGTTATTCTTGAATACTTAATAATTCTCCATGATTACTTTTTGCATTTAAATGCAATCTGAAAATTAAAATACCTTGACAGATTCACACAGTGCCCAATACTATGTCCATTGCAAGTGGGACGATGAAGTACCAGAGAATTCAATAAAGCCATTGAGCTTAAGACAGTAAAATAATAAACAGATGAACAATGAAACAAATGTGCAAGGAACTGCAGCTGATACTGTGCAGCTGCAGGATGTGTAAAATAAATGGCTCCATCTTGTTGTGGTAGAGGATTTCCTTACAGAGGAAGAAATGTGCCAAGAATCTAAACAAATAGCCTGTAGATTGTATTGATTTGGTTTGGATTGTGCTGGAGTGTATTACCAAACAATGTGAGAGCAGAGTATAAGGTTACACTGAGCTCCCAGTGAAAACAGCAGCACTGGATACCTTCACCACAAGCTACACCTTAGCAGAATGATATAATGGAATAGACTAAATAATACTAAACTTGACTAACTGTACTGAATATAATTCAAGAAATATTCCTGTCTATTAACTTCTTTATGGTCATTAAGGGCAGTCATATTATATGTGAGGAGGTCAGTTTTTTTTTTGCCATTGCAAACTTCTTGATGTGATGTGCCCCCTTTGGAAAATGAGACAATTATAATTCAAGAGTTTTTTTTGCACTAGTTTCTCCCAAGCAGTCATTGTGACTACTGGTGTTTCATAAATGCTTTCATTTTACGGGACACTGTTAACTGAGTCGGCCATGCAGGGGCTTCTATGTCTCACTTTCACTCATGCTTGCTCAGTTTATGAATGATAAAGTTCGGATTGTTGCTAAGCAACACAAAGCAATTTGAAATCAGGCTGTCCCCGAGTTGCAAATGGGCTCCATCTTGGAGTCCACTTGCCAGCCCATTTATATGTGAGTCAGAACACAATGCAAAAGAGCTGTTCTTATGTACAGGAAATATTCTTATGTTAGGCCTTTAAAATCACACCTTGTATGAGATTGCATTTCAAAGTATGAGCATTCATAAGTCAGATGTCCGTAAATTAATGACATCTGTATTGCAAGTTTTAAAGAGCCTATATGAGTTTGGGAGCTTGTCATACCAGACATGGCTGATTGCTGCGTATTAACTGTGAATAAAATGCTATTTGTCACTTAGTTCCTGCCCTGGCTGTGAAGCACTGATTGAAATACCTCCACAGAGGCTGGTATCCTGTCACAAAGTCACCCTTTATTTACACATGGAAAATCCTTGATATTGTTCCAGGTCCGTCGGAGCCAGCTCTCAGAGTGAACAGAACCTCTGACACTCCTGTTTAGCCAGGGATCCCTGATTGGACCAAACTAACAGCCCCAATTTATGAGGTCCACCTGGCTGACCTCATTATAATCACGATATCCCTCCCCCTCTGAGTCCGAGGAGATAAGCTGCTTCTTTTCTTCTTATAACTCTTCCTGGGCATTTTAGCACTGGGTCAGGTTGCTCCAACTCTGCCTCTAATACAAGCTGCATGTAATGCACAGTCGCTCGCCTCTTGTGCCTCACAAGAAATTAATTCTCCTCTTTAGGCAATAAAGGCATCGAGGTGGTGCTGTCCACCGTGTCCATCTCTGTCTCCAAGGTATCCTCATCACTTGATGAAGGGGGAGAATAGTCAGAAAGGCTGTTGAGAAGTCAGGCACATTTTGCTCCTTCACCGTTTGCGAGATTGCAGCTTGCATATAGCCCATATGCTTGTTCAGGACCATCGCGCCTATCCGAACTTTATACGTCACTAAATCTGACCTTGTGTTGACCCTGACTCTTTCCCATGCAGAGCTATTTCTGTGGTTCCTACGCCAAACGTCATCCCCTGAAATAAACGGTCTCTCTCGCTTAGTGGAGTGTTGTGTCCGGCATTGACGTTCCTGATGCCATTTCACTTCCCCCTCCCCAATACGGGAAAATCTGATTTAACCTGGTGCTGAGTCTTCTCCCATTAGCGACTCTGCTGGAGCTATTTCTGTAATTGCAAGTGGTGTGTTCCTATAATAAAATAGGAACCAAGACAGTTTGGTTTCTAGTGAAACTGTGGGCTGGTTCTTTAAGCCTGCCTTCAAAGTTTGGACTGCTTTTTCTGCCAGATCATTGGTTGATGGACGTTATGGAGCTATCCTTATTTGTCAAATGCCGTTCAACTTTAGGAAATTCTCAAATTCCCTGCCGGTGAATGATGGCCTATTTTCTGTGACTAATGTTTCCGGAAGTCCATGTATTGTAAAAGATGTGCTGTTTTTCTACTGTCCTCCCTGTGCTTGACAAATGAACTCTATGCATGTCCAGCCACTTAGTGTGGCCATCCACAAAGCCTTTGATACATGTTGAGCCCCTGACAGGACCTGAAGTGTTGATGTGTAACCGAGTCCAGAATTGACCCAGCCATTCTCACGAATATGGCAGAGCTGCTGGCAGTAATGTTTGTCTATGTTGGCAGTCTAGCCACTGCCCCACCAAATGCACCTATGCCTGCATCCAATCATGGCCATCAGACATAACTTTGCGCCAATATCTTCATCTTGGAAACAAACCCCTGGATGACCCTGGTGAAGTTCGCTAGTATTTGCAGTGACCCTTTCTTGGAACAATCACTCTTGCTCCCCATAAAGGTATGTCATCCTCTACTGGTCTTTCCGGGTCCCAAAAGATTTCAGTTATTGTGACATCTCTTTGGTTTCCCCCACCACCACCAGCTGTTTCAGTTTTGCCAGAACCGGATCTTTCCAAAGTCTGATATTGTCAGCTGTGACTGGAAGCATGCCCAGAAAAAGTATACAAATGCCTATTCTAATCTGTTGTAGGCATGTGAACCCTACCATGATAAACATTATTTGTAGGCAGCCATCTTGAGTTTCATTTCACTGAAGTCCTCAGGTTGAACATGCTGCTATGTTGTACACTTGAAGTATGGTGTCAGAAGAGGCAATGAAGTGAGTGTCCAGAGCGGAAATGAAAAGCACAATCGCAGAGCTGTGAACTGCTGCTGGAAAAGATGAAAAAAAGCAAGAACCACAGTGAAAGCACAGCTCAACTGTTGCTTTTACACTACCAGCTCCTGTCCAAATTATTAAATTGAGGCTAAACTGGAAGTTCTCCCAAAAACAATGGCAGAATTATGTAATAGGAACAGATTTGTTGAGAAACTAGAAGAAATGGAAGTCGATAAGTTTTTTTATTCACTGTTGGGAAGACCATTTCAAAATATATTTCGCCCTAAAACTGTCTGATGGGTAGAAAAAACATGGCTGAAATTTTAAAAGCTTGAAGACATGCTTTGAGCTTCAACTGAATGTTGCTTATGAATGATATGAATTAATAGTAGGGAATAAGGTGAAAAAGGGTCTATTGATCAATACATAACATCATTAACTCACCTTGCGAAAGCTGTGAATTTGTGCAATTGAATGTTGGACAAACAAGAGACATTGTAATGGGAATAGTGGATCCAAAAGTGAAAGCATGCCTACCGAGAGAAGACAAACCCACACTCAGCAGGACAATTGCGTGAATGCCAAAGTGTGAGTCAACAGCTCTCACATACCCATGGCAGAACAGATTAGGTTTTGCATTATGCTGACAGATAAACTAGGCAACAGGCCAGAACAGGATGCATATATTAAAACAGACAACCTGCCAAAGAGAAGAAGGCATGTCCAACATGGGAAAAACTATTGTTCTCACTGCAATAAGCCAAATAATTTGCACCCAACTTTCTGGTAAAAATGAAGCTCAACAAGAAAGTGCAGATAGCTGCTGGAGGCACATTAGCTAAAGATTCTGATGAATCACTATAGACTAGAGAACAGTTTGGTTCAGGCAAGAGTGAGACAAGATTTGTGACTGTTAGAATGAGGACTGCGGAAGGACAACATCAGGTTAATATAAAATGAAATATCATGGCATCATGCAACATCATGATCTTCACAGACTTCCCAAAAATGAAGACCTCAAAGTACTGTTAATGCTGTGTGGTGACTCTTGTCAAGAGGACAGATTACTCTTTGATCTTAATGCAACAAAACTCATGAGGATCTGGAGTTCAAAAGCATAACCTGCAAGCAAATGCTACTCATCTCAACTGTAGCAAACTTGGGATGGTAGTCTTTGCGCATCAAAAGAGCTGTGTAATGTGTCACATCTCATTAAACATGGACCATGGACACACATACTAGATAAATAGAAAGGTGTGTTCTCAGCCTTAGAACGTTTTCCAGGAGAATATCACCACAAAGTAGATAATAATGCAACATCAAGAGCAAGGTGATTATTCATTGTCTGTAAATTTAACACCAGGCAGCCCATTTCTGTTCAGGGAACCCAATGCAGCTTTCGCTTGACTTATGTTTGCTTTTGATTTTTGTAAATATAAGTGAATTTTCCAATGTGACCGAAGGCTTTCCTCTGTGTGATGGTTCCACATCGACCGCAGTTAAGATACTAATTGCAATGGACATTGAGCAAGAGTAGTGGTGACTTGGAGAACATAGTAAGATGGAATTTGGCTCAGCACAGGTAAACCAAGTGGCCTGGTGCTTAAACCATGAAAGGGGGAGCAATAGAGCAGCTGGTCTGGGATAGGTCAGGTAACTTGTGCAAAGAAGTGTCACAGATGCCATTTGACCCATCAGGACTGAGCCAACACTTCAAAGAGCATCCCACCCTCCCTATCCCTGTAACCCCATACTAACCATGACTAACCCATTTAGCCTGCACAACCCTGGACCTGACAGGTTAATTTAGCGTGGTCAAGTCACCTAGCCTACATATCTTTGGACAGTGGGAGGAAACTGGACCATCCGGGGAAACCCATTCAGACACAGGGAGAACATGCAAACCCCACATAGGCAGTCACCCAAAGCTGGAATCAAACCAGCAGTGAGGCAGCAAGTGCTAACCACTGTGCCACTGTGTTGCCCTAGCCCTGTGTTAG
Source organism: Chiloscyllium punctatum (assembly GCF_047496795.1). Classification (NCBI taxonomy): domain Eukaryota; kingdom Metazoa; phylum Chordata; class Chondrichthyes; order Orectolobiformes; family Hemiscylliidae; genus Chiloscyllium; species Chiloscyllium punctatum. Next base: position 2,507,510 of record NC_092746.1, on the reverse strand, counting down.
TTGTGTTATTTCCATACTGTGAGAAACATTGGTTTGTGGCTGATATGCCACTATGTTGATGGTGAAAGGCAACGTTGAATTACCAATACTCACCCGGATGCATGACTGGGTTTTAATATAGCATCAGCACCAAGCAGATCCTCCACAGGATATCCTGACAGTGGGGGGTGCTTCCAGCTATGGCAAGTGGGAGAATTGGGTTACAATCAGATGAGAGAAGAGCCATTGGGAATAATAAGTAGTTAATGAGATGAATATGGGACAATAGTACAAGAAAACTTCCTAATGCTTGTCTCCATGACAGGCCTTTGCCTGATCTGGTGCTCCTTTCACATTTCTACAGCAGTGGCTACTGGATATCCTGATGGGCAGCTCTTAGAGTTAGAGAATCATAGAGATATACAGCATGAAAACAGACCTTTGATCCAACTCAAACATGCCGACCAGATATCCTAAACTCATCAAGTCCCATTTGCCAGTACTTGGGCTATATTCCTCGAGACTTCCTTTTCATATACCCATCCAGATGTGTTTTAAATGCCGTAATTTTACCATCCTCCACCACTCCTCTGGCAGCTTATTCCATACACGGACCACCCTCTGTCTGAAGAAGTTGCCCCTTAGGTCCCTTTTAAGTCTTTCCCCGCTCACCTTGAGCCTATGCCCTCGAGTTCTGGACTCCCCCACTCAGGGAAAAGATTGTGTCTATTTACCCTATCCATGCCACTTATGATTTTAAAAACTTCTAGAAGGTCACCTCTCAGCCTCCCACGCTCCAGGGAAAACAGCCCCAGCCTATTCAGCCTCTCCCTATAGCTCAAATCCTCCAACCCTGGCAACATCCTTGTAAACCTTTTCTGAATCCTCTCAAGTTTCATATCCTTGAAAGTGCAACTAGCGTTGGAAGAAGCCTTGAGCAGCTGTGATTCTGGCACACTGGGCTTCAGACTGTGCCACCTCACATGTGTAGGAGCACCCTGGGCTGATGGGCTAGTTGGGAGGTCACTGCTGGAGACTTTAGGAGACCAAATGCCATCATCCTGAGATGGAATTGGAGGTTCAAGCTCTATAGAACCATTACAACTCCCCCTGGAGCACCACTTCAGCAAACCCAACAACATGCAGGAAGTACAGATTTCCCGATTGCTGTGAGACACTCCAAAGCCCTTACAGAACTTGTACCAGAAGTCAGGATGAAGGCTGTATGGCTGTGCAATGGTAACAAGCTGGGCATAGATTGATCTCATGATTCCATCTTCACTGAACCACTGGGAGGTTTCTATCTGTACTGCGATGGAAAGTTAGACAACTGCCATTACAGACTGCATTAGGATTTGGTCTGCAGCATTGTTACCAAGCCACAAATTGCACTTAATGCCATTTTAAAATAAAGGCCAAGAAACTCTTCTAACAATCTATCTCTCACTCATCTGAACTGCAGTGAAAAAAGCCAAGCTTGCCCAACTGACCCTAGCATTCCAGGTATCAATCCAGTAAAACTCCTCTGAGCCAAATGGGGTTTGGTTAGCCTAGTTGGCTGGATGGCTGGTTGATGATACAGAGAAACAAAACAGTAGAGGTTCAATTCACTGGCTGAAGGTACTCACCTCAACTTTGCCCTCACATGACATGCAATGGGCCTCAAGTTAAACTCACCATCCATTGCCTCTAACTGGTAAGAGGGACAATAGCAACTTTATTCTAGCAAGCTTTCTCTTTGTCGTGATTAAAACTTTAGTTATTCTTCACCATTCTTTATATTTCCACCATTCAATCAGAACTACCACTGATCTTTGTGCAGTTATATTATTTGTTTTTTGAATTATGTGGTTTTCAAGTACACTGGCTCTAGCTCAGTTCAGGTGTGTACCGTCCCAATGGTACAGCTCCCACTTTCACCAGGTTTGGTGCCAGTGGCTGGAATCTGGGACGAGGGGGCATAATCTCAGAGTAAGGGTTCAGCCAATCAGGACAGAAATGGGGAGGAATTTCTTCTCTGAGAGAGTAGTGAATCTGGGGAATACTTTATTGCAGAGGGTTTTTGAGGCTGGGTTGTCAAGGAAAAGTGAGGAATAGCTGCTTTCTCTTGCTTCATTTGACCCGAGCCACCGGCACCAATCCTGGTGAAAGTGAAGTGTTATACCATTGGGACAGTTCATGTCTGAACCATGACTGAGCTGGTGTTCTTGGAAACCACATAATTAGGGAATTAGGGAAGTTGGATTTCAAACTAAATAGTTGAGGCAAGGGATAAAATGTGGAAAGATGTATATCCAAGAGGAAAATAGCAATATGGGAAAAGACAGTCAGAGAACAAACACCTATTCATTACAAAATAAATAAATAGAAAGTATATGTTGAAGTAAAGATGACCTGATAGCAATTATGGAGTCATGGTTGCAGATTGATAAGGTTTGGGCCCTGAATAGTGACACACAAGATGAATAGGAATCTAGGTAAAGATGAAGGGGTAGCATTATTAATCAACATTGACATCTGTGCAAAAGTTAGAGAAACCTTAGTTCAGGATATCAGGATGTAAATTGGTGATGAAAAATATGAAGGGAAATAAGTCACTAGCCGGAGTGATCCAGAGACCCCCCCAACTAACAGCCAACTAGTTGGATGAAGTTTCCAAGGAAAAATATTGGATGCTTGTGATAGAAGGGTGGCAATAATCATGGGTGCCTTTCATCTATGTATAAACTGGGAATAACACATTGTCAGTTGTAGCTTGAATGAGGAATTCATAAAATTGTTTTGAAATAGTTTCTTACAGCAGCATGTTCTGGAACTGACCAGAGAACAGACTGTATTAGACTTGGTATTAGATTAGATTAGATTAGATTACTTACAGTGTGGAAACAGGCCCTTCGGCCCAACAAGTCCACACCGCCCCGCCGAAGCGCAACCCACCCATACCCCTAACCTAACACTACGGGCAATTTAGCATGGCCAATTCACCTGACCTGCACATCTTTGGACTGTGGGAGGAAACCGGAGCACCCGGGGGAAACCCACGCAGACACGGGGAGGACGTGCAAACTCCACACAGTTAGTCACCTGAGGCGGGAATTGAACCCGGGTCTCTGGTGCTGTGAGGCAGCAGTGCTAACCACTACACTATTGTGTAGTGAGACAGGATTAAATAATGGCCTTAGAGTAAAGATAGACCATGTTAGCAACATTCATGATATGATTGAATTTTACATCCAGTTTGAAAGGGAGAAGATTGGGTCGAAGACTATTGTTTTAAATATTTGAATTGAATTTATTGTCATGTTTACCGAGGCACAGTGAAAAGCTTTGTCTTGTGAGAAATACAGGCAGATCACAGAGTTAAGTAGCATAGATAGTAAATAATAGATAAAACAGCTGCAAAAGCAAAAACACAGGGACAGGCGAATGCTAAGAGTTTGAGTCTATTCAGTATTCGAACAACAGTAGGGTAGAAACTGTTTTCAAATAGGCTGTTGCATGTGTTCAGGCTCTGTACCTTCTCCCCGATGGTAGAGGTTGTAGAAAAACTTTGCTAGGGTGGGATGGATCTGTGAGAATGCTGGCGGCCTTTCCTTGACAGTGGGCCTGGGAGATGGATTCTATAGATGGGAGGTTGGCCTTTGTGATTGTCCAAGGCAAGTTCACTTCTCTCTGTAACCGTCTCCGAACTAATTAAAGGCCACTATGTGGATTTGAATGCTGAATCAACTGAAGTGAACTGACACATTAGGCTTGGGTTGATCAATAGACACACAGTGGCAAACATTTATGGGGATATTTTGGAATACTCAGAATAAATATATTCCTAATATAAACAACATTCTAAAGGGAGAACCCACCATATGTGGTTAACTACAGAAGTAAGGAAAGCATCAAACTTCAAGCCATGTAGTATGCAATACTTACCTTCCTGCAAGCAGATATTTAATACTGATAATAATCGCTCTTGTTAAGGAAAAGGGACATACCAGGCACACCTTGAAACATCATGTCAGTTGAGAACCAAAAATCTGCAAAATTCTAAACTGGACAGACTACCATCAATGCACTCAGAACTGACATTTCTTCCATATATAAATATTTGGTAAAATTTACCTTGTTCTACTTTCAGTCTGTAATTGTCACATAGTCCTGTCAGCTCATGGATGCTGCTCTGATGAAGGCTACTGCCGCCATTCTCTTTAAGTCCAGGAAACTATAAAGGCTGCTTGATCTAGTGCAGTAGAACAAAACCACTTCCTGGATGACCTCAAAGAGTTCCTTGTAGTTAACAAGGTACAGTTTATAGTATGTTGGCAAGTTGTCATGAGTTAAATCAATATTAAAGGCAGTATGACATTTGTGGCACAGTGGTAATGACCCTACCTCTGAACCAAGAGACTTACATTCAAGTCCCACCTTCTTCAGATGTGTGCAATAATATCTCTGAACAGGTAGAATAAAAATGTCTAGAGAAACATTGAAGAGGGCTGTTGTGGTGCAGTGGTATGACTCTATGCCTGAGCCAGGAGGTCCAAGGCTCAAGAGGTGTGTAATAGTGCCTCTGAACAGCTTACAGAATCACTGAGGAGCAGCAGACTTTTGAAATCTCAAGCCGTTTGGCCCGAAGTCCAAATGATATCCATATGAAATCCTAGTACTCTTCTGTATTAACTGTTTTCGGCCAATATACAACAAATGCATGTGTGGATTTTATGTGCTTATGACTTACATTAATCAATTGATGTTTGTTTTCTTAAGGCCTGCTTTGAAACAAATAACTTGATCACTTGCTTTCATTATCGTTGCCATTGATTTTTCTTTATATTATCTCTCCCTGTCATTCCCCCAAAACAGTTTTCATTCTTTAATAGTTACAAAAATGTGATGCAAAATAGTATTTGTTAATGAATGAAGTATGTTTTCCCATTATTTATTTTCACTCCTGGGCCTTTCATATTTGGTGTTTTTCACTCCTTTCCTTCTTTCAACTTTTCTTCAGATATTTGAAGAGGAGAAGCAAAAGCACAGGCGCACACCAGGGATTTCAGAGACAGAAAATGTACAGTGCAGTTAAAACAAATCATCACTTGGAGATTCATTGTGAATAATTATGTGTAGGTCAAGCATCCCAAACACATCCCACCTGACAAATATCATTTCAGAAAAAGGCATCAACAATTCACTATGACAAACAGACCATTAACAACATGAATTACATAATACGTGCAGAAGCAAAAATGAACAGAACTGAAGGTATAAAAGAGAAACTGAAAGAAATCAGTAGCACAGTTGCAGACAAACATTAATGTAAGAATCATCATTCATCCAGGTCTAGACAGCAAAGCCATGAAGGTATTTAATCACAAGGATGAGAGTTGAAAATCTCAGGCCTTGAACCAAGAGCCAATGTAAGTGTTTGAGTGACGAGTGAATGGGACTTGGTGAGAGATTAGGATTGAATAGCAGAGTTTTGGATGAACTGATGTTTATGAAGTATCAAAGATGAGAAACCAACCAAACGTTGAAATATCTGATTCCAAAGGTGACAAAAGCAGGACTAGGGGTTGCAGAGGTAGATGACATGATTGCACTGGGTGATTCCACAGAGTGGGCTGCGAATTGCCAATTCAGGTAAAAATCTCCTTTTTTCTGTTTTACAGGTTTTCCAAAAACAAAAAAAAAGTAGGAAACCTTTAATCTTAAACAAGATCAGAGATTACCCTTTGTAAATCAGAGTAGAGCCAAAGTGACAGAAAATTAATAAAGAAATGATGACAGGAAGAGATAGAGAGTACAAATCTAAGAGCTGACCAACACATAAGGCTAGAGATCACAAGGGTAATAAAAGGATAAAGCTAAAGGCATTACATCTGTCTGCATGCAGCATTTAAGAGAAAACAGATGAGCAGATACTGCAAATAAAAATAAATAAGTACAATCTGACAGCCATTACACATATATAGCTGCAGGATGGCGTGGATTGAGATCTGAATTTTGAGTGAGGGAGAACATTTAGGGAAAAAAACAGGAAGGTAAGAAAAGGTGAAGGGATTAATTTGTTAATTGATGATAGCATAAGAACAATAGAGACAGGATTGTCCAGGACCAGGAAATTAGGATGTAGAAACTGCTTAAAAAGACATGAGAAATGATAAGAGGGAGAGGTCGTAGAAACATAGAAAATGGGGGCAGGAGTATGCCATTCGGCCCTCTGAACTGGCTTTTCCATTTAATATGATCAAACTCAGTGCCTTGTTTCTGCTTTCTCCCCATACCCTTTGATCACTTTAACCCTAAAATTATATCTAACTCCTTCTTGAAAATGTTTAACACTTTGACCTCAATCTCTTTTTGTGGCAAAGAATGCCACAGGCTCACTACAATCCGTGTGAAGCCATTTCTCCTCATCTCAGTCCTAAATATCCTTAAACGCCATATCCTTAAACTGTGACCTTGGTTCTGGATTTCCTCGTCATCAGAAATATCCTTGCTGCATTTAATATATCTAGTCCTGTTAGAATTTTATAGCTTTCTATGATATTCCCCATATCATTCTTCTGAGCTCTGATGAATATAGCCTAAACTGATCCAGTCTCTCTTCAAATGTTTGTCCTGCCATCCCAGAAGTCAGTCTGGTAAAACTTCATTGGACTCCCTCCAAAGCCAGAACATCCTTCTTCAGATAAATAGACCAAAATTGCATGCAATACTCCTGGTGTGGTCTCTGCCAGCCCTGTAAAATTGAAGGAAGATATCCCTTCTCCTATACCCAAATCCTCTGCTATGAAGACCAACATACCATTGCTTTCTTCACCACCTGCTGAAACTGATTACTCTCAGCGACTGGTGTACAATGACACCCAGGTCATATTGCACTTCCTCCTTTTCCAACCTATTGCCATTTAGATAATAATCCACCTTCCTGTTTTTGTTATCAAAGTGGATATTCACAAGTGGATATACTTAATCTGCCTTGCATTTATCCCCTCATATAACCTGCCCAAATCACACTGAAGCATTTCTACATCCTCCTCAGAGTGCACCCTCCCATCCAGTTTTGTGTCATCTGCAAATTTGGAGTTATTATTTATGGGAATGGTGTATAAGACCCTAAGCAAAAGCACATGCTATGGTGGAATACAGAGGTAGAAATAATGGGAGCTTATCAGGATGGTGTCATCATAGTTATTTAAATCCACATACAGACTGCTAAAATAAGATAGACAAAAGTAGCCCAGGTGAGGAATCATAGAACGTTTTTGGAACAATTTCCTAAATTCTGGATAAAAACAGATAGTGAAAGTTTATAAAAATACTTTAAAAAGAACGCTTTACCACATTGGTCCTATGGAAGATGTATTTGGAGAATTAATATTGGAAATAAGGAGATGACAGATGAATTGATCCAATATTTTGCATTGGTCTTCACTACAGAAGATATAAGTAACATCCCAGAAATAGCTGGAAATCAGGAAATGGAAGGAATGGAGGAATTCAGAAAAATTACAGTCTTCAGGGAATGGTTCTGAGCAAATTCTTGGAGTTGTGGATTGATAAATCCTCAGTCCTGATGCCTTCATCCTAGATCTTAAAAGAAATAACAAGAAAGATAATTGCAATGTTGGTCCTAATTTTCAAAACTCCCTGAATTTGGAGGAATCTCCATTTGTTTGGAAAATAATCAATGTAATGCCTTTATTCAAAAATGGGAGAGACAGAAAGCAGGAAAGAATGAGTTGCCATAGAGGAAATGTTGAAAGCTCTGGTTAATTATATTATACCAGGACATAAGAAAGAGTAAAAGTAATCAGGTAGAGTCAACATGATAAAGGGCATCTAGTGGGAGTACACTTAGATTTCTATTTGACAAGGTGCCACATCAACTGTTATTGTGGAAAATAAAGGTTCACAGTGTAGTGGGTAACATAGTGACATGGATAGATGTTAACAGGAAACAGACATTAGGTGTGAATGGGTCCTTTTCAAGTGGCCAAGAGAAAACAAGTATTGTGGTGTTGGGATCATTTCTGGGGCCTTAGATAAATGTACCAAAAGTATTGTTGTTAAATGCTTCTCCTTGAAAATGCTACAATGATTTTTGTTTCAACCACTCCCTCTAGGAAGCATTCATTACTAAAAATAAATAAATAAACACCTCCCAATCTCTTATCTTAGCTCGATCTCTTAGTGACAACTGTGAATTAATGATTCCTCTTCATGTATCCCACAATCAGATCAATACTTTTTCTCTGCTCACTTCATTATTAAAAAAAAATTAAGCATCGATCTTGTGTTTGGGGGAATTTTAAAACTTCCCACATATAAAACCTATTTCTTTGTACTTTACAGGTTGTACTCCTGTAAATGTTATTTGGCTGTAACACGATTTGTGAATTCAGGATTGTTTTTTAAATAAAGTGAACTCCCATTTACTGTTACGCGATTCCATCCCTTATATTACTAGCTGGTTGCGATTTATCCTGCTGGCGCATCTTTAAGATTATTTACAGTGTGGAAACAGGCCCTTCGGCCCAACAAGTCCACCTAGACCCATTCCCCTGCACCTAACACTACTGGCAGATTATCATGGCCAATTCACCTAATCAGCACATTTTTGGAGTGTGGGAGGAAACCGGAGCACCCGGAGGAAACCCACACAGACACACGGGGAGATTGTGCAAACTCCACACAGTCAGTCGCCTGAGGTGCAAATTGAACCCAGGTCTCTAGCACTGTGAGGCAGCAGTGCTAACCACTGAGCCACTGTGCCACCCAGCAAGTTGCTGTTTCTGTTTATTTGCTTCTATCTGCAACTAAGGTAGGGGGAATGAACACTGGAATATTTTGCTTGAATGCTTACTGGGATCATGCATGGAGTTGGGGTGCTGGGGACCTGGGAGCTGAGAGAGAGAGAGAGAGAGACAAAGAGATAAGGGGCAAAAGAAGGCGCAGCAATGTCCAGCAAGTGTTGGAGAGTAAGCAAGGTCTTATGTTAAGCAGAGGCTCAGGTGTTGGCTATCTGAGTCAACACACAACTTTACATCAGAGGGTGTATATGTGTGGAAGGGGGAAGATGTGAATCTAAGGAGCACTGGTGATCCTCATCTCTCCCCACCCATCCATCCCCAAGTTATAGCTGATCCAAGTTCACCCAGTCTCTGTTTGAAAGGGATGGGGACATTGGGGGTGTGGGGATCTGAAACCTGAGACATATCAAAACCTTCAGCCGTTCAGAGCATCCAAGCCCTTTAGTCACCCCCTCAAAAAAAATGGATTTTACTCATGTCAAAAAAAACTTCTGGAATTTTCACAAATATCAATGGCAGAGAGCCAGATTCTGGATAAACTCCACTCCACAAGGAGCCAGGAAGTTGATAGAATCCTTCGGCCCAACAAGTCTACACCGACCTGCCAAAGAGTAACCCACCCAGACCCATTCCTCTACGTTTACACCTGACTAATGCACCTAATTTACACATCCCTGAACACTATGGGCAATTTAGCATGGATAGCCAATTCACCTAATCTGCACATCTTTGGACCGTGGGAGGAAATCAGAGCATCTGGAAGAAGCCTGCACAGACAGTCACCCGAAGCTGGTATCAAACCCAGTCCCCGGTGCTGTGAGGCAGCAGTGCATACAACTAGGCCACTGCACCACCCCGGAATACACCAATACATTGGGAAATTTCCCTTGTAACAACATGGCATTTCTGTAACTGACCAGAAATGGACAGGTTCACTAAACTGGAGTCCCTAACCCTGTTTTTCCCATAGGTCCCAATACTTCTATTGCACTATTTTCTATAATATGACTTCGCACGGGAACGCAACGACAGTGTTACAGGAGAACTGCATGCATTTGTCTCATCTATGTTATCCCCTGCCTTTCCTAATTTATCGTCATCTGAAATTTACTTTTGCACACATTTCAACATCATTCCATTGAATAAGCATACTCTCAGAACACACTTGCATCAAACAGCTATGGGTAAGTCCGAGTGTCCCAAACTAGTCGCTTTTTTTCCTAAAAGCTGTTCCTTGGCTCAAGGAGACTCTGTCCTTAATTTTCTTTGCAGAGGGTAGTAAACAGATGAGACTTCAGCCCAAAGTGGTCATGTTTTAGAAGTGACCTGTATAAAGAAAGGGGAGTAGTCAGCTCTCTAGCTGAGTTGAGCAGTTTAGTTCAGTCCTGAACTGGTGAGGGATTCAACAGTGAGCTGTGTGGACACACTCTCTCTCTCTTTTCTGCCCTTCAACCTCAATCTGTAAGTATGTGTTCCATTTATACTGGATTTTAAAGGGAGTTTGCTTAGCGGGACTGTTGTGTACATTTGGAACAACATAATTAAGTCTAGTTTGGATAGACTGAGTTGTTTAGGGATTCTTTATTCTGTTCTTTGTGTTTCATTGTGTAATTTTTGTGAATAAATTTTTTAAAATCCAGTAATCAATCAGCTAACTTACTCCGGGTAATGTTTACTGTACACTTACTAAAACAAAGTGCAAATTTGTGGCCTGCTTAAGAATGTTTTGAGTGGTCTGACCTAGTCCATAACAAGACGAATGATACTTGACTGACCACTTTGCACTGCCTTCGATACCAGAAAAGAAAATGTCAATCACACGAGACCTTTCCTCTGAATATTTGTAAGCTTGTGACAAAATGGGAAGGACTGTCCCACACACTAATCAAAACATAACTCAGCTTATTGGACTAACTAGTGTCCTATTTCATCCGTTGTGACTTTTGTTCCTCTCATACTGTTTGTATCCCAGTTGATGTTTGAAGAATTGAAGTCCACAACTATTATTGTAGAGTCATAGAGTCATAGAGATGTACAGCATGGAAACAGACCCTTCGGTCCAACCCGTCCATGCCGACCAGATATCCCAACCCAATCTAGTCCCACCTGCCAGCACCCGGCCCATATCCCTCCAAACCCTTCCTATTCATATACCCATCCAAATGCCTCTTAAATGTTGCAATTGTACCAGCCTCCACCACATCCTCTGGCAGCTCATTCCATACACGTACCACCCTCTGAGTGAAACATTTGACCCTTAGGTCTCTTTTATATCTTTCCCCTCTCACCCTAAACCTATGCCCTCTAGTTCTGGACTCCCCGACCCCAGGGAAAAGACTTTGTCTATTTATCCTATCCATGCCACTCATAATTTTGTAAACCTCTATACGGTCATCCCTCAGCCTCCGACGGTCCAGGGAAAACCAGCCCCAGCCTGTTCAGCCTCTCCGTGTAGCTCAGATCCTCCAACCCTGGCAACATCCTTGTAAATCTTTTCTAGACCATTTCAAGTTTCACAACATCTTTCCGATAAGAAGGAGACCAGAATTGCACACAATATTCCAACAGTGGCCTAACCAATGTCCTGTACAGCCGCAACATGACCTCCCAACTCCTGTACTCAATACTCTGACCAATAAAGGAAAGCATACCAAACGCCTTCTTCATTATCCTATCTACCTGCAACTCCACTTTCAAGGAGCTATGAACCTGCACTCCAAGGTCTCTTTATTCAGCAACACTCCCTAGGACCTTACCATTAAGTGTATAAATCCTGCTAAGATTTGCTTTCCCAAAATGCAGCACCTCACATGTATCTGAATTAAACTCCATCTGCCACTTCTCAGCCCATTGGCCCATCTGGTCCAGATCCTGTTGTAATCTGAGGTAACCCTCTTCGCTGTCCACTACACCTTCAATTTTGGTGTCATCTGCAAACTTACTAACTGTACCTCTTACACTCGCATCCAAATCATTTATGTAAATGACAAAAAGTAGAGGACCCAGCACCGATCCTTGTGGCACTCCACTGGTCACAGGCCTCCAGTCTGAAAAACAACCCTCCACCACCACCCTCTGTCTTCTACCTTTGAGCCAGTTCTGTATCCAAATGGCTAGTTCTCCTTGTGTTCCATGAGATTGAACCTTACTAATCAGTCTCCCATGGGGAACCTTGTCGAACGCCTTACTGAAGTCCATTTCGATCACGTCTACTGCTCTGCCCTCATCAATCCTCTTTGTTACTTTTTCAAAATTCAATCAAGTTTGTGAGACATGATTTCCCACACACAAAGCCATGTTGACTATCCCTAATCCGTCCTTGTAAGGTCAGTGGACCTGAAATATTAACTCTCTTTCTCTCCACAAATGCTACCAGGCCTGCTGAGATTTTCCCAGCAATTTCTGATTTTGTTACATGTCCTATCTCCACCGTTGCAGACAACATAATGCTGGGTGAGATGTTATGCTGTGAGGAGAATGCTGAAAAGCTTCAGTGTGATTTGGACAACTTAAGTAAGTGGGCAAACACATGATGTAGTATAGTATGGATAAATGCAAGGATTATAGTAGCACTTTAGTAGCAAAATCAGTCAGGCAGACTATTATCTGAATGGGGTAAATTGGGAAAGGAGGAGGTGCAAAGGAACCTTGATGTCCTTGTACACCAGTTGCTGAAAGTAAACATGCAGCTGCAGCAGGAGAATTCAACAGTTGGCCTTCACAGTGAGAGGATTTGAGTACAGGAGCAGGGATGTCCTGCTGCAACTGGGTGTAAGGCCATACCTGGAGTATTGCATGCAGTTTTAGTCTCCTTATCTGAGGGAGGATGTTCTAGGAGTGCAATGAAAGTTTACCAGATTGATTTCTGGGATCCCAGGACTGATGTACTGGGAGAGAGTGGATTGGATAGGACTAAATTCAGAGTCAAGAATGCGGTGCTGGAAAAGCACAGCAGGTCAGGCAGCATCCAAGGAGCAGGAGAATCAACTTTTCAGGCATCAGGAATGAGACTTGTGGGCCGGAGTCTGAGAATGTGGTAGGTAGATGAAGGTGGAGTGAAGGGGATTGGTCGGAGAGGAGGGTAGAGCAGATAGATGGGAAAGAAGATGGACAGGTGAAGAGGGTGGTGCCGAGTCAGAGGCTTGGGACTGGGATAATGTGAGGGGAGGGGAAATAAGGAAACTGGTGAAATCCACATTTATCTCGTGTGGTTGCAGGGTCCCAAGACGGAAGATGAGGCATTCTTCCTCCAGGCTTCAGGTGGTTAGAGTTTGGCGATGAAGAAGGCCCAGGACCTGCATGTCCTTGGTGGAGTGGGAGGGGGTGTTGAAATGTTCAGCCATGGGGGGGTGGGATTGTTTGGTGTGGGTGCCCCTGAGATGTTCTCTGAAACAATCCACTAGATGGTGTCCTGTCTCCCTGGTGTAGAGGAGACCACATCGGGTGCAATGGATACAGTAGGTTACATTGGCGGAGGTACAGGTAAATTTCTGTCAGATGTGGAAGGACTATATTCACTAGAGTTTCTAAGAATGAAGGAGGATTTCATTGAAACCTATAAAATTCCAACAGGATTTAACAGGTGTAGATGCAGGAAAGATGATCTCAATGACGAGGAGTTCAGAACCAAGGATCAAAGTCTAAAAAGAGGCCAAGCCTTTCAGACAGAGGGGAGGTGAAATTTCTTCATCCTGAGAGTGATACGTCTGTGGAATTCTCTGCCACAGGATACTGTTGAGGTCAAAATTTTGAAAACTTTCAAGAAAAATACACATGCAGTTCTTAGTAGTTTAGGGGTTAAAGGATATGGAAAGAAAGTGGGAACAGAGTACTGAAACAGAAACAGAAATGCTGGAAACGCTCAGCATAGCACTGCAGATGCTGAAGATCTAAAATGAAAACTGAAATTACTGGAAAAGCTCAGCAGGTCTGGCAGCATCTGTGGAGAGAAATCAGAGTTTGGGTTTTTGGGTTGAGTGACCCTTCCTCAGAACAGGGGACTGAGTTGGATGATCAGCAATGATTATATTGAATGGTACAGCAGGCTCAAAGGGCTGAATAGCCTACTCCTTTTCCAATATTCTGTGTTTCTATGTTTTAGATAACAGGCACAAATCTGTTCACAGTATTCCAGGCAGGTGCCTTGTATAGTTTTAGCAAGACCTCCTGTTGTGGAGCATTTTAAACCAATACTCAACATAGAGCAATTTGCTCAAATGTCAAGCAGCTAATGTTCTAAAGAGGTGTCGCTGGATTAATTATGTTTTCTCTCCACAGATGCTGCCAGACCTTCTGAGGTTCTCCTGTAATTTCAGTTTTAATTTTAGATCTTCAGCATCTGCAGTGCTGTGCTATATCGTAAGCAGCCTGCATAGTTCACTGGTGGGAGACATCATAAACCAGGAGAATTTTGAATTGAATTGAATTTATTGTCATGTGTACTGAGGCACAGTGAAAAGCTTTGTCTTGCGAGCAACACAGGCAGATCACAGAGTTAGGTAGTATAGATAAGTAAATAATAGGTAAACAACGGCAAAAGCAAAAACACGGGTACAGGCGAGTGTTAAGACTTTGTGAGTCCATTCAGTATTCAATTTTTCAATGATAGAGGGTTTCAAGCAATTTCAAACTATTCTGTAATCATAGTGCAGTGCTGTATTAATGTAATTAACAAAAGACAATTGAGGACATTGCAACAACAAGATAGGATACGCACTATCAGGACATCTAGTTATGAAATGGAAGAAATCATTGTCCCAGTCAATAGTCCCAGTAAACATCAATTCACCCCTATCATAGAAGGGGCTAATAACTTTTACGTAAAGATCACCTTGTTTTCAGTTGTAGAAATAGCATTGTTGATGGTTTGCCAATGGCAGGATCAAAGTCGGTGCTAAGCAGTGATCCTTCAGCAAGATGTCCCGAGGAGCCATGTTAGTGATATTGTTTACTCAAAACAACCAGACTTCTGCAAATTGACTTTAGTGTTTTGCACTTTTACAGCTTTGTTACTGAGATTTAGTTTATATGCATACCCACTTCATATCCGTATTTTATACCCATCATCTGCAGAAACATAGGCAATTATTCCATTTGCCTTTCTGAACTTTGATGCAAGCTTTTTGTGTCTCTCCACTCAAATCCCTCTGTTACAGTGCTTTCTTCACTCTTTTTCCAATTAAATAATATTCAGCTCTTCTTTAACCTGCCAAAGTATATAACTTGACATTTTCCCACATTACATTCTGTGTGCCAAGCTTTTGCCCACTAACTTAACATGCAAACATCCATCTACAGATGCTTTGCATGACCTTTACTGAAAACAAAAGAGGGTCATGGTTTAAAGCTTCCTCATCTAAATTATTGTTATCTATTGTGAACAGCTACGGTCTAAGCTTTAATCCCCGTAGTATCCAACTTGTCACTGCCTGCCTCTTGGTAAAAGACTGTTCTATTACTATTTTTCATTTTCTGTCTGTCAACCAGAATTCAATCCATTTCAGTTCATGGCCTCCAATCCCATGCCTTGAATTCTGCATTCTGAAAATCTGAGTAAACCTCATCCACTAGCTTCCCCTTATCCACTCTATTCATTACATTATCAAAACACTCCAGGTGATGTGTTAAGCCCTGCAAATCCAAACAATGATTGCTTCACAGTCATCAGTAAATGTTTGATTCCACCACAAACACCAGTGGGATTTGAACCTAGGTTACCAGAACATTTCATGGGTCTCAGACTTATTGGTGCAGCAACAATATCACTACATCATTATCTACCTTTTGATTCATATTACATGTCATAAAAATAACAAAGATATACTGGCAATGGAGGCAATTCAGAGAAGGTACACGAGGCTGAATCCAGGTATGGATGGTCCACCTTGTCAGAGGTTGAGTAGGTTGGCCTTGTACTCATTGGTTTATCGAAGACTGAGAGCAGACCTTTTTGAAACATATTCTTGAGATATTGACAGGGTAGATGCCAACTGGGCAAGTTGGGATGAGCAATAAATGTGGGCTTAACTAGTGCTGTCTGTCCAATATGACATCCCATGAGCAATCTTAGAAAAAGATGCTTTTTTTTCATCAGCAAGAGAATAAAGGCATATGGGAAGAAGACAGGAGTTGAGGATTATCAGATCAACCATGATTTCAATGAATGTCACAGCACACTTCTACTCCTTTGTCTTATGGTCTTATGGGCATTTGGTCTTGAAAGCACAAGAAGTAAGAGATATCATGTTAATATGGATATATGCATGTAGCTAAATTTGCTGATGTTACCAACATAGGTCACAAAATAAGTTGTGAAGAGGAGATGGAGAGTCTGTTGAGAGATCCAGATTGATTAAATGAGTTGCCAAACATTTTGTCCAATCGAATATAATATGGGAAAACATGAAATTTTCCACTCTGGCAGAAACTCTACAACTTCCATCACCTAGAAAGACAAGTGCAGCAGAAGAATGGGAACATCACCATCTTCAAGTTCCCTCACACCATTCTGACTGGCACCATTGTTCCTTCACTGTCACAGAATCCATAACCCTGGACATCTCCTCCCACTGGAACCATGGGTGCTTCGTCACTAGAGGTACTGCAGCTGTTTGAGAAGTTGACTTCGTTCTCACTGTCTCAAGGATTATGGGGATGAATGACAAATACTGGCATCACCAGTGGCTCCTACACCAATGAAATAATAAGAAAAGTGTGAAAGGTGCTGAAGCCCATTGAAGTTTTGCTTTCAAACCCGGGCTTTTGCTTTGATAATGCATCAATATTGACGTTTGGCGGTCTCGTCTGTAGTTACGTAATTTGTTCTTTGGTATCCATTGTAAAGGTGACTAACTCACTGCCCAAACTGCTTATCTCACACAGTCTCTGATTAGAGGAGGCTCAATTACGTCTGGACTTGGTATAGTATCAAGTCATTCCACTACATACATATTGGCCAAAATTACAGAAAGGGGTGCACAAGTAGACATTTATGGAAAAATTCATTACTTTAATGAAAACTAGTGCTGTTAGATACGTGATTTTCTTTAGAACTGAATTCAATCATATATTCCATATTGCAGGATAAAAGGGCTGCCAGTGATACATCAATGTATATAAATCTGACACATATCAATGACCTAGAATTTGGTGTGTAGTTTCAAAACTTCTAAGTATTGTGATCTCAAATAAGTTGATTGAAGGGTTTTTGGAATGGACATACAAGTGGAAAATGAATTTTAATGCAGAGAAGTATAGCATGCTACATTTTAGTAAGAAGAACATTGAAAGACAATATAAAATAAAGGGGATAATGTTATGGACTAGGCCAGACCACTCAAAACATTCTTAAGCAGGCAGCCCACACCATAACTATGCAATTTGTTTCGGTAAGTGTACAGTGAAAATTACCCAGAGTAAGTTAGCGAGGTTGATTGCTAGGTTTTAAAACAGACAAAAATTTATTCACAAAATTACACAATGACACACAAAGAACAGAATAAAGAATCCCTACAGAACTCAGACTATCCAAACTAGACTTAAGGGTGCTGTTCTGAATATACACAACAGTCCCAATAAGCAAACTCCCTTTAAAACCAGTATAATTGGAACACATGCTTACAGATTGTGCCACAGTATAATTGGAACACATGCTTACAGATTGAAGTTGAAGGGCAGAAAGAGAAAGATGGTTTTCACACAGCTCCCTGTTGAACTCCTCACCAGTTCAGACTGAGCTAAACTGCTCAGCGAGAGAGCTGACCACTCCCCTTTCATTATACAAGTCACTTCTAAAACATGACCACTTTGGCCTGAAGTCTCATCTGTTTACATATAAACAAAAGGCCACTCAAAATCCTTTGCTTCTCTGTACCAAACCAGACTGATTGGAGCCCAGCCAGGGCCTCTGAAAAAAAAATCAAGAACAGAGTATCCTTAAGCCAAGGAACAGCTTTTAGAAAAGAAAGGACTAGCTTTATGACAATAATTCTAAAGGGAGTGCAGGAGCACAAGTACATACATTGCATCAATTGAGCTCTTCAATGGGGAATTTTACTATTAACAGAAAAGGAAGAATTTGCAGGAGTGTGAGTAGAAGGCAGGAGAGTTGACACTTGGTAAATTGTTCCTTAAAAGAGCCTTCACCAGCACAACAGGGAGAATGGCCTCTTCTCATGCTGCAACCATTCTATGATCCTTTGTATAAACTCAGTACAAGAACACTGGGAAATGCTTTGATAAAATTGATATCAACAGGATTGCTGCACATAGAAGAAACTGAAATTCAAATGTTTTATAGTGATCATTTTTGGAGAAGAAAGGGACAAAGTCATTCATGAAAAAGTCATTTTAATAACTGTACAGACAGATTGCCCGGGGCAAAATTCATGGCACAATGCTCCTTTCATTGGAATAATTTATGTGTTCAAAACAAAATGAAATGTTTTAACAAAAATGTCTTAAAACAGTTGGTACATACATTCTACTAATATTCTACACCATATTACTGAAAAAAGCATAAAACTCAAGTCAAGCAAAACTGAAATGTCTGAATTTGAAGTAATTTCTGCTATCCAGTAGCATTGCAATTTCACACAAACCTATAAAATTATCCGTTTGGTTGTTACTTCAGATAGCATATTTAAAAGGTAAATTTAGCAGTTGCCTCAAAGAATTATGTCTCATGACAGGTTTATTAATTATGTCGTAAATCTCAATCCAAGTTCGTTTAAAGGTATTTTGTTTACAAAGGTTGTTCAGCTAGAAATCTGTTGTCACAAATTAACTTTATATTCCTCTGGAACTACATGCAAATACAATCGGCTTTGATCAACATTTTTCTCCAAGGGTCTTTAAGCCATGGCAGTTCGGTAACATCTGGTAAATATACAATGAAATACATTTGCACATTCACCGTTGAAAAAACACATTTCTGCAAGTTCATGTTACTGTTTTAACTATCTTCAAAAACATGAATACATATTTAATATGCTCAAACTTTTGAAACAAATTATTAAATTATTCTTCTTTAATTAAAAAAAGGCACAAACATTCAGAATTGTATCTAGATAGTTAAATGTACCCTCTATATGAGTAATATTTGAATGCGAACATATTTGTCTGGTATTTCTCTTTCTGTCAAAAGGGTTATTAAATTTGTTTAAAAATAAATGCATTATCTTCCAGTTGAATTGCAGAGGAATATTTGTTAGTATTCTGGCTAGTCTGCTGACAATTGAGTATAGGAAAATGGTGATCTGGAAAAGAAAAAGTTGTCCTATATTTATAACGGTCAGAACATCAGGACTAAAAACTGATAACCCCTCTTCCCTCACAGCTCAATTTGTACCATCCTACAGCAGTGTAGAAGAGGCAAAACCCTCCACATATGAAGTTCAGTGACAATAATGGGACAACAAAAAAAAAACAAACCCCTCTCTTACTCCTACATATGATCAAAATTAGACACGAGGTCACACTGACTTGCAAAATAATTTCAGTGATAAGAACATCAGTGAGAGTTATAAGCATAAAGAGTGCTGCTGACTTACTCACCTAATAGCTCCTAGAAGATTAGCAACATTCCTATTTTGGTAGATTGGTACCTGTTTCTCGTACTCCCACTTCCCCCCATCCCACTCCACCTCGGGGATATGCAACTGTGACGTTGGGAACAAGTGCTTTTCCTAACTACGGTTATACTCCACATAATTAGTCAATGGTCTCTTTTACTCTGGTTACAACTCTATGATACACTTTTTTTTAGTTTCCAGGAATGTTCTGCTATACTGTTCGGCTAACAGACCCATCTTCAGTGAGGGTTGTTGCTGATGATACATTGCAAATATACCACAATATTTCAGTGGTCTGTGTGACTATTCCTCAAGACAGTAAGAGGAAATAAACCACCACATTGTTGGATTTGTTGTAAAAGATGCATGTGATAAACTATTGTCTCCCTGCAGACAGTAGGCATCAAACAAAACACAATCTGTCTGGTAAGATGAAAGCTAATTATAAGGGAAAGACAGAACCTTTGACACAAGAAACCACCGTACCAAGGAGTAATACAGATTTCTTTCACAATGTGGAAAAACATCAAGATTAAAAGGAAATATGTGAATGTACTTTTGAACATGTTAAATTCACTTCATGACTTAAGCATTCATGCCTTCCCTGACATTTATACTGAAAGTTGTTCTTTCATATTTCAACAACTCAGTTAAACCTTTGAGGATTAATGGTTCAGTGAAGTTATCCAGTGAATAGATAAAACAGATTAGAAATAACAAAAATGTTTATGTCCTGGCCTGTGCTGAGTTAGTTCAGATGGAGTGGCAGAAATCTCTGTTACATCTCTTAGTGATTTTGAGTTAGAGAAGGGGAATTTATTGAAAATTCTATTCCTTGTTACTATGCAGTAACTGCTCTTCATGCCTGGAGCAACTTGACCAAAAGACTTTCACATATTTCTGGCAGTTACTGCTAAAGCTTCTTGTAATTGCCTCAAACCTGTCCATGCTTGTATCCTTTTTTGATTAACACGAGGGACTGACTCAGGAACATAATTGCAAATATAACTTGAGTTTTAAGATTTACCCATACACTGAATACCAAAAAAGGATTATTTAAGCTGCTTAAAAATGTTCAGGTTTGATCTCATTTTGTCCATGAGACCCACTTTCTGTATCTTTGATCCTATTTCCACTAAACTGCAGATTCCCCAACTTCCCTTCCCAGTCCCCAAGTTAGCTGACAATGAAAGTTGTTTTCTCTGTACAGGTGTTGTCCCTCTCTCTTTTAAGTCTACTGTTACCAATCATCTCCACAAAAAAAAACCCTTGACCCCACAATCCTTGAAAATTATTGTTTCATCTCTCGACTCCCTTTCCTCCTCAATCAGCTTGAGTATATTTCTGCCTTCCAAATGCATTCTCGTATTTAGTCATAGAATCATAGAGTCATAGAGATGTACAGCATGGAAACAGACCCTTCGGTCCAATCCATCCATGCCGACGAGATATCCCAACCTGCCAGCACCCGGCCCATATCCCTCCAAACCCTTCCTATTCATATACCCATCCAAATGCCTCTTAAATGTTGCAATTGTACCAGTCTCCACCACATCCTCTGGCAGCTCATTCCATACATGTACCACCCTCTGCGTGAAAAAGTTGCCCCTTAGATCTCTTTTATATCTTTTCCCTCTCACCCTAAACCTATGCCCTCTAGTTCTGGACTCCCCGACCCTAGGGAAAAGACTTTGCCTATTTACCCTATCCATGCCCCTCACAATTTTGTAAACCTCTATAAGGTCACCCCTCAGCCTCTGACGCTCCAAGGAAAACAGCCCCAGCCTGTTCAGCCTCTCCCTGTAGCTCAGATCCTCCAACCCTGGCAACATCCTTGTAAACTTTTTCTGAACCCTTTCTTGCAACTCTGTGAATCATTTCAATCAAAATCCACTCCAGTCACAGTGACAATACTCCAATTATCAAAATCACAAATGTTGTTCGACGTAACATGACCAAAGTAAACTTTCCATCCTTCATAGTCTGTCTGCCTTTGGTACAGTAAACCATGACATGCTCCTCCAGTTCCTCTCCTCCTTTGTTTTAATTTTATAAACCCACCCCCAATCTTCCAGTCACCTAATTACAGTATATACTCACCTAAAAGTCAATTTTTTTGGACTATTTTTTAAGATTAAACTTATGGGGTCGACTATTACATGGATACTACTTCTGAGGGACTGAAATTCATGGTACTGTCCAAAATACCAACTCATTAGCAGTAGCTCAATTGATCTCTATTCAAATAAAGAAGAAAAACACGATAATTATCAGAAAAGGACAGTGCCAAAGGGAAACTGAGCTCAACTGAGCTGCACAGAAAGGGAGGTTGCCACTTGACTCTGACCTAAAGCATCTTAAATTGTTGCGTCAACCTGGTGTGAATTGCACATCAAAACACATAATAGCACCAAAAAAATTCATTTTCTCTTCGTAACATTTATGAAGAAGATAATACCTTGTCTCACAAATGTTGATCTGTTACCTGCAAAGAACCAGCGTGGACTTTTACCATGAGATATATGGAAAATTTCAGATTGTTTGGCCAAAAATAGGGGGAGAGACTTTTCCTTGAGTACATATGATAAACAAATAACTCATGATGTCCTCTGGGAAAGTGTAACAGTAACGAAAAAGCAAAATTTAGTGAGGGAACTGAACCAAAACAATATTCAATGGGGATATCATGCACACTCCAGACCCTGCAGTGCCCACCTCTTTGAAAGCTCTGAGTTTATTGGTGGGCACCACAGCTCGCTCTTCAAGGACACCCAGACACAAATGTTGCTGTGGAACAGTGGAACAGAGACAGGTAGTCTGAATATACAAGCCCCTCCACGGTCCACTCCCTGGACCTGTTGATGACTATTTTAGTCAGGCCCAAGCCCACAAGGTGATCCTCTAATCTGCCTGCCTCCCTTGACATTGAATATCCTAAAGATCAGGAGAGTGGAGTGAAATGAATAATAATACATTGATCAAAAATATACCCGGGAGTGCGATCTCTCCCTGTCAACCACCTTAACATAAGATTGCATGGAATTGCATGGGATTAACATCCTGCACCCCAGATTCCCAATGGAAAGCAGGAAGACTCCTGCGTAAAGATCCCTCCACCCGTCTTCACTGTTAGATATTTTCTACATTAAACTGTTCAGAGTTGCTATGACACACCTCTAGAGTAGGTGGGACTTGAATACAGGTCTTCTGGTTAGAGATTGGGACATTACCATGCCATAGGTACCCTCCATCCCTCTCCACATGTTATTTACCTTTTCTGATATCCGGCCATGTTATCACATGAAACTAGCTTATCTCCCACCACCAAATCACCCTTGGTACTTATCATCCTTCAACCACTACATCACCCATGTTCTCACTGATTAATTTACATGCAAAGCCCATTAAGGGCAATTCAATGACACCAAAGTGAGAGAGAGAGGGAGGGAGAGAGGGAGGGTATTAAATTAAAATGAAGTTGGAGGGGACATCCTCTTCACTGATGGGGTTTTGTTTTGTTACATCTGGAAGTGCTTTTGCACACAACTAAATACTTTCATTTTCCCAAAACCAGTGATTTTTTTTACCTATTAAGCACCACCATTAAATTACTTCACTAAATAAAAATGGAGTTGGAAGGTATAGAGAGAAGAAAGGGGATTCAATCAAATTAGAGTGGAGGGTTCTGTGTCTGGGTGTGATGTTCTTTTGGAGGGTCAGTACAGCCCCAATGGGCTGATTGACTTCTTTCTGCACTGTAGGGATTCTAAGATTCTAAGCAGACTTTCTTTACTGTGTTTTTAATTCAGACAACTGAAAGAGTTTTGCTCCCATCACCAAATCTTTTAAGCTATTAACCACCAACAGACCGTCAAAGGTGAGGGAGATGCAGGGAGAAGGGGAGGAAACTATATCAAAATCAAATTGGAGTGGGAGATAAAGCACTTTATCTCCCGTGCTTGCCCACCTCTATGTCTGAAGGCATCGAGAGTATTGGTGGACACCTGTCTGAGGATACCTGGGCATGAATGTAGGTGCGGGAGAGGGGCAGGCGGTCAGCAGATATAACCCCCTCCACCCCCACTGTCTGGACATGTTCATGGCCAACTTGGCCAGGCCCAGGACAGATCCATGTGAAGGTCCTCTGACTTGCCCACACCCCTCAGCACCAGGTGCCCAGAGATCAGGAGCTCCAAACTGAATCACAACCCAAAGCGCAACAAAAGATTTTTCAAATAACCCCAGAAAGGGGCTGAACTGTCCATGATGCAAAGCAACACGACCCACAGATTCCACAACACCTCAAAATAAATAGTTGGACTGGGAATCCGTGAAACACTGCAATCTGCGGTTATATGAGACTGCTGCACGCCATACCTTCCACTCTGAGTTGCTGATGGGAAATGGGAGGACTCCTGTGTAAACAGCCTTCCACTGGGGATCCCTGTCGTATGGTAACAAATAATCACACCAAGGTGTGCCCAGGCGGCAGATGAAGGAATCAAAGTAGCTAGTGTGCAGTGGCAGCCTGTACAAAACATACCTCCACGCCAGACAGAATGAAACAGAGGGCATTCCCAAAGGGTGGCTCAGGATCTTGATGTGAAACTTCGCCTGAGCACGGGTACAAGCAGATGGGATTCCACTCCACCACTGAGTATCCTCCAACTGGTGCATGACATCAGTTCTGGGCACCTCTGTTTTCGGTGACAGATGGCATTGGCCATGAGTTGTACCTCCACTGCTGCCACATTTGTCAATTCCTGTGGTAACATCAAGCCCAGGACTCTGCCACCTAGCAATTCCCCTACTCTGGTCACCCCCACTCTGCTAGCCACTCAAACCCACGACAGCAGATGCCTGAGCAGTGGCTCTCTGATGATAGCCGTTAGGCCTGACAGTGGGAAGGCCTGGTGCAAATCGACCATGTTTCAGTCATTGATCAGGTCCTGGTAAAAGACAGGCAGCATCCTCAGGGAGACCTGAGGACCCTCACAGTCTATGAACAGGATCTGCATGTGATAATGAGGCAACATAGAAGAAATAGGTCACCAAGGTGCACCTCCTGGGAGAAGACTCTATGTAAAGGATCACTGCAGGATCTGAAGACTGAAAGGTGCCACCTGGGTGCAGAGGTACACCAGTGACAAACCTCCCTTCTTCATAGTGAGACTCAGAATCACTGCAGCATCCCAGTGCATCTTCTTGACTAGATGAAGTGAACCAACATCTTCTGCATTTTTGTTATAAAACCAGTGAGAGGGTATAAAATGATCAATTTCATGTTTTCTCAGACTACACAGCATCTGCCAAAGTTTTTTTGCTTACTCACCCAAACTATATATCCATCTGGAACCAACTATGTCCTTACAGCTACATACTTTCCTATCTACCTTTCTGTCACCTGCAAATTTAGCTCGCATGTCTCTGCTCATTCAGTTATTTTAAACAGAACCTGTTCAAACACGTCAACACAAACCTCCTGGCCCAGAGGTTGAGAAACTATCACTACATCACAAGTGTCTTCCATCCTTCTTCACTGGTTTTGTTTTCCATTTTCTGATATCCAGCAGTGTTATCACACACAACTGAAAGATTTGTCTCTCACCGCCAAATTGTCTGTGGCATTTTCCGACCATTAACCACACTAATTCACCCATGTTCCAATTGATTAATTTACTTATAATGCCTGTTAAGGACAATGCAACGTCTCCAAAGCTGAGAGAGAGCTAAGGAGAGATAAAAGGGATTAAAGAAAATGGAATTGGAGGTTGGCCCCCCTCATTGTGTTTGTTATTCTTGTGCTCTTACAAACACCGAACATATTTTCCTTGTCACCAAATCACCTGTTACTTTTTTCATGTTTTACATACCACCAGTTAAATCCTCCATGTTCTCCAATGATTAATTTATGTGCAAAGCCTGTTAAATAATTCGCAAACCATCGCATGTAAAGGAGAGGGGGCTAAATCAAAATGGAGTTGGAAGGGGCCTCTCCACTTGTGTTTTTTTTAAATCAACCTGTTCAGAGATGTTATGACACACCTCTGGGGCAGGTGGAACTTGAATGCAGACCTCCTGGCTCAGTGGTAAGGACACTACCATGGCACAAGAGCCCACCTCTTCACTGTTAGATATTTTTGTTGAACATGTTCAGGTATGTTATGACACAACTCTGGAACAGGTGGGACTTGAACTTGTGTCTCTGAACTAGAGATAGTGTTATGAAGGTGTAAGGCGTACTGTATCTTCCTGAGAGTTAAAAACTAGCAGAACTACCTGACACTGCACCAAGTGTTCTGAACAAGGTAACAATGTAACATTTGATCAAACAGCTAGATTAGCTGGTTGCCTGGAGCCAAAAAAAAAACTAAATTTGGCCAATCAGTTTAAATTTTCCCCCAGATACCAAACCCCAATCAAGTTTGCATTTTAGTATTTTGACAATATTAACACCAAAGAAATAATCTGATGCTTTGGGGTATAAAAAGAAATTGAACAGTTGGAGGAGAACTGCCAAAAGACCAACAGACATAGGCTGCTAGTAAAAACTCTCTGAGAGGTACCTGTCTGGAGAAGGACTTTGCACAGAGAAAAAAAATCAAAACTGACCTGGAGAGCAAATCTACAGAGGAAGTTATTAAGAGAAGATTCAACAACTGGCTGGTTTCAAAATTTGAATTTTTCTATAAATCTTTATCGGGGGGTTTATTGTAAAGGGGAAGGTAAAGGATAGGTTTAGATAAATGAGTTGTAAACAGTTGTTAGTTAATTAATCTCTGTTAGACTTTTAAAAATTAAAGTTGTTCATTTTTACTTTAAATAGCGACTTTTGGGATAGTTCTGAGCTTCTTAAATTTTAACAGATTACAGCAAGGGTTAAATAATTTCTGTGCTGTAGGTTTAAATTGGCTGGGGTGTTTACCCCGTGTCATAACAAAAGGGACACAACCATTGCATCACAGGATCCCATCTCTTCTCTGTTTATTTTTTAAATTATAAAATTAACCTATTTTTCAAATCAAACTAATCAGAGACCTTATTGTACTTTGGGAGTAGGGGGGAAGTGAGCCCGCGTCTCTGTGCTCAGAGGTAGGGACACAAGTTACTATCGCTTCAGTGTCCTTTTTTCTACCAACTGGTCCCTGTTACATAGAATTGGTACAGTGTGGAAAGAAGCCCATTCAGCCCATCAATTCCACACAACATTCTGAGAAACATTCCACCCAGACTCCATTCCACCACCCAACACCTGCATTTTACGATGGTTAACCCACCTAGCCTGCACATTCTTGGACACACAGGCAATTTAGCATGGCCAATCCACCTAACCTGCACATCTTTGGGCTGTAGGAGGAAAGCCATGCAAACACTGGGAAAACATAAAAACCGCATGCAGTTGGCTGAAGCTGGAATCAAACCTGGATCCCTGGTGCTGTGAGGCACAGAGCCACCCCCAAATGGGTGAGATTGTTCTCACCTGGTTCTAATCTAGGTTTATATCCCTGCGTCTACACCATTACCCATGGTGTCAGCAAGGAATACTCCTTTGCCCCTTCATGTTTTCATCACAAGCTGCTGCTTAAGGATGTCACTTTAAAATTCTCACTCTTGTTTTCAGATTACACTGTGACCTATCTCTGTGGTCTCTTGCAGACACGCAGTCCTCTCAGATATCAGGCTACACTCCTCTTAATTCTGGCCTCTTTTGCATTTGTAATAAGGTGCCAACAGTGGTGGCCTAACTTCAGTTGCTTCGGCTCTAACCTCTGGAACCCTCGCTCTGGAACCTCTCAAGTCTTTCCACCTCACATTTGTCCTTAAAGACACTTTTTAAAATCTTCCTCTTTAACACAAATGTTTGGATCATCTGACCCAATATCTTCTTACATGACTCAGCATTATACTTTATTTTGTAAAGCCACTGTAAATCACCTAGGGAATGTTTCATTACATTAAATGTACTGTTTAAGTATAAACAGCTATTGGAGTTGAGTTAGATAGATAATTTCAATTTATTTTGTATCTGGAGCCAAATCTTTAATTAATTTCAAACAGATGGGCAGTTGAGAAAGTTAAGGTTTCAAAATACATGATTTAATACCCCAAACTTACGTACCTTTAAATTTACAGAAAAGATTAGGTACATAAGAAAGGGTGTTAAATTGTGAAATTATATTCAATATTTTAAAGCACATCATAATGATATATTTTGTAATGTTTGGATTATCTTGAGTATCAGGTACTTTTTCTTAACAAAAGATTGTATATGAAAACCAAAGATTAAAAACCTTCTGCAATGACAACATCCTTGATATCAAGGCCTCATTTGATTGAATGTGGTATCATGGAGCCCGAGCAAAACCAAAGACAATGTGAATCGGGGAAAACTCTCTGTTGCCTGGAACTATATCAGACACAAAAGATGATTACAGGTATTGTGGGTCAATTATCTCAGCAACAGGACATCTCTGCCTGACTTCCTCAGTCCTGGTTGCAAGAATCTTCAGCTGCTTCATCAATGGCCATCCCTCCATCATAAGGTCAGAAGTGGGGATGTTCGCTAATGATTGCACTATGTTCAGCACCACTCATGATTCCTCAGATATTCAAACAGTCATGTCCAAATACAGCACGACTGGAATAATAAGCTGACAAATGGCAAGTAACATTGTACCGCAGAAGTGCCCAGCAGTGTTTATCTCCAACAACAGACTCTAACCATTGGCCCTTGACATCCAATAGCATTACCATCACTGACAGTTTGACTATTTGGTTTCCACTGACCATAAATTAAACTGGGTTAGTCATATAAATACATTGGTTACAAGAGGAGGTCAGAGGCTAGGAATCATGCAGTGAGTAACACACCTCTTGACTCCCCAAAGCCTGTCCATCATCTACAAGGCACAAATCAGGAGTACGAAGGAATACTCCCCACATGCCTGGATGAGTGCAGCTTCAACAACATTCAAGGAGTTTGACACCATCCAGGAATAAAGCAGCTCTCTTGATTGGCACCACATCCACAAACATTCACTCCCTCCACCACTGACACTGAGTAGCAGCTGTATGTACCATCCACAAGCTAAACCATAGAAGTTTACCAAGGGTCTTTAGGTTGCAACTTCCAAACCCATAATCATTGCTATTTCGAAGGACAAAGGTATCAGTTACACAAGAACACCTCCACCTGCATATTTCCTTCCAAGTCACTCACATCTTGACTTTGAAATATATAGCCGTCTCGTCAGTGTCACTGGAACTCCCTTCCAAATGCCTTTGTAGGTGAACCTGCTGTGGTTCAAGGAGGCAGCTCACCTTCTCAAGGGCAACTAAAGGTCAGCATTAAATGCTGGCCCAACCAATGAGACATTTGCATCTCACTAATGAATTTTTTACAAAAACAAAGAATGTGTTTATACGTCATCTTCAATGTAGAGTAATGTAACAAGGTGTTTCACAGAGACATACTCAAACACTCAACAAAATGAGCATTGAGTCAAAACAAAGCTTAAAATATTAGAAGAGCTGATCAAGATCTCGTTCAAAGAGATTGAGTTTAAAAAGGGCTGAAAAGATTAGCAGGAGGTGGAAACTTTTAATGAGACATTAATGAAATGTTTAAAGAGTGTGGGGCCTAGGCAGCTGAAAGACCGATCGCCAATGATGGGTGAAGAAATTGGAGAATTGGACAAGAGACCTGAGTCCGAAGAGCATTTTGTTTCTGGGGGAGGGTTGAGGTAGTGATAGGAGCAGAGGAGGGGGCACTGTAAAGAAGCGTAAGGCCTTAAAGTGATCTTAGCAGAAGGATAAGGATTTGTTTGTGAATGCAAATGTCTATTAAGAGAGTTCTCAGATTTCTAACTCTTTCAAATGTCAAACTGCAGTTAACTTTACTGAAATTATCCCAACACCAAAACAAGTCTGCTTTAAATATCTGATGCATTTGTTAGGAGCAAATTTGCTTCAATCAAAATATTTCTTACAAATAATTAAAATGCAGACAGCAATATTTATTATTTAGGCAAAAGTGAGGACCGCAGATGCTGAAAACCAGAGTTTGGATCAGAGTGTTGCTGGAAAAGCACAGCAGGTCAGGCAGCATCCGATGAGCAGGAAAATCGATGTTTCGGGCAAAAGCCCTTCATCAGGAATGGGCCTGTTTCTGATGAAGGGCTTTTGCCCAAAACTTCGATTTTCCTGCTCCTCGGATGCTGCCTGACCTGCTGTGCCTTTTCAGCACTACTCTGACCTAAACCCCCATATTTATTATTTGATGATCTTTGCCAGTTCCTGATTGGCTTAATGAAAATAATCTTTAACTGGACTGGACTGAAATTAATTTGGCTGAAGCTACTGAATCAATTACCAAGTATGTGGTCCAACACATAGTTTATTGATCTTAGATACATTTATGCTGGTGCATTTTTGACTCTTGGAGATGGTGGGCTTCGAGTAGGAAGGGCTTTTACTTGGGTGGGATGATGCAGTACCCGAACCTGCTGCCTTCTCACTTCCGGCAGTGTTATGCCCTAAGCAGGAAGGCACATAGCTAACCTACCAGACCTGATGGCATTTGAGATACTAAAGTAGCTAATTAAGGACAATTTAAGTGCCTCTATCTACTACAGCTGGAATTAAGCCAACTGCAGATAGCTCAGTTGCCCAGGCAGTGGGCCTAACAGGTCATGCTGTATGGGACTACCTGTCATCGCAATGGAGCAGCAAAATTGTTTGCTCAAAGGTAATCTGTGCTTAAATAAAGTACTAAACAATGAGGCAGGGGATGTCTGCTGGGAACTAGGACCCCAGCCCTTAGATCCAACCCCAACATCCCCTCTCCTTGTGACCCTCAACCTGAGAAAGTTTGCAAAATGGTTAATAGTAGCAGAAACTGGTTTTATTCAGGAAATATTGGGTAATGTGAATTTAGTATTTTTTCTGTGAAAAACATATTGCATCTAAGTTGATAATACTGCTAAGAAGAAATGCAATCCTTGGACTTTATAAACAGAGACCTAGCGTTCAGAAGCAAGGAAGATACGTTTCACTAAAATTAGAAAATTATTATCATCCCTACAGTGTGGAAACAGGCCATTTGACCGAACAAGTCTACACCAGCCTTCTGAAGAGTAGCCCACCCAGACCCTTTCCCCAACCCTACTATTTTACATTTACCCCTGACTAATTCACCTAACCTACACACCTCTGAATGCTATGGGCAATTTAGCATGACCAATTCACCTAACCTGCAGATCTTTGGATTGTGGGAAGAAACCAGAGGATCTGGAGGAAACCCACGCCGACACGTGGAGAACATGCAAACTCCACATAGTCGCCTGAGGCTGGAAATCAAACCCAAGTCCCTGGCACTGTGAGGCAACAGTGCTAACCACTGAGCCACTGTCCACCCTGTAAAATTATCAGACCTGGAAGCATCTGGAGAGAGAAACAGAGTTAATAAATCAGCTCGATGAGCTAATCATGTGATGAAAAGCCATTAATCTAAAATATGAACTTTGGTTTTCTGTCCCTATGGATATTCCCAGACCTCTTGGGTATTTCCAGCATTTTCTGGTTTTATTCTGGATTTTCCAACATCAGAAAAAAAAAGTTTGCTGCCCATAAATGCCTTAATGGTTCAAAACATTGTACAGCCATTACAAGCACTTTAAATTCTTAGGGGCAATTTAGCAGAAACATTCCAAATAATGAAAGGTTTGATAGAGAAAATTAAGAAAGTTTCTAATGGCAAGAGTGTCAGAAACCACTGGACACAGTTTCAAGGTGAGTTGCAGAAGAACGAGGGAGAAGTTTTTCCACAAAAATTGTTATTATCTGGAAGACAGAAAAAAGTGTTGAAAGTTAAATCAATGGTAACTTCCAGCTAATTGTATCGCTCTTTTGAAGAGCACTGATATAATGTACCAAGTGGGAAACTTCAGTGCTGTAGGATTTTTTCTGTTGCTAAAATGGAACTATTGAAGTTACCCTGTATCTGTAAGAGAATAAAGTCTATTTTCTGTAACTAGACCAAATCTGAAGGCGAACAGTTAAGTTGCTACTTTGTAAAAGAAATTTACAGAGATGATTGTAAATGCTTCATTCCACATCAAAGAAAAACAGCACAGAACATTTTTTGTCATACTTGAAATATGACAGATGTTTGGAAAACAGTTATGTGGACGGATACATAGTTAAATTGATATATAAACATTCTGTGGAATTTGCAATATATTTGTTTAAAGTACATCAGAATTGCAAATTTATGTGTTGACATAATGCACATTAAATTTCCTTGGGATAAAAGCCCAAATTATTCAGAAAAATTTCAGGTAAGGTTTTGAAGTTGGATCAACATTGAAGAGATGGCGCACTTTGTAACATCAAATTATTTTACTACTTTGTATATAGCCAATCTCGGAAAAAAAAGTGTGAAAATATGCATTATAAAAATGGCCACCATTTATTGTACACAGCAGAAATATTTCTCTAAAATGATCAATTTTTGTAAGTTGCTTTAAAGTACCATTAATATTCCATTGTATTCTCTCCCCTCCAAGAATCTATTATTTTAAATCGCCAGTTGTGTGGAAATTTGTTGAGCAGATCAAAATATTCTCTCAAGGTCATTGCATCATTTAGTACCATATTGTGGAAGTGGAAGCATGGACAGTGTGTAACATCTGAATAAGTAAAATCATTTTTATCTTTTTATTTAATGGTTATTGATGCTTTATTTTTCAAGCCACTATTTATATCTCGAATTTTGTTCTGGTTCACATGCCTGTGCTGAGACATTCTCATTTCATTCCATAATCCAGAAAATTCCAACATCCAGAACTGATTGGCCTCAGGTATTCTGGACTGGTGAGGTTACAGTATATCATAAAAGTAATCTTTGGCAAAATGCAATGAAAAAGGAGTTAGGCACACAGTTTTAGTTTAATGTACTAGTTTTGACACAAAGCATCTCGAAGTGTGGTAATACTACTCCAAAAATGTCTGACTGGATAGGGGCAGCACTCTTTCCTCAGATAATGAATGTTCGTGTCTTTCAGGCCCATTCCAGAGACTTGGGCCTATACATTTTGGCTGATGCTTCAGTGCAGCAATGAGCGATCCATATATTGTCTGAGATGTTACTTCTCAGATGAGAGCATAAGCTGAGACCATGTTTGCCCTCTTAAGTGGATGGAAAAGATCTCAACACCATGAAGAAGGAGTTCTCCTGTGTCCTGGCCAACACTTGTCCCAAAATCAGAATCATAATAAAACCGATTTTCTGGCTATTTATTCCGTGCTTGTGCATAAATTGGCTCTGATATCTTTCTTTGGCTGTGAAGTGCTTTGGGATATCTGAACGGCATTTTATCAATGTTCACACTTTCACAAATCAAAATTACAGTCACTGCTGCTGCTACTTTATTGCTATTTGACTATAAACACAAGGCACAACAAGAAACTCCTGGTCAATCAGAGTGATCTTGTTATCGCATTAACCCAGTAACAGGGCACTAGATCATTTCTTTTCTGTTATAACATCCACATGCAAACGTGACTACCAGCATTAATCAGCATACCGTTGTCCAAGGTCTTCGCTCCTTAAGTTGATGTCCATGAGTCGATCTGACTGGAAATCCATCAGATCAGCCTCATTCAGTTGATACATGACTGATCGCGATCTGTTAGACTGGAAACCTCCACAGTCGCCTGCTGAAACCCCCGAGCCCATGGAGCGCAGCGGGCGGCGTGTGGAGTACATCCGTCTCACGTTGACTGGGGCCCGTTTCCTTCGCAGTTTCCTCAGCACTCTGGACATCCAGATTGTGAGGCCTAGGAATACCAGGAAAGCATTGGCAGCTGACAGAATCAAAATAAAGTGCTGCACATCCAGGGCACCTTTTTTCAGGGGCAAGGTTAGGACCCCCAGGCAGTGATCGCGGGAGGCCACTTGGCAGACGTGGTCAGAGATGACACTTTCCAGGCACACAATGTAAGGAGTGTCTGCCTGCAGCTCTCTCAGAGTGACCCATTCCAATCGATCCTTGACATAGATGAAGCGATGGAATGTCACTGATTGGCCAAACCTGTCAAAGAGCACTCGAAAATGTATAGCATTTCTGAAACCGGGGTGTGCTACCTTCCATCTGATCGTGGCGGTGGATGAGGTAACCCCATCCACTGTTAGGTTGGTAATGTAGAGCTTATTAAACTCACATGGATCTGTTATCAGTGGTTTCTGCACTAACTTGTCCTTAGATTTTAGCAAATAATAACGCTCTGACTTGGATGAAACCAAGACTGTAGTGTAAGGGGTGAAGACTTCTAAGGTCTCCCGTGTCACAGTCTGGGATTGTGGAGCTTCTGCAACGTTTCCCAAGCTCGGGCTGGTTGTAACTGTTCTGGTTGGTTTCGGCAGGAGAATGATGTGCTTACTTTTAGGCAATAGGTGGGACACCATTGTAGGTAAAGAAGGTGCTTTCTGCCGGCTGACAATTTCTTGTTGGTGCATGGTGCTTTCAGTCTGCGTTTTGCCTGGCTGCAGGAAACGCTCCTGGTCTGACTGCACATCGACGTGCGCTGGGGACAGTACAATGCCATCTGGAGCGCCTTGAGAATGGTTCGCCAAAGGCTGGGCCTTCTGAGAGTGACACAGGTCAGCTCCGCCTGCTGCCTGCATCTCCGCATCAGTCAGGTAATCAAGGTACCTCCCACTCAACGCAGGGGGGTCAT
The DNA here is from genome assembly GCF_047496795.1 of Chiloscyllium punctatum. Taxonomy (NCBI): domain Eukaryota; kingdom Metazoa; phylum Chordata; class Chondrichthyes; order Orectolobiformes; family Hemiscylliidae; genus Chiloscyllium; species Chiloscyllium punctatum. The sequence goes on along the minus strand of NC_092746.1, from coordinate 2,473,411 downwards.
TGCACTGAACGAAGATGGTGAGTAACCTTCCTTGGCCATGCACCAAGCTCATCCACTGCTTCAGGCCTTCGAGGTGGCAGTTGCACGTCCAGTTATTATCCCCCAGGTCGAGGCTGTAAAGGGAGTTGCTAAACACAAACACATTCCCGGGCAGGTATGTCAGGCGATTGCTGGTCAGTTTTAACACCTTCAGAGCCGCTAGCTCTTTAAACGCCTGCGGGTGCACGCGGCTGATGTGGTTCTGGCTGAGATCCAACTCTTCCAGCTTTTGCAAAGGGTCCAGCAGTTTGTCTGGGATTTCTCTCAGTAGGTTACCATTGATGAGCAGCTCCTTTAACCCGCTCAGGCCTTCGAAGGCTCTGCTGGCGAGGTGAAAGATTTTGTTCTGGCTGAGACTCAGCCTGGCAAGTTTCTGCTGCATTTGGAACACTCGGTTGCCGATATATTGGATATTATTCTCGGCCAGGATTAAAGTGGTCAGTGACCTGAGGTGGGCGAACAGGACCCTGCTGTGTAAGGAAGTCTGGTTATTCTTGGCTAGGTTTAAATAAAGCAACTTCCTCAAGTTTATAAAAGTATTTGCACTGATGGTGTGGATCTGGTTGGACTCCAACTGCAGGTAAAGGAGGTTCCCCAGATGTTTGAAAACTGCATCTTGCAAAACCTCCAGAGAATTGCCGTCAAGTCTTAACCTCATTAAATTATGGAGATGTGAGAAGACAGCAGGATGCAGCTTCTTCAGACTGTTGTTATTCATGTTCAAAAGCCTCAGTCTGCGAAGATAATGGAAAGCACTGGCGGGGATGGCCGAGATGATGTTATTGCCCAAGTACAGCTCCTCCAGCCGGGCAAGTTTCTCGAAGGTTTTGGGATGAATGTGCTCGATCTTGTTGTACTGTAAATCCAGCCGGAGCAGCCCGGTGAACCGCGGGAAGTCCGAGTCGGAGATGTTGCCGATAAAGTTGCCCCCTAAGCTGTAAGTCAGGACGTCCGCAGCATTGTGCTGGGTTTCCGGAACCGTGCGGAGACCTCGGTTCGTGCACAGCAGCTTCTGCAGCTGGCACTCACATTGCGAAGGGCAGAACGATTCGGCTGAGCAGATCAAACAAAGAAATAGCAGCCAGACCATCCACAAACTTTCCATCCCCAATGGTCAGCTGCCTTGGCTCTGGGTTTTCTTTTACTATCCTTTGCATTCCATCTTCCTTTGCAAGGGAGCAGTTTTTAAACGTTTTGATTGAGACAAGAGACCGAGCGATGGCGAGGCATCGTCCATCTATCCGTTACTACATGCACGCACTTAGTTAGTTAACTTCTTTTGCAGACTGCATTTGGAAATACAATTCAATCCACCCCCTCCCCCTTCCCTGGTGGTGGAGAGGAATCTCTTCAGCATTGCATACAAAGCAGAGCCCCCGAACCGTCGAGTCTCGCAATCCTACCCAAGACGCAAACTTTGGACAGTGGCAGATTTCGAAAATGCACTAACCTACGCCAAGAATACAGCCGGAAATTTGTACTTTCCTGCATTTCCCTCAGGAGACTTCGGCCAAAATGCAGATGTGTTTATGCAAAGGCCGAGGAGGCAGTGGGAGGGGTATAATATCCAGAGACATTGTCCAGGACACTTTCACTGCCAGTGGCTTGAGGGAAACAGCAAACGCACAGCCGTCTTTCCCTCAGAGCAGAGCAAACCAGGGAATTTATTCTGCGGAAGCCTGGTTTAACAGTGAAAGCCATTGTTCCATCTGCTCTATTGTTACGGGTTTGAATGGAACTCCATCCCTGAGTCTGATTCGGAAACCTGAGAGTTTATTTCCTTGATTTTGTTTGACAGTTACTACCTCCCTTCCATAACATTGTTGTTGGCTCTTCAGAAACAGATGTAATTCTCCAGCCAAAGACGTGGAAATATAAATAGGGTGATTGGGAGAACGTTGAATTGTACATTTGCAACACGCGGATGAGCACAGTTTGCGATTAAAATTTCGATGCACTTAGATGTTAATGTCAGATTGCATATTGCAAAGCGCTGGCCGAAATTGACGCCATGAAAAGAAAAGACTGATGGTTAAATCGTGAAGCTGCAAGTTAAGAAAAGGACTCGAGAGAACCTTCCAGACATTGTTTGGCCAAGTAGCAGACCGAACTGCTATCCTGAAATGAGGAATTTCTGGACCTACCAGGTTTTGACAATTCCCCGGGAAATTCCAGCCAAATGTCACTGATTTCTTTCTTCATATGTGACTGATTTCATCATTTAGGCTGCAATAAAAAAAAACTTAATACATTTAATAGTTTCCGATTATTAAAACGATTCTGTATAAGTTAGTGAATTCGTTTGCATCTGGGCCTGATTTCATTGTTTGTTTGGTGAATCTTGGCAAGTAGCAGTTAATCATATTTCATTCAGTGATGCACTGCTGTCCTATAGTGAACAGTTTGGCATAGGCACTGATTTCATTTGGACTGAGATATTTGGGATATTCCAAATCTGAATGTCCGCTATCATTTAACAAACCCCAAATGTAAATGGTAGAATCCAATCTGACCATTAATATGGGCTGTTTATCAAGTAGGGCACATTTACTTTGACACAATTTTATTGATTACAGATTGCACATTGGAATTTCAGAAATATGCCTCCTTGTGTATGTTCAGAATGTAATATTCCTCCATCTAGTGTATCAACAACTTACTTAGATTAATTTGAAATTTAAACTATCTTGGGGGTACTTCTAATGTGTGATTTAAAGGTGCATGAATTTTGTGATGTCAGTGTCATGTATAGAGTCAATTAAATATACTCAATATAAGAACTCAGTGACTTTGCACCCTTGCCAAGATCACAAGGAGAAACTGAAGACAGTTAGTGGCCAAAAGATTTGCATTGCCTCTAGCGCACATTAAGGACAAAGAGTTTATAGAGTCTGAATTTGTAAGAACTTGCCTATTTACTGGGGGTTAATAGCTGCAAACAGAATATTGAAACGATGCTGGAATTGAGCTGTCGAGCAAGAATTCCAGACAGCATTTATTTTTTAAAGGCAAAGTTCACAAAGATTAAAAAAAAATTACTTGAGTCTTCAATGTAGTTGCCAACCAATGGTTAAACTTGAATTCATTTGACGTGGACAAACTCTCTGATGAAAGGTTCCAGCTGAAAGTTGTTGCTGTACAATTTGGATCCACAGTTCCCATTTTAGGATACCTATTATCCAGTCAAATCCAACTGATTATACATTCAGTGGCAGGAAGCACCAGCCACCAACGCTATTTAAAGGTATCACTGACTTTCAGCTTGGTTGCTGAGTGTAACTCTGGCTGCTGCTGCAATTGTATAGTTGTTGGTGTTTCAATAATTCTTTAAAGCTGCTAATCTTTATTGCAGGTGGTGTGGCAGATGTTGCAGCACAAACTGGCTCTCAGTCATGGATACAGTAGTAGCCATTCCCCTTAAAATACAACATGACTGTAACGGTGAACAGAGATTCCCCCCATCCCCACCCCACCCCAGCACAGAATGCCATTGGAATAAAGAGGCAAAGGAGGGGGAGAGAGATTCTTAACAGGATGGTACAGCTGCCAGAGTGCTTAGGGTACAATTCCTTTTCTTGAAACCCAGAAAGGAACAATGTCTAAAATACAGGCTCTTCATTAAGGACTGTCTAACTGAAATCTGCTACCTGCAGCAGGTGCAACAGCTACCTCAGAGTAGAGTGGGAAGGATACGTCTCGTGGCTGTAAGAGTGACTGCGACTATCAACTGTTATATATCTGGCTTGGTTGCAGGTAGTTTGCCATCCAACATTATATAGAGTCATGAAAACAGCCCCTTCGGTCCAACTCGTCCATACCAACCAGATATCCCAACCCAATCTAGTCCCACCTGCCAGCACTTGGCCCATATCTCTGCAAACCCTTCCTATTCATATACCCCAAAAAACAGTAGTGGAGGCTAGTACAATTGCAACAGTTAAAAGGCATTTGGATGGGTATATGAATAGGAAGGGTTTGGAGGGATATGGGCCAGGTGCTGGCAGGTGGGACTAGATTGGGTTGGGATATCTGGTCGGTATGGACGAGTTGGACTGAAGGGTCTGTTTCCATGCTGTACATCTCTATGACTCTATATAATGAATCCTGATCTCCCTATTGGAAAGATGTTGTGAAACCTGAAAGGGTTCAGAAAAGATTTACAAGGATGTTGTCAGGGTTGGAGGATTTGAGCTATAGGGAGAGGCTGAACAGGCTGGGGCTGTTTTCCCTGGAGTGTCGGAGGCTGAGGGGTGACCTTATAGAGGTCTACAAAATTATGAGGGGCATGGATAAGGTAAATAGGCAAAGTCTTTTTCCTGGGGTGAGGGAGCCCAGAACTAGAGGGTATAGGTTTAGAGTGAGAGAGGAATGATATAAAAGAGACCTAAGGGGCAACGTTTTCACACACAGGGTAGTATTTGTATGGAATGAGTTGCCAGAGGAAGTGGTGGAGGTTGGTACAATTGCAACATTTAAGAGGCATTTGCATAGGTATATGAATAGGAAGGGTTTGGAGGGATATGGGCTGGGTGCAGGCAGGTGGGACTAGATTGGGTTGGGATATCTGGTTGGCATGGACGAGTTGGACCAAAGGGTCTGCTTCCATGCCGTACATCTCTATGACTCTATGACACTTCTTCTGGCAGCTCATTCCATACACATACCACCTTTTACGTGAAAATGTTGCCCCTTAGGTCTCTTTTATATCTTTCCACTCCCACCCTAAATCTATGCCCAATTCTGGACTCCTCCACCTCTGGGGGATCTAGTTATTCTATCCATGCCCCTCATGCTTTTATAAACCTCAGCCTCTGACGCTCCAGGGAAAACAGCTCCAACCTATTCAGCCTCTCCCGATAGCTCAAATCCTCCAACCTTGGCAACATCCTTGTAAATCTTTTCTGAATCCTTTCAAGTTTCACAACATCCAATAGGAAGGAGAGCAGATTTGCACGCAATATTCCAAAAGTGGCCTAATCAATGTCCTGTACAGCTGCAACATGAGCTCCCAACTCCTGCACTTAATACTCTGACCAATAAAAGAAAGCATACCAAATACCTTCTTCACTATCCTATCTACCTGCGACTTTCAAGGAGCTATGAACCTGCACTCCAACGTCTCTTTGTTTAGCAATACTCCCCAGGACCTTACCATTAAGTATAAGTCCTGCTAAGATTTGCTTTTCCAAAGTATAGTGCCTCACATGCATCTACATTAAACTGCATCTGCCAATTATCAGCCCATTGGCCCATCTGATCAAGATACCATTGCAATCTGAGGTATCCTTCTTCGCTGTCCACTACACCCCCAATTTTGGTGTAATTTGCAAACTTACTAACTGTACTTCTTATGTTCACATCCAAATCATTTATATAAATGATGAAAAGTAGTGGACCCAGCACTGATCCTTGTGGCAGTCTGAAAAACAACCCTCCCCCACCACCCTCTGTCTTCTACCTTTGAGCTCTGTATCCAAATGGCTAGTTCTCCCAGTATTCCGTGAGATCTAACGTTACTAATCAGTCTCCCATGGGGAACCTTGTTGAACACCTTACTGAAGTCCACATAGATCACGTCCACTGCTTTGCCCGTATCAATCCTCTTTGTTACTTCTTCAAAAAACTCAGTCAAGTTTGTGAGACCTGATTTCCCACGCACAAAACCATGTTGACTATCCCTAATCAGTTCTTGCCTTTCCAAATACATGTACATCCTGTCCCTCATACAGGAATCTGTCCCTCAAAATGCACAATGGACATGATCTTTATAGTGAGACAAATTCCAGAAAAGTGAAGAGAGCAGCTGCTATCTCAAAACATGGTCTTCTTCAATCTCACAAATGCCTCTGACTCTCAATCAGGAGGGATTATGGAGGACCCTCTTTAAATTTGGTTCTTGGCAGAAAGTCATCACTATCCTCTGCCTGCAACACCATGCAAGCTTGGATCCTCACCAATAGATGCACCATGAACCCAAGAGGTGTGCAAAATAGGGGGTCAGGCAATGGTTGTCCCCATCCTAATCACTGGAATACTTCGCATACATCTATGAAATTTCCCGCTGCTCTGGAGCTAGTCAACAGAACAAATAGCAAACTGTTCAACCTGAGTCATCTCAGATCCAGAAACAAGACCACTCTGTCTGTAGTATGCAGATAATGCCTGTCCAAGCACATACTCAGAGGCCAAATTATCATCAATGCATTCACAAAGACATATGAGAGAATGGGCCTTATGCTAAAGGTCTAGAAGACAAAGGTCCTCTCCCAGCCTGCTCCCACAACACTGACACCCAACTATCAAGACCTACACTGAGCCATTGAGCAGCAGCAGACATCAATGATGTAATTCCATTTGGCCCCCAGTGTGCCAGCATTTGGCCATCTGAGGAATAGAGTGCTTTATAAGCAAAGCCTCAAATTTGTGACCAGGGTCCTGGCCTACAGGGCAGCAGTGTCACCTAGCCTCCTGTATGTATCGAAGACAATGACAATGTACAGCAAACACTTGGAGAAATTACACTAGCAATGATTCTGCAAAAACCCCGCAAATTCACTAGCACAATAGATTCTTCAAAATCAGTGTTCTCTCTCAGGACAACATCAGGGCATTAGCTACTGTCAATCAGCTGCACTGGGGGAGCTACACGGTCCACATGCCTGAAGCAAGATCCCCAAAATGAGCTCTCTATTTAGTCATGGAAGGCCATTAGCAGGAAGGGAGAAGAAATGCTTTAAGGGTTGTCCTCATAGCACCCCTGAAAAATGTAGCATTTCCATTGACTCATGGATTTCTTTAGCTCAACACTAAATGGAAAAGAAGTATCTGCCAACCATTTCGCATCTTCAACAGACCAAGGTGCTATTAAGCATGAAGAGTGGAATGAGAATGTGAAACCCCTGAGCATCCTATCCTCCCCACCTCAGTAAGTACCACCACTGTGGAAGAGGTTGTGGATCCATTTGTAGGCTATTTGTTCACCTCAGGACACACAACTCCGGAATGGAAGATAGTCCTTCCTTACCTAGGGTCTGCTTAAGAGAAGGACATACAGGAGATTACTGACCCCCTTTATTCAAAGAGAACTAACCATGTTTCATTCTCTGACCAGACTGCAGCAGGTGGAGTGAGCTCATGGTTTTGTGCGATTGTCAGCTTTCATCATTGTTATTTATTTATTGTTACACTTTTGTGAGATAGCACTTCTTGGGTATCTGAAAGGAGAATGGTGCAAGTGTAAAGGGTTCTGAGGCAGACAGTAGTGAAAGTAAGAGGTCTATGCTTCAAATACATCTTGTAAATCGGAAGAAATTGGAGATGGGAGGGTGGAAGGAAACTGTGTGGAGAATTTATCTTATGAGGTGGCTCCATCATCTCCTATGGTTTTTGCTTTTTCTCTAGTCATGATCTCAGTGATGGCCACTCCAACAAAGGAGAGCATTATCTCATCCATTGGTATATAGACATGGAGACACATTTAACCCCTAATATGCAGTACCTTCTACCTTGAATTATGCATTGCCTCATTCTGCAAGAGACAGGGAAACATGTTAGTGAGAGTCATGCAATCTTTTGTACATTGTGTCTGTCATCGTTGAATAGCTGCAGGCTGTGAGATATGGATGTGAAGCTTAACAGTGTTATGTGAAGAGACTGAAGTCATGAATGTGAGGTAAGAGCCTGATTGATAGACATTGTTAGCAGCTGAATGAAGGAGGTTTGGTGCATTGAGCAGTTGCTGAGGCTAGCGGGACAGCTGAAGGTGCATTCACTGGCCTTGATCACTCACATCAGAACATTGAACCGTGGAGCTTCACTCTGGCATTGACATCCACAACAAATGGACTATGTGACTGAAAAGTCTCTGTTTCAATGTGGTTAGAGCATATCACTCATCTCCTGAACTTCTATACTTGCATCTCAAAACCACGGAGCCTGCCTTGTCTGATATTGTACCACTCCTTATTGTTTCCCGGTACAGGTTGACTTCCTGGAGATTCCCCGCACCATCCATTTAAGGAGAGATTGCCTTTCAGTAGTACAGGCTACCTTTAACTGGTGTTTGTTTTTCTGGAATCCTGGCCTCTATGTAGCTACTCAGCAGCGTGGTTAATACTGGCCATGTCCGGGGATCGTGTTAACTTGCCAGCTGCACAAAGTTTGTGGGTAGCTGTATCAGAAGCAACAGGTATAGGTCCAACTTACATAATTATCCTTGTGCCTACTTTGGGGGAAAAGGGCATTAAATTTCATCCCTGTCTCTCCACAACCTTTATAAGAGTTGTTTTCTGCCATCATAGTGTAACAACTCATAAAAGAACAATTTTAAAGCAACAGAGTTTTTGTGGTGCAGTGGTGCTGTCTGTTCCCCTGATCCAGGATGCCCTGGTTCAACTCCTCCCAGCTCCTAAGTTTCCTAACATCTCTGAACAGGTTGCATAGAAAATATCTACAGCTACAGAACTTGAACTTAAATTGTCAGAAGCTTATCAATGCACAGAATTTCATTTTTAACAGGATGGACTTTGAAAGGCAAAGCAAGCCAAATAACTAGTTTGTTTTCAACAATTACCTCATAGAAACGAATGCACAGAAGGCATTTTAAAATGAGCAGGGCCATAAAGAACTTAAATGGCTACTATTGCAGAGAGAGGTAACAGATAACATCAAAGCAACAATTCACACATGTCCCAGAATTCTTACAGCTCAGTATGAGATCACTCGGCCCATTGTGTCAGCACTGGCTCTCTCAAGTGCTTTCCAGAATCTAACTGCTCGATCTGTGAGATAGATACTCCTCATGTTGCTGTTACTTCTTTTACTAATGACTTTAGATCAGTGGCCTCTCAGTTTTGATCCTTTTCACGAGTGGGAACATTTTCTCTCTATTTACTCCATCCAGACCTTCCATTATAAGACTTCAATAAGATATCTTCCCATGCTGCTGGCCTCCAATGAATAGCCCAAAATGAAATCGACTTACGAAAATGAAAACTAAACTTGGCCAAAGTGACTAAGGTGAAGAAAAAACCATTTGAAGTGAAGAGGTATTCATCTGGGGATGAGGACACAACATGGAAACTGGTGATTATGAACATATCAAATACTAGGATGTGCCTTTCAACAACAGAATCATGATACTAAGCACAACATTGAAAGAACAGAAATCAAAGATTGTATAGATCACAACTAGAGACTGCAATGAATTCAGAATGCATACAGTTAAGTCAAAACAGAAATCAAGGAACTAACATTTTAATGGTGAAAACTGTGGTGGAAGAAACTCCAAACACAAAGAATCTCAGACAATGGTGGAAATTATGCACCAAAAAGTAAAGCTGTTTTTAGGACTGAAATATTCCCAAGTGCAGAATAGGGAACAGTGTGGTTACTGATAAAATGGTAACACTGTCTGTGGGATAGTAATGCTCTGCATTACAGCTATTCATTCGACAGCACAATGTGATGGAGCAGAGATAAAGACTAGATGTTGAAAATAGCCAACCAGCAGCTGCAGTGCTTTAACTGGAAACAGGTGAGAGAAGAAGGTTATTGAAAGGTCAGCACAGAACTAATCTGAAATTATGTGGATTTCTTTTCCAGGATAGAAAACTATGTATTCATTGTAGAATGAAATGGAAACTTACAGCTAGTCTCCTTGCACAGAAAGGATCACGCCACTCCAAGGGAGTGGTAGTATTATCAACAAAACAGGCCTAGAAAAGTTTACCCCTTGTTCAGGGGAGATTTACAACATCAGCATCCTCAAGCCAGGAATATTACCCCTCTGGTTTCAAGATTGGATGTTTTTCTGCTGAGGCAAAGTGTCTCTGGCCTCACATAGAGCATGGGCTGGATATTAGTTTGCTTCAATGCAAAGTGATCAAAACATTTAATAGAAATATCAAGAGTTCACTAATCCATAAGGAAAGGGTACATTTTATGCAACAATTTGTTGAAAGATCAATAGAAGATGACTTAATTTGTTAAAAGAGTTGATGGTGTTCAAAACCTTGAAAAGATTGACTGGAACAAGCCTAATACTTCTAAAGAACAGATCATCTAATCGCCCTCCCCCTCAATTGCCTTTGTACTCATACCATAGAGGGGACAGCATTTTATAGTTACTAGTGACTATGAACTTCAGTCAGTTCTCAGCTATCTGACCTGGGGGTACCATGTAGAATGAGCTCTCAGAGTTTCTGTAGTCTCAGTAGTCTCCCAGGGATGCAAAGTAAAACTCCAATAGAATTAATTCTCACAAGAGTTAATTGGATCCATAAGATTAGCCAAAATATATTTCTGAATAGTTGTCAACTTTTATCTGGATAATGTGTGTTTAATGTAAGACCTGGTTCTATCTCATAATGTCCCGGATAGTTTGAATCATGATGTAAAATAAAGTTTAGTAAGTACCAAGTCCATTAGAAACTGTGCTACTGGTAAACAAGGAACATAATACATTCAGGAATGTAAATGGTACACTTATAGCCATTTTCAATATGAAACAACTGAGACATAAGGGTTCAAAACTGGTAATTATGAACATATCAAATGGTGGCTAAAGCATACATTCTAATCAGGAAGGGATATAGACAAGTCAAAGGAAGAAAAAACGAGTTTCCAGTAATGTATATCTTGTAATTCAAAAGTCTTTGTAATTGGTGTTCACTTTTGCCTGTAACTCTAGATTCCACATTGATGCTGATGTCACCCAATTCAGTGTCACCATCACTTCTTTTGACCCCTCAACCAACTTCCCTTGTGATATTTTTCTTGGCTGTGAACAGCCCTCTTAGGATTGCATGGAATGAGTTGCCAGAGGAAGTGGTGGAGGCTGGTACAATTGCAAAATTTAAAAGGCATTTGGATGGGTATATGAATAGGAAGGGTTTGGAGGGATATGGGCCTTGGCTGGCAGATGGGACTGATTGGGTTGGGATATCTGGTCGGCATGGACTGGTTGGACTGAAGGGTCTGTTTCCATGCTGTACATCTCTATGACTCTGTGACTCTATGCTCCTTGGCCACACATTTAAAAGAAATGTTGGTTGTTGCCTATTCAGTACATTCTGTGTTGCCATGCAGTCTGCACAGAACATTGCCCTCCATTGCCTATGATTTATCACTTTGTTTTCCTGACATCCAGTGTCAGGTGAGAAGAAATTTGCTCCAACTAACTATTGAGAAGACTGAAATCATTGTCTTCAGTCTACTGTACAAAGTCTTTTGACATTAACTCCATTGATTCCTTTCCACAGCCAATTTCTGAGGTTGAACTAAACCATTCGTGACCTTAACATTGAAGTTGACCCCAAGACTGACCTCATATTTTCTCCACTATTTAAAGGGTATACTTCAATTTGTGTAGTATTGCCACACAGCTGTAACTCACTTGTTGATGAAACACTCATCCATACCTTTGATAATTCTGAACGTGACCCTTCCAATGCTCTCCTGGCCAATCTTGCACCTTGTTGAATATTGAGCTTGTCTGGGACTCTGATGTTTCCGTCCTAACTCTCATTAAGTCCAATTGACCTAAGACCACCCTGCTCGCTGACCTACATTGGCTTCCAGTCCAGTAGCAGCTTAATTTTAAAATTCACATTCTTGGCTTTTCTTCTCCCTATGTCTGCAAACAGCCTTTGAGATCTCTGCTTATTTTCCAATTTTGATTTCTTGCATGGTGTTGATTTTCAAAGGGGGATGTGATGGCCTAGTGATATTATCGCTAGACTATTAATCCAGAGACCTAGGCAATGTTCTAGGAACCCACGTTGAATCTAATCATGGCCGATGGTGAAGTTTGAATTCAATAAAGATCTAGAATTAGGAGTCTAATAATGACCATGAAACTATTGTCAGGAAAAAAAACCCCATCTGGTTCTCTAATGTCCTTTAGGGAAGGAAACTGCCATCTTCACTTACATGTGACTCCAGACCCATAGCAATGTGGTTGGCTTTTAACTGCCCTCTGGGAAATTAGAGACGGGCAATAAATGATGGCCTAGCCAGTGATGCCCATATTTGTGAATGAATTTTTACAAAGTTTCAGGCTTTCAGTATTGGCCTCCGTACACCTCCCCCGCACCCCCCCCCCCCCCCCCCCCCCACCTCTACCATCCCCTTGGCCCCGCCCTGACCCCAGACTCTCTAACTCAATCTTCCTTAAAGCTGTGCCCTAAAAGCTATATCTGACCAGAATTTTGTTCACCTGTATTACCACTTGTAGCTGGTTGTGTTTTCTTTACACACCTGTGAAGCATCTTGGCATTAAAAAAAACATTCTAAATGCGAGTTGTTGCTTGATCTGGTAATCTGATGAAAGCCTTTGAAGTTCATTTGGTGTGTAACTACTAGAGCTATTTCAGGCACAAAACTAGGTTAGCCTTATAACAGAAAGAGGGATAAGAAGTATCTTAAGAAGTTAAATAGTGTGTAATTCAGACACGTAGATACAAAATTCAGAAAGCATCCATGACAGGGTAACTACACAAAAAAATTATAGGAAAGGCTACTGTCACAAAATTTGGTTTCAGCTATATATGCTACCTTCCAGTATAAGCCAAGCTGGATAGCATTTTGGATAAGGCATTAGTGTGGACATTGGGCATATGTCAGAAATATATAGGGTAGGCAGACTGTAACATCAGTCAGCTTGCAGTATTGATTTCATTCTAATGCAGGTCAGAGTTGCTCAAGGTCTCCAGAGAATAATTCGTCTACATCAATTTCAGTGAAAAACATTTTAGATACATATTACAGTCAGACCTTCAGCCTTAGCAGAGTGACAGTGACTAAGAAATTGGCCATGGCCGTGAATTTCTGTCCATTAGACTCCAACCAGTGTTGAGCAGGGAGTATGCCTAGTATCTTGCAGTTCACCATGCAGTTAAGTAAAGAAAATGCTGTTGCATTCAAAGTGAAGGGAGTACATTTCATTCTGTCTCTTAGGCGAGAAACAGGTACTTGCTAGAATAGCGATCTTCCCCAAGGTCCAGGAGACAATTCATTGCATACAGTGCTCTGCTGCTGCCATACGCAAATTCTGGAGGAGCCTTGGACTATTGTATTGAGCATGGGTCACAGTTTGTCATGGTCTGCTACATCCTGTACACTCTTACCATCATGACGGCACAGTCCTTGTCACCAGGGATATGGAGAGCGGCTGAAGAGAGGAGGAGAAAATGGCAACCAATCCATCCCATTTTTGGCTAGGTTGTCCGGGATTGCCTCATCCAACTGCGATATCAGTAACCACAATCCTATTTTCCCATACATCATCAGTCTCATACATTCCAAGGAGGCAGGAATAATAACCGATAAGTGGATAGAGCTTTCTAACAATATATTGACCAAAACAGACAACTAAACTAAACTCTCAATGAGTCAAATCCCAGGGGAACTGTATTAAATGTTAAGATTCAGCAGCTAATTGTGATGTCTGTAGATATATGCCACGTGAATGTCTATCTATGTAACCCAAAATGCATACATATGTGGTAGATTTGAATGATCATTTTGAGCGTTTGCTGCAGTAGATTAATCATTTCCTTAATGCAGTGCTTTAAGTGTTTGAAAAGAGTAAAAAGCTCTTTATTCCATTTATTCGGAGATGGTGTTTGTTCCAGATAACTGTTTGTTATGCTTTTGGAAAAGAAGATCAGCCTTGGGTCACAGCTGAAAGGCTCTGTGTATTTCTAGCCTCATGACAGGGATGCATCTCACATTTATTGGCCTGGATAAAGGCTGGAACTTAGCATCGAAGGAACTCTGTAACTTTATTCAGCGCGCTGGTTTTGGAGATGTCTGATCCAGTCCATCATGTTGACAATGCAATCAAGTGGGTTTTTGGTGTTTTCAACCTTTATTCAAAACCCTGAAGCACGTCTAAGCCCTTTGACTGGGAAACAACAGGCATGAACGCAGGAATTCACCAGAATCTTCAGGGCTTCAGGTTTCAAGCCTGAAACATAGAAAATAGGAGCAGATATAGGCCATCAAGCCTGTACTGCTATTCAATCTGATCATGGCTGATCATCCAACTCAGTATCCCATTCTTGCTTTCTCCCCATACTCTTTGAAAAGCATACTGCATCTATGATAACTTCATCTGTCACATTTGTCTTGCATTGTACAGCCTCTGTCACTGTCACATAAACTTCCATGGTTGTCCCTGCACTAATCACCATACAAGGCCTCCTGCAGACAAATGAAAAGTGCCTTAATGAATTGATTGTGTCTTTTACTCATCATCTTGTACAATGTTTGGAGTCAACCAATCTGTCTGGACCCAATGCAGTGAAAGTAATTTGACTCATTAGCTTTCTTGCAGAAAGTGAGGACTGCAGATGGTGGAGATCAGAGCTGAAAAATGTGTTGCTGGAAAAGCGCAGCAGGTCAGGCAGCATCAAAGGAGCAGGACGTTTCGGGCATAAGCCCTTCTTCAGGAATGAGGAGGGTGTGCCAAGCAGGCTAAGATAAAAGGAGGGACTTGGGGGAGGAGCGTTGGGAATGCGATAGGTGGAAGGAGGTTAAGGTGAGGGTGATAGGCCGGAGAGGGGGTAGGGGCGGAGAGGTCGGGAAGAAGATTGCAGGTCAAGAAGGCCATGCTGAGTCCGAGGGTTGGGACTGAGATAAGGTGGGGGGAGGGGAAATGAGAAAGCTGGAGAAATCTGCATTCATCCCTTGTGGTTGGAGGGTTCCTAGGTGGAAGATGAGGCGCTCTTCCTCCAGGCCAGACCATGGCAACACGACGCCTGGAGGAAGAGCGCCTCATCTTCCGCCTAGGAACCCTCCAACCACAAGGGATGAATGCAGATTTCTCCAGCTTTCTCATTTCCCCTCCCCCCACCTTATCTCAGTCCCAACCCTCGGACTCAGCATGGCCTTCTTGACCTGCAATCTTCTTCCCGACCTCTCAGCCCCCACCCCCTCTCCGACCTATCACCCTCACCTTAACCTCCTTCCACCTATCGCATTCCCAACGCTCCTCCCCCAAGTCCCTCCTCCCTACCTTTTATCTTAGCCTGCTTGGCACACCCTCCTCATTCCTGAAGAAGGGCTTATGCCCAAAACATCGATTCTCCTGTTCCTTTGATCCTGCCTGACCTGCTGCGCTTTTCCAGCAATACATTTTTCAGCTCATTAGCTTTGTTCACTATTTTCCATGCCCTTTTCACCATCAGCCTGGTCTCTAGCATTCTTAACTTCATGGGCTGATAAGAAGCCGTGTTTCTTATCAATGGCCTTAGAATCATTGAATCCCTACAGTGTGGAAACAGGCCCTCCGGCCCAACAAGTCCTCACTGACCATCCGAAGAGTATTCTCACCCAAATCCATTCCCATACCCTATTACTCTACCTAACATACACATCCCTGAACACTATAGACAAGTTAGCACGCCAATTCACTTAACCGGCACATCTTTGGACCATGGGGGTGAACCAGAGCACCCTGAGGAAACTCACGCAGACACGGGGAGAATGTGCAAACTCCACACAAACAGATGTCCGAGGCTGGAATCGAACCCAGATCCCTGGTGCTGTGAGGCAGCAGTGCTAACCACTGAGCCACCATGCCGCCCCAGCTGAGCTGAGAAATCTGCTGCCATTGGTAATGGGTTTTCTGATTCCTAATTTCTCCCTGATAGTTCGAGCTTGGCCATAGTCTTGGGAGGTTTCATGCTGTTCAGGTGAGTAAAGTCAGGGTGCACAGGTCAGGTATCTATCTTGGTTGGACTTCCCTTTTCTTTTGCTGTTACCACATCTCAATTTTCATGATCCACGGCTCAGTAATGTTCGAGGTCAGTTTCGTGTATTTGCTTTGATCTGGGTGGGTAGTATCTTGACTTGTGCAAAAATACTGTTCCTTCTTGGGTATCCTTAGCCCAGGAAGTGGTAACATTTCAGTACCACTCATGTTGGAAGACACCATAGAAGTGGCACTTTTGTTGTGCTGTTTTCCAACATTACAGGTGTCTAAGCATTTAATATTGCTGTTGCAATTGCTGGGCCCTCACCACACACTGAGTGGAAGGCAATTCAATGCCTCATCTTGAATCAGTCCATCCATGCAGGTGATTGCTATCTGCCCCAGCTTCTTATTCAGGACAACTCTCCTATCCTGCAGGATTGGGCAGGAGGTGGGAATGTCATTGGTTTGGGTTTCCTAGAAACATGTTAACAGAGTTTCTTCAACTTTACGCTGAGTAGCCATTCTCATCCTCTTCCTTGCTGGAGCCAATGCTCATGTTGAACAGTCCCAAGATGTTCTTGGTTTTCAGAATGGAGATAATTTGCTTATGAAACCTTCCACTCTTTGGTTGATGTCTGCTTTCCACTTGTACTTTTCTCACAAGCTTTGTCATTCCAATGTGCTTTGTGTGTTGCATTTCAAGGAGATTGCATTGTGAAATGATGGCCTGTCCAGTGTTTCAAATGTGAGCGCACTGATATTGACAGAGATATTGATCAGAGATACTGACAGTCTGGTACCTGGCTCTGAGTGAGGCAATACTAAAGTCAAAGACTGTGCATGTGTAAATAAAGAGTGACTTAGTGAGGGGATAGTGGCCATTGTGGAGTTATTTCAGTCACACCATCCACTGGTGGAAGAGGCTGACCTGCTTGTGATGTGGGAGCCCCTTCTTTTGCACAGGATTTCAGCATTAATTTTCTTGCTGGCACCAAACAAAACATTGGCTAAAAGCAGATCAATCTCTGCAGATTTTTGACTTGATCATGGACATTATTATAGGACTTTTGATATTCTGACAGTGAAACTGGTTGATAACTTTAACACAAGCTGAATTTATCCAAGTAGGTGACTCAGCAAGATTTCACTGTTAACTAATTGATTAGAATTATTCAAAGTTAATGGATGGAAACAGAGGAATGAATGAAAGGAAAATAGGACAACAAAATTAACAACCTGGACAACACCAACCCAGATGCTTAAAAGCATCATGTTGGTGTTTAAAGTTGGGGAAGGGAATGTTCATGATAATAAGCATTTGTACTCTTCACAAATAGAGTGAAACCCAATGCGTAACAAATGCTCAGACAATACCTGTACTCCAGTTCAGACCAATAGGCCTGCTGAATTGAAAGATACTCATACATCAATATGTATGTAAGTTTTATTAACATAAAACGATGATAAAATAATTGATGTACATGATATTGATTCAATGGATTTGTTCAAATAAAATATTAGTTTAATCTTAACTATATCGCCCAGGTAAAAGTTGATGCCTCACAGATACTACAAACTCTGTTAGGAAGTTTTGTTTTGAAGGGGAAAAAATGAAGTAAGCTTTAACACTGAGTGTGTTGCGGGCTGTTGGAATTTGGTAGAATCAGGATTAGATATGGCACTGACATCACATTACATGAGATTCAGAAATCATAGAAATGATTCCAGACTGGTTTCCATTCGGATAGAGACAGTCAAGAATATCACCGAGTGACATCGGAACATTCTAGGCAAATGTTGCCATGTTCAGCTAGGATATTTAATGACAAAGGTGTTTCTAAATTGGCCAGCCTGCCAATAATCTGCCTGTTTTGAGTTGTGTCTCATTTTACAGTGAGGTGGTGGAGGTAGTGGGTAGCAAACCCATCCTTGAGCAATGGAGGCCTATGCCAGGTTTTTCTCAACAAACTGGTACCAAGCAAGATGGTGGGGTACTTGTTTTGGGGTCATATGCTAGAGGAAATCCCCTCACAAGGCCATATTCTTCCTTGTAATATTCATCTCACCAATCTCTCAAAACAGGCCCAGTACTCAATCCAATGGTGCATGGAGACCAGTGGGTTTTAGTGCTAGTGCCCAGGCTGGATGAATGGGGAAAGGCATCGAGCTGTAAAACCACCATCACATCCAAAAACATCATCAAGGCTGATCAACCAACATAATGGTGACCCGATGTAACATGGGAAAAGTCAGAAGAGGAAGAGTGTAACAAGGAGCGTACATTTGGTGAAGGCTACATAGATTATAGCAAAGCTTTTGGCAAGGTCTCTGTGCCTGAGCAGATTCAGGATCCAAGGGAAAGTGGAAAGCTGGAACAAAAATTGACTCAATGACCAAAGCAAAGGGGCTCCATGAAGCAGGTCTGTGATGGAATGATGTATCTTGCCTCTTAAATCTACCCAATATTTGGATGATATTTTTGTAACATTTGATTCTGCAGTTGCTCGCATATCTTTATATATCATTATTTACATATATGGGTTCTCTACCATCTATTACAAACCTATCTTCACTGAAGTTCATACAGCTCCATGTGCTATTACTACTGTTCCTGATGCTCTATGACTGGTCTTAGTAAAAATCTCATAAATAGGCCCAGAGCCATTTGCTCACTATGCAAGCTTGATGCTGAAACAGGGTGCATCTGTGATTCTGCAAGATAACGGTGACCCTTGTTAGATCATTTCTTGCTGTTTATTGAGCAAATTCATGGACTGGTCTCATGCCACCATCGTCAATCTTGGAAAGTTCCTAGTCTACCTCAGAGTACCCGCGAAGGTATAATAGAGAAGAAGAAAGCTAAAGGTTGTTGGAAGAGGGCTTTCGCCTGAAACGTCGATTCGCCTGCTCCTGGGATGCTGCCTGACCTGCTGCGCTTTTCCAGCACCACACTCTCGACTCTAACCTCCAGCATCTGCAGTCCTCACTTTCACCTGGAAGATATTAATGGTTTGGTCAAGCGGGCAGAAAAGGAATTTGGTCTGGAAAAGTGTGAACTTGCCATTTGAAAAGACAAACAAGATCAGGGGATATATCATGAGTGAAGGATTCTGAGAAATGTAGAGCAAAGAGGGTCATTGAGTGCATGTTCACAGAACCCTGAGGATAACCAGACAAGGAGATCAGATGGTTAAGGAGACATACAAGAAACCGTTATTAATTAAGGCAGAGAATATAAGAAAAGGGAGGTTATGCTAAAAATGTATAAAACTGTAGGGCGGAGCTACAACACAGCATACATTTTTAGTTATTGCATTACAGGATCGATGCAATTACACTGGAGAGAATATAGAGGAGGCTTATAAAGATGTTACCGGGGGTAAGAAGTTTAGCTATGAGGGAAGATTGGAGAGGCTGGGGTTGCTTTCATTGGGATATAGCAGCAAGTACAATTTATCTAAGGTAGATCAAGTTACAAGGGGGCTGAATAGATTGGACACGAAGATCAGATCTGTAAAGAGATCAGTGTTATAAGCAGAGGCATAGATTATAGGATGCAGTTATGGGCAACATCACCAGTACGCTGTAGTATCTAGTCTGCAAATGCAAAATGTGAGAGAGCTGAACCTGATTACTACAACAGAAACACTATTGTGTTTGGACCTCCTGGGCTATAAACCAAACACAGGCCCATATCATCTCATCTGCCTTTGCTTTGTTTTGAAAGTTTTTATTCTGGTATTTTCACAGTCCCCTCAATGATGTGCATTAGCCGCAGTTCTGAATGGGAATGGTCCCTCTTCTCGATTCCTAAAATGTTAACTGATTCAATATTTTTGATAAATCTTTGCAGGGTAACTGCCGAGCTTTGGATTATTACAGGACGAAAAAGGACAGTTTGAGGAATCGACCCAGCTCCCTGTTCTCAGCGAGAGTCACTCAGCTCCATCTGAAGATTAACTGGAATAGTTAATGCTGTGCACAGGGATTGATTCACATGGAAAAGTGCAACTGTGCCTGAACAGAGCAAACACAGTGGCCACTTCTGTGTTGTTTAGAACAAACACTCTGTAGATTTTAAGTGGTAAAAGTATTAGATAGCGATTGCAGAATGACTTTTTCACTTAAAGGTCTCCTTCCTGAAAGAGAATGCCATCACATTTTTAAAAAAAAATTGCATATGCACTTGAACAGAGATGAAGGGGCAATGTTTTCATGCAGAGGCTGGTGTGGGTATGGAATGAGCTGCCACAGGAAGTGGTGAAGACTGGGACAGTTGCAACATTTAAAAGGCATCTGGATGGGGACATGAATAGGAAGGGTTTGGAGGGATTTGGGCTGGGTAATGGCAGGTGGGACTAGATTGGGTTGGGATATCTGGTCAGCATGGACAAGTTGGACTGAAGAGTCTGTTTCCGTGCTGTACATCTCTATGATTCTAAGACTTGAATCTCTAGAACCCACAGGGTTACACATCAAGAACAGGAAGCTGTTGTTGGAGTAGTTACCTCCTTTTTAGCTAGGATGGACTAACCGACCTCCTTCTGTGCTATAACTCTTTCTACGTTTCTATGTATTGACAAGATTTGAATTAGATGGTCAGTGTTTTTCACTAGTCCATGGGAGAGCAGCATTCCTACTGAATCACAGTTTATTGATCAGATTACACTCTCGTTTAAAACGTGGCTATGAATCCCGTGAACCTCAATAAAATGTTGCTTTACTTACAGGTAAACATGCTTTCCAATGATGAAGTAAACCGGAGCCAGGTTTGTTTACAGGTCAGAAACCAATTAAAGTCCTGATTTCGCAGGGCTGACGCCCCCATTTGTGATGGGATATTTATGACATCTTCATAAGCACTTCATACACTGAGCCAAGCCTCCCCACCTTGTGGTGCAGCAGGAAGCCCTTTAATGGTAGATACCATTCCCCTCTGACTCCACTTAAGAATTCCTGCTACTTTCTGCTCCTCCTGCAATGAGCTCCTTCTTTAAGGGTACACTGTCATCAAGGTTCACCTCTCTCTAGGGGAATGTTATGGAGAATCCACAAGATCATCTCAGTGATCGAGAGCCCTTCAGGGGAGAATTGCAAGGAGCCTTTCACCTGTGAACACGTTGGAAGTGCATCGTCACAACTCTGATTGCCTGGTCAATGCTAGCCTTGCTGAGCAACTCTGAGTGTATTATCTTTGTGCTTCTGTCTGGTGTTCATGTTGAGGAATGGAAGAATGGGTGGTCATGTCTTGAGGAGATAACTTTAGGTAGAATCTATTCAAATACTTTGGAGGGACTAAGGAAGTTGGAGTGAAGATCTGAGGAAGCTTAGCCAGGCAATGAATGAAGCAGCTCTGATGGCTGCCAGGAAAGTGAGTGCACCATGAAAGAAGCTCTGGTTGCAGTCCCTCACAAGCCATTTATGTTGATAACTTTCACTGGTAACCGCTTAATGGCTACAAATGTAAATGGTGATACACTGTACAAAGCAGGATCCAGCAACAGCAGTGAAATCCTGCAAGGACAAATCTGTGGCAAATAGATATTGGATAGCTCTGGCAAAAAAGTCATCAGTGACTTGTGAAATGCTTTGACATTCAACTATTTTCAAGATGTCGTAGTTGATCTTTAGAAACATCCAAAATGAATTGTTGATGGTTACACGATGATTAGTGCTGCAAGATGCAATGTCTTTGGAGATGAGGGCAGAGATGTTTATGAGCATCTGTATGGAGAGCCACAGGCTTGTTCAAGGATCAGCCATCTCCAAGAAGCTCACACTTCAAAGATCGATCCTGTCTAGAGTGTCTGTCTCCCACTGCCTTCTTGCCCCTCTTGTTCCTCCTGTGCACACCTTACTCTCGTCTCTTTTTAAAAAATCATATAATTGGGGTAATGTTAGCTTTAATGCCAGGCAGACGCAAATCACCCACACTTTTTATATGCCACCCAACTTTCTTGACTTCATGTCAACTAAATTTGAGCAGGATATAAAACTGGCAATCAGGTAGCTATTGCTCACCTTTCTTCACCAAGATAAAAATAGCCCCATCAATTTTCTTGAAAACCAGGCGAGTATAAGATACTCATTATTACCCTGCGCTACAGGTCATTGGTTAGCTTATGTTGACTGCTTTCATCCCATGTTTTGAACTAGAGATGTTTATTCACAATGCAAATAGTCATCTGCCTGCTCCAGAGCTCTGTTGTTAGGCTCAAATGAGGGTCCGAAACCTATGTTGTGTGGGGAACAGTCACTCAATCTGTTTTCACCGGAACAGCCAATTAATGGCCAGAGAGCAGGCTTGCCCCGCAAAGTTAAGGATGGGCTCTCTAAACTGCAGGGTCAATCAGGATATCATGGCAGTTGTAGAACTGTAAGTTAAAATTTGACTTTTCCATTATTTCCCACCCCACACCCCCAACTTCCCAGTGATCCCCCTGGAGATTGCTTCCACCTCTGAGAAATTGGAGAACAAGTGGAAAATTAACCAGTTGATTTATGTTACCTGGCTTAGAAGATCTTTAACTGGACCAACTGGCTATCTGCTGCTTGCAGATGGGTAGACTTCTGCCTTCATTCACCACAAATTCCACCAAAAGAGCTATTGGGAAAAGGGGGTTGAGCCAGAAGTTGACATGCAGACCAGAGATGGGATGTCCATTATCAGCTCTCAGTTGTTTTCAGTAATCTGGATAGATCATTTTATCTGGGCCTGATGACAGTACTTTTTGTGGTCCTAGTAATTCAAAGTGAATATTCCTGGAAAAGGTTAATTCAAATAATCCAACAATTTTAAGAAACCTTTTCTATTAAGAAAAAGAAGTTGAATATTTATTAAGTTTATTTAATACCCCATTATTCAAGTAAAATACAGCCCTGCTCTTTGCAACAAGATCCCATCTTTCAACTGTCCTCTTCTCATCTACTTAATATTTAAAACCATAAGACATAGGAGTGGAAGTAAGGCCATTCGGCCCATCGAGTCCACTCCGCCATTCAATCATGGCTGATGCGCATTTCAGCTCCACTTACCAGCGTTCTCCCCGTAGCCCTTAATTCCTCTAGACAACAAGAATCTATCAATCTCGGCCTTGAAGACATTTAGCGTCCCGGCTTCCACTACACTCCGTGGCAATGAATTCCACAGGCCCACCACTCTCTGGCTGAAGAAATGTCTCCGCATTTCTGTTCTGAAATGACCCCCTCTAATTCTAAGGCTGTGTCCACGGGTCCTAGTCTCCTCGTCTAACGGAAACAATTTCCTAGCATCCACCTTTTCCAAGCCATGTATTATTTTGTACGTCTCTATTAAGTCTCCCCTTAATCTTCTAAACTCCAACGAATACAATCCCAGTATCCTCAGCCGTTCCTCATATGCTAGACCTGTCATTCCAGAGATCATCCTTGTGAATCCGTGTACTTCACCCAGAGAGTGGTGGCTGTGTGGAATGCTCTGCCCCAGAGGGCAGTGGAGGCCCAGTCTCTGGATTCTTTTAAGAAAGAATTGGATAGAGTTCTTAAAGATAGTGGAGTCAAGGGGTATGGAGATAAGGCTGGAACAGGATACTGATTAGCAATGATCAGCCATGATCATATTGAATGGCGGTGCAGGCTCGAAGGGCAGAATGGCCTACTCCTGCATCTATTGTCTATTGTCTATTGAATCTCCGCTGGACACGTTCCAGTGCCAGTATGTCCTTCCTGAGGTGTGGGGACCAAAACTGGACACATTTCTTTTCATCCTACCAGTATTTTTACATAAATACGGAGGGTAGATGTTTCAGATCCACCAAGGATTAAAGTGACTAATTCTCACAAATGTAGCTTCCTCCAAAGAAATGAAATTCTTATATTCAACCACAAAAACACTTCTTTGTAAATCAGTTTACTCAAAGTCTGCTTTTTTTTCTCTCCCATTGACAAAGTGTTCATTGACATTTTAACAGAAATGGCTGTTGGGTAACATTTCCTATGTTGTCATCAAATTATCACACATTATGAATCAACAATATCAAAGAATTTATTTCAGTTCATAATAAGTTCTTGCAAAACTCAAATAAAAATATCAAATCACAACTTTTTAATACTTTCACAAAAGCAAAATACCACAGAAAATGAAAATCTGAAGTGAAAACTAGAAACCTAAAATAAAAGCAAAAAGTGCTGAAAGTACTCAGCAACACACATATGGGCTAACTAAACTGCAGAATCAGTCAGGATGCCATGGCAGCTGTAGAACTGTTAGTTAAAATTTTACTTTTCCATTATTTCCCACCCCATACCACCAACCTCCATGTGATCCCCCTGGAGATTGTCCCCACCTCTGAGAAATTGGAGACCAAATGGAAAATTAACCAGTTGATCTGTGTTAGAGTGCCCATGCTGTGGTGACAGAAGCAAAGTTAATGTTCCAAGTCAATGACCTTAGTCCGGTCCCTGCTCCTGGACCAACTTAAAATGGAGGGATGAAAGTAAAATCCTGCATACTCTTATTTCTCATTTAATGAATATGATATCATAAAACTAAAAATGAGAGAGATTTAATTCCACAATACAAATCAAAGAAATTGTCCTTTTCTGGAGATGAAACGGTCAATCATGTCAAATGCCCTTTCAGGTTGATCATACGGTAAGATGTGTCCTCCACCTCGTATAATTACCTTGAACAGAAAATATAAAATACACTTTATTAAAGTTAATAACAACAAAATAAAAATCACAGTCTAACATTCATATGGAATCGTTCCTAGACTTAATTTCCAAGTGCACTCAATACACATTGCAGATCAAAGTCATCTGAAGATTGCCCTGTTGTCAACCATGAAGTGAAAACTTCTTCCATAATGCAACATTCTATGCATTGAAGCTCAAAGAGTAAAAATAACTTTGTTGGCAATGGTTTTTTAAAGTATACATCACACTGAAATCAAGTACAAATTTGCCACTTGATCATCCTCATTTTAAAAGAAGTTTGTTTCTTTTCCTGTTTTTAATGCTGCCTGCCACATGGTAGTGACTTGTTGCAGTTTATGCAGGGAGTCGGAGTTGCTATCTCAACATGCAAATGTCCATGCAAGGGGTGATCTGGAGGTATGGATAGTACTGGAAGAAGCTCCAATGCTTTTTCCACCATAGAGCTGATCAGGAATCTATCACTTTTACCACTTGCAGTTGGTGAGTCCTAGAAGGAATTGTATGGAGATATTCAACTTATTTGGCTTGAACACACCTTCCTTGACCACCAACTCCTGAAGTGGGACTCAAACTGTGCCAACTAGCACCTCTGAATTGATGCAGTTTAGGTCTCCTCTTATGGCACAAGGTGACTACGAAGACGTGCAAGAGATATTCTCTAGGACACAATTTCTGTACTTATTTGTGGTGTGAAAAAGTGACTAGCTCCTATACAGAGGTCAGATTGCTTAGTTGGATGGATGGCTAGTTTGCAATGCCAAGAGTGTGGGTTCAATTCCCACAAAAGCTGAGGCTGGCATGAAAGACTCTCCTTCTCAACCTATCCTCATGCCTGAGGGGTGTCGACCCTCATGTTAAACCTCCACCAATCCGGTAAGACAACGCAAACTTTACTTCCCAATAGCAAAAGGAAGAATAGAAGGTGTGGAAATGAAGTGCTGAGCCCTCATCTATTGCTCTGTAATTTGCCAATATTTCATTTTTGATCTTTTAACATAATAAACTGCTGGCATAGGCAAGGACACAATATTGAACCTTCAAAAACTTCAATGAAATCATCAGGATTTGGGGGAGGTGATTTTGAAAAACTTATTACCTTTAAAATTCCTGGTACACAAGGACTACTGGGCACAGATTTGGAGTGATTTGGAAATGTAGCAAACGTGATGTGGAAAAAAACCCATGCAGCTGCCTAGCCTCAATTCTTCTGGCATCACTGGTGAGGACAGAAACTAAGGAAATTACCTTTCACATGAACTCTAATGATCTTTGACTGAAGCTTCCCACTCCCCAATCAGAGACAGTGGGGTGAATCTTTGTGGCAGTGGCAGAAGTCCAAGAGCTATGTCTGAAAGCGAGATGCCTACCTGCTCCAATTGGCAGCAGGACCCAGGGAGAGGGGGACAGGGAATGGGGAAGTGTATTGCAAGCAATAGCCAGTTAAGAGCCACCTGGAGAGCTGCAGGTTTGGGGACAGAGAGAGAGAGAACAAGAGCGCAACAGAGTGAGAGAGCATCTCAATGGCCTGAGACCCCCTCAGAAAGGTGAGGGAGGAGTTGAGGAATTGGGGATTTTAGAATTAGAACTAGCTTTATTGTCACATGTACTTACATGAGCACACTGAAATGTTTATAGGTCGCCACTTAACGGCACCATCTTAGGGACCAAAGTACCTAGGTACAGATTCTTAAATACAAATTCTTAGGGGGAAAAAAAAAAGAAATAAAATCTCTATCAATAAATGACAAAAATAAAGTTTTTCGAAGAGTTCAGAATAACAGTGCTCCCAACCCAGACTACACCAGGCTTCACCTTGAGGCTGGGAGTTCGAGTCCACGCTGAGGCCTGGAGACTGCGTTCACCCGAACATCGCCAATACTGCCCGAGAACAGAAAGAAAAAAGAAAAAGAACAAAAATTGTGAAGAGAGAGAGAGAGAGAGAGAGAGAGAGAGAGAGAGAGAGAGAGAGAGAGAAGGAATGAAAAGAAACAGATGGAGCAGATGAGCTCCATCTTACTCCACCACATCTTAACGACTCGTGGGTGGGGATGGGTCAGTGGATGTCATGAATCACCAATATATTATTACTGTTGCAAGGGTGGCCATACTACAACGTTGTGTGTCCAAAGCATAGAGGGCTCTCTAACCCATTCACCCTCATAGAACACTCTGGGATACCACATGTCTCCCCATATGCTACCCAAATTTGGGCAGTCAATTTGACCACTTCGCCACCATTGGCACAATCACATGACAACATAAAGACATAGGGTAACCTCCTCAAGGCTATTTTGTTTGCCAACTGGCTTTGAGCCAGGAAGGCAATGTGTTTGAAAATTTCCAATCAACATTTCTAAAGTTGCTTTGAAAATTCGTGGATTTTGCTATGATTCCAAAACTCAGTAGTTAAAGCTGGAAGAGAGATGAAATATTTTAATGGCGCCCCCATCTCCTGAGATCAGATTTGTCATCCACCTCTGGAATTGTTCGAATTTTCAAAAAAAAAGATTTTGACTTTCCACTCTACACACAGCCCTTCCCAAAAACAAAGTTAAAATTTTCCCTCATGAATCTAATCTTACATACAGTACCTTCTAGGTCTGCTTGAAGAGGACATAAAGTTCCAATTTCAAATGAGAATTTGTCACAGGATGGACTTTCTAAAGCTTTACTTCAGAGAACGTGTCAGTCAAAGCTCCAAATCCTCTTATCTCCAAGTCAGAAGGGGGTGAGAGTTCAAGACTCACTCCACAGACCTCAACTCAAAATCTAGGCTGAAGTGCAATGGGAGGCCAGAGATAAGCAGGAAGAGGTTGGGAGAGGTACGAGGCGAGACCTGGTCCAGGGGCGGCAGGAGGGCGAGACCTTTTCCAGGAGGTGCAAACAGCAAGATCTGCTCCAGGAGTGATGAGAGGCGAGGCCTGCCCTGAGAGATGCAAGAAGTGAGGCTCTAAAGCCAGCCTCCATTTTTTTTGCACAAGAATGATGGGAAGGCTAGGGGATGAGTTTGAAGCTGTCAGGGACAGGGTTGCTGCTAGAAATAAATAAACCCATTTTTATTCTGTTGTGCAGGCTACTTTATTTTACAGGGTGAAAGTGAGGACTGCAGATGCTGGATATTAGAGTCAAGATTAGAGTGGTGCTGGAAAAGCACAGCAGGTCAGGCAGCATCCGAGGAGGAAGAAAATCGACGTTTCGGGCAAAAGCCGTTCATCGGGGTGAAGGTTTCCTGATGAAGGGCTCCTGCCCAAAACATCGATTTTCCTGCTCCTCAGATGCTGCCTGGTCTGCTGTGCTTTTCTAGCACCACTCTAATCTTGACTTTATTTTACAAGCAGGCATAGTCACTTTTACAGAGAAAGTTGCTTCCTGATGCTGGAGAATGATGTTTTTTTAAAAACCTTTTGCATCACCTTGAGATTGCATTCGTTGGAAATTCAATCTTGTATTAATGTTATATCAAAGTTATCTCTTCTCTGTCCTTCCCCACCTGCAAATTTCTTCACAAATTCTTGCATATATTATCTGCTCAAAGTGCCCTGAAAATATGCATGTTGCATTGATCTCTGCACAAACTCAATATTCTGTTGCTTGGAGTTTATGTTCTACAAGGGTTAAATCACATTCCCATCCCTTACCACATAAACAAATCGAAGTTAAGTTAATTCACAAGATAACAACTCTTGTGGTTAACAGTAAGATGAAAAAGAGCAAAATTTTCTCAAAATATGTAGCATTTCTCCTGCTACAGAGTTACACAGCAAAAGTTCATTGACATAGCATGCCATGAATAAAACTGCTGAAAACTTCAACCCAAATATGAAAAAATGCATATTTTAAACATAAAAACTTGACTCAACTGGAGTGCATTCTATTTGGAGTACATTTGTTGGTACTTTAATAATCAACAATTTCACAATCGTGACCCAAATTGTTTAGTTTTAAGCAGATTGAAATCATTACACTCGACTATGGAACAGCAGTGTCTGCAAGTTGAAAGAGCTGGTATTTATAACTGTGAAGTGTTGTGATGCAGACTGATTCACTCCGTCCCACTGCACTTCTGGTCTGCAACAAAACAACTTCACCTGAATAGAAGTGGAATAAAAGGAAAAATGTCATTGAGGGAAAGTAATCATTGAGGGAAAGTGATTACAGTAACCACCAAACAGTGACTTTCAGGGGGTTTTGTTGAGAGGTAAGCAATCAGAGTTCCGTCCAGAGACGATCAGGAACAAAATAAGAAAATACAAGGTGGTTACAAGTATTCAGCTACCACAAATAATCTCACTGATTCTATGGAGCTAGTTGCCCCCACAAATGTAGTAAGCTCCTACTGTTACAACCTTGTCCACTTGTACAATAGTGTAACCAAGGGAAGCAACAATAACTAGAGCTTGTGCTTTGGTTCATATACTTGTTTCGCTTGCAGGAGTACACAACAATTTACTTGAAAATGTACCAAGCAAGGAGTGAGGGGACATGAGCTTGTCGCGATTTCTACAACATGTTTCCTAAATCTCCTGCAACACCTTAACTTTATTGTTCCCAGTCCTTTTTAAAATGTACTGAAATGATTTTCTTCTAAAACAGGTAAGGCACACTACAAATTTGAGGCATCATGGTGTTGTCAAAGTATGGTATAGAAATTCTATAAAATTAAAATTCAACAACCAGAAGGATTGAAATTTCTGTAGTGCATGTGAAAATGCAACTTTTTAGCATGGCTATTAAGCTGTGACATTTTTCTTCAGAAAGGAAACACTCTTTAGATAGCTAGGTACCATTCGTTTAAAATGAATTGATGTTATTGTTTGAGCCCAGTAAGGAATGCTCCAAATACACTGAAAGAGTTCACCAGCATCAAGTGAATTTAAGAAGTCATAGAACTGTCATAGAACATTGGGGATAGGAGCAGCAGTAGAACACTTGACTTTCATCGGAATTCCACCATTCAACATGATCAAGGTTCACTTTCTACTGCAAGGCATTCTCTTCCCCCATTCCCATGTCCTGTAATTCACTTGGGAAGCTAACAATTCATGCTGAAAATATACTTAAGTGACTAAACATCCACATCTTAGGATAGAAAATTCCAATGGTTCACAATTCAGAGTGAAGGAATGTCTCCTCATTTCAGATAATTGTAATGTCTCCAGCCAGAGAAAATGAACTTTCAGCGGCTAACCTTCAGGAAGGGAATTAGAATCATAGAATCCCCACAGTTTGGAAACAGGCCATTTGGCCCAACAAGTCCACACCAACCCTCCCAACAGTATCCCACCCAGACCCATTTCCCTACCCTATTACTCTACATCTCCCCTGACTAATGCACCTAACCTATGTATCCCTGAACACTATGGGAATTGTAAGAAAACAAGACAGAATGGGGGCTATGGAAAATGGACACAAGGATTGCAATGCATGGTTATCCTGTGACGCTTTATTGAAAAGCAGGAAACATACCAAGTTTGTGCTGTCTATTCAGGATAATGATCCCTGGGTGTAGGGTCAGTTGAATAGTATAGGGTCCAATATACTAACCTCTCAGCACCACTGACAGATAGCCTGCATGAATTTGTGCAGGAAATCAGAGAAGAATGATACAAAAAATGAGACAGTAGGCTCCACAGTTTTCATATGATGCCCTGATATCACAGATGGAACAAAGAGATGTCATATATCTGCAATGTTGCACAACTCTCTTAAATTTACATGGTCAAGTCATAGAGAGCCTTGGACGTCAGTGTTCAAAATAAAACACCAAGAAGCTGAATGCAGTGTTAAAGGCAGTACTGTACACTGACCTCACAGAAATTAACAAGGTGACTAGAGGTACTTTCAAATGCTAAGTATTGACTGACTGCACCATTGGCTTCACATTACTGTATTCCCACCACTCAACTCTCTATTAAATCAGACCTCAAGAGCTATATTGCCCATTCTGATGTAGAGAGTGAAGTACATTGCTTAGGCTTTAAAAGTTCTAAGTGGCACCTGGACACAGGGCCCCAGATTCCCCCAGCCCCTATTCATCACACTGCAATTTTCATTGGGGGAATGTATTGGGGCAAGCTGGGATCCAAATGCCTCAACACTGCTGGAACCATTGCAGAAGTGGGCATTGTAGAACTTTGGCAGTGTGAAGGCAATGTGAATCACACCAACACAGCTATCATGAACCATGAGGCAACCATGGATTTCAGTTGGGAACTGTATAAAGGTTGAGTATAGAAGGTGTTGCCTACTTCACATACCATTATGAAATGCATAGAATATAGTATATCTGTTTTACTACAGTGACTGACAAAGATATTGAATTCAAAAAGGTAAGCAAGCATTAAATAATGTGCTGCCTCGTTGTTAGCTCTAACAATAGTCAAACTCTCAAGGAAAAGAACAGCATTATGGAAGAGGTAAAAATCTTCAGATGCATGAAACTATCCACTGCAAAAAGTGCAATTCTGCAGTGCCCAATTTTGAAAGGCAAGCCCAGTTTGAAATGCAAATCTAATTTTGTAAAACAAACCCATTGCTTTAATTTTGTTTTCTTGAAGTTTAATTTAACCATCTGTTTTGGTGCTTTGGTGTCTTATCAGATGGCTGAGCCTCCGTCATTCCTTAAAAACTCAAATGCAATCTGCTCACAAGGGCTAATTTATAGATATTTTCCAATCAACCTGTACAGAGATGTTA
Source organism: Chiloscyllium punctatum (assembly GCF_047496795.1). Taxonomy (NCBI): domain Eukaryota; kingdom Metazoa; phylum Chordata; class Chondrichthyes; order Orectolobiformes; family Hemiscylliidae; genus Chiloscyllium; species Chiloscyllium punctatum. The sequence goes on along the minus strand of NC_092746.1, from coordinate 2,442,279 downwards.
CTACACACCTTTGGATTAGGTGGGACTTGAACTGAGAAGGGCTTAATTCGATAGTTTTTTTGGGGGAAGGTCAATTTGAATGCTTGGCTGCCTTTCAAACCACTCAAGTTGTACTGAACAGGGGTTGTTCACACAGGGATTGATCATTTTGACAGCTTTATAATTGCATAAAGAGTATTGTGTTTTGAAAAATAGCTATTCAAGTGATGTTTCTTTATGTTGACAGCTTTAGAGCTTCAAAATGTTGTCATGGGAATGGAAAGTTCAGTCTAAAGTAAATATTGGTCTTTGGGTTTGAGGGTCAGGGCCTCACAATGGTATTAGTGAACAGGTGTGTCTTTTAACCTAGCCCCTTCTTTCGCTGCCTTGGGACCGGTCACTTCCTGACCCTAGGCCACCCCTACATTCACTAGATGAAAAATCCTGCAAGCCAACACTTCCAAATCCTGATTTACAATTCATGCCTCAGTCATGAAATTCTGGCTCTGTACTTCACATTCATGATATAAAGTTTAATCTTATGGACTATTGTCAAAAACTGGGAAAAGAAAACTCCTTTAAGCTGAAGAAACAGTGGATATAGATTTATGTTTTACAATGTGTTCAAGTTGCTCATTTTCATCTACAACATTGCTTTATTCAAACGCTGGGGGAGAACACCAGACAGATTGTCTCCATGTGTGTTCAGGAGAGTTTTGCCTGCCTTTATCCTGAAACGGATTCCTCCCCTTTATTCATTTATAAATGTCACAAGCCCTTCCCTGGGGGGGGGGGGGGGGTCATCCTTTCTACACCCACTCTGTCTGTCCATTTAAGACTTTTGTAAGTCTTTGAGATCGCCCCTCATTCTTCTAAATGCCAAAGCGTTCTGACAGAGTCTTGTCAAAGGTCACTCCCACTATCCCAGAAATCAATCTGACAAACTCCCGCTGCACTCACTCTATTGCAAATATGTACTTCCTCAGGGAAGAGGTCCAGAACTACAGATGATACTCCAGGTGCAGTCTCACCAACATTTTATACAACTGAAGCAATAGGTCTTTGTTCAGATCAGCCGCTGTGTAGTTTGATGGTACAGCAGGTCTCAGAGCCAAGTGGGCTTATTGTGTTCCTAACTTGTGTTGGTATACTCTCTGCCTGAAAGTAGGTCCTTGGTGACTATATGCTGAAACCCCCATTTTCTGTGACAGGTAGGATGTGGAGGTAAGTCTTCGAGTCTGCCTCAGCCAGAATGGGGATCGAACTTTGTGCCATTGCTATAAATCAGGGGCATATGCTAGCCATCTAAGCTAACCACACTCCCAATAGGTTTGATATGCAAGTAAACTGATTGAAGCTGTGAAATATCTAAAAGGTGCATGCAGATATGTCAAGAAAGATACTCTCAACACGAAATACAAACTTTCTAAATATTCACAGAATTGAAGCTACATTTCACAGCTGCCAAGTTTTCATTCAAAAGTATTTCCTAAGAAAAATGTATTTGGCAACAGTAATGTAAATAAAAGAAGTATATTGATGCACATGCCGAAGATTTATTAGATAGCCCTTTAGAAATTTTAACTCTGGCCTAAACCTTGGAAATATCTGGAGCTGCAATTTTTAAGCAAACCCAGAATTAAGAATTGTTCCAGCACAGGAGATGGCTATTTGGTCTATTGTGCGCACCCCAGTTCTCCAAATGAACAATGCACTGAATGCTTCTCCCCGAGACCCAAAGTATTCTTACATTCTTCCTTCACAGATAGAAATCCAACTCCCTCTTCAATGCATTGATCAACCCTGCCTCCACTACAATCTCTGGCTGCACATTCCAGATTTTAACTCACTGTGTAAAAAGGTTGTGGGTATTATGTCTCTATTGCTCTTTTTGCCTACGTGAATTCTACATCCTCTTATCCTTGAGCCTTCCACTAATGGGAGCGGATTTCCTGGTCTTCTCCATCTCGACCTTTCATAAGTCTTAAATCAGTTCAAATCTCCTCTCAACATTCCCATGTTCAAGGAAGGTTCTCCAAACATCCTGAATATATTGATGTAACTGATGTTATGCACCAGTCTCTCAGATATTTCTTGCATCTTCTAATGCCTTTGCATTTTGCCTAAGGCGTGGTGTCAAATGCTGGATGCAATACTCCAACTAAATGAAAAAGAAACTTAGATCTTGGTGTACAGGGTACAGTTCCAAAACTTCCAGATGATACAAAACTTCAAAGCATTTTGAACTTTGTGAAGAATGTTGTAGTACTTTGAAAGGACACACTAAAGGTGCTGGATTAGGGCAGACAAGTGGCAAATAAATTTTCAAGTGGTGAAACATGAAAGGTCATAAATATATGAGGAAAAAGGAGGAGTTACAACATCATTAATTGGGCCCTCTACTACAAAACTTTCTTCCAGGCCAAAAGCATCTATGAAGTACACCTGTTTTAAAAAAAAAGCAAAATACTGCAGACACTGGAAACAACCAGAAGTGTCGCAGAAACTCAGCAGGTCTGGCAGCATCTGTGGAGAGACAAACAGAATTGTCTGGACCAGATGGGCCAGTGGGCTGAGAAGTGGCAGATGGAGTTTAATTCAGATAAATGTGAGGTGCTGCATTTTGGGAAAGCAAATCTAAGCAGGACTTATACACTTAATGGTAAGGTCCTAGGGAGTGTTGCTGAACAAAGAGACCTTGGATTGCAGGTTCATAGCTCCTTGAAAGTAGTGTTGCAGGTAGATAGGATAGTGAAGAAGGCATTTGGTATACTTTCCTTTATTGGTCAGAGTATTGAGTACAGGAGTTGGGAGCTCATGTTGCAGCTGTACAGGACATTGGTCAGGCCACTGTTGGAATATTGCGTGCAATTCTGGTATCCTTCCTATCAGAAAAATGTTGTGAAACTTGAAAGGGTTCAGAAAAGATTTATAAGGATGTTGCCAGGGTTGGAGGATCTGAGCTATAGGGAGAGGCTGAACAGGCTGTTTTCCCTGGAGCGTCGGAGGCTGAGGGGTGACCTTATAGAGGTTTACAAAATTATGAGGGGCATGGATAGGATAAATAGGCAAAGTCTTTTCCCTGGGGTCGGGGAGTCCAGAACTAGAGGGCTTAGGTTTAGGGTGAGAGGGGAAAGATATAAAAGAGACCTAAGGGGCAACTTTTTCACGCAGGGGGTGGTATGTGTATGGAATGAGCTGCCAGAGGATGTGACCGAAGGGTCTGTTTCCATGCTGTACATCTCTATGACTATGACTAAGTCCAGTATGACTCTTCTTCAGAACCCCCAGATACTGCCAGACCTGCTTAGTTTCTCTAGTACTGTGTGTTTCAGATAGCCAACATGCACTGTATTTTGTTTTTTTTTCCCATTAAGTACTATGGTTTCCAGTTGCTCTCCAAATTCTGTATTCGCATTGCTATTGCCCATTGTTGATTCATAGTCTTGTTTTAAAGAGAAGAAACTGTGGAGATGGATCAGCAAGCTGTTCCTGGACCTATGTCAGTGTTAGTCAAATGGGCCTATTGGAGCAGTGTTGCTCCAGTTAAATTTACTCAGGTTCACGTCTCTGGTTTGGGAAAGGGAAGTACTTGATAACTTCTCCAGGATGCTTTCCATTTACCTGTCTACTCACATGGAGAACTGCTACTGAAAATTCAAGTCCTATAGCCTTTTGATGTTTGATTGATTAGCCTTCTCATCTACATTTTTTAAAAGACACTGAAAAAAGAACTGAAGTATTAGTTCTATTGTAAATTATAAGTAAATAAATACAATTGATTTAAAGTCCCATTCAAAATCTAATTCAGCCATTGTATTGACCTGTCTAAAAGACCTGAAGTTATTTGGTTCATCAGGAATTGGCAAAGCTCCGCTTTGTTATATATGTCTGCAACTGCTGAAATTCACTATATACTCAATCCTGGCCGGAGTCTTATGCACAATGTAAGCACGAGGAAGAAGTCTTGAAATAAAAACCAGACTTCCTCACCCTTCAATTCTGGTCACAAGCCAAGCAAAACCTCTAAGCTTTGCACCTTGTTCTTTGACCAGAATCTCACCTAGACCACCAAATAACTGCTGTAGCTAGTGCAACAGGCTCATCAACCTATTTCCTGAAACCCAAAGTCTATCCACCACCTGTAAGGCAGACATCAGTGGCGTGTTGGAATACTCCCCATTTGTCTAGCTGAATACAGTCCCAATAACACTTGTGGAATTTGTCTATTTGTTTGTGTATGGAAATTTTGAAGAGGACACAGTTAAGTTATAGCGTCACAAATTAATAATTCAGGCTTCTTTCATCTCATTGGTTAAACAGTTAATCAAACACTTTGATTATAATAAATAACAATTTTTGTGTTAATTAAAAAAACATAGTTTGCATTTTATTTTAACCTGAATTAGATAGTAAGTAGCATTGTGCAATTCAGTGGTTTAATCAAATTAGCACAGTTTTGATTGCTCTAGGAATCCTGGGATTTGGTTTCCCCCACATTGCCCCATGATTCATGACCGGTAGAAGAGTTCTGTGTTTTAATTCCAACTGATGGTGAATGTCCAACCTTTCACTTTCCCAGCAACCACGGAGAAAATGAATGCACAATAGACATAAAATCTGCAGTTCAGGCAATTAATGAATACAGCTGAGAAATAACTAGAAGTCTTTCTTTCTTTCAAATATTGCACTGATGGCACATGACAATTCACTATCAATGTTAACACTCTCCATAATTTAAACAAAGGAATACTTGATACAATGCCCCAATCCAAACTCAAACTTGTCTTTCATTTTCAGCTGCTGACTTTCTTCATATGTTCAGCATTGTTATTACCAGAATACATTGTCGATATTTTGATTGACATTCATTTTTTTGTTCAAATTCTGATCCTAAACATAAATGTACTGAAATGATAAAGTAGCTATTTATCATTAATAAATTATACTTCAGTTTGTACAAGATGCCTACACTTGTATTATGCAGAACATAGGGGATACTCCCTTTAGATATTTTAAAGTTGAATTCAACTTCTAAGTTGTGGTTTCTTTCCCACAGCACTCAATTCCATGCTCTGCACATGTGCAAATTTGCTATCAAAGTGAAAACATAATGGCATCATTCTGCTTGTGGTTTAAACAAAAATTTCAAACTTCCTTCTTCCAATTTCATTGCAGTTGCCATCTGGATGAGTTTTAAGGCATCGCTGGGCTTCTGAATTTGCACAAATATAATGAAACATGATTTTAGACCGCCTCATAAATTGGGCTATAACTGCTTTAATTTTCAAGAAATGGATGGTCTGAAGAGTTCCAGTCACCAAAACATTTTAAATAAAGACCTGCCACTGGAGGGTCTGGATTTAAAATGCATTTGAATTTCACCCAAAAATTATTTAGCAAATCGACACTATACATAAAAAAAACTTGCATTTATATATGCTCTTTCATGATGCAGAACATAAAATCCCTGCAGTGTGGAAACAGGCCATTCAGCCCACTGAGTTTACACCAAACCTCCATAGAGTATCCCACCCTGATGCACCCCCCCTACCCTGTCCCTGTAACCCTGCATTTCCCATGGCTAATCCATCCAGCCTGGACACCACGGGCAATTTTGCATGGCCTATACATTTAATCTGCATATCTTTGGACTGTGGGAGGAAACGAGAGCATCTGAAGGAAACCCACGCAGACACAGGGAGAATGTGCAAACTCCACACAGACAGATGCCCGAGGCTGGAATCAATCCTAGGTTCCTGGTGCTGTGAGGCTGCAGTGCTAACCACTGAGCCACCATGCTGCCCGAAGCACTTCTCAAATCACTTTTCAACCAATTAACAATTTTTAATGTTTTAATGAAAGGAACACAAGAACCAATTAGTGTGCAGTAACATTGCATATAAAAAATATAAATAGTTCTGATGAAATGGATTTAAATCCACCTGAAAAGCAGATCAGGCATTATTTACAGTCTCATCAAATGAGGGGACTTCTGGCATTAATATTTCCTCAGTAATGCAAAAAGGGGCTAGCTTTGACAAAGACAATGAGGAATGGGCTAAATGCCGAAATCCCAGGAATGAGATTTTAATAAATATAGATTTTGGCATTTGCTTAAATTTTGGTTTTGTAACACAGGCTGGATTTTTGGAGAAGTGGCAATCTCAGGCAGATTGCTGCTAAGGCCCTTCTCTTTAAAAAAAAGATGGAAGCTCTGTAAATTGAAGAGGAATCAGTGTCATACAGCACAGAAATAGGCCCTTCGGCCCACCATTTCCATGCTGGCCAATAAACACCAAACTACACAAATCCCGTTTATCTGCAATTGGTCCGTAGCCAGTCACTAGTTCATTCATTACATCCAAGACAAATAATCTTTTAATGGCCTCTTACTACGAACTGTCAAAATGTATATGCAGCCCTCCTGCTGGAATAAGTGTTTTTGGAGGGTTTTGCTCAGCTAGAATAAAAGCCCTCGTGGGGTTGGGGGTGGTGGGGGGGGTGTAGGAACAGATGATTAATGGTTTTTTAAAGTTATATAAGAAAGTCTATTGCTACACTATGAGGTAGAGAAATCGACGCTTCAGGTGTAACCCTTCTTCAGGACTGGGTGTGGGTGATGCAGATGCTGCCTGACTTGCTGTGTCATAGAGTCATAGAGATATACAGCAGGGAAACAGATGCTTCGATCCAACTTTTTCATGCCGACCACATATCCCAGCTCAATCTAGTCCCACCCGCCAGCACCTGCCCCATATCCCTCCAAACCCTTCCTATTCATATCCATCCAGATGCCTTTTAGATGTTGCAATTGTACCAGCCTCCACCACTTCCTCTGGCAGCTCGTTCCAAACACATACTACCCTCTGAGTGAAAACGTTGCCCCATTGGTCTCTTTTATATCTTTTCCCTCTCACCCTAAACCTATACACTCCTGTTCTGGACTCCCCCACCCCAGGGAAGAGACTTCGTCTTTTTATCCTATCCATGCCTCTCATGATTTTATAAGCCTCTATAAAATCATCCCTCAGCCTCCCACGTCCAGGGAAAACAGCCCTAGCCTATTCAACCTCTCCCTTTAGCTCAAATCCTCCAACCTTGGCAACATCCTTGTAAATCTTTTCTGAACCCTTTCAAGTTTCATAATATCTTTCTGATAGGAAGGAGACCAGAATTGCATGCAATATTCCAACAGTGGCCTAACCAATGTCCTGTACAGCCACAACATGACCTCCAAACCCCTGTACTCAGTACTCTGACCAATAAAGGAAAGCATACCAAACACCACCTTCACTATCTGATATATCTGCGACTCCACTTTTAAGGAGCAATTAACCTGCACTCCAAGGTCTCTTTGTTCAGCAACACTCCCTAGGACCTTACCATTAAGTGTATAAATCCTGCTAAGATTTGCTTTCCCAAAATGCAGCAGCTCGCATTTATCTAAATTAAACTCCATCTGCCACTCCTCAGCCCATTGGCCCATCTGATCAAGATCCTGTTGTAATCTGAGGTAACCTTCTTCGCTATCCATTACACCTCCAATTTTGGTATCATCTGCAAACTTACTAACGATACCTCCTAGGAGAAAGTGAGGACTGCAGATTCCTGAAGAAGGGCTCATGCCAGAAACGTCGATTCTCCTTCTCCTTAGATGCTGCCTGACCTGCTGCGCTTTTCCAGCAACACATTTTCAGCTAACTATACCTCCTATGCTCACATCCAAATCATTTATAGAATTCTTCCAGCCTCCTGCTTGTCTACCTTGGATTCCAGCATCTGCAGCTTTTTGTTTTGTCTCTAACACTACATTGTAGCAGTAGCTAGCTGTTTCCTCTTCTACCCGACCTCTGTATTATCTTTTTCATGCTCAATAGTCTGGGTTTTAAATGACTTCTAGTCGTGACAGTTAGCCAGTCATCAAAATGTGCTTCCTCCATAAATTGATGGTTCCCACTACGTGGGATTAAGATCCTTAGAACAGGAAAAACGAGGTCTGTTTGAACTCAGCACTAATTTCAAATGACCCTGCTGAGTTCAGGTTTCCCGCCTGTTGTTCCCATCGTGCTCCTATTCCCCGCTGCCAGCATGAATGGGATCTGCTAGAAATCTTGGGCCTTCCACATCCAGGTTCCACACCCACCATGTTGAAAAAAGAAAATCAGCCTCTGGACTCTGCCTAGCTCTGTGAAAATCTGGCCACTATTGTCAGATGCCGAATGGAACATCACCTTCCATAACGGTGGCCAATGTTGAAGCTCAAATTTATGGTTAAAAATATTGGAAATCGAACATCACAATCTTGCAGAGTGTCCACTCCAGATTATTAAAAAAGGCAGCCTGCTGTTTCAGCCAATCCCAGAGGGCCTTCTATTGATTCTCCAGCTTCAAGAAGACTTCTGCTGTCCTTGATTGGTTGGTGAGCCAGCTCTCTATCCAGTCACTGGCCAGTTTTTGGGAAAAATCACATCTGATAACTGTCCCTCCAAAGTCCAGACTTTAGATTCTGACATCAGTCTCATTTTAGGCTCATGAAATCCAAAAGGAAAACTTGCCTAGTAACTCACAGCTACCAAACACCCTGGTGTGTCTTAAAAAAAAATTCAGCAAATAATTATGATCGCAGTACCTGATAAAAGTCACCAACATTTCGAACGTAGCCAGCCACTTCAGTGTCATTGGGATTGACAAACCAAAAGTTTCTCTTTGCGTTTTTGAATTCTTCAGCTTTTGACCATGGCACAGTAAGCAGAAAGCGTTCAGTTAAAGGAGCTGCCACAATTACGTCAAGTTGACCGCTATACATCAATACCTGAAGGAAGTAAATCCAAAAGAGGAAATATGAAGGATATTATCCAAAATCCACTTTATTGCATTAGGATACAAAGTGAAGCATCTTGAATATTCAGTCTGTAAGTTCAAAACTTTTGGTGTAGATAAGTTTTTTGTTTAAAAAATGGTCTGGATCACGGCAATTCAACATACATGCTGCTCCATCATTTGCTACCCCACTTGCTACCATGCAAAGTATTTAAATATTCAGCATAATTTGTGTAAAATAAGCCAATAAATTGGATGAAATAACATTTCTTATACTTTCAAAAATCTTTGCTGCACTTAAGAATTGTAACTGAAGGACAGAACAATTGTCAAGTGTTCTATACAAAGCCCTCACAGCTGTGTGCATATTGCAATGTGGAAATAATCAAGTGATCCCTGAACACATGGCAGAGACTAAAGTACATTATGCACTGCAGGCCTAAGAGGCGTAATTAGTCTAGATAACAAACCATGAATTACTTTCAGGAACTGACAAGTTTCCACCCAACATTATCTTGAGTAAGTTTTGACTTTCAATTTGTTTCTCTAAAACTCTACGTGTGTGACAGAAGCTAACTGCTTCCCTCTAAAAAAGGAGAGAGAAAAGTAAAAGGAAGTTTATCACACACCTCAACATCCAATTATAAGATTACTAAATTTATTGACTGAGTACAGCACCAGGACTTGTATTAAAAAGTATAACATGCTACAAACACTCAGCAGTTTGGGCAGCATTTCTGTTGATGCACTTTTTCAGCAGAAACCAGAAAAGTTAAGATGAAATAGGTTTTAAGTAAGTGTAACAATAAGAAAACAAAAGTGTAGACTTGAGGAGGTACACAGGAAAAGGCCTGTAAAACAGTGAAAGACAAGGGAGATCAAAAGACAAAGAGGGGATAACTAAAATGGCAAAAGGTATGGAAACTGGACAAGCGACTGAACAAAACAAATGATCTCGAGGAGGCATAAATGGAAACAGTAGAATTGTCAATTGTTGCTCTCTGAAACAACAGAGGATAGGATTTGGAATTATTGAACACAAATTTTGAAAACAATAAAAGTCTCAATCGAATGAGGAGATGCTGTCCTTTGAGTTTCTCTGCAAAAGTAGCAGGCTAAGAACAGATAAGAGTGGAGTGGAAAGTTAAAATGACAGCAAACTTGGGGTCATGCTTGCAAACTGAATGGAGAAATTCCACGAAACGATAACCCAATATGTGTTCTGTCTTCCCAAAGTAGAGGGAACAGCATCAGAAAAAGTGAACCAAATATGCTAAATTTTAAAAAAGTATAACAAAATCTCCACTTCACCTGGAAGGAGTGTCTGCAAATTTGATCAGCGTAACAGGAGGAAGTAAAAATGGCCTGTACTGACACAGGAAGCTGCTATAGGAATGGGACCAGACACTATAAATAATCGAGGAGTGGACTAGAGAGTCACAAAGCTTACAGTCCGGAAAGGGAGGAACATGTATGATAGTGGTACCACGTTGGAGATTGCAGAAATGTCATCAATCTAAAGCATCTGTTGAATGTGGAGGTTGGTGACATAGGAGGTGAAGATAAATGTTCTGCGAGGGAGTAGAGTGGATGGGAGCAGGATTATAGAAAATGGCATAGATATTCACAAGAACTCTGATGACCACGTTTGAGGAAGTCCTCAATTTCAGGAAAGGAAAGATCACAATATAGGACAGGAGTTGGAAAGGTTGAAAATGACGTTTTGTGCAAAGGCAGTTTTAAAGAGGAGGAAAACAATGCCCAATTAAAAATAATATCAGTAGCGAGCATTGGATTTTAATTAAATTACTGCTGTATATTTCCTATGCTAACAGCTTTTTATTCTGGATAATCAGCATATTGCAGTATTTAATTCAATGACGTGACACCAAAATTGGAGATGTAGTGGACAGCGAACAAGGTTATCTCAGATTACAACAGGATCTTGACCAGATGGGCCAATGGGCTGAGAAGTGGCAGATGGAGTTTAATTCAGATAAATGCGAGGTGCTGCATTTTGGGAAAGCAAATCTTAGCAGGACTTATACACTTAATGGTAAGGTCCTAGGGAGTGTTGCTGAACAAAGAGACCTTGGATTGCAGGTTCATAGCTCCTTGAAAGTGGAGTCACAGGTAGATAGGATAGTGAAGAAGGCATTTGGTATGCTTTCCTTTATTGGTCAGAGTATTAAGTACAGGAGTTGGGAGGTCATGTTGCAGCTGTACAGGATATTAGTTAGGCCACTGTTGGAATATTGTGTGCAGTTCTGTCTCCTTCCTATTGGGAACTAGAGGGCATAGGCTTAGGGTGAGAGGGGAAAGATATAAGAGAGAGCTAAGGGGCAGCTTTTTCACACAGAGGGTGGTATGTGTATGGAATGAGCTGCCAGAGGAAGTGGTGAAGGCTAGTGCAATTGCAACATTTAAAAGGCACCTGGATGCGTATATGAATAGGAAGGGTTTGGAGGGATATGGGCCGTATGCTGGCAGTTGGGACTAGATTGGGTTGGGATATCTGGTCAGCATGGACAGGTTGGAACGAAGGGTCTGTTTCCATGCTGTAAGTCTCTATGACATCTTCCTGTGTAGAATGACATCGATGTAACTGTTGGGTATTTCCATAGCCACCTGCCCAACCTGTCAATAACAACATCCAAACTTTACTTTATCATTTGGAAGCTATGTGCACACAGCAGTATTATTTTTGCTTTAATGTGGCTTCATTTGTAACACTTAAGGGAGATGGTGGTGTAGTGGTAATGGCATTGGAATTGTAATCCAGAACACCAAGCTAATGCTCTGGGTACATGGGTTCAAATCCCACCGTGGCAGATTATGTAATCTGAATTCAACACAAAACTAGTCTAATGGAAGCCACTTAACCCCTCTTGATTGATGTAAAAATCCATCTGGTTCACTAATTCCTTTAGGGAAGGAAATCTGCCATCATTACATGGCCTGACCTACCTGTGACTGTGAACCCACAGCAATGTGGTTGACTCTGGACAATCTGGGATAGGCAATAAATGCTAACCTTGCCAGCAATGCCCACACCCAATAAATACAAAATAAAATTGTGCCTTTGAGTCAAAAGGTTGTAGATTCAGCACAAAAACTCAAGCACATAATCCAAGTTGGAGGAGATGTAAGCCAAAAGTTCCACCTTCTCTCTCAGGTACAAGATCCTATGACAACTGCATCAGGGAACACGGTAGTTATGGAGTCCTGGTAATATTTCTCCTTTAATTGATACCACTAAAACAGATAATGAGGTCATTATCACATATGCTGTTTTCAGATATCTACCCTCCATTAGGAAAGTGGCAAAATTTACAAAATATCTTATTGGCTGTACATTGGTTTTGCACATCCTAAGGTCATGAAAGGTTTTACATAAATGTCAGACTTTCTTCCTTTCTTTAAAATTGGTTGTTTCCCTCATATTCATTGGATGTAGACAACACAAGCAAGTTCAATATTTATTGTCCATCCCTAATGGCCCTTGAGAAGGCAAGGGCAGAAAGACTAATTCTTGAATAATACTGAAGTCTTCCTCGACAATTTCAGTGGGCAGTTGAGAGCTAACCACAATTCTGTGTCTGGAGTCATGTATAGGTCAGACCAGGTAAGAATGGCAGATTTCTTTCCCAGAAGGACATGAGTGAACCAGTTTTTTTAAATACAACAATCTGGTACTTTTGTCAATACTGTTACTGGTGCCAGTTTTTAAAAAAAAATTCTAATCTTATTTCATTAAGTGAATTTGAATTCTCCAGCTATCATGGTGCCATTTGAACTCATGTCTCCAGACATTACAGACATTATCTCTGAATTACAAGTCTAGTCACAGAGCCACCATTCTACCATACCTCTGACAGAATAAAAATAATCATGAAAAATGTAATTTCCTGATCATAATTTGTTTTCAACACAATAATTGCATCACATGCAATGACACTGACAGTATTGGAGCCAAGCCTGTAAAGTGATGCCTACTTTTAATTTGTCTAGCTGTCACAAAGCTTATTTAATTATGAACTGTGCTACCCTTGTTAGCAAATTAAATATGCCCCTTTTTTTTAGTGGAGGGACCCTTCATTTTCAGTGATCTTCATCTTGGTCTATCGTGCCCATGCTTCCTAGAATTCACTAGCCTTTTACCCTCAGTAAACCGCTCATCCCCAGGATCTCTCCATCTTTTTCATAGCTTTCCACTGGAACACAATGTCCTATTCCCACTTGTTCACGACCAGGAAAAGATGAATGTGTACAATGCTAACCATTGGGTCTATATAATTATGGGGGCCCAGCCTGGGATGACACTGATTCTTAAAGGCCTCAATAAGCTCACAAAAAAATACGCAATGGGCGCTCCACTCCAGGACTTTTGACGTGCCTTATAAATAAAGGTAGAGTACAAACGCTTAGATTCTGCTAAGCTTATATAAAATAACTCAATCCCATTGTGATGATGGCTCCCAATTGTGGGTATCCAGCGATCTGAAGGGAAATATAAAATATGTACAGGTGGAGTGAGGCAGTAAGGAATCTGACACGGGAGAAGCAACATGGCAAACAATTTCTCCCTCAGCCTTGGTTTTGATTAATGATAATGCCATCTTTGGCTGTGACCTTGAATTGCTCATTGCTTGCATCTTTATTTAGATCATCCCTCTATGCTGCACAGTTGCCTGAAACTTGCCATGAGTTGGCACCTTTAAATTATCACACATGCAGAATAAACCTTAAAAGGCCCTAACACAAATAAATTGCTTGATTTTATCAAAATCAACATGCTCTGGCTTGCATCTGTTTATACTTTTTTAACGCACTTATTGGTGTCCAGCCTCTTCATTCCTGATCCGTAAGCTAGGTAATGTTGTAAATGGCTCCCCCCTTCAGTTAAAGTCCATTTGCTTTTAAAATGAGATTGCTGCTCACCTTCACCTCAGATTAAAAATTCCCAACATTGCTGTTTAAATTTGTCCACTGCCTCATCCAGTTCCATCTTTGTAACGTCTTACCATATTGAAGCACCACACTCATGCTTCTCAGTCTCTGTTCTCTTCTGCATTATCTCTTCCCTTTACCTCACCATAAGCTGACAATGCCTTCTGCCGGTGACCTCAAGCTCTGGAATTTTCCTTCTCATCTAAACTACTTCCTCCACCCATCTTTTTTCTAAAACTCAGTTTATTATTACATCCGAATGAAACGTTTTGGAATGATTGTATGCATGCGCTGTAAGTGCAAGTGCTCAACACTCTTGCTTTATTTTTTACTATTATATTGTATTCTCCAATCTGATCAAAATGTTCGTATTGTGCTCACAAAGTGCAGCTTCTCAACTCGCAGAAATTCATATTTTGAGAATTTTTTCCAGTGTCCTCACCTCTACAGAAAGTGCCACTTACCCTATAATTATTCATTAATATGGCTACCCATGGCTTCACTGATTGCATAATATCCTTCAAAAGATGTTTCTCCACTTCTGATCCATCATGGAAGGTCAGATTTCCCACATGAATAGAGTTTCTCACTTCAGGCAGTGATAAATAGTCACCATAGTAGCTTTGATCCAAGGGCTCCTGTTAAAAATAAATCCATGGAAACATCAAATAGCATCATGCTTATAGAAGATTTTAAAATCCTGCATTTACATTATGAATAGGATGACATCACATAAGATTAGTTAAGAGATATTGATTAAGCAGTTCAAATTTTTCATTTGAAAGCCTTCAACTTCACCAGCTTTTGTTCAAAATTCCCAGTTTGCTAAAGACAAGAGAAAATCACCACTGTAGCAGAGTCTATTCATCCCACTCACCACCAACTAACCCCACCCAGAGACCTTTAAATCTGGCTTCGCAATTTTCTTTTTATATGGGCCCATTAATCCCATTCTCCAATGTCACTTGATTTGAAGACGGCACTTGGCGTTTCATTGCCATGTACAACCCCATATAAGCCACACATAAACCACCCCAGAGCCCATAAATAGATCAACGGTACAAAGACCATTATCCTCCACCTCCAGGGATAGCCATGACGACAGAAAAAACATTTGGTATTCACAGAAAAGACAAGGTAAAAGGAATTTGGCTTTAGCATTTGACTAGCAATAACAAATTACATGTACATGATCACCCAAACATGTTTTCATTTGGTAACAATTGGTGAAATATTGCCTTCATATTCCCAGTACCTTCTGTTAGAAATAACACAGGAAATGCATTGTAAGCCACATGCAAATCCAAGGAACTTTTTGTTTTCAGTGCACTCTTTGATGTACAAATTTATTCACTGCTCCTCAGCAAATGATACACGTCATAAAGTCTAATTCCAAACTAGACTTAATTCTATACATTACAGAATAGTACTAGTGACACACACATTTCTGTTGACAGATGCATTCCTTCCAATTCCCCACTCCCGACTGAACAGGTTTTAAACAATTGTGAAATTTGCAAATTTGGGTCAGATTAGAGTTGCATCTTCGAACATTTGCTTTACATCTGTTAACAATCCAGTAAAACCTTTCAAAAGTATAAAAAAAGTTAAAATCCAGCAAGGTAAGTTGTGCCATGTCCCTATAACTGAGTTCCATTATCAAAATGGTACTTGAAGGCAACAGAGAGGACCAGGAAGGATCTGCAAGTGAGCATTGCTTGGAGCATCCAGGGAAGAGAGTGGGAGCAAGATAGGAGCTTGATTAACTGTCAGAAATTCCTTAAGCAGGACATCCTAGACATCAAATGTTTTATTTTTGCTGGAGATTGGGAAGAAAAAAGAACAGGCATGTTTTGTAGAGTAAAAGACAATGCCATTTTATGATACATATGTTCTTTATTTGTGCTGCACAGCATTTCCTGTTGAACTGGCATTTTACACGGTATATTGAAAAATGAGACTACAGCTCATAGAGAATAGGGACGTAACAACATGGAAACAGGCCCTTCGGTCCAACTTATCCATGCTGACCCAATATCCTAAACTAATCTAGTCCCAAGATTAGTTTTACTATCCAATCATTCCAACTTCACCAATTTTGACTGATATATATTAATTTCATAGTATATTTAACATATTTAAAATCTTTTGTTTTGGGAGTAACCAAAACAACAAAACAATGTACAAATGGGACAGAAACCAAAATTATTTAAAAGTTTGGACAGTCAAAGCTTTCATACTACCAGTAGTTGGACTTTTCACAATGTGACTCAAAACCATCAGAAACAGAGCTGGCATAAAATACACGCTTCAGCTTTCAGTTTCCTGGTGGTGAATCAATAGGGTTCCAGAGCGATAATCTTACTGAAGGGTTTTAATTTAGAAGTGGCAGTTAAACTAACGTAATAGGTCATGTATATCAATGTGTGCCAAATGGTCCATACTTTACTAGAACATAGAAAATAGAACATAGTACAGCACAGAACAGGCTCTTGGTCCACAATGTTGTGCCGAGGATTACCCCTAATCTTAAATAAAGTAACCTAACCTATGTACCCCTCAATTCACTGCTATCCATGTGCATATCCAGCAGTCGCTTAAATGTCCCCAATGACTCTGCCTCCACCACCACAGCTGGCAATGCATTCCATGCATTCACAACTCTCTGCGTAAAGAACCTACCTCTGACATCTTCTGTATAACTTCCTCCTAATATCTTAAAGCTATGACCCCTCGTGCCAGTCAAACCTGCCCTGGGGAAAAGTCTCTGGCTATTGACACTATCCATGCCTCTCACTACCTTGTATACCTCAATCAGGTCACCTCTCTTCCTCCTTCTCTCCAGAGAGAAAGGTCTGAGCTTAGTCAACCTCTCTTCGTTAAGACAAGCCCTCCAGTCCAGGCAGCATCTTTACAGCTTCTTTGCACTCTTTCCAAAGCCTCTGTACCTTTCCAATAATAGGGCGACCAGAACTAGACACAATGTTCCAACTGTGGCCTCACCAGGGTTTTGTAGAGGTGCAGCAAAACCTTGCGGTTCTTAAACTCAATTACTGTTAATGAAAGTCAAACACAGTATGCTTTCTTAACAACCCTATCCACTTAGGTGGCAACTTTGAAGGATGTATGCACTTGAACGCCAAGATCCCTTTGTTCCTCCACACTGCCAAGACTCCAGTCTTTAACCCTATATTCAGCATTCGAGTTCGGCCTTCCAAAGGCATCACTTTTCTTTTATCCAGGTTGAACTCCATTTGCTATTTCTCAACCCTGCTCTGCATCCTGCACTATCATCATGTCAGGCTGCAGCCTGCAATAGCCCTCAATACTATCAACGGCACCTCCAACCTTTGTGTCATTGGCAAATTTACTAACCCACCCCTCAACCTCCTCATCCAAGTCATTTATAAAAACTACAAAGAGCAGAGGCCCAAGAACAGAGCCCTGCGGGACCCCACTCAACACTGACCTCCAGGCAGAATACTTCCCATCACAACTACACTTTGCCTTCTGTTAGCCAACCAGTTCTGAATCCAGATAGCCAAATCTCCCTGTATCCTATACTTCCTGACTTTATGTATGACCCTACCATGGGGAACCTTATCAAATGCCTTGCTGAAGTCCATATACACCACATACTTTGCTCGACTTTTGTCGACCTGTCTCATCACCTCCTCAAATAACTCAATAAGATTTGTGAGGCATGACCCACCCCTCACAAAGTCATGCTGATTGCCTTTAATCACGCTAATAGTCATAAGTCCTATCCCTCAGAATTCTTTCCAAAACCTTGCTGACCACATTCGCAAGACTGACTGATCTGTAACTACCAGGGATTTCCTTACTCCCCTTCTTGAAAAGAGGAACAACATTTGCCTCCCTCCAATCCTCCAGTACGCAGTACGATTCCCATGGAGAGTGAGGAAGCAAAGATCTTCGTCAACGGCTTAGCAACCTCCTTCCTCGCTTCCTGGAGCAGCCGAGGATAAATCTGGTCTGGCCCTGGGCACTTATCAATCTTAATGTTTGCCAAAATTTCTGGCACATCAACTTCATAAATCTTGATCTGATCAAGCCAGTTTCTCGGCTCCTCAAAAGTTCTCATTCACAACAAGGTCCCTTTCCTTAGTGAAAACTGAAGCAAAAAAACTCATTCAGGGCTTCCCCCATCTGCTCAGACTCCACGTATAGGTTCCCTATGCTATCCCTGATCATTCTCTTACCCCTCACGTATGAGCAAAATGCCTTTGGGTTCTCCCTAATCCTTCCTGCCAAGCCTTTTTTGTGTCGACTCCTGGCTCTCCTCAGCCCATTTCTGACTTCCTTTCTAGTAAGCCTGTAATCCTCTAAAGCTGTGCTAGATCCTTGCTTCCTCCACCTTACGTAAGCTGCCTTCTTCCATTTATAGAACATAGAACATAGAAGAATACAGCGCAGTACAGGCCCTTCGGCCCTCGATGTTGCGCTGATCAAAGCCCACCTAACCTACACTAACCCACTATCCTCCATATACCTATCCAATGCCCGCTCAAATACCCATAAAGAGGGAGAGTCCACTACTGCTACTGGCAGGGCATTCCATGAACTTACGACTCGCTGAGTGAAGAACCTACCCCTAACATCAGTCCTATATCTACCCCCCCTTAATTTAAAGCTATGCCCCCTTGTAATAGCTGACTCCATACGTGGAAAAAGGTTCTCACTGTCAACCCTATCTAACCCTCTAATCATCTTGTACACCTCTATCAAGTCACCCCTAAACCTTCTTTTCTCCAATGAAAACAACCCCAAGTGCCTCAGCCTTTCCTCATAGGATCTTCCTACCATACCAGGCAACATCCTGGTAAACTTCCTCTGCACCCGTTCCAGTGCCTCCACATCCTTCCTATAGTATGGCGACCAAAACTGCACACAATATTCCAGATGCGGCCGCACCAGAGTCTTATACAACTGCAGTATGACCTCAGGACTCCGGAACTCAATTCCTCTACCAATAAAAGCCAGTACGCCATATGCCTTCTTCACTGCACTATTTACCTGGGTGGCAACTTTCAGAGATCTGTGTACATGGACACCAAGATCCCTCTGCTCTTCCACACTACCAAGTATCCGACCATTAGCCCAGTACCCCATCTTTTTATTACTCTTACCAAAGTGAATCACCTCACACTTAGCTACATTGAACTCCATTTGCCACCTTTCTGCCCAGCTCTGCAGCTTCTCTATATCCCGCTGTAACCTGCCACATCCTTCCTCACTGTCTACAACTCCTCCGACTTTCGTATCATCCACAAACTTGCTCACCCAACCTTCTAACCCTTCCTCCAGGTCATTTATAAAAATGACAAACAGCAATGGTCCCAAAACAGATCCTTGCGGAACACTGCTAGTGACGGCACTTCAAGATGAACCTTTGCCATCAACTACTACCCTCTGTCTTCTTCCAGCCAGCCAATTCCTAATCCAAACCTCCAACTCACCCTCAATGCCATATCTCTGTATTTTCTGCAGTAGCCTACCATGGGGGACCTTATCAAACGCCTTACTAAAATCCATATATACCACATCTACCGCTTTCCCCTCATCTACCTCCTTAGTCACCTTCTCAAAGAATTCAATAAGGTTTGTGAGGCACAACCTGCCCTTCACAAAACCATGCTGACTATCCTTGATCACATTATTCTTATCCAGATGTGCATAAATCCTATCCCTTACAATTCTCTCTAAGACTTTGCCCACAACAGAAGTGAGACTCACTGGCCTATAGTTACTAGGATTATCCCTACTCCCCTTCTTGAACAAGGGAACCACGTTTGCTAGCCTCCTCTGGCACTACTCCTGTAGACAAAGAGGACACAAAAATCAAGGCCAATGGCTCTGCAATCTCCTCCCTTGCTTCCCAGAGAATCCTAGGATAAATGCCATCAGGCCCAGGGGACTTATCTATTTTCACCCTTGCCAGAATTTCCAACACCTCTTCTCTACATATCTCAAAGCCATCCATTCTACTTATTCGTGCCTCAGTATTCATATCGACAACAATGTCCTGTTCCTGAGTGAATACTGACGAAAAGTATTCATTCAGTGCCTCCCCAATCTCTTCAGCCTCCACACGCAACTTCCCATTACTATCCTTGATTGGACCTATTCCTACCCTAGTCATTCTTTTATTCCTAACATACCTATAGAAATCCTTAGGGTTTTCCCTAATCCTACCAACTAAGGACCTTTCATGTCCCCTCCTTGCTGCTCTTAGCTCTCTCTTCAGGTCCTTCCGGGCTACCTTATAACTCTCAATCGCCCCTATTGAACCTTCACGCCTCATCTTTACAAAGGCCGCCCTCTTCCATTTAACAAGGGATTCCAATTCCTTATTAAACCACGGCTCCCTCACACGACCCTTTCCTCCCTGCCTGATAGGTACATACTTATCAAGGACATTCAATAGTTGCTCCTTGAACAAGTTCCACATATCAATTACGCTCTTGCCTTGGAATCTACTTTTCCAATCCACACATCCTAAGTCATGCCTCAACGCATCATAATTTCCCTGCCCCCAGTGGCATGGTGGCACAGTGGTTAGCACTGCTGCCTCACAGTGCCGGAGACCCGGGTTCAATTCCCGCCTCAGGCGACTGACTGTGTGGAGTTTGCACATTCTCCCTGTGTCTGTGTGGGTTTCCTCCGGGTGCTCCGGTTTCCTCCCACAGTCCAAAGATGTGCAGGTCAGGTGAATTGGCCATGCTAAATTGCCCGTAGTGTTAGGTAAGGGGTAGATGTAGAAGTACATGTAGGGGTATGGGTGGGTTACGCTTCGGCGGGGCGTTGTGGACTTGTTGGGCCGAAGGGCCTGTTTCCACACTGTAAGTAATCTAATCTAATCTAATCTAATCTAATCTATAACTCTTGCCCTGTAGTACACACTTATCCCTCTCCATCACTAGAGTAAAAATCACCGAATTGTGGTCACTGTCCCCAAAGTGCTCACCTACCTCTAGTTCTAATACCTGGCCTGGTTCGTTACCCAGAACCAAATCCAGTATGGCCTCACCTCTTGTTGGCTTATCTACATATTGTGTCAGGAAACTCTCCTGCACACATTGCACAAACACTGACCCATCTAACGAACTTGAGCTATAGCTTTCCCAATCAATATCAGGAAAGTTAAAGTCTCTCATAACAATCACCCTATTACTGTCACTCTTCTCCTGAATCATCTTCGCAATCCTTTCTTCAACGATTCTAGGACTATTAGGAGGCCTGTAAAAGACTCCTAACAGGGTGACCTCACCTCTCCTATTCCTAACCTCAACCCAAACTACCTCAGATGGCAAATCTTCGTCCATCTTCCTTTCCACCTTCCTTTGATGAGAAGCTCCTCTGTTCTTATCATCCAAGGCTCCTTAATCTTACCCCTTCTTGCCTGTCTCAGAGGAATAAATTTGAGCATCACTCACAACTGCTTCTTAAGCAGTCTCCATATGTCTGTTTTGCCCTTTCTGTAGAACAATTGCTCCCAATCTATTTCCCAACTCCTGTCTGATAGCATCATAATGTTCTTTTCCCCAATTAAATATCTTCCCTTGGCTCCAAGGCTATGGTTAATGTGAGGCAGTTGTGGTCACTGTCACCAAAGTGTTTTCCCACCGTGAGATTTGACACCTGTCCTGGCTCATTGCCAAGCACCAAATCCAAAATGGCCTCTCCCCTCATTGGTCTGTTTACATACTGAGTAAGGAATCCCTCCTGAACACACCAGACAAAAACAGCTCCATCCAAACTATCTACACTAAGGAGGTTCCAGTCAATATTAGGAAAGTTGAAGTCACCCATAACAACAACCATGCTACATCTGTTTTTTCCCAATAGCTGCTAGCCTATGAGTTCCTCAATCTGTCTACTGCTATTAGGGGGTCTGTATAAAACCCCCAATGAGGTGGCTGCTCCCTTGCTGTTCCTAACTTCCACCCATATTGACTCAAACATTTTTCAAATTCTGGTCTTCACAAATTAGTAACAAACTGATTTGGAGGGAAAGGTGTTTTGACAACTTTCATCACTTAATTGTAGGATGGATATTATCATAGAATCCTATAGTGAGAGAACAAGCCATTTGGCTCATCAACTGCACAGACTCTCTGAAGAGCATCCCATCCAGATCCACCTCCCTACCCTATCACCATAACTGCATTTGCCAAGGCTAATCCACATAGGAGAAAGTGAGGACTGCAGATGCTGGAGATCAGAGCTGAAAATGTGTTGCTGGAAAAGCGCAGCAGGTCAGGCAGCATCAAAGGAGCAGGAGAATCGATGTTTCGGGCATTAGCCCGAAAGATTCCTGAAGAAGGGCTCATGCCCGAAACGTCGATTCTCCTGCTCCTTGGATGCTGCCTGACCTGCTGCACTTTTCCAGCAAAACATAATCCACATAGCCTACTCGTCTGTGGACACTATGGGCGATTTAACATGGCTGAACCACCTACACAGCTTTGCACTGTGACAGGAAACCCACACAGACACAGGGAGAACGTGAAAACTCCACACTGTCACCCAAGGCTGGAATCAAACCCAGGTCCTTGGGACTGAGGCAACAGTACTAACCACCTAGATTATTCCAAGGACCTTTTCGTTTTCAGTGCACTCAGCATCTAGTTTCACAGGCACATTGGGAGAGAGCCAAGAAGAGTTTTCCTGCCAATCTTTTTAGCCTGCGAGTGGGACTTGAAGAAGAGTGTAGAACCTTTTTCTGTTAGTTATTTCCATCTTATATTCACAATTTCTGTTGCAAATGAATAGACATTAGGAATAGAGCTATGAGTCAGTCAACAGCTGGTAATCTCTACACACTTCCTGTGAAAGACAAATACTTTGTACAGCACGTTGGAATTATGCAATTTTAAACTCAAGATGAAAGACATTGCTGATACTCAAGGTGTTGGTGGAAGGCATATGGACTACGGCATGGGATAATCAAAAATTTATTGGTCTGGATATTGCAGTCAGCTGTGAATAAATGGCATTAGGCTTCCATTACATTTACACTGGTCAATAGACTTCCTTTGGGATTTTCCACTGAAATATGCTGTCATTAAGAATTGATTTTTTTCATAGCGGCCTCTACAGAGGATCCAGCAAACAATCTGAATTCATTAGCCTGATGGATAAGTACTTCCTGAAGTTTTCAGAGTTTGAAGCATCAATTATAAGCTAGAATAGCTAATTAAATGTAAAATCAGGTAGGTGGCAAAATAACAGGATTGAAGAGAAGTATAAGGACGGAAAGAAAAAGGACACTTAGAAATCCAACAACAATTAATATCAGCGGGAATGACATTCCATATTTGCTTAACTTCCAATGCCAAAGATTATAAAAGCAACTCCAAAAGCAGCTTGCTGATTTTATAAAAGGATATATCAGAGCATTATCGTAAATGTGGAGTTGATAATAGTTTCAATGTACTGCAGCAGTTTTCATGGACTACAGTCTTTGATTTTACAGTACTTGCTGGGTCAGGTGATTGTCACACTAAGAATTTTTTTCTGATGTACGAAGAATATACTTTAGATTTGCTTCACTGAAATAATCCATGCTGTGCCACAGTACCACCTTGGTGCAAGATGCCATTATGTAAAACTTTTCAATTCTGTTATCTTCCTCAGTTTCTCAGCTGAAATGCAAAGGATAGCCTAAAGTACACAAAGATGGCAAGAATGCTTTTAAATTATAGTTACTCACTGTGCACTGAAGAAAATTATAATAGTTGGTACATCCTGTGACATTCTTGTAGAAGGATGGATATTCAGTTGTATCACCATTCAACAAAGTATCAAACACCTAAAGGGAAGCAATTAATACACAAAACGTGAATTAGGAACTATCATAAGCTGTTTATCAAAATTAATTACTTATTTTTTAAATTGGATATGAAATGTTAGTAAATACATGCAGACTTGACTTTTGAATATATGATAATAGGATTTTACAGGAGCAAAAATAAGTCATAGAGATCTCAGATCCTCATGTTGTAGAGAATAGGATCATAGGAAAACACGAAGTTCCAAAACTGACCAGTGGGCCATACAAAGTTAGCTGGTCTCAGGATAAAAGGTGAAGGTATAGGAAGTTAGATGTGGCACCAATGTATCAGGTTATGGAAAAATAAGTTAACAGAGGTTCTCACTCTGGAAATTTATCCAACAATCCTTGCCAACAACTGTAATGATGATGGCCAATTGTAGATTCCAGTTAGATATGACACTCTTGCCTTTACCAAGTTGCTTATATCCCCATACAATCATTTTCTGCAAGAGATATTGCACCACTCTTGAAAGGAGCACTGTACTTATGAACTTCAGAAGGTTATGGTCCAGAATTAAGCTATTAAGTCAATCAAGTCATTGCTAATTTCTATTAAAAAGTATTTTCCCTCTTTTAGATCTCCTGACCTACAGCTTTATTTGAAATAAACAACATTACCTAATGTGGCAGCAATTGTAGGTAAAAAATTAGCCCTGCCATTAAGGACTAGAATGAAAAGCATGCTAACTCCTCTATTGAAATGTAAGTACAGCCTTGCTATCTTGTAACTGCTGTGTGTTGGCAGTACAAGCACAACTCTGTCTCAATATCCTTAGTTCAGGAAGGGTAAACCCATCGAATCCAATGGAAGCGTGTGAGAGAACATCAAAGTGTTGGATTTTGGCACAGCTCTAATACAGCCACGATGAACAAATTAAAAATAAGGTTAAATATATTGTTGTTGTTGTTGGGGTGGGGAGGGGGTGGGGCAGAGATGGGGTTGCATGGAGGTATTTTTCCAATATAAATAATCTGAGTTACTATGTTCCAATTGCTAGTCACTTAACCAGCCAAGAGGCAACAGAATGAGTGAAGCCATGTACTTATCCAATCAGTTAGATCAGAATACTGGCTGATTAATGTTTGAACATGAATGCTTCGATTTTTAAAACCTCCCATAAATAGATAGGTCATTATTGGTATTTATATATAATTTCCTCCTTTTCCTTTCTTCCACAGAACTAATTTGCAACATGGGTCTGTGTCATATTCCTTTTAACTACAAGCAGCTGTCACACAAGTCTATTCTGTAGTATTTTTAAGAGGCATTACATTTGCTGTACTCAAACCTAAAATTATCACATGTGGAGATAAATTCAGCAATAGTCATCCTCAAGTTAATTAGTTTAATTTGTTGTAGGAAACTATGATTTTGCACGTGGTTTTTCATTTAAAATTGCAAAGTCCAATGTAACTGCTTTGATTAACATGTAAGGAACAGTTTACCTGAAGACTTTCGATAGAGGAAATAAAAATAAACTTTCCAAAGTCTGAAAGGTCAAAGTTCAGAAGCACAGAGCTAAGGTGATTGGCAAAAGAAACAGAGGTGACACGCAACAAAGCTTTTTTACTCATTGAACTGTTAAGATTTGGAACGTACCAGCTGATACAACAGTGCACTGAGTTTCAATAACAGCTTTCAGAAGGAAATTATATAAATGCCTAAGGGAGATAAATGACAGGAATATGGGAAGAGGAAGGCAAATGAAACTAACTGGATTGCCCTTGGCAGATGCTAACAAAGGCGCAACGGGCCCCCTTTGTGCTGCATGATTCTCTGATTCTATGAATGACAAATTTTACAAAGGCTTTTTTAAACAACAAAACATGTATTTCCTCATGAAATACTGTCCTGTAAAGACACATCTAAAGCAAATACTTTTTTGATACCTGTTAGTATAAACAAAACATTGGAATAGAGTTAAGTAAATAAACCAAATTTTCAAATTCAAAAGCTGGCCCATTTTGAAACAGGAGATTTTTATTAAATCAGATATAAATCTCTCCCATGAGCCTTTAAAAGAATATGTACATATTGTAGCAATCATAAAAGATTAACTATTGTGTTAATTATAGCTAATGATTGAAAACAAAGCTTGAAGAGGTCAGAAATGGTCTTTTTGTGAAGATTTATTATAAAGTTACAATGTTTGTTACAAACAGTGCTTGTCAAAGCAGTTTTCCCCTTCACACGTTTAAGAGATTAATGCATATATACATTCCCTTAAAACAAACTATTTTATTGCTAGATCCAATAACTAGTGTAAACTTCAATAACTAGGCACCTATAAATTGCTAACGTTTAATTTGTGTAAAGAAATCTGTTAAGTGCTGCATATGTGTAAACACACCAATTATGATTAAATGCACATGTGATCTAAGTGAGCCCTGAACAGCGGGAAATTCTCAGTAATATCCTCAACGTGTCTGATTTAAGATATTTCCAGAGAATCTGGAGCTAGGGGTACTACAATTGGCACCAAGGTTGCTGAGTTAGAGCAAGGACAAAACATTAGCAATTGCCCCATTCCAAGTTACTCGACAGTTTACACTTTCTGGATATAAAAGCACATAAAAGATCAGGTGAAGATCAGATCATATATGGCTACAATGTCTCCTGCAGCCCAAGATCTCTTAGCTCCCAGAAGCACAAGTGAAGGGTGGCAGTATAAGGTAGTGAAGAATAGCAGATACCTGTGAAACTGTAATTACAGGATGTAGTGCAGCCTTCAGGCCAGATAGCAGAAACAGGAAATGAAAGGGAAGGGACAGTGCTCATATTTTATTGTGGAAGAGAAAAGGTTGCCACCAAATCTAATTATGGATGAAATGGTTCATAATACCTGCAAAATAGGTATTAGATAACAGGGTTATTGTGAAAGTGGCGAACTGAAGGAATAAACGTTCTTGCACAATCTATTTTTCACCAAAAGTTATTACAATATTAAATTACAGTAAAGAAATGATTAATACGAAATACATAGATAGAGCAACAGCCTGCTCATCCTGATATTGCAGGGCTGATTAAATTATCACCATATTTGGAATGATAAATAGCAGAGTGAACTAGAAAAGGAAAGCCTGCCAATCAATAGAACAGGGTTTAATTTAAATTACTCTTACTTTTATAGAAATGAGGGCAACATTTAATCAGGCACAAACTTTTATTTCCTAGCATTAGATTACAGTATTGAGTCCTTCTCCTAATGCTCTTCAATTGTCATTAACTCATCGATCTAATGACAAGTACAAAAGCATTCTACTCTGAACACTAAATATACAATTCTGAATTGCTCTATAAAGAATCATAGATCATATTGCATTTTGAAAAGAGGGAGCGTTCATGAAACAGATTGCTTTTAAGCTAACATGCCATTGAGCAACACACTTCTGACCTCCCATCATGCTCTCCACTGACCCTCATTTTACTCAGATGTTTCCAATTTTAAGGCCAAGACCAAGATTTGGGTACATACTTCAAAGGCTTCCCTCCATTTCTTCTGTTGGATGTAACGCACTCCTGTGTCTGTCTGCTGCTGGACGTACTGCTTTTGTTTCTCATCGATGATCCCAATCTGGTACATGAACTCTGCATAACCACCTAACATCTGTGTAACAGACATACAACAAAGGAGTAACTTTGTTGCCTTACAAAAATTCAATTTCAAAATTTCAAGAGTGATTTTTCAAAGTCAAAGGCTGCAATCAGCTTGGTCAGCAAGGTATAATTTAAAGCAATCTAGTAGTTACTGGCAAGATGAACATATGGTATAAATTAGTGTCTTGAAGTTATGAGGAAGTAGTCAGAGAACTGACTTCCTTTTATCATGATAAAACTAAATTACAACTCAAGCATTCTGCTTAAATTTATAACAAAACCACTTACTACTTCGGGATCACTTAGTCCATCGCCAATAGCCATTCCCTTGAAGTTGATTTTTACTTTGGCAATATGATTGTGGACATGGATATAGTAACCAATTGCAGGAACATACTTCCCTGCATAGGACTAAAGACATTCACATATAAGACAACATATATAAAAAACATCAGTGAAACATCGTTATTCCATTCGTGGCCCCATTGCTTGGAATGATATTACTAATTTTCCATATTCCTCCAATAAAATCAATGCTTTTAAAAGACAAGATAGATTTTATGTGAATTATCATTAGCAATATAAAATTCTCCAAGCTTTGATTGGGTAATTGAAGGAAAACAGAAGTAGAAAAATACTTGGTTTTGCTAAAACAAAGCACAGTATACAATAACTGGGTCATAATTACATATAAATAATCTGCCTATGCTGGTAGATAGATATATCTGATCGTATCACAAGCTGACAACAGAATTGAAGACAGACTTCAGAACCTCACCATAACAGTGCCCAAAACTCTAGTGACATTTGCTACATCAGAATTTTATGGGGAAATATTGACAAATCAGCAAATACTGGCAGAAAAATATGATCATGAATTACGTACATGATTTTAATTAAAATGTGCAATTGTCCACCATCTTTTTTTTATGTATTGATCCTTGTGGCAGGGCACAGCTTTGTACATATCAGGAGCCTGGTGAGGTCTCATCCAAGAGCTCTTTCCTCACTTTTAAGTCTAAACACCAGGCTCAGATTCAAGAGTGCATACCTCAATTGAGTCTCACGCTTCTCTTAGTTAACGTTCACTGCAGTGAAGAGGCCATCACTAATAGATAAGCAGAACTACAGCTATGACCAAAGTGATCCTGCGTCGTTAGATATTACTAAGCTCAAATATAGCAATACCATGAATTTGAGCTGTTTATTAATTAGCCATAAACAGGTATCAACCTTAAGATGTTTTTTGGCCCACACAGTTTAGCACCAGGTTAATTGCTCTGGATTTTCTGTTCCCCAATTCTGACCCAGATTAAGCAGATTTTCTGCATTCAATTCCAATGTGGGATTCATCCCAACAGAACATCCTAGTAACCTTACCCTCCAAATAACTGCATCAGAGTGGATTCTTATAGAAAGCATGCTCCCTTTTTTACAGTATTAGCTGTCATACCCCAGTAAGTAAACACTGTTTAAAGGTCCTAAAGCCTTCGTGACAGCCATGGAGTAAAGGTACACATGTAAAGCAATGAGGTGAGGATGTAGAGTGGCAGGGACTAGTAGGTAGGTGAGGAAGCAGGCTGGCAGGTGGATAGGAGGTTGGGTGGCAGGTAGGAGGGGTTGAGTTGGTCAGATGTTGGCAGGGAAGATGGATGACGGGTGGAGTGGGGAGTGCTGGATGGCATGAATATTTTAGGTCACTTCAATTTATTGGGGTGATCCACAGGAAGCTTAAGGGTGCGATGGTCAGTTTTGCAGATGTCAGAGCAGGTTTTCATTCCTCTAACTTGTCCTTGCTAACAATGAAGTTAATTAAACTGGGCCCACCAAAGTCTCTGAACTCTAACTCAGAATTGGAGGCTTTTGCAGGGTGTTCCAGGTGTCTGGTAATTTCCCATTGGACGTTCAAACTTCCCAGCCAATTACCCCCATATAGTCTGTGCTTTTGAGAAGTCCTGATGCACATCTTCCATTTGCCCTCTGACTGAACACAGACCAAGAGATCTCGGTCCAATTATCCACTTATTATCAAATTATACATTTACAGGACTATCAATCCAGCCACTGCTGACTGAAACAAAAAGCACAGAGCAGGAGAGTGTAATATTTTTAAAGATGCTATTCTGCTTCTATGTTTTCCATGGGGAACAACAGAGGAAGATAGGGAGAGTGAAAATCCAAGTGGTTGATTTTCATCCTCTTCACTGAGTTGGATTGTGCAATTCCACGATCAAAATCATGACACAGACTTATTAGTGACCTTCCAGTTCTTCAATTCTCATTATGATTTTGAAGTGGCCTGGGATATGGTGAAAGGTGCTCCTTCCCACAACGTGCGGGCATCTACTTAGCGTATGAAAGAGATAGGAGCCTCTAGCATATATCACACACTGCTATAATAATGGGCTTCCACTGGGTAGCATGGGCCCATAGTAAAACTATACGTACAATAAGTTATTCAGGGCTCCTTAAAAGGGAGGTACTCTGAAAACCACGCAAGCAAGTTCCTGCAGTAATTCTTCTGGTGTCCAGGCAACCCAAATGCATCTCATGACCGCAAAGGGTTGTTCATCTTTGTAACACTCCACCCCCAAGAGCAGTAGAAGGCTCCTTGGAACGAGGAAATGTATTCAGGCCTTTCACAATAACGTTGGGCAGGTCTGGGCAATTGAGAGGGAAGCGGGTTTTCATGATGCCTTCGAAAAGCAAAATTCTTCAAATGGTTAAGGGAATTATTCACTAAATTTACAAGACATACGTATCCATGATTTGAAATATTCCTTTTTCACGGAATTTGTTTGGTGGCACAAATTATAAGTCTTTTTTTTAAAATCACGATTTGCGTTGAATGCAAAAATACAAACATCCAGCTCTTCTGTGGCATCGAAATCACTTCCAACTCTGTTGTAGCTTTGAAACTAAACTTTTGATATTTGAAGATTCTCTAAAAAAATTCCGAATATCCAAGCCCATTGCCAGCCCAGATTTCAGCCACACAGAACGTAGAACATAGAACATTACAGCGCAATACAGGCTCTTTGACCCTTGATGTTGCGCCGACCTGTGAAACCAATCTGAAGCCCACTTAACCTACTCTATTCCGTTTTCATCCATATGTTTATCCAATGACCATTAAAATGCTCTTAAAGTTGGTGAGTCTAGTACTGTTGCAGGCAGGGCATTCCATGCCCCTACTGCTCTTTGAATAAAGAAACTACCTCTGACATCTGTCCTGTATCTATCACCCCTCAGTTTAAAGCTATGTCCCCTAGTGTGAGCCATCACCATTTGAGGAAAAAGGCTCTCACTGTCCACCCTATCTATCTCTCTGATTATATGTCTCAATTAAGTCACCTCTCAACCTTCTTCTCTCTAATGAAAATAGCCTCAAGTCCCTCAGCCTTTCCTCATACAACCTTCCCTCCATACCAGGCAACATCCTAGTAAATCTGTTCTGAACCCTTTCCAAAGCCTGCCACACCTTTCCTATAATGCAGTGATCAGAACTGTATGCAATACTCCAAGTGCGGCCGCATCAGAGTTTTGTACAGCTGCAACATGACCTCATGGTTCTGAAACTCAATCCCTCTACCAATAAAAGCTAACACACCGTATGCCTTCTTAACAACCCTATCAACTTGAGAGGCAACGTTCAGGGATCTATGTACATGGACACTGAGATCTCTCTGCTTATCTACACTACCAGAGTCTTACCATTAGCCCAGGGTACTCCTTATTCCAGTTTCTCCTTCCAATGTGAATCACCTCACACTTTTCCGCATTAAACTCCAAATGCTACCTCTCAGCCCAGCTCTGCAGCTTATCTATGTCCCTCTGTTACCTGCAACATCCTTCGGCATTATTCACAATTCCACCGACCTTAGTGCCATCTGCAAATTTACTAACCAATCCGTCTACACCCTCATCCAGGCCATTTATAAAAATGACAAACAGCAGTGGCCCTAAAACTGATCCTTGCGGTACCCCACTAGGAACTGAACTCCAGGATGAGCATTTCCCATCAACCACCACCCTTCGTCTTCTTTCAACTAGCCAATTTCTGATCCAAGCGGCTAAATCACCCTCAATCCTATGCCTCTGTATTTTGTGCAATAGCCTACCGTGGGGAACCTTATCAAACATCTTACTGAAATCCATACACACCACATCAACCACTTTACTGTCACCCCCCGTTTGGTCATCTTCTCAAAAAACGCAATAAGGTTTGTGAGGCACGACCTAAAAGTACTTCATAAAACCATGTTGACTATCCTGAATCAACATATTCCTTTCTGGGTGATTATAAATCCAAACTCTTTGTAACCTTTTCCAACACTTTACCCACAATCAAGGTAAGGCTCACTGGTCTATAATTACCAGGAATGTCTCCACTCCCCTTCTTGAATAAGGGGACAAAATTTGCTATCCTCCAGTCCTCTGGCACTATTCTTATAGACAATAATGACAAAAGAATAAAGCCAAAGGCTCTGCAATCTCCTCCTTGTCTTTCCAGAGAATCACAGGATAAATCCCATCCAGGTAAAAACAATGACTGCAGATGCTGGAAACCAGATTCTGGAGTAGAGTGGTGCTGGAAAAGCACAGCAGTTCAGGCAGCATCCGAGGAGCAGGAAATTTGATGTTTCGGGCAAAAGCCCTTCATCAGGAATACAGGCAGAGAGCCTGAAGGGTGGAGAGATAAATGAGAGGAGGGTGGAGGTGGGGAGAAAGTAGCATAGAGTACAATGGGTGAGTGGGGGAGGGGATGAAGGTGATAGGTCAGGGAGGAGGGTGGAGTGGATAGGTGGAAAAGAAGATAGGCAGGTAGGACAGGTCATCGGGACAGTGCTGAGCTGGAAGTTTGGAACTAGGGTGAGGTGGGGAAAGGTGAAATGAGGAAACTGGTGAAGTCCACGTTGATGCCCTGAAGTTGAAGTGTTCCGAGGCGGAAGATGAGACGTTCTTCCTCCAGGCGTCTGGTGGTGAGGGAGCAGCGGAGAAGGAGGCCCAGGACCTCCATGCCCTCGGCAGAGTGGGAGGGGGAGTTGAAATGTTAGGCCACAGGGCGGTGTGGTTGATTGGTGCGGGTGTCCCGGAGATGTTCCCTAAAGCGCTCTGCTAGGAGGTGTCCAATCTCCTCAATGTAGAGGAGACCACATCGGGAGCAATGGATACAATAAATGATATTGGTGGATGTGCAGGTCAAACTTTGATGGATGTGGAAGGCTCCTTTAGGGCCTTGGATTGAGGTGAGGGAGGAGGTGTGGGCGCAGGTTTTGCAATTCCTGCAGTGGCAGGGGAAGGTGCCAGGATGGGAGGGTGGGTTGTAGGGGGGTGTGGACCTGACCAGGTAGTCACAGAGGGAACGGTCTTTGCGGAAGGTGGAAAGGGGTGGGGAGGGAAATATATCCCTGGTGTGGAAATGTCAGCAGATGATTTGGTTTATGCGAAGGTTGGTAGGGTGGAAGGTGAGCACCAGGGGCGTTCTGTCCTTGTTATGGTTGGAGGGGTGGGGGTCTGAGGGCGGAGGTGTGGGAGGTGGACGAGATGCATTCGAGGGCATCTTTAACCACATGGGAAGGGAAATTGCGGTCTCTAAAGGAGGAGGCCATCTGGTGTGTTCTGTGGTGGAATTGGTCCCCCTGGGAGCAGATACAGCGGAGGTGGAGGAATTGGGAATACGGGATAGCATTTTAGCAGGAAGTAGGGTGGGAAGAGGTGTAATCCAGGTAGCTGTGGGAGTTGGTGGGTTTGTAAAAAATGTTGGTGTCAAGTCGGTCGTCATTAATGGAGATGGAGCGGTCCAGGAAGGGGAGGGAGGTGTAAGAGGTGGTCCAGGTAAATTTAAGGTCAGGGTGGAATGTGTTGGTGAAGTTGATGAGTTGCTCAACCTCCTCGCGGGAGCACGAGGTGGCGCCAATGCAGTCATCAATGTAGCGGAGGAAGAGGTTGGGAGTGGTGCCGGTGTAATTACGGAAGATCAACTGCTCTACGTAGCCAACAAAGAGACAAACATAGCTGGGGCCCATACGTGTGCCCATGGCTACCCCTTTGGTCTGGAGGAAGTGGGAGGATTTGAAGGAGAAATTGTTAAGGGTGAGGACCAGTTCGGCCAAACGAATGAGAGTGTCGGTGAAAGGGTACTGTTGGGGACATCAGGAGAGGAAGAAACGGAGGGCTTGGAGGCCCTGGTCATGGCGGATGGAGGTATAAAGGGATTGGATATCCATGGTGAAGATAAGACGTTGGGGGCCGGAGAAACTGAAGTCTTGGAGGAGGTGGAGGGCATGGTTGGTGTCTCGAACGTATGTGGGGAGTTCCTGGACTAGGGGGGGGATAGGACAGTTTCGAGGTAGGTAGAGATGAGTTCAGTGGGGCAGGAGCATGCAGAGACATTTATCTCTCCACCCTTCAGGCACTCTGCCTGTATTCCTGATGAAGGGCTAAATCCCATCCGGCCCAGGGGACTTGCCTATTTTCACACTTTCCAGAATTGACAACACCTCCTCCTTATGAACCTCAATCCCGTCAAGTCTAGTAGCCTCTATCTCAGTATTCTCCTCGACAACATTGTCTTTTTCCAGTGTGAATACTGACAAAAAGTATTCATTCAGTGCTTCTCCTATCTCCTCGGACTCCACGCACAACTTCCCACTACTGTCCTCGATTGGCTCTAATCTTTCTTTGGTCATTCTTTTATTCCTGAAATGCCAATAGAAAGCTTTAGTGTTTTCCTTGATCCTACCTGCCAATGACCCCTCATGTCTCCTCCTGGCTCTTCTTAGCTCTCTATGTTGTTTCTGGCTAACCTGTAATTCTCAAGTGCCCTTACTGAGCCTTCACATCCCATTCTTACATAAGCCTTCTTCCTCTTGACAAGAGATTCAACTTCTTTAGTAAACTATAGCTCCCTCACGAAACCACTCCCTCCCTGCCTGACAGATACATACTTATCAAGGACCTGCAGTAGCTGTTCCTTGAATAAACTCCACATTTCAATTGTGCCCATCCCCTGCAGTTTCCTTCCCCATCCTATGTATTCTAAATCTTGCCTAATTACACCATAATTGCCTTTCCCCCAGCAATAACTTGTCCTGCGGTATATACCTATCCCTTTCCATTACTAAAGCAAACATAACTGAATTGTGGTCACTATCACCAAAGTGCTCACCTACCTCAAAATCTAACATTTGGCCAGGTTCATTAGCCAGTACCAAATCTAATATGGCCTTGCCCCTTGTTGAAAAATGTGTTGCTGGAAAAGCGCAGCAGGTCAGGCAGCATCCAAGGATCAGGAGAACTGACATTTCAGGCATAAACCCTTCTTCAATTGTTGCCCCTTGTTGGCGTGTCTACATACTGTGTCAGGAAACCCTCCTGCACACCCTGGACAAAAACTGACCCATCTAAAATACTCAAACTATAGTATTTCCAGTCAATATTAGGAAAGTTAAAGACCCCATAACAACTACCCTGTTACTCTCATTCCTATCCAGAATTATCTTTGCTCTCCTTTCCACTACATCCCTGGAACTATTCGGAGGCTGATAGAAAACTCCCAACAGGGTAACCTCTCCTTTCCTGTTCCTACCTTCAGCCCATACTACCTCAGTAGACAAGTCCTCAAACGTCCTTCCTGCCACCATAATACTGTCCTTGACTAACAATGCCATACCTCCCCCTCTTTTACCATCTTCTTAATGAAACATCTAAATCCCAGAACCTGCAACAACCATTCCTGTCCCTGCTTTATTCAGGTCTCCAAAATGGCCACAACATTGAAGTCCAAGGTACCACCCCATGCTGCAAGTTCACCCACCTTTTTCCGGATGCTCCTGGCGTTCATCCTCCATACTTCAAACCACCTTCCTGCTCGCCATGCACTCTTTCAACCTTGAAACCTTATGTCTGACTTCACTATTCTCAACCTCCTGGACATTGGAACTACAATTTAGGTTCCCATTCGCCTGCTGAATTCGTTTAAATCTTCCCAAACAGCATTTGCAAATTGTCCCCCCAGGGTATTGTTACCCCTCTGGTTCAGGTGTAGACCATCCTGTTTGCAGAGGTCCCACCTTCCCCAGAATGAGCCCCAATTATCCAAGTTTCCAAAACCCTCTCTCCTGCACCATCCCTGTAGCCACATGTTCAACTCCTCTCTCTCCTATTCCTCACCTCACTAACATGTGGCGCAGGCAATGAACCAGAGATAACAACTCTGTTTGTTCTAGCTCTAAGCTTTCATCCTAGCTCCCTGAAATTCTGCCTTAAATCCCCATCCCTTTTCCTACCTATGTCATTAGTGCCTATGTGGACCATGACTTGGGGCTGCTCCTCCTCCCTGTCAAGAATCCCGAAAACACGATCCAAGACATCATGATCTCTGGCACTTGGGAGGCAACACACTAACTGTGACCTACATTCCAATACAAATGCACATACACATACACAATTATGTCTATGACCCTTTATTATTGATCTTTCTAAGAGAAACAGTCCTTCCTATCCACTCAATTATCATAAATTACGTCAGTTGACACCCCTCTTCAGCCTCCTCAGTTCCAAAGAATCCAACCCCAGTTTATCCATTCCCACCCTATCACCAAAATCCTTGTCTGAATTCCTGATGTTCAATTTCTATCTCTGCCATAGTAGTAAAATAGCTCTTTTTGAAATCACAAATGATTGCGACAAAGCTCAATTTTTTCCTGCTCCTCCTCGACCTGTCTGAGCTTTTGACATGGCTGAGCACACCATTCTCTTCCAATGTCACTTCACTGTCAGCAAGCTGTGTTGGACTGCACTCACTTTTCCATTCTTATCTCTTTAACTGTAGCCAGAATATCAATGGCAATGGCTTCTCTTCCCACTGCTGCACCATTTTCTCTGGTGTTCTCCAAGGATCCCTCCTTGGCTGTATTCATTTGGCTGACATCATCCAAAAGTACAGCATCAACGTTCACACTTATACTGTTGACACCCAGTTGTACCACACCACCACCTCTCCGATGCTAAATTATCAGAGATCATGTGACATCCATGGGCAGAAATTTCCAACTATTAAATCTTGATGCAGTGAAAACCTTTGTTTTCAGTCACCATTTCAAACACTGCTCCCTTCCTACCACCTCCATCCCTCTCTCTGGAACAGTCTGGGCTTTAACCCATCTCTTCACAGCTTTATGGTCACGTGATCTTGAAATGGGCTTCCAACCTCATCTTAATGTCATCACTAAGACAGCCTCATTCCATTTCATGATACTGTCCGATATTAATCTTTGTGTTTGTCACATTCTGTGGGATTTCTTCGCCTATCAAGAGCACAATCATGAAATGGTAAATGGAAGTCTTACCTCTGAGAATAGCTAGAACAGAGGAGAGTTAGAGTTATCTCCAGGGTATAAGGAATACTGAGGAATGGCCCCTACTGAAGCAAATACCTTAACGATGGCGTTATCTTATAAAGGACAGTATCAGGGAAAGCATGAAGTGGATAACGTACATAGTTACAAACCGTATTGTTAAGTTGATAATGCTTGTTTAAGTATTTGCACTCAATAATGTTTATGTTCTTATTTAAAAATGTGCAATTTCAAGGTGTAGTGTTATTGGTTAAAATGAAGTATTTGATTTCTCCAGTCCCAAGCCAAACTGCAGATACAGAGCAAGTTTCTACCACAATTTGTAGATGCTCTTCATGCTGGTCACCACTGAATGGAAGTCAGCATTCAACATCTGAAGAAATGACTTGGCAAAACTTTGGACCTTATAGGCTGTTTTCCCAAACTTTGAGAGAAACTGCCTCTGAAATCCTCATTCATACCCATTTACCTCTCGACCTGACTATTCCAATGTACTCCTGGCTGGGATGCTACATTCTAACCTCTAAAGACTTGAGGGCATTTAAATCTTTGCTGCTCATGGCTTAGTTTGTAGGAAGTCCCATTCTCCAATACCCCTGTGCTCACTGGCCTACATTCGCCCTCAAGTCAAGCTATGTCTTCATTTCCAAATTTTATTTTATTTTAAATTCACTCACAGAACGTGAATTTCACTGGCTAGGCCAGCATTTATTGCCAATGTCTCATTGCCCAGAGGCCAGTTAAGATCTACATTGGCCAGGCAAAGGCAGCAATTTCTGTCCCTAAAGGGGAACCAGATAAGATTTTCTGACAATTGACAAGGTTTTCATGGTCATTAGATTCTGAATCCAGATTTTTTTTAAAAATTGAATTCAAATTCCACTTCCTGCCACGGTGAGATTTGAACCCAAGTCCCATACCATTACTTGGGTCTCAATATTAATAGTCTGGTGCTAATAACATTAGGCATTCCCTCCATATCTCTAACGTCCACATTTATAATCCTCAGAGATATTGGTGTTTCTCTAATTCTGGCCTAATGTGGATTCCAACTTAAATTGCTCTACCATTGGTGACTGCATTCAGTTTCCTAGGTTCAAACTCTGGAATACCTTCCCTACCCTAAACTATCCACCTCAATGTCTTAGTTTAAGACACTCAGGAAAACCTACCTCTTTGACAAAGCATTTGGTCATCTAATCGAATATCTCAATGTAGCTTGGTGTCATAATTTGTTTTCTAAATTTGAAGAAGCACTTGTGGTGTGACATTATATTAAATGCATTTTTATTACAAACATAAGTCATTGTTGTATCTCCATTTATGTCTAAATTATTGAGATAGACATATAATCAGAGAATGATGAAAAGTGAGGGACTGAAAACGGAGTCATGCCTGACCCCATGGGAACAACATTCTAGACACAAAAGCACTAGTCAGCTATTACCCTTGCTTTCCTATCACAATGAATTTTGGATCTAACTTGACACAATGCCTTGGATTCCATGGGCTTTTACTTTTCTGAACACTGTTCCATGTGACATCTTATCAAAAGTCTTCTGAAAATTCATTTAGGTTACATCAAACTGAGGGATAAAGACAAACATTTATTTATGTAATGTCTTAGCTAACATCGCCACACCACAAAATGATGTGCAGAATTGCGGCCATTGATTAAATTGATGTGACAGAATAAAAATCAAGAAATGCTATGAATGACCAGCTCAGTTTTTTTTTGTTTGGTGGGTTGACAGAGGGATCGAATGTTGGCCCAGACACCGAGGCAAACTCTCTACTGTCAGGATTTTCTACATCAAACTGGCATGATATTTTATGTAAAGGAGTACACTTCAACTGTGCAATACTGGATTAAGGTTTCAGTTTAGAATATAAGGTCAAAGGCAAATTTCCTCCTTTTGTGTTTTGGTGTCAATAATTGCTAATTATTTAGAATGGAGAGTGAAGAGTGGTTTAAGGATTGCATGTCTGTAATGGTGCCTTCTGATTTCATTCATTTACATCAGAGAAGTACTTAATATCACAATTTGCTGAGTTGAATGCATGAGTTGTACTAAACATCCATATGAATATTAGAAAACAAATCAAACATAATGGAAGCTGGTGGTAAAAGTACATTCAAGTCACAACAGATTTCCGAAACAATTGCAATTAATGATCATTGATGTTTTTACTCCAAAAAAAAAAACAGACAATGATCATGAATCTTTTCACTGCTTACACAATTACATCAAATGAATTATCTCCAAAGCAGTTTTATGAATTTCGCACCAAAATAGAAGGTCAATCTCTAAACTGTTCTCAACTAAACCTTGAACAGGCATATACCTTCCTCACTATGTTCTAGGTTATATACTGAAATTACGAACACAGAAACCATCAAAATGTTACACCATGTATACCAACAAATCCTGGAATTGAAGGGAGAAAAGGGTCAACGTGCTTTTCAGAAAATATATAGTTGTATCTTTCAAGCATCATGTAACCAATAATACTGTTTTTTTCCCCCCAAGAACAGAGTCAAAACAGAGGCAAAGGTTTGTTAAATACATAAATAGAAAAATTAGATGACCCACCTCTCCTGTAGCATAGAAATCATTCTGCTGATATTCATAGAATATCTGAAAGAACTGGATTAGGGCACTGCAAAAGAAAAGCACTTTAAAATTTCCATTTTGTATTAATCCTGTGACTGTACTTTACATCCAACAACTTGAGAACAGCATTTTATTCTTTTCAAGTGTTTCAGATGCAAACAGGAACAATCCCATCTATACTGATAGAAAAACAATGTGATTTCACTACAGGTCCGAAAATCTTTGCTAGTTTATGGAAGACAGTCATTCATTCACAGTGTTCAGTGATCACTAACAAATCTAATTAATTTTCCTTAGTTAACTTTTTAAACTAACATTTAACCAGCATGAGTAACAGGGCAGCTTCAATGCTGATTTGAAGTTACTGATCCTATCTTCAATACAACCAACCTCAAGTCACCAGTGAAGGCCAAGACAAGATGCCTTGCATTTCACTTACTGAGTGTTTAAGGACCATGTTTATGGGCAATATTCCAGCACACGGCTTGGAAAACAGCTAAGCAAGTGACTAAACCTAACATTGGTTGGGGAGGAGATAGACAGATGGTAGCAGTATGAAGTAAATTTTGTGACCTGAAGAGTCTGTCTCATTTCATGACAGAGTTTCTGAAAATTTAATTAATATGAAGTAGGAGTTTCACAAAGACCTCACTCTACAGAGCTTTAATAAATTTGCATTGGTGCAGAGTTCAACTGGAGGGTCACCACACTTCAGGTGAGAGGGTGAGGCTGAGAAGATAGGGACCCACATGGTGACCTTAGCTGTGAAGTGAGTCCACGTAGTTGGCATCACTCTACATCACAACAATGCCATCCAGCCACCTGAGCCAACGACACAGAATGAGGCAGCAATATGAACTGAACTGGTCACATTAAGGGCATTTATTGAAGGAATAGGAAAGTACATTGCTGTTTGTTTAAATGTATAAATACAAATTGTACAAATGTACTGACCTGTACAGGTCCCTCCCTACATCATCTTCATTTTGTGCATAGCCTTCATCGTGGTTAGTAAAACTGAAGCCAGTGCCAACCTAATGTCCAAGAGTAATGAAATGTTATCTCTACATAAAATACATTGAAGAAAATACTGACACATACTCCACATGGCAGAATGGCTGGAGATGGATTGGACCAGGCTGAATTGTGTGTGTACGCATGTGCGCGTGATTGGGGGGGGGGTGGCAGTGGGTGGGTAAGATTACAGTTAGAGATGGGGGTAGGTCCCCTCAGTTGAGGAAAAATGCGGTGCTGTCTCAACCAGCCTTTTGAGGGCCCAGTAGATGTCACACATTTATAAATTGAGAGAATGCAACAACATCCTTGCAGGAAGCTGGGTGTGAGGTGCTGTACTCGAGCTAACGATGGGAGTTGGTGGGTTGATAATGAATGTTGGCAGGCAGCTGATCCTCGGAAATGGAAATGGTGAAGTCAAGGAAGAGAAGGAATAAGTCAGAGATGGACCAGGTGAAGGTGAAAGAAGAATGAGATTAGAAGCAAAAGCTGCTGATCTTGTGTGGACAACAGCAGGAAGCAGCTCAGATGGTCCAGATGCAGGCTCACCAATACTCTGTACAATTAGAGCTAAATCTCCCTATTCCTGTACTCCAAACACAGAGACATCAATACAAATACATACAAAACACATGCATTTGGAGCAGGAGTAGGCCATTCTGCCCCTCAAACATGACTGGATTAGATTGTAACCTCAAATCCACATTCCCACCTGTCACTAATGACTTTCATCCCTTGCTTAACAAGAATCTATCTCTCTCTGCTGAAAAAGAAGAACAGACTCTGCTTCCACTATCTTTTCAAGAAGAGAATTCCAAAGATTCTCAAACCTCTGCGTAAAACAATTACTTCATCTGTTTTAAATGACTGACCTCTGATTTTCAACTGACCCTTTGTTCAGATTCTCCTAGAAAAGAAAACATGCTCTCCATATCTGTCCTGCAAGACCCCTTAGGATATTTTGTGTTTCAAATAAAGGTCACCATGGGTATATGCATTCCTAATTGCAGGATATACCCTGCATGCTAACTCTCTGCGTATCTTGCCTGAGCAAAATGAATCTTCTTGAACGTCAACACTTAAAATATTGAAAAACTCTCTGCTCTTCTATACTTCTGACCAATGTGAATAACTTCACACTTACCTACATTTTTGGCCATCTTGCATTTTGTTGCACAATCACTCAACATGTTTCTATCTTGTTACAAAATCTGAAACAAAAACAATCTGCCCCTATCTTTATACAGCCATTTTTTGTGTCAACCGTCACAGCTCACCTTTCCATCTAGTTTTGCATCATCTGCAAACCTAGGTACATTACTTCCCAGCTCTTCAGTTAATTCACCAATGTAGACTATAAACAGCCGAGACCTCAGCCACTGCCCATCAACATGAAAATTCCACCTCTGCCCACTGTTTCCTGTCCATTAATGCTATTATACTATCTTCAATTTCCTGAGCTCTAACCTTGCCTTTAACCTGTTATGTGGCACCTTATCAGAATGGTGTTTGGAAATTGGTCTACCATATCTGCTAGTTTCCCTTTACCTACCTTACTAGTACCTCCTCAAAAATAAGACAATAAATTTGTCAAACAGCATTTCCCCTAGTAAAACTGAATTGACTTGTTGTAATTATATATGCATTGTTAAGACTTCTGTAATAATAGATTCCAGCATTTTCCAAAAATTGATGTTCAAGTAACTGGTGCTAGAGTTCCCAATTCTTAACTCGAAGGAATTTTGGAAAATAATGTCCAGTGCAACCACTATTTCCTCCGGTATCTCTTTTTAAACTCAAGGATGTAGGCATCAGGTCACAGGAATGTGTCAGATTTTAGACTCTTAAGTTTCTCCTTTATCATTTCCTTCTTGATATTAATTTCCTTACTTTTTATAGTCTCTAGTGTACTACCTATTTCAGAATGAACATGTCTTATCCTATAAAGGCAGGAAAATAAAATTGTTCAGTGTCTCAGTCATTTCTTCATTGCCCATAATATTTTCTCTTGTACTTTAGAGGTCAATTTTTATATTAGTTCTCTCTTTCTTTTTATATGTCTGTAAAAGCTCCTACAATCTGTTTCCGCATACCTGGCTAGTTTACTGTTGTATTCTGTTTTTCCCTTATCATCAACTTTTTGAGAGT
The DNA here is from genome assembly GCF_047496795.1 of Chiloscyllium punctatum. Classification (NCBI taxonomy): domain Eukaryota; kingdom Metazoa; phylum Chordata; class Chondrichthyes; order Orectolobiformes; family Hemiscylliidae; genus Chiloscyllium; species Chiloscyllium punctatum. Next base: position 2,399,931 of record NC_092746.1, on the reverse strand, counting down.
CCTTTGCTGGTTTCTAAAATACTCTCAGACTTGTTATTATTTTCACTTATAATAGGAGCCTGCTCTTTTAGCCTCATACAATACTTAAGTTACTGAGTGAGCTTCGGACATATTTTTCTTGTAGAGGTTTTGTTGTTTTAATGGAATGCATATTTATTAAACATTCTGAATTATTTCTTTAAATGTCTCCCATGTTTATTTTGAAGTAAGTGGAAACAGAGACTTTAAAATCAATTGCAGCATTGCTATTACCATATTAGTTCAAATCTGGCAACTCGGCAGAGGCTGTAGGTTAGATGAGGAAATGGCCTCAGAATCACATTAACTCAAATAGAAGATAGACATTCAAAAGAATAGAGTGCAAGTATCTGTACAGGGTAAATGTGCCAGTAAGAGGCTTGCCAATCTCTGAGCCAGCTGCAGAGCTGAAATAAGTCGAATCCAGTGGGACTTTCTACATCAATAACTTTAGGCTGAGTGTATAGAATAGCAGAATATATAATCATGACTGTCCTCCATCTTGGTTTTGGAGTGCTATTTGTGAGTACTTGCAGAGGCCTCCATCTGTGACTCCATGTGGCTTTTCTTTGGCATCGTGGGGGTCTAGCCTGGGATTCCAATGGAGGACTTGGGTCCTTGAGCCCAGAGCTATGAAACGGACTAACTTCTCTTTCTAAAATTACAGGTTGTTCTGACATAACATGCGTTTTGTTAACACAAATTGGCTATAATGTGATTGACCAATTGTGGACACTGTTTGGATAACATAAACTTTCTACTGATAGGGTATAGCAAATTTTCTGGAGATCTCATACAGCGCCATTTTTTACAGTGCAGTACTGCAGAGGAACGTAACTGTCACGTTATAGCAGAACGACTTGTGGAAGAATTTTTTATTTCCTTACTTTTCTAATTTATTAGTGTGATTTTGTACTTTTGAAGGTCTGTAACGCTGGACCTTGCTTTATATTTCTATTTCTCCTCCTAAGAATTTATACTCAAGAATCTGTACCTAGGTATATTTGTATCTAAGATGGCGCCATAAGTGGCAACTTAGAGTCATAGAATCATAGAGGAACTGCTAAAGGCCTTCCTGCACTCAGGGCAGCTGAAAGGCCTTTCCCCCCTGTGGACCCGCTGGTGGGTCAACAGGGCAGAGAAATTGCTGAAGACCTTCCCCCACTCTTGGCAGGAGAATGGCCTCTCCCCAGTGCAGCTGCGCCGATGAATCTCCAGGGCAGGAGGAGCACAAAAGCCTTTCCCACAGTTGCCACACTTCCATGGCATCGCCAAAGGGTGGGATTCCTCAGGTTTCTCCATTGCCGAAGCTTCAGTTGCACACAAAGCCATGTCCAGCCCCTCCCTGCCGTGAATTCCTCTTTCCAGGCCATATAGCAGTTACACGCTCCACACTCAGTGCACTGCAACAGTAGGGTCTCTCATCCAGCCCCAGTGAAGCCGAAAACGTACTCAGACAGGAACCAAAAAGCTTTGCTCCTCCTCACAGAATCATAGTTGAAAATTGTTGTGGTCCTGGAGAGTCAATGTCGAAAATTGCGATGCTGGAAAAGCACAGCAGGGTCAGGCAGCATCCGACGAACTTGTAAACTTTTCACTGAACCCACGTGAGTACACGTGACAATAAAACTAATTCAATTCATTTCAAACTTCATGACTACGTACCTCTCTGTTGGGTCTTCTCTGAACACTTGTGTTCTTGTAACCAATGTCACAGGCTGTTTGTGAAGGATTGGGGAGGTGGAAAGGGGATGCTGCCCTATTGTTAAAAGATTTGCGGCATTGAGGTCAGTTGGTTAATGATGCCCAGGATCCTGTTTAATTAATCAACAGTGGTGTTGTTAATGGGAGTTGCCAGCTTTGACCATGGTATTGGGATTTGGAATCAAAGTGCCCACAGCTTGAAACCATTTCCAAATTTCCTTTTTTTAAAACATAACTTGAGCGAGCCTTTGAAAAAAAAAAGAGGCAGAGACCCAGGGATTTGTGTTAGCATCCTTTGCCAGTAGATGGCATCAGCCAACAGGAGGTGGCAGTCAATACCCTTTCCTTTGAGTTTGCTCGTGGCAGGTACAGACTATGACTGTACTTTGGCTTTAAGGGGTGTATATTGTCCTGGCTTTTCAACCACAGTAGGCACTACTACTACCTGATATCCAGCTATACCATTACCAAGAATAAACTGCATTTCCAGAACTGAGCATTTCTTATTACTCCCACCACCATTTCACCACTTTCACCGAATTCTCCAACCTCACTTTAAATAATAGAACATTGCTCTTCTCACTATGAATTCCACATATTACCACTTTTTCTGGCATTACTCCTGGATTATGTAGCTCCTCATCTCTCACCAAAGATGGACTTTCTCTGGTATCTCTTAACATTTCTTTTTCTACTCCTCCTGGTATACATGAGTAAACCTTACCCACACAAGTAAATTCTTTAAAGTGATCTGCACTTTCTTCTCAACCAATCCCTGACCAGGTTGTACATTCTGGTGCAGCTTGTCAGCTTCCACTGTACTTGCCTTTACCACTTCAACAAAACTCAATGGTTTATCCTGTTTTCCCAGTGCTTTTTCAAAACCACCAACGCAGTGATTTCACACGTTTTACCCTATTACATTGAAAACACCTGAGCTTTTTCCCATCTTGCTCCCCCTTTTTACCCTGTGGTAACCTATATCTACTTTCTTCAATGAGGTCTCATTTGCCCTTACCACCTGAGGATTTCTCTTTTCCCCAGTTTCTATCTCTTACAGATTGAAGTTGGTGTTGGAAGCCAAACTTGGATCTATGAACCAACTCATTATCATTGGCCCTTTCAGCTGCTAACCTTGTTTTAACCCTCTGCTCTTTCAAGACTTCTCACTACTTCAGGAAATGAATTTTTGAACTCCTCCAAAATAACCGTCTAAGATGTCATATGTTTGATGTACTTTCAATGCCCTTACCCACCTATCAAAATCACTTTGTTTGATCCTTTCAAAGTCCATGTATGTTTGACTATGTTCCTTCCTTAGATTCCTAAAACATTGTAGGCCACTGGTACTTGTTCATATGCACAGAAACCTCCCCTGATAGTCACACAAACTACTCACTATCTGTACATACCAACTTTGCTTGAATCAACAATACCCACGTGGTCATTGGCCATTTCTTTCATCTAGCCACTTTCTCAGATGAAATGAAAACATTCCATCCTTCTCATTGAACTTAGGCAATACTTGAACATATTTAAACAGATCCCCACCAGGCCTTAGACTACGATGGGATTGCCTTCCGTCACTGTCCTTATCACTATTCCTACCTTTCACCTCTACCTCTGCCATTTTAAGTGAATTTTAAGATTTCTTTCCTTTCCTTTTTCCTCTGCTTTTAATCATAATTCAAACTGTTTCACTTCCTTTTCTCTTGCTCTTGCCTCTAATTCAGCTTCAGCTGTGACTAAGTTTCAGCCATTTCTAATGATTCTGATCGCACTCCTGGCAATTGTAAATATTATGCTATTGCCACAGTTACTTCCCCTTATCTCACAGACACAGGCAATTCCAATTTGTTTGCCAATTCTGAAGGTTTTGCCTTGCTCATTTTCTGTAAAAACACCTGAAGTGCTTTCTTCGACCCCCCAGGAAACTCTTAATAACTGAAAGAGCTATTATTGCCCAAGGCACAGCTTATTTAAACCAACTGAATTCAACACTAGAAATTTTTAAAAAAAGCAACACTCACCCCTCACTGCCAATAATTCTAAGTGCAAACTGGAATTAGAGATTTTGATCCCAGACGAGCCCCCAATTTGTTATGGACCAGAGCAAGCCCCTTCAAAACACATCACGGAGATAACCTAGACTCTGGCTTTTTCTTATTTTAAAGACAAGTGCCAGGTGTTGTGTTTCAGTTGCAGTTCGATTGGTGAAATTATCAAGCTTGAAGTAAAACCCACTTTATTCATACGCTATGGTTAAAACACAGACAAAATAAAAATAAAAGAAGAATTGGCTTAACTGTAGCTCTACCAAAATACTTCAGAAAATAATAAACCACTCATTAACTGTTCCAATATAGTAACATTCCATTAGCACACCCTTGGCAAAGGCAAAGTCAGTAAAACAGGTTGTCTCACATGCAATTGTAGCAGCAGGAAGAGAATCCCCAGCTTTTAGCTGTAGCAGAGAGAGAGAGAGCAAATGAGCATGAGAGGGCAAGAGACAGCCAGCGAGAGAGGGCGAGAGAGAGACAGTGCTAGACAGGGCGAGAGAGAGACAGCAAGAGATAGTGATAGATAGACAGATATGAGAGAGATAGACAGACACACACACACACACACAGACAGAGACAGACAGAGAGAGTGACAGGTGTAGCAGTTTTCACAGCCCCAACAGGTACTGAAAGCCAGACTAAAAATCCTGGTTCTTTGGGAGCTTGACCCTACCCATTCAAACTGCTTCTATTGTTCCACTTCAAAAAAAGACCAAGGTCTCCCAGGCTCTTTGCTTTATTGAATTGAAGCACACTGCTCTGCACCTCTGTCTCAAGCTCTCACGATAATAAAAAGACACAATACACCTCTTAACACCATAGCATCATCACAAGAACCTGCTGCCTTCACCCTGATGATGTTTGTGGGTGCAAAGGCCTGCGAACAGCAGAGACCAATCGAGCACCTTAACTGGAGAATTATTGCCCATTTATGGGCCTCACCCACTGCCAGTGATCTGAAACCAGAGGGAGACACGCCATTCAGGTGCATGGCAAGCAAACCCCTATGTGACACACTCCCATGGATGTTGCATCTCTCATTCAAAAAAGTTCCTTCCCCAATGAGGAAGGAGTCTGCAAAGAGCAATCCTAGTCCTTGCAGCTAATGCACCTCAAATCAGTCTTCCAGGACTCCCTTTCTGGCATTCCTCAGCTGGGTGCCTGGAGTCCAGCAACACAACTAGGCCACAAATGGGCATCATAACAACAGAGATAGGACACAGTCTCCCTGTGGTACTGCAATTCAACAGATCCACTTTGAAGCCAAGGAAGGCCCTCTATAGTCCAGGTGAATGCCCAAATGTGACACTTACTCTAGTGAAGCTTCCCTATCTGAGATGATATGGGGCTCTCACAGGTGAAATTTCTCATCTTCCCCAATACCTCACCCCAAAGCCACTAAACATCATGCCATATTTGGTGACTATAGATGATGCATGCACATCTGGAGGTCTGGCTTCCTCTATTACACACAAATTTTGTACTCATTCCAAACGTGCCCGAGGAGGATTGCTGCAAAATTTAAATAAATCCAGACAACCTTTCTTAAAGCGGTCCAAGTGATGAATGGTAAGTAATTTCATACCACATGCATTGGCACACATGTTTGTTGAGGGATTTAGAATTCCTGCAGCTGGGGAATGAGAATTATTTTACAACGCGCTTAAAACTAGATTCTTTACAGAAAAGATATCAGAGCTTGAATTTCTTCGTTCCATCACTGCTACTATTGGCCACTGACGTGCTGAGCAAGGCCTACAAGTGGTCATAAATTCTGCTTAAGTAGTACTGTTGCAATTCTAATAGTTCTGTTTAATATATTCTATTAATAACATGATCATGAACTTATTAAAACATATTTCCACCTCGTATTCCAGCCCAACTTCCCTGAGATTGCGTTAACATTCTACCAAGTTAAAATAACATTAAATTTTGTATAACATGGGGATATATCCCCCTTCAATAATTTTGATAGAAACGCACAATATTTTATAATGTGCGCAAAGTACAAAATACTAAACCTTTAATGCCACTGGGAAAGGGTGGGTGTGGCAGGGTTGGGGGGGGGGGTGGTGGGGGAGGATATTAAGCTGTCATCTGCTGAGATATCATTTGCCTACAATCTGCATTTGAATACATCAATTCAGAAACAGGCCATTTAGCCCATCGAGTCTGCACTGAAACCTCAAAAAAAAAAGACACATATACCTCCAACCCCATAACCCCTCATTTACCATGGTTAAATCCACCTGGCCTGCACATTCCTGGAAACTATGGGGTAATGTGGCATAGCAATACACTGAAACTACCACTCATAACTGGGTCAGATCACAAAGGGCAATTATTTGCAGTGCGTGGGGAATGAAATACAATGCCTTTGGAGGAAAAAAAAGAGTAGTGCCACAGTTAACCAACAATGAAGGACTAAGAATTATTCTGTCCTGAGATCATGATCAAAGGATCTTTACTTTATTGAACATACCTTTTTAATAAGTGAACATTAAACCAGTAATGAAGGTAGGTATTTGATAATTTTAAAAAATAGCTCCACTAGCAACACATGCCAACAGAGTGAAGATCTGGCCCAATACTGATAATCATGTACAGTCCCTTATAGGGGAGCACTCTGACAATCCCCTTGGAGCAAAACCATTTAAATAAATACTTAAGAAATAAATTAGACTGTAACAATGAAGAATGATATTTGGACAATTTTGGAGGTTAGTAGCAAACTGCCTCTAACTTCTGTTATCCTAAATGCAAGATTCTGAACAGAGACATCAGCAGAAATATTTAGAGGTTAAGAGAAATCCCTTTGTATGGAAATGGGAATGTGGGAATATGCAAATTGCTGCAAATAAACAGCTCGATGTGACACAAGCACAACGGAGCAAATGATTTCCTTCAATGCTTTTTCTATTTTCATTTCAATCCCTTCAAAAAGGGGAGAAAAAGAAATAGCTAGAAATTGCAATTGTTTTCTTTCATTTTGTTTTGAATTGTATGTGTGCAACAAATCACGACTCAACAAACTCAAATGAATGCAACCGTTCAGATAAATAGACAGAAAAGTATTTCAAAAAACCAGAATATACTTGGCGCAACTGTTTGACACAAATTATTACAGAACAGAAAGAAATTGAAAACGGAGTCAGTAGTAAGGATGTATTAAGCCAATGTTATTGGAAAGAGATCAGATCAGCAATTACGTATATTTCCACTTGTAATTTAATTGCTGTTAATTGAAAAATCACATAACGTGGCTCCGATAATACATGGAGCCACTTTAAAAGTTCTTTAATATTTAAAAAAGAAATACTTGCTGGAGAGACACTAATAATATTCACACAAAAGTGTCAACAACACAATTTATGTGTCCCTAAGGGTACATTGTACTAATCACCAGCAAGAGATAGTTTTTTACTGGCATGTGAGCAGACAATTTGGTATGCACAGGTGTGAGACAAATTCTCATTTTATTTTCAATTTTAGCTTGATCAATCATGACCATTATGCAAAGCATATTTCCTTTTTATTTAACTTTCGGAGGCGGGCATTACTGGCTGGGCCAGCATTTATTGCCTATCCCTAATTGCCCTTGACAAGATGGTGGTGCGTTGCTTCCTGAACTGCAGCAGTCTTATTTGGAATAGCTGCACCTACAATGTCATTAGTGAGGTAGTTCCAGGTTTCTGACTCTGACTCTGAAGGAACAATGATGTATTTCCATACCAAGATTGTCATTTACTTGGAGGGGAACTTGTAGGTGGTGGCATTCCTATGTAGTTGCTGTCCTTCTAGATGGTAATGGTCATGGATTTGGAAGATGGTAAGGAGCCTTGGTCAATTTGCAGTGGATCTTGCAGATGCTGCTACTGAGCGTTGGTGATGGAGCAACTGTGCTTGTGGATGTGAGCTTTGACCTCAATGGTATCAGGTTTCTTGAATGTTGTTAGAGCTGCATTCATCCAAGCATCCAAGCAAGTGGGGATTGTTTCAGCACATTCTTGACATGTGTCTTAAGGATGGTGGACAGGCTTTGAGGAGTCAGATGGTGAGCTACTTGCTACAGTCGTAGTTACAGCCAATGCTTTACTATCTTGGGTGCCGAAGTAGTGATTTTCGCCTTACTCTTTTGTTCTAAAGAGAACAATGCCCTGCTTCCCAGATTTGAAGATGCTGGTGTTGGACTGGGGTGTACAAAGTTAAAAATCACACAACACCAGGTTATAGTCCAACAAGTTTATATGGAAGCACTATCTTTCAGATCACTGCTCCTTCATCAGGTGGTTGTACACAATTGTAAGACACAGAATTTATGGGAAAAGTTTACAGTGTGATGTAACTGAAATTATACATTGAAAAATACCTTGATTGTTTGTTGAGTCTCTCATCTGTTGGAATGACCATGATAGTTTCAATTCTTTCATTTGTAAATCACAAAACTTTTTTTTTTAAAAGTTACATTCTCAGGTTAACTGCCACAGTTGGTGTCAGCCCAGATAATATGTTGAAGTTGTTAGCCCCCTGAATACTGTTGTCTGAGCCATAATGTTTAGACTGATTCTAATCTAAAAAAATGAGTTCACAGAGTCTTACATGGAGTCATGCAGTTTTTGAGCAAAGTACAATGTAACTCTGCAAGTACAAATTCACCCCACAAACACGTGTGTGTGTCTCTTTCTCTCTGGGTTGGGGGGTTGTGAGTGTCTGTGAGAGAGAGTGTGTGAGAGTTAAAGGGGTCTAAGTCTGTGAGACGGTGCATGTGAGAGTGTGGGAGTGTGTCTCTCTGTAGGAGCGTGTATGTGAATGTAAAGGGCTCTAAGTCTGTGAGGGGGTACATGTGAGTGTGGGTCTCTGTAGGAGTGTGGGTGCATGTCTGTGTACAGGAGTGTGTGTGTGTGTGTGTGTGTGTGTGTGTGTGTGTGTGTGTGTGTGTGTGTGTGTGTGTGTGTGTGTGTGTGTGTGTGTGTGTGTGTGTGTGTGTGTGAGAGAGAGAGAGAGAGAGAGAGAGAGAGAGAGAGAGAGAGAGAGAGAGAGAGAGAGAGAGAGAGAGAGAGAGAGAGAGAGAGAGAGAGAGAGAGAGAGAGAGGGTGCGAGAGCATGAGAGCGTCTAAGTTTGTGAGAGGGTGCATGTGAGTGTGTGTCTCTCTCTGTAGGTGTAGGTGTGTGTGCGTATGTGTGCGTGTGCGTAGGATGCCTGTGTGTGTATAGTGCAATGGTGGTCACCTGTAGTGTGACATGAACCCACGATCCCAGTTGACGCCCTCACTATGGGTACTGAACTTAGCTATCAGCCTTTGCTCGGCCACTTTTCACTGCTGCCTGTCCCGAAGTCCGTCTTGGAGGATGGTCACCCTGAGGTCCGAAGTTGAATGTCCTGGACCGCTAAGTGTTCTCCAACTGGAAGGGAATACTCCTGTCTGTTGATTGTTGTGTGGTACCCATTCATCCGTTGCCGTAGCCTCTACTCGGTTTGACAATGTAACATGCCTCAGGGCATCCTTGCCTGCAGCGTATGAGATAGAGTCACATGCGTACCTGCTACTAACATGGTGGGAGGTGTGTCAGAGTGTGGACATGGATATCGCCATTACATGTGGGGACGTTTTGCAGTGCCTACCATGACAGGGTTGTATGGAGTTGTCCTGAAAGTCGGGCAGTTTGCTACGAACAATGATCTGTTTGAGATTTGGTGGTTGCTTAAAGGTGAGAAACGAAGGTGTGGGGAAGGTCTTGGTGAGGTGCTCATTCTCATTGATAATGTGTTGCAGGTCACGAAGAACATGGTGTAGTTTTTCAGCTCCTGGGAAGTACTGGACAACGAAGGGCACCCTGTCGGTTGCAGCACGTGTCTGTCTCCTGAGGAGGTCATTACAGGTCATTACGCCGGAACTGGCAGTTGATAAGTTGAGCATCGTACTCCATTCTTATGAGACCATCCTTGGGTACATCCAAGTGCCCGTCACGTTCCTTCTCATCTGAACAGATCCAGTGTACACGTAGGGCTTGTCCATTGGGGATGGCTGTTTGGGTGGAAGCTGGAGAAGTGTAGCATTGTGAGGTTGTCTGTGGGTTTGCGGTAGAGTGTGGTGCTGAGGCACCCATCCTTGATGGAGATGCATGTGTCCAAGAATGAGATAGATAGTAGAGAGAAGTCCATGGTGAATTTGATGGTGGGATGAAACTTGTTGATATCACGGTGTAGTTTTATCAGTGACTTCTCATCATGGGTCCAGAGGAGGAATACGTTGTCAATGTTCCTGGTGTATAGTGTTAGTTGGAGATCCTGCATAGAGAAGAAGTCTTGTTCAAACCGGTGCATGAAAATGTTGGCATATTGGGGTGCAAATTTGGTCCCCATGGCTGGATGAAGAACTGGTTGTCAAAGGTGAAGATGTTGTGATCGAGGATAAAGCGGATGAGTTGTAGGATGGTGTTTGGAGATTGGCAGTTGTTGGTGTCGAGTGCTGAGGCTGTTGCCACGATGCCAACATTGTGAGGGATGCTGGTGTAGAGTGCGGAAACATCCATTGTGACAAGGAATGTTCCTGGTTTGATTGGTCCATGGGCGCTGAGTTTCTGTAGGAAATCTGTAATGTCGTGACAGAAGCTGATTATACAGGGGATCCCCAGCTTCTGTTGTGACACTACAATGATGGCATCATGGCAACAGCCTCAGTACTCAACACCAACAACTGCCAATCTTCGAACACCATCCTACAACTCATCTGCTTTAGCCTCGATCATAACGTCTTCACCTTTGACATCCAGTCCTTCATCCAGACACATTGAACAGCCATAGGGACCAAATTTGCACCCCAATATGCCAACATCTTCATGTACAGGTTTGAACAAGACTTCTTCTCTACGCAGGACGTCCAACCAACACTATACACCAGGTACACTGATGATATTTTCTTCCTCTGGACCCATGGCGAGGAGTCACTGTTAAACTTACACAGTGACATCAACACATTTCATCCCACCATCAAACTCACCTTGGACTATTCTATACTATCTGATCATTCCTGGACACATGCATCTCCAGCAAGGATGGGCGCCTCAGCACTACAGTCTATCGCAAACCTACAGACAACCTCACAATGCTACACTTCTCCAGCTTCCACCCAAAACATATCAAAACAGCCATCCCCAATGGACAAGCCCTACGTGTACACTGGATCTGTTCAGATGAGGAGGAACATGACAGGCAGTTGGAAGTACTCAGGGATGCCCTCATAAGAACTGGGTATGATGCTCAACTCATCAACCGCCAGTTCCGACGTGCCACAGCAAGGAACTGTAATGACCTCCTCAGGAGACAGACACGTGCTGCAACTGACAGGGGACCCTTCGTTGTTCAGTACTTCCCAGGAGCTGAAAAACTACACCATGTTCTTTGTGACCTGCAACACATTATCAATGAGGATGAGCACCTCACCAAGACCTTGCCCACACCTCCACTGCTTGCCTTTAAACAACTGCCAAACCTCAAACAGATCATTGTTCGTAGCAAACTGCCCGGCTCTCAGGACAACTCCATACAACCCTGTCACGGTAGGTGCTGCAAGACGTGTCAGAGTGTGGACATGGACACCACCATTACACTTGGGGACACCTCCCACCATGTACGTGGCAGGTACTCATGCGACTCAGCCAACATTGTCTTTCTCATACGCTGCAGGTAAGGATGCCCTGAGACATGGTACATTGGGGGAACTGAGCAGAGGGTACAGCAACGGATGAATGGGCACCGCACAACAATCAACAGACAGGAGGGTTCCCTCCCAGTTGGGGAACACTTCAGTGGTCCAGGACATTCAGCCTCGGACCTTCGGGTGACCATCCTCCAAGGTGGACTTCGGGACAGGCAGCAGTGAAAAGTGGCCGAGCAGAGGCTGATAGCTAAGTTCAGTACTCATAGGGATGGCCTCAACCAGGACCTTGGGTTCATGTCACATTACAGGTGACCACCATTGCACTATACACACGCAGACACTCTCACAGACTTAGACCCCTTTACACACACACACACACACACACACACACTCGCTCACAGACACTCACAACCCCCTACACCAGACAAACACACACACACACACACATATACATTTGTGGGGTGAATTTGTACTTGCAAAGCTACATTGTACTTTGCTCAAAAACTGCGTGAATTCATGTAAGACTCTGTTAACTCATTTTTCAAATTAGCATCAGTCTAAACATTATGGCACAGACAACAGCACACAGGGGGCTAACACCTTCAATATCTTATCTGCACTGACACCAATTGTTACAGTTAACCTGAGAATGTAACTTTTTAAAAAAGTTTTGTGAGTTACATATGAAAGAAGTGAAATTATCATGGTCATTCTAACAGATGTGAGACTTAACAAACAATCAAGGTATTTTTCAATGTATAATTTCAGTTACATCACATTATAAACTTTTGCTATAAATTCTGTGCCTTACAATTGTGTCCTCCACAACCACCTGATGAAGGAGCAGTGCTTAAAAAGCTAGTGCTTCCAATTAAACCTGTTGGACTATAACCTGGTGTTGTGTGACTTTTTAACTCTGCTTCCCAGAGATACCAATATCAGCCACAGCAATATGACAGAAGCCCAGTAACTACAAATGGCTTGCCAGTTTAGAAAATTCAATAATAAGATTGATCACAAATTAAATGCAAGGTGCAATTTTAACTGATCTATGTTTCAGTTGTGAGTAACTATTAATTTTGTTGTCACAGCACAAGTAGGAGTGTCAAAAGCTGGAGGTGAGCTACATGGTGATTCAGTGGTTAGCAGTACTGCCTCACAGTGTCGCAGGCATGGATTCGATTCCACCCTTGGGCAATGGGTCTGTGTGGAGTTTGCACATTCTTCTCATGTCTGTGTGGGTTTGCTCTGGGTACTCCAGTTTCCTCCCACAGTTCAAAGATGTGCATGTTAGATGGGCTGATCATGCTAAATTGCGTCCAGGTATGTGAAGTTTAGGTGGATTAGCCATGGAAATTGCAGGGTTATAGGAATAGGGTTAGGGATAGAGCTGAGTGCGATGCTCTTCAGAGGGCCAATGTGGACTTGACGTGCTGATTGGTCTGCTTGCACACTGTAGGGATGCTATGGTTCTATGCGCAATCTTGACTGCCTTTAATCAAGGCTAGTATCCAATTAAGATGGAGGTCAGTCCTCAAGTGCTGGCTGCCTAATTGGATCCATATCTCAGCAGCCTCACCACAATCAGTGCTGGCCATTGATGAGGCTATAGCTGCACAGGGGATGTGACATCTTCAAAGCAAGTTTAGGAAGACTGACAGATGCCAGAACTTTGAAAATCATGAGGGATAGACCAGCTAGCACTGATGATATCATTGACAAAATGGCAGCTTTGCTATTGGAGCCCTCTGCATGGGCCAATGAGTGCCGACACAGAGGAGGTGGGCTTATCTCACCATCCTTTAGGAGGTGACTTGGTTTCACGGAGCCACGTGACCAATTAATCTCATTGCCATTTACGGTGATGAGGAAGACATCAGGCATCCCTCCTGCACATTCCAACCCCTCACTATCCAAAAGGGCCAAAAAGGCCCAAAGACTCCGGCCTAGAATTTTGAATTTTTGACTTGCCAGCACTATGTATAAACATATTTTCAAGTTAAAAATAATGAAATCTTTGGTTAAGTTCATTAAGAGATGCAGATGTTTCTTCTGCCCAACCTTTTTAATTTTAAAGGTGCGGCAGTAAAAATCTGCAATTAAGTCGCTATTCAGATTTTGAAGTGATTGGCAAATGTGGGGTTCTACTTTATTTCCTCAGTAAACTCTTAATTGTTGGGGTCCTTGATAGTCCCAGTGATGCCCCAAATGATATATTATTTATTACATTAATGCAGTATTTAAAGTTTGAGCCGTAAACTAAAGATTCACCGATAATGTTTTCGTAGTTGAATTACGAAAAATGTGGATAATGAGTGGGGTTCAGGAAAGTGGAAACAGGGAATCAAGAAATCTCCTTAGTCGAGTCAGAAAATGGTTTTCTTTCAGCTGCACTATTTTAGAGAGATCTTGATACAATTTCATTCTCACAAAACTACTTCTCGGGCATGCAACCCATAGCAGTTCTAGAATCTTCCAGCAAATAATTCATGCAAATAACACTACGTAACTAAAAAAAATACTTACGGGATTGTCGATATACAGCATTGAATACTTCGACGTCCATGGTACCTTTCGTGCCTCCACTAGATTTGAGCATGTAAAATTTGTAAAAAAAAATTAAAGTTAGCAAGCATACCTCATTGAATTTAAACTTGAGAAAAACCTCTTCTTCAGCGATTGCTGGTCAATGCCAATAGAATTGTCAGGTCTTTGCATTTTAAATGAAGGTTTGACCAAATCGCTTTGAGGACTCATACATGAACTGAAGATGGGAACCCATTTGTGCATCCGGTGATGTGCTGTTATACCACCATTTCAAAAATATTAAATAATCCATGGGTTAAAGCAGTGGTAAGGGAACTAAGATAACTATCACCAGAGAAAAGGCATGAGGAAATCTAATTGGACAAAAGGCTAATAAGTCCCCTGGACTGGATGGGTTGCATCCTAAGATTTTTAAAGGAACTAACTGCAGGAGACATTGGATGCACTTCTTGTAATCTTCCAAGAATCCTTACATTCTGGAAAAGTTCCACAGTACTGGAAAACTACCAATTAAACACCCTGATTCAAAAAGTGACACAAAATAGAGGCAACTAGACAGCAATTAGTTTAACATCTCTGTCACTGGGGAAATGCTATAAAGGGTGTAATAGCAAAGCATTTAGACATACATGAAGCATGGCTTCAAGAAGGGGAAATCATGTCTGAAAAGATTAGATTTCTTGGAAGAGGTAATAAAGAGGTAGGTAAAGAGAAATTCATAGATATAACACAGTTGGATTTCCAAAAGGTGTTTTAAGAAGTTGCTATACATTAGGCAATTTATAAGATGAAAGTCTATAGTATTGAAGGTAATATGTATCAGGCAGCATGGTGGCTCCGTGGTTAGCACTGTTGCCTCACAACACCAGGGTCCCAGGTTCAATTCCAGCCTCGGGCGACTGTCTGTGTGGAGTTTGTACGTTCTCCCAGTGTCTACGTGGGTTTCCTCTGGGTGCTCCGGTTTCCTCCCACAGTCCAAAGATGTGCAGGCCAGGTGCATAGGCCATGCTAAATTGTCCATAGTGTTAGGTGCATTAGTCAGAAGGAAATGGGTCTGGGTGGGTTACTCTTCGGAGGGTCAGTGTGAACTTGTTGGACCAAACAGCGTGTTTCCACGCTGTAGGGAACCTATCTAATTAGCATGGATAAAAGATTGGCTGTCCAATAGGAAAGAGAGAGTTGGGACAAAGGGGCATTTTCAGGATGTTAACCTGTAACTAGTGGTGTGCCAAAGGGCTCAGTGCTGGGAGCACAATTAATTACAATACGTATTAATTACTTGGATGAGGAAAGTGGATGTACTATAGCCAAGATTTCAGATGACACAAAAATAGATGGGAAGGCAAGTGGTGAGGATGAAACAAAGAATCTGCAGAGGGATTCAAACAGATTAAATAACTTATAAAAAGTTGGCAGTTGCAATGTAATGTGGGAAAATATGAGGTTATGCATTTTGGCAGGAAAAATAGAAGAGATGATTACTATTTAAATGGAGACAGACTTCAGAAAGCTACAAAACAGAGGGATTTGGAAGTGCTCATCTGTGAATCACAAAAAGATAACATACAAATTTAGTGGGTAATAACAAAAGCAAATGAATTGTTGGCATTTATTTCAAAGGGAAATATTGCTGCAAGTATACAACCCATGAATCAGATTTGAATACTGTGACAAGTGTGGTCCCTTTATCTAAGGAACGACATCCTGACACTGAAGGCAGCCCAGAGAAGTTTCACTCACTTGATTAAGGATGTGGAGAGGTTGAATAGATTGGGTCTGTGCTCATTCAGGTTTGGAAGAATGGGAGATGACCTTATTGAAACCTGTAACATGCTTAGGGAACTTGACATGTTAAATGTGGATAAGTTGTTTCTGCTTCTGGGAGAGTCTTAAACCAGAGGGCAGAATCTGAGAGCAACGGGTTACCCACTTAAGATTGAGATGAGGAGGAATTTCAAAGCGTAATGAATCTGTGGGATTCTTTACCACAGAGGGTTGTCTAGGTTGAATCATTATGTATATTCAAGGCTAAGACAGATGCATGGTTAATCAGTAAGGGAATCAGGGTTATGGGGAAAAGATAGAAAAGTGGAGGTGAGGATTATATGATCAACTGTGGTCTATGGCAGAACAGATTTTATAGGTTGAATGGCTTCATTGTGTCCTATGCCCTTAAGTTCACTATATACTTGTATTTGAAGTTACAGTGCACAAGTACACGTTGGCATTAGCAGTCTGAAATTTCTTTGTGGTTGTCTTGCTAACAGTTGAATTGTTGAAGGCAGTTTCTTCTCTTTAAGAATTTCTCCAAAATTCAACTGATGATATTTTTCTAGAATGTAATTTCTACTTTCTTGAGAAAGAAAAATATAAGTTTTCAAAAGCAAAAAATGCAGAACAGTGGCTTAACTTTTACAAGCAAGAAGCTTTACATTTGTAGTCCGGAGTTGTTCAGAGATTGATAGAATCCCTACAGTGTGGAGACTGGTCCACACCGACCCTCCAAAGAGTAACTGACCCAGACCCATTCCCCTACCTACTAATTTACATTTATCCATGACTAATGCACCTAACCCATACATCCCTGAACACTATGGGCAATTTAGCACTGCCAATTCACCTGACCTGCACATCTTTGCACTGTGGGAAAAAACCGAAGCACCCGGAAGAATCCCACGCAGACACGGAGAGAATGTTGCCAGAGGCTGGAATCGAACCTGGGTCCCTAGCGCTGTGAGGCAGCAGTGTTAACCACTGAACCCGATTCATTTCACTGAATGGCGGAACAGACTTGTTGGGTCAAATGGCTTACTTTTGCTCCTATCACTTTTGATTGATCCATAGTTTAGGCCCATGGTTAAGTCAACTCTGTCTAATCCCACAAAGAAAGTGGCTGTCAAGAACAGAAAGAGCAGCAAAGGCCAGATCACCTGATGAATTTCAATACCAACATGTTTAAAGCAATCTGGAAATAAAGAAATTTTTCATGTGCAGCAATCTCCAAACGTAAAAGAAAGATTTTCATAAAGACTCAATTGTAACTGGAACATGCAGGTCCAGGTTCATTTCTGCATGCAAAATTCTCTAATGTAGAACATTACTGGATATATTACAGCCAGTATTAAGCTATGTACAGATACAACTAAGTCCTACACTCTTACATGAGTAAGTTAATGAACATGGAAGAACTTGAAATAACATTACACCATTAGTAGTAAAACATTGCTATCCCACAATGCCAGCAACACTGCTTTCGAGCTCAATTATAATTGACACTTTCTCAAAAATAGACTTGGAGAAGGGAAGTGAAAATCAATTTTTCACCCATCTAAACCTCAAAATAAATGAAAATTCATATCACTGCCACTTCTGTGCCTGGGCCAAGTACAAGTAGAAAACATGCACATTCTCAAAAGAAAAGTTGCTCACTTCCTGAACCACATAATTAAAACTACAGCATTCTCATCAATTAGCAACTTAAATGCATTTCAGCTTAGCATATCACATTTCAAAAGGAAACAGTAATTCAAAGTAAATTGACAAGTCCAAACAAATGATTTTTTTTTAAAAAATAACTGAATGGCCACTTCAAAGCATTCATGGAAAGAAAAGGGTTACTTCACAGGAAGAACAACAGTTAGACATGGGATATAGAGTCAATATATCCACCTTATAACATCAAAGCTGTACTTACATGTACGATTTTTAGTGACAACATATGGCCCATGCTCAACAAATAGCCCAAACAATGATGAGCCTCCAGGGCCACCTTGAAGCCAAAGCAATACAGGGGCACTCTGAGGAAGTGTCTGTAAAGGCACACAGAGTTAGCATTAGATTACAAGTAAATGAACTAAAACGATGAATAGCATGGGTTCTGGGGAAATGCTGCAAGAATTGGGAGGGAATAAAATGATTGTACAACATTAAAACTTATTCAAAATTGCATCTATGCAGGGGATAAAATAACAGCTTTACTTCAAAATAAACTCAAAAGATGATGAACAGGAACAAATAACAAGTTTAATATGTGACCTGGTGGGGAAAGTGCAATGAATAAGGGAGTCTTTATAGGCTCTGTAAGCTTCAGAGCCTTTCAAAGTCAGGGAGGAAGGGCTACATCATAGTGTATGGTCAATAATGAGAATTTTATTGGATCCAGTAGAACTGTAAAATCAACCAACAGCTGGTCTCAAAAGAAATCTTGCACTGTAAGATGAAAATCACACTCTGATAAAGGAGTTGTTTTTAAATGATTTCAGCTGTGTTTTCATGGATCAGATTGAAAGGTGTTAGTTCTGTTGAATGAAACATTTCTCTTTATCACCGGTGTTCATCCTCCAGCCAAAAAGCACCACTTGAGCAGTTTCAGGTATGACCTGGTGCATCAAGAATCTCCAGTTTTAGTTTAACCTCTATCAGAACTCCAAGAGCATGTTCTATTCACCCTTGGGGAGTTTTCCACAGAGACTATGGAGTATGACCAAATGATTCTTCATCTAATGAGTTTTCTGTGTTTCAGTACACGTCCATTAAGATTTTAAGATGGCCCTGAACTCAATACACATTGGAATCATACAACTGCTTTTCCTCCATTAGGAAAAAATGCAGTTCAACCTGGTTTACGGGGTTAAGATAATCATGTAGTTGTCGCGGATAGCCACAAAAAAAAGTGCATTTATATTAAATTATGCAACAGTCAGATGACCTAAAGTGCTTTACAGCCAATCACATAACTTTAAAGTGTAGGCATTGTGAACATGCAACAACTAACGTGCAGTTAGTCAGGTTCTACAAACAGTAAATGTGATATTGATCAGATTATCTGGTTTTTACTGATGATGGGTGGCCACAGCACCAGGGGGAAAAAAATCTCTGCTTTTCTTCCAATAGCATCTTGGAATCTTTTATACACACCTAAAAAATATAAATATGACCATGTTTTAGTGTCTCATCCAAAATAATAGATAGTGGATAGAATAAGGGAAAGTGCAGGCTTAGCAACTCCCTTCCATGTTATAGTACCCAGCACACATGCAAAACAACAGCATAACACAAAAAGGAACAGAGAGAGAACAAAGATAGAAGCAAAATGTGACAGATGCAGAGATGAGAAATGAAACAAAAGCTGTTAAGTCAGAGACCATATGCTCCAACTCTGCTTCAGAAATACAGCAGGGAAATCTATAATAATCTATTTAAATTTTTAAGTATAGCATTCAAATCTTATATCTGCAGGAAGATCAAGCCACCACCAGCACCTCCCCTCACTGGGTTCCCCATGGTTGCTGCAAGCACAACTCAACGCCACTCCAAGATTAACCTGGTGAGGTTTAACTTTCTGATATATTGGTGTATGGCGAAGCAATGCTCCACACTGCCATCTGTCTGAAACAAGATTCCCATCGCTCCAACATCCTCCAGAAATTTCTGACAACTTCTCTTCAACATCATTATTTGAAACAAAAGCCACTGAGCAATTACTGTTTTCTTCTAATGTTTTTACATGATTTCTCATTAGTTGATATTACATAATTTGACAAATATTATTTACACCTTGATTTCCCCTAATGTGTATGTGTCTCTCACTATCTCTCCACTATGTTGCTCCCTCTGTTGGCTCTTCTGTAACAGCCACTTCACTTTAACCCTGTTCATATTCTGCATTTATCATTTATGCCTCATTTCTATCCATTTCCCAACTGTTATTTAATTTCTCACGTTCGCTCTGAGGCTGCCACTTTTAAACTTTCTATCTGCGCTCTGCACAGTCCTTTGTAGCTTCCTACGTCCTTTCAAGTTTCCTTTGGTCACTTTGCCACCCCTAGCACCTCTGGGCACACCATGGTTCTGTATAACCTAAAATTTTGAAAAGCAGGAAATTTCACAAACAAGACTATAAATATTTTTGACAGATTTTTAAATCAGCTTCTACCACTTTGCATTATTCCTCAGTGGAACAGTTGAAAAACCTTCTTTTTTTAAAAAAAAGCTAATTCTCTGGTTCCTTGATTTCTTGGATGAAAAGCCCAGGTTTTGCCAGCCTTTCTCATGTGAACGATGAGTCCTACAGCTCCATATCTCCTCCAGCACTTGTAAGCATTCCTTTAATTTTAGTGACCAGATACAGTATTCAAGGATACACTAAATTAAAATCTAGATTAGAGTGGTGCTGGAAAAGCACAGCAGGTCAGACAGCATCCGAGGAGCAAGAAAATTGACGTTTTGGGCAAAAGCCCTAGATGGTAATTGTTTTAGGTTTTGAAGATGCTGTCGAATGAGTCGTGGTCAATTTCTGCATCATATTTTGCAGAAAGTGCACACCATCACTACTGAGCAATGGTGATGGAGAGAGTGAATGTTTGTCACTGTGGTGCCAATCAGATGGGCTGCTCTGTCCTAGATGGTATCAAGCTAATCAGAGCTGCATTCACCCAGACAGGTATAGAATATTCCATCACACTCCTGACATGTGTACTGTAGGTAGTGGACAGGCTTTGGTGAGTAAGGAGATGGGTTACTGCAGATTCCTAGTCGCTTACCTGCTCTTCTAGCCACAGTACCATAAGGCTTATCCAGATCCCCATCCTATAGCAATGCATTGCTAGCACTTATTAACATCATTATGTTTCTGTTAGAGTGAAAGGTAAGGCTGGTACGATTAGAAAAAAAAAATGGATGAATAAAGATACTGAGCCTCTAGTCAGGAATAAAAAAAACATATATTAGATAGAGATAACTAGGTTGAAATGAATCTCTTGAACAGTACAGTGCAGGGGCATTCTTAAAAGGGAGGCCAGGAAGGCAAAGAGATGATATGAGATAGCTTTGGCAAATAAAGTTAAGGATAATCCAGAGATTCTTATAACTACATGAAGAGCAAGAGAGTAGTGCCCCTTAAAGATCAAAAAAGTAGCCTACGTGTTGAACCTCAGGAGATGGGAGAGATATTAAATTAATATTTCACATCAGCTATTACTGTGGGGAAAGAAATAAAGGTTAGAGAACTCAGGGAAATAAATACTGATGTTTTGAAAACAGTACATTACAGAAAAGGAAGTGCTGGAGGTCTTAGAAAATATAAAAGGTGGATAAATGTCCAGGACCTCATCCAGTGTATCCGTGGACGTTCTGGGAAGTTAGGGAGGAAATTACAGGGGCCCTTGCAGAAATATTTCTATCATCTATAACTACAGGTAAAGGTCTGGATGACTGAAGAATGGCTAGTGTTGTGCCTTTGTTTAAGAAGGGGTGTAAAGACAACCCTGGGAATTATAGACCTGTGAGCCTGACTTTGGTGGTGGGTAAGTTATTGGAAGTGAGTCTGAAAGATGGGATTTATATGCATTTGGAGAGGCAAGGAATGATTAGGGATAGTCAGCATGGTTTTATGTTAGGGAAAGCATGTTTCACAAACTTGATTGTGGTTTTTCAGGAAGTAACCAAGAAGTGTGATGACATTGTTTACTTGGACTTTAGTAAAGCATGGTAGACTAATTAGTAAAGTTAGACCAGTGGATTTCAGGGTGAGCTGGCTGACTGGATACAAAATTGGCTTAAAATCAGGAGACTGAAAGTGACGGCAGCTCAGTGGTTAGCACTGCTGCCTCACAGCGTCAGGGACCCGGGTTCAATTTTCGTCTCAGGCAACTTTCTGTGTGGAGTTTGCACATTCTCCCCTTGTCTGTGTAGGTTTCCTCCGGGTGCTCTGGTTTCCTTCCACAATCCAAAAATGTGGAAGTCAGGTGAATTGGCCATGCTAAATTACCCATAGAGTTAGGTGCATTAGTCAAGGGTAAATATAGGGTAGGGGCATGGATCTGGGTGGATTACTGTTCGGGGCAAGATTGTGGGGTCGGTGTGAACTTGTTGGGCTGAAGGGCCCATTTCCATACCATAGGGAATCTATATCTAAATCAAAAAAACCTCAAATTCTTGTTCAGCAAAAGAATCTATCGACGTCAGACTTCAAAATATTCATAATCCCACCTCTACCACCACCTGAGGCAGAGAACTTCAAATAAGAGAAAATCAAATCTCATTTCTGGCCTAAAAAGATGACCTATAATTTTAAAATAGTGCTCTAGTTCTGGATCCACCTACAACAGGAAACATCCTGTCCACGTCCACCTTGTCAAGACGATTCAAGATCTTTTACACTTCAATCAAGTCACCTCTCAGTCTTTGAAACCCCAGTAGAAACAACCAATTCATTCCAGGTATCAATCTAGTCTGAAACTTCCTCTGAATTGCCTCCAATGGATTTTCAGCTTTCGATGTTCTAATTAAATTAAATACAATATTAATGGATGTATCAGGTTAAGGAAAAGGGTATGTCAATTATATAGCTAAATGCAAATAGAAAGACAGATAACGTCTAAGCAGAAAAGTTAAATTTGAAGTTCACAAGCTGAAGAGAATGGTGCTTTGAACAGTGATGACAAGTGTGTAGTTAACTACTACTGCCCTCTGGAGGAAAGTTTGGCAAAACTGTGATGCTGAGGAGATGGTGTTGGACTGGGGTGGACAAAATAAAAACAAAATCACACAACACCAGGTTATAGTCCAACCGGTTTATTTGGAAGCACTAACTTTCAGGGCACCGCTCCTTCATCAGGTAACTAATGGGGCAGGATCATAAGACACAGAATTTACAGCAAAAGATCACAGTATCATGCAATTAAAACAATATATTGAACAAACTTAGATTGCAGTTTAGTCTGTCATCTTTTAGAATGGGTCGTAGGTTTGATTGATTGATATGAAAATCCCAGAACTTCTTTTAAGTCACATTCTCAAGATAACTTAAAGTTTTATTAAAAAAGTGACATCTCAGCTCAGACAATACATTAAAGGCGTGAAGCTAAAGTCTGTCTGTTTCCCAATGTTGAGTCAGACTGGTTCCATTTCCAAAGTAGAAATTTATTAAATGCTATATGGATTGACTGCCTGCAGGTGGCGTGCTTTTTGAGATTAAAAAAAGACTACCTGCAAATACAATTCTACTTTTGTTGATAACATACTCAACATTGTCTTCCATCCATGAGAGTCAAGGTGGAGATATTCCAATTTTAGTATCTAACCTTACCATATCTATTTGGGGGTTTGTAATTTATCCTGTATTTCATCTATCTCATCAATCTGTACCACTCCAATTCAGAATAAACAAACTCATTTTGTTGGAACATAGCTTTACATTACAAAAACTAACACAACTCCATAATATCCAAGGCAAGACATTAGATGTAATGAATTGCATGAAGCACTGTATAAATGTAAATTACTTCTGTACTTCAAAAACAAAATGGATCCAAATCCTTTAGTAGCTATGTTGTCAAAATCAAAAATTAAGTTGGGAAATGTTCATCTGACCCCTACATCCCAATGTCCTGACACAAACCTAACATCCTAATTACCCGAGAAGGTTAAATTCTCCCAAGTCTCAGGACTTAGCTGGATAAATACCTCAGAAATGTTACACTGCTTAATACCTGGTCTAACATTAATTAGCCAATGGAACTGAACTAGGTACCACAACTTACTCACCCAATCACACCACATCCTCCCCATAAATATGACCCTCTCTTCCATCACTTGCTCCCAGAACCAACCCCATCTCACTACTCCCTACCCCAAAAACCTGGCTGAACTACCGCCTAACCTGATCAGAACCAACCATATCTCTTGCCACCATCATTCTCCAACTGACCCTCCCCTTAATCTTACCATCCTGATTCTCTTTCTGCCATGAATACTCACTCACCCCAATCCAAGTACACTCGTGAGCCAGCTCTATCTCACCGCCATTGCAAGCTGACCTGACTGCTCATCCATTCGCTTGTTCACCCACCCATTCCATGACACAAAACCTTTAAAAACTTTGCTGGTTATAGCAGCTAATGTCATAAAAGGATATCTGCTCAACCTTCTGCATGACGACTGCACTGGTCCACAAAGTGATAGGGCAGATCTCAAACAATGACAAGACAGAATATAGGAAAGAGATTGAGTGCTTAGCTGCCTGGTGTAAAAACAACAATTTTTCCATCAACAAAACAAAGGAGCTAGTCATTGACTTCAGGAAGTGGGGTGGAGGGCATGTCCCTGTCTGTGTCAATGGGGCTGAGGTGGAGATGGTTGAGAGCATCAAGTTCCTGGGAGTGATGATCACCAACGGTCTGTACTGGTCCACCCATATTGATGCAATGGTCAAAAAAGCACAACAAATGTCCCTACTTCCTCAGGAGGCTAAGGAAATTTGGCATGACAAGAACTTTCACCAATTTTTATAGAAAACATTCTATTTGGATGCATCATGGTGCGGTTGGCAACTGCTCTTCCCAAGACCGCAAGAAACTACAGGGAGTCATGAATAGAGCCCAATCCATCACACAAACCAGCGCCCCCATCCATAAACTCCATCTACACTTCCCGCTGGTGTTGGGAAAGCAACCAATATAATGAAATTTAAAAATCACATAGCACCAGGTTATAGTCCAACAGGTTTATTTGGAAGCACTAGCTTTCGGAGCACTGCTCCTTCATTCACAACCACCTGATAAAGCAGCAGCACTCCAAAAGTTAGTGCTTCCAAATAAACCTGTTGGACTATAACCTGGTGCTGTGAGATTATTTTTTAAACTTTGTAAACCCCAGTCCAACACCGGCGTCTCCAAATCGTGAATATAATCAAAGACTCCTCCATCCTGGCTATACTCTCTTCCACCATCTTCCGTCAGGCAGAAAATATACAAGCTCATGTACACGCACAAATGGATTCAAGAACAGCTTCTTCCCTGCTGTTAATAGACTTCTAAGTGGACCTCTGCAATTTTAAATTTAATGTTGATCTTGCTATTTATGCATCTTCTCTGCAGTGGTAACAGTGTATTCTTTGCTCTGTTCTATTAAGTTTGTATGGTATGATCTACCTGTACTGAACCCAAATCAAAACTTTTCACTGTGCCTAGGTACATGTGACAATAATCTATCAAATTAAATCAAATCAGAATCCAGACTGGAATATTGCAACATTGGCGGCTGCAGAAATTTTCACAGGCAGTGGTGTGATGCACAGTATTGACACGGACTGGAAATGCTGGACCTTGATCTTTGAGCTAGTTAAACTATTGGAATGCTACAAACACTGGCAGTGACCCTGGAATATGAAAGAGATAATATTGTAAAGGGTTCCCATCTCTGGTCACTTCTAAGCTCATAGACATACTGAAATCTTGCCCACTTTGAGGGCTGCAGGCTCAGTGAAACAGTACAACAGCAGAGACAGCACACAGTAAGGAAAATAACAATAATGGGCAAAGTTTTTATCTATTCACCAAGCAAAGAGACATCGAGAAAGAAATAGTTCTGTTCTAAACGTTACCATAGTTCAAGGTTGACATTTTCTTCTTGTGTCAGCTGAAAATAATCTGCAAGTTATGAGTCCTACGACACAGTAAACGATAAGAGGCGTTATTTCCCAAAACTTTAACCCTCCCAGTTAAACATGCCGTTATCGCTGCCCCATGCATTCTGTAAGAGGATACATCCATCCAAAGTTCCAAATGATTAAATACTGACATTACAGCGTTCCTTTTCCATCCTTTGAAATTTAGAATTTGGAGCAACGCAGTGGCTCAGTGGTTAGCACTGCTGCCTCACAGCACCATGTCCCTGGGTTCGAATCCAGCCTCTGGTGACTGTCTGTGTGGAGTTTGCACATTCTCCCCGTGTCTGCGTGGGTTTCCTCTGACAGCTCCAAAGATGTGCAGGTTAGGTGAATTATCCAAGCTAAATTGTCAGGGATGTGTAGGTTGGGTGCATAAGTCAGCTGTAAATATAGGGTAATAGGGTTGGGGAATGGGTCTGGGCAGGTTACTCTTCAGAGGGTTGGTGTGGACCTGTTGGGCCAAACGACCTGTTTCCACACTGTAGGGAATCTATGATTCCATGAATTTTTGCACAGTCAGATTTATATATCAAAACTAAGTGCCCAAATAAATCCACAGTGAATGCTTGTTACACTCTTTCTGGAGTTTTATTTTGTGCAAGATATTCGGGCCATACATACCATTATGGATATTTACCTGTGCAGGGAAAAACCAAAAGAAAAGGTTGCTGTTGTAGGTCTTATTCACTGTCAAAAATCCAGAGTAGCTCTTCACAACTGGGCCCTCTAGTGGACCCACTAAACTCAACTCTCGCACTGAAAAAAAGACGTGAACAGAGTTAACACTTCTACACAAGTC
Organism: Chiloscyllium punctatum; assembly: GCF_047496795.1. NCBI lineage: Eukaryota > Metazoa > Chordata > Chondrichthyes > Orectolobiformes > Hemiscylliidae > Chiloscyllium > Chiloscyllium punctatum. The sequence continues at coordinate 2,373,693 of NC_092746.1, read as the reverse complement.
TGAAGAAACTCTATGCTTGTTCAAAGTTTAAAATTTCTTCATGGTTTTCAAATTAGTAAACATAAACAAATTTCCCTCAAATTTATTTTTAAAAAAAACACATAACTGGAAAGCAGCCTTGAATAAAACTCTATCCAAAATGCAAGATTCGGGAGATTCCCAAGGCATTCTCCAAGTATGAGAAGGGGAAAGGAAATAACCAGGGATAGAATAGGGCCTATTAGGGACTGTGGGGGCAAGGTGTGTTTGAAACTAAAGGACAATGGCAGAGTGTTCACTTCATATCTGTCTTTACTCAGGAGGTGGAGGGTGCAAGTACAGAATTCGAGAGAGGTGGACTGTGAAATCCTTGAACCGATTCATATAAGCAGCAAAGAGGTATTAGAGGTTTTTTCGTAGATTTATAAGTGGTCAACTCCCCATGTCTGTTTGAGTTGTGACCTGAGAGATGAGAGAGGAAATTACAAGGGCCCTGACCCAAATTTTCAAATCGTCTCTAGCCATAGGAGAGGCGCCAGGGGACTGGAGGACAGCTAATGTGGTTCCACTTCACAAGAAGGGTGGCAGAGATAGACCAAGAAAGTAAAGATAACTGAGTCTAACCTCAATGGTAGAGAAACGTTTGCAGAAATTAGTGAAGGTGTATCATTAATCTCCGTTTAGGGGAGAGACAAGACTTGAACAGGGATAGTCAGCATGGCTTTGTCAGAGGGAGGTCCTGCCTAAGAAATCTTGTGGAAGTTTGAGGAAGTGATGAGGATAGGGCAGTTATGTAATTTATATAAATTTCAGCATGGCTTTTGACAAGGTACCATATGACTGACCGATACAGGTCAAAATACATAGGATTCAGGGAAACTTGTTAAGTTGTATCCAAAATTGGCTTAGGCGACAGGATACAGAGGATGGGGTGGTCAAAGGCTTCTTGTGTGACTTGGGCCCAGTTTGCTGTGGCTTACCACAGGGGTCACTGCTGGCCCCTATTTTTTGTGGTTTTCATAAATGATGTAGATGACCATGTGGCGCATAATAAATAAGTTTGCAATTAACACAAAGATTGGCTGGGTGGTTGACAGTGAGGCCAAAGGTGTTAAGTAACAGAAAGATAGTTTAGTCAGATGGTCAGATCATTGGGAGATAAAATTTAACCCTGATAAATATAAGGTGACGTACTTTGGAAGAAGGGAGTATTCAATGAATGGTGTGCCACTCAGAAGCTGAGACGAAGGGAGGGAGCTTGGGTGCTTGGTCCACAGATCCCTGAAGATGGCAGGTCAGGTTAACAGTGGGACAATACTATGGCTTTAAGGCTGGGGTTTTGTCCTGGTTTCTTTTAGGCAGAGACTGGGGTGAGGTGCTGAGCAGCCTCTGAGAAGATCAACAATTTGAGAGGCCTTGGGAGGTTGTTATTAAAAAAATGTTGGAACAACAGAAACAGCCCAAGTGGGTGTGGTCAAGCCCCCATCCATAGTGTCAAGATTATGGTGCTGGAAAAGCACAGGTCAGGTAGCATCTGAGGAGGAGAATCGACGTTTTGGGCATCAGCCCTTAACCAGGGAGAAGGGGAAATGAGGAAGCTAGTGAAATCCACATTTATCCTATGTGGTTGCAGAGTCCCATGGTGGAATATGAGGCGTTCCTCCTCCAGGCGTTGGGTGGTAACAGTTTGGCAGTGGAGGAGGGCCAGGACCTATGTGGCTGTGGTAGCGAGTCTGCTTGAGGACATGGCTGAAGAGCTTCAGGGCAGAGGCGAGGACCTGGGGAATACAGTGAGAGAGGGACTCACTGGGATCTTTGCAGAGAGAGGAGTATGTGGCTATGGTAGTGAGTCTGCTTGAGGACATGGCTTAAGAGTATGTGGCTGGGGTAGCGAGTTCCATCCACAGAACCAGGATCTTTAGTTCAGCTTTCAGCAGTTGCTGTTGGGGTCTGGAAGTCAAAGCCATTTTTTTGTCCCACTCTCAGTCACAGCTGAAAGCTGAGGTTCTCTGCCTGCTACAGGAGTGCATGTGAAACAAAACTATTTTCTCAATTTGCCTTTTGCCAAGGGTGTAATTATGGGATGTTATTATATTGGTACAGCTACCATTTAGTAGTAAAATAATCTATCATTCTGTTGTTGTCCAATAAAATTAAATGATTCCTTTTTGCTCTTTCTTTTGTTGTATCTTAACTATAGTATTTGAATAAATTGTCTTTTGAATAACATCAAGTAGTTTGTCTAATCAAATTGTACCTGCAACACAGCACCTCACATTTACACTTAAAACAAGAAAAAGTTAGGCTCTGCCTTCTTAATATACTTTGAGGGGGGTCTGGTCTGGTTCATAACAATAGGGTGGTTAAGGAAGCACATGGGACACTTACCGTTCTCAATTGCTGCATCGCTTAGAAGTCATGTTGGAGCTGCACAGAACTTTAGTGAGGCCATACTTGGAATACTGTGCACAGTTTGGGAGTTTTGGTTACAGCTCTATGGGAAGGATACGATTCCACTGAAGGGGTTGCAAAGGAAATTCACCAGGATCTTGCCCGAGATGGATGGATTTCAGCCAAGAAGACAGGCTGGATAAGCTTGGGCTTTCCTCAGAGCAAAGAAAGTCAAGGTGGGGGGGGGGGGGGGGGGGGGGGAGCGGGAACCTGACAGAGGTATACAAGGAGGGCATGGAGAAGGTGAATAGAAATTATTTCAATGGTCAATAATTATTAAATAAAAGGCAGTTTAGATGGAATTTAAGGAAAACGTCTCCCCCACCACAGAGGGTGGTAGAGGTCTGGAACGTGCTACCTGGAGGGGTAGAAGAGGCAGGAAAATCTCACAACCTTCATAAAGAACTTGGATGAGCACTTGAAGATAAGCATATAACATTCTTTAAAAACACTGCAACTTCACTCATTTTAGCTTGCCATCAGGAATGCTCAGCTAAATTATTATCGGAATTAGATTGTAGTCTAGCAGAAACCTATTAACCTCTCATTCATATTCAGAATGTTTTCATAATTAAAGTACAAAGAAAACTAACTAGAAGGTGATTTGAAGAATCAGGAAGTTCTAATTGTACCCTTCTAAATTAGAGTTAAACAGCTTGATGTTTGCAATTATAATCGATTGTCGGCCAACGTTTATCTCACCTTTCTCAATTTCTCCACGTTCCAGGTAAGGAGTGAGAAAGAGGGGTTTCCCAGGGTCTGCCACCGAGGGTGAAGAAACTTTGACACCATTAAACATTTGACGGAGAAAAGTAAACCTGCCAGACACACAGCCTGGCTGAATGGAAACGAGTGCAATGACAAATAGCCGTGTTTGCCACATCCTAAAGGAAATGGACAGAGAGGTTAATTAGTCTTAGGAAAAAAATGCTTCACATTTCTCTGTGTAATGGAGCTGCAATGTGGTAAATCAAATTGTTAGTTAAACAGCCAAATACAAAACAATTAATCTTATTAATTGTAAACTAAAAAATGGGTGCTTTATAAATCAACATGAACAAAGATGACATCTATCAGTAATTATATTATTGGATTAATAATCACCCCCTTCCATTCTGTTTAAAGCAATCCTACTGTACATGAATCAATCGCTGCAGTGAGACTTCATCAGTTATGAATTGCATGACTTCAAACATATTGTTGATATGAAATGAATTCATGGAAAGTCAATTTCCATGCTACAGTGTTGTCATTGAGTCAGAGCCATATAGCAGGAAAACAGACCCTTCGGTCCAATTACTCCATGCCGCCTGTGCTCCCAAACTAGTCCCACCTGCCTGCACTTGGCCTGTCCCTCCAAACTTTTCCTATTCATGAACGTATCCAAATGCCTTTTAAATGTTATAATTGTACCTGCATTCACCACTTCCTTTGGAAGTTTGCTCCACACATGAACCACCCTGTGCAAAAATGTTGCCCCTCATGTCCTTTTCAAATCTTTCTCCTCTCACCTTAAAGGTATGCTCCCTAGTTTTGAACTCCCCCACTCTAGGGAAAAGATCCTTGACATTCACCTTACGTATACCCTCCATTTTATAAAGCTCTGCAAGATCAACCCTCAACCTCCTAATCCAATGAAAAAAGTCCTAACCTATCCAGCTTCTCCTTCTGTCTCAAAACCTTCAATCCCAGCAACATCCTGCCCAATCTTTTCTGAACCCTTTCCAGTTTAATAATATCCTTCATATAACAGAATGACCAGAACTACACACAGTACTCTAGAAGAGGCCTCACCAACGTTCTGTACAATGTCAACATGATATTCCATCTCCTACCACTCAAAGGTTTGTCATACAGTGTGTGCTCTGCAAAGGCAGGTCCTCGGCTATTTGTCCACTAATATCATTGGAGCCATTTTATTTGCAAAGGGCAGTGGTTGCTCACATTGTCTTCTAGTCTGAGGGCAGATTTAGGTAGCACATACAAAGTTTACCTCAGCCATAGCATAAAAACTGACCGTACACGCTAACATTATTCTGAACTACATGCGAGGCTATCTAGCCAATGGAACTGATCAGTCTCCGTTGCAACACTGGATAGAGCAGTAAAGGTGAGACTTACGTCGAGACATTAAAAATCAACAATGTGAAAAGTGCCAGAGGAAATAATAACATGCAGCTAGAAGTCACTTTTTTGACTGAGTAAGAAGCCTTCTCTTCTAACCACTAAAATAATGTATTTATTGTTTGTTAACAAGTCAGCAATTAGTATGGACAGAGACATATGTAGCAGCTGCTTAAGACTAGCACTTTTGGTTTGTATGTGACATGATTTCAGCTCAGTTTTCTTAACACATTGAGCTAGAAGTTACTGCAGCTGTTCAGCATTCACTGATCATTAGATTCAATGATTCATGAGATTTCCATGATTTTATTCTGCACATAATTGCCATGGGAGCTGGAAAAGGCACTACACTCTCTACAGGGGATCCAGGATCTGTGTGAACAGAACAAATAACTGTACATCTCCGGAATCGTTAGACTGAAGTACCTTAAATGAACAACAAAGTCTGAATCAGGATATGAAAGTAGGAAATTCAACATCAAATCAGATACTAAAAGGGAACTAGAAAGAAAAAGTAGGACTGGATTAAGTGCAAGTATCTAAGAATTAGAAAAGAGAGGATTTTTTCAAAAAAAAGTACATACATCTCTAGTCATAGAACCTTGCATGTGAAACACATTCCATATCCAGCATCTTGGGATAGAAACCTGGTCACAACCTTAATCATGTCATTGCAGATTGATGATAGTCATCTTTGAGAAGTAGAAGTAATCAGAGGCAACTTTAAAAACGGTAGCTGCGGACCACAATTCATCAAGATCCAAGATGTCAGACTGCATAAGGGCACGGGGCAGATTTCCCTCTCACCTCAAACTGTAAGTATTCATGGTCTTGTGTGAAACACTGCCTTTCTTGGATAATGTTGGGATGGCGGGGTAGTAGGAATAAGATTGGAGTAATCCTACCACATTAACGTTCTCCTATTGTATTTGTGTAGTAAGGTTTTGTGCTGCAGATAAAATCAGAACAAGAGGTCAATGTAGCAGTTATTCCATGGCCCCTCCTGTCAGACTCGTTCTAGTCCCACTGTAGGAGGACTGCATTAAACTGGCATTTGTATGTAATTTGAATGCTGACTGCTCATGATTAAGATATTTGTTCTGTTTCTGATGTTCCGAAGTTTACCGAAACTGCAACCAATGAATCCAGCCACAACAACAGGTCATCATTAATGAGATATTGATAGGTTAAGTAAGTGAACAGAAAGGCAGCAAATTGAGATACTGTGGGAAAATGTGAAGTTGTTCATTTTGAAAGGGAGGACAAAAGAACAGTATTATTTAAATGGTGTAAAACTGCAACACAGAGAAACCTGGCAGGCATGTGTGCACGAAACGAAGAAAGCTAACACATAGGTACAGGAGATAATCAGGAAGGCCATAGAATGTTGGCCTTATTACAAGGAGTAGGAATGCCTTACAGCAACTGGAGAAGGTGCTGGTGAGACCACATCTGAAGTACTGAGAGCGGTTTGGTCCCCTTATTGAAAAGGTATCATTTCATTGGAGAGAGTTGAGAGAAGGTTCACCAGGATGATCCCTGCTATGTAGGGATTGTTTTTATGAGCAAAGGCAAACAGGTTCAAACTCTGCTCACTAGAGTTTAGAAGAATGAGAGGTGATCCCTTTGACCAAATAGGCCTCTTAAAGGGTGTGACAGGGTAAATGCTGAGAGAATGTTTCTCCACATGGAAGAGTCAAAGACCAGATGGCATAGTCTCAGAATAAATTTCTGGGCGCCAATTTAAGGCTGAGATGAAGAGGAATTTCTCTCTCAGAGGGTTGAGTGTCTTTAGAATTCCTTGCCACAGAGAGCTGTGGGGGGCAGTGTTCCCATGTATATTTAAGGTTGAGGTAGATAGATTCTTGATTAGTAGAGGTATAAAGGGATATAGGGAAAGGCAGTAAAGCAACACGAGGAATGTCAGATTAGCCACGCTCCTACTGAATGGTGGAGCAGCTTTGGGGGGGCCAAATGATCTACTTCTGTTCCTATTCCTTATGGTCGAAGCACTGGACCAGCAACAGTCTTCAGCAGAAAGAGCTGTAGCTGAAAGTCCCCTCAGGTGGTGATATAGGAGGGTCAGAGTCCGAAAACTCAAGCATAAAGTCTGTTTCCTCTTCACAGATGCTGCCAGACTTGCTGAGTTTCTCCAGGAATTTCTGAATGTGTTTGTTTCGGAACTCCAGCTTCCGCAGTTATTTGTTTTATTTTTAAAGTTTGTGCAGCTGGCTGCTTCTCAGAATCAACTGGGGACCTGTGCAGGATCTCTCAACCCTCAATCGTATCAAGGATTGTTACTGATATAATTTGTGCCAGATTACACAAGCTCATTTCTATTCCCCAGTGACGAGGTCAGTATTGCAGTTGTAACATAGCCTTACCAACATCACTGGCTTCCTCTGGGCTTGGCATGACAGACTATGATGTCGCATTGAGAGCACCATACTCTAATGCAATTGACCCCACCTCCATTCCACGAATATACAGGCCATCACAATCACATCTTGGAAGTCCATACCAAGTACCCCAGAAGCTGCCATGACACTTATATCCTTGAGAACTCCCATGTACCTACTTCATTCCAAGGTTTGGATGCTTTACAATGATAGTTATTGAGAAACAAACAATGAGAGCAAGTATAGATATAATGCAGCCCATTCAATGCCACGTAATCCTACCATTCTGTGATCTGCACAACTGAAGCAGGCAAAGTGCTGGAAAGTGGCAGCAGTCTTCAGAGGAGGAAGATCGAGGGCAATGATGGGTGGTACATCACCTTCAGCATGATAGAGCCCAACAGTGTCAGGCACAAATTCCTATCGATATGATATATCATCTAACTGTAAATTCATCATTATTGAAAATGCAAACAGACCTTGTTCATTCCCAGAAGGAAACACACCTTTTTGGTGTTTCTTCGCTTTTGCTGTCGTTGAACAAAAGCGAATGGTTTCAATAGTTTGAAGGCCTTCCAACATGTGACACACCCACACTGCAAAATGAGATGCTGATACATGATGGGGTGTGTTCAGGAAAGAGTAACACTCTCCTAAATAAGGTTGTAACATAGTATGGTGTTAAGGAGAGGTAACCTGCAAAACTTGTAGCTGCAGTTTACAATAACTGTTAATTAGATAGGCAATGTCAATAATATGGCAACACATTTATGAATGCAAGCTTGAATTTGTAATGAAGTGTCAGCTGGGCCACCCATGTGCTCTCAGCAGTGTTTCTTTATTAATCCCCACCCAGTGAGTGCACTGCCAAGGGTAATTCCTGTCATTGGGTTGAAGTTATGGTTTAGGAACCTAGACAGATCTGGAATGCTTTCAAAAGACACCAACATGGGAATCCCGAATGGTAATGTCAGCTGTGCCCCTGCACGGCATTACTCTGGAAATGAGATCAAAGCTGCAGCAGGATGAAACATTAAGGATAATTCTGAGGAGGTCAAAGAATCTGATATGTCCAGAGTGTCTGCAGCCAATCACCGAATGTCAAGAAGCCTCATCCAGACATAGTTCCTGAGTGCAAGAATCATGACAAGATAGTGTTGAGCCATAACACCATTCCCCCGCAAACACCACCCCCCCCCGCCCCCCCCACCCGCAACAATCTCACCATAAATCATTCCAAAACCATATCCAACCCTTTGCTCACCCTTCACTATGACCATAATATTTCCCCTAAAGGTGCATGTCTATTTGGTGGGCAGGGTGAATCATAACAAGTTTGGCATAAGATTTATAATTCTTAAATACGTGCAAATGTGTTATGCCAGTCACATCGTAACAATCACCCTGCACATTCCTCTCTCCCTGTACATTTCCTATTGCTCCTGGGTGATGCTACACCGTGGCTTCAGCAGACCGCACAGCAGATTAGACATCTGACATCAGAGATGCTTGTGCCATATAGCCAGGTTTTAAGAGTCCATGGTGCCACAAAAGATTGCCACGCTCTACATGTACCTGTGCAGGAGCAACCCAAGCAGCAGCCAGTGGGGATCTGATCAAGCGAATTGATTTGTGGAGAATGGGGGAGCTGAGGCAAAGTTCACACATCCTTTTTAAATTGCGCCATCTTCCCTCTCATGGCTGTTCCGTGCTTCCCACAAACCAGGAGCTGGACATCATTGAGCACACAAGGCGAGGCTTCCCTTCACCTTGTTTGAAGTCGTGGGCCACATGTCAGAGAGAAAAACACTTATCAGTTGCCTTCAGTATCCGATGCTCCAAGTAAGTGGGCTTACTTTAGAAATCCTTCAATTAACAACCATGGATCGTCATCACACCTACACTCTGTGAGTAGTCAGGAGACTGGAAAGGGGAATACTAATAATAGAGTCAGACCTCAGAGATGTACAGCATGGAAACAGACCCTTCGGTCCAACCTATCCATGCTGATCAGACATCCAAACCCAATCTAGTCCCACCGGCCAGCAGCCAACCCATATCCCTCCAAACCCTTCCTATTCATATACCCATCCAAATGCCTCTTAAATATTGCAATTGTACCCGCCTCCACCACTTCCTCTGGCAGCTCACTCCATACGCGTACCACCCTCTGCGTGAAAAAGTTGCCCCTTAGGTCTCTTTTATATCTTTTCTCTCTCACCCTAAACCTATGCCCTCTAGTTCTGGACTCCCCACCCAGGGAAAAGACTTTGTCTATTTATCCTATCCATGCCCATCATAATTTTGTAAACCTCTATAAAGGTCTCCCCTCAACCTCCGACGTTGGGGAAAACAGCCCCAGCCTGTTGAGCCTCTCCTTATAGCTCAAATCCTCCAACCCTGGCAACATCCTTGTAAGTCTTTTCTGAACCCTTTCAAGATTCACAACATCTTTCCGACAGGAAGGAGACCAGAATTGCACGCAATATTCCAACAGTGGCCTAACCAATGTCCTGTACAGCCGCAACATGACTTCTCAACTCCTGTACTCAATACTCTGACCAATAAAGGAAAGCATACCAAACACCTTCTTCACTATCCTATCTACCTGCGACTCCACTTTCAAGGAGCTATGAACGTGCACTCCAAGGTCTCTTTGTTCAGCAACACTCCCTAGGACCTTACCATTAAGTGTATGAGTCCTGCTAAGATTTGCTTTCCCAAAATGCAGCACCTCACATTTATCTATATTAAACTCCATCTGCCACTTCTCAGCCCATTGGCCCATCTGGTCCAGATCCTGTTGTAATCGGAGGTAACCTTCTTCGCTGTCCACTACCCCTCCAATTTTGGTGTCATCTGCAAACTTACTAACTGTACCTCTTATGCTCGCATCCAAATCATTTATGTAAATGACAAAAGTAGAGGACCCAGCACCGATCCTTGTGGCACTCCACTGGTCACAGGCCTCCAGTCTGAAAACAACCCTCCACCACCACCCTCTGTCTTCTACCTTTGAGCCAGTTCTGTATCCAAATGGCTAGTTCTCCCTGTATTCCGTGAGATCTAAACTTGCTAACTAGTCTCCCATGGGGAACCTTGTCGAACGCCTTACTGAAGTCCATATAGATCACATCTATCACCCTGCCCTCATCAATCCTCTTTGTTACTTCTTCAAAAAACTCAATCAAGTTTGTGAGACATTATTTCCCACACACAAAGCCATGTTGACAATCCCTAATCAGTCCTTGCCTTTCCAAATACATGTACTTCCTGTCGCTCAGGATTCCCTCCAACAACTTGCCCACCACTGACGTCAGGCTCACTGGTCTATAGATTAGATTAGCCCTACAGTGTGGAAACAGGCCCTTCGGCCCAACAGGACCACATCAGCCCTCCGAAGAGTAACCCACCCAAACCCCTTTTCCCCTCTGACTAATGCACCTAATTGACAATTTGGCATGGCCAATTCACCTGACCTGCACATCTTTGTGACTGTGGGAGGAAACCGGAGCACCCGGAGGAAACCCACGCAGACACGGGGAGAATGTGCAAACTCCACACAGTCGCAGACACTCACCAAGGTTGGAATCGAACCTGGGACCCTGGTGCTGTGAGGCAGCAGTGCTAACCACTGAGCCACCGTGCCATAGTTCCCTGGCTGGTCCTTACTACCCTTCTTAGAGTGGCACCATGCTAGCCAACCTCCAGTCTTCCGGCACCTCACCTGTGACTATCGATGATACAAATATCTCAGCAAGAGGCCCAGCAATCACTTCTCTAGCTTCCCACAGTGTTCTAGGGTACACCTGAACAGGTCCTGGGGATTTATCCACCTTTATGTGTTTCAAGACATCCAGCACCTCCTTCTTTGTAATATGGACATTTTGCAAGGTGTCACCATCTATTTTGATACTTTCTATATCTTCCATATCCTTTTCCAAAATACTCGTTTAGTATCGCCCCATTTTCTCCGGCTCCACACAAAGGCCGCCTTGCTGATCTTTGAGGGGCCCTATTCTCTCCCTAGTTACCCTTTTGTCCTTAATGTATTTGTAAAAACCCTTTGGATTCTCCCTAATTCTATTTGCCAAAGCTATCTCATGTCCCCTTTTTGCCCTCCTGATTTCCTTAAGTATACTCCTACTGCCTTTATACTCTAAGGATTCACTCGATCTACCCTATCTATACCTTACATATGCTTCCTTCTTTTTCTTAAGCAAACCCTCAATTTCTTTTGTCATCCAGCACACCCTACCAGCCTTTCCTTTCACCCTAACAGGACCTTCCCTTTCACCCTAACAGGAGTATACTTTCTCTGGATTCTTGTTATCTCATTTCTGAAGGCTTCCCATTTTCCAGTTGTCCCTTTGCCTGCGAACATCTGCCTCCAATCAGCTTTTGAAAGTTCTTGCCTAATACCATCAAAATTGGCCTTTCCCCAATTTAGAACTTCAACTTTTAGATCTGGTCTACCCTTTTCCATCATTATTTTAAATCTAATGGAATTATGGTCACTGGCCCCAAAGTGCTCCCCCACTGACACCTCAGTCACCTGCCCTGCCTTATTTCCCAAGAGTAGGTCAAGTTTTACACCTTCTCTAGTAGGTACATCTACATACCGAATCAGAAAATTTTCTAGTACACAATTAACAAATTCCTCTCCATCTAAACCCTTAACACTATGTCAGTCCCAGTCTATGTTTGGAAAATTAAAATCCCCTACCATAACCACTCTATTATTCTTACAGATAGCTGAGATCTCCTTACAAGTTTGTTTCTCAATTTCCCTCTGACTATTAGGGGGTCTATAATACAATCCCAGTAAGGTGATCATCCCTTTCTTATTTCTCAGTTCCACCCAAATAACTTCCCTGGATGTATTTCCAGGAATATCCTCCCTCAGCACAGCTGCAATGCTATCCCTTATCAAAATCACCACTCCCCCTCCTCTCCTGCCTCCCTTTCTATCCTAACATTAAGCTGCCAGTCCTGCCCATCCCTGAGCCATGTTTCTGTAATTGCTATGATATCTCAGTCCCATGTTCCTAACCATGCCCTGAGTTCATCTGCCTTCCCTGTTAGGCCCTTGCATTGAAATAAATGCAGTTTATTAGTGCTACCTTGTCCCTGCCTGCCCTGACTGTTTGATTCTCTTCTGTTCTCAACTGTACCAGTCTCAGATTGATCTCTTTCTTCACTATCTCGCTGGGTCCCACCTCCACCCCCAACCTTACTTTAAATTGTCTTGAGCAGCTGTAGCAAATTTCCCTGCCAATATATTAGTCCCCTTCCAATTTAGGTGCAATCCAGCCTTCTTGTACAGGTCACTTCTACCCCAAAACAGATTCCAATGGTCCAACAATGTGAATCCTTCTCCCATACACCAGCTCCTCAGCCATACATTCACCTGCTCTATCCTCCCATTCCTGTTCTCACTAGCTCGTAGCACCGGGAGTAATCCAGATATTACTACTCTCAAGGACCTCCTTTTTAAATTCCTGCCTCTCTGTAATCTCCGTTCAGAATCTCAACCTTTTCCCTTCCTATGTCGTTGGTTCCATTGTGTACAATGACCTCTTGCTGGCCCCTCTCCCCCTTGAGAACATTCTGCACCCTCTCCGAGGCATCCTTGATCCTGGCACCAGGGAAGCAACACACCATTCTGATTTTTCACTGCTGGCCATAAAAACCACACAACACCAGGTTATCGGCCAACAGGTTTATTTGGAAGTCCAAGATTTCGGAGCACTGCACCAGGGGTTAGGCTTTCTGATGTCAGGACAGCATGGAGCATCATGACAGCCCATCCTGATCTCCTGTGATCTGTAGGTCGAGGTAGTGTGAGTTTTTTATTAAAGACCCTGTTTCCTGTTTCGCACAAGGTGGAGATGTTCTTGTCAAAGTCAAGATTTCCATTTTCAGTATCTCACAGTCATCCTTTTAATCATTCTCCAGGATTCTGATGAACCATGTTACCTGCCATCAATGAAACGCAACACTCTGAAAGCCTGTATTTCAAAATAAACCTGTTGGACTATAACCTGGACTTGTGCAATTTTTAACATTGCCCAATCCAGTCAAACATCAGCACCTCCTCCCTGTAGTTTAAGCAAACAGTGAAATTTACAACTGACCTCGGAGGAACCTGTGTGGGAGAACTCACAGCACAGGAACAGATAAGTGCATAGTTAAGTATAACCATGCTATAAATCTACAATAGGGAGAGGACTGGGCTTTTTTTGATTATATGTTTTATTGACATCTGTTTCTTGATTACATTTTAACAATATAAAACTTAAGTACTAAGCTAGGCTAGAGCAATGTTTTTTTTTAAAAGAGCAGGAAGGCTGCTATTTTTTGTGTCTGTAGATTGTTGAGGAGAAAAATGGCCTTTAGTAGAGTGGTGTGCTCTTCCTGTTGGATCTGGGAGATTAGGAAAAGTTTCCATGTTACTGATGATTATGTCTGCAGGATGTGTCTTTGGTTACAAATCCTATCAGATCACATGGATCAGTTGGAGCAGCAGTTGGAGGTAATGAGGAACTTACAGGAGCTAGGGGGTGTGATGGATGGCAGTTATAAGAAGGGAGATAAATCACAGATACGGTCAGGTAGAAGGGTTACCTCCAGGAAAGGTTGTAGAGGGAGGCAGGTAGTGCAGGAGTCTCCTGTGGCTATTTCCAACTCAAACAAGTATGTTGTTTTGGAAAATGTAGGGGGTTAGGGACTTTCAGGGGAATGTAGCGCATACAGCAAGATTTCTGGTACAGGGACTAGCTTTAATATATGAGAAGTACATTAGGTTCTAAGTGATTGATTGTGTTAGGGGACTGTCTAGTCAGAGACACAGACAGACGTTTCTGTGTCCAGCAGTGAGAAATCAGAATGGTGTGTTGCCTCCCTTGTACTAGGATCAAGGATATCTCAGACTGAGTACAAAATATTCTCAAAGGTGAGAGGGATCAGCAGGAGGTCTTTGTACAGATTAGAACTAATGATATCGGAAGGGAAAAGGATGAGATTCTGAAGGGAGAATACAGAAAGTTAGGCAGCAATTTAAAAAGGAGGTCCTCGAGAGTAGTAATATCTGAATTACTCCTGGTGCTGCAGGCTAGTGAGGGTATGAATAGGAGGATAGAGCAGATGTATGCCTGGCTGAGGAGCTGGTGCAGGGGAGAAGGGTTGACATTTTTAGATCATTGGAATCTTTTCTGGAGTAGAAGTGATCTGTACAAGAAGGATGGATTACACCTGAATTGGAAGGGGATGAATATACTGGCAGGGAGATTTGCTTAAACTGAAACACCCACTTCACACCTGCCTTTAAAAATAAGAAAACGTTAGAGTCTAGGCTATCTTCCTATATTATTGTGAAGTGATCTGGCCTGATCCATAACAGAGGGAAAGTGAGGACTGCAGATGCTGGAGATCAGAGCTTAAAAATGTGTTGCTGGAAAAGCACAGCAGGTCAGGCAGCATCCAAGGAGCAGGAGAATCAACGTTTCGGGCATAAGCCCTTCTTCAGGAAACGTCGATTCTCCTGCTCCTTGGATGCTGCCCGACCTGCTGTGCTTTTCCAGCAACACATTTTTCAGCTCTGATCCATAACAGATCCCACAACTAATGGATCAGATCCAAGCTCTGCAGTCCTGTCACATCCAAATCAAGAACGGTGTTCCCTGTAATAATCTTTCCCAAAGTACACACATCCAACATCTGTGCTTGATGGAGGCTTGACTTTCAGTTTCAATGTGCTGTCTTGCCAATGGAACCTTCAAGAAGCTGCATGGCCAAGCGTCTGAAAAGGAACTTTCTGTATCATATTCACAACCAAATAACTCACTGGAAGAGAAGGCTTCACAAAGTTAGCCATCAATGATGGGGGAGCCCAGCACACACTGCAAAAGACATGGTTGAAGCATTTGTAAGCATCTTGAGCCAGAAATGCCAAATGATAATTCACCTCAGTCTCCTCCTAACGTCTCATCAACACACATCAGACTTTAGCCTATTTGACTTCTCCATGTGATACCAAGTAATAGCTTAAGGTAATGAGACAATTCAAAGGCTCAGGGCCTGACAACATTCCAGCAACAGAACTGAAGACTTGTGCTCCAGAACTAGCTCATCCCTCGCCAAGCTGTTGCAGCACAGATACAGCACTGGCATTATCCAACAATGTGGAACATTGCTCAGTAATGCCTAGTCAATAAAAACAGGACAACTCCAACATGACCAATTACCACCCCATCAGTCTATTCTCAATCAAAGTGATGGAAGGTGTCATGAAAAGTACTATCAAGTGACACTTAACTGCTCACTGACACACAATTTGGGTTCAGCCAGAGTCATTCACCTCCTAACTTCATCACAGCCTTGGTTCAAACATAAACAAAAAAAGAGAGGAAGGGAGGGTGACTGCCCTTAAATGTCTAAAGAGCATCTGACCAAGTTCTCCACCAAGGAGACAGTGCAAAACTGGAATCAATCCCCTCCATTTAGAGTCATACCTGTCACAAAGGAAGCTGGTTTTAGTTATGGAAGTCAATTATCTTAACACCAGGACATCTCTGCAGGAGTTCCTCATAGGTTCACAGGTGAGGATGTTCACTGCTGGTTACACAATGTCCAACATTATTTGCAATTCCACAGACACTGAAGCAGTTCTTGTCCACATGTAACAAGATCTGGACAACATTTTGCCTTGGGCTGATAAGTGGTGTGACTGTTATATGTCACATATGTGCCAGGCAATGACCATTTCCAACACAGTCAATCTAACCATTGTCCCTTGACATTCAGTGATATCACTATCCATGAATTTCCCCATTTTCAACATCCTGAGGGTTATCACTGACTAGAAACTGAATTTGACTAGCTATGTAAGTGGCGATAAGAGCAAGTCAGAGGTTAGGAATTCTGGATTCCTGACTTTTCAAAGCCTGTCCACCATCTACAAAGTCCAAGTCAGGGGTGTCATAAATAAACTCCATTTGCCTGCATGGGTCAATTTGCAAAAAAATACTCAAGAAGCTAGACACCATTCAGAACAAAGCAGCCCTCTTGACTGGCATCCTGTCTAACGCCTTCAGCATTCACTCACTTCACCACTGAGGCAGTACGTATCGTCTACAAGATGCATGGAAACAACATATTGAGACTTCTGTGACAACAACTTCCAAACAGTCTCTATAACCTAGGCAGACAGGACGTGGAGGAGCCAGTGTTAGACAAAGTTAAAAAATCACAACACCAGGCTATAGTCCAACAGGCTTATTTGGAAGCACTAGCTTTCGGAGTGCTGCTCCTTCATCAGGTAACTGGTGAGACAGGATCATAAGATACAAAACTTATAGTCAAAGATCACAGTGTCATGTAATTAAAATGGATTGGAACAAACTTGATGGCTGTTAAGTCTTTCATCTTTTAGAATGTATACTGTTTTAAATGCATGACCTGTGATCTTTTGCTATAAATTCTGTGTCTTACAATCCTGCCCCAATAGTTACCTGATGAAGGAAAGGCACTCTGAAAGCTAGTGCTTCCAAATAAACCTGTTGTTGTGTGATTTTTAACTTTAGACCTGGATTAGAGTGCTGCTGGAAAAGCACAGCAGTTCAGGCAGCATCAGAGGAGCAGGAAAATCGATGTTTCGGGCAAAAGCCCTTCATCAGGAATACAGGCAGAGAGCCTGAAGGGTGGAGAGATAAGTGAGAGGAGGGTGGGGGTGGGGAGAAAGTAGCATAGAGTACAATAGGCGAGTGCGGGTGGGGACGAAGGTGATAGGTCAGGGGGGAGGGTGGAGTGGATAGGTGGAAAGGAAAATAGGCAGGGAGGACAAGTAATTGGGACAGGGCTGAGCTGGAAGTTTGGAAGTGGGGTGAGGTGGGGGAAGGGGAAATGAGGAAACTGGTGAAGTCCACATTGATGCCCTGGGGTTGAAGTGTTCCGAGGCGGAAGATGAGGCGTTCTTCCTCCAGGCGTTGGGTGGTGAGGGAGCGGCAGTGAAGGAGGCCCAGGACCTCCATGTCCTCGGCTGATTGGGAGGGGGAGTTGAAATGTTGGGCCACGGGGCAGTGTGGTTGATTGGTGCGGGTGTCCCAGAGATGTTCCCTAAAGCACTCTGCTAGAAGGCGTCCAGTCTCCCCAGTGTAGAGGAGATCGCATCGGGAGCAACGGATACAATAAATGATATAGGTGGATGTGCAGGTAAAACTTTGATGTATATGGAAGGCTCCTTTAGGGCCTTGGATGGAGGTGAGGGAGGAGGTGTGGATGCAGGTTTTGCAATTCCTGCAGTGGCAGGGGAAGGTGCCAGGACAGGTGGGACAAGGGCAGGAAATTTTTTTTAATTTTATTTCAAAATATATTTTATTCATAAAAATAAATCTTTGGTACTTGTACAATTTGTCATGTCGTTCATAGATATATACATTGCATGCCTTAACATTACAAAGAACAGATTGAATTAATTGAATTTACAGTTATCCTATTTACAGTTCCCTTTATTAACCATCCAGTCTCTTAGTATTTAGCTGTGGCTTCAGCGGAACCCACCTACTGAGTGGGTGCCCTGTTATACTGTAGCAAATGAACCTTCCTTAACCCCCAGTTTATGGGGTTACCGTTGTCCATGTGACTGTCCTGTCTCTGGGGTAGCTGTCTGCATCCCCATGGTGAGCACGAACTGCTGGACCCTCACTGGGCTGAGGTAGCTATCCAGGCTCTCACTGGGGTCATTGAGCCAAGGCAAGGGTCCGCACCGTCCAGTTCTGTGTCTGACAATGGGTCTGTGGCAGGAAATACATGGGTACACTGCCACATTCAATTTCTCCACCATCCTGCCTTGTCACAGTCTTTGGGTCAAAATCCTGGAACTTTCTCCCTTATATTACAGTGAATGTAGCTACACCACATGGGAGTGCAGCAGTTTCAAAAGTCAACTCACCACCACTTGCTGCAGGACTAGTCAAGAACAGCAATAAACACAGGCCAAGGCAGCAATGTTCATTCATGGATGAAATTTGCATAAGACATCGGAAACAAGATCAGTCGTCCCAAACAACGGCAAATTCTTTATTCATCCTGAAGAGTGGCTGTTTCTTGCATTGATACAAATTCACTGGAAACAGATTTTGCACAGTTTGTTTTCAAATGTGTTTTTGTGGTAACTAAAAAAACACAGGGGAGCTTAGCAAAGATTTCAGAGTTGTAAAATCAATTGTACTGGAGCTAACTAACTAAAACCACAGAAGTTTCATGGATTTCATTTAGCAGTTAAAAGTTGTAATATCAGATTCACAAAATCCTCAAAAAGGTTGGATTATAATCTTGGCACCATCAGCACTGCACAGCTGGACAAACAAGATAACACTGTTCTAATAACTCTAATACAAGCCATATTTGGAATAAGAGACAATCTCAGTCAGCCAATCCTTTGTACAAAACTACTAATGCCCTTTTCTTTTACTCCTAACACTTAATATTCATAGCTCTGTCTAGTCTGTGGGGACTTTGCATAGCCAGGTTTTAACTGTAGTACCAAGCACCATTCGTGGTACATCAAATGCAATGTGCAGGCAAGATTCTGTGGCATTTACAGCTCTAAGAAAATACTAACAAGTACTTAAACAAGATTTAATAGCTGCTGTTTTGGTAACCAAATAGTCTCAGTTTTTTTTATAAGTAAATATATAAATGTTTGCCCATCATGGCCCATGCTAACAACATAGTTATTCCTCTTGCATATATTGAATCTATAGCAGGTTCCCTCAAGTGTTTCATTCATAATCAATTGATCAAAACGTGCTTATTTTTAAAAAAAGGCTGAGTTTAACCAATGCAAGACTTAAAAAAATTGCCATCCCTCAAGAATATGGAATTGGTCTCCTTCACACCAGCTGCTAACAAACCAATGGAAGAATGCTCCTCGTGGTGGGCACCGCAGGGTGTGGAGTGTTTGATTTCCCCTTTTGATTCAGTTTTGATTTAATCCCTGCCCTCCCTATCACCTTTTTGATCACGTAGGCATTGTGCTTTGTTGAGAAGGGCTCTGCTTGTCACTACCCAGTCAGATCTTTCTTTTTTCCCATGGAGGAGTATAAATAAAGATTTCTGCACTTGCTGTTCTTCACTGTGTCCTGCGCGCACACAAGCACTGTTTGGCTATAGTGTGATTAAAAAAAAAGGATGGAGAGAGGTTTCTTATGCTTTCAGTTCATACCATGCAGTACCCTGGCTGTCTTGGTCTATGGACCCTGTTAATTGTCTG
Organism: Chiloscyllium punctatum; assembly: GCF_047496795.1. Lineage (NCBI taxonomy): Eukaryota > Metazoa > Chordata > Chondrichthyes > Orectolobiformes > Hemiscylliidae > Chiloscyllium > Chiloscyllium punctatum. Next base: position 2,354,466 of record NC_092746.1, on the reverse strand, counting down.
GCACTAAGGATGCAGCTGCTTGCATTTCTAATGAAGCCATGTTAATGCTTCATTAGAAATGAAGCCATGAACCCACAGGGTTCAGTGTTGGGGCTGCAGCTGTTCAGGTTATATATTAATGATCTGGATGAAGGGACTGGGGGCATTCTAGCGAAGTTTGCCGATGATACAAAGTTAGGTGGACAGGCAGGTAGTACTGAGGAAGTGGGGAGGCTGCAGAAGGATCTAGACAGTTTGGGAGAGTGGTCCAGCAAATGGCTGATGGAATTCAACGTGAGCAAATGCGAGGTCTTGCACTTTGGAAAAAAAATACAAGCATGGACTACTTTCTAAACGGTGAGAAAATTCATAAAGCCAAAGTACAAAGGGATCTGGGAGTGCTAGTTGAGGATTCTCTAAAGGTAAACATGCAGGTTGAGTCCGTGATTAAGAAAGCAAATGTAATGTTGTCATTTATCTCAAGAGGGTTGGAAAGTAAAAGTCTCATTGTGCTACTGAGACTTTATAAAGCTCTGGTTAGGCCCCATTTGGAGTACTGTGTCCAGTTTTGGTCCCCACACCTCAGGAAGGACATACTGGCACTGGAGCATATCCAGTGGAGATTCACACGGATGATCCCTGGAATGGTAGGTTGAACATACGAGGAACGGTTGAGGATCCTGGGATTGTATTCATTGGAGTTTAGAAGATTAAGGGGAGGTCTAATAGAAACTTACAAGATAATACATGGCTTGGAAAGGGTGGACGCTAGGAAATTGTTTCCGTTAGGCAGGGAGACTAGGACCCATGGACACAGCCTTAGAATTAGAGGGGGTAAGTTCAGAACAGAAATGCAGAGACATTTCTTCAGCCAGAGAGTGGTGGGCCTGTGGAATTCATTGCCGCAGAGTGCAGTGGAAGCCGGGATGCTAAATGTCTTCAAGGCAGAGATTGATAAATTCTTGATGTCACAAGGAATTAAGGGCTATGGGGAGAATGCAGGTAAGTGGAGTTGAAATGCCCATCAGCCATGATTGAATGGCGGAGTGGACTCGATGGGCTGAATGGCCTTACTTCCACTCCTATGTCTTATGGTCTTAACAGTGGAAGGAGCTGCTGCAGATTTCAAAGTGTGCAGGAGAAAACTAAGACTAATCTAGAAATTTATATAATGCATTTAAGTGAGAACTGACAGGAACATAAAATTGAAGCCCTAATCTTTATTAAAAGACTCAATAAATCTTAACACTCTTGAGAAATACATTGTAAGAAAAATAAACTTCAAGGGAAACGTAATTTAGTTTGTATTTTGATTTTTGAAGAGTTTGGAATTAGGAAAAATCGTGTTGGAATTTACACAGTGCCTTTCATGACCACCAGATGGGGTTGCACATTAGCTCAGTGGTTAGCACTGCTGCCTGAAAGCATCAGGGACCTGGGTTTGATTCCAGACTCAGACAACTGCCTCTGTGGAGTTTGCACATTCTCCATGTCTGCGTGGGTTTCCTCCGGGTGCTCCGGTTTCCTCCCACAGTCCAAAGGTGTGCAGTTTAGGTGGATTGGCCATGTTAAGTTGCCCATAGTGTCCAGGGATGTGCAGACTAGGTGGATTAGCCACGGGGAAATTTTCGGTAGGGAAGTGGATCTGCATGGGCTGCTCTTCAGAGGGTTGATGTGGACTTGATGGGCTGAAAGACTTGCTTCCACACTTTGTAGGGATTTTATTCTACGCCCCAAAGTACTTTATTTCCATTTAAGTACTTCTGCGGTCACTGATAAACATTTTAAAGCAACCTTATCCGATATGTTATGACACGCCTCTACTGCAGGTGGGAATTGAACCGGAGCTTTCTAGTCCAGAGACCACAACATGTTGGAGCAGAAGTAGGCCATTCAGTCCATCAAATCTGCTCTGCCATTTAATGAGATCAGGGCTGATCTAATAATCCTCAACTCCACTTCTTTCCTATCTTTCCCCCACAATGGATGTTAGCTAACTGTTCTTTGTCTCTTTCCCTTCTTAAATAAAGGTGTTACATTGACAATTTTCCAGAATCTACAGATTCCTGGGACACTACTACCAGTGCATCCACTATTTCTGTAACTGCTTCCTTTAATATCCTGAAATACATCACATAAGGTCCAGCAGAAGTATTAGATTGTGGCTCCATTAGTTTCCCAAGTACTTTATCTCCAGCGACAGTCAACGTATCATTTTCTATCCTCCTTTTGCCCCTTGAATATTTAACAATTTTGGAATGCTTCCAATGGGAAGACTAAAGCAAATATTTGTTCAACTGCCTATTATTATTTCCCCAGCCTCATTCACGAAGGGACAGATGTTCACTTGGGATTCTCTCTTCCTTTTTATACATTTAAAGAAGCTGAGAGAGAAGGTCACTACCGCTATGCCACTAGTCCTTTTGTAATTTTGCCATCTACCATGATGAATACATGCCCATATGCCAAGAGCATTAGCCTAGATCCCCAGATTACTATTACAGCAAAATGACTACCACGTTCCTTTATGTAGTCACAGATATAATGTAAGAAATGCAACCACCAATAGGGCACAACAAATAGCCACAAAGCAATGTAATAATGACCAGGCATTCTGTTCGTGTAAAACTGATTGAGGGAGAAACATTAGACAGGATTCTGGGGATAGCTCCCCTTGTCTTTCTCAAAACAGTGCCATGGGATCATTAACATCCTCTCCAGAAGCAAAGTGAGGCCTTGATTTCATGTCTCATCTCCAACAGTATTGCACAGGTATATCAGTCTTGATTTTGTTCAAAACCTGGAATGGATTTTCACATTGGAAGCTGGTGACTCAGAATGAGATTGCTGCCAACTGAGCCAGGATTTTAATTCAAAGCCATGACCAGAATAGTTGACATAAATAAGGATTAAAGGTAAATAGAAGAAAAAATTGTTTTAAATAATGTAGTCATAGAGGTGTACAGCATGTACACCCTTCAGTCCAACTTGTCCACGCCACCCAGATATCCCAACCCAATCTAGTCCCACCTGCATTGATAGCCCACTTTTGGAATATTGCGTGCAGTTCTGCTCTCCCTCCTTTCAGAATGATGTTGTGAAACTTGAAAGGGTTCAGAAAAGATTTGGAAGGATGTTGCCAGAGTTGGAGGATTTGAGCTACAGGGAGAGGTTTGAATAGTCTAGGACTTTTTGTTTTACCCCTGGAACATCGGAGGCTGAGGGGTCACCTTATAGAGGTTTGTAATGTCATGAGGGAGACCAGAACTGCTAATTTTTTCTTCTATTTACCTGTTTTGAGAAACAGCAAGAGGCCCAGCCATCACTTCCCTAGCTTACCACAGAGTTCTCAGGTACACCTGGGGATTTATCAGTTTTTATGCATTTCAAGATATCCAGCACTTCCTCCTCTGTAATATGGACATTTTTCAAGATGTCACCATCTATTTCCCTACAGTCTATATCTTCCATATCCTTTTCCACAGTAAATACTGATGCAAAATACTCATTTAATATCTCCCCCATTTTCTAAGGTTCCACACAAAGGCCGCCTTGCTGACCTTTGAGGGAGAAAGTGAGGACTGCAGATGCTGGAGATCAGAGCTGAAAAAGTGTTCCTGGAAAAGCGCAGCAGGTCAGGCAGCATCCAAGGAGCAGGAGAATCAATGTTTTGGGCATGAGCCCTTCTTCAGGATTCCTGAAGAAGGGCTCTTCCCTGAAATATCGATTCTCCTGATCCTTGAGGGGCCCTATCCTCTCCCTCGTTACCCTTTTGTCCTTAATGTATTTGTAAAAACCCTTTGGATTCTCCTTAATTCTATTTGCCAAAGTTTTCTCATGTTCCCTTTATGCCCTCCAGATTTCCCTCTCAAGTACAGTCATACTGCCATTATACTCTAAGGATTCACTTGATCTATCCTGTCCATAGCTTACATTTGCTTCCTTCTTTATCTTAAGCAAACCCTCAATTTCTTTAGTCATCCAGCATTCCTGCACCTACCAGCCTTGCCTTTCACCCTAACAGGAATATACTGTCTCTGGACTCTCGTTATCTCATTTCTGAAGGCTTCCCATTTTCCAGCTGTCCCTTTACCTGCAAACATCTGCCCCAATCAGCTTTTCTAAGTTCTTGCCTAATATCTTCAACATAGGCCTTTCTCCAATTTGGAACTTCAATTTTTAGATCTGGTCTATCTTTTCCCATCACTCTTTTAAAACTAAGAATTATGGTCGCTGGCCCTAAAGTGCTCCCCCACTGACACCTCAGTCACCTGCCCTGCCTTATTTCCCAAGAGTAGGTCAGGTTTTGCACCTTCTCTAGTAGGTACATCCACATACTGAATCAGAAAATGGTCTTGTACATGCTTAACAAATTCGTCTCCATCTAAACCTTTAACACTATGGCAGTCCCAGTCGACGTTTGAGAAGTGAAAATCCCCTATCATAACCACCCTGTTATTCTTACCAATAACTGAGATCTCCTTGCAAGTTTGTTTCTCAATTTCCCTCTGACTATTAAGGGGGTCTATAATATAATCCTAATAAAGTGATCATCCCTTTCTTGTTTCTCAGTTCCACCCAAATAACATCCCTGGATGTATTTCCAGGAATATCCTCCCTCAGCACAGCTGTAATGCTATCCCTTATCAAAAACACCACTCCCCCTCCTCTCTTGCCTCCCTTTCTATCCTTCCTGTAGCATTTGTATCCTGGAACATTAAGCTGCCAGTCCTGCCCATCCCTGAGCCATGTTTCTGTAATTGCTATGCTATCCCAGTCCCATGTTCCTAACCATGCCCTGAGTTCATCTGCCTTCCCTGTTAGGCCCCTTGCATTGAAATAAATGCAATGTAATTTCAGTCCTACCCTGTTCGCTGCTTTGTCCCTGCCTGCCCTGACTGTTTGCCTCGCTTCTTTTCTCAACTGTACCAATCTCAGATTGATCTCTTCCTCACTATCGCCCTGGGTCCCATTCCCCCACCTTACTACTTTAAATCATCCTGAGCAGCTCTAGCAAATCTCCCTGCCAGTATATTAGTCCCCTTCCAATCTAGGTGCAATCCGTCCTTCTCGCACAGGTCACTTCTACTCCAAAAGAAATTCCAATGATCCAAAAATGTGAATCCTTCTCTCATACACCAGCTCCCTCAGCCATGCATTCATCTGCTCTATCTTCCTATTCCTCCCCTCACTAGCTCTAACACTGGGTGTAATTCAGTTATTACTACTCTCAAGGATCTCATTTTTAAATTCCTGCCTAACTCTCTATAATCTCCCTTCAGAATCTCATCCTTTTCCCTTCTCTGTCATTAGTTCCAATGTGTGACCTCCTGATGGTCCCTCTCCCCCTTGAGAACATTCTGCACCCTGATGTGGGATATAGGTAAATTAATGTTACTTCTGCAATTTTACAATTCCATCTTACAAAGTAAAATGAACTCACACCAGTGTGTAATTGTTTTAGCCAAGAGCTGAGTCAACAAGAATGGAAACGATGTGGAGGAAATATATAATTGTTTTTGTATTAGCTAAAACTGTATGTCAGAAGGTAGACATTATGGGCAAGTAGATAAGATGTTGTGAGGGGATGAAGTTAAGCTCAATACGCCTGTACAGACAGTAGGTATAAACATCTGCTTCCCACTTTTACAAAAACACAGGAACAAACCCCAATTAAAAGGGTCATAGGGATCAGAACGGCCTCGGGAAAGGCACAGATGAAGGGGGTAGATAATGATGAAGAAAGAATATGCCTAACAATGACCTACAGCAGGATGAGGTCAAACAGCCTTGTGAGACCAGGAATAAGCATTTTGTCACAGACAAGGCCGGATAAGGCAAGAGATAAACAGGGGTAATGGGGGCCGGTCTTAGGGAAGTGGACGATGTAAACAGGGGAGGGAGCAGTGTAAAACAATAGACATCAAATCATATAAATGTTGTGTATGAATTGAATTTGGTGTGTGTATGTCCCTTGCCTTGTAGACAGTGGACATCACACCCACTTGCAAGTGTAAAATAAATGGCACTACTGATTCAGATCTTGTCTCGGACTGAAATTATTGAAGTGAGTGGGCTTTGTTTCTCACACTGAGATATCCTTGATCTTGGCACCAGGGAGGCAACACACCACTCTGATTTTTCGCTGTTAGCCACAGAAACGTCTGTCTGTGCCTCAGACTAGACAGTCCCCTAACATAATCAATCAATCTCTTGGAACCCAACGTATCCTTCATTGCATTAGAGCCAGTCTCAATTCCAGAAACTTGGCTGTTCTCCTGAGAATCCAACACCCCCTGCACTTTCCAAAACAACATACTTGTTTGAAATGGGGATAGCCACAGAAGACTCCCACACTTCCTGCCTACCTCTCTCACCTTTCCGAGAGTTAGCCCATCTATGTGACTGTACCTGTGACTTTTATCCCTTCCTATAATTGCCATCCATCCCACCCCCTTGCTCTTGTAAATTTCTCATTGCCTCTCACTGTCGCTCCAACCTTCCATTCAATCTGATAGAATTCCCAACCAATGGCATTTATTGCAGGTGTAATCCTCAGTAACACGTAAACTCTCCCTAAACTATCACATCCGACAAGAAGAGCATATCACTCTACTGAAGGCCATTTCTGCTTCTTCCAATCTGCAGACACAGAAAACAACACTGTCTTATTCCTCTCCAAAACATTGCTCTAGGCTAACTTAATACTTATGGCTTATATTTTTAAATTTAATCAAGAGACACAGATATCATGTTGGTGATATAACTTTTTACTCATTAACATTATCATACTTTAAAGTATTTTAAAGTATTAAAATATCCCAATTGCTTCTCAGGTGCATTTTGAATCAAAACTTCATAACAAGCTACAACAGCAGTTGGTGATAGTAAGGATTGCAGACGTGTAAGTCAGAGTTAATAAGATGTGGAGCTGGAAAAGCACAGCAGGTCAGACAGCATCTGAGGAGCAGGGAAGTCGTCATTTCAGGTCAAGATCCTTCATCAGGACTGGGGAGTGGGAAGGGATCTCAGGAATAAACAGAGGTAGAGGGGTGGGGTAAGGTAGCTGGGATGCACCCGCATGGATCTGAGCTATGCCTGCCTCTTTGCAGGATACATGGCACAAACTCTCTCCCACAGCTACACCAGCAACATCCCCAACCTCTTCCTCTGCTATGTTGATAGCTGTGCTACCTTGTGCTCCCAAGAGGAGCTCGAACAGTTCATTAACTTCACCCACACCTTCAATCCTGACCCCAAATTCACATGGACCATCTCTGACACCTCCCTCCCTTTCCTGGACCTCTCCGTCTTCATCTCAGGTAACCAACTTAACACAGACATCTGTTTCAAATTTACCAACTCCCACAGTTTCCAAGACTACACCTCCTCTCATACATCCTCCTGCAAAATGAGATCCCATACTCTCAATTCCTCCGCCTCTGCTCCCAGGACGAGCAATTCCACTCCAGGACATCCCAGATGTCCTCCTCCTTCAAGGATATGTGGCCAGATAGGCTGCCCAAAATAATTGGTTTATGATGAACTTTGATAAAGTGGCCAAAAATTAAAGAATGCTGGGAAATAAAACCCAACCTTGACTAAACTGACTGTGCTAATCCACATGCTGCAGCTGCCCACAGATGGTTTGCAAACAAACCTGACAGCTGCAGACCCTGCAATATACACCTCAAGGTGGACTTGAATTGGACAATAGAATGTTGCCCTCAGGACAATTGGGATCATTGAATCATTTGCTAGACACAGAGGCACCTAAGGGCGACCCTCCAATCAATGTGCCAACATCTGGTTGGGTCTGATTGATCAGGGTAATCACCTCCAAGATCATCTAAAGAAGAAGGCATCATCACGTGGAACCCAGCCAAGTTCTACTGGGGTGGTATACAATCAATCAACTATAGGATGGAGTAGTAATGTATATCGTTAGTTCATAGTAAATTTGTTGTTCCACTATTAATTATTTCAATAAGTGAAAATCATTGTTTGTAATCTCAGTTCAAATCAAATCTCAGTTCCTTTAATGAATATAAGAATTTAAACACAGTATGGCAGGCACAATAGACTGGAATTTCCCTTCTCCTGTGATTAATAATGCCCTTAACAGCATCGCCTCCATTTCCCACACTTTTGCCTTCAAACCCCCTCCCCCCACAATAAGGATAGAGTACCCCTGGTCCTCACATACCACCACACCAAGCTCCAAATTCAAATGCATCATCCTCTGGCATTTTCGCCACCTTTAGTTTAGATTAGATTACTTACAGTGTGGAAACAGGCCCTTCAGCCCAACAAGTCCACACTGACCCTCCGAAGAGCAACCCACCCATACCCAATTCCCCTACATTTACCCTTTCACCTAACACTACAGGCAATTTAGCATGGCCAATTCACCTAACCTGCACATCTTTGGACTGTGGGAGGAAACCGGAGCACCCGGAGGAAACCCACGCAGACACGGGGAGAATGTGCAAACTCCACACAGACAGTTGCCTGAGGCGGGAATTGAACCCGGGTCTCTGGCGCTGTGAGGCAGCAGTGCTTAACCACTGTGCCACCGTGCCGCCCACTGTAGTCAGACCCCACCACCAAACAGATTTCCTTCCCCACCCCATCTGCTTTCCATAGGGACTGTTCACTCCGAGACTCCCTTATCAGTTCCACACCCGGCACCTTTCCCTGGAACTGCACGAAGTACAACACCTGCCCCTACATCTTCTTTCCAAGGCCCCAGATGCTCATTCCAAATCCAGCAGAGATTCACCTGCACTTCTAACCTGGTCTATTGCATCCAATGTGGTCTCCTCTTCATCAGAGAGGCCAAACGCAGGCTTGGAGATTGGTTCGCTGAGCATCTATGCTCTGTACGCTCCAATCAAAACCACCATCTGGTTGCCAGCCATTTCAACTTCCACTCCCACTCCCACGGCAACATGTCCATCCTGGGCCTACTCCTCTGCCAAAATGAGGCCACACGCAAACTGGAGAAACAAAACCTTCTATTTCACCTCAGGAGCTTACAGTCCAATGGCCTCAACATAGAGTTCACCAGCTTCAAAGTCTCCTCACCCCCAACCTCATCCCATGTCCAACCCTCCCTCTCCTCCTCACCTTCTTGACCTATCTTACCCATCCATCCCCTTCACACTTATCCACTCCACCCTTCCCACTGACCAATCACAATAACCCCCTACCTGCATCAACCTCTCACGATCCCACCTACCTCTCCCCCAGCCCCATCCACCTATTTATGTCCGACCTCCCATCCCCCTCCTGACCTGAAATGTTGTCTTTCCTGCTCCCACATAAGCAATTGTTTGTTACCACAGGTAGCCAAAACTTAGTCAAATGGGTAAGTTTGAAGAAAGCCAGGGAAAGTTTTAATTTGGAATGCTTTAGGTTTAGGAGCTGAATAACATAGATCCATTCATTAAATTGATTTCTACAGCTTGAGCAGGTTCAGAGATAGAGTGGGAGTTTATTCAAAAACAAGGATACGAACTGTAACACTGAGATGTTGCCAGATTGGAGCAATGTGGGTTGGGCATAAACTAAATGGGACTTGTGCAGTTAGGTTACAGGGTTTTGAATAAAAACACATTTACAGAGAATGTAAGAATAGGAGATACATCACAAATTTTTATTTAAATACTACTTATTTTTAAATCTCGATTCCTTTATTTCTTTCTTTTCGTTTTGTCAGTGACATTTCTATTTGATACCATTGATAGATTTTGATTCTATAAAATCAAAAAAAAATTGCACTTGGTGATTCTGAGATATTGGCAGATATAACGACACACTTCCGGAGCAGGTGGGATTTAAACCCTGGCCTCCTGGCTCGGAGATCGAGACACTGCACCACAATATCCCAAACTTGCAGACATAGCAATGCTGACAAACATTGGGTGAATGTCACATGAGTAAATGACGTGCACCACATCACATGATCAGTTGCACATGATCTAGTAGCAGCACAGAGCGGAAAGTTTACCGTATACCACCCGGTAGTGTCACCCAAACAGGAATGAAACGAAATCCGCTGGGTTAGAGCTGCTCATACGCCCCTTCCCCAGAATCCCAGCCCCAATGGGAAGTATTAGTTAATAAAAACAGCGTGGTACCCTCTCTTATGACCAAACAGCAATAGGAATGCTGGATTCTGGCTACAGGCAATGAACTGCAACTAAAGGATTTTCGAAGATTTAACCCCAGCTTGCTGACTCTTTACCTTCACAACACTGATTGCATTTCAAAATGAACGTCTCGGTGCCTGCAAAGTGCTTTGGGGCGTCCGGTGGTGCCAATTGAATACAAGTTGATATTTTTCCCCTCCAGCTGTCTGTAATATTTAAGCCCCAAACCCAATCCCTACCCCCTAAACGCCATCCCCAATCTGTAACATTTCCTCCACAACCATCTGGTGAAGGAGCGGTGCTCCGAAAGCTAGTGCTTCCAATTAAACCTGTTGGACTATAACCTGGCGCTGTGAGATTCTTTTTTAAACTTTGTACACCCCAGTCCAACACCGGCATCTCCATGTCATGACTTTCCAGGGAGACTCCCTTGGGACGTGTACGCTTGGCTGACTACAAGCCAAATTCTCAGGAGGACACAAATCTGTCCATGCAAGAGCAGTCTGCATCACAACGTCCCACTGACCTACCAATATTCTGGGTCTGGGTGTAGTAGGGGGAAACCAAGTCCAGTAATCGCCTGAGCTGCAGCTGGGCTTGGAACAGAGAGAGAGGAGGGTCAAGAATATTCATAAAAAGAATGGATTTGGAGGTGCCGGTGTTGGACTGGGGTGTACAAAGTTGAAAAAAAAACCCACAACGCCTGTCAGATTATAACCTGGTGTTATGTGATTTTTAACAGAAAAAACAGGTAACCTTGGGTTGACAGCTCACGATATAACCGGCTCTCGCCCCTTTAAATCAGAATCGGATGAAAATTCAAATGCAAGGCACGGCCACCGCCAGCAGAGAGAGGGACTTCCTCAGGAATAATACCAAAACTCACCCGGACTGGAGATTCAGCCTCTCGCTCGGAGCTTCCTCTAAAGTATGTTGCTGTTTCCTGTGGCCCGGGCCGGGGAAATGACATGGGGAATACAGCAGAGAAGTGAAACCTGGAACCGGGGGGAGGGGAGGGAGCAGAAACCTAAGCACCAGAACTCAGCCCTTTACTGCCACAACGCTACAGGGAGAAACACATCCTGATACCACATTGGGGAACAGATTAACGACAACAATTGTTTGCATTGATATAACGCCGTTTAAACCTCTTTCACCTCCCCCCGCAAAAAAGCATCTGGCACTGATAGAAATCAGGTAACCTGACTCGGGAACTCCAAAAGATGCAAACAGGGCGGTTCACTTCAGCCTCCAACGACAAAGATGGGTTTTGATAAGTTTTTCTTTTCCCCCCCAAAAAATCAGTGATTGTTGTAAAACGAGTGGACAAATTTAGGGTGAGAGGGAAGCCAAAAACCAAAAAGTGCATATATTTGCATTTATATAGCACCTTTCAGCTATAATCTAGGGTGGTCCAAAGTATTCTACATGTAATGAATCATGTTGGGGCCCAGTCACAGCAGTCAATGTGCACAGGGCAAGTTTCCAGTAACAGGAATGAAGCAAATTACCAGATTACTGGAGCAGAAACTGAATGATCTGTGTTGGTTCAATCTACAATTCAATGAACTATTTGAGTCTGGTTGCAAGATCATTGTATTCTCCTTAGCAAAGGCAGAAAAGAAAACCAGGGAATGAACAGTATATTGGGTTCTGATGTTTCGACAGTTTGGAGGTAATCACCATTAAAAACAGGGTTGAGTGGGTTACTGATGCTCATGAGGTAAAAACAATGACTGCAGATGCTGGAAACCAGATTCTGGATTAGTGGTGCTGGAAGAGCACAGCAGTTCAGGCAGCGTCCAAGGAGCAGCAAAATCGACGTTTCGGGCAAAAGCCCTTCAGTTGAACTCTTCTAACATAGTTACATCAGTATTGGTCAGTAGAATTTGGTGATGCCCTTGAAAATTAAGGATTTAGGAGATGGTGTTTTTGTAGCAAAGTCTCATTTTCAGTTCCAAGCCTTCCATCATCGGTTCTTGTTTCGGTTTTAGTTCTAGTCCTGTCTTTATAATAGGTGCAGGAACTAGTCATTGGATGTATATTTATAGAAAAGGATGTCATCAGAGAATCTAAAAGTGTTTCTCTGGAAAATTAGCACTGCCAGTTAAATAAAAGCAGGTACTATGGTCTCAGTCAGATTACGTTTCATAACAACAGGGTACCAGTTGAGCCAGAGCTGACCTTTAAGTTAAATAGATCAAACAATAATCTGATAGGAGGGCAATGGTGACTGCTGTCCCCAAAAGAAGAAAGGTCAACTCCAGACACTGCTGGGCCAAGTTGAGGACCTCATACTCCCTGGTCTACCTTTTTTGCACAAGACAGACAGAAAGCACTGCTGTATGAATTCACTCGGCCCAAACAGCAGGACAGCCTAAGCACAAGATCAAACGTATAAAGAGATGGCGTCAGTCCACTACAACCACACATAAGTTCCTTAGCCCCTAGTGAGGTCAAGCCTTGAGAGGAGTGGCTGAGAATGACAGTGGGCATGAGTACTGATCTGCTTCTCAAAGTGGTAGACATTTACGGTCACCGACTGGAACTGGCCAAGGATGATCTTAAGCAGATTGTTGTGGCCATGTGCTCCCCAGAGCTAAACAAAGATTTAGATTAGGACACTCCGAACAAATGCATGCTGGCGAAGTTGCAGGCTGGTTTGTAAGGGGTGCTGGTGATAATGTAACTACTCTAGTAATCCAGGATCCCAGGCTAATGTCATGTGGACAAAGGTTCAAATCCCGTTGTGGCAGTTGCTGAAATTTGATTTCAGAAAAAAAGCTATTCTAATGGTGACTATATAACTACTGTCAATTATTGTTTTAAAATTAAAACCTATTTGGTTCAGTAATGTCCTTTAGGGAAGGAAATCTACCATCCTTGCCTGGTCTGACCTACCCATAGCAAGGGAATTGACTCTTAACTGCCCTTTGACCATTTAGGGATGAAGAATAAATGCTGGTGTTGCCATTGACACCCACAAACAAATATTGAAAAAATGTTACTGGGGGATGGGAACTCCGACAGTAACCAAGTCCTAGTTAACACCAAGTAGGATCCTAGCAAAAGGCCAAACGTGTTCACAGTCAAACTCCATGACTTGTGCCAACATGAGAGATGGTAAAGGTTACTATTTTAATTCACTCCATTTCAAAAATCTATTTTTAAACAGCCATTAGTGAATATCACTCTCGGCATGTACAACGCCAACATAATCCGTTGGGAAGGGTTAGACACATACTCCCATTTGGCCTGGAAGCAGATTGGTGACAATGCTCACTGAACTTCTGCTGGCCACAGTTCAAGACCATCTAAAGTCTCATTCCAAGAAGTGATACCCCAGCATGCTGCCTGAATTGGAACCATCTAAGCCTCGATGCCCATGATGCTACAAAAACTTCAGTGTTAAAACTGACAATAGCAATCAGCCCCACATTTACTCCTTTTCCTGTAGAGATGGATCCTGTTGAGCAAAAGCTGGAGATATTGGAGACTAGAGGTGATGCAGATCAGTAATGGAACTCATCAAATTGCTAGCGTGTTTCAGGAACTAGGGCAAATAACTGAAGGCCCCTAGTGACTCCAGCAGGCCTCCCAGTAAGAGGTGATTGCCCTTCTTCAAACTGATGTTGGTGATAGTGCACACTGTAGAATACAAAGACCATCAGCAATTAAGTCTGTTGAGTACAGCTTCTCTGCCACCATCATTCATTGCCTCTGCCCTGAACCAAGGAAGGGTGTGCCCAAAATCTATGAGGCTTTGGAGTGGATTACAAGCCAACCACATCTGATGACCCAAAGCTGCAGGCAGTTCTCAACTCTGTGCCAGATGTACTTGCAACCTATCGATATAACGGTGGAAATGGGACCAAAATGGGAGATATTAATGGGCCAGTATATGCTCTCATGCAGAAGGACTGTTACCCTGCTGCCTCGGTAGGAGAGATGTCCTTCTGTGTTGTTGATCTTACAGACATTATGCCTGAATATTTGTGGGATTGGCATCAAGGAGCATTATGGTCTCCCCCTTCTCCATTGGTATCAGCCAGTAATGGAAGGCAGTCGCCGTCCTATTGCCTGACTCTCCCCGGAATCATGAGCACATTTCTCCCGCATGCACATTTATATTGTGTCACTCCTATCTATGCCGGTCATTCTGGTCCCTTGTAAATGCACAGCCCACCATACCACTGAGAAGGAATAGTAATATGGTGATTCAATCAATTCAGAACAGTATTCACCCGTCATTGACCACAGATGTTCATGAACCAAGGTTCTCAATGGTGACATTGAGGTTGCCATGATTGCTCAGTGGTTAGTACTACTGCCTCAGAGCATTAAGGACCAGGTTCAATTCCAACCTTGCGTGACTGTGGAGTTTGCATGTTCTCTCCATGTCTGTGTGGGTTTCATCTGGGTGCTCCAGTTTCCTCTCACAGTCCAAAGATGTGCAGGTTAAGTGGATTGGCCGTGGTAAATTGCCCCATAGTGTCCAGGGGTGTGCAGACTATGTGGGTTAGCCATGGTAAACGTGGGGTTATGGGGAGCTAGGTCTGGGATGTATGCTGTTCAGAGGGTTAGTGCAGACTGGATGAGCCGAGTGACCTCTTTCTGCACTGTAGGGATTCTGTGACACTGGCATCTGGTATTGCTCTGTGGTCTACAATCAGATCTCATAAGTGCTTTTTCATTCATGCCAGTCAACTAGTTTGCAAATCTACCTTTCCAAACCAGCGCGCATCATTGATTCTCTATGTGCACTCGATTCCAGGTTCTTGCAGTTATCCTGTGACTGCTCACTATGTCTGCCATCTCAAGCCGTGCTTTCTTGGGTATGCTCACGGGCTCCTCCCATCTTCTGAAAGCAGGTTATCCCTCCTTGGGCTTGTTACTTGTGGGAACTTCTCCAGGGAGGCATCACCTAGTCATACAGCAACCCATCCTTGTGCTGGTCCTGTGCAGACACACCCCAATGCTTTGATATGGTTACCTGAAAGTTTAAACTTCTGTAGCACATGATACATGTAGATGTAACTTATTATGTGAAGCAGCTAACACATGAAAAGTCCCTAACATTCTCAGCTACTTGATAGGATTAAAACATGACTGGTTGATGTGGCCAAGAGTTTGAGATGACAACGTTTTAAGCAGTCAAGCAATTAATAGGTACTCTATTTGTAGACAGACTACATTTAAGATAATCCAACCAGAAATGAATACTTTGTGAACTGTCTGTGTGTATTATTAAACTAGACAAGCAAATAGGATCAGGATTGAGACTTCAGAGGTCAAGGGTCAATAGTTACCAAGAGCTATCTGCAACATGTATATAGGGGACAAAATCTGAAAACTTTAAGTTAATAACATGGTCTATTGTTTGAAACATATGTATTAACATAACATAGATATAGCAACTTGGGGGTTGGAGCACAACACAATCTAAAAATTAGAATCAGATTTTTCAATAGTGCAAGTAGGGAACACTATGACGTGCAATAAATGTACAGACTGAAATTCTTTCAACAGTCGATACCTGATTAACTGTAAGTTCTAAATTTGAGACATAGAGCTTTGCTATCCCAAGGTACTAAGGGACATGGGAAGGTAAGTAGGCAGAGGTCGGTTGCTAGTCAATGAATGGTGGAATATAATTGAGAGACTAAATGGTCTTGTTCTGGTCCCATTGTCCTTCTCTAAAAAAAGGACATCCAGCAGTAATGAATATCATACCTGTTCCCGTGAAGTGATTAGTGTGGGTAGACAGGACAAAATCCTATGGTGTCACCTTGTGAGAAATACTGAAAAGAAAATAGAGATCTGCATGGACAGAATTGGATAGGTAACCCCGTGAAAATAATTTTCTTGCTACAGAAAACACTAGTGAGAAATTCTGGACTCTTCCATCTCAGAAATAATTGAATTGTA
This sequence comes from Chiloscyllium punctatum, assembly GCF_047496795.1. Classification (NCBI taxonomy): domain Eukaryota; kingdom Metazoa; phylum Chordata; class Chondrichthyes; order Orectolobiformes; family Hemiscylliidae; genus Chiloscyllium; species Chiloscyllium punctatum. Next base: position 2,338,405 of record NC_092746.1, on the reverse strand, counting down.
CTTGTTCCATGCAGTGCTGGCACCATTTAATTCTTAATCAAAATTACTCTTTGTGCATTATTGATATGAAAGCTCTGGGATGTCGTGTCACTGGCTTTCATTCTACGATATGAAAATCCAGGCACATAGGACTTAATAGGCAGATAGCAGGAAGAGCATAAAAAAAAGCATACATTTTTAAAAAAAGGCAAAGTGGCTTCCGCCAGCTTATCCTGTCATGAAATTTATTTTGACTGAAAAATATGCCAAACCACTGAGGATAGTCTACCACTTAACTACATGGATTTCATACAAGCCCTTATTTAAAATCAAAAGAACCAAGCACCTAAAATTTAAGGAACACAAGCAAATGAGGTAACTATAATTTTTAAATAAGCGAATAATTCATACCTAAATATACATTCTGTACTAGCAATATATTATAAATTAATATACCTACAGTTTGGGTAGATATGTTTATAATCTGTGCAATATAGAATATTTTGATGCTATAGATGAAAATAGTGCTCAAATAGAAACCAAGAGTAAGCTAGGATTAAAATCATAATCACATATTGTTTGAATTGAACTTTGAAGATCATTGATTGTAATATCAGAATTCAAGAAAATTAAACTACTGCACAGTGATCACTATGTTGAGCCAGTAGTTACTCTTGTGACACAATATGTACAAAACTCCTTCCCTGATAATGTCTGAAATAACCCTGTATTCTTTCTTAAATGGGCAAGATAATGATAACTTGCCATTACTTGCAACAATTTGTACAGCAAAGTAGACAAGGATAAAGATATAGTTAAAACAGAAAAATTGAGAAGTGATTGAGATGGAGGTTTGCAAAAATCACTTTTAACAGCATTACTTATAAATAAATTGAACAACTATAGTATTCCTATATTGCATAGCAGATACAGAATAAACTCAACAATGAAAGTTAGTGTTTGTCCTTTCTAGTCTCATTATCTGCTTTAATAAATCTTAATTATCACCTTACAGTCTCTCTGAATATTAAAAATACATGAACATGGGCTTGCATTCCTTTATCTTTAAGTTGTAGTTACAAATTAAAATATACCCTCAGTGCTTGGGAGCCTCCTGTGAAGCGCGTCTGTGCTGTTTCCTCCGGCATTTATAGTGGCTTGTCTCTGCCACTTCCGGTTGTCAGTTCCAGCTGTCCACTGCAGTGGCCGATATATTGGGTCCAGGTTGATGTGTTTGTTGATAGAATCTGTGGATGAGTGCCATGCCTCTAGGAATTCCCTGGCTGTTCTCTGTTTGGCTTGCCCTATAATAGTAGTGTTGTCCCAGTCGAATTCATGTTGCTTGTCTCTCGTGAATCGGACTCCTGTGAGTGTGGCGTGTGTGGCTACTAAGGATAGCTGGTCGTGTCGGTTCGTGGCTAGTTGGTGTTCATGGATGCGGATCGTTAGCTGTCTTCCTGTGTGTCCTATGTAGTGTTTTGTGCAGTCCTTGCATGGGATTTTGTATGCTACATTGGTTTTGCTCATGCTGGGTATCGGGTCCTTCATTCTGGTGAGTTGTTGTCTGAGAGTGGCTGTTGGTTTGTGTGCTGTTATGAGTCCTAGTGGTCGCAGTAGTCTGGCTGTCAGTTCAGAAATGCTCCTGATGTATGGTAGTGTGGCTAGTCCTTTGGGTTGCAGCATGTCCTAGTTCTGTTGTCTTTCCGTCAGGCATCTGTTGATGAAATTGCGCGGGTATCCGTTTTTGGTGGACACATTGTTCTTCTTCCTCTTTTTGCAGTTCTGGTGTGCTGCAGTGTGTTGTGGCCCTTTTGAACAGTGTCTTGATGCAACTTTGTTTGTGTGTGTTGGGGTGGTTGCTTTTGTAGTTTAGGACTTGGTCTGTGTGTGTGGCTTTCCTGTAAACCTTTGTGCTGAATTCGCCGTTCAGTGTTCTCTGTACCATCACGTCTAGGAATGGGAGTTGGTTGTCCTTTTCTTCCTCTCTAGTGAATCGGACTCCTGTGAGTGTGGCGTTGATGATCCGGTGTGTGTTCTCTATTTCTGTGTTTCTAATGATTACAAAGGTGTCATCCACATATCTGACCCAGAGTTTGGGTTGAATTTGCGGTAAGACTGTTTGTTCTAACCTTTGCATTACAGCTTCTGCTATGAGTCCAGAGATCGGTGAGTCCATGGGTGTGCCGTTGATTTGTTCGTATATCTGGTTGTTGAATGTGAAGTGTGTTGTGAGGCACAGGTCCAGTAGTTTGAGTATGCAGTCTTTGTTGATAGGTTCAACATCCTGTTGTCTGTTCTGTATGTCCAGCAGGTTGGCTATTGTTTCTCTGGCTAGGGTTTTGTCGATAGAGGTGAACAGTTTCTGCAGAAACTGAAACACCTGATCAGCAGATCCAGACACTCTATACAGTCAACACAGGAATTCTTGGACATCATCAGAAATATACACATAGACAAGGAAGAAACCATGGTCTCATTCGATGTAACGGCACTGTTCACCTCTATCGACAAAACCCTAGCCAGAGAAACAATAGCCAACCTGCTGGACATACAGAACAGACAACAGGACTTTGAACCTATCAACAAAGACGGCATACTTAAACTACTGGACCTGTGCCTCACAACACACTTCATATTCAACAACCAAATATACGAACAAATCAACGGCACACCCATGGGCTCACCCATCTCTGGACTCATAGCAGAAGCGGTAATGCAAAGGTTAGAACAAACAGTCTTACCGCAAATTCAACCCAAACTCTGGGTCAGATACATGGATGATACCTTTGTAATCATTAAAAACACAGAAATAGAGAACACACACCGGATCATCAACGTCACACTCACAGGAATCCGATTCACTAGAGAGGAAGAAAAGGACAACCAACTCCCATTCCTAGACGTGATGGTACAGAGAACACCGAACGGAGAATTCACCACAAAGATTTACAGGAAAGCCACACACACAGACCAAGTCCTAAACTATGAAAGCAACCACCCCAACACACACAAACGAAGTTGCATCAAGACACTGTTCAAAAGGGCCACAGCACACTGCAATACACCAGAACTGCAAAAAGAGGAAGAGGAACACCTATACAAGGTATTCGCCAAAAACAGATACAAACAGATACCCGCGCAATTTCATCAACAGATGCCTGAGAGAAAGACAACGGAACGAGGACATGCTGCAACCCAAAGGACTAGCCACACTACCATACATCAGGAGCATTTCCGAACCAACAGCCAGACTACTGCGACTACTAGGACTCATAACAGCACACAAACCAACAGCCACTCTCAGACAACAACTCACCAGAATGAAGGACCCGATACCCAGCATGAGCAAAACCAATGTAGCATACAAAATCCCATGCAAGGACTGCACAAAACACTACATAGGACAAACAGGAAGACAGCTAACGATCCGCATCCATGAACACCAACTAGCCACGAAACGACACGACCAGCTATCCTTAGTAGCCACACACACAAATGACAAGCAACATGAATTCGACTGGGACAACACTACTATTATAGGGCAAGCCAAACAGAGAACATCCAGGGAATTCCTAGAGGCATGGCACTCATCCACAGACTCTATCAACAAACACATCGATCTGGACCCAATATACCGGCCACTACAGTGGACAGCTGGAACTGACAACCGGAAGTGGCAGAGACAAGCCACTATAAATGCCGGAGGAAACATCACAGAAGCGCTTCACAGGAGGCTCCCAAGCACTGAGGATGTCACCTAGACAGGGGACGAAACGTTTGCAAGACAAATTCCCATCTCGGCGAACAGAACCACAACAACGAGCACCCGAGCTACAAATCTTCTCCCAAACTTTGAATTAAAATATATTGAGTACATTTTTTTACTTCCTTTTAGTGTCTTTTCTCTCCCTCTCTTAATCCAGTGTTTCTTTCCCTCCATTTATTTCACTACCTGTAGCAGATTTGACATTTAAGTCACTATGCTAACTTCCACTTCTAGTTCAGTCTCAATACTGCTTATTTCACAATTGCTTAAGCCTCATCCATGTCGAGAACATTGTGTTATTTTGAACTCACCTACAGCATTACTACTTTTTTACCAGTTAGGGTAAACTCTGGATCCTTATTTTTACATTAGATTTCTTCATAACTACATGCTTGAAAAAGAACTACATTAAAAAGTAGGCACAAAGATAATCAGAATAAACAATGGAATACCCAGTCATTTGTGTATTTGGGTTTTACATTATGGCATAAAAGAGCAAGCTGAGTCTGTCATATGGATTCAGATCAGGTCTGAATATGCCTCCGTTCAAATTCTTAAGCTTATTAAAACTGATGGTGCAACTTTAACTCATTAAAGTTCTTGAACTATTGTGCTGGAATTTGCTAGCATAAGATGCAAATACCCAAAAGGTTGCTCTTGGACTTCAGTCCTTACCCCTTCTGTTCCCTCCCATGACAGTGATACGATCTCCCTTCTCCTCACTTACCATCCCACCAGCATTCAACCTGCACACACCAGGCCTTGTTATCAAATGGTCTGCTATTACTCAACCATTGTTAACGCTAATAGTCCCCATTCATAGCTATTCCTTCTCCGAGGCTAACCGTTATCCACTCCTTTGTCTGTCCAAGTGTTCTTCTCTCTCTTTGGACTCTAACCCCAACTATCGTGTACTTCTTTCCCCCTCCCCCCACACTACCTTCTGCAGAAAAAAACAACTTTGTCCGAACTACCATCAGTTCTGAGGAAGGGTCACTGAATCCAAAGGTTAACTCTGGTTTCTCTCTACAGATGCTGGCAGACCCACTGTAAGAGTGACCTTCAGGGAGGCAGTAACAACTTAGAGGTGGAGGAGTTGATTCAAGCGAACCACAGGGTTTATTATAAGTAGTTACTAGTAAATGCAGGGAGGGGAGTTCCAGGTAGACACGCAGGGATACTGGACTCACTATGAATCGTGAGCATGAGTTACAGCCTTTTATACACAGAAATAAACAACTTGTCTAGGAATCGTCAGCAGTTTGTCTCCCCCACCTTTCTCGTGTGGTCACTCTCTAGGGTATATCATGTACTCTCATTTTAGTTTGATAACTTAACCAGAGTTTGATCATTTAATCAGCTACCTACTTTATCAGCTATTCCTGTCCGATCGTCCTGTCTAATCCCGTCAACCAGCTATCTAACGGTCATAGTCCTGTGGTCTAATTGAAATATCACAGAAATGTCAGTCATTTCAACATAGTCAGTAGACCACATTGTTCTTCCTGAGTAAGCTTTGCTGAAACTTTTTCAGTCAAATATTTCACGTCTATTCTGTTATACTAACGTGTGTGTATGGGAGACTCTTCCCTTTCACCTGCTGAGCTTTTCCAGTAATTTCAGTTTTCGTTTCAGGAAGGTTGCTGTCTGAAGTGTGCTGTTGCATTGTTAGCTTCAGAATCCAGCATGATCTACATCAGTATTAAGAGATCTTGAAAGGTGTGAAGGTGCTGTATTTGTGGAATTGTTAGAAACTAATCCCACCACAGATATTCAGGGCTAATAGTTTGAAGCAGGGGTAACTCTTTAACAATATAGACTCATAGAGTCATGGAGATGTACAACATGGAAACAAACCTTTCGGTCCAACCCGCCCATGCTGACCAGATATTCCAACACAATCTCGTCCCACCTGCCAGCACCTGACCCATATCCCTCCAAACCCTTCCTATTCACATACCCATCCAGATCCCTTTTAAATGTTGTAATTGTACCAGCCTCCACCATTTCCTCTAGCAGCTCATTCCATACACGTACCACCCTCTGAGTGTAAAAGTTCCCCCTTAGGTCTCTTTTACATCTTTCCCCTCTCACCCTAAACCTATACCCTCTAGTTCTGGACTCCCCCACCCCAGGGAAAAGACTTTGTCTATTTATACTATCCATGCCCGTCATGATTTTATAAATCTCTAAAGTCACCCCTCAGCCTCCGACGCTCCAGGGAAAACAGCCCCAGCCTATTCAACCTCTCCCTGTAGCTCAAACTCTCCAACCCTGGCAACCTCCTTGTAAATTTTTTTGGAACCCTTTCAAGTTTCACAACATCTTTCTGATAGGAAGGAGACCAGAATTGCATGCAATATGATAAGTGTTAATGATACCCCATCAAGACTTCTGGCGCCAAAAATTATATGTGGTGAGTCTCATTCTTTCAGACTTTGATTTGTTTGGGAAGATTTTAAAAATGTGGAATTTTTGATTTACAGGTTTTTCATTGTTTTGCCTTAATTTTACTTTCTCTTAGTTTAACCTCTTTGTCCCTCTTTTTTTCTGGAACTGGTTCAACATTGTGTTCACCCCTTTATTTCACCCTTCTTTATATCCTTTTTGTGTTTATTAAATGTTTAGATAGATTAATTGAGTTAAATAGCACGAAAACAGACTTTTCAGTCCAACTTGTCCATGACGACTAGATATCCTAAAGTAATCTAGTCCCATTTACCACCATTTGGCCCATATTCCTCTAAACCCTTCCTATTCATTTACCCATTCAGATGCCTTTTAAATGTTGCAATTGATCCAACCTCCACCACTTCCTCTGGCAGCTCATTCTACACATGCACCACCCTCTGCATAAAATAGCTACCCCTCAGGTCCCTTTTAAATCTTTCCCCTCTTACCCTAAACCTATGCCCTCTAGTTTTGGTCTCCCCTATCCTGGGAAAAAGATGTTGGCTATTCATCCCATTCATGCCCCTCATGATTTTATAAACCACTGTAGGGTCACCCCTCAGCCTCCGACGCTCCAGGGAAAACAGCCCCAGCCTATTCAGCCTCTCACTGTAGCTCACATCCCCCAACCCAGGCAACATCCTTATAAATCTTTTCTGTACCATTTGAGGTTTAACTGCATTCTTCCATAGTAGGGCAACTAGAATTGAATGCAGAATTCCAAAAGTGGCCTCACTTGTACAGCGCTGAAAATGTGTTGTTGGAAAAGCGCAGCAGGTCAGGCAGCATCCAAGGAGCAGGAGAATCGACGTTTCAGGCATCAGCTCTTCTTCAGGAATGAGGAAAGTGTGTCCAGCAGGCTAAGATAAAAGGTAGGGAGGAGGGACTTGGGGGAGGGGCATTGGGAATGCGATAGGTGGAAGGAGGTCAAGGTGAGGGTGATAGGCTGGAGTGGGGGTGGGGCGGAGAGGTCAGGAAGAAGATTGCAGGTTAGGAAGGCGGTGCTGAGTTCGAGGGATTTGACTGAGACAAGGTGGGGGGAGGGGAAATGAGGAAACTGGAGAAATCTGAGTTCATCCCTTGTGGTTGGAGGGTTCCTAGGCGGAAGATGAGGCGCTCTTTCTCCAACCGTCGTGTTGCTATGGTCTGGTGATGGAGGAGTCCAAGGACCTGCATGTCCTTGGTGGAGTGGGAGAGGGAGTTGAAGTGTTGGGCTACGGGGTGGTTGGGTTGGTTGGTCCGGGTGTCCCAGAGGTGTTCTCTGAAACGTTCCGCAAGTAGGCGGCCTGTCTCCCCAATATAGAGGAGGCCACATCGGGTGCAGCGGATGCAGTAAATAATGTGTGTGGAGGTGCAGGTGAATTTGTGGCGGATATGGAAGTGTCTCTTGGGGCCTTGGAGAGAGGTAAGGGGGGAGGTGTGGACGCACGTTTTGCATTTCTTGCGGTTGCAGGGGAAGGTGCCGGGAGTGGACGTTGGGTTGGTGGGAAGTGTGGACCTGACGAGGGAGTCACGGAGGGAGTGGTCTTTTTGGAACGCTGATAGGGGAGGGGAGGGAAATATGTCCCTGGTGGTGGGGTCTGTTTGGAGGTGGCAGAAATGACGACAGATGATACGTTAGATATGGAGGTTGGTGGGGTGGTAGGTGCAGACCAGTGGGGTTCTGTCCTGGTGGCGGTTGGAGGGGCAGGGCTCAAGGGCGGAGGAGCGGGAAGTGGAAGAGATGCGGTGGAGGGCATCGTCAACTACGTCTGGGGGGAAATTGCGGTCCTTGAACAAGGAGGCCATCTGTGTGGTACGGTTTTGGAACTGGTCCTCCTGGGAGCAGATGCGGTGGACACAGATGCAGATGCGGGAGTCCCACAGCTACCTAGACTACACCTCCTCCCACCCTGCCCCCTGTAAAAACCCCATCCCATATTCCCAATTCCTTCGTGTCCACCACATCTGCTCCTGGGCACAAGCAAGTCTTTCTATAGCCTTCCTGCTTCCTCAACATTACTTGTCCCTCCACCCATCTTTGTGTCATCTGCAAGTTATCAACAACATCCTCAGTTTGATTGTTAATGTATACTGTAATTTGTTGTAGTCCCAACATTGAGCCCTGCAGAACTCAACTAGTCACTGGCTGCCATCCTGAAAAAGACCCCTTTATCCTTACTCTCTGTATTCTGTTCAGCAGCCAGTCCTCTGACCATGCCATCACCTTGCCCCTAACTCCATGGGCTCTTATCTTATTTAGCAGCCTTCTCTGTAAGTTCTTTGCAATATATATTCGGTTGTAGCCTATATCTAATGGTCAGTATATTTGTAAAACACATGCCCGTGATCTCATTCCTGTATCATGGTATGTGGCCTGAGGTCCACAGGTCTAATATTCCATCTCACCTTATTTTTTAAAATCTGAACGAGGGTCACTGGACTTAAAACATTAATTCAGCTTTCCCTCCACAAATCGTGCCAAACCTGAGTTTTTCCAGCAGTTTCAGTTTTTGTTTCTGATTTCTAGCATTCTTTGGTTCTTTTTTAACCTTATTTTTGATTCATTTGTGGAATGTGGGCATCACTGACTCTGCCAGGGTTTATTGCCCACCCCTTGAGAAGGAGAGCTGCTATCTTGAACTGCTAAAGTCCCTATCCTGTAGGTAGACCCTTACGGAGGAAATTCCACCATTTCGCCCAATAACAGTGAAGAAATGGTGCTATATTACTGAGATGGTGAGTGGCTTAGAGGGGAATTTGTAGAGGGTGGCATTCTCATCTGCTGCCTTTGTCCTTGCAGATGGAAATGCTTACGGGTTTGGAAAGTGCTGTCTAAGGATCTTTAGTGAATATCTGCAGTATATCTTCTTGGATTCCACACACTGCTTCTACTGAGCATCAATGGTAGAGGGAGTGAATGTTTGTGGATGTGGTGCCAATCAAGCAGGTTGCTTTGTCCTGGATGGTGTCAGGCTTCTTGAGTGTTGTTGGAGCTGCACCATTCTGGCAAGTGGAGAGTATTCCATCACACTCCTGACATATGCCTTGTAGTTAATGGACAGGCTTTGGGGTGTCAGCAGGTGAATTATTGACAAGCTAAGTGCCATGCCAGTGGCCAACTGTCCATGTTCCTTAATATGGAATTCAGCATTCCTGGTATGTTCCCAATGTGTCCATCAGCATTTTTCAGTAACCTGTCCCATTAAAAGTCTTCGTCGGAGTCCATTGCAACTAAACTTGCATCTGACCCTGCCCTCCAGCAAACTGCTCTCCTGATGCCTATTGCTGGTTCAAGCCCATTCACACCCAATGTCTGTCTGCATGCAGACCCCCACCTCTAATCTCTGCTGTATTGTATGTGAGGTGTCAGAAGCTGAGCTAGAGGCTGCAAGAATGAAATGAAGTATCACTAGAACATCGTCATGGCACTCATCTTGGTATTGCACCACTGTCTGGTCAAGTTGAAGTTCAGGAGTGTCCAAAAGCTAAATGCCACAAGGTATGTTGTGATGAGCGAAGGAGATAAAAGTAAAAAATCCAGGCTTACGCAATAGACATCTTGTTAGGTAGAACAGATTCTGGGCTGAAGGTGAAGTGAGCTGTGAAAAGGAGGATTAGGTACAAGGGTACTGTCACCTTCAATAAATTCAGCCTCTCAGCTGACCAAAATGCTGTTCTAATAATAGTTAAAAATCACACAACACCAGGTTAGAGTCCAACAGGTTTAATTGGAAGCACTAGCTTTCGGAGCGTCGCTCCTTCATCAGGTGGTTGTGGAGGACACAATTGTAAGGCACAGAATTTATAGCAAACGTTTACAGTGTGATGTAACTAAAATTATACATTGAATAATACCTTGATTGTCTGTTGAGGTTTTCATCTGTTCGAATACCATGATAGTTTCACTTCTTTCACGTGTAAATCACAAAGCTTTTTTTAAAAATTTGCATTCTCAGGTTAACTGTAACAATTGGTATTAGCTAGACAATATGTTGAAGGTGTTGGCCCCCTGTGTTCTCTGTCTATGCCATGATGTTTAGACTGATTCTAATCTAAAAAGTGAGATAACGGAGTTTTACATAAATTCATGCAGATTTTGAGCAAAGTACAATGTAACTCTGAAAGTATAAATTCACCCCACAAGCGTATATGTGTATGTGTGCGTGTGGGTTTTTGTGTGTGTGTGTACCTGGGTTGGGGGGTTGTGAGTGTGAGAGAGAGTGTATATGTGTGTGTATGTGAGTGTAGAGTGTTTTAAGTCAGTGAGGGGGTGCATATGGGAGTGTGGGAATGTGTGTATGTGTGTCTGGGGTGGGGGGTTGTGAGTGTCAGTGAGTAAGAGGTTATATTTGTGTGCATGAGTGTAGAGTGGTCTAAGTCTCTGAGAGGATGCATGTGTGGGAGTGTGTGTGTCTGTAAGGGTGTATGTGAGTGTCTGTGTATATGAGTGTCCGCGTGTATTTGTGTGTGTAGGAGTGCCTGTGTGTGTGTGTGTGTGTGTGTGTAAAGGGGTCTAAGTCTGTGAGAGTGTCTGCGTGTTTATAGTGCAATGGTGGTCACCTGTAGTGTGACATGAACCCAAGGTCCCGGTTGAGGCCCTCCCTATGGATATGGAACTTAGCTATGCGTCTGCTCGGCCACTTTTCGCTGCTGCCTGTCCCGAAGTCCACCTTGGAGGATGGTCACCCAAAGGTCCGAGGCTGAACGTCCTGGACCGCTGAAGTGTTCCCCAACTGGGAGGGAACCCTCCTGTCTGTTGATTGTTGTGCGGTGGCCATTCATCCGTTGCCATAGCCTTTGCTCGGTTTCCCCAATGTACCATGTCTCAGGGCATCCTTGCCTGCAACGTATAAGATAGGCAACGTTGGCTGAGTCACATGAGCACCTGCCACGTACACGGTAATTATCAGCCATGGCACCTCCTGTTGAGTAAGAACATGACACCATGCCTGTCACCCCCTGCTCAGCTCTTGTCATCGCTAGTCACCTGTCACCTTATGTTCTCAAGAGAGAAGTAAGTGTGCAGCTGCATGTCACACAATCTGTTTAGGGTGACGCAGTGTCATGGTTAAAAAGCTGACAATGTATGAAGACTGAAAGGTGTAGGTGTAAGGCTTGTGGCAGTGCTAAGTATGTGTGAGAGAGGTGGAGCATATAAATGGTAGTTATGAGTAAGATAGAAAATGTTGAAGGGTGAGAGGGGATGTGGATGAGGGGATTATTGAATTGAATTGAATTGAATTTATTGTCACGTGTACTGAGGCAAAGTGAAAAGCTTTGTCTTGCGAGTAATACAGGCAGATCACAGAGTTAAGTACCATAGATAGTAAATAATACATAAACAGCAGCAAGAACAAACAAACAAACAAATTAAGTGAGGTTACTGGTACAATTGGAAGGATATCGTTATTTAAGATGTATCTGGACAGATACATGAATGGGCAGGGAGCAGAGGGATACAGATTATTAGGAAATAGGCAATAATTTAGACAGAGGATCTGGATTGGCGCAGGATTGGAGGGCCAAAGGACCTGTTCCTATGCTGTAATTTTCTTTGTTCTTTGTTCTTTGATATGAGAGTTAAAGTTGATTAGCCAGTCTTCATCATTCTTATAGGCCATTGAATGCCTTGCAGGAGTGTATCCAGGACCTTGAGACTTGCCTCCTGCCACTGACCTCCATGATTACCTGCTCCCATTGACTGTGGTTCTGAAGACCCAGCCAGTCCCTTGCAGATACAAGCCATTTCTTCTCCTTTCTACTCCCTCCAAGATATTGGAGTTAACTTGATCCAACGTTGCATCTGTTTCATCCTTTCTCAAGTCAGTTTCTTGCACGACTTCCCCCAACACATGTTCTAGTCATGGTGCATCCCTCCTTTAAAAGCAGGTGCAAACTAGCTTTAAGAAATGCAGGGAAGTTGTGATGAATAACTTCCTTGAATAATACAGTCAGTCCTGGCTTCACACCAAAATCATACCAATTTAGCACAGCTTTGGTACGCTGCCTGCATTTCAAACAATAGGCCTGGATAAATCGCACATCATGAGTACCGAACCTATTGTGGGAATGATTCAAATGAGAACTGAAATAACTGCACAGCGGCTGGGTCCCATCACCAAGGCATCTTTTATTTGCTAGTGGTCAGCACACTGACTGTGGCTGGCCAGCAGCTGAGAGTCAATTCTCAACTGAGGACATTTTAATCTCCTGGTTCTTTTTTTTTGTTTCATTAACCAGTACAAATCACAAACAGTTAATATGTATAGCCACGTACAAGAAACAGCAATTTACAGGGGAAAGCCAGGCGCCAAACCCCGCCGTTCAACCAGTTTCCAGGGAAATGAGGATAAACCTCAAATCTCACATTCATTCATCGCAAAATTAACAGTAACAAATACATACAAGACAGTCTAATCAAATGAGAAACAGTACTTAGAATACAGACGCCACCCCAGCCTCCAGCAAGCCACTCGTCCCTATCTCCTGGTTATGTTTGTCAGCTAAGGCTTTCATGATTGGCCCAGGTTAACAATCCCAATCAAGCACTTCCTAGTTAATAAGGTCGACCTGATCCAAATCATGACAAGAACCCTTTGATTTTATGACATATAGTAACTCAGTCTATACAATGAACATGTCACAAGCTGTAAGCATTCCACACACAGTTCCACTAGATGGGGCCCTTGCTTCAGTTTTGAAGCAAATGTCTATGCATAATTTATTTTGGATGAATTAAAATGTTTCCTCAGTATTTTCTGTAATTCATCATTGTTTCTTGTTGTTCAAATGTACAAACATTTGCTTACACTTGGTATTGCCTTGGAATAATACTTGAAATGCAACAATAGTGTTACAGTGGAATTTGCTGTCACTACCCTTGCAGGTCGTGCATTCCAAATCATAACAATTTGTTATAAACAAATCATCTAATCATTTCTCAGCTAATGCTTTTGCCAATCATTTTAAAGATTGTCATTATCATTACCAATGAAAACAGTAATTTTATTTACTTGATCCAGAGCTTGATACTTTTCAGTACTTCTGTGACACCTCCCTTCAGACCTAGTCAAAGGGAATAATCCCATTTTAATTACTTTCCTCACAAAACCCAAGACCCACATGCAGTTTACCTGGGAAGTGACGTGCAAGTCACCAAACCTTTGACATCCTTTCGAAAGTTTGGTGCCCTGAGTTCCGTGTAATATTTTCCCAAAGGCTAATTATTGATTATAAATAGTCACTGTAACTTTTTTTCTGCTTTCATGAAGCTATTTGAGCCTGCATTGTTTCTTTTAAAGCTTCCTCAACTTGCGCTGCAACCTTCAAATGTTCGAAAATGTGAACCCTTGGGTCTCTTTAAAATTGCATTATTCAGCTATATGTCCTCTCTTTCTTCCTCAAAAAGAATGAATCCTTTCACACCTCTTGATTACATTTCATCTGCATGTCTTCCCACTTTACCGATCTGTCTGTGACCTCCCGAACTTTAGTACTATCCAATTCTCTGCTGATTGTGTTTCCATGTTTTGTCATTCACAAGGCTATGAAACGTTCCTCACTATACCAAACTCTGAATCCTTGACACAGGTCAAAACAAATAGTGGTCCAAATATTGACTGCTGAGGAATATATATGGCCTGTTAAAAAAAAATCACCACTAATCTCTGCTTTCTGACTCTCAAGCCACTGATTAAACTTTATCCGTGCTTAACTTCCTGTCATTTCTGAGGTTTGAGGTTTGGAAAGGATAGCCTTTTCTCCTAAACAGCCAGTGTCAAGGGAATGGGATGAAGCCATCGTGGTAGCTACCAGGACAGCTGTCACAGCCTGCTATCTGTTACACACACGCTAGACTGTCAGGGTTATACATTCCTGTGGGTGCTGTCTGATGGGGACTGGAAGGGTTGAGTTATAAGCAGAGGCTGGTTAGGCTGGGACATTTGTCTAGCGGATAGGAGGTTGAGGGGTGACCTTATAGAATCATGAGACATGGATAGGGTGAATAGTCAAGGTCATTTCTCTGGGGTAGGGGAGTTCAGAATTAGACGGTATAGGTTTAAGGTGAGAGGGGAAAGATTTAAAAGGAACTTGAAGGGCAACGTTTTGACACAGAGGGTGATTTGTGTGTGTAATAAACAATTAAAAGATTTGGACAGGTACATGAATAAGAAAAGTTTAGAGGGACATGGACCAAATGCAGGCAAATGGGACTAGATTGATTTTGGAAACCTGGCCAGCATGCACAAATTGGACCAGAAGCTCTGTTTCCATGTTGTATGACTCTATGGCGTGTTTTATTATGACCCGATGCTACAGAAGTGACAAAAGGAAATACTGTAATGGAATAATGGAATTCAGGAATCGGAGACCTGAATTATTCCAATCTCACATTGAGGGTGAGTGACAGGGTGAAAGGGCAGTGTAAGGGAACAGGTGCAGTAACTTCCCTAACTATAGGCATGGTCTGCTAGCTTAGGGTAGGTTCTCGCTTATCCCCACAGACAGGCAGTGAGATAATGTTGACTGGAGAGAGCCGGACTGGAGGGAGCTGGGACTGGAGCTGGGCCTGGAGGAAGCTGGGCCTGCAGGGGGTTTGGTTGTACCTGTTGAGGGCCGGTCTATGAGACAATGGTGACAGAAGATGACGGATGGTCATGGCTGCGGTGGTTGGTCAGGACAGACACACTGGCCGTCCCAGACTACACCTGTGCTGATGCCACTCTGGGACAAAAGCAGTGACATCAGCAGCACATGCACAGATGCTTCCTGCAGTCTGTCCTGACCAATTAGTGTCACCGACAGATCATTTTGATATTTGGGACAGTTGCTACAATTGCCACATTGTTGGTTAACAGCTACTTCACATCTCAGTATTCCGGGAGACCACATTCCCAGCTGCACTGGAGAGTTTGCTCATTGTATAAATGACACTGGCTGAGGGACAATGTTCTACACAGCAAGTTAGAATTTTACAAAATTCTCATCTTTCAATCCTAAAGCGTAATTACTGGAAACATTTGGGAAGCAAAGAACAATCTTTATGCGCAGTATTCAGTGATTAAAGTCACTTCCTCTTCACACGTGTGCTATTAATGATGCTCTGCACCAAGAACAGAGCTTCCCAAACTGGGGTCATGACCCCAAATGGAGTCATGAGCTCTGACACAGCAATGGCTGCCATGGAGTTAGGATTTGAGTACTAACATCTGCAAGGGTCCTTTAAACCCTCACCATTTTTCTAATGGTAGATGTGGCCGAAGAGACATATCTTTGAGACCTAATTCCTGCTGAAGAATGAAGAAATAGCCTGTGGAAAGGTGAGGTTTACATTCTCTCATTGTGGGTAGAGTTGGTGCTTAATCAGTGAGTGAGGTCTGTGACCGTCTCCATGATAAGGTGCAGCCCCCCTACACCCCTTGGGATGAACGAAGGGTCGGTCATTCCAGGCTTGCGCTCTGTTGTGCATTCAGGCCATCTCTGACCTACCCACCTGCTGTGTCTTCATTTCGCAGTTCCAGCTTCCTGGAGTCCAGTTTGCTCCAGCTCCCAATGCAGCCGACCAAGAAAATGCAAGTACCAACCCCCCCCCCCCCCCCCCCGCCATTAAAATAAAACACACTTTTGTCAATGGCCCAAAGACTATTTCCGACTAACATTACTTCCACATTCATTACAAATGGTTACCACTGTCAAAGCTCCAGAAACTCTCAAAAACAGCACTCTGGCAGTCTAAATAAAGTCAGCAATGGTTTGCCTAATAGCAACTGATGTTTAATATGAAAGCCACTATGAACCATAGGCTGCTCTCTAATTAGAAAAAAGAGAGACGACTGGTGGTGACTGGAGGGTCACCATACCTCAGTAAAGGCCTAGGTTGAGAAGACAGAGACTTTGTAGTGATTTTGGTGTCCTCTATGCTGGCCACACCTACAATGCTTTGTAACTGATTTAGAATTGACAACTATGATTCTACAGCTACTGAAACAGGCATTCGGTTAGTATTAGGACATTTAAAAAATGATCTGTTGATTTCATTTTGAACTTCGAAAAAAAACCCGGTTCAATATCTTAGTGATTCATTTTTTTTAAAGGAGAAACACAATTTCCAAATGGGAATTTTGATTATAAAAAGATTAAACAAGAAAAATCATGTACTTGTGAATTTTTTTGATGTCATATGGAAGTATCTTTTATATTTCCAACAAGTCAAATGGTTCTGTTGGTGACAGCATTGTCAAATCTGTGAAAAGTACTTCATATAAATGCATGAAAATGCCATCAGATTGTAATTAGTACTTTCTCAAACCCATATTCCACAAAAGCTACATCATTTCTGGCTTAGTTCCATCAATGATGGGAACTATGTAATGGAAATGCATCTCTGTCAAGCTAAAGGAAGGAGGAGCAGATGGATTTTGATACTTTCTTCTCGTCTTTCCGAGTATCTGGCATTTTTTGATGGTCCATAAACATTTCTGGCACATCTTGATTAAGAAGACATAGCGTTCCTTGCTGTAATTCTGTCTTTTATAGAATGATGTTAATGTTAACAATGTATCATATTACTATACTGCACTTGTGTGCAGGCATAATACTCACCAGTTTGAAAATTTGTTCAAATTTGGTCAAATCTGAAATGAAATTGGTGCACTTTTCAACTGATATAAAAGATTATTGAATTGACGCAATAAAATCTGTGGCTGTAGCATAGTCTTTCATTGTTTAAATGTTTGTTTGGGTCACCATGTATGTGGGAATATTATCTGTAACCCTTTCCAGTGTGACTGTCAAAGCATTCCAAAAGATTGGATCTTGCTAGAAATCCGGACCTGAGGAAATCCTCCTATTGTGTTTAGCACAGCGCAGATAACAAAAGGAAGATATCCACCTCCGGTACTTCTATTTTGAAAAGATTTTCAGTATTCAGTAACTATTCCGTTATAATCAAAACTCAAGTTGACACAAAGATGGATTATAATCTGTTTCTGGAGTGCTGAAATAGATAATTTATATGAACATGGAATAAATGTGCAGCAAAGCTATCGACACGTTTCTTTATAGGGATTGACCAGAATCATCATCTTTAGCAGTCCCTCAGGACCAAAAGGTGACTTTTCTTCCACACTGGAGTTGTGGGCCTTGGGATACAGCCATGCTCCCTGCTGCAGGAGGGCGGCATGGTGTTTGAGGGACAGGGTGGGTGGGATGTTCAAGTTTCTGCAAGCCCCACCCATTGCTTGTGCTTGGCTCCACCTTGACCTGTAGGACACGTTCAAAACTGTTGGCACTTTGTAGATATGTCTTCTCAAGTTTTGGTGATCTTAAGCAAGAGATTCCCAAGAGTGAATGTGAATGTTGTTCTTTTCAGGGAGGCTTTGAGGACATCCTCCAAATGTTTGTTCCACCCTCTGAGTAACTGCTTGCAGTGATGAAGCTCAGGACAGTGTTTTACTTTGGAAGTTTTGATTACAGATGAGTTGGCCCATCTAACTCAGCTGCAGACTGTAACTAGATCCTGAATGCTGGCACTGTTGAACTGAGGGGGTCTCTGTCATTGGATTTGCAGAATTTCACACATGCAGCACTTTTGATCATTCTCTAGTGATTTGAATTCTCTGTTGCACACTAGTCTTTGTTCTTGGTGCAAACAGGAGAGCTTTAACACTCCTACACTTTGAGCATGAGCTTAGTGTGGAATCTGAGGAATATTATCTGTAATCCTTTCCAGTGTGACTGTCAAAACATTCCAAAAGATTGGATCTTGCTACAGCAGGCGCACAGAGAGGGGAGCCAGAAGGTAAGCGGAGACCAGTTTAAATTAACATTTTTCTTTTTCCAGTCTGTGTTTTTTTTTCATCTAGGAGCAGGAACTCGGAAGTCATCAACAGAGGCTTCTGGGAAGGTAAGAAGTTTGATTTAAAAGCACGTACCTCCGAGGTTTCGACCTCAGTGCTACAGCGGGCGCGCAGAGAGGGGAGCCAGAAGGTTAGCGGAGACCAGTTTAAATTAACGTTTTTCTTTTCGCAGTCTGTGTTCTTTTTTCAACTAGGAGCGGGAACCCGGAAGTCATCAACAGAGGCTTCTGGGAAGGTAAGAAGTTTGAGTGGAAAAGGAACCCGAGACACTACATGTGTCCTCCTCCTCCTCTAACCTAAAAAAAAATGACTCAGTCGGCTGAACAGGTAAGCTACTTAGTGTTCTTGTTTTGGAGACTAAGTGTAGAGTTATGGCAGCGCAGGCAGTGGAATGTTCCTCCTGCAGGATGTTTGAGGTAGGGGTGACCACTGATGCTCCTACTGACTTCACCTGCAGGAAGTGCAGCCAGCTCCAGCTCCTCACAGACCGTTGTTAGGGAACTGGAGCTGGAGTTGGATGAACTGAGGATTATTCGAGAGGCTGAGAGGGTGATAGGTAGAAGCTACAGGGACATAGTTACGCTGGAGAACAGAGGTAGCTGAGTAACAGTTAGAAGTGGGAGGGGGAGGAAGCAGGCAGTGCAGGGATCCCCTGTGGTCGTTCCCCTCAACAATAAGTATACCGCTTTGGATACTGTTGGGGGGGACGGCCTAGCAGGGGTAAGCTGCAGTGACCGGGTCTCTTGCACGAGGTCCGGCTCTGAGGCCCAGAAGGGAAAGGGGGAGAGGTGGAGAGCGCTAGTTATAGGAGACTCTATAGTTAGAGGGACAGACAGGTGGTTCTGTGGACATAGGCAAGACTCTCGGATGGTTTGTTGCCTCCCGGGTGCCAGGGTCCGAGACGTCTCGGACCATGTCTTCAGAATTGTTAAGGGGGAGGGTGTGCAGCCAGAAGTTGTGGTGCACATTGGCACCAGTGACATAGGTAGGAAGAGAGGTGAGGAGGTCATTCAGGAGCTCAGGGAGTTAGGCTGGAAACTAAAAGCTAGGACGGACAGAGTCATCATCTCTGGGTTGTTGCCGGTGCCACGTGACAGTGAGGCAAGGAATAGGGAGAGAGTGCAGTTGAACACGTGGCTCCAAGGATGGTGTAGGAGGGAGGGCTTCAGGTATTTGGACAATTGGACTGCATTCTGGGGAAGGTGGGACCTGTATAAACAGGACGGGTTGCACCTGAACTAGAAGGGCACCAATATCCTGGGAAGTAGGTTTGCTAGCACTCTTCGGGGGGGTGTAAACTAATTTGGCAGGGGGATGGGATCCGGACTTGTAGTCCAGCAAGTAGGTTAGCTGTTGTTCAGGATGTCCAAGAATGTAGGGAGGCTGTGGAGAAGGTAGCACTGACAGGGAATACTTGCGGACACAGAGATGGGTTCAAGTGTGTATACTTCAATGCAAGGAGTATTAGAAATAAGGCGTGGATCGGTACCTGGGACTACGATATTGTGGTCATCATGGAAATGTGGATAGATGAGGGACAGGAATGGCTGTTGGAGGTTCCTGGTTACAGATGTTTCAGTAAGATTAGGGAGGGTGGTAAAAAAGGAGGGGGGGGGTGGCATTGCTAATTAGAAATGGTATAACGGCTGCAGAAAGGCAGTTCGAGGGGGATCTGCCTTTGGAGGTAGTATGGGCTGAAGTCAGAAATAGGAAAGGTGCAGTCACCTTGTTGGGTGTTTACTATAGGCCCCCCAATAGCAGCAGAGATGTGGAGAAACAGATTGGGAAACAGATTTTGGAAAGGTGCAGAAGCCACAGGGTCGTAGTCATGGGCGATTTCAACTTCCCAAATATTGATTGGAAGCTCTTTAGATCAAGTAGATTGGACGGGGCGGTGTTTGTGCAGTGTGTCCAGGAAGCTTTTCTAACTCAGTATGTAGATTGTCCGACCAGAAGGGAGGCCATATTGGATTTGGTACTCGGTAATGAACCGGGACAAGTGATGGGCTTGTTAGTGGGTGAACATTTTGGTGATGGTGACCACAATTCTGTGACTTTCACCTTAGTTATGGAGAGAGATAGGTGCGTGCAACAGGGTAGGTTTTACAATTGGGGGAAGGGTAAATACGATGCTGCAAGACAGGATCTGAGGAGCATAAGTTGGGAGCACAGGCTGTCAGGGAAGGATGTCATTGAACTGTGGAACTTTTTCAAGGAACAGATATGACGTGTCCTTGATATGTACGTACCTGTCAGACAGGAAAGAAATGGTCGTGTGAGGGAGCCTTGGTTGATGAGGGAGGTTGAATGTCTTGTAAGGAGGAAGAAGGAGGCTTACATAAGGTTTAGGAAACAAGGTTCAGACAGAGCAGTGGAGGGATACAGGATAGCCAGGAGGGAGCTGAAGAAAGGGATTAGGAGAGCTAAGAGAGGGCATGAAAAATCTTTGGCGGGTGGGATCAAGGATAACCCAAGGCCTTTTATGCATCTGTGAGAAACATGAGAATGACGAGAACGAGGGTTGGTCCGATCAAAGACAGTAGTGGGAGACTGTGTATTGAGTCGGAAGAGATAGGAGAGGTCTTGAAGGAGTACTTTTCTTCAGTGTTTACAAATGAGAGGGACCATATTGTTGAAGAGGAGAGTATGAAACGGACTGGTAAGCTAGAAAAGATACTTATTAGGAAGGAAGATGTGTTGGGCGTTTTGAAAAACGTGAGGATAGACAAGTCCCCCGGGCCTGATGGGATATATTCTAGGATTATGTGGGAAGCAAGAGAGGAAATTGCAGAACCGTTGGCAATGATCTTTTTGTCTTCACTGTCAATGGGGGTGGTGCCAGGGGACTGGAGAGTGGCAAATGTTGTGCCCCTGTTCAAAAAAGGGAATAGGGATAACCCCGGGAATTACAGGCCAGTTAGTCTTACTTCGGTGGTAGGCAAAGTAATGGAAAGGGTACTGAGGGATAGGATTTATGAGTATCTGGAAAGACACTGCTTGATTAGGGACAGCCAGCACGGATTTGTGAGGGGTAGGTCTTGCCTTACAAGTCTTATTGAATTCTTTGAAGAGGTGACCAAGCATGTGGATGAGGGTAGAGCAGTGGATGTAGTGTACTTGGATTTTAGTAAGGCATTTGATAAGGGTCCCCATGGTAGGCTTATGCGGAAAGTCAGGAGGCATGGGATAGTGGGAAGTTTGGCCAGTTGGATAGAGAACTGGCTAACCGGTCAAAGTCAGAGAGTGGTGGTAGATGGTAAATATTCAGCCTGGAGCCCAGTTACAAGCGGAGTTCTGCAGGGATCAGTTCTGGGTCCTCTGCTGTTTGTAATTTTTATTAATGACTTGGAAGAGGGAGTCGAAGGGTGGGTCAGTAAATGTGCAGATGATACGAAGATTGGTGGAGTTGTGGATAGTGAGGAGGGCTGTTGTCGGCTGCAAAAGGACTTAGATATGATGCAGAGCTGGGCTGAGGAGTGGCAGATGGAGTTCAACCCTGTCAAGTGTGAGGTTGTCCATTTTGGAAGGACAAATAAGAATGCAGAATACAGGGTTAACGGTAGGGTTCTTTGTAAGGTGGAGGAGCAGAGGGATCTTGGGGTCTATGTTCATAGCTCTTTGAAAGTTGCCACTCAGGTGGATAGAGCTTGTAAGAAGGCCTATGATGTATTAGTGTTCATTAGCAGAGGGATTGAATTCAAGAGTCGTGAGGTGATGTTGCAGCTGTATAGGACCTTGGTAAGGCCACATTTGGAGTACTGTGTGCAGATCTGGCCGCCTCATTTTAGGAAAGATGTGGAAGCTTTGGAGAGGGTGCAGAGGAGATTTACCAGGATGTTGCCTGGAATGGAGAATAGGTCGTACGAGTATAGGTTGAGAGTGCTAGGCCTTTTCTCATTGGAACGGTGAAGGATGAGGGGTGACTTGATAGAGGTTTATAAGATGATCAGGGGAATAGATAGATTAGACAGTCAGAGACTTTTTCCCCGGGTACAACAGAGTGTTACAAGGGGACATAAATTTAAGGTGAAGGTGGAAGGTATAGAGGGGATGTCAGGGGTAACATTTCCTCCACAACCATCTGGTGAAGGAGCGGTGCTCCGAAAGCTAGTGCTTCCAATTAAACCTGTTGGACTATAACCTGGCGCTGTGAGATTCTTTTTTAAACTTTGTACACCCCAGTCCAACACCGGCATCTCCATGTCATGACTTTCCAGGGAGACTCCCTTGGGACGTGTACGCTTGGCTGACTACAAGCCAAATTCTCAGGAGGACACAAATCTGTCCATGCAAGAGCAGTCTGCATCACAACGTCCCACTGACCTACCAATATTCTGGGTCTGGGTGTAGTAGGGGGAAACCAAGTCCAGTAATCGCCTGAGCTGCAGCTGGGCTTGGAACAGAGAGAGAGGAGGGTCAAGAATATTCATAAAAAGAATGGATTTGGAGGTGCCGGTGTTGGACTGGGGTGTACAAAGTTGAAAAAAAAACCCACAACGCCTGTCAGATTATAACCTGGTGTTATGTGATTTTTAACAGAAAAAACAGGTAACCTTGGGTTGACAGCTCACGATATAACCGGCTCTCGCCCCTTTAAATCAGAATCGGATGAAAATTCAAATGCAAGGCACGGCCACCGCCAGCAGAGAGAGGGACTTCCTCAGGAATAATACCAAAACTCACCCGGACTGGAGATTCAGCCTCTCGCTCGGAGCTTCCTCTAAAGTATGTTGCTGTTTCCTGTGGCCCGGGCCGGGGAAATGACATGGGGAATACAGCAGAGAAGTGAAACCTGGAACCGGGGGGAGGGGAGGGAGCAGAAACCTAAGCACCAGAACTCAGCCCTTTACTGCCACAACGCTACAGGGAGAAACACATCCTGATACCACATTGGGGAACAGATTAACGACAACAATTGTTTGCATTGATATAACGCCGTTTAAACCTCTTTCACCTCCCCCCGCAAAAAAGCATCTGGCACTGATAGAAATCAGGTAACCTGACTCGGGAACTCCAAAAGATGCAAACAGGGCGGTTCACTTCAGCCTCCAACGACAAAGATGGGTTTTGATAAGTTTTTCTTTTCCCCCCCAAAAAATCAGTGATTGTTGTAAAACGAGTGGACAAATTTAGGGTGAGAGGGAAGCCAAAAACCAAAAAGTGCATATATTTGCATTTATATAGCACCTTTCAGCTATAATCTAGGGTGGTCCAAAGTATTCTACATGTAATGAATCATGTTGGGGCCCAGTCACAGCAGTCAATGTGCACAGGGCAAGTTTCCAGTAACAGGAATGAAGCAAATTACCAGATTACTGGAGCAGAAACTGAATGATCTGTGTTGGTTCAATCTACAATTCAATGAACTATTTGAGTCTGGTTGCAAGATCATTGTATTCTCCTTAGCAAAGGCAGAAAAGAAAACCAGGGAATGAACAGTATATTGGGTTCTGATGTTTCGACAGTTTGGAGGTAATCACCATTAAAAACAGGGTTGAGTGGGTTACTGATGCTCATGAGGTAAAAACAATGACTGCAGATGCTGGAAACCAGATTCTGGATTAGTGGTGCTGGAAGAGCACAGCAGTTCAGGCAGCGTCCAAGGAGCAGCAAAATCGACGTTTCGGGCAAAAGCCCTTCAGTTGAACTCTTCTAACATAGTTACATCAGTATTGGTCAGTAGAATTTGGTGATGCCCTTGAAAATTAAGGATTTAGGAGATGGTGTTTTTGTAGCAAAGTCTCATTTTCAGTTCCAAGCCTTCCATCATCGGTTCTTGTTTCGGTTTTAGTTCTAGTCCTGTCTTTATAATAGGTGCAGGAACTAGTCATTGGATGTATATTTATAGAAAAGGATGTCATCAGAGAATCTAAAAGTGTTTCTCTGGAAAATTAGCACTGCCAGTTAAATAAAAGCAGGTACTATGGTCTCAGTCAGATTACGTTTCATAACAACAGGGTACCAGTTGAGCCAGAGCTGACCTTTAAGTTAAATAGATCAAACAATAATCTGATAGGAGGGCAATGGTGACTGCTGTCCCCAAAAGAAGAAAGGTCAACTCCAGACACTGCTGGGCCAAGTTGAGGACCTCATACTCCCTGGTCTACCTTTTTTGCACAAGACAGACAGAAAGCACTGCTGTATGAATTCACTCGGCCCAAACAGCAGGACAGCCTAAGCACAAGATCAAACGTATAAAGAGATGGCGTCAGTCCACTACAACCACACATAAGTTCCTTAGCCCCTAGTGAGGTCAAGCCTTGAGAGGAGTGGCTGAGAATGACAGTGGGCATGAGTACTGATCTGCTTCTCAAAGTGGTAGACATTTACGGTCACCGACTGGAACTGGCCAAGGATGATCTTAAGCAGATTGTTGTGGCCATGTGCTCCCCAGAGCTAAACAAAGATTTAGATTAGGACACTCCGAACAAATGCATGCTGGCGAAGTTGCAGGCTGGTTTGTAAGGGGTGCTGGTGATAATGTAACTACTCTAGTAATCCAGGATCCCAGGCTAATGTCATGTGGACAAAGGTTCAAATCCCGTTGTGGCAGTTGCTGAAATTTGATTTCAGAAAAAAAGCTATTCTAATGGTGACTATATAACTACTGTCAATTATTGTTTTAAAATTAAAACCTATTTGGTTCAGTAATGTCCTTTAGGGAAGGAAATCTACCATCCTTGCCTGGTCTGACCTACCCATAGCAAGGGAATTGACTCTTAACTGCCCTTTGACCATTTAGGGATGAAGAATAAATGCTGGTGTTGCCATTGACACCCACAAACAAATATTGAAAAAATGTTACTGGGGGATGGGAACTCCGACAGTAACCAAGTCCTAGTTAACACCAAGTAGGATCCTAGCAAAAGGCCAAACGTGTTCACAGTCAAACTCCATGACTTGTGCCAACATGAGAGATGGTAAAGGTTACTATTTTAATTCACTCCATTTCAAAAATCTATTTTTAAACAGCCATTAGTGAATATCACTCTCGGCATGTACAACGCCAACATAATCCGTTGGGAAGGGTTAGACACATACTCCCATTTGGCCTGGAAGCAGATTGGTGACAATGCTCACTGAACTTCTGCTGGCCACAGTTCAAGACCATCTAAAGTCTCATTCCAAGAAGTGATACCCCAGCATGCTGCCTGAATTGGAACCATCTAAGCCTCGATGCCCATGATGCTACAAAAACTTCAGTGTTAAAACTGACAATAGCAATCAGCCCCACATTTACTCCTTTTCCTGTAGAGATGGATCCTGTTGAGCAAAAGCTGGAGATATTGGAGACTAGAGGTGATGCAGATCAGTAATGGAACTCATCAAATTGCTAGCGTGTTTCAGGAACTAGGGCAAATAACTGAAGGCCCCTAGTGACTCCAGCAGGCCTCCCAGTAAGAGGTGATTGCCCTTCTTCAAACTGATGTTGGTGATAGTGCACACTGTAGAATACAAAGACCATCAGCAATTAAGTCTGTTGAGTACAGCTTCTCTGCCACCATCATTCATTGCCTCTGCCCTGAACCAAGGAAGGGTGTGCCCAAAATCTATGAGGCTTTGGAGTGGATTACAAGCCAACCACATCTGATGACCCAAAGCTGCAGGCAGTTCTCAACTCTGTGCCAGATGTACTTGCAACCTATCGATATAACGGTGGAAATGGGACCAAAATGGGAGATATTAATGGGCCAGTATATGCTCTCATGCAGAAGGACTGTTACCCTGCTGCCTCGGTAGGAGAGATGTCCTTCTGTGTTGTTGATCTTACAGACATTATGCCTGAATATTTGTGGGATTGGCATCAAGGAGCATTATGGTCTCCCCCTTCTCCATTGGTATCAGCCAGTAATGGAAGGCAGTCGCCGTCCTATTGCCTGACTCTCCCCGGAATCATGAGCACATTTCTCCCGCATGCACATTTATATTGTGTCACTCCTATCTATGCCGGTCATTCTGGTCCCTTGTAAATGCACAGCCCACCATACCACTGAGAAGGAATAGTAATATGGTGATTCAATCAATTCAGAACAGTATTCACCCGTCATTGACCACAGATGTTCATGAACCAAGGTTCTCAATGGTGACATTGAGGTTGCCATGATTGCTCAGTGGTTAGTACTACTGCCTCAGAGCATTAAGGACCAGGTTCAATTCCAACCTTGCGTGACTGTGGAGTTTGCATGTTCTCTCCATGTCTGTGTGGGTTTCATCTGGGTGCTCCAGTTTCCTCTCACAGTCCAAAGATGTGCAGGTTAAGTGGATTGGCCGTGGTAAATTGCCCCATAGTGTCCAGGGGTGTGCAGACTATGTGGGTTAGCCATGGTAAACGTGGGGTTATGGGGAGCTAGGTCTGGGATGTATGCTGTTCAGAGGGTTAGTGCAGACTGGATGAGCCGAGTGACCTCTTTCTGCACTGTAGGGATTCTGTGACACTGGCATCTGGTATTGCTCTGTGGTCTACAATCAGATCTCATAAGTGCTTTTTCATTCATGCCAGTCAACTAGTTTGCAAATCTACCTTTCCAAACCAGCGCGCATCATTGATTCTCTATGTGCACTCGATTCCAGGTTCTTGCAGTTATCCTGTGACTGCTCACTATGTCTGCCATCTCAAGCCGTGCTTTCTTGGGTATGCTCACGGGCTCCTCCCATCTTCTGAAAGCAGGTTATCCCTCCTTGGGCTTGTTACTTGTGGGAACTTCTCCAGGGAGGCATCACCTAGTCATACAGCAACCCATCCTTGTGCTGGTCCTGTGCAGACACACCCCAATGCTTTGATATGGTTACCTGAAAGTTTAAACTTCTGTAGCACATGATACATGTAGATGTAACTTATTATGTGAAGCAGCTAACACATGAAAAGTCCCTAACATTCTCAGCTACTTGATAGGATTAAAACATGACTGGTTGATGTGGCCAAGAGTTTGAGATGACAACGTTTTAAGCAGTCAAGCAATTAATAGGTACTCTATTTGTAGACAGACTACATTTAAGATAATCCAACCAGAAATGAATACTTTGTGAACTGTCTGTGTGTATTATTAAACTAGACAAGCAAATAGGATCAGGATTGAGACTTCAGAGGTCAAGGGTCAATAGTTACCAAGAGCTATCTGCAACATGTATATAGGGGACAAAATCTGAAAACTTTAAGTTAATAACATGGTCTATTGTTTGAAACATATGTATTAACATAACATAGATATAGCAACTTGGGGGTTGGAGCACAACACAATCTAAAAATTAGAATCAGATTTTTCAATAGTGCAAGTAGGGAACACTATGACGTGCAATAAATGTACAGACTGAAATTCTTTCAACAGTCGATACCTGATTAACTGTAAGTTCTAAATTTGAGACATAGAGCTTTGCTATCCCAAGGTACTAAGGGACATGGGAAGGTAAGTAGGCAGAGGTCGGTTGCTAGTCAATGAATGGTGGAATATAATTGAGAGACTAAATGGTCTTGTTCTGGTCCCATTGTCCTTCTCTAAAAAAAGGACATCCAGCAGTAATGAATATCATACCTGTTCCCGTGAAGTGATTAGTGTGGGTAGACAGGACAAAATCCTATGGTGTCACCTTGTGAGAAATACTGAAAAGAAAATAGAGATCTGCATGGACAGAATTGGATAGGTAACCCCGTGAAAATAATTTTCTTGCTACAGAAAACACTAGTGAGAAATTCTGGACTCTTCCATCTCAGAAATAATTGAATTGTACTTGTTCCATGCAGTGCTGGCACCATTTAATTCTTAATCAAAATTACTCTTTGTGCATTATTGATATGAAAGCTCTGGGATGTCGTGTCACTGGCTTTCATTCTACGATATGAAAATCCAGGCACATAGGACTTAATAGGCAGATAGCAGGAAGAGCATAAAAAAAAGCATACATTTTTAAAAAAAGGCAAAGTGGCTTCCGCCAGCTTATCCTGTCATGAAATTTATTTTGACTGAAAAATATGCCAAACCACTGAGGATAGTCTACCACTTAACTACATGGATTTCATACAAGCCCTTATTTAAAATCAAAAGAACCAAGCACCTAAAATTTAAGGAACACAAGCAAATGAGGTAACTATAATTTTTAAATAAGCGAATAATTCATACCTAAATATACATTCTGTACTAGCAATATATTATAAATTAATATACCTACAGTTTGGGTAGATATGTTTATAATCTGTGCAATATAGAATATTTTGATGCTATAGATGAAAATAGTGCTCAAATAGAAACCAAGAGTAAGCTAGGATTAAAATCATAATCACATATTGTTTGAATTGAACTTTGAAGATCATTGATTGTAATATCAGAATTCAAGAAAATTAAACTACTGCACAGTGATCACTATGTTGAGCCAGTAGTTACTCTTGTGACACAATATGTACAAAACTCCTTCCCTGATAATGTCTGAAATAACCCTGTATTCTTTCTTAAATGGGCAAGATAATGATAACTTGCCATTACTTGCAACAATTTGTACAGCAAAGTAGACAAGGATAAAGATATAGTTAAAACAGAAAAATTGAGAAGTGATTGAGATGGAGGTTTGCAAAAATCACTTTTAACAGCATTACTTATAAATAAATTGAACAACTATAGTATTCCTATATTGCATAGCAGATACAGAATAAACTCAACAATGAAAGTTAGTGTTTGTCCTTTCTAGTCTCATTATCTGCTTTAATAAATCTTAATTATCACCTTACAGTCTCTCTGAATATTAAAAATACATGAACATGGGCTTGCATTCCTTTATCTTTAAGTTGTAGTTACAAATTAAAATATACCCTCAGTGCTTGGGAGCCTCCTGTGAAGCGCGTCTGTGCTGTTTCCTCCGGCATTTATAGTGGCTTGTCTCTGCCACTTCCGGTTGTCAGTTCCAGCTGTCCACTGCAGTGGCCGATATATTGGGTCCAGGTTGATGTGTTTGTTGATAGAATCTGTGGATGAGTGCCATGCCTCTAGGAATTCCCTGGCTGTTCTCTGTTTGGCTTGCCCTATAATAGTAGTGTTGTCCCAGTCGAATTCATGTTGCTTGTCTCTCGTGAATCGGACTCCTGTGAGTGTGGCGTGTGTGGCTACTAAGGATAGCTGGTCGTGTCGGTTCGTGGCTAGTTGGTGTTCATGGATGCGGATCGTTAGCTGTCTTCCTGTGTGTCCTATGTAGTGTTTTGTGCAGTCCTTGCATGGGATTTTGTATGCTACATTGGTTTTGCTCATGCTGGGTATCGGGTCCTTCATTCTGGTGAGTTGTTGTCTGAGAGTGGCTGTTGGTTTGTGTGCTGTTATGAGTCCTAGTGGTCGCAGTAGTCTGGCTGTCAGTTCAGAAATGCTCCTGATGTATGGTAGTGTGGCTAGTCCTTTGGGTTGCAGCATGTCCTAGTTCTGTTGTCTTTCCGTCAGGCATCTGTTGATGAAATTGCGCGGGTATCCGT
This sequence comes from Chiloscyllium punctatum, assembly GCF_047496795.1. Classification (NCBI taxonomy): domain Eukaryota; kingdom Metazoa; phylum Chordata; class Chondrichthyes; order Orectolobiformes; family Hemiscylliidae; genus Chiloscyllium; species Chiloscyllium punctatum. The sequence goes on along the minus strand of NC_092746.1, from coordinate 2,308,923 downwards.
TTTTGGTGGACACATTGTTCTTCTTCCTCTTTTTGCAGTTCTGGTGTGCTGCAGTGTGTTGTGGCCCTTTTGAACAGTGTCTTGATGCAACTTTGTTTGTGTGTGTTGGGGTGGTTGCTTTTGTAGTTTAGGACTTGGTCTGTGTGTGTGGCTTTCCTGTAAACCTTTGTGCTGAATTCGCCGTTCAGTGTTCTCTGTACCATCACGTCTAGGAATGGGAGTTGGTTGTCCTTTTCTTCCTCTCTAGTGAATCGGACTCCTGTGAGTGTGGCGTTGATGATCCGGTGTGTGTTCTCTATTTCTGTGTTTCTAATGATTACAAAGGTGTCATCCACATATCTGACCCAGAGTTTGGGTTGAATTTGCGGTAAGACTGTTTGTTCTAACCTTTGCATTACAGCTTCTGCTATGAGTCCAGAGATCGGTGAGTCCATGGGTGTGCCGTTGATTTGTTCGTATATCTGGTTGTTGAATGTGAAGTGTGTTGTGAGGCACAGGTCCAGTAGTTTGAGTATGCAGTCTTTGTTGATAGGTTCAACATCCTGTTGTCTGTTCTGTATGTCCAGCAGGTTGGCTATTGTTTCTCTGGCTAGGGTTTTGTCGATAGAGGTGAACAGTTTCTGCAGAAACTGAAACACCTGATCAGCAGATCCAGACACTCTATACAGTCAACACAGGAATTCTTGGACATCATCAGAAATATACACATAGACAAGGAAGAAACCATGGTCTCATTCGATGTAACGGCACTGTTCACCTCTATCGACAAAACCCTAGCCAGAGAAACAATAGCCAACCTGCTGGACATACAGAACAGACAACAGGACTTTGAACCTATCAACAAAGACGGCATACTTAAACTACTGGACCTGTGCCTCACAACACACTTCATATTCAACAACCAAATATACGAACAAATCAACGGCACACCCATGGGCTCACCCATCTCTGGACTCATAGCAGAAGCGGTAATGCAAAGGTTAGAACAAACAGTCTTACCGCAAATTCAACCCAAACTCTGGGTCAGATACATGGATGATACCTTTGTAATCATTAAAAACACAGAAATAGAGAACACACACCGGATCATCAACGTCACACTCACAGGAATCCGATTCACTAGAGAGGAAGAAAAGGACAACCAACTCCCATTCCTAGACGTGATGGTACAGAGAACACCGAACGGAGAATTCACCACAAAGATTTACAGGAAAGCCACACACACAGACCAAGTCCTAAACTATGAAAGCAACCACCCCAACACACACAAACGAAGTTGCATCAAGACACTGTTCAAAAGGGCCACAGCACACTGCAATACACCAGAACTGCAAAAAGAGGAAGAGGAACACCTATACAAGGTATTCGCCAAAAACAGATACAAACAGATACCCGCGCAATTTCATCAACAGATGCCTGAGAGAAAGACAACGGAACGAGGACATGCTGCAACCCAAAGGACTAGCCACACTACCATACATCAGGAGCATTTCCGAACCAACAGCCAGACTACTGCGACTACTAGGACTCATAACAGCACACAAACCAACAGCCACTCTCAGACAACAACTCACCAGAATGAAGGACCCGATACCCAGCATGAGCAAAACCAATGTAGCATACAAAATCCCATGCAAGGACTGCACAAAACACTACATAGGACAAACAGGAAGACAGCTAACGATCCGCATCCATGAACACCAACTAGCCACGAAACGACACGACCAGCTATCCTTAGTAGCCACACACACAAATGACAAGCAACATGAATTCGACTGGGACAACACTACTATTATAGGGCAAGCCAAACAGAGAACATCCAGGGAATTCCTAGAGGCATGGCACTCATCCACAGACTCTATCAACAAACACATCGATCTGGACCCAATATACCGGCCACTACAGTGGACAGCTGGAACTGACAACCGGAAGTGGCAGAGACAAGCCACTATAAATGCCGGAGGAAACATCACAGAAGCGCTTCACAGGAGGCTCCCAAGCACTGAGGATGTCACCTAGACAGGGGACGAAACGTTTGCAAGACAAATTCCCATCTCGGCGAACAGAACCACAACAACGAGCACCCGAGCTACAAATCTTCTCCCAAACTTTGAATTAAAATATATTGAGTACATTTTTTTACTTCCTTTTAGTGTCTTTTCTCTCCCTCTCTTAATCCAGTGTTTCTTTCCCTCCATTTATTTCACTACCTGTAGCAGATTTGACATTTAAGTCACTATGCTAACTTCCACTTCTAGTTCAGTCTCAATACTGCTTATTTCACAATTGCTTAAGCCTCATCCATGTCGAGAACATTGTGTTATTTTGAACTCACCTACAGCATTACTACTTTTTTACCAGTTAGGGTAAACTCTGGATCCTTATTTTTACATTAGATTTCTTCATAACTACATGCTTGAAAAAGAACTACATTAAAAAGTAGGCACAAAGATAATCAGAATAAACAATGGAATACCCAGTCATTTGTGTATTTGGGTTTTACATTATGGCATAAAAGAGCAAGCTGAGTCTGTCATATGGATTCAGATCAGGTCTGAATATGCCTCCGTTCAAATTCTTAAGCTTATTAAAACTGATGGTGCAACTTTAACTCATTAAAGTTCTTGAACTATTGTGCTGGAATTTGCTAGCATAAGATGCAAATACCCAAAAGGTTGCTCTTGGACTTCAGTCCTTACCCCTTCTGTTCCCTCCCATGACAGTGATACGATCTCCCTTCTCCTCACTTACCATCCCACCAGCATTCAACCTGCACACACCAGGCCTTGTTATCAAATGGTCTGCTATTACTCAACCATTGTTAACGCTAATAGTCCCCATTCATAGCTATTCCTTCTCCGAGGCTAACCGTTATCCACTCCTTTGTCTGTCCAAGTGTTCTTCTCTCTCTTTGGACTCTAACCCCAACTATCGTGTACTTCTTTCCCCCTCCCCCCACACTACCTTCTGCAGAAAAAAACAACTTTGTCCGAACTACCATCAGTTCTGAGGAAGGGTCACTGAATCCAAAGGTTAACTCTGGTTTCTCTCTACAGATGCTGGCAGACCCACTGTAAGAGTGACCTTCAGGGAGGCAGTAACAACTTAGAGGTGGAGGAGTTGATTCAAGCGAACCACAGGGTTTATTATAAGTAGTTACTAGTAAATGCAGGGAGGGGAGTTCCAGGTAGACACGCAGGGATACTGGACTCACTATGAATCGTGAGCATGAGTTACAGCCTTTTATACACAGAAATAAACAACTTGTCTAGGAATCGTCAGCAGTTTGTCTCCCCCACCTTTCTCGTGTGGTCACTCTCTAGGGTATATCATGTACTCTCATTTTAGTTTGATAACTTAACCAGAGTTTGATCATTTAATCAGCTACCTACTTTATCAGCTATTCCTGTCCGATCGTCCTGTCTAATCCCGTCAACCAGCTATCTAACGGTCATAGTCCTGTGGTCTAATTGAAATATCACAGAAATGTCAGTCATTTCAACATAGTCAGTAGACCACATTGTTCTTCCTGAGTAAGCTTTGCTGAAACTTTTTCAGTCAAATATTTCACGTCTATTCTGTTATACTAACGTGTGTGTATGGGAGACTCTTCCCTTTCACCTGCTGAGCTTTTCCAGTAATTTCAGTTTTCGTTTCAGGAAGGTTGCTGTCTGAAGTGTGCTGTTGCATTGTTAGCTTCAGAATCCAGCATGATCTACATCAGTATTAAGAGATCTTGAAAGGTGTGAAGGTGCTGTATTTGTGGAATTGTTAGAAACTAATCCCACCACAGATATTCAGGGCTAATAGTTTGAAGCAGGGGTAACTCTTTAACAATATAGACTCATAGAGTCATGGAGATGTACAACATGGAAACAAACCTTTCGGTCCAACCCGCCCATGCTGACCAGATATTCCAACACAATCTCGTCCCACCTGCCAGCACCTGACCCATATCCCTCCAAACCCTTCCTATTCACATACCCATCCAGATCCCTTTTAAATGTTGTAATTGTACCAGCCTCCACCATTTCCTCTAGCAGCTCATTCCATACACGTACCACCCTCTGAGTGTAAAAGTTCCCCCTTAGGTCTCTTTTACATCTTTCCCCTCTCACCCTAAACCTATACCCTCTAGTTCTGGACTCCCCCACCCCAGGGAAAAGACTTTGTCTATTTATACTATCCATGCCCGTCATGATTTTATAAATCTCTAAAGTCACCCCTCAGCCTCCGACGCTCCAGGGAAAACAGCCCCAGCCTATTCAACCTCTCCCTGTAGCTCAAACTCTCCAACCCTGGCAACCTCCTTGTAAATTTTTTTGGAACCCTTTCAAGTTTCACAACATCTTTCTGATAGGAAGGAGACCAGAATTGCATGCAATATGATAAGTGTTAATGATACCCCATCAAGACTTCTGGCGCCAAAAATTATATGTGGTGAGTCTCATTCTTTCAGACTTTGATTTGTTTGGGAAGATTTTAAAAATGTGGAATTTTTGATTTACAGGTTTTTCATTGTTTTGCCTTAATTTTACTTTCTCTTAGTTTAACCTCTTTGTCCCTCTTTTTTTCTGGAACTGGTTCAACATTGTGTTCACCCCTTTATTTCACCCTTCTTTATATCCTTTTTGTGTTTATTAAATGTTTAGATAGATTAATTGAGTTAAATAGCACGAAAACAGACTTTTCAGTCCAACTTGTCCATGACGACTAGATATCCTAAAGTAATCTAGTCCCATTTACCACCATTTGGCCCATATTCCTCTAAACCCTTCCTATTCATTTACCCATTCAGATGCCTTTTAAATGTTGCAATTGATCCAACCTCCACCACTTCCTCTGGCAGCTCATTCTACACATGCACCACCCTCTGCATAAAATAGCTACCCCTCAGGTCCCTTTTAAATCTTTCCCCTCTTACCCTAAACCTATGCCCTCTAGTTTTGGTCTCCCCTATCCTGGGAAAAAGATGTTGGCTATTCATCCCATTCATGCCCCTCATGATTTTATAAACCACTGTAGGGTCACCCCTCAGCCTCCGACGCTCCAGGGAAAACAGCCCCAGCCTATTCAGCCTCTCACTGTAGCTCACATCCCCCAACCCAGGCAACATCCTTATAAATCTTTTCTGTACCATTTGAGGTTTAACTGCATTCTTCCATAGTAGGGCAACTAGAATTGAATGCAGAATTCCAAAAGTGGCCTCACTTGTACAGCGCTGAAAATGTGTTGTTGGAAAAGCGCAGCAGGTCAGGCAGCATCCAAGGAGCAGGAGAATCGACGTTTCAGGCATCAGCCCTTCTTCAGGAATGAGGAAAGTGTGTCCAGCAGGCTAAGATAAAAGGTAGGGAGGAGGGACTTGGGGGAGGGGCATTGGGAATGCGATAGGTGGAAGGAGGTCAAGGTGAGGGTGATAGGCTGGAGTGGGGGTGGGGCGGAGAGGTCAGGAAGAAGATTGCAGGTTAGGAAGGCGGTGCTGAGTTCGAGGGATTTGACTGAGACAAGGTGGGGGGAGGGGAAATGAGGAAACTGGAGAAATCTGAGTTCATCCCTTGTGGTTGGAGGGTTCCTAGGCGGAAGATGAGGCGCTCTTTCTCCAACCGTCGTGTTGCTATGGTCTGGTGATGGAGGAGTCCAAGGACCTGCATGTCCTTGGTGGAGTGGGAGAGGGAGTTGAAGTGTTGGGCTACGGGGTGGTTGGGTTGGTTGGTCCGGGTGTCCCAGAGGTGTTCTCTGAAACGTTCCGCAAGTAGGCGGCCTGTCTCCCCAATATAGAGGAGGCCACATCGGGTGCAGCGGATGCAGTAAATAATGTGTGTGGAGGTGCAGGTGAATTTGTGGCGGATATGGAAGTGTCTCTTGGGGCCTTGGAGAGAGGTAAGGGGGGAGGTGTGGACGCACGTTTTGCATTTCTTGCGGTTGCAGGGGAAGGTGCCGGGAGTGGACGTTGGGTTGGTGGGAAGTGTGGACCTGACGAGGGAGTCACGGAGGGAGTGGTCTTTTTGGAACGCTGATAGGGGAGGGGAGGGAAATATGTCCCTGGTGGTGGGGTCTGTTTGGAGGTGGCAGAAATGACGACAGATGATACGTTAGATATGGAGGTTGGTGGGGTGGTAGGTGCAGACCAGTGGGGTTCTGTCCTGGTGGCGGTTGGAGGGGCAGGGCTCAAGGGCGGAGGAGCGGGAAGTGGAAGAGATGCGGTGGAGGGCATCGTCAACTACGTCTGGGGGGAAATTGCGGTCCTTGAACAAGGAGGCCATCTGTGTGGTACGGTTTTGGAACTGGTCCTCCTGGGAGCAGATGCGGTGGACACAGATGCAGATGCGGGAGTCCCACAGCTACCTAGACTACACCTCCTCCCACCCTGCCCCCTGTAAAAACCCCATCCCATATTCCCAATTCCTTCGTGTCCACCACATCTGCTCCTGGGCACAAGCAAGTCTTTCTATAGCCTTCCTGCTTCCTCAACATTACTTGTCCCTCCACCCATCTTTGTGTCATCTGCAAGTTATCAACAACATCCTCAGTTTGATTGTTAATGTATACTGTAATTTGTTGTAGTCCCAACATTGAGCCCTGCAGAACTCAACTAGTCACTGGCTGCCATCCTGAAAAAGACCCCTTTATCCTTACTCTCTGTATTCTGTTCAGCAGCCAGTCCTCTGACCATGCCATCACCTTGCCCCTAACTCCATGGGCTCTTATCTTATTTAGCAGCCTTCTCTGTAAGTTCTTTGCAATATATATTCGGTTGTAGCCTATATCTAATGGTCAGTATATTTGTAAAACACATGCCCGTGATCTCATTCCTGTATCATGGTATGTGGCCTGAGGTCCACAGGTCTAATATTCCATCTCACCTTATTTTTTAAAATCTGAACGAGGGTCACTGGACTTAAAACATTAATTCAGCTTTCCCTCCACAAATCGTGCCAAACCTGAGTTTTTCCAGCAGTTTCAGTTTTTGTTTCTGATTTCTAGCATTCTTTGGTTCTTTTTTAACCTTATTTTTGATTCATTTGTGGAATGTGGGCATCACTGACTCTGCCAGGGTTTATTGCCCACCCCTTGAGAAGGAGAGCTGCTATCTTGAACTGCTAAAGTCCCTATCCTGTAGGTAGACCCTTACGGAGGAAATTCCACCATTTCGCCCAATAACAGTGAAGAAATGGTGCTATATTACTGAGATGGTGAGTGGCTTAGAGGGGAATTTGTAGAGGGTGGCATTCTCATCTGCTGCCTTTGTCCTTGCAGATGGAAATGCTTACGGGTTTGGAAAGTGCTGTCTAAGGATCTTTAGTGAATATCTGCAGTATATCTTCTTGGATTCCACACACTGCTTCTACTGAGCATCAATGGTAGAGGGAGTGAATGTTTGTGGATGTGGTGCCAATCAAGCAGGTTGCTTTGTCCTGGATGGTGTCAGGCTTCTTGAGTGTTGTTGGAGCTGCACCATTCTGGCAAGTGGAGAGTATTCCATCACACTCCTGACATATGCCTTGTAGTTAATGGACAGGCTTTGGGGTGTCAGCAGGTGAATTATTGACAAGCTAAGTGCCATGCCAGTGGCCAACTGTCCATGTTCCTTAATATGGAATTCAGCATTCCTGGTATGTTCCCAATGTGTCCATCAGCATTTTTCAGTAACCTGTCCCATTAAAAGTCTTCGTCGGAGTCCATTGCAACTAAACTTGCATCTGACCCTGCCCTCCAGCAAACTGCTCTCCTGATGCCTATTGCTGGTTCAAGCCCATTCACACCCAATGTCTGTCTGCATGCAGACCCCCACCTCTAATCTCTGCTGTATTGTATGTGAGGTGTCAGAAGCTGAGCTAGAGGCTGCAAGAATGAAATGAAGTATCACTAGAACATCGTCATGGCACTCATCTTGGTATTGCACCACTGTCTGGTCAAGTTGAAGTTCAGGAGTGTCCAAAAGCTAAATGCCACAAGGTATGTTGTGATGAGCGAAGGAGATAAAAGTAAAAAATCCAGGCTTACGCAATAGACATCTTGTTAGGTAGAACAGATTCTGGGCTGAAGGTGAAGTGAGCTGTGAAAAGGAGGATTAGGTACAAGGGTACTGTCACCTTCAATAAATTCAGCCTCTCAGCTGACCAAAATGCTGTTCTAATAATAGTTAAAAATCACACAACACCAGGTTAGAGTCCAACAGGTTTAATTGGAAGCACTAGCTTTCGGAGCGTCGCTCCTTCATCAGGTGGTTGTGGAGGACACAATTGTAAGGCACAGAATTTATAGCAAACGTTTACAGTGTGATGTAACTAAAATTATACATTGAATAATACCTTGATTGTCTGTTGAGGTTTTCATCTGTTCGAATACCATGATAGTTTCACTTCTTTCACGTGTAAATCACAAAGCTTTTTTTAAAAATTTGCATTCTCAGGTTAACTGTAACAATTGGTATTAGCTAGACAATATGTTGAAGGTGTTGGCCCCCTGTGTTCTCTGTCTATGCCATGATGTTTAGACTGATTCTAATCTAAAAAGTGAGATAACGGAGTTTTACATAAATTCATGCAGATTTTGAGCAAAGTACAATGTAACTCTGAAAGTATAAATTCACCCCACAAGCGTATATGTGTATGTGTGCGTGTGGGTTTTTGTGTGTGTGTGTACCTGGGTTGGGGGGTTGTGAGTGTGAGAGAGAGTGTATATGTGTGTGTATGTGAGTGTAGAGTGTTTTAAGTCAGTGAGGGGGTGCATATGGGAGTGTGGGAATGTGTGTATGTGTGTCTGGGGTGGGGGGTTGTGAGTGTCAGTGAGTAAGAGGTTATATTTGTGTGCATGAGTGTAGAGTGGTCTAAGTCTCTGAGAGGATGCATGTGTGGGAGTGTGTGTGTCTGTAAGGGTGTATGTGAGTGTCTGTGTATATGAGTGTCCGCGTGTATTTGTGTGTGTAGGAGTGCCTGTGTGTGTGTGTGTGTGTGTGTGTAAAGGGGTCTAAGTCTGTGAGAGTGTCTGCGTGTTTATAGTGCAATGGTGGTCACCTGTAGTGTGACATGAACCCAAGGTCCCGGTTGAGGCCCTCCCTATGGATATGGAACTTAGCTATGCGTCTGCTCGGCCACTTTTCGCTGCTGCCTGTCCCGAAGTCCACCTTGGAGGATGGTCACCCAAAGGTCCGAGGCTGAACGTCCTGGACCGCTGAAGTGTTCCCCAACTGGGAGGGAACCCTCCTGTCTGTTGATTGTTGTGCGGTGGCCATTCATCCGTTGCCATAGCCTTTGCTCGGTTTCCCCAATGTACCATGTCTCAGGGCATCCTTGCCTGCAACGTATAAGATAGGCAACGTTGGCTGAGTCACATGAGCACCTGCCACGTACACGGTAATTATCAGCCATGGCACCTCCTGTTGAGTAAGAACATGACACCATGCCTGTCACCCCCTGCTCAGCTCTTGTCATCGCTAGTCACCTGTCACCTTATGTTCTCAAGAGAGAAGTAAGTGTGCAGCTGCATGTCACACAATCTGTTTAGGGTGACGCAGTGTCATGGTTAAAAAGCTGACAATGTATGAAGACTGAAAGGTGTAGGTGTAAGGCTTGTGGCAGTGCTAAGTATGTGTGAGAGAGGTGGAGCATATAAATGGTAGTTATGAGTAAGATAGAAAATGTTGAAGGGTGAGAGGGGATGTGGATGAGGGGATTATTGAATTGAATTGAATTGAATTTATTGTCACGTGTACTGAGGCAAAGTGAAAAGCTTTGTCTTGCGAGTAATACAGGCAGATCACAGAGTTAAGTACCATAGATAGTAAATAATACATAAACAGCAGCAAGAACAAACAAACAAACAAATTAAGTGAGGTTACTGGTACAATTGGAAGGATATCGTTATTTAAGATGTATCTGGACAGATACATGAATGGGCAGGGAGCAGAGGGATACAGATTATTAGGAAATAGGCAATAATTTAGACAGAGGATCTGGATTGGCGCAGGATTGGAGGGCCAAAGGACCTGTTCCTATGCTGTAATTTTCTTTGTTCTTTGTTCTTTGATATGAGAGTTAAAGTTGATTAGCCAGTCTTCATCATTCTTATAGGCCATTGAATGCCTTGCAGGAGTGTATCCAGGACCTTGAGACTTGCCTCCTGCCACTGACCTCCATGATTACCTGCTCCCATTGACTGTGGTTCTGAAGACCCAGCCAGTCCCTTGCAGATACAAGCCATTTCTTCTCCTTTCTACTCCCTCCAAGATATTGGAGTTAACTTGATCCAACGTTGCATCTGTTTCATCCTTTCTCAAGTCAGTTTCTTGCACGACTTCCCCCAACACATGTTCTAGTCATGGTGCATCCCTCCTTTAAAAGCAGGTGCAAACTAGCTTTAAGAAATGCAGGGAAGTTGTGATGAATAACTTCCTTGAATAATACAGTCAGTCCTGGCTTCACACCAAAATCATACCAATTTAGCACAGCTTTGGTACGCTGCCTGCATTTCAAACAATAGGCCTGGATAAATCGCACATCATGAGTACCGAACCTATTGTGGGAATGATTCAAATGAGAACTGAAATAACTGCACAGCGGCTGGGTCCCATCACCAAGGCATCTTTTATTTGCTAGTGGTCAGCACACTGACTGTGGCTGGCCAGCAGCTGAGAGTCAATTCTCAACTGAGGACATTTTAATCTCCTGGTTCTTTTTTTTTGTTTCATTAACCAGTACAAATCACAAACAGTTAATATGTATAGCCACGTACAAGAAACAGCAATTTACAGGGGAAAGCCAGGCGCCAAACCCCGCCGTTCAACCAGTTTCCAGGGAAATGAGGATAAACCTCAAATCTCACATTCATTCATCGCAAAATTAACAGTAACAAATACATACAAGACAGTCTAATCAAATGAGAAACAGTACTTAGAATACAGACGCCACCCCAGCCTCCAGCAAGCCACTCGTCCCTATCTCCTGGTTATGTTTGTCAGCTAAGGCTTTCATGATTGGCCCAGGTTAACAATCCCAATCAAGCACTTCCTAGTTAATAAGGTCGACCTGATCCAAATCATGACAAGAACCCTTTGATTTTATGACATATAGTAACTCAGTCTATACAATGAACATGTCACAAGCTGTAAGCATTCCACACACAGTTCCACTAGATGGGGCCCTTGCTTCAGTTTTGAAGCAAATGTCTATGCATAATTTATTTTGGATGAATTAAAATGTTTCCTCAGTATTTTCTGTAATTCATCATTGTTTCTTGTTGTTCAAATGTACAAACATTTGCTTACACTTGGTATTGCCTTGGAATAATACTTGAAATGCAACAATAGTGTTACAGTGGAATTTGCTGTCACTACCCTTGCAGGTCGTGCATTCCAAATCATAACAATTTGTTATAAACAAATCATCTAATCATTTCTCAGCTAATGCTTTTGCCAATCATTTTAAAGATTGTCATTATCATTACCAATGAAAACAGTAATTTTATTTACTTGATCCAGAGCTTGATACTTTTCAGTACTTCTGTGACACCTCCCTTCAGACCTAGTCAAAGGGAATAATCCCATTTTAATTACTTTCCTCACAAAACCCAAGACCCACATGCAGTTTACCTGGGAAGTGACGTGCAAGTCACCAAACCTTTGACATCCTTTCGAAAGTTTGGTGCCCTGAGTTCCGTGTAATATTTTCCCAAAGGCTAATTATTGATTATAAATAGTCACTGTAACTTTTTTTCTGCTTTCATGAAGCTATTTGAGCCTGCATTGTTTCTTTTAAAGCTTCCTCAACTTGCGCTGCAACCTTCAAATGTTCGAAAATGTGAACCCTTGGGTCTCTTTAAAATTGCATTATTCAGCTATATGTCCTCTCTTTCTTCCTCAAAAAGAATGAATCCTTTCACACCTCTTGATTACATTTCATCTGCATGTCTTCCCACTTTACCGATCTGTCTGTGACCTCCCGAACTTTAGTACTATCCAATTCTCTGCTGATTGTGTTTCCATGTTTTGTCATTCACAAGGCTATGAAACGTTCCTCACTATACCAAACTCTGAATCCTTGACACAGGTCAAAACAAATAGTGGTCCAAATATTGACTGCTGAGGAATATATATGGCCTGTTAAAAAAAAATCACCACTAATCTCTGCTTTCTGACTCTCAAGCCACTGATTAAACTTTATCCGTGCTTAACTTCCTGTCATTTCTGAGGTTTGAGGTTTGGAAAGGATAGCCTTTTCTCCTAAACAGCCAGTGTCAAGGGAATGGGATGAAGCCATCGTGGTAGCTACCAGGACAGCTGTCACAGCCTGCTATCTGTTACACACACGCTAGACTGTCAGGGTTATACATTCCTGTGGGTGCTGTCTGATGGGGACTGGAAGGGTTGAGTTATAAGCAGAGGCTGGTTAGGCTGGGACATTTGTCTAGCGGATAGGAGGTTGAGGGGTGACCTTATAGAATCATGAGACATGGATAGGGTGAATAGTCAAGGTCATTTCTCTGGGGTAGGGGAGTTCAGAATTAGACGGTATAGGTTTAAGGTGAGAGGGGAAAGATTTAAAAGGAACTTGAAGGGCAACGTTTTGACACAGAGGGTGATTTGTGTGTGTAATAAACAATTAAAAGATTTGGACAGGTACATGAATAAGAAAAGTTTAGAGGGACATGGACCAAATGCAGGCAAATGGGACTAGATTGATTTTGGAAACCTGGCCAGCATGCACAAATTGGACCAGAAGCTCTGTTTCCATGTTGTATGACTCTATGGCGTGTTTTATTATGACCCGATGCTACAGAAGTGACAAAAGGAAATACTGTAATGGAATAATGGAATTCAGGAATCGGAGACCTGAATTATTCCAATCTCACATTGAGGGTGAGTGACAGGGTGAAAGGGCAGTGTAAGGGAACAGGTGCAGTAACTTCCCTAACTATAGGCATGGTCTGCTAGCTTAGGGTAGGTTCTCGCTTATCCCCACAGACAGGCAGTGAGATAATGTTGACTGGAGAGAGCCGGACTGGAGGGAGCTGGGACTGGAGCTGGGCCTGGAGGAAGCTGGGCCTGCAGGGGGTTTGGTTGTACCTGTTGAGGGCCGGTCTATGAGACAATGGTGACAGAAGATGACGGATGGTCATGGCTGCGGTGGTTGGTCAGGACAGACACACTGGCCGTCCCAGACTACACCTGTGCTGATGCCACTCTGGGACAAAAGCAGTGACATCAGCAGCACATGCACAGATGCTTCCTGCAGTCTGTCCTGACCAATTAGTGTCACCGACAGATCATTTTGATATTTGGGACAGTTGCTACAATTGCCACATTGTTGGTTAACAGCTACTTCACATCTCAGTATTCCGGGAGACCACATTCCCAGCTGCACTGGAGAGTTTGCTCATTGTATAAATGACACTGGCTGAGGGACAATGTTCTACACAGCAAGTTAGAATTTTACAAAATTCTCATCTTTCAATCCTAAAGCGTAATTACTGGAAACATTTGGGAAGCAAAGAACAATCTTTATGCGCAGTATTCAGTGATTAAAGTCACTTCCTCTTCACACGTGTGCTATTAATGATGCTCTGCACCAAGAACAGAGCTTCCCAAACTGGGGTCATGACCCCAAATGGAGTCATGAGCTCTGACACAGCAATGGCTGCCATGGAGTTAGGATTTGAGTACTAACATCTGCAAGGGTCCTTTAAACCCTCACCATTTTTCTAATGGTAGATGTGGCCGAAGAGACATATCTTTGAGACCTAATTCCTGCTGAAGAATGAAGAAATAGCCTGTGGAAAGGTGAGGTTTACATTCTCTCATTGTGGGTAGAGTTGGTGCTTAATCAGTGAGTGAGGTCTGTGACCGTCTCCATGATAAGGTGCAGCCCCCCTACACCCCTTGGGATGAACGAAGGGTCGGTCATTCCAGGCTTGCGCTCTGTTGTGCATTCAGGCCATCTCTGACCTACCCACCTGCTGTGTCTTCATTTCGCAGTTCCAGCTTCCTGGAGTCCAGTTTGCTCCAGCTCCCAATGCAGCCGACCAAGAAAATGCAAGTACCAACCCCCCCCCCCCCCCCCCCCGCCATTAAAATAAAACACACTTTTGTCAATGGCCCAAAGACTATTTCCGACTAACATTACTTCCACATTCATTACAAATGGTTACCACTGTCAAAGCTCCAGAAACTCTCAAAAACAGCACTCTGGCAGTCTAAATAAAGTCAGCAATGGTTTGCCTAATAGCAACTGATGTTTAATATGAAAGCCACTATGAACCATAGGCTGCTCTCTAATTAGAAAAAAGAGAGACGACTGGTGGTGACTGGAGGGTCACCATACCTCAGTAAAGGCCTAGGTTGAGAAGACAGAGACTTTGTAGTGATTTTGGTGTCCTCTATGCTGGCCACACCTACAATGCTTTGTAACTGATTTAGAATTGACAACTATGATTCTACAGCTACTGAAACAGGCATTCGGTTAGTATTAGGACATTTAAAAAATGATCTGTTGATTTCATTTTGAACTTCGAAAAAAAACCCGGTTCAATATCTTAGTGATTCATTTTTTTTAAAGGAGAAACACAATTTCCAAATGGGAATTTTGATTATAAAAAGATTAAACAAGAAAAATCATGTACTTGTGAATTTTTTTGATGTCATATGGAAGTATCTTTTATATTTCCAACAAGTCAAATGGTTCTGTTGGTGACAGCATTGTCAAATCTGTGAAAAGTACTTCATATAAATGCATGAAAATGCCATCAGATTGTAATTAGTACTTTCTCAAACCCATATTCCACAAAAGCTACATCATTTCTGGCTTAGTTCCATCAATGATGGGAACTATGTAATGGAAATGCATCTCTGTCAAGCTAAAGGAAGGAGGAGCAGATGGATTTTGATACTTTCTTCTCGTCTTTCCGAGTATCTGGCATTTTTTGATGGTCCATAAACATTTCTGGCACATCTTGATTAAGAAGACATAGCGTTCCTTGCTGTAATTCTGTCTTTTATAGAATGATGTTAATGTTAACAATGTATCATATTACTATACTGCACTTGTGTGCAGGCATAATACTCACCAGTTTGAAAATTTGTTCAAATTTGGTCAAATCTGAAATGAAATTGGTGCACTTTTCAACTGATATAAAAGATTATTGAATTGACGCAATAAAATCTGTGGCTGTAGCATAGTCTTTCATTGTTTAAATGTTTGTTTGGGTCACCATGTATGTGGGAATATTATCTGTAACCCTTTCCAGTGTGACTGTCAAAGCATTCCAAAAGATTGGATCTTGCTAGAAATCCGGACCTGAGGAAATCCTCCTATTGTGTTTAGCACAGCGCAGATAACAAAAGGAAGATATCCACCTCCGGTACTTCTATTTTGAAAAGATTTTCAGTATTCAGTAACTATTCCGTTATAATCAAAACTCAAGTTGACACAAAGATGGATTATAATCTGTTTCTGGAGTGCTGAAATAGATAATTTATATGAACATGGAATAAATGTGCAGCAAAGCTATCGACACGTTTCTTTATAGGGATTGACCAGAATCATCATCTTTAGCAGTCCCTCAGGACCAAAAGGTGACTTTTCTTCCACACTGGAGTTGTGGGCCTTGGGATACAGCCATGCTCCCTGCTGCAGGAGGGCGGCATGGTGTTTGAGGGACAGGGTGGGTGGGATGTTCAAGTTTCTGCAAGCCCCACCCATTGCTTGTGCTTGGCTCCACCTTGACCTGTAGGACACGTTCAAAACTGTTGGCACTTTGTAGATATGTCTTCTCAAGTTTTGGTGATCTTAAGCAAGAGATTCCCAAGAGTGAATGTGAATGTTGTTCTTTTCAGGGAGGCTTTGAGGACATCCTCCAAATGTTTGTTCCACCCTCTGAGTAACTGCTTGCAGTGATGAAGCTCAGGACAGTGTTTTACTTTGGAAGTTTTGATTACAGATGAGTTGGCCCATCTAACTCAGCTGCAGACTGTAACTAGATCCTGAATGCTGGCACTGTTGAACTGAGGGGGTCTCTGTCATTGGATTTGCAGAATTTCACACATGCAGCACTTTTGATCATTCTCTAGTGATTTGAATTCTCTGTTGCACACTAGTCTTTGTTCTTGGTGCAAACAGGAGAGCTTTAACACTCCTACACTTTGAGCATGAGCTTAGTGTGGAATCTGAGGAATATTATCTGTAATCCTTTCCAGTGTGACTGTCAAAACATTCCAAAAGATTGGATCTTGCTACAGCAGGCGCACAGAGAGGGGAGCCAGAAGGTAAGCGGAGACCAGTTTAAATTAACATTTTTCTTTTTCCAGTCTGTGTTTTTTTTTCATCTAGGAGCAGGAACTCGGAAGTCATCAACAGAGGCTTCTGGGAAGGTAAGAAGTTTGATTTAAAAGCACGTACCTCCGAGGTTTCGACCTCAGTGCTACAGCGGGCGCGCAGAGAGGGGAGCCAGAAGGTTAGCGGAGACCAGTTTAAATTAACGTTTTTCTTTTCGCAGTCTGTGTTCTTTTTTCAACTAGGAGCGGGAACCCGGAAGTCATCAACAGAGGCTTCTGGGAAGGTAAGAAGTTTGAGTGGAAAAGGAACCCGAGACACTACATGTGTCCTCCTCCTCCTCTAACCTAAAAAAAAATGACTCAGTCGGCTGAACAGGTAAGCTACTTAGTGTTCTTGTTTTGGAGACTAAGTGTAGAGTTATGGCAGCGCAGGCAGTGGAATGTTCCTCCTGCAGGATGTTTGAGGTAGGGGTGACCACTGATGCTCCTACTGACTTCACCTGCAGGAAGTGCAGCCAGCTCCAGCTCCTCACAGACCGTTGTTAGGGAACTGGAGCTGGAGTTGGATGAACTGAGGATTATTCGAGAGGCTGAGAGGGTGATAGGTAGAAGCTACAGGGACATAGTTACGCTGGAGAACAGAGGTAGCTGAGTAACAGTTAGAAGTGGGAGGGGGAGGAAGCAGGCAGTGCAGGGATCCCCTGTGGTCGTTCCCCTCAACAATAAGTATACCGCTTTGGATACTGTTGGGGGGGACGGCCTAGCAGGGGTAAGCTGCAGTGACCGGGTCTCTTGCACGAGGTCCGGCTCTGAGGCCCAGAAGGGAAAGGGGGAGAGGTGGAGAGCGCTAGTTATAGGAGACTCTATAGTTAGAGGGACAGACAGGTGGTTCTGTGGACATAGGCAAGACTCTCGGATGGTTTGTTGCCTCCCGGGTGCCAGGGTCCGAGACGTCTCGGACCATGTCTTCAGAATTGTTAAGGGGGAGGGTGTGCAGCCAGAAGTTGTGGTGCACATTGGCACCAGTGACATAGGTAGGAAGAGAGGTGAGGAGGTCATTCAGGAGCTCAGGGAGTTAGGCTGGAAACTAAAAGCTAGGACGGACAGAGTCATCATCTCTGGGTTGTTGCCGGTGCCACGTGACAGTGAGGCAAGGAATAGGGAGAGAGTGCAGTTGAACACGTGGCTCCAAGGATGGTGTAGGAGGGAGGGCTTCAGGTATTTGGACAATTGGACTGCATTCTGGGGAAGGTGGGACCTGTATAAACAGGACGGGTTGCACCTGAACTAGAAGGGCACCAATATCCTGGGAAGTAGGTTTGCTAGCACTCTTCGGGGGGGTGTAAACTAATTTGGCAGGGGGATGGGATCCGGACTTGTAGTCCAGCAAGTAGGTTAGCTGTTGTTCAGGATGTCCAAGAATGTAGGGAGGCTGTGGAGAAGGTAGCACTGACAGGGAATACTTGCGGACACAGAGATGGGTTCAAGTGTGTATACTTCAATGCAAGGAGTATTAGAAATAAGGCGTGGATCGGTACCTGGGACTACGATATTGTGGTCATCATGGAAATGTGGATAGATGAGGGACAGGAATGGCTGTTGGAGGTTCCTGGTTACAGATGTTTCAGTAAGATTAGGGAGGGTGGTAAAAAAGGAGGGGGGGGGTGGCATT
This sequence comes from Chiloscyllium punctatum, assembly GCF_047496795.1. Classification (NCBI taxonomy): domain Eukaryota; kingdom Metazoa; phylum Chordata; class Chondrichthyes; order Orectolobiformes; family Hemiscylliidae; genus Chiloscyllium; species Chiloscyllium punctatum. The sequence continues at coordinate 2,290,984 of NC_092746.1, read as the reverse complement.
GCTAATTAGAAATGGTATAACGGCTGCAGAAAGGCAGTTCGAGGGGGATCTGCCTTTGGAGGTAGTATGGGCTGAAGTCAGAAATAGGAAAGGTGCAGTCACCTTGTTGGGTGTTTACTATAGGCCCCCCAATAGCAGCAGAGATGTGGAGAAACAGATTGGGAAACAGATTTTGGAAAGGTGCAGAAGCCACAGGGTCGTAGTCATGGGCGATTTCAACTTCCCAAATATTGATTGGAAGCTCTTTAGATCAAGTAGATTGGACGGGGCGGTGTTTGTGCAGTGTGTCCAGGAAGCTTTTCTAACTCAGTATGTAGATTGTCCGACCAGAAGGGAGGCCATATTGGATTTGGTACTCGGTAATGAACCGGGACAAGTGATGGGCTTGTTAGTGGGTGAACATTTTGGTGATGGTGACCACAATTCTGTGACTTTCACCTTAGTTATGGAGAGAGATAGGTGCGTGCAACAGGGTAGGTTTTACAATTGGGGGAAGGGTAAATACGATGCTGCAAGACAGGATCTGAGGAGCATAAGTTGGGAGCACAGGCTGTCAGGGAAGGATGTCATTGAACTGTGGAACTTTTTCAAGGAACAGATATGACGTGTCCTTGATATGTACGTACCTGTCAGACAGGAAAGAAATGGTCGTGTGAGGGAGCCTTGGTTGATGAGGGAGGTTGAATGTCTTGTAAGGAGGAAGAAGGAGGCTTACATAAGGTTTAGGAAACAAGGTTCAGACAGAGCAGTGGAGGGATACAGGATAGCCAGGAGGGAGCTGAAGAAAGGGATTAGGAGAGCTAAGAGAGGGCATGAAAAATCTTTGGCGGGTGGGATCAAGGATAACCCAAGGCCTTTTATGCATCTGTGAGAAACATGAGAATGACGAGAACGAGGGTTGGTCCGATCAAAGACAGTAGTGGGAGACTGTGTATTGAGTCGGAAGAGATAGGAGAGGTCTTGAAGGAGTACTTTTCTTCAGTGTTTACAAATGAGAGGGACCATATTGTTGAAGAGGAGAGTATGAAACGGACTGGTAAGCTAGAAAAGATACTTATTAGGAAGGAAGATGTGTTGGGCGTTTTGAAAAACGTGAGGATAGACAAGTCCCCCGGGCCTGATGGGATATATTCTAGGATTATGTGGGAAGCAAGAGAGGAAATTGCAGAACCGTTGGCAATGATCTTTTTGTCTTCACTGTCAATGGGGGTGGTGCCAGGGGACTGGAGAGTGGCAAATGTTGTGCCCCTGTTCAAAAAAGGGAATAGGGATAACCCCGGGAATTACAGGCCAGTTAGTCTTACTTCGGTGGTAGGCAAAGTAATGGAAAGGGTACTGAGGGATAGGATTTATGAGTATCTGGAAAGACACTGCTTGATTAGGGACAGCCAGCACGGATTTGTGAGGGGTAGGTCTTGCCTTACAAGTCTTATTGAATTCTTTGAAGAGGTGACCAAGCATGTGGATGAGGGTAGAGCAGTGGATGTAGTGTACTTGGATTTTAGTAAGGCATTTGATAAGGGTCCCCATGGTAGGCTTATGCGGAAAGTCAGGAGGCATGGGATAGTGGGAAGTTTGGCCAGTTGGATAGAGAACTGGCTAACCGGTCAAAGTCAGAGAGTGGTGGTAGATGGTAAATATTCAGCCTGGAGCCCAGTTACAAGCGGAGTTCTGCAGGGATCAGTTCTGGGTCCTCTGCTGTTTGTAATTTTTATTAATGACTTGGAAGAGGGAGTCGAAGGGTGGGTCAGTAAATGTGCAGATGATACGAAGATTGGTGGAGTTGTGGATAGTGAGGAGGGCTGTTGTCGGCTGCAAAAGGACTTAGATATGATGCAGAGCTGGGCTGAGGAGTGGCAGATGGAGTTCAACCCTGTCAAGTGTGAGGTTGTCCATTTTGGAAGGACAAATAAGAATGCAGAATACAGGGTTAACGGTAGGGTTCTTTGTAAGGTGGAGGAGCAGAGGGATCTTGGGGTCTATGTTCATAGCTCTTTGAAAGTTGCCACTCAGGTGGATAGAGCTTGTAAGAAGGCCTATGATGTATTAGTGTTCATTAGCAGAGGGATTGAATTCAAGAGTCGTGAGGTGATGTTGCAGCTGTATAGGACCTTGGTAAGGCCACATTTGGAGTACTGTGTGCAGATCTGGCCGCCTCATTTTAGGAAAGATGTGGAAGCTTTGGAGAGGGTGCAGAGGAGATTTACCAGGATGTTGCCTGGAATGGAGAATAGGTCGTACGAGTATAGGTTGAGAGTGCTAGGCCTTTTCTCATTGGAACGGTGAAGGATGAGGGGTGACTTGATAGAGGTTTATAAGATGATCAGGGGAATAGATAGATTAGACAGTCAGAGACTTTTTCCCCGGGTACAACAGAGTGTTACAAGGGGACATAAATTTAAGGTGAAGGTGGAAGGTATAGAGGGGATGTCAGGGGTAGGTTCTTTACCCAGACAGTGGTGGGGGCATGGAATGCGCTGCCTGTGGGAGTGGCAGAGTCAGAATCATTGGTGACCTTTAAGCGGCAATTGGATAGCTACGTAGATAGGTACTTAAGCTAGGATAAATGTTCGGCACAACATCATGGGCCGAAGGGCCTGTTCTGTGCTGTATTGTTCCATGTTCTATGTTCTTGCCAGAAATCAGGACCTGTGGAAATCCTTCAATAGTGTTTAGCACAGCGCGGATAACAAAAGGAAGATATCTACTTCCGGTACTTTTATTTGAAAAGATTTTCAGTATTCAGTAACTATTCCGTTATAATCAAATGTAAAGTTGACATAAAGATGGATTATAATCTGTTTCTGGATCCTCAGGCAGCCTAAGGTGGCATCAGCTCACAGGGGGCGACGTAGAGTTTTGTTGTCAGTAACTGCCCTCACTGACAGATGGATGTCAAGTTATGAGAATTAATCTATATTGCCCAGGAACTTGCCATGGTTCCTGGCAGTCTCCGGGCTGTGTCCTGTGGCAGAAGCAGGTTAGTAAAGGGCTTCTGGATGTGTAGACCACTTCTCATATGCCTTCATGAATGTATTGAAGATGGCTTGGAGCTCAGCCTCTGAGTGTGCACGCGTGTAAGCATGGTCATAAAATCATAAAATCCCTACAGTGTGGAAGCAGGCCATTCATCCCATCAAGTTCACACTGACCCTCAGAAGACCATCTCATATAGACCCACCCACTACCCTATCCCTGTAATAATGGTTAATGCAGCTCAATGACAGAGGTTAGGGTGGTATTGGTTCTGGATGCGACGTTGGCCAAAGAGTTGGCCAGCTTGTCTCATTCCATCAGGTGCTTTGTTCCTCTGGGGTGAAGTGTTGCAGTGAGGAAGATGGAGAAGAGCATTAATGTGATGTCACAGACATGCTTGCGCACATATTGTGTCCATGATGAGGATCAGGGCTTGCATGTTGTCATTCAGCAGGTAGAAGATGGAAACCAATTTCTGCGAGCAGCCAAATTTGAAGAGGATACTCCAAAATTCCTCTCAGTCGACTGAGTCAAAGGCATTTGTGATGTAAAAAGTCATATATTGAAGTTACTGATGTTCTCTATATTTCTCATGGACCTGCCTTGCTGTAAAGACCATGTCCACTGTGCCTCTCGATGGACAGATTCTGGATTTTGGCTCTTGAAGGAGTCAGTGGTCAAGGCAATTGATAAGGTTTCTTGCAATGACCTTCCTTGGGCAGGAGAGAAATTCAGAGTTGCCTCACATGGGCGGTTTCTGACAGGTTTAAGAACAGAACAGGTGCTGTGAACATTGTTTGCATTCATTGAACATCACCAGATGGACTGTGAGGTATTGATGGAACAAGCCTATCTTCCCAGCATACTTGAGTCCATCGATATTGAATTTCCTGTGGCAGTGATTTTGCTGTTTGTCACTTTATTGTGAGGCTGGCAGTGATTATAGACCAGATTAGGCATGGATGGTCTAGCACTCATTAGCTCCTGGCGTGATACAGATACCCCCACAGTTCCTCAGATGATGATATTCAATGTCTGGAGTAAGGGTGCTGCCATCATGCCTTGTCTTTGTCTCTCTAATTAACCTTGCTGTCTATTATGACTGGGCCATGCTGCAGGCATTTGATCAGGAGGTCTTCATTGGCATTTCCTTCCCAATTCTTGCCGTGCTAATTACATTCTTCCAGAAGTTTGTGCCCTTCCTAACTCTGAAATTATTGAGAAGAATCAGTTTACTCCCATTTGGAAATGGGACAGTGACTGATGTAGGCTGGAATAGAATTCCTCTCTGGCGTTTGACATTGCTTCTGGGTTGGGTATACACATTGATGATTGTGATGTACTGCTTCCAGGTCAAGGTAAGCCAAAGGGTCATGAGGTATTCATTTATCCTATAATGAGGTTCACTGCAACAGTTAACTAGTTTGCTATTTATCACAAATTCAGTCCTTCAGAGTTACCATTAACCTTCTGGTTCCCTCTTCCTGAAGATGGTCTCTGCAACATTGTTCTTTGAGTTGAGCTTCTCTCACCCGCTGTGTCTCACTCAGAGCAAAAATATTGAGATCATAGTGTCAGAGTATGACAGTAATGCAAAGTGTAGGTCTGTCACCTCAATAAGCTGACTGGAGACCAGGCTTTGTTGCATGGATGGGACTAACATACAATAAACACACATGTAGATGTCACTAACACTCCTACGTTCCTCCAAGTCCTGCCTGCTTGAGGGTTGTGAGGAAGCCAAGTGGGAGCTCCACATCAAACAGACCTTGCAAGATCAGCAATGACTCATTGCTGTCATAACACATTGCTATAAATGAACTCCAGCGGTTTAAGAAGGCAGCACACCACCGCCTTCTCAAGGGCAATTAGGGACAGGCAGTAAATTCTGACCCATCCAGCAAGATCCATATCCCACCGATTTAATGAGTTGAATGCTTCACCAGTAGCCAATCTGATTGTCCACTGTGCTGACACCACATTTTAACTCCTGACATGGAGGTTCTGAGCTGTGGGCCTGCAGACCTCGCACAGTCCTTGGTTTTCACTGCCCCGGTCCCATTGGGAATTGAGGAACTAATCTAAAACTTGGAGGAATTGAACAGTCTTTCAACCATATATCAAATTTAATTGGATGGAACTCATACGTCATCATCAAGAAGGAATCTATATCATTCACCACACGGTGATCCATTTGAACCACAAAGCAAGAGCAAACGTCAGCTGTTCATTTTTCCGAGAACATCTTCCTCCCAAAAGGTCAGGCTAATTTTGGAAATCAACTGTTGTAAATTTATTTTAATTACAAAATTGTTGCTTGGAGCACATTTAATTTATTCAAGTTTTGAAAGTGAGGCTATTAAGGAGAAATCACTGCTGTGTGTAAACTAATCACTGATTGGTAATGCTACTACACTGTGTCTGGATAGAACATTACGAAAGGCAATGGAAACAGTTGCAGTCTTGACAAAATTAAGCGATTAACAGTTTTAAAGGGTAAAGAGGAATTTTCTTCACTGATTAGTGGGTAGCTGGAGTTCTTTGCTCACCAGTTGGTAACTGGCATTATTCACTGTCAGCAGAAAAACAAGAGTAAAGGAGTGGGAAAGGTTCCTGAATACTGGAAATAAATTAATACCAGTGGAACAAATGTACGGTCTGTCTAATGTTTTAAGTAAATGTCTCAAACCATAAGATGGATGAAGTGACTTTTTTTTGACTCTGCAGTCATGTGTAAATTTATCAACCCCTAGGCCAATTCTACAAAATTTATGTGTTGTATCAAAGCAACTATTGCTCCATCAGCTGTTGTCATTATAATCCCCATCAAGAGTGGCACAAGAAAATATGGATTAGATTGGATCCTCAGCCTACTCCCTCAAATACATTAAGATAGTGACTGATGCCATCTGTGCAAGGTCACACTGGTTCATTTTAGTCCTCTACAATGGGGTCAGTGCTGCAGCCATAAGCAGTAGGATTTGCGAACATAACTGTGTTTCCCACAGGTGCAGGGTACCATTGACTGCACACACGTGGTACTGAGGGGCCATATCACAATGCTGCGGAATTCATCGGCAGGAAGGAGATCCAACTGATTAATGTTCAGGTAATCATTGATCCCCAGTTGGGTTCTGCCAGGGCCACACAGCCTTGGTTCAAACACAACCAAAAGAGTTGAATTCCAGAGGCGAGGTGAGAATGACAGCCCTTGACATCAAGATCACTTCCAACAGAGTGTGGCATGAAACAGCCCTAGTGAAACTAGAAACAATGGGCATCAGAGGCAAAGTCTCCACTGGTTGGAGTCATAACTGGCACATAGGAAGATGGTTGCGATTGTTGGAGGTGAGCTCGGCTCCAGGACATCTCTGCAGGAGTTCCTCAGGGTAGTGTCCTCGGTCCAACCATCTTCAGCTGCTCCATCAATGACCTTCTCTCCATCATAAGGTCAGAAGTGGGATGCTGACTGATGATTCAACAATGCTCAGCACCATTTGCAATTCTTCAGATACTGAAGCAATCCATGTTCAAATGCAACAAGAGGGTGGCACGATGGCTCAGTGGTTAGCACTGCTGCCTCACTGCTCCAGGGACCCGGGTTCAATTCCCTCCTCGGGCAACTGTCTGTGCACAGTTTGCACATTCTCCCCATGTCTGTGTGGGTTTCCTCCAGGTGCTCCGATTTCCTCCCTCGGTCCAAAGATGTGCAAATTTGGTGAATTGGCCATGTTAAATTGCCCATAGTGGTAGGTGCATTAGTCAGGGGTGAATGTAGGGGAATGGGTCAGGGTGGATTGCTCTTTGGAGGGTCGGTGTGGACTTGTTGGGCTGAAGGGCCTTTTCCATACGTAGGGAATCTAATCTAATCTAATATAGACAATATCCAGGCTTAGACTGACAAATGGCAAGTAAGCTCTGTGCCACACACATGGCAAGCAATGACTATCTCCAATAAATACCACTCCTTAACATTCAATGTTGTTACCATCACTGAAACTCCATGATAAACATTCTTGGGGTTACCATTGACCAGAAACTCAACTGGACTCACCCCATAAACAAGGTCACACGCTAGGAATACTGATGTGAGTAATCCACCTTCTGACTCTCCACAGTCTGTACATCATCTAAAGCACACAAGTCAGGAGTGTGATGGAATACTCCCCACTTGCCTGGATGAGTGCAACTCCAACATCATTCAAGAAGCTTGACACTATTCAGGACTAAGCAGCCCGCTTGATTGGCACTACATCCACAAACATCCATTCCCTCCTCCACTGATGCTTAGTAGCATTAGTGTGTACGATCTACAAGATGCACCACATCAAGATCTACAAAAATTCACCAGAGATCCTTAGACAGCACCTTCCAAACCTATGATTATTGCCAACTAGAAGGACAAGGGCAGCAGTTACACGTGAACACCACCATCTGCAAGTACCCCTCCAGGGCACTCACCATCCTGACTTGGGAATGTATCACCATTCCTTCCTTGTTGCTAGGTGCTGGAATTCCTTCACCACGGGTCAAACTACAGCATGTGGACTGCAGCAGTTCAAGAAGGCAGCTCAGCATTTCTTTTGAGAGGTGAACAGAGTTAATGGCCTGTACTTATGGCCAATCAGTGTATTTCAAGTTGAGGTCATGTAAAATAAAGGTGGTGGCTAGTGGTCCTGCCTTCCTATTCATCCTGCATATTAGAGTGCAAAGGCATCAGGCACCAAATTAGATAATTAGAAAGCTCATCTCCACTGCAATAAAACATAAATATTGGGAATGTGGAAGGAAGGAGGACAGCCCAAAAGCCTTTGTAGTGTTGTATTGAATAAAATGTGGCTTTGCATCCTTTGGGATAATTCCAAGATGGTACCCATTCCTTTCTGCCTCCTGCTCTGATGCTAAAGCCCTCACCTATCAAAATTCCAACCCATTAACTTCACTGGGGCCTCTAAACCTTACTTAGCCAACTGCCTGAGTGTGCCTTCAAATCCAGGAGATATCTTTCTCCTTCCTGGAGACAGCCTACATTCCCAGCAGTGGCTAACACTCATGTCTGGTGCTTGGAGGCAGAATGTCCTGGTGGTGTAAATTCCACTCTCAAGGAATTAAGCTGCTTCCGAAGTATTATTGGTGGAGGGTTTTGAGCTTTCTGGTCACCATGCTGCCAAAGTACATTCAGATTAGAGTGGCTCTCTATCCCATGTGAAAATTCATTCCAACATTTTAAGTTGAAGACCCAATGAGTATTGTCTGCTTTTATTTCTAGCATTTGCAGTATGCTACTTTTATAAAATTCGGCAAGCTGGATTATTGTGACCAATGAAGGAAATCTCAGCTTTTATTGCCTGGATTATGGGATCATTACTGACCATTAAGCATCAAGTTCCATAAAGTCAGCAATTTTCTCGTTCAGTTCATATTTTATGTCCATAGAAAATGCATAGTCCAGTTCAAGCTCAGGTTCAGAAGTCTGAATTATTTCTCTGTCTCCCTCTAACCAATGGTTGGCTAGAGCTTATTGTGATGCTTCATCTGCTCCTAGTTTTTATCAGCTAATTTTGCAGGAACTAGAAATTGTATATAAACCTTGTAGTCTAACTGGCTTTGTGTTTGATTGAACAGTGCCAATGTTTAACCTGGGGAGCTGGAGGACCTTGGGGGTGGAAATCCAATGAATGCTATATTTAGATCCCTATTTAAAGTATTTGAATCAAATTCCTACAGGCTCAACTTTAACTAAATCATTAACTTTTTTTATTTAAAACTGGTTAACAAATTTGCTGCATAGGAATTTGGCATGCATTCATTTGGCATAAGCACCTTAATCACCATGGAGAAATTTCAAACATCTATTATTTTAACAAATTCAGTTTTAGACTGCAGTGATTCATATGGTTAATGAAACATAAAGTCAGTGCAATTTAAGGGCGATTCCTGGTAAAATGAATTGTGTATTTTTTTGTAAAGTTCATAAACAATAAGATAAATAGCTAAATGATGCTATTTTTTAAAAAATAGAGCATCATATAAAATTCTTTTCAGTGATTCATAATGCAGCAAATGTGAAATATAACCACACTATCCTTGTGACCTTTGCCAGCAGTCTTTGTGGCATCTATGAAATTGAATTTTTGGAGCAATTCCAGGAAATGAGATTGTTCTATAAACTGGCTCACTAATGCAACAACATTTATCCTGTACAATCTTCAGATATACATTACTAAAGGCAACTGATTTTACCGTGTACATCTGAATCTGAAGGTCACATGTTTAAACTTCTATTTATGTCCCAAATATGTAATCTATTCTGACATGTCAATGCACAACTAAGAGAGTACTTCATCAGTAGTATCACTGCTGTGCCACCCTGACTTCCTATTCCACAGATTCTGTGGCTGTTAAAGATTTAAAGCTATTATTTTATAAACAGCAGGTGGCTCGGTAGGTGTCCTGGTCAACATTGGAGCTTTGATCAATGCCACCAAAGCAATTAACTGGCCACCCACCACCTACTCCTTGAAGGATCATGCAATGTATAATATGAACGGTGGCAAAATTTCAATAATTAATTGTGTGTGAAGTGCTTTGGGATGTTTCTGTGAGTAATAATTAGATGGAATATAACAACAAATATCTATTTTCCTGCAACATTAACCATATGCAACTTGTCAACCCAGCAACATAATATGAGTGATGGAGCCAAATTGTATTATGTCTTGTCACATTCAAAAATGATTTAATTGTGGGGTGATGCAGATATAACTGATGTTCCATTTATTCTGATGCCACTTCGGTTCACTATATACTGTATATCAATGGTTTGGACAGAGGCCTAGAGGAAGGGATGTTGAAGTGTGTAGATCTTATGATAGCACACATTAGTTCAAATGTAGACTCAGCAGTTACGTAGAACATATTGGGATAGCTTGGTTCAACTGAAGATCAACTAACCATAAGATGCTTTCTAACAGGCAATTAGTCTTGTTAATAGCTTTACATTGACTGCAACCTTCTAGTGAATAGTCAATATTTAACCACATCCTTTCCTTTTCCAGCTTAGCTAAATGGACACTCTTTTCATGTACACAAACATTGCAAATCCCATTGCTGCAATTATATTAGAGTTATGTTATAATTAAACAGTATTAATCTTTTTTTTCTTAATCTATTCATTGATTTGGTCTCTTAAACTTTTCTTTACTGCTGTTATAGTTGTCACTTGGTAATTTAACATCATGACTTTTGCAACTCGTTTCACCCAATATAACGTTAATGTAGTGCATTTTCCTCAGTCATTCATAGAATCGCAACAGGGCAGAAAGAGACCTTTCAGCACATCAAGTCTACACCGACCCTCTGAAGATCACCCCACCTAGACCCACCCTATCCCCATAGTTACCATGGCTAGTCCACCTTGATGCTGCGGGGCATTTTAGCATAGCCGATCCAGCTAACCTGCATATCTTTGTGCTGTGAAAGGAAAGCATAAGAGGAGCCATCCCCCCCATTTATCTCAGCACCTTGGAGGCTTCCTGCCTCAATTCCTGATGAAGGGCTTTTGCCCGAAATGTCAAATTTCCTGCTCCTCCGATGCTGCCTGACCTGCTGTGCTTTTCCAGCACCACTCCAATCTAAACTTTGGTTTCCAACATCTGCAGACCTCACTTTTGCCTGGAGGAACGCATAACATCTGGCAGAAACCCATGCAGACACAAGGAGACAGATTCCACATAGACAGTCATCTAACACTGGAATCAAACCCAGGTCCCTGGCACGGTGAGGCTGCAGTGCTAACTCTGTACCGCCATGACGCCCAATTCATAGTATCGTGAACAGAACACAAATTCCTTTTCTCTCTTTCTCTCCCTTGACATGATCTCGATGTACTCTATTCTCTCCTTCCCACTCCCTATCATCAACATAAAAACCACCCTTTACCAATTTATTATCAGTCTTGACGAAGAATCACCAGATTTGAAACATTAACTCTACTTTGCTTTCTGCAGATACCGCCTGACTTGCTGAGTTTCTCCAGCACTTACTGTTTGTGTTTCAGATTTCCAGTATCTGCAGTTCTTTGTTTTTATTTCCATAAAAATACACACTGCTGTGCTCCATCAGTTACTTCCCAAACCCACTAAGAACTTTATTCATTGATTACCTTCTGCTTTCTGTCTCTATAATCCAAGTAGCTAATTCGCTATTAATTTCAAGGGGCCTCCTCATGGGTTTTTTCTTAGGTTTGGCCAAAGTGGCCATGAGCAAGTCCGGGCAGTGGGTGGTGAGGGAGGTCATACTTCCTGTCTGCCTTGCCCTCTTCCATGGCTACATTCAGGCCCAGCTGTGTTGGTGAGTGAGCAAGCAGTATCCTCCAATATGGTGGCACAATGGCTCAGTAGTTAGCATGGCTGCCTCACAGCACCAGGGACCTGGGTTCGATTGCAGTCTTGGGTGATGTTTGTGTACGGTTTGCATGTCCTCCCCGTGTCCTCCCAAAGTCCAAAGATGTGAAGGTTAGCCAGATTGACCATGCTAAATTTCCCACAGTGTCCAGAGATGTACAGCTGAGCTGGATTAGCTATGGGAAATGCAGGGTTGTGGGGATAGGGCTGGTGAGTGGGTCTGATTGGATTCCCTTTGGAGGGTTAGTGTGGACTTAATGAGCTAAATGGCCCACTTCCACACAAGAGGATTCCGTGATTCTATGAATATTCTTGATGACATCAGAGAGAGGTGGGAATTGGAAGTGATGGAATGCCTTATTTCTCCTTCCAATTCCATTTTGGCATCATCCCCTCCCTCACATTTGGTGTTAGTGTATTTCCCTTAAAGGGCTTTGCATGTAAATTGGTTATTAGATTAGATTACTTACAGCGTGGAAACAGGCCCTTTGGCCCAACAAGTCCATACCGACCCTCTGAAGAGCAACCCACCCAGATCCATTCCCCTACATTTACTCCTTCACCCAACACTACGGGCAATTTAGCATGGCCGATTCACCTAACCTGCACATTTTTGGACTGTGGGAGGAAACCGGAGCATCCGGAGGAAACCCACACAGACACAGGGAGAATGTGCAAACTCCACACAGACAGTTGCCTGAGGCGGGAATTGAACCCGGGTCTCTGGCTCTGTGAGGCAGCAGTGCCAACCACTGTGCCACCGTGCCACCCATTAGCTGGAAACATTGGTGATTTGTTGGTGGGGAAAAGAATTCAATTATACATGAAAGCACTTTTGAGGATAAAGAAAACAAAAAGAAAATAATTCCATGGGATGGGGCTCTTGAGGTGTCGTGGTAGAATCCCTATCTTTGTATCGGGAGGCCCTGGTTTAAATTGTACCTGTTCCAGAGGTGTGTAATAATATTTCTAAATGGTTAATTAGAACATATCTTAGTTCAATGGATCAGATTTTCTCTGGAGTAAGCTCTCTACATAAGGTGAATTAGGATAGGACCTATATTCAGTTCTCCAACTTTGCTATAATCCTAACCAATTTCTTGTGGCAGGGCAGGTGAACCACGCATACTGCATCTGAGCATAATCCTTACAACTAAGAGAGAACCTGTCATTGGAAGGACAAATATATGACAGTGCAACTGAACACACTTGGAGCACCAGAAAAGTAGGGGCAAGGCAATGAGCCTCTAAGATCTGACAACATTTCTTAGACTGATCAGCTTTGATCGAGAGATTGGTCTTTTAGCGGGTGGGTGCCCACTAAGTGCTCCATGCCAATATTCCCACTCTGCTGAGCAGCCATGAGAAGGTTCTACCTGTGCCAATCAGTGTGCTGACAGATTACTTCTTCTTTCGGAAGCCGCTGCCACGCACGGACCTTGCAGTCAGCACAGCACAGCACAAAAATATAGTTTGAACAAAAGTTCGTTCCTGTTCTCAATTCCGACACCACAGCTTTCTCTCTCTAGGACCCCCAACACCCAACAGATCCCAACCTCACAAAACAATTTGTCTTGGTTCTGCTTTCTCCAGGATCCTAGAACTCTGCGGGGGGGGGGGGCATACTCTTCCAGCAGCAGTCATGGCTGCCTCCTCCTTGTCTCTAGGGACCTGATTCTACATGAAGATCTGTCAATGGCCTTGCCTGCTTGGTATAAGATTTAGCAGGCTGACTACAACCTCACTTCCTCAACAAGCTCCTGCTGCAGATTTTGAATCCAAAAATTGTTATTATTCTTATTGAAACTCCATCAGCTACCATGCTGGAATATAAGCCCATGTCTAGATCTCTGGATTGCAAGCCTAGTAACTTTACCATTTCACCAGTGTCTCCTCCATGCAGCTCAGGTTGGCCTGGGCAACATGTCCCGACCGACCATGGCAATGATGAGGAAGGATGAGTGCTACCTTGCTCCAATGTGAGGGGGCCACAGGCAAGTTGTAAGTTATGGACTCACAACTGAAACAACAGGGTGATTATTATTATTATTATTATCTGTTGTTTCAGTTAGTGGCAAAAATACCTGTCTCTTTCTGATCCATAACTTTTTTTGAATCCATTTAATCTGTCCTGAAAATCGAATATCACTAAATAGACCATTGTTTACTGTTAGAATAATGATGAGCCAATAACCCTTTTGAGTGGAAGTAAAAATCAAACAGTCCAAAAGTTACAGTCTGTATTGCAATGCCCTCAACTTCATGAAATGCACTGACCAACATAAAATTACAATGTTTTCACAGGCGGTATGAACACAATTCATCGCAGAAAATTAGAGCTGGTCTGAGCTGGCACAAGGAGCCTGTTTTAGAGTCAATTTAGATCTGCACATATTTAATTAAACCTGTATTAGCTGTCAGAGATTTCTTTAATGATGTGTTAATTGTTAATTACCTACAATGAACCATCCTGGTGGTAAAAATTAACTATCACAAGATTGAAGCTACATTCCTTCGGGTTTTAATTATTATTAGACATCCTTAAAATGTGAAAGTTTAAATTACAATTTTAAAATTTTCTTTTTTGTCTCATTTTTCTCTTTTTAAAATCCAATCCTTGTTATCATCTCCTTACTTATGTTTCTATACCTAATTCAACATTGAATTCACCCACTCTAATTTGCTCTTCAATCTCAATCCTTGCACTAATTTCTCAATTTTTCAATCTGATTGGTTAGGGAGAACCATCATCCTGCTCCCTCAGATCCCAGATGTACCTTTATCCTTGTTGGATTGGAATCAGCTTGTACATTTACCAAACAACCATGCAAAATATCATCACCATTAAATGGCCAAGGGTGTTTCTAACTGATGGAAGACACTTTTGGTTGCAAACTTAAGCAAATAACGACTGATTGCATTTAACAGAAACAAAAGCATTTCAAGTAACTTAAATGCTAATGTATATCAAAAATTGACAGTAGTGTGGTGGACTTAAATGACAAAAAATCCATTCATAAATTAGATATTTATTCTTTGTTTCATTAATAGTTTTGACATGGAGTAGATTCCATTACAGATTTTATTTCTGGTAGCTCCCTTAATTCCCCTTAATGTGTTGCCTGGTAATAGTCACTTTGAATATGGTATGGGATATAAATGTTCTTGATATATTATTTTCTCCTCAACAGATTTTAAATAATAGCAGCTAATGCTTGGTTTTAATTACAAAAACACATTGTTGGAATTATCAACTGCCTTGGTCAGTGTGATCAATGGCACAAAAGTGGGGACAATACAGCGCAAATGAAAAAAACATCAAAATCTCTACATCAAGATAAAAACTCCTGATTTCCCCTTCAAAGTTTAGACAACAGGTTCAGAATCTCAGCAATAAGCAGTGACTCTCTTCTTTCTATGCATTTGTGTGGTGTGGTTGTTGGAGGTCAGTCAACTCAGTATCAGGATGTCTCTGCAAAAGTTTCTCAGAGTAGCATGCTCAGAGTAGCATGGAACCTTCAGCTGTTCCATCCATGACCTTCCCTCCATCGTAAAATCAGAAATGGGGATGTTTGCCAATGATCGCACTCATTTGCAACTCCTCAGATACTGAAGTAGTGTATGTCCAAATGCAGCAAGATTCCGACAATATCCAGGCTTAGGCTAACAAGTGGCAAGTTACATTCCCACCACAGAATGCCAGGCGATAACCATCTCCAGTAAGAGACAATCTAACCACCACCCAATGGCATCAGTGAATTCCCACTATCACCACCCTGGGGGTTACGATTAACAACAAGCTCACTGGACTTGCCACATAAATACAGTGGCTACAAGAACAAGTAAGAGACAAGGAATACTGCAATGAATAATTCACCTCCTGACTCCCCAAAGCCTGTCCATCATCTACAAGGCACAAGACAGGAATGTGATGAAATATTCCTCACTTATCTGAATGAGTGCAGCTCCAACACCACCTAAGAATCTTCACACCATCCAGCGCGAAGCAGCACGCCTGACTGGCACAGCTTCCACAATTATCCATTCCCACTGATGCTCAGTAGCAGCAGTGTGTATTATCTACAAAGTGCACTGCAGAAATTCATCACACCTTCTTAGATAGCACCTTCCAAATCACAACAATTACCATCTCAATGGACAATGGTATCAGATACATGGGAACACCACCACTGGCAGTTCTCCTCTGAGTCATTCTACATCCAGCTTGGAGGAGAACTGCTGGATATGCTAGTGAGTAGGTCAAATCTTGGAACTTTCTTTCTGATGATGTAATGCTGTGGTTCAAGGACTCAGCTCGCAACCATCTTCTCACGGGCATTAGGGATGGGCAACTAATGTTGGCCAAGCCATTGACACTCACATCCCATGACTGAATTTCTCAAAATATTTGCACCTCATTATGCCCTCAATTTGCCTCATTTCTATGCAGTTTCTATCTCCCCTCCTTTGCCAAGTTGGTGCAAATTCCCAACAAGCCCGGTGGCTCAGTGCTTAACACTGCTGCCTCACAGCGCCAGGAACCTGGGTTGAATTCCACCCTCGGGCGACTGACTGTATGGAGTTTGCACATTCTCCCCGTGTTTGCGTGGATTTCCTCCGGGTGCTCCAGTTTCCTTCCTCCGTCCAAAAGTGCGCAGGTCAGGTGGACTGGTTGTGCTAAATTGCCCTGTAGTATCCAAGAAGGTACAGGCTAGATGGGCTAACCATGAGGAATGCCGGATTACAGGTATAGGTTGAGTAGGTATTGCTCTTCAGAGGATCATTGTGGACTCAATGGGCCAAATGACCTGTGTCCACACTGTGGGGCTTCTATAAAAGTCAGAGTGTGTGTCAACAGCAGCTCACCACTTACTTCTGTAGGCCTTCATCCAACTTTGTCCTCACTACAATGTCATTTCTTGCTCTGTGATTACCTTCTCCACCAACCTTCATCCACACAGATCGGCATCTACAAACTTTCCCCCATCATCATGACCAACTCACCTACCAATTCGACCCTTCAGTATTTTCCTGTGGAGCTCAGAGATACCTTGGACTTGCATGCTTCTGCCAGGAACACACACACACACACACATCTCCTGTATCAATACAGCAAAGGTCATGGTTTACTTCTAGCATATTCACTCACTTGTCCGTACTTGTTTGCCAGGCTTTGCGGCTTTCATTGCCTTTTTGTGCATAGGAAGAGGTGATAGCTTGTCACAGAGTTAGAACAGTCTAGGGAATGGACTTGTGATGTACAAGCAGTGTGCAACATGAATGTCACAGCTACAGCATGTGTCAGCTGCTTATACAGCAAGCACACGGCATATGCTTCAACCAACAGCAACATGTGAAAGTCAAAGTCAACCAGTGATTAGTGAGGTCAAGGGAGAATACATTCCATCAGCGAGTACAACATAGTCAGTCAAGAAGTTTGTCCAATTCAAGTCTGGAGGTCAGTCACAGCCAGACCTGAGAGTCAAGTGCAACCTGTCCACAGATTCTGTGTGCATCACTGGGATGGAGACATCATGAATAAAGAAAGTGATGGGGGTGATGGTGTGATGACAATGGATGAAAGAGCATTTATTGGTGATGCATGAGTAGGAAAGTTAAGGTCTCCCTAGTGAGTGAGTGGGAAGCTCAGAGGTCAGGAAAAGTTGCTAGTTTGGGAGAATGATGTGGGTGAAAGCCACATGATGTATGCAATCGTGAGAGTTGTAGTCCACGTACCTTGGTGAAATGGATATGAGTTATAATGAATTGTGGCCCTGTGACAGTGAGGGAGGGGAGAGAAGATGGTGGCACTTACCCCTCCGACCTACCTTCCTGAATAGCAGGAAGGAGCACAGCGCTATTTCCAACCACCCAATCCACCAGCACTTCCAGGTCCTTGAGGGCAAACCGAAAAGTTACCTTGCCCTTGGTAACCACAATGCGGGACAATGCTGTGAAGGGTAGTTCCTGGCTTGCAGCATCTGAAGTGCTGTGGAGCTGGGGTTTATATACAACACTGATACAATAAATATTGCTGAGTTCTGGCAGCAATGAGCACCTCTGTCTCTCCTACTGCATGATTCCATGAGATAGGCAGCCAAGACAGGCACCCTGGCTGCATAATTAATGAGGTGAAGAGCAGAAAAGTGCATGAGGCAGTACAATGGCTCAGTGGTTAGCACCTACTGCCTCACAGTACCAGCGATCTGATTTCGATTCCACCTTCGGGTGACTGTCCCTGTGGAGTTTGCGTGTTCTCGCAGTGTCTGCGTGGGTTTCCCCTGAGTGCTCTGGTTTCCTCCCACAGTCCAGGGATGTGCAGGCTAGGTGGATTAGCCATGGAAAGTGCAGGGATACAGGGATAGGATAGTGGTGTGCGTTTGGGTGGGATACTCTTTGGTGGGTTGGTGTAGACTCTGTTACTGGATTAGTGGTGCTGGAAGAGCACAGCAGTTCAGGCAGCAACCAACGAGCAGCAAAATCAATGTTTCGGGCAAAAGCCCTTCATCAGGAATAAAGGCAGTGAGCCTGAAGCGTGGAGAGATAAGCTAGAGGAGGGTGGGGGTGGGGAGAGAGTCGCATAGAGTACAATGGGTGAGTGGGGGAGGAGATGAAGGTGATAGGTCAAGGAGGAGAGGGTGGAGTGGATAGGTGGAAAAGAAGATAGGCAGGTCGAACAAGTCAAGGAGACAGTAACTGAGCTGGAAGTTTGAAACTAGGATGAGGTGGGGGAAGGGGAAATGAGGAAGCTGTTGAAGTCCACATTGATGCCCTGGGGTTGAAGTGTTCCGAGGCGGAAGATGAGGCGTTCTTCCTCCAGGCGTCTGGTGGTGAGGGAGCGGCAGTGAAGGAGGCCCAGGACCTCCATGTCCTCGGCAGAGTGGGAGGGGGAGTTGAAATGTTGGGCCACGGGGCGGTTTGGTTGATTGGTGCGGGTGTCTTGGAGATGTTCCCTAAAGCGCTCTGCTAGGAGGCGCCCAGTCTCCCCAATGTAGAGGAGACCACATCGGGAGCAACGGATACAATAAATGATATTGGTGGATGTGCAGGTGAAACTTTGATGGATGTAGAAGGCTCCTTTAGGGCCTTGGATAGAGGTGAGGGAGGAGGTGTGGGCACAGGTTTTACAGTTCCTGCGGTGGCAGGGGAAAGTGCCAGAATGGGAGGGTGGGTCGTAGGGGGGTGTGGACCTGGCCAGTTAGTCACGGAGGGAACGGTCTTTGCGGAAGGCGGAAAGGGGTGGGGAGGGAAATATATCCCTGGTGGTGGGGTCTGTTTGGAGGTGGCAGAAATGTCGGTGGATGATTTGGTTGATGCGAAGGTTTGTAGGGTGGAAGGTGAGCACCAGGGGCGTTCTGTCCTTGTTACGGTTGGAGGGGTGGGGTCTGAGGGCGGAGGTGCGGGATGTGGACGAGATGCGTTGGAGGGCATCTTTAACCATGTGGGAAGGGAAATTGCGGTCTCTAAAGAAGGAGGCCATCTGGTGTGTCCTATGGTGGAACTGGTCCTCCTGGGAGCAGATACGGCGGAGGCGTAGACTCTGAACAGCCTGCTTCCACACTGTAGGGATTCTATGAAAACCAGCATGAGTCATGATGAACTGGGCACCATGAAGTTCATTTATAAAAGCACTTTGCTGCATGATGGTTAAATTCAGTTCTTTGGTATATTTCCAGTATTTAGATTTGATAAACAGGAGGCAGAGACATCAAAATAATGGAATTTGCCAATTTTTATTTGCCATTGCTCTCAAGGTCTGACTTATTTATTTTGGTCACCATGGCAGTATTATGATATACTTGTGTGTACTGACTTGCAGTTCAGTCAGCCTGCTGTATCATGAAGATGCTTCCGTATCCAGAACTGGGAAAGTCAAATAACTCATATAAAAACATGTACTGTACTTTAGTTCAAAAAGATGTAATTAGCCTGAAATTTGAGTATGTTAAAACAGATTTAAGCAGTAGAGGGTAATGTAGTGATAATGTTACTGGACTAGTAACTGCAGAGTAATTCTTTGTGTGAATTCAAGTCTCACCACAGCAGTCAATCTTGGAATGTGAATTTAGTATCAGTTATGTTATTGTCATTTGTCATTAAATCCCCCCATTTGGCTGTTAATGTCCTTTAGGGAAGGAAATCTGCTATCCTTACTTGGTCTGGTTTGCATGTGACTCCAGACCGACTGCCCTCTGAAATGGCCTCGCAAACCCACTCGAATCAACAGCATTTAGGGATGGGCAGTAAATACCAGCCTTGCTTGTGACGTTCACATCCCCATGCAGGAATAGAAGAAAGAAAACCATTCTGTCAGTAACACAGGTCTTAAGTATAATTTGGAAAAGTCTGTCATTCTCATAGTATCAAACTGGGGTCCTGATTTTGTCATGATTATCAAATGACTATGTGAGTGCTGCATTTAAAGGTGGGTGAATAAGCCAAAGTACAGCAAGTACTCTGCAAGGTAGAAGTGAATTTAAAGAGTAAAAATGTTCAAAATAAGAGTATCAAATCTTTTTGCGTGGCATAATCTTATGACATAGTGGCATTTAGGGACCTGATGAAAAGAATGGGAGGCAAGTGGTAAGGGAGGATCTGAAGCACAGCCCAGTGGAGGTAAGGTGCAGTGGCTGAAGGATGAGGGAAAACCACAGAACAGAAGCAATGAGCTCCCTTTGACTGAAAAGGGTAAGAAAGTCAAAGTAAAACTCAATTAGCAGAAGTACCTGATGTTGGAAAAAAGCCCTGCCTTCAGTAGCACTCCTGGGCCATGTGTGAGGGTCCTGAGTGGAGTGTTAATTTGACCAAGTAATGCTGACTGTTTAACAGATGCAGCAATGCTTGAAGCATCAATCAAAAATCAAGCATGAACAAGGTCTGTGTACTGCTGTGCACTATCAGTGGCACCATCAACAGCATTCTCATCCGCAAGGGAATAGAAGACCTGCTAGAAATAACTTTGTAAAGGACTTTGATTTTAAGGCAGATCCCAATCATGGACACAAACCAGGGGAAACTATTGATACTTTTACAAATAATTTTTGTTGCCTCACTGATAATTGCAAATATCGAACATTACAAGATAAGGTCAGCGGGACTGCGTCATAATCAGGGAGCTAGATGAAACTCTACCAGAATTTCCATTGCGTAAAGACGATCTTACATTAGCCAAAGCATAATGTTCAACTGAAAGGCTGAATTTTGTAAACAATTCCAGCTTTTTATCCATAAGGATACAAACCTTTCCAGTGGTCAGACCACTGACTCTGACACAGTCTAGTTCATTAATCACAGTACTCCAGTAAGTAAATAGTCAACACTGGAAGAGGGTACCATGCTTGCCATTGATCATTGTCCGGGTGTAATAGAAAAGCTCCACATTGCAACCAGCCTGGTCCAGGCAACAATGCTGAGTACTGCACATGCTATAGGACAGGCTATTCTATAAGTGGCTCATCAAGAGATAAGAAATTTCTGTCTTCAGGGCAAAATGTAAAATGTAATCACTCCAATCTGTAACTGTCTAAGAAGTAGTTGCTACTAAGAACAGGACACATACTCTTTGGGGGACATGCTACTGAAGAACAAAATGCATACTTTTTCAGGGCAGCTGTAGATGCACAAAGTAATTTCAGGTATGCAGATATCCTGGTTACTGGTAAGAAAACTAATTTTAAAATGAATACAGGAAAGCATATTTATTCTTCCAGATTCAACTTGGTAGTTAAAGTTATGGTTTCTTTATCTATCTTTGATCAAGATACATAAGATATCATTGTAAGATCATGAATACAAACATAGTCCAGCAGATGCTGCAATGGGACAAAATCGGTGATACTCAAATGTCAACCCAAATCACCAGAAACACTGATATAATTTTGGACCTTCTTTATTCACCAACTGCAGCAAAAATTGAAGTTAAATAATTACCTGGGCCAATCTTCTTTGGAGAACCAGCATCCCCAGGACCACAGGAGGATATTGCAGATCTTTCACTTCTATTTGAGGAAAGGCTTGAAGAAGCTGGAAGACGTCGTAACAACAATGGTGGTTATCCACAGTGAAATTAAGTTCCAGATCTTAATCTTTTCTTTTGGGATGTTGTGGGTGAGAATGGCCACAAGGCAGAGAATCTTTTGGATGAAGAGATCCTGCACCTTTATTTTTAAATCAATACACAGTTCACAAAAAAAGATGCTTTAGTTCACATAAGACATAAAATGCTCAAGATAGTTACCTTGTCTTTCAGCTCCCTAAGTAATAAATCATTCTGAAAGTTCCTGTTTATTGTTTTCCTTTGCAGTCTTATTTAATACTCTCCTACTTGCATTTGAAATTTCCAGTTTGTCAAAAGAATAGGAAAGTGAATACAGACTACTACGATGTTTGTACTACTATATTGTTCAGCTCGTCTTATTGGGAAACAGTTTACAATTTGAAGGCATATTGATTTTTTTTCTGCCCTTAGTATTATGATACCTTATAAAGAACAGATTTACAAGCAAGGCACAAATCTGAGGAAATTAAACCACCAACCCTAATTGTTTTCAATGATCTTAGAACTCCAATGTTTTGTTATGTTCTTTCATAAAAGATTTTTCTATTTCTCTAACTTCTGTTCTCCTCTATTGCACCATGATCAGACATTGACATGACCATTTAAGTGCTGCCCCTCCCTTTCAGTTTTCCCTTCTCTATTGAGAAGAAACTAATTTTTACTTGGTGTCACTTTTATTGTCATGATTGAAAACACAGCTTGAGAGATTTTGACGATATCTACTTCTTCATCTCAACCAGAAGAGGAAGTGCTAACAGATTTTATTTCACAATAGTTTGGACACCTGCCAATTTGGGCTGGAGTTAACCTCCCAATTTGATCACTTTCCACATTAGTTTTGAATTTCCTCCCATAAATTTCCACAGACATCTACCATGAAATTGCGTGCTTTAACATTTCCCTGTTTTGTTTTATGAAAAAATCCCCAGACCTTTTCCTTACTTGAATGTGTTTTCCAATAAATGTGGCTCACATTTTTGATTCTCCACATAGCAGGCTGGACGGGTGTGATCATTCAGTGTAATTTAATGGTGCTAAGGTTTTCCGCAATAAGAGGTAAAGATAATCAAAGAGCAAGTTATTCTAAACTTCTAATGTACACCTCTGTCATGACCACATACAGTCATAGAGATGTACAGCATGGTAACAGATCCCTCAGTCCAAACCATCCATGCCGACCAGATATCCCAACCCAATCTAGTCCATCTGCCAGCACCTGGCCCATATCCCTCCAAACCCTTCCTATTCAGATATCTATCCAGATGCCTTTTAAATGTTGCAATTGTACCAGCCTCCACCACATCCTCTGGCAGCTCATTCCATACACGTACCACCCTCTGAGTGAAAAAGTTGTCCTTTAGGTCTCTTTTATATCTTTCCCTTCTCACCCTAAACCTATGCTCTCTAGTTCTGGACTCACCCACCCAGGGAAGAGACTGTCTATTTATCCTATACATGTCCCTCATGATTTTATAAACCTCTATAAGGTCACCCCTCAGCCTCCGACGCTCCAGGGAAAACATACCTAACCTATTCAATCTCTACCTGTAGCACAAATCCTCCAACCCTGGCAACATCCTTATAAATCTTTCCTGAACCCTTTCAAGTTTCACAAAATCCGAGAGGAAGGCGACTAGAATTGGAAACAATATTCCAAAAGTGGCCTCACCAATGTCCTGTACAGCCGCAACATGACCTCCCAACTCCTATACTCAATACTCTGATTAATAAAGGAAAGCATCCCAAATGCCTTCTTCACTATCCTATCTACCTGCGACTCCACTTTCAAGGAGCTATGAACCTATATTCCAAGGTCTCTTTGTTCAGCAACACTCCCTAGGACTTTACCATTAAATGTATAAGTCCTGCTAAGATTTTTTTTCCCCAAAATGCAGCACCTCACATTTATTTAAATTAAACTCCATTTGCCACTTCTCAGCCCATTGGCCCATCTGGTCAATATCTCGTTGTAATCTGAGGTATTGTTCTTCACTGTCCACTACACCTCCAATTTTGGTGTCATCTGCAAACTTACTAACTGTACTTCTTATGCTCACATCCAAATAATTTATATAAATGATGAAAAGTAATGGACCCAGCACTGATCCTTGTTGCATCCCTAATCACAGGCCTGTAGTCTGAATGACCCTCCACTACCACCCTCTGTCTCTACCCTTGAGCCAGTTCTGTATCCCAATGATGAGTTCTCCCTGCATTCCATGAGATCTAACCTTGCTAACCAGTCTCCCACGAAAAACCTTGTCGATTGCCTTACTGAAGTCCATATAGATCATGTCCGCTACTCTGCCCTCATCGATCCTCTTTGTTATTTCATTAATATACTCAATCAGGTTCATGAGAATTCTGGGTAATCCAAGATGGAGGACAGGAAAAATTTCTGGCTGTAACAGGCTGCTTCTTTTTTGAGGTATTTCAGGTGTTGGGAGTAATTACTGTCTTACATGCTGTTGCATTGTTTTGGAACTTTGGAGGAAAAAAAAGTCAAAACAACAGCACTTTTAAAAGGGAGAGGAACAGACAAAGGCAGCACATGGTAAGGTCAGTGCAGAAGAGAGAGAGAGAGAGAAAAAAAGAAACCCATATTGCTAACTGATACAGTAATGAATCTGCACAATTACTGCCTTTGTTGTTTGAATTCATGTATCACTGGACATTGAAATTCACAACTAATGTTGGAGGAACCTATTTGGAAGAGGTCACAGCATAGAAACAGATAAGTGAATATTTTTAAGTATTGCCTTACAGTAAGCCTGCAGTAGTGTGGGTTCTTTCTCGATTATGTGTTTTATTGAGATATGTCGACATATGTCTCTTGATTAAACTTAAAAATATATGCCATAAGTATTAAGTTAGCCTGGAGCAGTGTTTTGTAGAGGCTTAAGACTGTGCTATTTTCTGGTTCCAAACATTGAATGAAGCAAAATGGTCTTCAGTAGAGTGAAATGCTCTTCTTGTCAGATGTGGGAGTTTAGGGAGAGTTTGCATGTGACTGAGGATAATATCTGCGAATCCTATCATTTTGAATGGATCGGTTGGAGAGACAGAGGCATTGAGAAATTTACAAGAGCAAGAGGGTGTGATGGATGGCAGTTAGAGGAAGGAGGGAAAGTCTCAGATACAATCACATAGATGGGTTAACTCTAGGAAAGGTAGCAGAGGTAGACAGGTAGTGCAGGATTCATCTGTGGGCTGTCCCCATTTCAAACAAGTATGCTGGTTTGGAAAATGTAGGGGTTGACAGATTCTCAGGGGAACGTAGCACGAACAGCCAAGTTTCTGGTATTGAGGCTGGCTCTAATGTAACGAGGGGTACATCGAGTTCCAAGAGATCGATTGTGTTACACTGAGGCACAGAGAGGTGTTTCTGTTGCCAGCAGTGAAAAGTCAGAATGGTGTGTTGCCTCCCTGGTGCCAGGATCAAGGATGTCTCAGAGAGGGTGCAGAATGTTCTCAAGGGGGAGAGGGCACAGCAAGAGGTCATTGTACACAATGGAACCAATGACATAGGAAGGGAAAAGGATGAGATTCTGAAGGGAGAATATAGAGACTTAGGCAGGAATTTAAAAAGGAGATCCTCAAGAGTAGTAATATCTGGATTACTCCTGATACTGCGAGCTAGTAAGGGTAAGAATAGGAGGATAGAGCAGATGAGTGCTTGGCTGAGGAGCTGGTGCAGGGGAGAAGGATTCACATTTTTGGATCATTGGAATCTCTTCTGGGGTAGAAGTGACCTGCACAAGAAGGACGGATTGCATCTAAATTGGAAGGAGACTAATATACTGGTAGGGAGATTTGCTAGAGCTACTCAGGAGGATTTAAACTAGTAAGGTTGGGGGGGGGGGTTGTGAGGAGGTGGGACCCAGGGAGATAGTGAGGAAAGGGATCAATCTGAGACTGATACAGTTGGGAAAAGAAGTGAATCAAACAGTCAGGGCACGCAGGGACAAAGCAGAGAACAAGGTAGGAGTGATAAATTGCATTTATTTCAATGCAAGGGGTCTAACAGGAAAGGCAGATGAACTCAGGGCATGCTTAGGAACACAGACTGGGGTATCATAGCAATTACAGAAACGTGGCTCAGGGATGGACAGGACTGGCAGCTTAATGTTCCAGGATACAAATGCGACAGGAAGGACAAAAAGGGAGGCAAGAAAAGAGGGGGAATGTGGGTTCTTTCTCGATTATGTGTTTTATTGAGATATGTCGACATATGTCTCTTGATTAAACTTAAAAATATATGCCATAAGTATTAAGTTAGCCTGGACCAGTGTTTTGTAGAGGCTTAAGACTGTGCTATTTTCTGGTTCCGAACATTGAATGAAGCAAAATGGCCTTCGTAGATAAGGGATAGCATTACCTGTGTACTGAGGGACGATATTCCCGAAAATACATCCAGGGAGGTTATTTGGGTGGAACTGAGAAATAAGAAAGGGATGATCACCTTGTGTTATAGATGCCCTAATAATCAGTGGGAAATTGAGAAACAAATTTGTAAGGAGATCTCAGTTATCTGTAAGAGTAACAGGGTGGTTATGGTAGGGGATTTTAACTTTCCAAACATGACAGGGCATTTCCTCGAAGTGGCCCATGAACTAAGAATTTAGTCCTTTTCTAATTTGTGAATGATTGAGTTGAAGATAAAAGCTACATTTAACCTTACATAAAATCAATGTTTGCTTAATACAAATCACTGCTGTAAGTTATTTAAGCAAAAGTAATAAACTTTCTAATTAAACACCTGTAGCGATGAAATGCGGATAAGGATGAAAGATATTTCTAAAGACGAAATTCAGTTCAATTTGTTTTATTCATATGTTAGCAGACCCATAGTTTATTTGTTGAAGTATTGCTTGTTTCAAGTGAGGAGGTGTATTCAGAAGCTGCGATGGCTTCTGGAGTTGAATTTTTGGCATGACAGCTGTAAATTGCCTGGATTCCTTTTCCGCAAAACCAGAGTGATTTATGAGTACCTTCCTCTGCGGCTCTCGGTTTGTAGAGAGAAAGGCCCAACTCAAGCATATTGTTCATGGTTAGTTCAGCTCAGAGCGGTGCCTGGACCTGTTTACACAGAGTCTCCTGACACTTTTGCAGAAATGGCTGTGATCAGCTGGACTTCTTTTGGAGCCAGTAGTCATATTTGATACCTGCTCTTAATGTAATATTGCTCAACTGGATTTGGTACATAAATTGCTTAGCAATGAATTAGGAAAAGAAAATGCACTAAAAATAAGTTGCCATGGTTCTTCAGTGCAGAGATCAAGATATATGACCAGCTCAAGTGCATGAAGATCAAGGTACCAACTACACCTGCATTGTACCATTGACACAAGTGGCTCCAGTGTTCTGCTCCTCTGTCCTCCAAGTTGCCTTTCGCCTCAGTATACAGCAGGAGCCCCACACCTGTTTGTCAATCACACGATACAGCAGTTTGTTCTCTTAATATTCCTGCAGTTATTCAGATCTGAACAGCAGGGCAAGCAGTAGATTCTAGTCTGTCACAGAGGCCATTAGTAGTGAGGGTAGGAATGGGGAGGCATGTCATGACTCTGTGTAGAGCTCGGACGTACACTAGGATCACCCTCAGAAGGGAGTGGGAGCATGTGCCCAGAGAGTTCAACTCCCAGAGTCTGGTCCCATGAGCTGCAGCATTTCCACAAAAGGAGTAATGACATGAATAGGATGATAGGATATGATATCTCACATACACCACAACACCAATCTCTCACACTGCTCAATGCAGACTTCCAGCCACACACCTTCAGTCCCTGACATTCATGATTCTCACCTCATATCTAGACTGGGTGGCACAGTGGCTCAGTGGTTAGCACTGCTGCCTCACAGCACCAAGGTCCCAGGTTCAATCCCAGCCTCAGGTGACTGTCTGTGTGGAGTTTGTACATTCTCCCTGTGTCTGCCTGGGTTTCCTCCCACAGTCCAAAGATGTGCAGGCTAGGTGAATTGGCCACTCTAAATTGCTCACAGTGTTAGGTGCTTCATTCAGAGGGAAATGGGTCTGGGTGGGTTCCTCTTCAGATGGGCTGAAAGGCCTGTTTCCACACTGTAGATAATCTAATCTAACTCCACAATAATCTTCCAACACCCACCATTGCAATAGACATCCACCTACCTCGCACCAGGCATCTGGGTGCATTTGAGGCCTCTGGTATCTGACCCTGTTTGGAACCTTGAGGAAGTAGGTTTATTCCTAGTTTTACAGCCTTGTCCTGACATCTGACAAGACAAGACTGTGTTTCCCACTTTCACCCCATCAACCTTCCATTTCTGAGTTCTTACTGTTCGAAAGTAAAAGCTGCTGCCAGCTGCTTCCTGCCCTGCCTCAGATTGAGAGAAAAGATCGATAACACAGGAACAATAAAAAGGCCCAATCAACTGCTGTGATCCTGGCACTATGCGTAAGCAAATAAAGACCAGAAGATGATGAGTCATTGAGCATGAGTGACCTACAAGCAGGTCAGAGACAAAGAATGGTTCATCTGCCAGCTCATTGCTGAGGAATTTGCCGAAGCACAAATATGAGGCCAAAGTGCTTTGGGATATCCTGTACTTGTAAAAAGCAAGTCTTTTTAACCTTTAAAGGATACTGTGCAAGCCGCACATGAGCAGTATCCTCAGGCCCATGTAGAACTCTACAAGGCAACTTCTTGTCCGATAATGTTTGACTCGGCCCACCTACCATTGCAGCTTATTACAGGTCAGGTTTTTCAGGTTATGTCAATTAAAAAAAATCTTATTCTACCTTTGTGAGTTTAACCCTACTGCAAAGTGTGAAGATTTTTCCAGTAAATATGCGTGCACACCAATGTTTGCTGGCACTACCTAGGAATATGGAGAAGTCAAGTTCCAACTGAGCGGAGGAGGGAGCTTATCCTGTCTGCAGCCTTCTGCTCCAACACCAAGTAGTCCTGCAGACCTGATGACACTAACACTGTAATGCGCTTGTTTTTGAATAGTTTGTTTGAACTGCTTGCCTGTTCCTCTTTTGCCCTGCAGGGATGAGGCAATACTTTGCGACAAATCCAGGAATTCTCCAAAATACCTTTGAAGGATTTCCAGACATTGCAATAGAAATAACCTTCCTGATTACCTGCTGTACCTATGTGCTAGCTTTCTGTGTTTTGTGCACAAGGACCCTCAAGTCCCTTTGTGTTGCATTTTTCTGCAGTTACTGTCCATTTAAAGAATACTTTTCTCTTTCCTCCTCCCTTCCAAAATGAAGAAACAGCCTGACCCGAACAGATTTACATTCCACCTCCAGCCTTTCTTAGTTAGCTGATCTCACCCAGAGAGGGAATTACAACTAACATTCGCTCACCTTCCCAACTTCCTGCATGAAGGAGTCAAAAATTATCTAATGATGCCCAATGAGAATATTGTGTGAGGATAGGATGATCTCCACAGTAAAGAGAACCTGATGGTGCTCAAGTTCCAGATTCTCACATCGGAAAGGGTCACAGTGTTCATTGCCGGACAGTGACAGCACCGACAAAATTCCACTCCCAAATGTGTTATTGACTTCAGGAAAGTAAGGAAGAAAACTAAAAAAAACCTGATTGAACAAAGGTATGTAAGATAGCTTTAATTGAATATTTCCTTTGAAACAGCAAGACAATAAGGGATATGAAGAGCATTTCTGTACAACATAATGATACCACTGTTTACTTATTTAACAGTATGAGCTCTAGAAATGTTACTTCCCTTGCCTTTTTCATTTATGGCCAAACCGTACATAATATCACATGAGAATAAAAGATGATAATATCAGGGATATGAGTATTTTCATGCCTGATTTGCTAATTATCACATATCTCTAAATTATTTACAACATCAGTATCAAAGGGATTTTCCTGTGCTAGAAAACAGTAACTCCTGACAATAAAAAAAATCAAACTTTGTGGGTACTATGATTTTATTTGAAAGCAGGTTTATAAACAAATGAGCTCTTACAGTCTTGCAGGAATTATTTTTTGTTTGTATATGCTTATCAAAACATCCTGGGTTTAAACTGCAACATGTTTCTGGGGACACAATGGAACATATTGTTAGACATTATCAGTTTAATTGACCGATTAAGCACCACAAACAATAAAAATTACCACTGCTGTTTACAAGCAGAGAGAGACAAAAAGACTGTTGAGATTGAATTCAAAGCAATAGTCTGATCATAGATTAAACATAATAACATAAACCACAAGAAGAGAGTTTGAGCAGTTTATATATTCTGAAATTATTACAGTTAAATTGCCTACCCTTGAGTATTTGTTGCCTTCTAATGTTAGCTGTGCAGTCTCTTCGATGAGATCAACCTTTTCAATTGCATGTGAATCAGCAAAAGGGTGAGTAGATGGGGGATGTGTAGGTGAGTGAGGTTGGTGTTTTGTAACTGTTTTAAGAGCTGTGTATATAAGGATGCAAGGGACAGGAAGACACCACCTGACCAGCAATCATGGGAGGTCTAAGTCTAAGCACAGCATGTTAGACTATGGATGTGTGTATATGTTGCCCTATGACTACAAGTTATCAGTTTGTCTGTTAAGAAAGTATGTTTGTAATCTTCAAGTAAATTGCAATGAAATTACTTACCAATCCAATAGGAGATCCTTCTTTAGTAAGGAAGACAGCACAAGAATACAACAAAGGGCAATGAGCTCTTGTAGTGCAGTGGTGCTGTCTGCAGCTTATGGGCCAGAAGGTCTGCATTCAACCCCCCTGATGTGTGTCATCACATCTCTGGACAGCTTGATTTAAAAATATCTGCAGCAGTGGGTGGGGAAGTCGGTGAAGTGGGTGAGTGTGTGAGGTGAGTAGGTTGCTGAGTGGGTGAGCTGATTAAGGTTGTTGGTTCCATTGTTGAGTGAATAATTGGGTTGAGGGCAGTTGGGGATTAGTCAGATGGCTGGGGAGATATTGAATATGGTTGTGGGTTGGTCAGGCAGTTGGTCTGAGTATGGGGTTAGTCGGGTTTTTGGATCTGGTTAGATGAGTAGTCGGGTCATGTGGGGGTAATCTCTGATCATCTGGGTGGGGTGTAGTCAAGTGATCAAGGATGCTTGAGTCTGCTTAGTGGGCCAGGAGCAGGTAGTCAGGTCTAAGTTGAGGGGGATCTGGGTAGTTAGGGCCCAGGTGGTAGACAGAGCTTGAGGGTGTTGCTGCTTGGTCAGGTTTTAGTTGGATAGTTGAGGTAGTATTGTCAGGTCGGGGGAGTAATAAGATGGCCATAGTAGTCACTGGGGTTGGTTATTGAGGATGTCTGTTCACCTACGGTTTACCCTATGGCTTAGTAGAAGCTTTTCGCTTTATGAGTAGCTGTCAGGATTAGTTATGCATTTCCAATCCAAGCCTTTATCTCTGGCTCAAAGTCAGGGATATTCATGTAATAACCTGAAGAACAAAGCTCATTGGAAGTTTTAACCTCCTGGACAATTCCCATATCGGCCCACAATCTTCTGCCATGCATCTTCCATCAGGTCTTTAGGAAACTGGGAGATTTATCAATTGACTTATTGATGTTTGACACCTAGATTTCAAATGTATTTAACAGCTGCACAATGCATTCAACATTGAGGTCATGAAAGGCCTGATAGAAATGCAGGTATTTTCTTTCTTACTGATCTATTAGCATATTTATTGTGGTATTCCTTGCAATACAAGGATGAGAGGCTGATGTAAGACAAAGTGGGAAAAGAATAGCAATCAATGGTCAAGGCCTGTAGGAGAGCAGGAGGCCAGGCAAGCAAGTGAAAGAAAGGAAAGGACATGAGGAGAAGGTAAAGGCGAGTTAAGGTTAGGCAAGTATGCAGGAGAACCAAAGAAAATAAAGTAACAGACTGAAGCAATACTTGTACTGCTGGTAGGTGACATTCTTGGAAGTAAGTCAGAGCTTGCTTTTTTGCTTTTTCCTGTTCATACATTTACATGGCTTGTTTTGCAGATAGAAAGGTGGAATTCAACTTGCAATTAAAAGGAAGATTTCTTTCCACATTACATTGCAATCTAATTGATTGTTATGAAAATACTGAACCAGTTGAATTTCAGATAAGAGTCTACACTAAACCAATTGGAAAACACAAACATAAATCTAGAGCCAAATGGTCATTTTGGATGTAAGAAAATTAAGCATATATTGACATCATAGCTTTAGTTTGATGTTGTGTTCTTGCTGCCAAGAGCTAGCTGAACTTAAGGTAAGGGTTATTGTGACATGAAATTGTTTCATGTAGTATCACTTGTAGTGACACAAAGAAGGTTTCTGTGATAATTTCCATTTGTGACTTGTTGGTATGACCCACATGGTGTAGTATAATAGATTACATTAAGTAGGCAGCACGGTGGTACAATGGTTAGTACTGCTGCCTCACAGCGCCAGAGACCTGGGTTCAATTCCCGCCTCAGGCGACTGACTGTGTGGAGTTTGCACATTCTCCCCGTATCTGCGTGGGTTTCCTCCAGGTGCTCCGGTTTCCCCCCACAGTCCAAAGATGTGCAGGTCAGGTGAATTGGCCATGCTAAATTGTCCGTAGTGTTAGGTAAGGGGTAAATGTAGGGGTATGGGTGGGTTGCGCTTCGGCGGGTTGGTGTGGACTTGTTGGGCCGAAGGGCCTGTTTCCACACTGTAAAGTAATGTAACCTAAAGACATCTGAATGTTTGATATGCTAATATGGCAGTATACAACAACACAGGAATTGAGGTATTATCAGATGATCTTGTCCTCTCATTCATTCTTATGGTAAGTTTAAATCTCAGTAATTATGAGGTATATACCTCAATTTTCACAGTCCCAGAAAGTTGTAAATCATGGTGCTCATGGCCAAAACCAGGGCAATCCAATTTTTAGCCCTAATAGTTTTGTATTGAATGTTTGGTTATATTTCTATACAACGTTGAAAGAAGCTGATCTGTCTTAAAAAATGAAAAGTGTGTCTTACAAAATGGCTCCCAGAAGCCATAGGGATACCTTTATGGATTCAGCTGTTTTTGGAACCAGCATATACTCTTCATGAAGCATCACAATGGACTTCTGAAACCTTCCAAGAGTAGATAGAAGCATATTGACAGTGGCTTCTGTGGAGGTGGAAACGTCTTCTCCTATCTCACTGAAAAATCTGAAAGAATGGGAGCAATTCAAGTTAATGATTGATCAAACATAGAAAATGCTGAGAAACTCAGCAGCTTTGGACTGTGAAATAGAGTTAATGTTTGAGTCTGAAGCACAATTCATTTTCAGAACTGCTACAATACCAAACAAATTCCCCTTTTTCTCCACAATTCTGATTAATATAATTGAGCTGAGACATTGGAAATACTTACTACGTTACTTACCGAGTACTGTATTTCACTAGTTTCCTCTGAACGTATGGGGAAACTACATCCACTCTTCATTAAATGTGATGGAGGAAGATATTATTTACAGTGCTATCAAGCAGCATTTACTCAACAGTAACTCACTCACACACACACACATGCACATCTTCTTATCTCATTTCAGCCTTGGTCCAAACTTTGACAAAAGAGCTGAACTCAAAAGGAAAAATGAAGATGATTGCGCTTGACATCAAGGAATCATCTAAATTATTGCTGCATCAAGGAGTTCTAACAAAACTGGAGTCAATGACAATACTCTCCGTGGCCTGGAGGACACTTAGCAGAAAAGAAGGTAGTTATGGTTGTTGGAAGGTGATCCTTTCAGTCCCAGGACATTACCACAGAGCTTTCTCAGGACAGGGCCAACAATCTTCAGCTGCTTTGTGAAAGAGCTATCATTAGGTTAGATATGGGATATTTGCAGATGACTACATCATGTTCAACACCATTGCAATTCCATAACACTATCTGATGTAGGACCAGAATTAGAGCTGAAAAATGTGTTGCTGGAAAAGCGCAGCAGGTCAGGCAACATCAAAGGAGCAGGAGAATCGACGTTTCGGGCATAAGCCCATCTTCAAGCCCTTCTTCAGTTTCCTGAAGAAGGGCTCATGCCTGAAACGTCGATTCTCCTGCTCCTTTGATGTTGCCTGACCTGCTGCGCTTTTCCAGCAACACATTTTTTGGCTCTGATCGCCAGCATCTGCAGTCCTCACTTTCTCCTAGGACCAAACTTAGGCTATTTAGGCCACCAAGCCAACTCTGCCATTCGGTCGTGGCTGATATGTTTCTTAATGCTGTTCTTCTGCCTTCTCCCTGTAACCCTTAATCCCCTCACAAATCAAGAACCTATCTATCTCTATGTTGAATACATTCACAGATTTGGCTTCCACAACTCTCTGGGGCAATGAGTTCCAGAGATTATCCACCCTCTGGCTGAAGAAACTCCTCCTCATCTCAGTTCTAAAGGGCTGCCCGTTTGCTCTGAAACTGTGCTCTTGGGTCTTAGTCTGTGCTGCTCGTGGAAGCATCTTCTCCATTTCCATTCTATCCTGGCTGTTTGGTATTCTGTAAGTTTCAATCTGATCCCCCCTTCATCCTACTAAACTACATTGCATACAGACCCAGAATCCTCATTCATTCCTCATACGACAGGTCCTCGATCCCTGGGATCATTCTTGTAAACCCCCTCTAGACCCCCTCCAAAGCCAGCACATCCTTCCTTAGGGAGAGAGCCCAAGGCTGCTGTGGTCTGACCAGAGCCTTATACAATCTCAGCATGAGCTCTCTGCTGTTGCATTCTTGACTTCTTGAAATGGATTAGATTAGATTAGATTACTTTACAGTGTGGAAACAGGCCCTTCGGCCCAACAAGTCCACACCGCCCCGCCAAAGTGCAACCCACCCATACCCCTACATTTACCCCTTACCTAACACTATGGGCGATTTAGCATGGCCAATTCACCTGACCTGCACATCTTTGGACTGTGGGAGGAAACCGGAGCACCCGGAGGAAACCCACGCAGACACGGGGAGAATATGCAAACTCAACACAGTCAGTGGCCTGAGGCGGGAATTGAACCCGGGTCTCGAGCGCTGTGAGGCAGCAGTGCTAACCACTGTGCCATCGTGCCGCCCGTAAATGCCTTATGAACTGCCAACTGAACCTGCATGTAAACTTTGACAATCCTGAAATAGGACTTCGAAGTCCCTTTGTGTTCCAGATTTGCAATCTCCAGTTAGGAGATTGTCTATGCATTCTTTCTTCCTGCCAAAGTGCATAACCTCACACTTTCCCACATGTATTCCATCTGCCACTTTTTTCCCCACTCTCCAAGTCCTTCTGCAGTGTCCCTGCTTCCTCAACACTACTTGTCCCCCACCTAGGTTTGGGTTATCTGCAAACCTAACAACAACGTCCTTGATTCCCTTGTCCACATCGTTAATATAAAATATGAATACTTATGGTCCCAACACAGACCCCTGTGGAACTCCACTAGTCACCAGCTGCCATCCTAAAAAATACTCCATTATCTCCACTCTCTGCTATCTGCCAGTCAGCTAATCCTCTATCCATGCCAGTAATCTGCCCATAACACCATGGGCTTATCTTATTTATCAAGCTCCTCTGTGACACCTTGTCAAAGGCCTTCTAGAAATCCAAATAGATCACGATCACTGGATTTCCCTTGTCCACCTTGTTCATTACCAAAAGAAAAAAAGAACAAAGAAAATTTACAGCCCAGGAACAGGCCCTTTTGCCCGAAACGTCGATTTTCCTGCTCCTCGGATGGTGCCTGAACTGCTGTGCTTTTCCAGCACCACTCTAATGTAGACTCTGGTTTCCAGCATCTTCAGTCATTGTTTTTACCTTCGCCCTCCAAGCCTGAGCCAATTTCTAATCCACTGTCTCAACCTGTCGCCAATTCCTAAGCATCTATATCCCTCTGCTCCCCACCTACTCCTGCATCTGTCCAGACACATCTTAAATGAATCTACCGTGCCTGCCTGTACTACCTCTGCTGGCAACGCGTTCCAGGTACCTACCATCCTCTGTGTAAAGTACTTGCCACGTGTATCCCCCTTAAACTTTTCACCTCTCACCTTGAAAGCATGACCTTTCATTGTTGAATCCTTCACCCTGGGAAAAAGCTTATCTCTATCTACCCTGTCTATACCCTTCATGATTTTGTAGACCTCAATCAGGTCCCCCCTCAGTCTCCTTTTTTCTAATGAAAAGAATCCTAACCTACTCAACCTCTCTTCATAGCACCTTCTATACCAGGCAACATCCCTGTAAACCTTCTCTGCACCCTCTCCAAAACATCCACATCCTTTTGGTAATGTGGTGACCAGAACTGTATACAGATTTCTAAATGCGGCCGAACCAATGTCTTGTACAATTTTAACATAACCTGCTAGCTCTTATACTCAATACCCTGTCCGATGAAGGCAAGCATACCATATGCCTTCTTGACCACTCTATCCACCTGTGCCCTTCAGTGTAAAATGGACCTAATCTCCCAGATCTCTCTGCTCATCAACTTTTCCCAAGGGTCTTCCATTTACTGTATAATTCACCTAGAATTAGACTTCCCAAAATGCATCACCTCACATTAGCTTGGATCGAACTCCATCTGCCACTTTTCCACCCAACTCTCCAGTCTATCAATATTCTCCTGTATTCTTTGATAGTCCCCTATGCTTTCTGCTATTTGTGTCATCTGCAAACTTACTGATCATACCAACAGTGCCCTCTTCCAGATCATTTATGTATATCACAAAAGACAGTGGCCCCAGCACTGATCTCTTTAGAACACCACTGGTCACCTTTCTCCACTTCAAGTAACTCCCTTCAACTACTACTCTCTGTCTCCTGTTGCTCAACCAGTTCTTTATCCACCCTGCACACCATGTGATTTCACATTCTCCATTAGTTTAGCATGGGGAACTTATCAAATGCCTTACTAAAGTCCATATATATGACATCTACAGCCCTTCCTTCATCTATCAACTTGGTCAACTTCCTCAAAGGCTTCTAACAGATTTGTCAAACATGACATCTCCTTGGTGAAACCATGCTGACTCCACCCTATTTTAACATGTACTTTCAAATACTTCACAATCTCATTCTTAATAATGGACTCTAAAACCTTACCAATGACTGAGGCCAGGCTAACATCAAGACCTCCTCAATACTGAAGCAATCCATGTCCAAAGGGAGCAAGACCTGGACAATATTCAGACTAGTGCTGATTAGTACCAACTAACATTTACACCACGCAAGTACTAGGCAACGGCCACCTCTAATAAGACAGAATCTAACCATTACCCATTGACACTCAATGGTAGTTCCATCGCTGAATCTTTGAATCACAGAGTACAGAAGAGACCCTTTCACACATTGAGTCTGTATTGACAAAACTACTTTAAATCTACGCTAGTCCCACAGTGCATGGTCTTGAATGTTGTGGCATTTCAAATGCTCATAAAAGTACTTTTTAAAGTACCCTCCCAGGCAATGCATTCCAGACCCCTACCACCCACTGGGTGCAAAATCTTTTCCTCAAATCTCCTGCCTTACACCTTAAAATTATGACCCCTTGTTATTGACTCTTCAACTAAGAGGAACAGCTGCTTCCTATCCATCTTCTGCCCAATCCCCTCATAACATTATGCACCTCAATCATGTCCCTCCTCAGTCTCACATGTTTCAAAGAAGAAAACCAGACCTGTTCAGCCTCTCTTCAAAGCTCAAATACTCCATCCCATGTTACATTCTGGTGGATCTTTTTTGCACCCACTCCTATGTAATTGCATCCTTCTGATAGCACAGTGACCAGAATTGCACACAGCACTCTAGCTGTGTAAAGCTCCAACATAACCTCCCTGCTCTTATAATGAGTGTCCTCTATGGCTTCTTAACTACCCCATGAACTGAGCCTGCCACCTTCAGGGATCTGTGACTATTCCTGATCAAACCTTACCTCTTCAAGTGGACATTAATTCTCTCCTTCAGAATTTTTTCCAATAGATTTCCTAACCTGATATGCAACTCATTGGTCTATAATTCCCTGGTTTATCTCAGCCAACCTTCTTGACAAGTGGAACCACATCAATTTTCCTCCAATCCTTTGGCATCTCTCCTGTGTCCAGAGAGGAATTAAAAATTTGACCAGGGCCTCTGTAATTTCTTCTCTCATCTCCCACAGCAAATGGGGTTACAACTTCTCCGGATCCTGGGAGCCTGTCCACTTTCGATGCTGCTGTGTTTCAGTAAAAGGAACACATTGGGCCCGTACTCTCCCTAGTTTCTTTTGAATGCCCCGGCTCCCCTCCACCGTTCTGGTGTAGATTTACCCACAAATAGCTATTTCCAGTTGACCTTGACCAGATGCTGCCTTATTTTAATAAAATCTGCCTTCACTCAAAACCCTTTTTTGCAGACCTTTTGTTCCTTTCCATAACAAGCTTAAAATGTACCGTGTTGTTGTTGCTATCACTAAAATGCTCCCCGTTGCCACCTCGAACATCTATCTGGCTTTGTTCCCCAGAATTCGAGCTA
The DNA here is from genome assembly GCF_047496795.1 of Chiloscyllium punctatum. Lineage (NCBI taxonomy): Eukaryota > Metazoa > Chordata > Chondrichthyes > Orectolobiformes > Hemiscylliidae > Chiloscyllium > Chiloscyllium punctatum. The sequence continues at coordinate 2,253,080 of NC_092746.1, read as the reverse complement.
GTACTGCACTGTCTCTTGCTGTACCTTCTACATATTGATGTAAAAACCTCTCACGAGTACTTTTCAAGAAATCCACCCTCTCTAAACCCTGTACACCATGACTATTCCTAATAACGTTGGAGAAGATGAAAATCCATAAAAAATGACATTAGTCTTATTTTTACACACCTCAATGAATTGTCTTCATATCTGGCCCTCTATTGCCTGTTGACTGGGGACTGCTGTGCTCTTCCAGCACCACTAATCCAGTATTTGGTTTCCAGCATCTGCAGTCATTGTTTTTACCTATAATACATTCCCAGCAGTATGACTTTCTCTTTTTATTCCTAAGCTCTACCCACAAAGCTTCACTTGAAGTCCCCACAAAATATCATCCCTCCGTATTGCAGTAACTGACTTGTTAATTAATAATGTGAGACCATCTCGTCTTTTACACTGTCCCTCATCCTGTGTGATGATCCTATATCCTGGAGTGTTGAGTTCCCAGTCCTGCTCCTTCCTCAATCACGCACCATGATGGCAACAACATCACAATTCCATGTGTCAATCCACAGCCTTATTTCATCTGTCTTATTTAGAGTACTCCTACCTTAAATCCAGCCTCACCTTACTCCCTTCAAACTCAACATAGCTGAACACCATTTGCCTCAGCTCCTTTAACAATGTATGCTACTAAACTAGTGTTCTGTGTTCACTCTCCCATTGCTGAACTCATTTATACTCCTCCAAACAACACTAACATATCCAACCGAAGGATATGGATTCCATTGTGGTTTAGCTGCACACTTTCCCACTTGTACAGGTCCCACCTTACCCAGAAACAGACCCAGTGATCGAGGGGTCTAAAACCCTCCCTCCTGCGTCAACCGCTGAGGCATCCATTCTCTTGCCCTAGTCACCTAGTTCTATGTTGAGAGTGTGGTGCTGGAAAAGAACAGCAGGTCAGGCAGCATCCAAGGTGCAGGAGTATTCCTGATGAAAGGCTTATCCATGAAACATTGATTCGCCTGCTCCTCGGATGCTGCCTCACCTGCTGCACTTTTCCAGCACCACACTCTCAATGCTGATCTCCAGCGTCTGCAGTCCTCACTTTCTCCTCTCCTATCTTTATAGCACTGGGGTTACAATCCAGAGGTTACAACCTTTGAGGTCCTACTTTTTAAGCTACTGCCTAGCTCCCTGAATCTTCCACTATCAACGTCTTGAGAATTACTATTGATCTGAAAACTCAACTATGTCAGCCAGCAGTTCTGACTGCTCAAACCCTATCCACCATCTGCAAAACACAAGTCAGGAATGTCATGGAGTGCTCTCCACTTGCCTGAATGAGTGTATGCAGCTTCAAGAACTGTCAAGAAGCTCAACACCATCCAGGTAAAGCAGCCCATTGATTGGCACGCCATCTAATACCTTCAACTTTCATTACCTCCATCACAGTAGAAGCAGTCTGCATCATTTACAAAATGCACTGTGGTAATTCACCAAGGCCCCTTGGACATCTACTTCTCAGTCTAGAAGGACAAGGGCAGCAAATGCATGAGAACACCATCATCTGCAAAATCACTCAAAGCCACACACAATCCTGACTTGGATCGATATGGGCGTTACTTCACAGTCATTGGGTCAAAGTCCTCCCTCCCGAATGGCACTGTGGGTGTATGTAGCACATGGGCTTCCAGTGGTTCAAGAAGACAGCTCAGCACCATCTTCATTGGTTATTAGGAGTTACCAATAAATGCTGGCCCAGCCAGAGCTACCGATATCTCATTATTTAAATTTTAAAAATGCAGTTGTATTCCTATTTTAATAATTCACTGCTATGGGACCATGGGATAATCTGTAGCTTAAATTTAAAACATCTGTTCATGGGATTGGGGCTGGCCTAGCTCTTATTGATCATCTCTAATTGCCTGTGAACTGAATGCCTCACTTGGTCATTTCAGAGGGCAGTTAAGAATCACCCACATCGCTGTGGATCTGGTGGCCAGTTTCCTTTCCTGAAGAATATTAGTGAACAAGAGGGTGTTTAACAACAATTAACAATGGTTATAATACCAGATATTCATCAATTCAAACTTCACCAACTGGTGTGAGTTGAACCCATGTCCCCACATTGTTAGCCTGGGTCTCTGGCTCATAAATCTGTTGACTGTACCTGCATCTCCCATTCACTGATCACAAGTGTAACTTATAATAATTCTGCCCGTGTTATGACAATATTTATACTGAACCATCTTTTCAAATTGTGCTTGTAATACATCTTGCAGAAAAGCAGCCGAGAGGTAAATTAATGATGAGATTGTTGTGTTTCAACCTTCGTTGACCATGTGGTTTTGAATCCAAAGATTTTGAAAGAAATCAAATGGCAAAAAGATAAACTTCAGCAGACCATGAAACCAGAGACATAGCTGAGTAAGAAGTAAAAGATAAAGAACCTATCAGAAACCCAAGTTTATGTAACAAGAGGCAAGACAAAACAGCTGAATACAACTCATATGAGATTCCAAGTTGATAGGAGCCTGGCCTGGGGTAGAAACATAACATATTTTGCAATTGGGATGTTCAAATACTCACAAGCTATTAGTTGCATTAAATGTGTCTCACTAGGGTTTGCTGCAATGTTTAATTGGGGGCAGCCAAATTTTCCCCTGAAATGCTTCCAGTATGACTGCAAAATCTCAGGATGGGGGAGACCTTCCTTGAATTTCTTGACCTCATTCCAAAGTTGCATTGTTATTTCCTCAGATTTTCCCACACTGTATTCAGCTGCCACTTCTTTGCCCACTCCTTTAGCCTGTCCAAGCCCTTTGCAGTCTCCCCTTCTCCTCATCATGACTGGTCTCTCCACCTATTTCTGTTTTATCAACAAACCTAGCAGCAATGCCCTCAGTTCCTTCATCCAGATTGTTGAAGCGTAAGGTGAATACTGAGTCCTAACACTGATCCCTGTGGAACTCCACTAACTACTGGCTGCCATCCTGAAAATGACGCCTTTACCCCCACTCTCTGCCTTCTCCCAGTCAGCCAGTCCTCTATCATTACCTGTACCTTGCCCCTAACACCACGGGCTCTTGTTTTATTTAGCATCCTCCTGTGAGGCATCCTGTCAAAAGTCTTCTGGAAATCCAAAAAGCTCATGTCCACTAACAATATGCTTGTTTCTTCTTCAAAGAATTCTAACAGATTTGTCAGGTATGACCTCCCCTTGTTGAAGACATGCTGACTCAATCCTATTTTACCAGGAGCTTTCACGTATTCTGCATACTCATCCTTAATAGTGGACTCTGAAATCCCACCAACAATTAACATCAGGCTAACCAACTTATAGTTTTCGTCCCTATAATCTGCTTCCTTGCCTTCAAAAACAAGGGTGTTACATTAGCCACTTTCCAATCCTCTGTGACCCTGACTTCAGTGATTCCTAAAAGATCATCACCAATGCCTCTATAATCTCATTAGCTATCTTCTTCAGAACCCTGGGCTATGGTCCATCTGGTCTGGATGATTTATTCACCTTCAGACCTTTTAGCATCTCCCAGCACCTTCCCCTTCATGATGGCCACTGAACCCACCGACGCTCCCTGGCTCTCCTGAAGTCTGGTATGCTACTGATGTGTTCCACTGTGAAGACTGATGCAAAATATCTATTCAGTTCCTCTGTAATTCCTTTGTTCCTCATTATACTTCTCCAGTCTCATTTTCTAGTGGTCCAATTTCCATTATTCCCTATCTTTTATACCTTTACAAATACTCATGCAATCTTCTTTTATATTACTAGCTAGCCTACCTTTACATTTAATCTCCCCCCCCCCCCCCCCCCATTGCTTTTCTTTACTTCTGTACTGGTTTTTAAAAGCTTCCTGATCCTCTGGCTTCCCACTAATCTTCACCACATTGTATGCTTTTTCTTTTGCTTATATGCTGTCCATGTCGCTTCCCACACAGATTCTATGCCTTCTGAATCTATATCCTGCTGTCGATTTAATTCATTTCTTACTAAGAGGCGAGGTGCTGCATTTTGGGAAAGCAAATCTTAGCAGGACTTATACACTTAATGGTGAGGTCCTCGGGAGTGTTGCTGAACAAAGAGACCTTGGAGTGCAGGTACATAGCTCCTTGAAAGTGGAGTCGCAGGTAGATAGGATAGTGAAGAAGGCGTTTGGTATGCTTTCCTTTATTGGTCAGAGTATTGAGTACAGGAGTTGGGAGGTCATGTTGCGGCTGTACAGGACATTGGTTAGGCCACTGTTGGAATATTGCATGCAGTTCTAGTCTCCTTCCTATCGGAAAAATGTTGTAAAACGTGAAAGGGTTTAGAAAAGATTTACAAGGATGTTGCCAGGGTTCGAGGATTTGAGCTGTAGGGAGAGGCTGAACAGGCTGGGGCTGTTTTCCCTGGAGCGTCGGAGGTTGAGGGGTGACCTTAAAGAGGTTTACAAAATCATGAGGGGCATGGATAGGATAAATAGACAAAGTCTTTTCCCTGGGGTCAGGGAGTCCAGAACTAGAGGACATAGGTTTAGGGTGAGAGGGGAAAGATATAAAAGAGACCTAAGGGGCAACTTTTTCACACAGAGGGTGGTACGTGTATGGAATGAGCTGCCAGAGGATGTGGTGGAGGCTGGTACAACTGCAACATTTAAAAGGTATTTCGATGGGTATATGAATAGGAAGGGTTTGGAGGGATATGGGCCGGGTGCTGGCAGGTGGGACTAGATTGGGTTGGGATATCTGGTTGGCATGGACGGGTTGGACCGAAGGGTCTGTTTCCATGCTGCACATCTCTATGACTCTATAACTCTAAGGGAACCCTGCCCTATCTGCCTGTCCTTTTAATAGGATGTGTATCCTTGGATATTTAGTTCCCGGCCCTGATTCCTTTGCAGCCACATCCATGTGATACCCACAACATCGTACCTGCCAATTCCAATCTCTGCTCCAAGCTCACTTACCTTGTTTCACATACTGCATACATTTAAGTACTACAGTCCTGCATTGAATGCTTTCCTACACGTAGTTGTTCGCCTATCTGCTGTGCCTGAAGTTATTTCACTGAAACATTCCGTACTCGCCATGTTTTCACTTGTTCTGGAAATTCTAATAACCTCAGATGAGCCCTCCTCCCCTTTAACCTTTTCTATAAATGTCCACACAACTGAACCCACATCCCTACTATTCAGTTGAAACCCTATTCACAGGCCTGGTTCCAGCCTGATTGAGGTGGAGATTAGGGAGGGCAACAACGCTGTGTGGTCAAGAGTCCAAACTGAACCGATAAATTGAGATGAATTCTCATGGTTCACTGTTGATGACATTGAAATGCTGATCCCTGTTGAATGATGGAAACTCTTCAGCCAAGATTTCAGTTCACGTCAAGTGTCAATTAGGCTAAGGGCTTCAAATAAATTAGTAGTTTAATCTTCACAGTCCATGAGTAATCATACTTACTGCTCTTTGGAGATTTCTCCGGTCCCCAGAAGCACTTCTCTGAAAGATCTGTGCAGTTTGTCCTTTCGTAAAGTTTCCTCTCACTTTGCCAAGAGAGAGCAATATTTTCAGCTGGACATCTTTTCATTCTGGTAAAAACAATGACTGCAGATGCTGGAAAGCAAATACTGGATTGGTGGTGCTGGAAGAGCACAGCAGTTCAGGCAGCATCCAACAAGCAGCGAAATCGACATTTCAGGCAAAAGCCCTTCATCAGGAATAAAGGCAGTGAGCCTGAAGGGTGGAGAGATAAGCTAGAGGAGGGTGGGGGTGGGGAGAGAGTAGCATAGAGTACAATGGGTGAGTGGGGGAGGAGATGAAGGTGATAGGTCAGGGAGGAGAGGGTGGAGTGGATAGGTGGAAAAGAAGATAGGCAGGTCGGACAAGTCCGGACAAGTCAAGGAGAGTGTGCTGAGCTGGAATATTGAAACTAGGATGAGGTGGGGGAAGGGGAAATGAGGAAGCTGTTGAAGTCCACATTGATGCACTCACCCGCACCAATCAACCAAACTGCCCCGTGGCCCAATATTTCAACTCCCCCTCCCACTCTGCCGAGGACATGGAGGTCCTGGGCCTCCTTCACCGCCGCTCCCTCGCCACCAGACACCTGGAGGAAGAATGCCTCATCTTCCGCCTCGGAACACTTCAACCCCAGGGTATCAATGTGGACTTCAACAGCTTCCTCATTTCCCCTTCCCCCACCTCATCCTAGTTTCAAACTTCCAGCTCAGCACACTCTCCTTGACTTGTCCGGACTTGTCGAACCTGCCTATCTCCTTTTCCACCTATCCACTCCACCCCCTCCTCCTTGACCTATCACCTTCATCTCCTCCCCCACTCACCCATTGTACTCTATGCTACTCCCTCCCCACCCCCACCCTCCTCTAGCTTATCTCTCCATGCTTCAGGCTCACTGCCTTTATTCCTGATGAAGGGCTTTTGCCCGAAACGTTGATTTCGCTGCTCGTTGGATGCTGCATGATTTGTCACGGGGCCTACAAGAGATCCTGGAGACATGCTTTGGCATGAAGGATATGAGGGGCTATTGGGGTGGGACAGCATACAGGAAAAACAGGGTCATGTCAACAAAATTTAGATGCTGCCTGAACTGCTGTGCTCTTCCAGCACCACTAATCCAGTATCTTTTCATTCTATTGACACATCCAGGCATCCTGGCAAAAAAGCCAAAAAACTTACAAAGGTTTTTGCTAGAACAGGTTTATCAAGCGATGAAAACCATGGACATCATATCTTTTTAAAATCTTTGCTTGTCACCTTTCCAAAGTTACATTTTTCTAGTAAACAGTAGGTGTGTCACAGCTCACATTACCATCAAACCATTCAAAGAAATTGCATGTCTGTTTAAAATGCGTTTTAATCCAGAATGTTCAAACTTCCATATTCCTGTTTCACAATGTCCTTAAATAAAAAAGTATATTCCCAACACGACAACATGTTGTTCCTGCATCTTTTGTTCTGTGCTTCCCGAATAATCCCCAGAAACTCCTGCCACTGATGCCTGAAGTTAGATTGCTGGGTCTTTCCATCGTCTCTTATCCTATTACTTATTCTGGAAACATTAACAACCTGTCCTGAGTCCTTCCCTGCTTTAATTAGTTTAAAGTTTTACAACCACATTATGTCGTCTTTCTGCAAGGATCCTGATCTCAAATTGGTTTGGTGGAGCCCGTGCTGATGGTACAGTTCCCTGTTGTCCCAATGCTGACTGCAGTGTCCCACAAAATGGAACCCCTACAACTTTCCCATGCCACTTCCCCAATCTTCTTATCTCTTTGCCAGTTTTTAAGTGGCTCAGGTACTAATCCAGAGATTACAACCTTTGAGGTCCTGTTTTTACTTTTGTTGCTATTTCCTAATGTTCTCCAGTTAGGACCTCTTGCCTATGTTGTTGATTCCAACACGGACTACAACAACTGGACCATCCCTTTGCTCTGCAGTATTCTTTAAAGCATCCAACACAACACTGCTGCCAAACACACCTTCTCCTTCCTGTCAGCTAAGTTGCAGTTCCTTTCATGACACCCTGGTCCCACTCCTCTGTCATCTCCAAATATTCAGCCCCTGCCATAGCACCTTGCAATGCAATTACAGGAGGTATTATACTTTCCATTTACCTCCAATCTGCCGAAGGCCCCAAACAGCCCCTCCAGGTGAAGCAGTGATTTATTTAGATTTCTCTCAATCTAGTCAACTGCGTCTATTGCTCACAATTTTGTCTCCTCCCACAATCCAAATATGTGCGGGTTAGGTGAATTGGCCATGCTAAATTGCCCATAGTGTACAAGGGTGTGTAGTTTAGGTGCATTAGTCAGGGGTAAATATAGGATAATACAGGATAGGGGATTGGGTGTGAGTGGGTTACCCTTCGGCGGGTCGATGTGTGGACCTGTTGGGCTGAAAGGCCTGTTTCCCCACTGTAGGGATTCTATGGATTAACTCTATACTAGAGAAACCAAACACAGACTTGGTTCCCTCTTTGCAGAACATAGTCTGCAAGTGTGACCCTGACCTTCAGGTCACTTGACATTGCCCTCAAGTTCATGTTTCTGTCCGAGGCATAAAAAAGCCCAAGGCAAGCTCAAGGAATGAAGTCTCATTTTCTGATTAACAATTTACAGCCAGCTATACTCACATTGAGTTCAACAACTTCAGACTCAGTTTGATTTACCCTGCCGTCTAAACCGCCCCACCCCCAATATTGTCTGGTTTTCTTGATATCCTTTATCAGTGGAGCTGGCCTTTACTCTGTCGATTAACAGTTGCTGTTAGCATCAATGTTGGATGTATCTGGCTTCCTTTCTCTCCCTTCTGAAGAAGAGTCATACTAGACTCAAAATATTACATCTATTTCTCTCTCCACAGATATTGCCAGATCTGTTGAGTTCCTCCCATCACTTTCTGCTTTTGCTTTGGATTTCCAACATCCAAACTATTTGGTTCTGTCAGTGGATTATTATGACTCACTGACATAGCACGCTATAAATCAAGCCCTGTCATTCCCGAAGCTCTAAATGAAGTAACTCTCAATAATAAGTAACTAACTCTATAACATAAACAGGTCCTTCACATAGAAATGTTGACTAACTATTGGGTTTAGCAGTTAGCACTTCCAGCTTCATTTGTTGCTCATTGTATCTGTTGTTACACCACTTAATATTTACAACCAAACTTTACCTCATAGTGAAGCACCTTAAAAATTTGTTTCTCTCACCAAAAAAAATTGGTACATTTAAAATGATTTAAGTAGTCAAATACTAGAAAATTGTATTTGATATGTAGGATTATCTTTTTAATCCTTACCAAGTAACAGTTTATTATTGGCAATATTGCTATTTTGTTCATTATCTAACAAAAATGCACATATCAGATTTATAACACAATGTCATAACCAAGAGCTATCAGTACATTCAGTGCCACATAAAGTTATTAAAGTGATAAATTGAAGCAATATAGTCATTTTCTACAAGACAGGTTGACTGAATAAATCATTAGTAAGAAAATCATGAGTGACTTATGTTCCACATCACCAGTCAAAATAAAATTATGCTTCAATTCTGGTCTTGTATTGATGACACACATCTGGCTTTACAAAATTTCTAGTTTGCAACTTTCAGATGAGAAAGAACCCACTTATGTTCTGTTGAATATGATGGCTTAACAAACAAATTATGCAGAGCTGCACTCATTGCAAAGAAAGCTTTATAACCCCGAACAGTACTGCTCCCAGTGGCATCCTCCTGTCTGGAGCAAGGTTTCAAGATAAATGAGGTGGTGCAGTTTTCTAACCACTGGGTTGTGTGTATTTCTTGTATCCATCAGAGATGCTTTGCCAGCTAGAAATTAATTGTGGCTTTCAAACAGCTGTACATGCACAAGATTGCACATACACTGTTACTTTATCTGTTGCTCCAGTGCTTTGCAATCTTACTCACAATATAAACAATGTAAATTATGCGCCACTTGAGACATCGATGTGGGGAAGTTTACAATTGTAACACAGATGTTGATGAGGCTTACTGGCAAACATCTTGTAAAGAGAAATCCAAGTTTTATTAATTTAGGAAAGACTTGCATTTATGACATATTCAATGAAATATTTAGGATAATACAAAATATTTCACAACCATTAAAGTACTTCTGAAAAACAGAAAATACCGCAGTTAAAACAGCTCACAGCAAAGATCCACAAAGAACAATTTTTCTTTACAGTGCTGAATTTCAGTATTGTGAAAATTTCAGTATTGTCCACAACAACGAACAGCTAGGATGCGGGTTTAATGTCTAACCAGAAAGACAGCAGGTGCTTTAACTTTCTGACTTGCTGGAGTAGGGCCTTCATAGTTCGGAATTCAGTGAGTCAGGGTTTTGTCTTCTCAGCGTGTGTTTGACGTAATTAGCAGGTTACCATCTGAAAGTTTGCCAGCTTGTCCAGCCAACGATGCCCACGTCCCATGAATCAATAAAATCAACTGGCAGGATTGACATACAGTTGAATGGGAAACACGGGGAAAGAGGTCATGGGATCAGCTAAGTCTGGGCCTGACAATTGTAGCCGGTCAGATTCTGGTGGAGTTGAGGGGAGAGTGATCTTATTGTGGGATATTTGGTGGAATGTCCAAGACACTTGACGAGGTAAGTACACTGATCCAGCAAGTGAGTGGATATGTGTGTGATTATCCTAGACCGAACAGTCCTCCCCTTCCTACAACTACTCAGATTATAGAGTCATGAGAGACTCAGTATCCAGAGTGAAATTTAAAATAATCAAGATGTGAGACACACATGCTCACTATAATGTTTAAATCTTCAATCAAACCGCTTTAAAATCGGAGGTGGGTGTGGTAGGGCTGGAGTCAGGGATTCAGATTTTTAAACCTTTAACTCCCTGCACAATCACCTTTTTGGGGGTAAAATTCACCCCCAAAATCATGAGCAGTTTTGGGCCCCTTGTTTTGGGAAGGATGCGCTAGTCTTGGAAGCTATCTAAAGGAGGATTTCAAAAATGATCGTGCGGATGAAGGGTTTGTCATATAAGGAGCAGTTGAGTTTTAGGTCTGCACTTGGTGGAGTTTAGAAGGATGAGGGTGCGTCTGATTGAAACTTACAGAATACTGAGAGACCTGGACTGATTATTTACACTGGTAGGAGAGACTAGGACCTGAGGCCACAGCCTCAGAGTGAAGGACCACACTTCAGAACTGAGATTAGGAGGGATTTCTTTGGCCAGAGGTTGGTGAATCTGTGGAGGTAATTCCCACAAAAGGCTGTGCAAGTCACTGTATGTATTCAAGACAGAGGTAGATAGGTTCTTGATTAGTAAGGAGATCAAGGGTTACGGGGAGAAGGCAGGAGAATGGGGTGAGAAACATAACAGCCATGATTGAATGGTGAAGCAGATTCAAGGGGCAGAATGGCCTAATTCTTTTTCTATATCTATGGTCCCAGCATCTCTAATAATGAAACATTTCCATAGTGTTAAGTTGGATTATACAAATAAAATCTGGAGTCAGACTTAAATCGATGTAAAGGTAATAGAAACACAAATGAAGCAATCTAGCATTTTAACACAAATATTAATCCATTTATTTGCTTTAACATCTTTTCAAAAATAAAGAACAGGGAAGTTCTTTGCGGCAGCACGGTGGCTCAGTGGTTAGCACTGCTGCCTCACAGTGCGAGGGACCCAGATTCGATTCCAGCCTTGGGTGACTGTCTGTGTGGAGTTTGCACATTCTCCCTGTGTCTGCATTCCTCAGGGTGCTCTGGTTTCCTTCCACAATCCAAAGATGTGCAGGTTAGGTGAATCGGCCATGCTAAATTGCCCGTAGTGTTCAGGGATGTGTACGTTAGATGCATTAGTCAGGAGTAAATATAGGGTAGGGGGAAATGGGTCTGGCTGGGTTTCTCTTTGGAGGATCAGTGTGGACTTGTTGGGCTGAAGGGCCTGTTTCCACGCTGTAGATTCTATGATTCGAAGTATCGCACAATTGATTTAAATTGATGCACATATTGATAATTGAAATCTGTAAGACTATAAGATATACACCATATAGATGTCAACAGAAGTAGGCCATTCAGTTCATCAAATCTACTCTACCATTCAAAGAGATGATGGCTGATCGGATAATCCTCGACTTCACTTTCCTGTCTCTTTTCATAAACTTTGATTCCTTGACCAAATAGAAATCTGTCTATTTTAGCCTTTAATCTAAAGAATTCCACAGATTGACTCACCTTCTAAGAGGAAAAAAAAATCCTCCTCATTCTGTCATAACTGAGCAACCTCTTACTCTAAAATTATGTTGTCGAGGGAAAGAGACTGCAGGATCTGGTGAGTTTGGGGAAAGACTTTGGGTGGCTGAGTTGTGCGGGAGTGGTCGGATATGAAGGGAGCTGTCCGCTCATGGATGGCCGGTTGAGGCAAGTGCATTGTTTCAGCAGTATCGAAGTGAAACTACCACAGGAGGAAACAACATTTCAGCATCCACCCTGTCAAGTCCCTTAACAATTTTATATGTTTCAATAACGTCACACCTCTCATTCTTCTAAATGCTATTATGTACAAAACTAAAGTAGTCAACTTTTGCTCATAAGACAGCCCCTCCGTAGCTAGGAACAGCCTAGTGAATGTTCTCTAGACTGCCTCCAATGCCAGTATATCTTACTTTAAATATGAGGATGAGAACTGTTCACAGTCATCCCTCTGCACTGCAACATTTTGCATTCTTTGTCCATTTAATTAATATTCAGCTTTTCTATTTTTCTTATCAAAGTGCACCATTTATCATTTCCCACAGTATACTGTTTCAGCCAAATTTTTTGCCCACTGACTTAACCTGTCTGTTTCACTCTGCAGACTCTTTGATTCACCCTCACCACTTGCCTTCCCAACTAATTTTATATCATCTGCGAACTTGGTTTATAGTGCATTCATTCCCTTCATCAAAATCATTAATATATTGTAAATGATTATGGCCCAGCGCAGATCTCCATGGCACTTTACTAGTTGCAAGTTGCTATCTGGAAATGCTTTCTATTAGTTAACCAATCCTTTGTCCATGTTAATATTATACCTCCAACACCATGAGCTGTTATCATATTAAAAAGCCTCATGTGTGGTACCTTATCAAACATCTTTTCAAAATCCAAATATGTTACACCCACTGCTTCTCCTTTGTCTATGTTGCATATTATTTCCTCAAAGGATTCCACTAAATTTGTCCCTTCATGCAGCCAGCTGACTCTGCTTGATCACATGATATATTTCTCAATGCTCTGCTATCACATCCTTTACAATAGACTTCAACATTCTTCACAATAACAGATGTTACACTAGCTGGTCTTTTTTTTTGTCACCTTCCCTCATTAAATAATGGTGTTACATTGACTGTGTCCATTCCTCTGGGACCTTTCTTGAATCTAAAGATTCTTGGTAGATTATTTTGAATGCATCCACAATCTTTGTAGTCACTTGTATCCCTTGGTTGTTTTCTTTTGTTCTCAAATTGAATATTGAATAATTTATAATTTTACTGTGTATGTTTGCCCCTGTGCCCATGTTGTGAAGCACTGCCCCCACTTTCAAACCTATCCCTCGCCAGCTTCTAAGGGAGAGTGAAAAAACCCGACTTAAAATTTTTAACTTTACCACAATGTTGTTGTGGTTCTTGCAAAATCAAAGCTCATACCCACAAGGAATAGGGTAATCTGCCTCCACTGTTTTAAAAAAAGGGGAAATAAAGTAAAATCACAGTCTGCTTACAGACTGACAGTGAGAATAAGGAGCAAGTTTTAAAACTCAGTATCGGTCCATGATACCCGTTACCCTGCAAATTGTTCACGTCAGATGTGTCCTTTTGTAAGTTAGTATGGAATTTGATTTCACCATGTTTTTCAGATTTCACATTCAGATGTTAGGAACCCTCTATGTACAGAAACTTTTCATTCACCACACAGTTCTTCGGCCAATTATTTTAATCTGTGATCTTTGGTTACCAATCCATTGTCAGAAGGAACTGTTCCACCTTTCTGCTCCATCAAACACCCCTCATTTTGTTTGCCTTGTTAGGTCTCCCATTAACCTTAAGACAAAGATGTAATGCAGTGGGTGCTGAAAATCTGGAATAAAAACACAAAATATTGGAAATACCCAGCAGCATGTTATCTGATCTGCAAAGCATTTCTGGAATTTTCCATTTCTACTCCCATCTATCTTCTTTGTTCTTAGGAAAACAGTCCTCATTTCTCCATTCCTGTCACATAACCACATACTGTGCTGGTAAAATCAATTTAGAGCCTCCCCATTCTTCCTCAAGTGTTGGCTGGCATTTTCTGGACCTCAGGAGATAGGATGACTGTAGGGGAGGGCCATAGCAGTGGCACTGTGCCTACTCCCTGTCTACCCCTTGTTGAAATTTTACCAGCAGGAGAGGAGGTAAGGAATAGCTTGTTCGCCTGTGGGCTAATTCCACTCACCATGTCTTGGGATTGTACTAGTGGAAGAGGCAAAGTGTCAAACCTCCTCAGGTAACTTCCCCATTCATGTTTCTCCTTTTCTCACTTTTCATCATGCCCTATTCACCTTGGCATCCCCATCCCACTCTGGATCCAGCAAGAGCCCAGACTTAAATTCATCTGAGCTTCTAGCTTCTCTTCTTCAGGGGCCTCCCTGCAGTCCTAGCAAAGACCATTGCTCCCAGTGTCAGTACTGAACGCATTAGCTGTAGACCATTTGATTGAGTAGCCCAATGGTAGGGCTTTTTCCTCTTCTTTGGGATTGGAAAGCCTGTCTCAATTCAATGCATGGCCTGATGGCTGTGAAATGGCAGGTGGACAAGTTGGCAAAGAGAAGGTGGGTTTGACCCCAGTGGTTATGATGGAGGGAGGGAGGAATTCAACTCACAAAAAAACTCACCCTGTGGTGTCCCCAATTGTATTGCAATTGATACCTAACCAGTGACTTGTAAAGGTTTAACATGACTTTGTTGGTTTTGTAATCAATGTCTCTATTTAGAAGTAACCCAAACACTTGCGTAATTACCTTATCAACTTTCTCTGCCATCTTCAGTTACTTGGGTCTTACCAACTCTCCAAATAGTACACCACAAGTTAAACTGTCTCCCAATGTTGCTTTTTGTCCCAAACAGCAGAATTTCAAACTTATCTCTATTAAATTTAATTTGCTATGTGTCTGTTTGCACCATCAGATTGTTCCTATTCCTCTGAAGTCTGCTGCTACCCTCTTCACTGTTTATTACATTTGCTAATTGGGGAGGTAGACTTCAGAGATTCAAGCATTTAAAGGAAAGAAAGACATGGATTTAAGGTGTTAACATTTTCAAGGACTTTGGAGAAGAATGGAAATTGTATTATGGGGCTACAATTTCCAACAGCAAATGGGTTGGACGTTTGAAGGTGGTGTTGATAACTGAGGAGATAGAACACTTTACAGCATCGATGGCAATGATCTAGCAAAGCAAGTTCAGTGGTTAGCTGTTTAAATGAAATGGGTTAACAGGACCAGGAGAAGAGTCTTATAGACAAAATATGCTTCCAGCGAGGATAAGGAGAGATGAAATAGAAACTCAAAAGAGATGCAGCTTTAAGACAACGCTCTGCAGATGGGGAAGGAAGAAGCAGCCTAGGCCATGAGAGTTGGAAGCCTGCCAGAGACCAGTTACCTGCTTGGCTCCTGGGGTGAGACGAGCCTGTGGTCTCTCTGATGAGGGACTTCATCCAGCTGCAGGCATATAGGAGGCACTATCCCTCATAGTTAAGAGGCTGGAGGGTTACAACTAGTGCTGAAGCTTGCTGCTTGTCATCAAACAGGCACTGCAGCAGTGCAGCCAGTCCTGTGACTGTCTGTCTGACTCCATGGATATGTTTGCAGCTGTAGGCAGCAACAGGTCCTACACCCTCAGGGTCCATCAGCTCAGGCATTGGTTCTCCAAATCAAAGGAAGGGTTGGAGGTGTCCCCTCCTCAGAACATGGTTCCAGGAAGCATCCCGTCAGAGGAGACCCTTCAACAGGAGGCTACAGCAGTGACTGGGCCCTCCACCTCCATCGTACCTGGACCTTCAGACTGTTTGAAGTTGCAGCCAAGGAAGGTAAACTTGCACCAGGGAAGAGGATCTTTGGTATGTCTGCTTCACCCAGACCCATATGCCCCTGTCCAAATGTCCAAGGCCAACAGGCTACACCCCATATGCAGAACAGTGCAGCGCAATGCAGCAAAGCAAGAGAGTGAAGAAGAGAAAATATGCTAACATCACATGTCAGTGATGGCTATCAATGTTATATAAATAGTTTCATTTCCACAAAATATTTTGTGGATAAAGACTGAAATTTTTGGAGAAAGACACAGGTCTGGCCACACTTTTGGAGAGAAGTAGAGTTAATGCTTCAAGTGCAGCATGACTTCTATAGAACTAATGACCATTGCCAGTTTAGGTTCATCACCATTTTTCTCCCTTTATTAGCTTTATTTTCGTCATCGACTGCTGGTTCCTACAAAAAACTCCAATCCTCTGACCCATCAGTGGTTTTCACCACTTTGTATGCCCTTTTTTAAATTGAATTCTCTCCTTGACCTCCTTTGTTAACCATGGATCTTTCTCATTGTGTTCGTCTTTTTGGCCTGGATAAATTCTTATTGACTCCATTCAACATCTGCTTAAATGTCTTCTGCTGCTCTTCTACTGACCTTCTCCTTAGTCCACCCTCAACACCTCTTTCCTCATAGCACTGTAATTGCCACTGATTAAGTAGAAGACACTCCCTTGATCTTCATTTGAAATTCTGGCCAATCTTGTGATTGCTACCCTTTGGGGATCCTTAGCAATGGGAACTCTGATAAATCCTACATTATTAATTCTAAAATAACCCATTCCTAGGTTGGGTCTGCAATATATTGCTCCAAGGAACAATTCCTGATGCACTTTATAAATGTGCCTTCCCTGCTATCCTTGCCCATTTCACTTGTCTAGTAAACATGCAGATTAAAATCAATATTAGTGCCCTTCCAGTTATTTTCTGACCTATTTGTTCTATAGTGAGGTAACTCTTTGGGGTGAGCTATAGACAATTTCAGGTAAGGTGAAGATGCTGCAAGGGTTAAGGTGTTGTAGGCTTTTAGAGCAATATTCATGGCCCAGAGTTTTCCCAATTCAGTCCCTACAAAAATAGCAGTTTGCAGGTCAGTAACCAATTAGAAGCCGAATTAGCTTTGCCTGAGTGATAGAGTTAACATTCTGCTTATGGGTTCCCTGGTCAATCAGACAGAGGGAGTGAAATATCAAAAGGAAAGAATTCTAGTTGAAGGAATTTGAGGTGGGGTTAGAATTTACTGAAATAGGAATGCAGTTTCATGGTTGCAACAAGTGCAGGAAGGGGAAAGAGACTGAGGAAGTCTGCCTACTGGATCTTTTACACACACACACACACACACACACACACACCTGCTGGTCCTGCTGCAGGAGATTCTGAAGAACTGCAGTGACATGAGCTCTCCCAAGCATGGGAGGAAGAGGATAACCTTGCTAAATAAGCAGATGTGGATGCAAGTGACTGTAAATGTCAACAACAACACCACAAATATATCCCCTCCCATCTTGAGGCAGTGTAGCAAAAAGGTTCAGAACCTCAGTCGAGTGGAAAGGGAGAAAGGCATGACAATTTCAGGTGTCCAACCCCACATTGCAACTCACAATATTCTCCTGTAGCACAGCTTAGAACAATGTACCTTGCAATTCTACTGATTCCTGTAGTGTTTAATAATGTTTTGGAAATGTCATTTTAAACGATCTAAGCATGAGTCCTCTCTAACGGAGGACAAGATGCACTTAATTTTTTTGGTAATAATTCTGGTGTCAGCTACATTGATAAAACAGAATGAGTAGCATTCTTACTGATATGTCTAGGATCTTAAGGGGACTTGACAATGTTGAAAGGATGGCTCTCCTTGTTGGAAAAACTGGAACTGGGGACGTGGTTTAAAAATAAGAGGTTTCCCATTTAAGACGGAGATAGTTTTCTCTCTAAGGGTTGAGAGAAACTCTGTGTAGACAGCAGTGGAGGTTGTGTCGTTGAAGATATTTAAGGCAGATGGAGTCAAAGTTTATTAGGCTAGGCTGAAAAGTAAAGTTGAAGCCTCAAGGAGATCAGCCAAGATTTCATTGAATAGCAGTGCAGGCACAAAGGGCTAAATGGCCTCCTGCAGCTACAGTTTTCGATATTCATACAATCAGATGCATGTTTTCATATTTGCATCATTCTTATAAACATCAAGAAGTACTTTTGAAATAGAATAGAAAATAGATGCTTTTTAAAATTTTGAAGCCTGTTGTTTTGTTTCACGAAAGGTTTTATTGATGGTTACCTCAGATTACAACAGGATCTGGACCAGATGGGGCAATGGGCTGAGGAGTTTAATTCAGATAAATGTGAGGTGCCACATTTTGGGAAAGCAAATCTAAGCAGGACTTACACGCTTAATGGTAAGGTCCTCAGGAGTGTTGCTGAACAAAGAGACCTTGGAGTGCAGGTTCATAGCTCCTTGAAAGTGGAGTTGCAGGTAGATAGGATAGTGAAGAAGGTGTTTGGTATGCTTTCCTTTATTGGTCAGAGTATTGAGTACAGGAGTTGGGAGGTCATGTTGCGGCTGTACAGGACATTGGTTAGGCCACTGTTGGAATATTACGTGCAATTCTGGTCTCCTTCTTATCGGAAAGATGTTGCAAAACTTGAAAGGGTTCAGAAAAGACTTACAAGGATGTTGCCAGGGTTGAAGGATGTGAGCTATAGGGAGAAGCTGAACAGGCTGGGGCTGTTTTCCCTGGACCGTCGGAGGCTGAGGGGTGACCTTATAAAGGTTTATAAAATCATGAGGGGCATGAATAGAATAAATAGACAAAGCCTTTTCCCTGGGGTGGGGGAGTCCAGAACTAGAGGAGGGTGAGAGGGGAAAGATATAAAAGAGACCTAAGGGGCAACATTTTCACTCAGAGGGTAGTACGTGTATGGAATGAGCTGCCAGAGGAAGTGGTGGAGGCTGGTACAATTGCAATATTTAAAAGGCATCTGGATGGGTATATGAATAGGAAGGGTTTGGAGGGATATGGGCTGGGTGCTGGCAGGTGGGACTAGATTGGGTTGGGATATCTGGTCGGCATGGATGAGTTGGGCCAAAGAGTCTGTTTCCAAGCTGTACATCTCTATGACTCTGTGACTCTATTTTGGTACAGTAATTCTGTTGATGAAATGTAGTGAATTCTTCAATTGTAACCTAACTAGCACAATTTCTGATTAGTATATAATTCTTGATTTTTCATTTTACATCAGCAGATGGCATGAGGGTAATTATGCAGATTTGAACAACCTCTGTATTTCATCACTTTAATACCATTTGAGTTCTGTACTAATGCAAGTTATTTGCATTTCAAGACCATTATGCAAAGTCAGACCCCCAATTATTTACCTAATGCAGTACTTCCGATCTTTCACAGTCACTTGAGTCGTGGTTGTGGGAACCCTACTTACCTTCTGAGCTTTTCCTTTGCTGTCAAACTGTGTTATACTGACATAAGTGAATTTGGTTTGCGTAAGTCAGTTTGGTAATTTAATTAGACAGGCAAATATCATTCTGAAAATGTTACAATAGGAATAGAAATTACTTTGTTGAAACAATGTGTGGTGACACACATGAGACTGAAAACCTGAGCGAAGGTTCACAGCGGGTGTGCTGAGCAGCAGAGATATGAAATAGCATTTCAATCATTTTGATATAAATATTGGCATCACATGGGCCAATGCTTTGCAATCGGTTAACCCTGGCACATCCTGTCTCAGCAGAAATTCATTCTTTAATTGTGGCAGACAATGATTGTCTGATACACCAATGAGGCTGCAGATTATTCTTTCATGTGTGTAATTCAAAGAATATGAATTTTAAGAGGATGAAATGGCACCACAACTGAGAAGAACTACATTATTTTCAAGGGATGTAATGTAATATATTTTAACATTTTAGACTTGTATTCTCACCTTTAAAAGAGAGTTATCAAGAAATTCAGAGCTTAGTTAATCTACGAAATCTTTCTTATTGGTACTGACTCACAATGAACATTTATATCAGCACTTTGTTTGAATGGGTTATTAAGCAAAACATTAAAAACGTTATATCATGATTGTCTCATATGGTCTGACAACTGAAAACTAAAATTGTTCTTCCACAATTGTTATACCATTCCCAGGGTCAAGTCACGAACACAAAGAGGCATTTTGGAAACCAGGCAGTTGACTTGCAATGATGATATCATATGTCTTCAGTTGATGGTTGAAATCATTTATATGCTGCTGCAGTAACAATAGTGGCTGCTGGGAAAACTCATGTGGCTGTCACTGCTTGGTGCTTTCTGAATTCATGGATACAGTCTGTACAACAATACATTACAGCTACAATTCTGTAGTGGATGTTAAATTGAGTTCTTATCCCTTGACTTTTTTTTTCATCAGTTTAAGGTGTTTTATGCATTGTTGATTCCAGACAGCCAATTCTGTGCATGGCTGGCTTTGACCCAAGCTTAAATAACATCATCTACAACAGACAGAAATCTGTCGATTACAAATAAATACACTACTATGACTATGTGTGCTAGTTTGAACAGTTGAAATGGGTCAGAACTTAATTGTGAGATTTTAAAGGTGCGCATAGGCTGTGATATAAAATATTGCTATGCTTTCCAAAGAGACTAATACTTCTTTTAAAAAAGGGAGATATCCTGTTGCAGATGAGATGGAGAAGCAACAACAATCTTCGGAGGGCAAAGATGCTACTCTGAAGATGTTATAGAAGGGGACAGTGATTAATACTTCATCGTCAAGCACATTAGCTGAGTTTGAAATTAACAGTCCAGTGATAATACCACGTGGTCATCTCCCTAATAATGGAATTGTTTAATGGAGTAACTGGGGAGCTGTGTGGCATCTTCCAATCCTTGATCCACAAATGTATCCAGGATCTCACTGATGACATATCCTCCAGATCATAGCTGTTCATATCCTTATCGCAAGCTTAGGAGAGTCAAGCAACCCAGACAGTGAGATTCTCAGTCACTGTTATCTTCCACCAGTGCAGAGTGCTATATATACACCCATGCTGCTTTGACTATCATCAATGTGAACAGTTTGACTATAGAAAAGGCTTACATTACGTTAATATTCAAATTACCTCCTGACCACCAATGCCACATTCATGAGATTCACACCAGATATCCTGCAACTGCCATGATTCTTACATATTCAAGAACTCACATCTTCCTGCCTCTTTCTGAGGTAGTTAGGCCATACAAGGCTGGCTGCTGGGAGGCAAGGGCTCTCCAATCCAAATATGGCAATTGACGTTGACCAGGAGGGCCATCTGAGAGTATAATGGAACATCATTGAGTCCAAGACACCAAAGGTATAACAATTGAAACCTGCTTTCAGGATTAATGAGCTGGGTTTGGACTTCATATAATTTTTTTAACATTCTGTTGGTAACACAGAAAACTAACACTGCTTAGTGCAAGGGATGCATGGGCCGTGTTATTTTTTGTGCTGCTGAGTAAATGTCACATTATCCATCTGACTGTACACTAGAAATCTTTGGGTGATCCCACTTTAAAGTATCTGCACAATTCATGTCCTACTGATCATTAAGGTTAAAGCAACAATCAGTGAGTCAGTGACATAGTGCTTGTGTTAAGTAGTTCTTAAGACATCTGGCAGGATATCATAGCACAGTGCGGTGTGGTGAAGTCTCTCATGATAGACAGCAGATTGAGAGGAATCACCTTTTGTCTCTTCAATAAATAACCCTTCAATGTTTCAGAATGTGCGTGGACTGCTAAGTTGTTTGAAAATGCTCAAGCGTCCTGTAGAACAGAGTTGAACCTGAGAAAAAGACAACAATTTGTACACCTTTTCTCAGTGGACCAACATGCA
This sequence comes from Chiloscyllium punctatum, assembly GCF_047496795.1. Lineage (NCBI taxonomy): Eukaryota > Metazoa > Chordata > Chondrichthyes > Orectolobiformes > Hemiscylliidae > Chiloscyllium > Chiloscyllium punctatum. The sequence goes on along the minus strand of NC_092746.1, from coordinate 2,231,590 downwards.
ATTAGTTACAAATCACACAACACCAGGTTATAGTCCAACAGGTTTAATTGGAAGCACTAGCTTTTGGAGCATTGCTCCTTCATCAGTGCTCCTACTCCACAACCACCTGTTGAAGGAGTGGCACTCTGAAAGCTCGTGCTTCCAATTAAACCTGTTGGACTATAACCTGGTGTTGGGTGATTTGTAACTTTGTACACCCCAGTCCAACACCGGCACCTCCAAATCATAATGTGCAATTAGCCAGAGTGACCATGTGAGCTCCCCATTGTACAACTCCCACCTTGAATGACAATGCACTCCCTTCAAATGCTGATAAACAGTATTACTTTTTCTTGCAGAGATCTACAAAATCCTCACTGATCCATACATTCTCTCACAAGGCTAAAAATCACACAACACCAGGTTACAGTCCAACGGGTTTATTTGGAAGCACTAGCTTTCGAAGGGCTGCTCCTTCATCAGGTGGTTGTAGAGCAAAATCATACGACACAAAAGTTATAGCAACAGGATTGCAATTTTTGGAATATAATATTAATCAAATTTAGCTTGAGTCTTTCATCTTTTAGAATGACCATGTTAGTTTTGTTCCTTCATATGCAAATCCCAGAACGTTTTTAAAGTTACATTCTCAAGATAGCTTTTAACAATAGGTGCCATCACAGCTCAGATTGAAGGTGTGAAGTTAAAGTCTGTCAGTGTCAGGATGTTAAGTCAGACAGATTCTGTTTCTAAAGTGGGACTTATAGAATCTAACATGAATTTATGCAGTTTTTGACCAAAATAAAATGTAATTCTGCAAGTACAAGTTCACTCCACAAACTTATATGTGTGTGCGTGTGCAGGAGAGACCAAGTGAGTGTGTGTGTGTTAGTGTGTGTATGTGTGTGTGTGTTAGTGTGTTGCACTGAGGTCACCTAAAGTGTGACATGAACCCAAGGTCCCAGTTGAGGCCATTCCCTTGGGTACTAAACTCAGCTATCAGTCTCTGCTCATCACTTTGCGTTGTTGCATCTCTGGAAGTCTGCCTTGGAGGATGGTCACCGGAAGTTCCGAGGTCAAATGTCCTGGACCACTGAAGTGTTCTCCGACTGGGAGGGAACACTCCTGGCTGATGATTGTTGTGTAGTGTCCATTCATCCGTTGCCGTAGCCTCTGTTTGGTCTCGCCAGTGTACCATGCCTCAGGGCATCCTTGCCTGCAGCATATGAGATAGACAACATTGGCCGAATCACATGAGCACCTGTTGTGTGCATGGTGGGTAGTGTCCCTATGTGTAATGGTGGTATCTGTGTGACACGTTGACACATCTTGCAGCGTCTGCCATGACAGGGCTGTATGGTGTCACCCTGAAGGCCAGGCTGTTTGCTGCAAACAATGCTGTTAATAATATTACATTTCATGACACTGCAATCCTGTTGCTATAAATTCTGTGTCATATAATTCTGCTCCACAACCACCTGATGAAGAAGCAGCGCTTTGAAAGTTAGTGCCTCCAAATAAACCTGTTGGACTATTACCTGGTGTTGTGTGATTTTTAACTTTGTCCACCCCAGTCCAATACCGGCACCTCCAAATCATTCTCTCACAAGATGGGTGTAAGTGTGGAGTGAGGTTCAAGCACATTCCCCGTACATTCCTTGCATATTACATTTAGTCTCAGTATTGTTCTCATGGAAGTGGCAATGCCTTGGCTGTGGTCCTCAATATCACAGGTTAAGGATGCCCAATGTCTGACACTATCTGCTGTAAAGGATTTGGTTGATTGTGAGAGCTAAGCAAAGCTCAGCCATTGCAACTTCTCACATCCTTGAGATGTTTGTAGGGGAACTCATCTCTGACCCAGGTGTGACATAAGCTGGTTTCAAAGCAAAACTTATACTCCAGCAGATATTTTAACAGTGAACATTTCTTTATATACAGGTCGTTCTGCTATAATGCGTGATTCAATCACCCAAATTCACTATTGCACAATTGATGAATTGGGGGCACATTTTAAAGGGGGTATTGGTTATAATGCAGTTCTGGCCCCATTAGTTTGACCGGTGCTGCTATTATACGATTTTCTTATTACACGGGATTGCATGAGAATGGAACTATCACATTATAGCAGAACTGACTGTAGTTTAAAGTATGATGCCAGAGGCATAAAATCCCAAAGATCCCAGCGGAGATGAGCAGCTCCATCACACAATTTCCCAAGAAAGGACTAGTTGCATAATTACTGAAGTGAAACGTGGAAGGTTGTGTGAGAAAAGCCATTCTGAGCCATGATAGACTGCTAATACGGATCTGACTTGACAAAACATTTTAACTCAAAATGGATAAATTTCACCTGCAGTCTTTTACCACTCTTCACAATAACTGTACTTTCAACCTGCAAGTCCCTGCATTCAAAATCACAGTTGCCCCTTTACTCTGACAAATTTTTAAAAACTGACACTTGATTTATAATTGGATTCTTGGATTTTTTATTTGCCATCGCCACAGACCTGTCTCCACACAGAGTTTCAGTACGCTCATCATCTACCTATACAGATCATCTTGTTTCACCTTAAGTTAAAGGAGACATTTTGAAACATAATCATCTTGTAAATTCACACATTTATATTTAAAGAAATACTGTGAACATTGTGGAAGATCATGTTGTCTTTCTATAAATGATCTCCCATCAAATTGTCCCTCATTACTATACAGGGAGGGTCTTTGCTTTACAAGAAATACTGTATGTCCATTCCTTACATAATTTAAAACTCTAAAGGTAATACTTCTGAAGAAATTTGTTGTTGGTATCACATTGGCAGAATTTGAAATACAAATATATTGCCAGACACAAAAATTAAAAACAATATTTTGACAAAAGCAGGAATAATTTTGCTTAAATATTTGATGTTAATATGGATTTGACAGAAACAGCAATATCATCCTGTGCTAAAATGTTACAAATATTGAGAAATAATTCAGTCATATCTTTGAATCCCATATGATCTTGTGCATAATCAGTTATTCATTCATCTGCTATATACTGTAGTACATCTTAAGTCTACTTTTCCACTTATACCTTTTGCCAAGAGAATGCATAATTTCCAATGTTGAATGTAATCTCTCTTTAGAATTGACGTGAAGAGAACTCATATTATGAGAATCTTAAATCTATCTTATTCTGCTTATTTACAGCATGGTGTGAACTAATAAATGACAGAGTCTCAAATATCACATGGGTGGGAATTTCGAGTAGAGGGATGGAATCGAATAATCCAGTTTTGATCTGTATAACATTTCACAACTCAAATTTGAGTCAAAAATCTGATCTATTCTAAACACAAATAAAATATCCAAAAATGCTTTACAGTTTTTTGTATATGTTGTAATGACTTATTGGACAATAAGTTATTGGTACAATATTGCTCCTCTTCATTTACTTCACCAAATATTGTAAAGAACAATTTAGTAGCTTTGCCAAAGCATGGGAAAAATCATTAAATAAATGATGTGCAAAATGAAGTAGTTTTGAATTTGGTGCAAAATATATTTCAGTCTTCAACATGTTAACTGAGTCATTATTGACATTTGCCAGGTGTTGTTTAGAAAATGAGGTTAGGCTGCAGACAGGAAGGTTGTAATGGTAGATCTACACTCTGGCACACATCCATTAGTATGCATCTGGCAAAGGAAAATGATTCCTTCCATTTTTTGCCTTGAAATTTCATTCAGACACAGCTATTGAAATATTTAAGAGTTTATATTGACGTAGTTTACACATCGCTAAAGGGTGCCTGTTGGCTTGTTATGTAACAGTTTTGGGTTGGATTTATATTATTGTTCTTTTGGAAATTTAATTGATCTTTCAGTTGTGGCCGAGAAATTTGATTCTGCTGCTCTTTCTTTTAGGTGGCAACAGACCCCATCACATCCAATATAGTGTCCAGTTCATTATCATTATCCAGGTTGCTCATCTGAATGAGATATTACATTCATTGCCAATGCAAATCATGGGCTTCATGGCTACTTCAGCACCTTTGTCAATTTGAATGTGACTAAGCAAGCAATCATGCTGTGGTCAACTTTCCCAAGTACGCAGTAGAAGAACATTTTAAAATTTCATCTGAAGGAAAATTAAACAAATGATTACATTTTTCAGAAGAAAATGATAAAATGATCCTGTGCATGGTCCTTTGCGTCTTTTAAGATTTCCAAAAAAGCTGAGATCTTGGGCAATGATTTGAAATTTTGCCAATATCTGTGACTCTGTTAGAGTCAAGCAGATCCTACCATCCAAACATGTGTAATGGGCAATGTTCCTCAATCTTCTGTCCAGCAAAGGTATGCAATCTTTCTGTTTAGATGTCAGCAGTTTCTGTATTGCTGGCCTTTCATATTGTCATAATCATTATTTACCAAAACTCTGGAATATTGCTCAGAATTATCAAAGAACAGAGCTCCAATACCGGGTAAAAACAATGACTGCAGATGCTGGAAACCAGAGTCTAGGTTAGAGTGGTGCTGGAAAAGCACAGCAAGTCAAGCAGCATCTGAGGAGCAGGAAAGTCGATGTTTCGGGCAAAAGCCCTTCATCAGGAAGGGCTTTTCCAGCACTACTCTAATCTAGAGCTCCAATACTGTCAATGCCCCAGATTTTGCTCAAATGTTGCTCACACATTTTTCTATTACTGCTAATTATTTGAGCTTAAATTCCCCATGAAGCATTCTGTTACTGGAAAGTGTAGTGATGGTGTACTTCTGCTCTTCTGCTTCTATGATGCCAACTGTGGAAAATTGCCATGATCAGTGCATTAGTATATTATTTGGTGCCCACATGCTAGATATTCACAGGAGATTACTGTACCCATGACTGAAATGTTCATTGTCAACTATCTCTCTGTTAAAGTCATGAGAAGGATCCAGAGCTGTCAAATTCTGGCTGAGAAGATCTTATAAATGTTCCCTTTAAATGGAGTCTGCTAATGTAGATACTGTATACCATGGCACAAAATCATGGAATCCTTAAAGTGTGGGCAGGCCATTTGGCCCATCTAGTCCACACTGACCCTCTGAAAAGCATCCCACCCAGACCTACCTCTCAGCATCTGTAACCCTGAATTTTCCATGGCAAATCAACCTAGCCTGCACATCTCTGGACACCATGGGCAATTTAGCACGGCCAATCCACTCTACCTGGACTGTGGGAGGAAACCGGAGCATCTGGAGGAAACCCACTTGGACATGGGAGAATGTGCAAACTCCACACAGACTGTTGGTGGAGGTAGAGTCTGTGATAGGTAAGAGTTACAGGGAAGTGGTTAATCCTTGGCACAAAGAAAGCTGTTAGAAGGGGTAAAAAACAGTGCAGGGATCCCCTGTGGTTGCTTCCCTGAAAAACAAGTATACCGTTTTGGAAACTATTTGGGGGGACAACTTACCAGGGCATGCACTGGGGTGCATGTCTCTGGCACAGAGTCTGTCCCTGTTGCACAGAAGGGAAGGCGGGGATGGGGGGAGTGGGGGGCGGTGGAGGAGGAGAGCATTAGTCATTGGGGACTCAATAGTTAGAGGGTCAGATAGAAGGTTTGTTGGGAATGAAAGAGATTCACGGTTGGTGTGTTCCTTCCCAGGTGCCAGGGTCCATGATGTCTTGGAGAATGTCTTTGGGGTCCTGAAGGGAGAGAGTGACCAGCCCCAAGTTGTGGACCAACGACATAGGTAGAAAGAGGAATAGGGATGTAAGGAAGGATTTCAGGGAACTAGGGTGGAAGCTGAGAGTGAGAACAAACAGAGTTATTATATCTAGATTGTGACCCGTGAACCAGAGGGGTACTAATATCCTGGTTGGGAAATTTCCTCGTGCTACTCGGTGGGTTTAAACTAGCTCAGCAGGGGGATGGGAACCTGTGGTGTAGTTCCAGTGCACAGGAGGATGAGAGTAGGGAGGACATGGACAGGATTCACAGTCAGAGGAGTGTGCTGACAGACAGCAAGCTGGTTTGAAATGTGTCTACTTCAACGGCAGGAGTATTCGAAGTAAGGTAGGTGAGCAGGGATAGGTACTTGGGACGTCAATGTTGTGGCCATTTCTGAGACATGGATAGAGCAAGGTCAGGAATGGATGCTGCAGATTCCAGAGTTTAGATCTTTCATTAAGATCAGGGAAGGTGGCAAAAAATGGGGAGGTGTGGCTTTATTAGTCAAGAACAGTATTAAGATGGCTGAAAGAACTTTTGACCAGGACTCGCCTACTGAGGTAGTATGGGCTGAGGTTACAATCATGAGAGGAGAGGTCACACTGCTGGGAGTTTTTTTACAGGCTTCCACAAAGTTCCAGGGATGTGGAAGACAGGATGAGCAAATCGATTCTGGACAAGAATGAAAGGAACAGGGTAGTCATTATGGGGTACTTTAACTTCCCCAACATTGACTGGAAATGCTATAACTCTAGGACATCGGATGGATCAGATTTTGTCCGGTGTATGCAGGAGGGTTTCCTGACACAATATGTCGAAGGGCCAACAAAGGGGAGGCCACACTAGATCTGGTACTTGGTAATGAACCAGGCCAGGTGTTTGATTTAGTGATAGGTGAGCACTTTGGAGAGAGTGACCATAATTCGGTTACGTTTAGTTTAACAATGCAAACAGATAGATACATGACACGGTGGTGGGGTTGAGGGGGGTGGTGGGGGAAGGGCAATTATAATGTGATTAGGCACGACTTAAAAGGCATGGAATGGGGCACCAAAATGCAGCGGATGGGGACAATCAAACTGTGGAGCTGGTTTAAAGAACAGATATTGCGTGTTTTTGATAGGTATGTCCCTGTCAGACAGGGAGGAAGTGATAAGGTAACGGAACTGTGGTTTACTAAAGAAAATGTACTTCCTGTTAAATGGAAGAGGGAAGCTTACGTTTCATTGAGACGAGATGGTTTAGATGGGTGATGGAGAGTTACAGAGTAACTAGGAAGGATTCAAAGAGAGAGTTAAGAATAACAAGGAGGGGACATGAGCAGTCTTTAGCAGGTAGAATAAAGGAGAACCCTAAAGCTTTCTATAGGTATTTGAGGAATAAAAGGATGACTAGGGTAGGAATAGGGCCAGAGTTTAGATCAGAATGGTTCTGGAAAAGCACAGCAGGTCAAGCAGCAGCTGAGGAGGCCCAGTCAAAGACAGAAGTGGGAAGTTATGTCTGGACCCTGTGGAGATTGGAGAGGTGCTAAACAAATATTTCTCAGCTGTTTTCACTCAGGAAAAGGAGAGTATTGTCGAGGAGAAGACTGAGTTACGGACTACTAGACTGGAAAGGATTGAGGTTAGTAAGGAGGACGTGTAATCAGTTCTAGAAGGTGTGAAAATAGATAAGTCCCTTGGGCTGGATGAGATTATTCTGAGAAATCTCTGGAAAGCTAGGGAGGAGATGGCTGAGCCTTTTGCTTTGATATTTGAGTCATCATTGTCTTTGTGTTTAGTACAAGAGGACTAGAGGATTGCAAATGTTGTGCCCTTGTTCAAAAAGGGTAGTAGAGATGACCCAGGTAATTATAGATCAGTGAGCCTTATGTCTGTTGTAGGAAAAAGTTTTGGAAAGGATTATAAGAGATAGGATTTATAATCATCTAGCAAGCAATATTTTGATTGGAAATAGTCAACATGGACTCATCAAGAGTAGGTTGAGTCTTTTGAGAAGGTGACCTAGCATGTGGATGAGGGTAAGGCAGTTGACATGGTGTACATGAGCTTCAGTAAAGCCTTTGATAAGGTTCCACATGGTAGGCTATTGGAGAAAACACGGAGGCATGGAATTGAAGGTGATTTGGCAGTTTGGATTAGGAACTGACTTTTGGTAAGACGGCAATGAGTGTTGGTTAATGGAAAATATCCAGCCTGAAGTCTGGTTACTAATGGATCTGTTTTGGAACCATTGCTGTATGCCATTTTTCTAAACAACTTGGACGCAGGCACAGGTGGGTGGGTTAGTAAGTTTGCAGATGATACTAAAGCCGATGGAGTGGTGGACAGTGTGAAAGAATGCTGCAGTTTGCAGGGAGACTTGGATAAACTGCAGAATTGGGCTGAGAGGTGGCAAATGGAGTGCAATGCAGGTAAATGTGAGGTGATTCACTTCGGGAAGAATAACAAGTAGGCAGAGTACTGGGTTATTGGAAAGATTCTTGGTAGTGTGAATGTGCAAAGGGATCTTGGTGTCCATGCACATAGATCCCTGAAAGTTGCCACCCAGGTTGATAGTGCTGTTAAGAAGGCATATGGTGCGTTAGGTTTTATTGGTAGAGGGATTGAGTTCTGGAGCCGAGATGTCATGCTGCAACTGTACAAAACGCTAGTGTGGCCTCGCTTGGAGTATTGTGTAGGGTGATGGGCTTAGATTAGTTCACAGGTCAGCGCAACAACGAGGGCTGAAGGGCCTGCTCTGCACTGTATTGTTCTATGTTTTATGTTTCAATTGACCCTGGGTCCCTGGCACTGTTAACCACTGAGCTATCACACTACCCTCAAATTGGATTGTACTATTGGGCCACGTGGAAGATCCAGTGGTCAGTAACAATATCTTTAATTTATGTCATATCTTAATATAGTACAAGGTCCAAAGGTGCTTTCCAGAAGCATTATTAAACAATATTTGATTCTGAACCATGTAAAGAGAGAGGAAAAGTTACCAAAAGAGTTGGTCAAAGAGATAGGTTGAAGGAGTGTATTAAAGGAGAAGAATGAGATAGGAGGATAGAGAAATTAAAATGAATGGGAAATTTCTTACAGTGAATTCATTTGAGAATATGACAGTTCAAAGAAAACATGCAAAGTATGTGTGATAACTCTGTAGCAATGCCTGTCCCCTAACAAAAAAAAAATGCTCATAGCTGGCCTGGAAGTCTTAGGAGCAAATATTAAGATAGGGTTGCGGGTCGCTATCTCCAAATGAGATCATTCTGTTTGTTTTCCCACCAAGCAGTAGTTCATTGGAGGTATGTTCAGGAAAAGTGATCTATCAGGTTGGTCTTTGCAGGATCAGTGATTCTCTCTTTCGTGTCTCTGAGTAACTTTAACCTGTTGCTTTGAAGAAGCAGCACCAACCTTTCCATCATCTGGTTTGCTCTTTGTATTTGCATTTCTTTCTTAGGATGGTGAATTTAGTAAAAAATAAACATCTTAGATTCATAGAAGTGAGGAGGAGGAGGTACTTGGTCCTTCGAGATTGTTGAACTAACAGGACTGATACACTGTTGGCCAACCCATCCATTCTGGTCATTCAGATAACACCAAGAAATTATTCATTATTTGTGAAAAGTAATTAAATATTAAAGGTAAGCATTATGGTGTAGACCTATTGATTATGAATACGTCCAGAGCATTTTGCTGGACTTGAGTATCTAAAATATCATGGCAGCTGTCATGTAAAAAGCTCCCCTATTTTTCAATCACATTTACATGAGGGAACCATTAGACTTGACAATGCAGGTCCTCAAAGGCATGAACAAGTGTTTATATATTCAGTCCGCAGTGTCCACTTTTAGATTGTAAAAAAGATCCACCACTTACATTTGTTGACATATATGCAACCCCCTCTTTGGTTAGAGCAATGTAATTCATTTATGAGTTTGATGGTCAGAGTTGTTGCCCAGCCCTGTCAGGAATAGCTTTTAATAATTGCTGTCCACCAAGAATGAGTTCAAACCAAAGTTCAAGATTGTGCTGGTTTTCAGTCACCAGCTATTGTCACTATTTTTCAAGGAGTGGAAGCCATAAAACAAGATCTGTCTGGCAATGAAAGCTTGAAACTAAGTTAACATCCTGAAGCAGACTTAGGAATCTTATACCTCAACCTGCACTTTGTTAAAACTTTAGCAATTGTGCGCGTGATCCTCTTGTCAAATTTTGCTTAATGTCACTGGGCTAAAAATCGTAGGCAGACTGCACTGACTAAGCAGAAATTCTGCGTGTTGAATTTGTTTGGTTTGAACATTTTTAAAGATGATGTTAGAATTTTCTTGCCATTTTTGCCTTAAATACCATATGTGAGGGACACTCCATGTCCCTTCCCAGAAGCGGAGATGGATTCAGTTTATTTCTATTAATCGAACAAGACTTTTAAGAAGTTATTCCAAACATTTGGCTGAAGCGCACGAGCAAAGTATTGGAGAAAAGTATGTGGCATTTGATAAAGTACTTTGCAGGGATTTATTGCACGCACAACAAATAAACTCTAGGAAAGAAAACAGCTCCAATCAGCTCCGAGCTGCTGCAGAAGCTGAGTTGCGATGGTGGAGTATGATGGAAGATGTAGTCCGTCAGTGCCCTCGCTCCTTCACGCACCATGGAGCTGCCTGAAAAGGGGGGGACTACAAGTCCCAGAAGGCGCTGCGAGCGGGCAGACTGTCCAGCAGACTCCACTGTTTGCAGCCTCCGGTCGGGCTGGCGACAATGTTCCTCTGCTTTGGGTTTTGCACATGGTAACGTGTGGGCACGGTGCTGTGAAACTGTTGGAAATGGCGTTGGCGATGGGTCGCAATGTGCGCATTTCAGAAAGACCTTCCTCGTATTTGTAAGAGTCTTTGTGGTTCATTTGGTGTGCGCGTTGTTTTTCCATGTCCTGGGGTATTCTTTCTTTTTGCCAAGTGGTTCTCACTGCCTGTGTTGGATATCAGCCGCCCTGCCACAGTTTTTAATCAGCAGTTTAAATAGGCAAGCAGCTCTGTCACAGTGATTACAGCGCTCCCTACTTTGCTACACCGATCATCGAGTTGGAAACGTTGTATCGCAACCTCCCCTGTCTCTGCTGGAGACGTTGTATCGCAGTGTCTGTCCACGACTTGCACAGAAGGTCTGCCCCAAGAGGGGGAGTTTGAAGAAGAAGAAAAAAATACGCGTTCAGGCAACACACTTCGAATTTGACAGTTCAGGAAGTGGTTTGAAATGGGTGATACCGCCACACCATGTAGAAGACTGTCGACCTGTCAGCATTAAATCCTATTAAATAAAAAAAAAACACACATCGAAGATGGCATCAAGTAACTCGAGTTTATCTGGCTCATCGGTTTCGTCAGGTAAGGAAGGAGAAGGCAAAATGACAGGTTAAGATGATGTCAAGTAGATGACATGCAAATTGAATGCTTTAAAGCGCGTTGGTAGTGATGCTTGCTGAGAATGTCTGACATTTTTTTGTTTGAAGATCTAATCCATAGTAACATGTTGTTATTGCCTGGAATGTCACCGTGTTTTTTTTAGTTTTCCCTTTTTCTTTTAAAAAAAACATTGAGATCACTGTTTTAGTAATATCAGCTTTTTGGCCTAGTTATACTTTGTTTTGATCGTTTTATGTTAAAAGTCACTGATAACTTGCTACATGACCCACCTTGTCCGCTCCATAAAGCATGACTTGTCTCAGCAACAGTTATAACCATAGCTTTTTTAATATATCGCACACACTTTAGTGGCAATAAAGTGTTTCTAGTCTGATGTACATAACTGCAATTCTTCATTAAATCTCTGTCAAACAGTAATCATAGGTGACTATCAATCGTGTAACCTGACTTGTATTACATACTAATTTAAAGCTTATTGCTACTGTAATAACATTAAACATTTAGATCTCTTAGCACACGTTCTAATATAATTACAATGCAATTCTAACATAAAGTTGTTTGAAATAATTTGTTTTGAGAACCCTTGATGTTTTTGCTAATTGAGTGATACAGTGATATTTAAATCTTATTTATCAGTCCATTGTTATTGAAATGACATGTAGATGTGGGTAAATACCTAGCTTCTGATTAAGATTGAAATTCTTGCTAAGGTGATGAATTCTGAGAACTTCTTAAGGTGCTTGATCTCAATTTCACATCAAAACATTGAAATTTTGGAAATTTACTAGTAGTTGGCAAGTTGTTAGAAAATTCAGAAAATATTATAGCCACAGTAAATCAGGCAAGATTTTTTTGCTATCATTGATATTATGCACAATGAGTTTTTAAACTGTGCAAGAAGAATTGAAATAATGAGTAGAGAAGCTAATTTTAATTAAGATGGTTGAAGTTACCACCTCAATCTCTATCATCTTGCTGCTTACTTGATACATATGAAAATAATGATAAAGTGGTCTAATTTAGAGATTTCTGTTTTAAATTAAAACTGCAACATGGTTCTTGGTTATTTAAAATCAACTTGAGTAGTATCGTGCAGAATTAATGTCTGGTATATCTAAATATAAAGATTGAATTGCTTTCTAAAAAAGGAGTACAACAACAAATCTAATAGCATTAATATGACATTAATCTTTCTTACCTATATTCTCATGTAGCCCTATTTTTATTAATAAACTGAGTAAACCTTGTAGCTTAAGATTGACCAGCTATATAAAATACTTCAATTCTCTTGAAAAGAGAAAATGTCTCAACTTAATTTTGCAAATCTCAAAAAAAATTGGTGCATTGGTTAATGCATTTATCAGGAAATAATTTTGTGAAATTGTGGACTTTGTCACTCTGAAGCATTTCTGAAGCTTGCTTACTTTATTACTTCTAGGAAGTGAGTCAGAGCTTGGCACCTTGCCATGAGAAAAGCACGGATTGGCAACCTGATGTATTAAGTTTGTGCCACTAGTACGACCTTATGTTTGGGATTTATCCTAAAAATATAATAAAGAACTGCATTTATGTTGACCTAAATACTTTGTATATGTTCACGTATTCCTTAAAACATCTCCACTGTAGCTGGGGGTCACTGGATATTTATACTAAAAACTGAACTGAATCTGCAGTGCAGTTTTGTTTCTTATTGAAAATGCAAGTATACTGTTATTTTTCTAAGCAAGACATGATTGCTTTATTGCCACCAAGCTTTGTGTCAAAGGAAATTCTGATTGCTCCAAATTTTATCTTTGAATGTGAATAACTGAACAGATTGCACAACTTTACTTTGGAGTCTGACACTCCAATGAGTCAGTTGGGAGTGTATTTTGGCACATTGAGGGAAACTATTATTTCTCACATATTTATATCTGTCCAAAAAAGTTGAATGTGGAATATGTAGTTTTGTTTTAATAATGCTTTGCTAACAGTGCAGCACTGCTTTGGTGAAATGCATTTTAAAAAATAAAATTCTGCACAGGTAGTGGTAGTTGAATACCATTTCCCCAGAAGTGATTGTAGGAAAGATGCTGTAATGACAGTTGACTATACATCTGCACCTTTTTGGTGGAAAACCCCAATTCAGACAGCACTTACACCCAAGTTGGGGGGGGGGGCGGTGGACGGTGGAGGGGTATAATCAATCCAAGTCATCCATGGTACAGAGGCAATAAATTACATGGTACACGGAATTCACAAGGCAAAGGCCCAGAATTGTGGATTCAAATGTGTTCTTGTGAGTGCACTATTCACATGGTGTATATGAATTATACATGATGGTTTAAAATCATTGCATGACTTTTATTGTAATAGCAATGTCTGCTTCAAAAAGAAATTCTCTCATTGTCCGTGGTGCTATCTCACTCGCACACTCTCTCTCTCATAGAGGTGTACAGCATGGAAATAGACTTCCTTCTTTCCTTCTTCTTTCCTTCTTTCCTTCTTTCTTTCCTTTTTCTTGTCTTCATGGTAAATTTTACATATGTGGCGTAATATACAGTGGTAAGATTTGTCTATGGCAAGTGACTCAATGTTCTGAGTATTGTTATTTTCATTTGAGATATAAATATTTAGCTATGATCTGTAAATTGTAATATTATAGTAGATTGATACTATTTTTGTTGCAATGTCTTCTATAAATATCAAAGTGGAAAAGAGACATTCAAGTCTTTTTTTTAGTATTGACTGTGTTCATGATAATCAATACAAACACAATTTCTTTTCCATATCTGGAATGATTTTGTGAACAAGGAGTACAGGTCTCTGCCAGTACTTACCATGAACTACCTAATAAAAACAAAAACAAAAGCAAAATACGGCAATGTTTGAAATCTAAAATAAAGATAAAATGTTGAATGCATTTAACAGGTCAGTCAAAATCTATGGAAAGGCAAACAGAACCAAAGTTTAAGGTGGTTAAGCTTCATCTGAATTGGAAAATATAATAGCAATATAATTGATTTTGAAGAAATACAGAGAAAGAATGATGGGTGTTTACTTTTGGTAAACATTATGATCTGTAATTGTTGAACCCAGAAAGCTGTACTATTTCCTGAAAGTCTGCTTTCACCCTTGCCTTCCCTCCCAGAAACAAGATAATCTTCTCCTTGTCCTCATTTTCGAGCCACCAATCTTCACATTCAATAGATCAGCCTCCTCCATTTCTGCCATTTTGAGTAAGATGCCACTAACAAGCACATGCTTCCTTTCCCTTGGCTATCTGCATTCTGAAGAAACTGTTCTCGCTCGCATTCCCCAGTCCACTGCTTTTGATCACCTCCAACACCACATCCCTATCACAGCAAACACAAGGGCAACCTTTGACTTTTTACCCTCTCCCTTCCCAGAGTCCACCATATCAAGCAATCCTTATGGTAACTACAATGTATTTGTATTTCAATTTAGTACTGTCTATTATTTGCAATCAATGTTGTCTTGTCTGCATTTGGAAGATTACATATAGATTGTATGACTGCTCTCCAGAACTCTTCTGTTTTTTCCATGTGACCTTGAGCTTCTAATTGCTTGTGATTTTTAATCTTTCACTCCTCTTCCTTTTATGACCATTGTCTTTCCCCTCCGAGTTGCACTGAAGCTCAACACACAGTCCTAGAGCAGCATTTACATTCTTTGATTTGGCATTGACAATTTTCCAAACTTAAAAGTTGATTCAAAATAGTTGTACTCATAACTTAGGCTCCCATTTTGTGTTGTTTTTGGTCAGCAGTTGTAAATAATTTCCAATGACCTGTTACTCTAGACCCATCTTTAATAACATTTTTTTTATGAATCTAATGTCAATTCCCATCATTTGATCACTTTTGGTTTCCACATTACCACAGGTCTTCTCTGTTTTTGTTTTGCTTTTTTACCTGCTCCACCCTTTTCCTGTTCCTGTACTTGCTAAGATCCAGGTTCATTTCTTGACCCGTGTCTCAGAGCTGGAAAAGGTTATCAATTTGAAATGTTAAACCAGTTTCTGTCTCTACTCCAACTGCTGCCAGCCTTCCTTAATTTTTCCAGCATCTTCTGTTTCAGTCCAATAGAAACAGTTAGTTATAGAAGTACAGCCCATAGAACCAAAACCATTTGACCATTCTTCCTACCTGGGCTAGGAAGATATATAAAATCTCCAATTTATAATTTTGTCAGGTGTAAGGACATTTTATTTGTGGATCTTGAGGTCATGATGGGTTTGAGACTCCTACATGCTGTTTGATGGGGTAGCAAAGTTTGAGCTGGACCTAACTTTCTCTTATTGGGACTATCAAGTAGAAGTATCTTGGTTTTGTTCCTGGTTGCATCAATTGAGCATTTCCTTTTTTCTTCTTCTCAGCCCTTCCATGAGAAAACTTAGCTGAGATCAGAAACTTATTACATGGGAATGCTGACAAGAACAAACCGATCACTTAGTTGTAAATTATGTCCTCATAGTAAGCTACTGCATCACTCAATCACAAATAATGCCTTCAGTGCTATTTATTTAAAAGCAGTGTGTCCTACCTCAATATTTTAGTCTTTGCTGCTTCATAGCTTTTCACTTTCCCCTTTGTAAGCATGGTATCTTTATGAAACAGTTTGAAAAATAAATGTGATAAACTCTTTGCAAAGTCTTCCTAACTACCTTTTCTCATTGCAAAGTGATGTGACTGTAGTGATAAAGGCCTGTCGCCAGAACGAGTTGCTTCCCAAACAGATATTACCCTGGCATTGTGGAACAATGTATCCCAGTATGCACCACACAAAAATTGCATGCAGAAATTGACTAGATTAGATTTATCCTATCGACTTCCTGTCAGTTTACTGCAAAGCGACGGAAGGAGTCATTAATTGATCCATGCTGAAACGTGTACTAATAATTAGCCTCTTTATTGCTCAGTTTGAACTCTGCCAGACCCATGCAACTTTACATTGCAGCACAGTTTTGATGTTGACATGGCAATAAAGGGAACCATGATTTGGAGTGGCTGGTGTTGGACTGGGGTGGACAAAGTGAAAAATCACACAACACCAGGTTATAGTCCAACAAGTTTATTTGGAAGTATTAGCTTTTGGAGTGCTACTCCTTCATTAGCCTCTGTCTGCATCAAATCATCATTAAATAAAATATGACACCAAGAACCTCAGCAAAGCTGTTAGTTGGAAATTCTTTCAGTTACTGGAGTTGTACCTGATGTCATGGAATTATGATTTTGGTTGTTTGAGGCCCTTTGGCATTGTGTTAGGAAAATAAACTGCAGAAGTTCTTCAGAGAATTCTCCTTGGTTCAGATATCTTCAACTGCTTTAAAAAACGCAAAGAACTGCAAATGCTGGAAATCGGAAAGAAAAACAGAAATTGCTGGGAAAATCAGCAGGTCTGCCAGCATCTGTGAAGAGAAAGCTGAGTTCGCATTTCCGGACCAATAACCATTTGGTGTCCGTTCTGAATTCTTTTTTTTCTCTACAGATGAATGCTGAGTTTTCCCAGCAATTTCTATTTTTTTTGTATCTTCACCTGCTTTGCTGATTACCTTTTTGCATAAGATTATACATGGGACTGATTGCTATGATTCTTGAGTGCACAACTCTGCTTTTAAAACATCTATAGTGAAGCAGCTCATGACAGACTACAGATACAGCAGTATCTGGAAAACATCCAGGCTTGTGCTGACAAATGTAAACTGGTCAGTATTAACAATCTGGAACAAAGGAAAAGATTATCCATTTCTCTTTGACTTTCAAAGGCATCAGTAATATTGAGTACCTCACCAACAACATAGAGTCATAGAGATATACAGCACGGAAACAGACTCTGGTCCAATTTGTCCATGCCGACCAGATTATACTAACCTAATCTAGTCCCATTTACCAGCACTTGGCCCATATCCCTCCAAACCCTTCCTGTTCACATACCCATTCAGATGCCTTTTTAAATGCTGTAATTGTGTCAACCTCTACCACTTCCTATGGCAGCTTATTCCATACACGCACTACACTGTGCATAAAAAAATTGCCCCTTTAGGTCCCTTTTATATCTTTCCCCTTTCACCTGAATCCTATGTTCTCTAGTTCTAGACTCCCCCACTCCAGGGGAAAAACCTTGTTTATTTATTCTATCCACGTCCCTCATAATTTTATAAACCTCCTATAAGGTCACCCCTAAGCCTCTGACGCTCCAGGAAAAATAGCCCCAGCCTATTCAGCCTCTTCCTATAGCTCAAATCCCCCAACCCTGGCAACATCCTTGTAAATCTTTTCTGAACCCTTCCAAGTTTCACAGCATCTTTCCAATAGGAAGGAGACCAGAATGGCCTAACCACTGTACAGCTGCAACATGACCTTCCAACTCCTCATACTCAATGTGCTGACTGCTGGAATTGCAAAATCTATGCCCATACTCCACACCCTGCCTCCATACCCTTCCCCTCACCTCCATTCAAGGCCCCAACGGAACCTTCCACAAACATCAAAGTTTCACCTGCACATCCACCAATGTCATTTATTGTATCCGTTGCTCCTGATGCGGTCTCCTCTACATTGGGGAGACTGGACGCCTTCTCGCAGAGTGCTTTAGGGGACATCTCCGGGACACCTGCACCAATCAACCCCAACACCCCATGGCCCAACATTTCAACTCCCCCTCCCACTCTGCCAAGGACATGCAGGTCCTGGGCCTCTTCTATCGCCATTCCCTCACCACCTGACGCCTGGAGGAAGAACGCCTCATCTTCCACCTTGGAACACTTCAACCCCAGGGCATCAATGTGGACTTCATGAGTTTCCTCATTCCCCCCCCGCCCCGCCCCACCCCACCTTACCCCACCTTACCCCACCCCACCTTACCCCACCTTACCCCACCTTACCCCACCTTACCCCACCCCACCCTACCCTAGTTCCAACCTTCAGCTCAGCACCATCCTCATGACCTGTCCTACCTGCCAATCTTCCTTCCCACCTATCCGTTCCAGTCTCCTCTCTGATCTATCACCTTCATCCCCACCCCCATCCACCCATTGTACTCTTTGCTACTTCTCCCCAGCCCCACCCCCATTTATCTCTCCACCCTGGAGGCTCCCTTCCTTCAGTCCTGATGAAGGGCTTTTGTCCAAAACGTTGATTTTCCTGCTTCTCAGATGCTGCCTGACCTGCTGTGCTTTTCCAGCACCACTCTAATCTAGACAATAAAGGAAAGCATACCAAATGACTTCTTCACTATCCTATCTACCTGCGACTCTACTTTCAAAGAACTATGAGCCTGCACTCCTAGATCGTTATATTCAATGCCCGACCCAGGACTTTATCATTAGCTGTATATGTCCAGCTCTGGTTTGCTTTCCCAAAATGCAGCACCTCACATTTATCTAAGTTAAACTCCACCTGCCACTCCTCAGCCCATTGGTCCATCTGGTCAAGGTCCTGTTGTATTCTGAGGTAACTTTTTTCGCTGCCCACTACACCTCCAATCTTGCATGAAAGGAGTGGGGTCACCATTAACCAGAACTTGACTATCTTTATCAACAACTCAGCAATGTAAGTGGAAACATACCTCATTGAGTGAATGACTTGTTGGCCACTCATGAGATATCTCCAAAATTTAATAGGTCTGAACTCAGGCATATAATAGAATACTGACTATTGGCTTGGACAAGTTAACTTCATAAGTAAGATGTTCAAAACTGTCTGAGAACAGTTTGTTCAGTGTTCCAGCACTGGTCTCTAATCACCTGCTGCAACCATTGATGCACTGTGCTAGCAACAAGCAAGATCGAGAGGACATGCTGCCAAAAGTCACTGAGGTAACTTTAATGGTATCAGCCCCTAGAATTCTTTACCACCAAAACAGGCAAGAGGCACAATGTTGTGAAAGAAACCTTTGAATTCGATTTGAACAACATCATTTGGATATTCAGAACTGTTCTTTCATCATTGCTTATTTGATGGTCTGGATTTTGTTCTTTGCAGTGAAAGAACAGAGCTTTCCATTCACCTCTAACACCCACAGACATTTTGTTTGCCGAACAGTGGCAATGTCTTCTACTCATTGTGTTATTCAGCATGATACCATCTAGAGGGAATCTGTGGCATGTGGAAAAGGACAAAAAAGTGATTCTTCAAACAACTGAAGTTGAACCAGGTGGTACAAAAGCAAGATTTAAATGATGTACAGAATATGAACTAATGATTGCAAATAAAATTAAGGGAGATAACATTTTTAAAAAGCTGTTCTTTTGTTTAAGAAAATCAAAACTAATTTTCTTTTGAAGAAATAAGGCTGCAGACTTGGAACAATGTTTTTAGAGCCATGGAAGTTGTGCAGCTGAAATGATCACTTCTCATAATTTTAAACATTCTCACTTCTAACTTTTTTTTTCAACTATTTTTAGTGTGGACTAGATGGGCTAAGACATTATTTTTACCAAGTTTGAGGTAGAAATAAATAGTAGCTGACAGGCGTTTCTATAATTATTTCAGTGTAGTTGTTTTTGTTTTTAAAAAACAAATTAAGTTTTAAAAAATGTAAAATTAACATTTTTACAGTTGAAATTTTTCAAACTATATTGTAACATTTACCGTTTAAGCTTTAAGTCGTTAAAAAGTTAATGTATTTCATCAATGTTGGAATGTTTTCTGAGGATACACACAGTATTCGCAGCATGCAACCCGACCATTTGCTTGAACTAGTCCATGCTGATATTTATGCACTGACGAGCCCCGTCCCAGCCTGTTTAATTTTACTACACCATTCTTTTGTTCCTTTTTTCCCTCATGTTTCTCAAGCATTTTCTAAATACATTCATACCAGTTGCCATAACTATTCTTTCTAACACATTGAGTTCACTGTTTGGAGAAAGAGGTTTATCCTGAATTCTCTACTAATTTATCGATCACTGTCTTAGATTTGTGCCCAAAATTGAAAAAGGAAATTTTGTTTCCAAATCTGCCGAGCCAAACCTGTCACAACCTTAATCCTTGAATCTTCCAAAACCTCTAAGGCCTGTATCAGTTCAACCCTCAGTTCATATCAGAGTCTATACTTCAAAAATACTTAAATCATTGTAAGGTGTTTTGGAATATCCATGAGTCATGAAAGGCATGATATAATTGCATGATTTTCTATTTTCTGAAGTGGATAAGCCAGTCTGTATGAACTCTCTGTTCTGATACAGTTGTCATAAATCAGCTTTGCTCTTTCTCCCAGTGTCTCTATGTATTCTTTATTAAATGGGAAACAGTACTATTCAAATTAATGCACGGTGGTCTACCCAAGTTATTTTAAACATAGTCACTCTGCTTTCAGTTCTGCCTCCATAGAAAGGGACATTTAAATGCTTCATTTTGCCTTTTTAAAATGACCATAGATATCTGCTGTTGCTACTTTTGTGTATTTATATCCTATGATCCTACGACTCATTCACCCCATTCAGAGTTAAAAATAACATAACACCAGGTTTATTAAGAAACACTAGCTTTCACAGCGCTGCTCCTTCATCAGGTAGTTGTGGAGTATAAGATTATAGGACACAGAATTTATAGCAAAAGTTTACAGTGTGATGAAACTGAAATTATATATTGAAAAAGACCTGGATTGTTTTTTTAAGTCTCTCATTCTTTAGAATGAACATGTTGGTCTCAGTTCTTTAATATATAAATCGCAGAACAGTTAAAAGTTACATTCTCAAGTGAACTTGAACAATTGGTGTCATGTCGGCCCAGATAATACATTTGAAGGTGTGAGCTGCCCTGTGAGAGACTGTCTGTGCCACAATGGTCACACTGATTCTAATCTAAAAAGCTAGTGCTTCCAAATAAACCTGTTGGACTATAACCTGATGTTGTGTGATTTTTAACTTTGTACACCCCAGTCCAGCACCGGCATCTCCAGATCATGACCCCATTCAGACAATTCCTTTTCTATCTAATCTGTTTTACTTTCTTTCTGGCAAAATATACATTTACACACTTATTTCTAATCATTTTTCATGCTCATCTTTAGTATCTTTTTATTTTTCACAGACTTCCTTCATTAACTAAACATCTCCATTTGATGTCCTCTGTAAATTTTGGAACTGTACTTCTGATAAATGGTGAACAACAGTCATCTCTGCACCTTCCCTGAAGAAAACTACTTTGTCTTTTGCAGTCTGAGTAAATGCCTTTAACCTAAGTCTGTTTTCTGTTTGATTGAGAACATGCTATCTTTTCTACTACTTTTCCTCTGACATCACTTGTTCTGATTGTAGTCATGGATGTACTATATAGTACCTTATCAAAAGCCTTTTAGAAATCCGAATACAGTATATGGTATCTTGTATGTTACTTTATTTATCTGATATAACAGACTTTTCTCATATACAGTAATGATACCAACCTTATTTTGGGTCTATAAATAATAGTGGTCTCATGGATCATATTTATTTTTGTGCTCGTTATGAAGTTTAGAAAATGTACTGCACGTAACACATCCATCCAGTCCTCCTAAATCAGTTTTGCATGAAGAAAGTAAACAGTAATGCTTTCTCGACTTGCCCATAATATGTCTTAATCCCAGTTTTAAAACCTTTTACACCAAGTTCATTAGTTTTATGATAAAGTCTTTATAATTTTGTTTTATCAATTTGGGCTATTCTTGATGTGAATTGGGTTAGAATTGCCCAAGGTTTTGTCACATAGAATCTGAAATGGGCAGGAAAGAGAGAGGAAAGTGTCTGCAATATTAGTGGAGTCTAGATTTAAGTGAGGTTCCATTATCAAGAAGAAAATGTGCTACTTACTTGGTTAAGTTACTAATGTGGTTCCATTTAAAAATAATATGTGAAATGTCTGATATGAATAGACAAGTATTTGTTAGTAGTGGGTGGAAGTTTGTTTCAGGCATTTAAAAAGATCTAAATGAAGAATTACATCATTATCCTTTTTTATGTTCTATTACAATTTTGTATTTTTTTAAAAAAGTAATTGGAAGGAGCAAATTACTGCAAATGCTGGAATCTGTATTGAAAACAACAAATGCTGAAGATCACAGTGGTCAGCTAGCATTCATGGAGAAAGAGCAATGCTAATATTTTGAATATAAGTTACTTTTCATTAGTCAATAATTGGAATGTTGATTGAATGCTTAATAGGTTTGTTGGTATTAGAGGCCAGAATTCACACATGGAGGAATGTAGTCATTTAGTCAGAGTTAAATATTCAAGTGGGACTTGCTAGAACCAGGTGAGGTCAAGAAACCAATTCGGGCTTCAGTGTTCAATCTTTCAAACAAACCTAGATCAGCTGTGATATTACTATTGGTCAAGGAAGTCTTGTCTTTTAATATAAAATAAAGTTAGGTTTGTTTGGTCCAATTTAACATAAAGGTTAACAAAGTACAAATAATAACTGAATGAACTAACCAAGTGACAACAGAAGGCAAATAAAGGCGAGCACAAAAATGCAATGCGAATGACTGTATGTGCATCTGCAGAAAATAGGGCCTCAGGCAGTCAAGGTGCAATCAAGTTCAATGTATTTGCAAGGAGAAAAATGTGCCTGAGGCAGATGGGCTCTGAAAGTGAACAGCTGTTTTGAAATGTGAAATGCCATGCATAAACTGGACATATTTAGTGATTTCAGAAGTAATTAATACCCACTTCGTAATTGTTATAACTAGTAAATGCACAACTGTTTTTATTGACAATTGGAACCACTTTGGAAAATAACTTCAGAATTGCTTTTTTTTGTGTGTGTGGAAGTAAATTTCGGTGAGCTGGAGTGGTTGTGCTTGTTTAGAATAAGAAAAACATGCTACTTCTGCTCTAGACAGACCTACTGTGGTATTTCACTTATTTAATGCCTGACTTACTGCAGCATTGATAATTACAATGATATTTAGTTAACGAAATACAGAGGAACCTCGATTATCTGAATGGCACAGGCGGGGGAGTGTTTTGTTTGGATAATCGAATGTGGATAACACAGTTTAGCCAAGCATCAGGACCCTGCGATCTTGTCCAGATAATCAACGTTTGAATAATCGAGGTTCCTCTGTACTATAACAAAGAAAAAGGTATTTGAGTGAGTTAAGTATTCTATTTGATAAAGCTTTAAAAGAACACCTGTTGAAAATTTTTTTCAGGACGTTTTGTCACTTAAAAGGTATTCAACTAAAACTGTTCACGTTCACAGCTCTTAAGTTCAGTGAATCTGCCTGGTTTTGCCAGTCAATTTGAATTTGTTTAGGCGAAAGTGAGGACCGCAGATGCTGGAGTCGAGAACGTGGCGCTTGAAAAGCACATCTGGTCAGGCAGCATCCGAGGAGCAGGAGAGTCGACGTTCTGGGCAAAAGCCCTTCATGAGGAATGAGGCTGTGAGCTGAGAGGATGACGAGATAAATGGGAGGTGTTTGGGGCTGGGGAGTGGGGTGGGGGAGATAGCTGAGAGTGCAATGGTAGATGAAGGTGGGATAATGGTGATAGGAGGGTAGAGTGGATAGGTGGGAAGAAAGATGGACTTATCATGAGGGTGGTGCCAAGTTGGAAGGTTGGAGCTGGGATAAGGTGGGGGGGGTAGGGGAAATGAGGAAACTGGTGAAATCTACATTGATGCCTAGCGTTGGGAGCCCCGAGGCGGAAGATGAGGGGTTTTTCCACCTGGTGGCGGGCGGTTAGGGGGTGGCAATGGAGGAGGCCCAGGACTTGCATGTCCTTGGTGGAGTGGGGGGGGGCGGGGGGAGGGGGGGGGGGGGGGGGTGGTGGTGTATGGAGGGGAGTGGGGGGGGTGGTGGTGTATGGAGGGGAGTGGGGGGGGTGGTGGTGTATGGAGGGGAGTGGGGGGGGTGGTGGTGTATGGAGGGGAGTGGGGGGGGTGGTGTATGGAGGGGAGTGGGGGGGGTGGTGTATGGAAGGAAGGGGGGGGGGTGGTGTATGGAAGGAAGGGGGGGGGGTTGGTGTATGGAAGGAAGGGGGGGGGTTGGTGTATGGAAGGGGTGGTGGGGTTGGTTGGTGTGGGTGTCCTGGTGATGTTCTCTGAAGTGCTCTGTGAGTAGGTGTCCTGTCTCCCCAGCATCAGGGAGACTGCATCGGGAGCAACAGATATACAGTAAATGTTCAAGTACAGGTAAAACTCTGAATGAATGTGGAAGGCTCCTTTGGGGCCTTGGACGGAGGCGAGGTGTGGGTACAGGTTTTGCAATTCCTGCGGTGGCAGGGGAATTTGAATATTTCGTTTAGAGCTACTGAAAGCCAATCCTGATAATTGTTTTTGAGAATAAACTCATTGGTTTCAGTGTATTCTTTACAATAGCAATGGATGTATTTTGTTAGGGAACATTGTCTCTGATGTTGAGATTTTGAAACTGGCTTAAACTGTTCCTTAGCTGCTGATAAAGTAAGGCTTATAAATTAAATTTACTTCAGAGTGGTTGTTCCTGTGAGGTGTATTTTCCCTGCTAAGGATGGAACTCCCCTCAGTGCTCCCCTTTAGAGGTGTGGATGAAATTAACAGTTCATAATTTATTGAAATAACTCTGGTGCAAATCTTTATGACTCTGTCTTTAGGAATTTGTATTTAGAAACCTAGGAAGAGAAGAAAGTATTTTAACTTCTCCAGCCTCTTCCAGTGACATTCAGAGTTTTGCAAACTAACTCAACGTACCTGTCTTTGCTCCATACATTGTTTAGTAGTGTCAATTGCTATTTATGGAAGGGAATTCTAAACTATGGCCCCTAAATCTAGATTCTCCCAAAAGAGGAAAAATCTGTTTGACGTGCAGCTGGCCAAGTCGCTTATGATTCTATGTTTCACCTTTCGCTGTTCTAGGTTCCAGCAGATTCAAGCCCAACCTTTCCTCATCAGGCTCATTCTAAATATTAGCTGAAAATGTGTTGCTGGAAAAGCGCAGCAGGTCAGGCAGCATCCAAGGAGCAGGAGAATCGACGTTTCGGGCATGAGCCCTTCTTCAGGAACCTGCTCCTTTGATGCTGCCTGACCTGCACTTTTCCAGCAACACATTTTCAGCTCTGATCTCCAGCATCTGCAGTCCTCACTTTCTCCATTCTAAATATTAGTCTAGTGAACTTCTTCCAACCCATTAACATTTAGCTGTAAGTATGGTGACCATTACTGAACACGGTATGCTGGATTCAATCTCACCAGTCCCCTGAAGCATAACCTCCCTACTTTTGAATTAATTCCCCTTGCAGCAAAACATAACCTTTTATTAGCTTTCCTGACTACTAGATGTCCCTGCATGCCAAAGTAATGAATATGTGTCTCGGGGAACTGTGAATGACAAGATTTTGCATAGCTTTAGGAAATGGAGAAAATAAAGACTTAAGTAGCTAAACTGACAAAACAAAATAAATAAAATATGCGGGGTGGTGGTTGGGAACAAAGATTATGATCTGAAATTGTTGAACTTCGTGTTGAGTGGAGAAAGTTCTGAAGGGTCCAGTTGAAAGATGAGGTGCTGTAATCTGTTACCAACAGAGAGTTGGCCTCTGCTAAGAAGAGATCACTGTGCCAGACAAAACAGACTCTTATCAGCTTGTTTTTCAGTGTTAGGATTAGATTTAAAAGAATGGCTTTACTGCATATGAAGGAAGAGGAGAAGTTGAGATGCTGTATGAAGTATTTTCAGTTCTCAATGAAATGATGGAGTGAAGGTACAGGTTCTGATGGAGGTGCCCAGGAGGAGGGAGAACATTGGAGATGTGTAAAAGGGTCCCCTGAGTAGGGAGGTGAGGGACTTCTGGCCAAATAATTGGGCAGTGAGATGAATGTGATAGAAGAAGAGGTCAGTATGATGCCAAAATCAAAATTTTTTTGAGATGTGGTGTAATAAATAAAACTGAGGTCCTTCTTATCACAGATTGACTTCATTTTCTGACCACGAATAGAAAATTGTGAAGACACAGCAAAGATTGAGCTTGGATGAAGGGTTGGTATCAGAGGGAAGAGATAGAAAGGATGCTTTAAGATGCTACTGATGAATTGTTGAGCTTGCGATCCTTCATATTTGAAAGGAAGAAAAGTTGTTTTTTGTTAAAGCACTGGAGGGAGTGAAAGATGAAATCATACTGGGAGCCAGGATAATTTTTCAATACAGTTAGTATCCCTGAAGAGATAGCTTGAGGGCACTTCATCTTGAGTGAATGTGCTTTCAGGAAGAGACAAGAACAGTGTTTAATAAATGCGAAATATCTAGGCATTATCAAAAACTCATACATCAACACACCTCTGGAACTTTCAACCCCTTCACTTAGATGTGATTGCATCTGATTCTATTGTTACAGCAAAAAGCAAAATTGGAAGTATCAAAAGTCCTAGCCCATCAATTAAATGTCCTGAAGAGGTAAAGAGAATAATTGGAAGCGCTAAAGTTATGCTGCCTGTTATGTCTACAGGATTGTAACAGAAACATATAGAAATCATGCTGCAACTATACAAAGTGCAAGTTAGACAACTTCTGGAGTACAGTGAGCAGCTATAACACCACTTCTTAGCAAGGCTATATTGAACTTGGAGAGGGTGCAATGTTTAATTACCAAAATGATACTTGGACTCTAAGGGTTAAATTATGACAGGAGATTGTACATACCCTGTGATTTAAGAGGGTTACCAGTGAATTGATGGAAGCTTCCAGGTTATAAAGAGGAACAAATAGGAAAGGGAAAAGAAAAGGGTGCAATATCTAAAATTTAGAGCCTGATCTTTCAGGAGTGATATTAAGAAACCCTCTTTTTTTTATTTTTCAGTGTTTGAAGTTTGACATTCTCCTTTTAGTTTTAAAGCTGACATTGAAATATTATTTCTAATCAAGAGTATTAACAGTTACAGGGCAAAATAATGTATTTAGAGTGAGGTCAAGGATCAGCCATGATCTCATTTGAATGTGGAATTGACTCAATGGACTAAATGTCCTACTCCTGTTCCTTTGTACATGACGCTTGGAGTTTTATCATGGGTTAGGTGTACCGTTTTAAAAGCATTTAATTATCAAGTTAGTTTAATAGAGTTAATTTTGTCACTATGTATTAAAGCCATAATTATAGTGAAGTGTTAGTTTCACTGCTCTTAAATGCTATTATTTTAAGATGTCTCTAACTCATTTATTTCTTCATTCAATAATTTGTTCTGCAATGTTTTAGTTTAGTAGACCTGGTTGTTGCACTTTTAATTGATGTTATCATTTAAGGTGAAGTTAGCATCAGGCATAACCGAGCCAAGCAAAAAACACATGCAGTCTAGATTCTGGATCACATTTACTCAGTTCAGTTTAATTTGTATATCAAATATAAAAAGAATATTAACTTTTAATGATGTACCATTCAGGTGAAGCAATATTTGAATGATCCAAAGGTGAGTGAAGGATGTACAAGGTGAAGAAATCAAAAGGGGCAAGGAGAGTTGATTACGCACTTGACCAAATGGATGTTTAACAAGTTTTCCAAGTCACAGTTGTATCAAAGCTCAGTAGTTTGAGGAAAGCCAATGTTTTATGGAGAGGAGGCAACAATAATCCCCAGTTCAAGTAGTGAAGGATGTTTGCTTGAGTATACTGAAAGAACTGCCTCAGACAAGTTGAAGCTAGGCTGCAGATGTGGTGGAAGAGGGATGTTTTTAAAATAAGGAAGATGACCTTGAGCTGATGTACTGGAAAATAGGATGCTAGTTGAATGTGGCAAAGATAATGAGTAATTAACTTAACTTTGTCATGCCTCACCAGGCTAGTGCACTGGAATCAAACCCTGCTATTCCTGGAGTCATCATGAAAGTTAAAAAGCTTTTATCAATTATGCAAATATGCTTGTCTTTTAGACCCAGATTAACAATGCAGCTAGGTTTTACAAGGATTAATAATTTTACTACAAATGAAAAATAAAAGTTTCTAGCTACAGGTGAGCAATTATAAACTGTTGGAGTATAAATCTCCGAGTTAAAACTCTAAACACCTTATAAAACTCCACCTTCACACCAACACAGACGAGCACAATGTGTATTAAGGGTGGAAGGGGAAAAAAAACTGGCAAGAGTTTGCTGATCCCTGCCCTCAGGCTGGCCAGTTTTTGCAACTCGCCAAAATCTCTGTTCTCCAGGTGTTTTCTGCCTCCTTGCAGAAGGCACAGAACAACTCGTTCACAAATTTAGAAGGTTGTGGCTTACTGCTTCAAAGCTAAAGCTTGCGGCAACTGGTGAGGGAAAGTAAACTGGCTTTAAGTATCTTTTACTGCAGAGGAATGGACTTGTCAGTGGGCCAGAAAGCAGCAAAAAGGCCTTTGTCATCAACAACTTGTCATCATTCCACACACCATTCAACAACTTGTTAATGTTTGAAGCTGTGTTTGCAGATAGCCCCTAGTTCTGCTCTTCTGCAGCAATCTGTCCCTGTGCTTTGAAACAATAAATGTAAACAATATTAAAACACCAACAAAAAGAAAAATAAACGCTCATAGGAACTTGTGGGAGAGCATTTGTGCCCATCAGTGCGTGAAAAGTTTTGATATGCTGTAGGCGAAAGTAGGTACCTTAACAGAATTATTCTAGCCTATCAAATGTCACTGGCTATTTATAAATGCCAGTATTATCATGAATTTGCATAGGATTCTCTTGGGCTGGAAGAACACAGCGAGCCAGTCAGCATCCGGAGGTGGAGAAGTCAACGTTTCGGGTGTGACCCTTTTTCAGGACTGGGGATGGGATGAGGGGAGCTGCAGATAAATGGGATGGTGGGCAGAGTGGTGAAGTGGGGAGAGGTGAAGTGAGGTAGAGGGTATGACCTGGTTAGTCAAGGGGAGGAACGAATCCGGTTTGTGGAAGGGATGGGGAGGGACTGGGAAGGGAGTCTGGGGAAATAAAAGAAGGTTATTTGAAATTGGAGAACTTAGTGTTGAGTCCTCCAGGCTGTAAGCTGCCCAGGTGGAAGATTAGGTGTTATTCCTTCAGTCTATGGTTTGATTCGTTATGGCAATGGAGGAGCTCAAGGATGGTCATGTCAGAAAGGGAGTGGTTGGGAGAATTGAAATGGGCGGTGACTGGGTGGTCCGGTCGGCCCCTGTGGGCACGGCTGAGATGCTCTGCAAAATGTTCCCTAAGTTTACATGTGGTCTTCCCTACATCGAAGAGACCAAATCAGGAGCACCGGATGCAGTAAACTGGGTTGGAGGAGAGGCAGGTGAACCTCTGTCTCACCTGGAAGGACAGATTGGGGCCCTGGATGGAGGTGAGGGGGGTGGTGTGCTGACAGGTTTTGCATCTTTTCTGTTTTGTAGGGGAAGGTACCAGGGCGTTTGGGGGTGTTGATGGGAAGGATCGTGCAAACCCAAAGACTGTCAAAGGGAACGGTCCTTGCGGAAGGGGGAAAGGGGTGAGTAAGAGATGATGTTTTTGGTGGTGGGGTCTAGTTGGAGATGGCGGAAGTGTTTAAGGATGATATGTTATCTGTGGAGACTGGTGGAGATGTAGGTGAGGATAAGGGGGACCCTGTCTTTATTGTGTTTGGAGAGAGTTCCATTTATAGCAATGGAACAGGGTTTAGAGGTGGTACAGTGGAGGGCTGTCTGGATGACAGAGGGGAGGAAAGCACGTTGTTCGAAATAGGTGGACATCTGTGATGTTTGGGGGTGAATGTCTCCTCTTCCTCTGAGCAGATGAGGCAGAGGAATTGGGAGAATGGGATGGAGTTCTTGAAGGATACTGGTTGGGAGAAGGTTTAGTCCAGGTTAGTTATGGGAGTCTGTGGATTTGTAGTAAATGTCCGTCTGGAGACTATGGCCAAAGATCGAACTGGAGAGGTCAAGAAAGGGGAAGGAGGTGTCAGAGAGGGACCAATTGAATTTGAGGGCAGGGTGGAAGTTGTGGGCAAAGTCGATGAACTGCAGGGAAGTTCTCCTTCTGTCCCAGATAATATGTATACTTAAACTAACACCAATTATACAGTTTATTTGGCCCATGACCACCACCTTGTTTGGAGGACATTTTATTGACCAATTGGCTACAGTATTTCCTCACATTTGAAAACCAGCAACAACACTTTTGAAACATTTGATGTTATCTTCAGGACAAGAAAAGGACTACATACAAAAGCAAATTTCTTTTTCTAAGGTTATATCATTACATTAAATTTACATTAAATCAGATCTCTATGATGAAGTAAGATTGTAGGATTCCTGCCAATCAATGTATTGTGCAGTGCAAAGAATTAAAGATGATGTTGAATTGGAGGGAATTGTGATGTTACATCGTGTAATATTCAAAAACTAAAAGTAGCATGGACAGTAATTTATTGGCACATGTCTGAGCATGCACAGATGAGTTTCATCGCCACAGCAACAATTATACCTGAACTGTAAAACCTAACTGCATGTCATAGGCAAATAAAGGACAGTTAAAATGTATTGTGCAGCACATTACTTTCTGAGCTGTAGATTTCCTACATGATCAATCCATGGCCCTGTCCAACAATGTTGCAACTAAATTTGAGGTTTCTTCTCCATAGGATCTGAAAGGGGATTTGTTTGTATTTCATATTTCTAACAGACTTCTTTCTTACATTTTCACATGATAATCATATCATTTAAAAATTAATAATTCAGTTGGGAGAAAAAGATATGGAAATTAATCTTTCCTAATGGCAAAATTGTGAGCTAAGTTGTCTTTCATTACAATGTTTACCTTTTTTTGTATTCTCCCAGAGGACATGGGAATTGTTGGCTAGGTCAGCATTTATTATCCATCCCTGAATGCTTTAAAGGGCACTTAAGAGTCAAGTACATTGCTGTGTTGGTCTGGAGTCACTTGTAAGCCAAACTGGGTAAGGATGCCAGACTTTGTTTCCTAAAAGATGTTGGTGAACCAAGTGGGTTTTCACAATAGCAAATAATCAGCAGTTATTACATGATCACCATTAGGTTAGTTTAATTTAAAATTGCAGCCTTTTTTTTGTGAGATTCAAATTCCACTATTTGTCTTTCTGAGTTTTAAGCCCATATTTCCAGAAGATTAGCCAGATGTTCTGGTTCACTGGTCCAGTGACATTACCATGATGATGCTACTTCTCTCCAATTGCGCTATGTGAAATTGCAAAGTAACTTGGGCTAAATCTTGTTTATTATTTGTTTACTGGATGTGGGTTTTCTTGTGTTTTTGTGTTCATTCCTTGGGTGCATGTATAACCACAGTAGTGTTAAATAGAGAGTGTAGAACTTTGACCCAAAGGTCAGTGTTTTGTTTTCAAGGGCAGTCACTTTCATCCCAGCTCTGGAGTTCAGTTCTTTTTGACTGTGTATGGGCCAAGTCTGTAACAAGATCAGAAGCTGATTAGCTTGGGTTCTACCAGGGTCAAACATAAGAGAGCAGGTCCCTTCTGTTATACTGCTGATGGTTGAGAGTAAACTGATAGGCAGGTAATTGGCCAGCTGGATTTGTCCTGACAAGCCATACTTGGGCAATTTTCCATTTTGCTGGAAACGCAACAGTTTGATTAAGAGCACAGCTAATTCTAGAGCACAAGCCTACCATACTATTGTTTAAATCTTGTCAGGGCTGGCTGTGTTTGAAGTATCCAGTGCCTGCAGCCATTTCTTGATATCACGTGGAGTGAGTTAAATTGGCAATAAAGGATCGGCAATAGATGCTGGTCAAGCCAGCAACACCCTCAGCCTATGAGTGAAGAAAAAGAAATGGCTGTTAGCTGCTTCAACTATGTGAGGACAAAAGCATTCAATGAAAGCTAAGTTACCATCACAAACTAAGCCAGAATCTTCAAGGAGCAGACCACTGGAATGCTTTCACATCCCTAGTGTTGGGGACCTTTGGAAGTAGCTGAGATGGAACATCCACTCTGCAGTTCTGGCTGAATATTGTTATGAATGCTTTAACGTGTTGCTAGTCCAGCACCATATTCTTAATGTGATGGTAAGACTTGGTCACCACAAGTATTGAGTAGTGGTCATGCCTACCAATATTATAGTGCATCTGTGATAGAGAGTTTGGTGAAGATGAGGTCAAGTCGGTTTTCTTAGTTGTCTCACCATCTGCCACAGGTATGTACTTCATGACCTTGTTAGGTCAGCCACTATTACTGAGCTATTCTTGGTGATTGACTTTGAAGTTCCTCACCCAGAGTACCTTCTGTGCTCTTTTCGCCCCCAGTATTTCTTTCAATTAGTGTTCAACATGGAGGAATACTGATTCTTTAGCCAAAGGGGCGCCGATAGGTGATGGTGAACCCATGTGACCTGTTGACAGACACTCTGTGGATTCAATAGTCAATTTTAAGGACTCCCAGGGTAATTCTATCTTGACTGTACACTATGCTACCGTCTCCAGTGGGTTTGTCTAGCTGGTGGGGCAGCATATACCCATGAAAGGATGGATAGATGGATGGTTGTGGTGGATTCTGGAATGTTATTTCCTCCCATTTTTTTGTAATACATCTGCATATGGTTCCGATGTGGAAGGCTGTAAGCAAACTTATGCTGCCATCTTGTTTTCCTGATCTTAACTTTCATTTCATACATCCTGTACTACCACTGGTTAATTGTTAAACAGCCCCTCCTGGCATATGTTACAAGCATATGGGTTCTAGCTAACCTGCAGCACTTAGTACCATTGTTTTTAAAGAGGAATGTGATTCCAGAAGGAGGAAACTGCTGCTGGCTCTAAGTTCTGCAGCTGGGTGCATGGAGAAAATGAATAAAAGGAGCACCGTGAAAAGGGAATTTTCCATCTGGCCCAATAGAGGTCTTAGTGTTGGAGCTAAATAAGAGGCCCCGAGAGCATAGCGGCAGTGCTGCATGAAGTCCAGTGTGTTATGTGGGTCACTGAAAGGTAAAAATTATCTTCAAAGAACATTTCATACCTTCCACACCACCATCATAGTATGCTGCTTAATCCTTCCCCTAGTACATTCTTGTATAATTTAATTCAATGCATTTGTGGGGGGATAAAAATGTTATGAAAGAGGTTTCTTCATGTCTCTTATTGCAGGATCTTGGCCAAGAGGATGTTATGACGGGGCATCCCAGCTGGAGGAGAAGGTTTGGAACGAAACCATGATAGTCAAGGAAATGTTTTGTGAGCACATTAGCGTCAGAATAGGTGTTTTAGCTGCATGCTCATGATAGTGATTTTGTAGATAACCTTGCAGACGCCACAAACTCCAGAAATAACTGTATGGGTGTGAAAGCACACCAGTGATCTGCTGCTTGAAGGTTCTGGCTCAGCTTGTGATGGGAACTTAGCTTTCATTGCATGCTTTTTGTCCTCACATAGCTGCTTCAACTATCAGCCATTTTATTCACTCACTGACTGAGGGTTTTGCTGGCTAGGCTAGCATTTATTGCCCATCCCCAATTGCCCAGAGGCCAGTTAAGTGTCAATCACATTGCTGTGGGTCTGGAGTCACATGTAGTCTAGACCAGGTAAAGATGGCAGATTTCCTTCCCTAAAGGACATTCGTGAACTAGATGGGTTTTTCCTGACAACCGACAGTGGTTTCATGATCATGATTAGACTTCAAAACTCAGATTTTCTTTTTAAAATTTAATTTGAATTCTACCATATGCCATGGTGGGATTTGAGTCCAGGTCCTAAAACATTTCCTCGGTTTCTGGATAAATAGTCTTGCAATAATACCACTAGGTCATCACCTCCCCTTGTAGAATAAGGAACGTGACATCTGAAGGTTTTTGGTGTCTTGAAGATGGCAAGGCTAGAACACTACCTGGGTGAGAAGGCACTTATAACTATCAGCCTCCATTATCTAATGTTTCAGACACTGCTAAACGCCAACTAAACATCGATGAACCTGTAGCCCTTGCAGTTGCCGTCCTCCCTCGCTTTCCCCCTTTAAAATCCTCCTTAAACTATTATCTCATTGACCAACCTTTTCATTATCTACTTTAATATCACCTTAAGTGACTGGGTGTCAAATTGTTTCACCACATTCCTGCAAGGTACCTTGTTATTAAACAGTTCGGGGTCACTTGAACCTAATCTGATGTGTGGGAATTGTGAGACTTGGATTGGCTATTCTTTACACCTGCTCAATTTTCCTCTGCTGATTTAACTAACAAATTTGATTCTTAAGACAGATATATATTGAGGAAACAAAGATATGATACTGCACTTTCTATCTTGCATTCTTAGAATAGAATCACGTGAGTACAAAATCTCAAAGGGAACACCAACATTCCTTTTACATGAAAAGAATATGTTGATTGACAAGTGGGCTCTGTTTAGTAGTTGTCACTGAGAATGCTCTAGGGAATAGATAACTACTATGTTTTTGTTTAAATTCAAACCAGGCATGTTAATTGATCAAGGCATTGCCATGGGGTGCCCACTTGTCAACCTGTCAGCATCTGTTCTCAAGCAGTACAGAGTGCTATTCTCTTGGAGGTTTGGTATTCTTGCCATTCTCGAGTGCAGTGCTGGTAAAGCACAGCAGGTCAGGCAGCATCCAAGGAGCAGGAGGATCGACGTTTCAGACATAAGCCCTTCATCAGGAATCCTGATGAAGGGCTTATGCCTGAAATGTTGATTCTCGTGCTCCTCGGATGCTGCCTGACCTGCTGTGCTTTACCAGCACTGCACTCTCCACTCTGATCTCCAGCATCTGCAGTCCTCACTTTCTCCTCCATTCTTGCCATTCTGTACTGAGGAGTCCAAGACGAAAGCCAGCATGCAGGTGCAGCAAGCAGAGAGAAAGGCAAACAGGATGTTGGCTTCCTTGTCAGGGGATTTTGTTAATTTGGGAGTTCCTGATCACAGTTACTTAGATTGTGAATAATTTGTGACCAATTTTCTGCTGGCTAACTGAGTTTAAGAAGCAGCAATTTAGATATGATACATTAATTGAAAAGACAAATTATCTGACCATGACAGATTATAACCCTTCACTGATCCCAAAGTTTTTCTGCAGAGTGGAGGGGAAGGAGTGATTGTTTTGAAGTTCACCTGGCCTGTCCTCATTGGAGTTTAGGATTGGACATATTGAGTGTCCAAATGGAGGGATCCAGAGCAAGGGATTACAGTCTCTGAATACACTGTAGGACTGAGATGGTAGTGATCCTGTGGAACTTCCTACCAGATAAGACAGTGGAGCTCAATACACTGAATATATTTAAGAAACAAATACATTTCCAGACACTGAAAGTGTCAAGAGCATGAAGAGAATGTAGAGAGTATGCTATTGAGATAGAGGATTAGCCATGGTCATACTACATGGCAGAGTGAACTGGATAAATCTAATGGCCTGTTCTTGCTGCCATTTTCATTTGTTTTCTATGAAAAGCTTCAACAGCCTGTTTCATCAGCAAATGTCAAATTCTGTGCTATTCAGTGATTGTAAAGTATATATCCTCAGCTCGGGGTGTAGGGATATTCAATGTTGTTAGGAACACCATTCCAGTCTTTTTAAGCAGCAACAGTAAATGAGCAATGATATAAATCCGAAAAAGGATGCTATGTGACTTGGAGGGGAACTTGTAGATAGTTGTGTTCCCTTACACCTGCTGCCCTTAACTTATTAGGTGATAGAGATCACAGATGTGGAAGGTGTTGTTGGAGCACTCTTGGAGAGTTACTGCAGTGCACCATGCAGATAGTTGGCATTTTTCAAGTGTGACATAAATAAATTTGATCAAACTTTTAACATGGAACATTAAATTATAAATACAAATATGTTAGTATTTATCTCCATACATTTCGTTTCTACTGTGAAAGTTCTAATATAGTACCTTTTTATAATTGTAATATGTAATTAAATATCCTAGGGCATTTCAGAAAAGTGTTAATAGCAGAATGTAATATTGCGGTACCTAAACTAAAATAAATCTTTTAACATATGTCCTAAATGTCAGAGATTGAGAAGCTTATGGAGGAAATTCCAAAGTTTAAGTAGTTACTTGGCAGCTGAAGACATGGCCACCAAAGCCAGAGCTTTATAATTAGGAATACTTGATAGGCTAGAATTACAGAAACATGGATACATCTGAGGGTTGTTGGACTGCATGAGATTAGATAAAAGTGGGACAATGGAGAAGTTTTTGAGGAAGAAATATGAGAATTATAAACTGTTTGATGGGACAGATTATAATCCAATGAACACGAAGTTGAGAGATGAACAGGATGAAGTACTAGTAAAGTCATGAATGACCTTAAGTTTACGAATGGTAAAATGTGGGAGATGAACGAGGAATACGTTGCAACCATGAAGGTTAGAGATAGAAAAGGCATGGGCTTGCATTTTGAAGGTGGATGAACTGAAGCAAAGGAGAAGTTCATCGATACTAGAGATTGGGAAACATCTGTCTTAGCAATGGCAGAGGTAAACGATCAGATATGATTCAAGATGATGGTTTGGTGTTTCCAATATTTAACTGGGCAAAGTTTTCTGTTCAGCCATAACTGAATGTTGGTTAAATAGACTGTTAGGTGATGACCTAGTGGTATTTAGCACTAGATTATTGATCCAGAGATCAAAATAATGTTCTGGAGACCTGGGTTGGAACCCTGCCACAGTAGATGATAGAATTTGAATTGAATAATAATCTGGGATTAATAGTCTAATGATGACCATGAAATCCTAGCCAATTGTCTGGAAGAGCAAATCTGGTTCACGAATGACATTTAGGGAAGGAATTCTGACATCCTTCTATCCTTGTCTGGCTTGCATGTGATTCCACTCCAAAGTAATATGGTTGACTCTTAATTGCCCTCTGGACAATAAATGCTGGGGTGTCAGTGACGCACACATCCCATGAATGAATGAATTTAAAAATAAAATGGTAATTGTTGTAGTGGGATTGAGAGAGGTGGTGGTGCGAACAGAATGTTAGCATACAAATTATACAGATGCTGTGTTTTCAGATGATGTTCTGAACAGGCTGCTTAAAAATAGAAGAGAGCCAAGAATAGATTCTTCAAGGATCAGAGGTAGTGGTGCAAGAACACTGCAAGTTGTATTCTGGCTATGACTAAATGGATGCAAATTAAACCAGGGGAGTGTACTGCTACTCAGCTGTATGACAGTCAGGGGGCTTTGGAGAGGGATGGTGTGGTCAGGCATCCCAAAGGCTGCACATGATTCGAAAGCATGGGATACGTCACCTTAACCACAGTTACATAGGATATTTTTGTGACATTGGTGAAAAGCCATTTGAGTATGGTATGAAGGCCAGATTAGAGGGATTTTACAATGGAGTTCTGGGGAAGAAGGGCTTGGATTTCTGAATTGCCAACATGTTCAAGGAGTTCAGTGAGTTTAGAGGTGGAGTTGTAATTTGGAAGGATTGTTGGCTCA
Organism: Chiloscyllium punctatum; assembly: GCF_047496795.1. Classification (NCBI taxonomy): domain Eukaryota; kingdom Metazoa; phylum Chordata; class Chondrichthyes; order Orectolobiformes; family Hemiscylliidae; genus Chiloscyllium; species Chiloscyllium punctatum. The sequence goes on along the minus strand of NC_092746.1, from coordinate 2,194,198 downwards.
AGGGTTGGTTCCTTTGTAGAAGGGATCATGATGGCACATTTAAAGGAGATAAAGGACAATACCTGAAGAAAGAGAACTATTGAATGATATGAAGACCGGGAAGGAATTTTGTGTTGTCAGCAGTTCAGTGGGAATGGAGTTGAGGGAGCAGGAGTTAGACCTTGTAGACAAGTTTGCATCGGAAATGCTTAGTGGTGAGACAGGAAAGAAACTCGATAAGTTATGAATACAAGGCTAGGTCAGGGAGTCAGCTTTGTAGAATGCTTGTCCCAGTGGGCTTTGTAGAAGGATTGTATCTAAGTGACAAAGGAGTCCCTGAGCTCCAAATACCTGTTGTTTAAGGTGAGGATGAAAGACCCAGGGGAGAGGATAAAAACAGAAGTGAAGAAGACCTGAAGAAGAGTCATTGGACAGGATGGGAAGGAAATGGGCAATATTTGCTCCCAACAGATTTACTGGATGGGATGTTTAACAAGACAGGAGAATGGAGCAATCAGAGTTGCCTCTGAATGACTACTCCTGAGTACACCAAGCAAAGTTAATCTAGATTTATCGTGAACCTAAACAATTGAATAAACTGATTAATATATGACATAGTGAGTATCTTAATGTGAATTAAATAAAAATCTGAAATGTTTTGCACAAATAATAATTATTAACATCGTGAAGAATATTATTAAACTGTCAAATTAACTTTCTCTTCTCAAAGGCTACTTTTGATTTTATGGGGTTCCTTTTCATTCTCTCTCACTAACTAACTTATTAAGTGATGCAGTTATACAGTAATAACACCTTCTGCATTTGTGTTGACATCAGGGTTATTTAGACTTGCACTGAAGTAGAATTGAAAGAATCCATCTATGTCCTCAATAAATCTGAACCTTACATTAAATGTTAAACTGTCTCACACAAAGGAAGCATTAATTTCTGAGATACCACGTTATTTGAATTGACAAGAGATAGCAGAAATAAGTTAGCAACAGTTTTCTGTTAGTAATTTTGCATGTGTCCAGTCACACAAACGTTTCCCCCTAAATATAATTTCCACAGATTGTTGAGCTTCTATCTCAAAGCTACAAGTTTTTAACGGAGCAGTAACTAATTTTCCTGTTCAATCTCAAAGCTCAGCCTGAGATTTAAATTCAACCTTTGACAAAGTGTAAATTTATAAGAGCGACAACACCTTTTCTGCATATAGTAAGTTCTAAACATATGCAGCCTAGACTAGAAATTTCACATTCATTTGCAAGGAATTCATTATCTCAGTGATTTTAAGCTTTGCTATGATGTTAACTGAGCATTCCTTTGTGGACAGGTTTACAACTTTTCCGCTTATTTGCAGTCTCTTTCCTGCCCCACCCCCTACCCCCATGACTGCACTCCCCTTTTTCCCTGAAGCCTCTTTTCTCATTCTCCTCACCCCTCTTGAAATTGCTCCTTCTCCCCACACCCACCCCACCCAACCCCATTTACAGCCTCCTTCTCTACATGGTGCCTTCCCACCTGGGAATCTGGCAGCTTCGTCTCTCGGCAGATGAAGCCACATCCTGGCAATAGACAACCATGTCAGATATCTCCACCCGAGCAGGTGGCTCAATCCAGCCCCCTCACCAGGCTCAAATAGATAGTCCACACGTCCCATTCCCAATGACCCACCCCCAGACGATTGGCAAATTGAATATTTGTTAATTAGAGTCATAAAGATGTACAGCATGGAAACAGAACCTTCAGTCCAACCCATCCATGCCAACCAGATATCCCAACCCAATCTAGTCCCACCTGCCAGCACCCAGCCCTTATCCCTCCCAACCCTTCCTATTCATACATCCATTCAAATGTCTTTTAAATGTTGCAATTGTACCAGCCTCCACCACATCCTCTGGCAGCTCATTCCATACACATAACACCCTTTGTGTGAAAAAGTTGCCCCTTAGGTCTCTTTTTATATCTTTCCCCTCTCACCCTAAACCTCTAGTTCTGGACTCCCCGACCCCAGGGAAAAGACTGTCTATTTATCCTATCCAAGCCCCTCATAATTTTGTATGCCTCTATAAAGTCACCCCTCAGCCTCCGACACTCCAAGGAAAACAGCTCCAGCCTGTTCAGCCTCTCCCTGTAGCTCAGGTCCTCCAACTCTGGCAACATCCTTGTAAGTCTTTTCTGAACCCTTTCAAGTTTCACAACATCTTTCCGATAGGAAGGAGATCAGAATTGCACACAATATTCCCACAGTGGCCTGACCAATGTCCTGTACAGACGCAACATGAGCTCCCAACTCCTGTACTCAATACTCTGACCAATAAAGGAAAGCATACCAAACGCCACCTTCACTATCCTATCTACCTACGACTCCACTTTCAAGGAGCTATGAACCTGCACTCCAAGGTCTCTTTGTTCAGCAACATTCCCTAGGACCTTACCATTAAGTGTATAAGTCATGCTCAGATTTGCTTTCCCAAAATGCAGCACCTCACATTTATCTGAATTAAACTCCATCTGCCACTTCTTAGCCCATTGGCCAATCTGGTCCAGATCCTGTTGTAACCTGAGGTAACCCTCTTCGCTGTCCACTACACCTCCAATTTTGGTGTCATCTGCAAACTTACTAACTGTACCTCTTATGCTCGCATCCAAATCATTTATATAAATTTATTGCCTCGTGTACCGAGGCACAGTGAAAAGATATGTCTTGCGAACTATACAGGCAGATCACATAGTTAAATAGCATAGATAGTAAATAATAGGTAAATAACAGCAAAGGCAAAAACAAAAACACAGGTACAGGCGAATGCTAAGAGTTTGTGAGTCTATTCAGTATTCGAACAGTAGGGTAGAAACCGTTTTGAAACTGGCTGGTAGGTGTGTTCAGGCTTCTGTACCTTCTCCCTGATGGTAGGGGTTGTAGAAGAACATTGCCAGTTTGTGATGGATCTTTGAGAATGCTGGCAGCCTTTCCTTGACAGCGGGCCTGGTAGATTCTGTAGATGGGAGGTTGGCCTTTGTGATTGTCCAGGCCGAGTTCACCACTCTCTGTAACCGTCTCTGATCTTGAATGGCATAGTTGCCATACCAGGTAGTGATACATACAGACAGAATGCGCTCTGTCTATTCTATCATTCTACTTTTATCTCTGGTCAACCCTGTGTTTGAATTTTTATGGGTTTTTTTTTTGGGGGGTGGGTGAATTTGTTTGTAGCCACCGTATTGAATGTAGTTGTTAATTATTGATAGCAAATTAGATTTTCTAATTGTGATTCACAATATGTACTTTTTTTGATTTGCTTCTGCTGCAAAGGTCATGATTATGAATATTGAGTGAATAAATACTTAAAGATAGCTATTAAGACACTCTGAATTCTGATTGAATTCATTGTTGACATTATTTCATTGTAACTTGTCCAATTGCTGATGCCCAGTTCACAGTAAAAGTGTACTCTAGCACATGTTTACCCTTTCAAAAGGTGAGGAGTTGTGCTTCCAATCGAGACTATAACTTCTAAAAGGATAGAAACACCCTAGTAATGACTAAAATAACTGAAGGATAAAACTTCACATTTTAAAGACTTTTACTGTCACAGACAATTTCATGATGCGCAAGGACTGGGGTGGACAACACCAGGATATAGTCCAACAGGTTTATAAAAGATATTCTGTGAACCTGCCCCACAAGGTACCTGATGAAGGTGCAGTGCTCTGAAAGTTTGAACTTCCAATTAAACCTGTTGCACTAAAACCTGGTGTTGTGAGATTTTAAACAAATTCAAATCAACACAGACTTAATGTTACTTAACATTAAGGTAACTAATACATAAAACTAAAGAAAAGGAGCTTTTGCAGTAACTAATACAAACACAGTGCATCTTAAACTCCTTTTAACTATGCACTGCACATCTGGCAGATGTGTAGCCTTGCAAGTATAAGTTCAAAGCTGTTCAGTAGCTACCTTCTCTGAGCTGCAGCAGACTGACTCATTTCACTCAGTATGAGTGTCCTCCATACAACAGTGTCTACGTACAGTGATAGTGGGCAATAGTTCAGATGCATTGTATTTATGGTGGATTTTCTTTTTACTCTAGGTGTAATTCATGAAGAGTATATTGACAATATTATTACACAAATGCACAGAGGAAATCTTTTAAATTGTGCATATGCAGCCCCTCTCCACCAAGGGAGGGATAAAAATTTTAACATATCACGACAGGAAAACCTATGGCAATCTATTTTTGCAATATTAATAGCCAGAAACACATCAATTTTCATTTAAAATTGCCATAAAAATACTTTTAGGCTGCAGCAAGTCTCAAAGGAGATATATATTTTTAAACCTATGTTTTTTCCTTTGGGGAATTGACAATTGCTAGATAGGAGGTCACAGTATACAGGCATATGGCAGTAGTTGACATTATAAGAGATAATGATTTTAAAAGTAAAATCATTAAGTGTAGATTTCAATGGATAGAAATATCACACTTCATTGTTTTTGTTTCCTGCTTTATAATTTGCAAGAATAATGTGAGGTTTTTTTTGTGTATCTATCCTGTTCAAAATGACTAAAATTGACATAGGGTATTCTGAAAAAAGATGACTTTCATTGAAGGGAAATGGTTGAGTGCTTTGTAACAGTATACAAATAAAAATGCTAGCACAGACCAGTTGTCAAATATTTTGGTCTCTGTGCACTGGACTGTTATATAACTGCAGTGTTTAAATGCAGTGCATGCATGTATAGACTCTCCTATCTTACTGTATGTCTTTTATTTAAATACAAAGATGAACCATTATAATCCCCATAGGGCCCAGATATAAAATGGGGTTGTGCATTGTTGTGTTATGCAACTTGTTTCTTTAATAACTGAATTGTACTTAAAATGAAAAGTCTGCACATAAAAATGTACAATAAAAAACTGTAGGATGGGCTGGCAATGTTCCCCGTCATTAGCTTTTTTTTAAAAGATAGAGAATTTTACAGCGGTAAAGCAGAGTGCCAGTGGAGACCTTGAATGATATGTTGTTCAAAAAGGCGGTTTACTCAAAATGAATTAAACCCTAAGGTTAATGTTTCTGTTTTATTTTGCCACATACATTGTAACCTTTTGAGGTTTCCACTTGTAATCCTGACCAGTGTATTTTACTTGACTGTCACTGCATTTTTGTTATGTAATCTTTGGGAATGTGGTCATTGTACTCCTTCTTTTATTTCTTGAACTACACAAGCCTTGTAATGATGAGCTTCTGTTAGGCATTGTGAGCAAATTTCTTTGGAGTAGTGTCTAAAGGTGCTCAACATCCAATCCCCTATCACTTCAAGCTAGCTCTCAGAATTAAGACCACTCTAATGCATTTACATCTCTATTGCATATTTCCCACTCGGCATATTTTTTGTGTACTATCAATTTTCTGATAGAATTGGACTTTAACAATAATAAGTTATTGCAAGGAATATTTTAATAAAAATTACATATTATGTGGTATAGACAAAATTCACTTGCTTCCATTTATAAAAAAACCCTCAATCATCATTTTTCTTTCTACATGTTTGAGTGTTATAGGTTGCATCTAATAATTCATCCTATAAATATATTCATGCACTGCAGTAGGGGGTAGAACAGTTATTAATGTAATAATTATAAAGGAGGGAATGTTACTACTTGCTGCATTAATGATTACTTTTAATTGCTTTTTCAATGAAGATGTTTTCTCAAAAAGTGAGTTGTGCTGTTTTTGGACTTGTTCATAATAGAAAAATGTCTTGACAGTTGTGTAACCTTTTAAAAAGTTAGTGTTGGTTAGGCCTTCAAAGTGAGATACTGGGAACTGAATGTATTTTCTATTTGTGGTTTCCTGTATGAATGACCGTCTTTGTGAGTAGCTCAAACTTTTGGCAGTCTCCAATCTTGATGGCTGTTACATTGGGGTGGGGGTTGGACATCGTGTATTTGAAAGTGATCTTATACATTTTTAAATGGATTGTCGAAATTAATACTTATTTACATGATAGAGGAAATGTTTTAAATACAATTCTGTTTAAAAAGTTAGTTTCTGGGTTTTTAAGACTGCAATGGCTTAAAAAAAACTGAACAAACTGGGAAATGTTGATTTGAATTTAACAAGGATGGAAAAGCCTTTTGTTGTGAATTGCAGGAAATAAGTATTACCGTTTCCTAAGATTAAACTTTGGATGTCCTGAATTAAAAACAAAACATACTGGAATTACTCAGCAGGTCAGGTAGAATTTTTGGAGATTAACCTTTCAATTTGGTGACCTTGCATCTGAACATTTTGATTTCCAGCATGTACTGCATTTTGCTTTTGTCCTAGTTTTCTGGAAGTTAAGAGTTCTGTTCCAGTCAAACATCATTCAGCTGATTTTCCAGGCAGCTTCCTTGGGCACAAGTCCAGAATGCAAAAATCAAAGATTTTGCTGAATATTTATATTCAGGGGATGAAATTGATCAACTGCTATCGAGTAGGCAAGGGTCACAGTGAATCATTTTACACTGTCCAATTTTCTTTTCTATTGATTTCAGTGATTTTCAAAGCAAACAGAATGCACTGGAAAAGACACTGCTGATTCACACGCTGCCTGCTTTATGCAACTGGCATTGACCAATTTCATCCCTCTCAGACTTAACAAGGATAAATTGCATCTGACAAAATTGAGCTCTTAACATGCTAAATAAATGAATAGAAACTACCAGGTTTCCAAGTCAAAGAGAAGACCTACAAATTGGTATGACTTTCTCTTATTGTTTCAAAGAATAACAACCATCTGTGGTTTACAGTTGGTGCATTTTATATTTGTATATCCTTCTACTATCCCATATACCCACATCTGCAGCACTTAAAAATGTATATCTCCATATACTTTCATTTTATCCTGTGGATAATGGGATAAGGTAAGTGATGATTGAAATTTGACTGAAACAGTTCTATCTAGTGAATTGTTTTATGTGGAAATATGTTACAAATAGAGTCATAGAGATGTACAGCGTGGAAACAGACCCTTCAGTCCAACTCTGTCCATGCTGACCAGACATCCTAAATCAATCCAGTCCCATTTCCCAGCAATTGGTACATATCACTCTTAAACCCTTCCTATTCATATACTCATCCAGATGCCTTTTAAATGTTATAATTGAACCAGCCCCCCACCACTTCCTCTGACAACTCGAGGACATGACTGACTAGCTGCTCAATACAGTTGTTGCAGGTAGTGCACGAAATTACCTGGTGTTTGCTCATCAAAGTGAAGTTATAGATAATCCCACTGTTTGCAGGGTATTGCTCATTGGAAACCTCACTAATGGTGATTTTTGCAAACAGAAAACATGGTTCACTGTGTCTGGCCATTTTCCCTACGTGACCATAAACTGAGTGTCATTAGATTATTTTAATATAATATGGAGGAAATTACAGGCAAGCCTGTTAAATGTTTGTGGTATGGTGGATAGCATTCTGCCCTGAAGTCTGGGTGAGTAGGCGAGCCCAGTCCTGCTCTTGAAGAAGTCTGTTTTTGCTATTTGATAATGTCTCATCAGATTTCTATATAACAGTTTTAAGTAGTGTTTAGTTATGAATGGATGTGTAACAGTTTTACTTGAAACATCTTGCTGAATTAAGTTTATTTTGTCCTTTTAGATTTACATTCTTCAGTTTCACCTGTTCAGTTTGTGCTTGATACTTGGCTAACAATAGTAGATTTAGCAACAGTCAGAAATAATAAGAATCATTCCTGCTGAGAAGCATTACCAGCACATATGGCATTTGTTGGTCCAGCTGGTATAAAGTATATTTGTTACTAGAAGCCTCCAATCTGTATTGAAATACATTTACCCTGAACAATTTGTCTAATAAACTAATTACAATTTCCTGATGTGCGAAGGTGTGTTTTACTTCTGCTTTTGATCCAAAACTGCATAGTACAGCATTTTCTCATTGGGAGAAAATAATTGTGGAATAACTGGGAATATTAACTTTCAATACTTGATGCGCAGTATGCTGTTTTAACATTTGGCATGAATTCTGAAGTTGTTAGATCTGTAGGTAAGGGAATGGAGGCAGGAAGAGTGACACATTCAAGTGCATCACTGATTGAGTAATGTTGCTGTAACCGCAGTGTATACTGTAATTGCAAGCAGATGGATTTTAAAAGGAGCAATCCAACCGGCTGAGATATTGTATAAACTGGAATTGTATGTCTTTGGAATAACTCTCTAATTACCACAGCTCAGATTTCTCATCAAAATAGCATTTGATCTTACATGGAAAAAGCAGTGAATTTTGTAGTGAAAGTCAGCCTTAAGAAGATGAAAATATTAGGTCTTGAACCATTTCTGAAATTGAAACAGATGCTTTGTACATGAGCGCATTTGCACTAAGAAAAAGAGCATCAAGGCATTCAGCTAAATTTCACAGCAACGGTTCTAAATGATTTCAGAATTGGAAGAAAATTTGATGGCCAACAATCAGGTTTCTTCTATAAATGAATTATTTGAAAGCAGAAATAGTCTGCAGTATCAAATTAATGTTGAAATGTACAGCCATTTATAAAACCAGAATAGAAGAAAATGCTACTGTGTCAGAACTTACCAATGACTTGATTTCAGAGTGACATTCAGTTTGCAAAGATTGTGGAGACTCCTGTGCATCTCATATAACCCATCTGTATTGTATTGCACTATCCTTCTGAAGAGATGATCTTCCATACTGGTTTGTAAAGTCATGCAGCTCAGAAGAGACACTTTGGCCCATCAAATCTATACTATCAAAAATACACTACCTACACTAGTCTCACTTTCTCACACTAGGCTCATATCCTTGCATGATATGAGACTTTAGTGTCCATTGAAGTACTTTATGAAATGTAATAATAATAGATTGTTTGTTTTCCTTCAATTTAATTTTAATTCAGTAGCTACACGTATGCTGGATTTTCTCAGACCTCCACCAGGACCAAATTGGGATCTTGGCATAACTTGTGCCGCTGTCCCCAGTGATGGTGTCCTAATTGGCAGCCACCAGGCTTATTATGCCATTGGAGGGGAAACCGCAGAGAGACAATCCCCACAGAGGGTCACCAGGCTGGGAAACCTTTTCAAAAATGTCTCAACGGAGGTCCTCTCAGAGGGAAAGATACAAACTTAGCTCTTTTGGATGACAGGAACCCCACCCCTGTCTTTCCACCCTACCTACATTGTTTGCATTGAATGTGGCCATACCAGTGGAGCATAACATTTCTGGCAGTAATGATCCCCTTGCCTGTCACATGAGCAAGGAGCATGCCACCATTGAGATTGCAGACTCTGCATGGGCTGGGGCTGCTCTGTGAATAGCAAAATATCCATGTGTCTGTGAGATTGCTTCTAATTGAAGCCTTAACAATAATTATCCCTCCATCTTAATGGACACCTCGAATTCCAGCTTGTCCCTAATGGGAGTAAATTGATACAGAGCTTCGCTATTTTCCCAGTCAAACCCCACTGTCATGAACTGGAAAAACCCAATGTATTACATTGTTAAAATTCTTGTCATTAGGTTGAAAGGTTCTTTATCATTTGGGAAATGCACTTCCCTCTAATAATTGTAGCTGTAAATATTTCGAGAACTTTGTACCTTTTTAATGCACTGGGTTTTTAGGTGGCTTCTTTGTGTAAAGAGTCCACATTTGCCATAGGGTGTTTTTATTAAATATGTTATACAACAAATTAGTTTGTTTTTTACTTGTTTACTACCTACTTAGCATGACAAACTGTAGGTTTTGAATGACTGGTTAATGTCTTTATGCTTTGCAGACAACAAAAAATTTGAGATTATTCGGTTGGACATGGTGGTGTCGCGGTTATATCACTGGACTCATAATCTAGAGATCCAAGTTAATGTTCAGGAACGTGGTTTGAATCCCACTATGTTAACTGCTTAAAAATTGAATAAAATTTGTAACTGAAAGCTGATCCAATAGATGTTTTCTTGAACTGCCACAGTCCATTTTATGTGGGACCACGAACTGTTAGGGAGTCCCAGGATTTTGCCACGGTGACAATGGAATTGCGATGATATAATGAAATAGCCACAATCAGGATGAAATGTGGCTTTTGGAGAAACTTCCCAGTGCAATGCATTCTTGTCCTTCTAAATGGTGGAGTGCATGAGTTTAGAAGGTGCTGTCATAGGAGCATGGGTGATTTGCTGCATTGTATCTTGTAGATGACACATATTGCCATTTTGCATTTATGGTTGATGAGTTGCCAACAAAGCCGGTGTCTTTTGCTTGGATTGTGTTGAACGTCTCAAATGTTAGAGCCATGCCCCACCTAAGCAAGTGGAAGTATTGTATCACCCTCCTGACAAGTGCCTTGTGGATGGTGGACAGGCTTTGGGGGAGTCTGGAGGTGAGTTACTCGCTGCTGAATTCACAGCCTTTGACTTGTTGTATTTATATGGCTGGTCCACTGGTAATGTGCTGCTATTACTGGGGGTTTCAAGAATAATAATGCCACTGAATGTCAAGGGGAGGCGGTTAGGTTCTCTTTTATTGGAAGTGGTTATTGCCTGAAATTTGTGGTACACATGTTTGCATCTATTGCAAGGAATATGGAGTATGCGAATGAAGATGTTTTGCTAGAATTGTATCGGGTTTCATTAATATCAGATCTGGAATATTGTGTGTAGATTTATTCTCCGTGTTTAAGGAAGTGTTATGATCCCAGCTCATGGCCTGGGAGCTACTGAAGACTAAATCCGATCCCAGGATAAAACCTGGCTTGATATATCATATGTTTAATTTTGTTTTGATAATCTACATGATGGTTAGTCATTGAAACATATTCACATATGGCTGGAAATGTTCTTTAACAAAACAACATAATTTTATTGTGCACACAAAACCAAGTCATTAGTGTTTGAATACAGTTAGAAGGATCTTAACACAAATATCAAAGTCAAGTTTCAACTTGTTTCCCAGTAGCATCCATTATAGAGACTCCAGTCAAGAGAACTTACAACCGTATATCAACTCTACAGGTTTCTACTTGAATGATTCCTTTCCAAGTTCTTTTCCTTGGGCTGTGGAAACAACTTGGTTTCTTTTGGATGCCTTTATCATTTAACTTTTCAACAATCTGACAGCTTAAACCTTTTTTGTTCAAATAACTTTTTAGGGTAGTATTCAAGCAGTCCTTGCATGGAAGCTTCACCAACTAGGGGCAACTGGCTTCCCTGAACTAACTGGCACTCCTGCCAAAAGAGAAGTTAGTACTTGTTTCTGATCTCAAGTCTGATGTTGTCTGAACTGAATTCACAACAGAGCTAATTGCCTTAATGTGTTTATACTGCCTATCATAACCTCAAAATCATAAATATCTTTCCATTGACACCAGTTATATGCTTTCTGAACACGGTAAGATTTACGTCATTGTTTCAGAATAATTTGCTTACTTTTTTTAAAAATAAAGTCTCTTCACAGCGGTAATCCACATCTTTACTTCTTTTTAGAATAAGTTAAATTCCAAAAACACTAACATTACTTATCTCTCATCACAGATGCATGTATTTGCCCATGGAAGTGATAGAGCGAAGGTTCATTAGGTTTCTTCCTGGGATAAGAGGCTGAGTAAATTAGGGTCCGGAGTTGCTGTTCTCTAGAGTTTAGAAGAAAGATATGTGCTGAGATGACTGAGAGGTGATCTTATTAATGCTGAAGTTGACTGGGTAGGTATTGAGAGCTTGTTTCCTTTTGTCTGAAACTAGGACAGTATCAGGATAAGCGGTTAACCATTTTGGATTGAGGTGATAAATTTGTTCACGAAATGGGCTTAGGAGGCCATATGTTCCGGAAAAAAAAACGTAGAATAATTTAATCCGGTAGATGGCAAATACACCAAGCCAGTGGTTATGATTTTGCACTTTATTTGATTTGGAATAAGAATACCCACTTCCTTGAAGTGGTTCTCTGACAGCATTTGCCATTCCTTGTGCAGCATAAACTGACCTGCAAATGTCATGGAGCAATTTCTTCAGCAGCTGGATTCACTCAACATGTTTCTAGATTTAAAAAAAACTAAATTTTAATAGCAAATTCTATATTGTGTCAGAATTGGAGTTAGTTGACTTTGAATGGACTAGACTGTTTAAATGCTACAAAGGGCAAAATTACTGAAATTTGAAGCCAGAAAAAAGCAGCTTCTTGGATCTCCATATTCCTTTCTGGCTAAGTATGCTAAACTGAACAAATACAGATCCTGTACTAAATGACCGTGTGTGTTGAGCAATATTTTAAATTAAACAAAACTTAGGGTCAAAGACAGAAGTTGAAATGGAAATCAGGACAAGCAGATGTTGAAGAAAATGTAAAGTTCTGAGATGAGATTACATGCATATCTATGACTATAGAAGTTTAGTTACTAGACCTGAAAATGGTTGAGGGGGATGTGGGAATATCAGAAAAGTGAGCAAAAAATAAGAGCGGGTGGTTCAGTGGTTAGCACTGCTGCCTATCTGTTCCAAGGACCTGGGTTTGATTCCAGCATCGAGAGACTGTGTGCAAACACCACCCAGACATTCTTCCCACGTCTGCGTGGGCTTCCTCCCACAGTCCAAATGATTTGCAGGTCAGGTGAATTGACTGTACTAAATTGCCCATGGTGTTCAGAGGTGTGTAGATTTAGTCAGGGGTAAAAACAGGAAATAGGGTAGGGGAATGGGTCTGAGTGTGTTACTCCTTTGGAAGGTTGGTGTGGACTTGTTGGGCCAAACAGCTTGTTTCCACATCATTGGGATTCTATGATAATGTTTAAGCATGCCAAATATTGCAAATTGATTGTGGACATAAAGACCTTTGTATGTCATGGTCATTTTGATGAGCAAAGTTGATTCTTTATAAGAATAATATATATTACAGACCCTTAGCTGGCAGAAAAATGGAGGCAATTTATTCTATGATGGGTTAAAAATAAAAAGTGAACACATTAAACTTTTTTTCTAAGAGTTTGATTTACTCAGTACAAAGTGACAAATTATCTTTTTAAGAATCAAAGTTGATCATTTAATTGGTGATTGAATGCATCAAGGGAATTTACAGCTTATTTGGAATTGGTACTTGCAAATATTTAGATGATGTACAGGAAATGGAAGTCATGGCATCATCAGTGACTGTAATGATTAAATCATGAAGGTTAACAACATTTGAGATAAGGATCTAAAGCAGGTATAGATCTGTAATATAAGGGGAAGGGGTGAATATAAGAAAATGCAGAATTTTTTTAAAAATGAGGTTCATAGTAGTAAAGAGAGACCTGGAAGATGGGGATGCTGGTAAATGAGTAATTGAGAGGTCAAACATAGTGCACAGTGATTAAATTAAAAGATGAGGCACTCACTAAGTGGAGATTGCAGTACCTTTGTTCACAAAGATCTTTGACCTATGCAGGCTAGGTGGATTAGCCTTGGGAAATGCAGGTCTACAAGGATAGAGTAGATTTGGGTGGAATCCCACCCAGAAAGTCAGTGTGAACTTGATTGATTGAATGGCTGGTGTCCACACTGTAGGAATTCTATGATATGAAACATTTGGTCTTCTTCTCTTTCTGCTGTTCCAGTTACTGTATTTCAGGTTTGTGGCATCTGCAGTACTCTTCCTTTTCTGCAATGTCGAGATTTCATATTTTTGTCATAAAACGTTGGCTTTGCAAATTGTATCAATACCAATAAGCCTGTAAGCATATCAGCAATGTTGACTATAAATATCACTATCAAATTAGCATGTAAAGAACTGCCTTTCACAATTAAGTACAAGTAGTTAGAGTTTTACAGAATGGAAACACACTGTTTGTTCGGTCCAATTCATCCATGCCGACCAAATAGCCTAAATTAATCTAGTCCCATTTGCCAGCATTTGGCTCTATTCCTTGAAACCTTTTCCTATTCATGTACCCACCCAGATGCCTTTTAAATGATGTAATGGTACCAGCCTTCACCACTTCCTGTGACAGCTCATTCCATACCCACACCGCCATCTGCATGAAAAGGTTGCCCCATTGGCCCCTTTAAAATCTTTCCCATCTCACCTTAAATTCTATGCCTTCTAGTTTTGGACATGCCCACCTGGAGAAAAGACCTTGGCTAATCATCCTTTCCATACCCCTCATGGTTTTATTAAGCTCTGTAAGGTCACTCCCCAGTCTCCCACACTCCAGGGAAAACAGCCCCAGCATTTTCAGCCTCACCTTGTTGCTCAAACCCTTCAACCCTGGCAATGTCCTTTCTGAATCCTTTTAAGTTTCACAACATCCTTCCTATAGGAAAGAGACCAGAATTGCACACAAAATTCCAAAAGTGGCATAACCAATGTCCTGCAAAGCCACAATATGACCTCCCAACTCCTGTACTCCATGCACTGGCCAATAAAGGCAAGTATACCAAATGCCAACTTTGCTATTCTGTCTACCTGTGACTCCATTGTAAAGGAAATAAAAACCAGCGTTCCAAGGTCTCTTTGTTTAGGCCACACTTGGAATATTGCACACAGTTCTGGTCACCACACTACCAGAAAGATGTGGATGCTTTGGAGAGTGTACAGAAAAGGTTTGCCAGGATGGTGCCTGGTTTGAGGGATTTTAGCTATGAAGAAAGGTTGGATAGGGTCAGTTTGTTTTCACTGGAATGCAGGAGGTTGACAGGTGTCCTGATGGACGTTTTTTAAGATGGTGAATAACATAGGCTTTTTCCCAGGGTGGAGGGTCAATTACTAGGGGACTTAGGTTCAAGATGCAAGGTGAGAAGTTTGAGATGTGCGAGCCATGTTTTTCTCACAAAGGGTGGCGAGTGCCTGGAACTTCATACTAAAGGAGGTGCTGGAAACAGACACAATAGCAGTATTTAAGAAGCACCTGGGAGAATACTTGAATAGGAAGTGAATAGAGGGATATGAATTCTGTGAGTGAAGATAGTTTTAATATGAAAGGGCAAAATATGTCAGTGCAGACTTGGAGGGCCAAAGGGCCTGTACCTGTGTTGTGTTGTTCTTTGTTCAGCAGCACTCCCCAGACTTTACCATTTAAGAGTATAATTCCTGCACTGATTGACATGTTGATTTCAAGTTACTGTGCCTGGCACCTGATGAGCTGGAAAAGACCCTGAAACATTCTGGAATTCAATTGAGGGAAAAAAAAGATGATAAAAAGAAAACCATTGTACAATGCAAAATCTGAGCTTACCGATTATTTGAACAATGTTGTTCTTTAACTGTTGAAGTTATCATTAATATGAAAGGAATGCCTTATTTATTTTGCTTTTGTTAGCTATGTTAGAGACAAAAATGCTGCAGATGCTGGAATCCAAGGTAGACAAGCAGGAGGCTGGAAGAACACAGCAAGCCAGGCAGCATCAGGAGGTGGAAAAGTCAATGTTTTGGATGTGATGCTTCTTCAGGAAGTGGGGCTTACTGTTTGAACAATGGGCTGGATTTTTATCTCCACAAGGAGGCAAGAATCTGGTTGTGAAAAGATGAACTCTTCTTTTTTTCTGCATAAATCATTTCCTTATGACCTTTACATAGGTCAAGAAGGTTTTGAGTGCAAAATGCACATGCACCACATCTGAGGTTCCCACAGAGCACCTCAACTAAATGGCATTTTCTGTGGTATTTTAATATACCTATTATAAACAATATACCTCACATAATATACCTAACCTGACTAATATATCTAACCCACACAACATCGAACACTATGGGCGATTTTAACTCAGCTAATTCACCTAACCTGCACATCTGTAGACTGTGGGAGGAAACCAACACAGACAAGGGTAGATTGTGAAAATTCCACACAGACACTCGCCTGAGGCTGGATGAACACTGGTCCCTGGTGCTGTGAGCAGCAGTGCTAACCACTGAACCACCGTGCCACCAAATGATTTTCTTTGTGCTTTTGGAAGCATTAAGAGCAGCTTACTACCTCAAAGTTCAAGCCCGTCATTGGGGAGCGGCTTGGTAAAGAGCTGTAAAATGCTTTGAAACCATCAAATGTCACTATTAAATGGTATATTGTAATGTCATGTGTTTTTATTGTAATTATGCTCCTTGGTGATGTATCCTGCCAAGATATATTGAATCATCTTAATGACTGACCACCATTGTTTTAAGCGTTGTCATGCAGTGCAGTACTATAAAATTTGAATTTTATATTTTGTTCAATCTCTGCTGCCTTGTTCTGTGCTGTATTTAAATCAAATAATAGGTTTGGCTGTTTAAAAGGGACCTGACCTACTTCTGCATCATCTTCATCTTTGATTGACAGGCAGTCTGCTTTGAAATGAGGATGGGACATGGTTTTGCTCTCCGTTTCAGGTAATCTGGTTGGAAGCTTGTATACTTCTAGCTGTAGTTCTTCTAAATGCCAAGCTGGCTTTCTAATTTTAGCCATAATAAATGCTTGGCTGGGTTTCATAAGTTCATGATAGCTGGCGTTAAGTAGGTAGTCTACTAACCCAAGAATGACTGAAACTTTTAAGAGGTTGTAATAAGCGAATATGACTGTTTACAAATCTAATTTGCATTTAAAGGATTATAACTTTTTTTATTAGTTTACTTCCCTCTGCTCCAATAATACTGTTGGTTTTGATTTGTGGTTTCATTAGTTTGTTAGGGATTTAATTTTTTTCCAATGATAAAGGAGGCTGTTTTCGCTACTCACTGATTTCAGTCATTATTTGAACACAATCCCACAATATCGAGGTCTCAGCAGTGCAGTTTGGCAGCTCAGGGGCCCTGACAACTGTGGCAGTTTAGCGCCTGTCATTTCACTGATGGTGTTTGTCACAATAAGTAGATGACTTCAACCAATTTCTTCATTTTTTCAGTTGACAAATGTATGGGGAGTTATATGTGAGTGGAAGAGTCCAGTAGTAATGTACATTGTTGCATTTTTGTGAGTGTCAGAAAGGTGTGTGTGTGTGTGTGTGTGTGTGTGTGTGTGTGTGTGTGTATGATTATCTTTTTGCCAGTCGGATGCACAGTAATCTCCTGTGGAGTATAGTCCTAGAGATGTACAACATGGAAACAGACCCTTCGGTCCAACCCGTCCATGCCGACCAAATATCCCAACCCAATCTAGTCCTGGCAGCACCCGACCCATATCCCTCCAAACCCTTCCTATTCATATACCCATCCACACGCCTCTTAAATGTTGCAATTGTACCAGCCTCCACCACTTCCTCTGGCAGCTCATTCCATACACGTACCACCCTCTGGGTGAAAAGGTTACCCCTTAGGTCTCTTTTATATCTTTCCCCTCTCACCCTAAACCTATGCCCTCTAGTTTTGGACTTCTATGTTGGACAAGTGCTGAGATCTGAAATGTTATGGCAGTAGTGCCCAGTGTAGATCCAGCAGGTTTGCTGTTCCAAGGGCAGGGTGCTATCTGAAGTCATTCCAAGTAGGTTGGTTGGGATTTTGCTTTAGTCTCTGGCCATCCATGCAGATATACAGTTCATTTTTGGTGCTGGCATTGTTTTTAGAGAGTTTTAACATGCGCTGTCATGTGTTGCTCATCTTAATTGAGATTCTAACTTACGGTGTGGAAGGATGGAGCTTGTGTGGCAAAATATCAGTGTAGTTGAACTTGTAAGATGTGATCATTATGCCATTTGTATATTTGCTGAAAAATGGGACTTGCACAGAGGCCTGGCCAATCTTCTCCATGCTCTTCTCACTCTAAATCATATCTTGTGAAGCAGTGTTCAATAACTATTCCAACTCATTGTGGTAGTACTCTGTGTACAGTGGTATTCACCTTTCTTTATATCTGGTAATCTTACAGAATCCACAAGTTCTGTTTAAGACGTAATTTCTACTAAAGAATCAAGCAAACTACAGAGGAACCCCGATTATCCAAATACTAGTTATCCAAAAATCAGATTATCCGAAGGTCCCGATAGAAACATCGCATCAAAGACGTGTTTCCAACAGTCATTGTGTCTTTTGTTTTCAGTGTTTAAACAGGCACTGTCTCCAAATGACTGACCTCCTGCCCTCTCTCTGTCCCCACACTTTCCCTGGAGTTCTATTCCGGGGTGTAACCCTAAACCCCCTTCCCCAGATAATCTCTCCAGCATTGTCCTGTACACGGCAAACTTGGAATCTGTCAAAAAGTTGTAGTAAAAGGTTTGTGTTTGTGTGTGTGTGTGTGTGTGTGACTTACCCCACAAAGGCAGCTTCAGCAGCAGTCTGTGGTTTGTGTACAGTCTGGCTGCCCCAGAGACTGGGAGGGGGGAGGGGGGGAGCGGTGTTGGACAGGGTTGGGGGCGGGGCGGGGCGGTGTTGGACAGAGTTGGAGGGTGGGGTCAGGTGGGGGACGGTGTTGGATGGGTTGGAGGGCTGGGGGGTCGGTATTGGGGGTGGAGGCTTGTGTGCTGTGTTGCTGCTGCTAGTCTCCTGAATGGGGAGAAAACTTCAAAAACTCCGAGCCCCAGAGGAAAGGCATTTAATCGATTATCCGAATGAAACAGTGCCCGCCCACCTTGCTCAGATAATCGAGGTTCCCCGTATATGATTCTTTTCAGTGCAGCAAAGGTTATAAAAAAACCAAGAGCATATCTCTTGCAAGATGCTTAATATGATTTATAACAGAAATTAAAATGATTACACTTTGGTCCACCATAACGTTTTCTCATAACTTTTATTTTGGAGAACGTTGAATGGTACATTTTTAGAAAGAAAATTACGGAAGTATTGCTAAAAGATTCCTTGAAACCACTTCAGAAAATGCCTAATTCATGCACCCGAAACATTCCATTGAAATGTGTCGTAAGTACTGAGATGCCACTTAAAGACGATAAACTGAGCTTACCTCCCTTATTTGACTTTGAGGAGGTGCCAATGTTGAACTGGGGTGGACAAAGTTAAAAATCGCACAACACCAGGTTGTGGTCCAGCGGGTTTATTTGGAAGCCCTAGCTTTTGAAGGGCTGCTTCTTTGTCAGATGGTTGTGACACCTGAGACCAACTTTAAAGCAACAAGATTGCAGTGTCATGGAATGTAATATTAAACAAATTTAGCTTAAACATTCCATTCCATGACATTGCAATCCTGTTGCTATAAAGTCTGTGTCTTATGATTCTGCTCCACAACCACCTGATGAAGAAAAAGCACTTTGAAAGCTAGTGATTCCAAATAAACCTGTTGGATCATAACCTAGTATTGTGTGATTTTAATTTTAAGCTTACAATATAATTATAGATGGGAATGGCCAATTCAATCATGTAGAATATTTTTGGGTGAATTAATTGTGTCCTGACTTTTACCCATATGTCCTACTTGTAATGTCCAGTTTTTTATTAAATACTTTTTGCCTTCTCTGATTAGCATCTGTCAATGGTGGAAGTGTTGGGCTTTCTCTGTTGT
This sequence comes from Chiloscyllium punctatum, assembly GCF_047496795.1. NCBI lineage: Eukaryota > Metazoa > Chordata > Chondrichthyes > Orectolobiformes > Hemiscylliidae > Chiloscyllium > Chiloscyllium punctatum. The sequence continues at coordinate 2,174,804 of NC_092746.1, read as the reverse complement.
TTATCTTAAGCATGTGTTGCTGGCAACAAGCAATGAACTTCAAGGCGTTATTGATTCAACACTTCACTGTTAAATAAATATATAAAACCTTATTTAGATGGACTTGTTGTGCCTTTTGGTGAAATAGCTATCTTTTATACTTAGAAGCAGTGGCTAGTTTAAGCTAAAGGGAGGTGCCTTGGATAGCTGCTTCAGCTAATCTATACATTACATCTCCTGTGTAATGGACTTGTCAAATAAAAATGTCATTTTTAAAAAGTTAATCAAAGTACCATCACTTGAAGAAAATTTGGAGATCAGTGTAAAAAAGGCTACAGCAAGGTAGAAAATGAGGTTGCTCAGAATTTAATAAAAATCATTTGGAGAGAGTGAAAGGCAATGGCAATAACAATTCATATGCTAATATGTTCATGGCAGTAATGACAGGAATATAATGCTTGGGTGCATGCTGTTTGTAAATGTTTACAGATGAAGTTCAGTTTCCTGTTAACTATCTTGCTCATCCTGGAAATATTTATATTTCATGTTGTCACCTTTGTGCTCTTTCTTTAGCCCTTTGTTCTGATCTTCATACTAAACTGGTTGTTTAAAGTAAATGAGATTAAACTGTCATTCAAAGCCTTCCAAAAGCCTACTGTGCCAAAACTGTGATTTTACAGGCATATCTTTGGTTTGGAGCTCAGGAAACGAGTGTCTGGAACCAGCTTTCTGTTTTTGTAGTTCAAGAGCTGGCATTTGACGTAAAGAATAAAGTCAATGGATCTGTTGCTGGTAAGAGCCTGGAATTTAGTGGTGTGATGTAGGGAGTTAGCTTGTGAATGATTTGGCTTCTGGTACTCCAAACTAAACCAGCTACAATATAAATGTAGCTCTATGATTCTTTGAAATAGAATCTTGTAACACAAGAGGGGAGCATTTCTCCCTTTTGTGTGTGTTCTTGCTGTTTGAAAGTGTTAGTTCTGCTCAGGAGTTCTGATGAAAAGTTACTGGTTTGAAACATTTAACTCCATTCCTCCTTCCATAGCTGATACTTGACCATCTGCCTTTTCCTACCATTTTTTGTTTTTAAGATTCCCAATATCTGCAGCTTTTCACTTTTGTATTTGTTCCATTCACATGCTCTTTCTCTGTCACTTGAAAAACACGCAAACATAGGTACCCTGTTCCCTTTTGAAAGCTATACTGATGAAATCTGCACCCACCACTGCCGTGTTTGTGTTTCTCAAAGGTACTCCACCCTTTGCTTTTTTAAAAAGACCTCCTGCCTTTTTTTAAAATGAATAAATTATAACTTCATATATCTTTCATACAGTCTTTACAGTGTGGAAGCAGGCTATTCAACAGATTGAGTCCATATCAACCCTCTGAAGAGCATTCCACTGAGACGCACTCCCCTACTCTATCCCTGTTACCCTGCATTTCCCATGGCTAATATACCTAGCCTGTACGTTCTTGAGTATTATGAGCAATTTAGCATGGCCAATCCACCTAATCTGTGTATTTTGGACTGTGGGAGGAAACTGGAGCACTTGTAGGAAACCCATGCTGACAGTGGGAGAATGTGCAAACTCCACAGACAGTTACCCAAGGCTAGATTCGAACCTGGGTCCCTGGCGCTGTGAGGTAGCAATGTTAACCGTGCTGCCCCAATACCATTAGTGGGAGGTTCTACTAGTGGGTTTTTGTCCATGTTTGTTGTTCTGTTCATCTGTAAATCAAAAACAAATGAACTGATACAGGTTTGCAGGTCATACATTCAATGCCAAGGCACGTCCTCTCAATTTTTGGAGATTTTCAGAGAAGTGGGTTCCAATGTACATTCGTGCACAGTTGGCAGCAATCTCAGATGAATCTTGCCAGTTACGTTACAGCCAACTGAAAGGAGGACCAGTTTTTTTTTTACTGGGTTATGTTGACTACTGGATCTAGCAAATCCACATTTTTTAAACTTTGTTGCCTGGAGCAATCAGATTTGTGCATCAGACGGTGGCAGTGCTTGAGCTTGCCTAAGCCAGATGTAAAATCAGCTAAGGAAAAGTATGGAATGAGATGGCAAGCTTGTCTGCTGGGATCCCTTCACTGACTTAAATTTAAAAACACTGTCGTGAATAAATGCTTTTGTTTGATGCACATTCCCTAAGTATAAGGTATTGCAGGTGAAGCTAAATAACAGCAATTACACAAAATGGAATGGAGATTTTTTTCTGTGGGATCATGTAATTGTATGTAAAATTATAAATGCGGGTAAAATACCAAGTTGATTTCACAGAATTAGACCACATAAGGTCATGCCACATTAACCTTTACTTGGCCAGAAGATGTTGTGTTTAGTATTTATTGGCTGTTCAAATTCGGGTTTTCTACTTTTCCTTTCACTAGCCGGCAAATATACTACCTATGTTGTACCCATGAAAGTCTCAAGGTCTTTTCTGAAGTTGAATATGGAAAATACGTTTCATTTACTTGTCATTCTTAAAGGCACTAGCTGTTTATGTTTCTGTTTATGTAGTATTATGTTATTATTTATGTGTGAATCACATCAAGTGAGAAGTGGGAGGCTATTGTGTATCTCACCCAGTTTTCAATGTTAAATTGTTCAGCACTTTTGGAACTCTATCTCTGTCTGAAAGCTTTTACTCATTAAAGTATGACATCATAATAGTTGATCATTTGTAGCTTTGAATAAAGAATGTAGACTTGAATCTACATGAGTAGTTGAAATGGTCTGTTCATTAGCTGGATACAGTGTGATTTTTACCTAGAAATCCTTATCTGAAAAATAGAACCTATTACTCAATTGCAATTAGTTTAAAATAAGAAGCCAAATGATGCCTAGAATAGAGAGGTTTTTAAAAAAACCCAAAAGGCAGTATAAAGTTGCATCATTATCCAGTGTTTGCAACAATGTCGAAATGTGTCTTGAATTCCAAAACTCACTTTACATTCAAATAATCAGTGTTTTTCAAGAATTTCTGCTCTTTGATATTGTCCTGATTTTTCTGTTATTGTGAAGATGTATTTAAAGAAATGCAGCTGGGTTACCCAGCATGCATACATGACAAGTTTAAAGATTGATGTTTGTTATGTTTCAAATGTGTACTGTGTTTCTCGATTTTACCCTAAGTGGTTTTGTCCTCAGCAATTCAAAGTGTGTTTTAATTTCTAATCATCGAGGTAAGTCAAACAAGACTCAAAAGGTCCAACAGGGAATCCTTGTCTTTGTTTTCTGTTTACAGGGTATATCACAAGGTCCTTATTTCGTTAGGCTAAAGGAGATGGTTGTATATTAGATCCAGTAAAGCCAATTTCCCAAAATCCATCAGTACTGTTTGCTCAGCTGCACTTCTGAAATGTTTCATGAAATTGTAAAGTATATGAATGACCAAGCTCAATATTTGTAATTGCCTGTTGTAGTTTTATTCATGTTTAAGATGAGAGAATTAAATGTAATATCTCCAAGTTTGCAGACAAAACCAAGCCAAGTGAGAAGATGAGCTGTTGGGAGGGTATGGGGATGCTTCATTGTAATTTGACAAGTTAAGAAAGTGGACAAATGCATGACAGAAGATTTATATTGTGAATAAATGAGGTTATCCACTTAGCAAAAACAGCGAGGCGTATTAGTATCTGAATGGTGATAGGTTAGGATGACAGCAGAGCCTGGAATCAGGGATCTCAGTTTAAGTAAATGGAGTATGGGATTTAGGAAGGAGATCTGGAGAAATTCCATCATCTGGAGAGAGGTGAGCCTGTGGAACTCTCTGTGGTTGAGGCCAAAACATTGAATATTTTCAAAAAGAAGTTAGATCTAGTTCTTGGGATCAAAGAGTATTTGGAGAAAGTGGAAACCAGATACTCAGTTGGATGTTTGCTATGTTCATATTAAATGGCGGGTCAGGCTTGATGGGCTGAATGGCTTACTTATGCTTCTATTTTTTTTATTTGATTGGGCACTTTTCAACCGAAATTAATAAATCTTCCATTTCGTTACTCGACTTAACACCTCTGAAGCTGAAATGAGAACATTTTCAGTTGATCTTCAATTTTGCAAAGAAAACACAAACCTTCAGTGATTCAGCAGGTTTATGAAATGTGTGTGTGTGCGTGTGTGTGTGTGTGTGTGTGTGTGTGTGTGTGTATATATATATAGATATAGATATATATCTATATATCTAATATCTATATCTATATCTGGCATGCAAGCATTAAATCATTTTGGGTATGTGAGTGTTTCACCTATTGATGGAAATGGTGATATTGGAAGACCACATGCTCTTGTTTCAGTGTGGGAAGCTGTGTGAAATTGGGTTTGAAAGGAATAAATTACTTCTTAGCAGTATGTTGCAAATGACCAGCTTCATGGGAGATTTAGGTTAGCACAGAGAACAGAGTCGAGAGTGTGGTGCTGGGAAAGCGCAGCAGGTCAGCCTTTTGCCTGAAACATCGGTTTTCCTGCTGCTCAGATGCTGCCTGATCTGCTGTGCTTTTCCAGCACCAGCACCACACACCTGACTTAAATCTCCACCATCTGCAGTCCTCACTTTCGCCTAGCACAGAGAATAGTTGAAAATCAAGACTGGAAGTTGTGGTAGGTTGGAGAATGATATTTACCCTCTGTGACACAAGTTCCGATCCCGCAAAGACTCTTGTGCATTGTTTTCTGCAAGGAAGTTCCAAAAATCTCAACATGGCTATTTCTTTGCTAATCTCCTTACTCTCCATGTACAAAAAGATAAAAGAGAAGCCAAATAAAACCATCCTGGCATCAACCCAGAGATCAGCTAATTCAGTGATTAAGGAAATAGGTAGATTCTTGCGGACCTATGCGGAAGTAGTACAGTAGTACACCATGCAATGCATTTATCCATTGAGTAGCTCTCCAGTGCCACATGGCACTTTTAAGATCGAGCATCAAGTGTTGTTTATTGTAAGTATTATTGCAGTCCTCAAAGGTTAACCATAAATTCCTCGGTGGGAGTGCCCTGTTTTTAATGTTAGCTTCTCAAAAGCACTGGCAATCCTTTTGCTATATTGTCAGTGATTGAGCAAGGGATTTATTTGACTGAAGGAGTGAAAATATGCACACCCTTTGGATTTTGTAATTCCAAAGATGTATGTAGTTGTGGTTGTTACCATGCCAACCTGCTTTGTTTTTCTCAGACATGTAAACCAAATGCTGAGGAGAATTGGAAGATCTAATTACCATGTTAGGCAATTAGCTTATTAAATTTACTGGAATTGTCACTTTTTAATGAAGATTATACAACATTATTTGATTAAACTATTTGGTAGACTTTACAGAATATAGTGTTTTAGTGTTGCACAATATCCTTTTTATTGTTATATCCAAAATGCATAACACTTACATTTACCTTTTTAAGGAAGCTACAATAAGTGCCTTTACTGTAGCACTATGGTCATTTTGATTACTGTGTTTTATGATGCTACCAAAGACAGTGTAGTAAAAGGGTTTGTTAGTTAAGGACCCTTTCTTCTCACATTTTGTTCTATTCAAACTGGTCCTGTAAACCAAGAGTGGTGAATGTAATCAGAAAAAGAATGTATCAGATGGTCTTTTATGCTTGTACAGGTTCAACATGTACTTAATTTTTTTAAGCTAATTTTCTCTCACCTGAAGATGATTCTTTCAGTGGAAGTTTTTTTTGCTAACAGCTCTGTAGTATCGTGTGTGAGGAGCTGCAGAATGCACGTTTCCAGATTATTATAGCAAAGTGACATGCAAAGCTGCTTGTTTCAGGCTTCAGGGGAGTTGGGGAAGGAGGCTTAAGAAAAAATAGATGGGACATAAAATTGCACTGTAAGTGACACGTGAAACAAGTGTAAAATATATTTGGAAAGTATTTATAGTCTCCCCATGCTGTTGATGCAAATAGTTTAGCCAGAAGAGGGTTTCATTTGCTTTTATAACCTAAGAATTTAGCCAGCTACAATGGGGGTAGCCTATATTTTATTGCACCAACATTAATATTAGGTAGATTTATAAATTTTGTTGACATGACCCTGTTTTTCCTGTATGCTGACCCACCCCAATAGCCCCTCATATCCTTCATGCCAAAGCATGTCTCCACGATCTCTTGTAGGCCCCATGACAAATCATGCCAACCCACACACCACTCACCTTTCACCTCAACTCATCCGGTATCTGTCATGAGCAGAACTCGTGCCATATTTAGATGATGTCAAATTAAGATCTAAATATCTCATAAATCTTCTACTAGACTGAAAAAAAGACTCACATTTATAAAAACCAATTCAAGATATTTGAATGTCTTTAAGTAGTGAACACTTAATCCTTTATAAAAGGAAACAAATTTGTAATTGTAACCCACATCAAAGACAACTAATCTTTTGTTAGTTCAACAAGGTTATTAATAAAACTGTGAACATACCAACCCCACATGATTATGAATTGTGGAAAACTCCTAAATATTCTCAGTGATGTACTACATTTTTGTTGCATAGTGAACAAATGGCTATTGTAGTGTTTGAAACAGATTATTTTTGAACTCTCACTGAGCTAAGTAGCCTATTACGGTTTTTTTTAATAGCTAGGAATTTAGATTACTTAGTTTGAACTTTTTTATTTAGACAATTTATTGCCCATCCCTAACTGCCCCTGAGAAGGTAAGCTGCTGCCTTGAACTGCTGAATTCCACACACAGCTGCTAGGAAAAGCTTCAGAATATTTATCTTCTGATAGTGCCGCAATGGCAATATAGTTCCAAGTTAGGATAGTGTCTTGATTGTGGAGAACATGCAGGTGATGGTTCACTTGTGCATCTGCTGCCCTTGGCCTTTATCAAGCTTGAAGTCGCAAGTTTGGAGGTTGCTGGAAAAGGAGCTTTGAGTTGCTACAGTTCATCTTGCAGGTGATATACCCTGCTGCCACTTGCTATAGTGGTGGTGGAGATGAAAGTTGAAGATGGTGGATAGGTTGCCAATCATTTGTTTGCTTTGTTCTGGATAGAATTGAGGTTCGTGCATATTATTGAAGTTGCACTCATCTAGGCAAGTGAAGGATTTTCACTCACACTTGTGCATTGATGGATGATGGCCTGGCTTTGTCGATTTAGAAGGTGAGGTACTAACTTTGGAATTACCAGATGATGAGCTGGTCTCGTTGCCACAGTATTTAATGGCTGGTTCAGTCCATTTTTGGCCAATGATAACCTTCAGGGCATTGTTAAATTTTACAGAATATAGTACAGGTAGACAACTCTTTATATCCGAAATCTTGATATTCAAAAAGCTCCAAAATCCGAAGGTTTTTGTGAAGTTTTTTCTCATTAAAAGATTGTTTGGTGTGCAAACAGTTAACCCAACTCCACACCCACTCAATACATGTCACTCAGATGCGACATGGAGGGTGGGGGAGAAAGGTGTGTAGCAGGTCTCCATTCTGTCTCAGGGCCCATAGTATTCACTGTGAGTTTGCTGTTTGGGAAGATTTTTAAAAATTTCACATTGAACTGTCACTTATTCTGAAATTCAAAAAATTCCAAATTCCGAAAACCAGCTGGTCTCAAGCACTTGGATAAAGGATTGTGTACCTGTACTGTCCTGTTGAAGAATTGACATTTTACATTTAAATTACACAGGCAGTCTGCAATCTTCATAGAGCTGGGGATTGAAATAACCTGAGGTCATGATAGTTCTAACAAATGTCATCTATATCCGAAGATGTGTAGGTCAGGTGAATTGGCCATGCTAAATTGCCCCTAGTGTTAGGTGCATTAGTCAGAGGGAAATGTGCCTGGGTGGGTTACTCTTCGGAGGGTTGGTGTGGACTGGTTGGGCCAAAGGGCCTGTTTCCACACTGTAGGGAATCTTAAAAAAAAAAGTCTTCAAGAGTATTTATGATTACTGTTTTCAAAATAAATCAATCCTTTCTTACAGTAAGGCCTCTTTTATAGTGAAAATGGGGTCTGTTTGAACTCAGCACTCGGGTTTGCCTGACTTGAATTATGTCCTGCCCCCTTCTCCCAGTAAAGGTGAAATCTACTACAGCAAGGGTTGGAAATTTTGGGTCTGAGTCCTGTTTGCCATTTTGAAAGCTCTGAGGAGTTTGTACGGCTCCTGGAAACTCTGTGTATTTTAATATAAGAAAAAAACTTAGCACCTGTTTTTGCCTTCTAGAGTGGAGGGGAAGCAATAATAGTGAATCTGTAGTGTAGTCTGTCAATAAGTGTTAAATGATTTAATATGCATTATTTAATGCTTAATGACTGTCGTTTTAATTTACATTCTCTACTCATGAGAGAACGCAATTCAAGACTAAAATGTCCTGTATCTTTTTCTTTCCTTATTCATGGATGTGAGCTTCATTGGCTGGGCCAGCATTTATTGCCCATCTCTAGTTGACGTTGAGAAGGTGGTGGTAAGCTGCCTTCTTGAATGGTAGCAGCTTGTCGGCTGAAGGTGGGTCCATTATGCTGTTAGGGAGAGAGTTTCAGAGTTTTGATCCAGTGACACTGAAGGAATTGTGATATATTTCCAGGTCAAGGTGGTGAGTGGGTCAGAGGAGAACTTGTAGGCGATCATATTCTGTTGCAACTGCTGCCCGTGTCCTTCTAGCTGGGAATATTTCTGGTCGGAAGGTGTAATCTAAGGAGCTTTGGTGAGTTTCTTCAGGGCATCGTGTCGATAGTATATGCTGCTGCCATTTACTGTTAGTGGTGGAACAAGTGACTGTGGTGCTAATCAAGTGAGCTACTTTGTCCAGAACGGTGTCAAACTTCTTGAGTGCTGTTGGAATTGCATGTATCCAGGCGAATGGAGAGTTTTCCATCACACTCATGACTTGTACCTTGAAGATGGTGGACACGCTTTGGGGAGTCAGGAGGTGAGTTACTTATTGTAAGAATCCTAGCCTTTGACCTGCTCTTATGGGCACAATACTTTTATGATTCATCGGGTTCTGTTTCTGCTTATGGTTACACTTGGATGTTGACAGTGGGGGATTTCGGTGATGGTAACACGATTGAATGTCAAGGGACGATGGTTAGATTCTCCCTTGTTAGAGATGGTCATCGCCTGGCAGTTGTGTGGTGAGAATGTTACAAGGCGGGTTTTAGGGATTTGAGATACAGTTGTGATGTTAAAAATGCAAGGAAAGGAGCAGTGTAAATCAGACTTGGTTTCTACACCAGGAAGAATCATCTTTGTACTAATTCTGCTTCAGAGAGCCTCTGGTTAATACTGTGACTAGCTTCATTTTATATTGCAACTGTTAATATATCATTATATTTGATGAAGCCTAATATTTGTTACAATGCTGTTTTGAAATCTTACCTTTAGATCCTGTCTAATGCTTCATTTTCCTTAGCGATAATACTTTCAGAAGAATGAAAGAATGATTGATTGTATTAATGGTGACGTCATTCTTTATGTATGAACGTAACTAGGAATCTTGTATGTCTAGGAATCGTGGTAGCACTATTTCTTTAGTAATGAACATATGATAATGAATTGTTGATTGTGGTAATTTTTGATTTTGTTTTTGCAGTCAGCCATCATAAAATGCCTCTTATGTAGTTTACATTGTACAAACAGAATTGCTGGACAATGAGTTTTTTTTAATTCACTTTTTCAGGCTCACATCAATTTTGCCTATGTTTTTATAGTGTGTCATTGGTTTACAAGATGAATTCAAGCTGAAATTTGTTGACCTTGCAGCATAATTGTAACTGATTTGTTACTGGCTTAGTCCAGTGTCAGAGTATAAAACAAATCCAGTAAAGGTGCTGTACACACACATGGATTGGGAGCAGAAATAGGCCATTTGTTTCCTCAAGGTGGCCCTGCTATTTGATAAAACTGTAGCCGATCTGATTGTGGCCTTAACTCCATATTCCCATCTAACAGATATAGAGTCATCGAGATGTACAGCATGGAAACAGGCCCTTCGGTCCAACCCAATCTAGTCCCACCTGCCAGCACCCAGCCCATATCCCTCCAAACCCTTCCTATTCATAAACTCATCCAAATGCCTCTTAAATGTTGCAATTGTACCAGCCTCCACCACTTCCTCTGGCAGCTCATTCCATACACGTACCACCCTCTGCGTGAAAAAGTTGCCCCGTAGTTCTTTTATATCTTTCCCCTCTCACCCTAAACCTATGCCCTCTAGTTCCGGACTCCCCCACCCCAGGGAAAAGACTTTGCCTATTTACCCTATCCATGCCCCTCCATGAACTTGTAAACCTCCTAAGGTCACCTCTCAGCCTCCGACGCTCCAGGGAAAACAGCCCTAGCCTGTTAAGTCTCTCTCTATAGCTCAAATCCTCTAACCCTGGCAACATCCTTGTAAATCTTTTCTGAACCCTCAGACAGAGAGCAGTGGAGACAGGGTCACCAAACATTTTGAAGGCAGAGGGAGATGGATTCTTGACCAACAAGAGAGTCAAAAGATGCAAAGATGTTGTGAAATCTGAAATCTGAAATCTTTCAGATTTCACAACATCTTTGCATCTTTTGACTCTCTTGATGGTCAAGAATCCATCTCCCTCTGCCTTCAAAATGTTTGGTGACCCTGTCTCCACTGCTCTCTGTTTGAGGGTTCCAAAGACTCATGACCATTTGAGAGAGAGAGAGAGAAAATTCCCCTCATATCTGTCTTAGATGGGCGATCCCTTCTTTTAATATGTTCTCTAATCCTAGCCTCCTCCACAAGGGGAAGCATTGGCCTCAGTATTGACCCTGTCAAGTTTCCTTATGTGATCACCCCTCAGTCTTCTAAACTCCAATGGATAAAAGTCAAGCCCCTCAAATTTCCTCAAGTCAATTCCCACACTACCACCACCAATGGTATATGTTCTTTGAATTGTTCAAAAGCTTGTCATTCTAGTTATTTTAATCACCTGCCCAAATGTGTTATGATACACCTTTTTTTGGCAGGTTGAACCCAAACCTGCACTTTCTGAACCAGAGTTAGGGGCAGTACCATTGTGCCACAACATCTTTTTTAAAGTATTTATATCCTTAAATAAGAAGAACAAAACTGTACATGATCCTCCAAAACCCTTTACAATGGTTGCAAAGTACACCTATGTTTATGTTCTCTTTCCTTTATAATAAATTACAATGTTCCATTTGCCTTCCAATTCACTTGTACGTGCATAGTAACATATCAGTATCATGCATCAGTTCACCCAGGTCCTTATGTATCTTAAAGGTCTGCATTCTCTGTTTTTCATTTAAATAATATGCTGCTTTTCAGTTCTTCCTGTCAAAGTGGACAAGTTCACTATGAATTAAAATCAAAATTGAGAATTAGCAATATAGTTTATCTGCCAAATTTTGACTCACTTATTTACGTTCCTGTGTGAATTCCGAATGGGTCTATTCAAAGCTTACTCCCCTTCTTTGCATCAAAAGCAAATTTATCAACCATAAGTTCCGTCCTTTTTTTTCTAGATCTTTGACACAAATTGTAAATAGTTGAGGCCCCAACACTGATCCCTGTGACACACCACTTGTCATATCTTGTTCTTAAAATGGACGATATTTTTAATGACTACATTGTTTCCTGTTAAGCTAACCAATCTTCAGTCCATGTTAATAGGTTAACCTCAACATCATGATCTTTTTAATTTGAATGTTAACCTGTTATGTGGCAAAGGCTTTGTGGAAATCCGAGTATAGTACGTCTACCGACTGACCCATGTCTATGTTGCATGTTACTTCCTCAAATAACTTCAGTAAATTAGTCAAATATGTCTTTTCCTTTCACAAAACCACATTATCTCTGCTGGACTGCATTAAGGTTTTATGAGTATCCTGTTATAACCTCTTAGATTAGATTCCCTACAGTGTGGAGACAGGCCCTTTGGCTCAACAAGTCCACACCGACCCTCTGAAGAGTAACCCACTTCTCTCTGACGAATGCACCGAACACTATGGGCAATTTGGCATGGCTAGTTCACCAGACCTGCACATTTTTGGACTGTGGGAGCAAACCAAGCACTCAGAGGAAACCCACAGACACTGGGAGAATATGCAAACTCCACACAGACAGTCACCCAAGGCTGGAATCGAATACTAGATTCCTGAATTTTCCTTTTACAGATATAGTCTAACTGGCCTGTAGTTTCTTGCTTGCTTTAATGCAAGTGGTCACATTTATTGTTGAATTTTACCATTAAGTGTATAAGTCCTACCCTGATTTGTCTTTCCCAAATACAGCACCTCACATTTATCTAAATTAAAATCCAGCTGCTAGACTTCAGCCCATTGGCCCATCTGATCAGGATCCTGTTGTACTCTGAGGTAACTTTTGCTGTCCACTACACCTCCAATTTTGGTGTCCCCTGCAAGGTTACTAACTCTACCTCCTATGTTCAAATCCAAACCATTTATGTAAATAATGAAAAGCAGTGGACCTCGCACCTCTGTCTTCTAACTTCAAGCCAGTTCTGTATCCAAATTGCCAGTTCTTCCTCTATTCCATATGCTCTAACCTTGCTAACCAGCCCACCGTGCAGAACCTTGTCAAAAGCCTTACTGAAGCCTATATAGATCACATCCACCACTCTGCCCTCATAAATCCTCTTTGGTACTTCTTCCAAAAACTCAGTCAAGTTAGTGAGATGCTGTTTCCCACAAACATAGTCTTGTTGACTATCTCTAATCAGTCTTCACCTTTCCAAATACATGTAAATCCTGTCCCTCAAGATTCCCTTAACAACTTGCCCACCATCAATGTCAGATTAACTGCTCTATAACTCTCTGGCTTTCCATTATCACCTTTCTTAACTCTGGCACCACTTTAGCCAACCTCCAGTCTTCCCGCACCTCACCTGTGACTATCGATGATACAAGTATCTCGGCAAGAGGCCCAGCAATCACTTCCCTAGCTTCCCACAGAGTTTGAGAGTACACCTGATCAGGACCTCTGGACTTATACAGTTTTATGCGTTTTAAGACCCAGCACCATGTCCTCTGTAGTATGGACATTTTTCAAGACATTGCCATTCTTTTCCCCATGTTCTATACCTTCCATATCCTTCTCCATAGTAAGCACTGCAGAATACCCATTTAGTATTTCCTCCATCTCCTGTAGTTCCACACACCGGCATATGCATGTGTATTACAGTGTTTGAGTGTTTGACTGTGGGGCACACCTTTCACTATAATGATCCTGCAAAGGCACTTTGCATGCAGGAACAGGCATCCAGCACATGACTGGACCATGGTGTTCCTCCGCGTTCCTGGCTTGCTTTTTTCACACCAACTCACTTTGTACCTGGTCGGATGCTCACAGCATCTCTGCCATGCTTTGCCTTTTTGTGTTTCACCTCATCAGCCAGAAGTTAAATGAGCTCAGTCCATCCCTTCCAGCTTGCTTTACTTTTTGGTACTGAAGCAGATCTCACACCTGCTGGAAGAATATGTGAAAACCAAAAGTGCACGTGCTTCAATTAAACAACCATGTCTCAAAGTCTATGGAGGTGAGTCCTCAGGCAGGTCAGCCGAGACAGTCTTTAGTCAGGGGGTGACAGTATGTCAAGAATATCAATCCAGCTCCGTTGGCTGCTTGGGGTCGTCTGTGTCTGGGGTCCATACCTCTTTGATCTGGGAAGTTGGCCACAGTCAGTCCTACAGGTTCAGTGCAACCAATCGAGGTATTTCTGTTAGGGATGTGCAAGAGCTCAGACATGGGTCTGGTCAGTCATTATTTGGAGCAGTTTGTCCAAGTTGGGGAAGGCCAGAGAATCCTGGGGTTGTTCACTGAAAGTAAAAGGGGGATTATTAGGGGTTACTGCCGTGGTAGAGAAGTTGGGGAAGTTAATTATGGGGATTGGCAGCAGCAGGCTGGAATGCAGGGGGAGCAATAATTGTCAAGGAGAAAAACCTGATGGATAAAGGGGATAGATACTAATACATTGGGACTTGTGTTTTAATGTGGGAGGTGTGGTGTCATCAATGGTCACAATCACCCTGGCTGTGACAGTGGACAGTGCAGCACAATGGGTTGGCATGACTAAGCCATAGGCTTATTGCATTTGGGGAAGAGTAGCACTCCCTTAACCAAAACTTTTGGATGGGACGAAGCTTAAGATGAATAACCAGTGTAGCTTGTTTCTTGAGTAGCAAGATATTTATGAATGTGCACTTGAATTCACAGTGAAGTGTCAACTGTGCCAAATTTGTGCCCTGAAGTGTTTGTTTTTGTTTACCTTCACCCTGCGTGAAGGACAACTCCTGGCCGGCAGCACTTGACCACAGTGCTACCAAAAATGGTATTGACACTGGATACCCCTGGGGATTGTGGCAGTGGGGAGTATTTCTGCATATGGCAAGAAACAAGGTAGGATGAGGAGGGTGACCTTGAGTCGTGACGCACAGACGAGGCGATTTGGGGGGAACAGCATGAGAAATCTTACACATTTCAGGGAAAACCTCCATGCAACTTGCCAGTATTCACATTTGGCCAGCTCCTGGTTAAGATTCAGCCCCAGAAGTTGAAATTTAATGTCATGTTTTCAAATGTATTCTAAAATGTACTGCTGTGAGTAGAACTCCAATGGATTTCTGAGGCTTATACATGTGCTCAGAACTCTCATGACATCTAGAGTATGATTCACAGCCAGATGGAGCATCAGCAAAATCTTGATGTTGCAGGCTGAAAATGTTATTGTGTAGCTATGTTTCAGATTGTTGGCAGAGTATGCTCCTGACTTTTTCTTTATGCTCGGGACAAAAATTCTTTATGGTCGGAGTGAATGAGCAATGGCTGAGGGCTGAGAATCATGGATCTGAATTCTACTTTGAGGTATGAGTTTTACCCTGAGCAAATTGTGGTCAATTTTCAAGTGTCCAGAAAAATGAAAGCATTTAATTATTTCATATAAACATATTTCTGTGTATAAATATGAGATGCCTATTATACACTGCATTGTGCTTGAAATGGATGTGTCATATAGATGTGAAAAGTCAATGTGGCTCCTGCTGAAATGTCAGTTCTTATCTGGATCACTAGTTCCATCCAAGCACTTGCTACACAACTATGTTGAAAGCTCATAACCTTTTTGTGGCAAATGTGATACCCCGAACGATATATAGATTTTTATTTCTTTCTCCCCTCACTAGTTAGCTATTAGGATCACCTACAATAGATTTGTATGCACTCGTTGAGAAGTGATAAGATCAAATGTGAGTGTCCAGGCTGTTGCACTGCATGAATAAAAATGAACTGATAAAACAAGAAACTTATTGGAATACGTACCAAGTCAGTCAATATCTGACAGCAGGAATTAGCCCAACCATGCAAACTTTCAGAAGACATTAACATGGAAATTCCAGTGTTGTATCTGCTTGCCTTGTCTGTCCTGTCCAGTAGCAACTGCCGATATAGTATGCTTAAGTACAGTCAACAAGGCTGTGGCTTTGACATCAGGGTGTGCTGACTTTACCTGGATATTGAACAAGTCGAGGCAGGTTCTTCGTTGGAGGAAGAAAATGCATGTGTATGGGATAGCCTGGGAATAGCAAGGTTATTTTGCGTGCAAGATCTTGAACCTAAATCTTCTGGCCCAGAGATAGGGACATTACAACTGCAGCACAAGTGCCCTTGATCTTATTTTCTTTGTCTTCAATATTGTCTCATCACCTTGTTCAGAAATGCTATTACACAGTTTGGACCTTCACCTGAGTCTTCCAGTATAGAGGTGGGGACACTACCAGTGAACCATAAGAAGCAGTGGAGCCATTTTGTTAGTTCATACCTTGTTATGTGATTGGGATTTTGCTTGTTTCTAATATTTTTTTTTCTAATCAACTTGCTCAGAGATGTTATTACACACCTTTTCACAGGTGTGACTTAAACCCAGGCCTCATAGGTATGTACACTACCATCTGCGCCACTAAAGCCCGCTAATAGCTTATGCAATTAAGTGGTAGAGGATAATCACTGTTGAAACTTAATGAGAAGAGGCACTTGTCTTGTCTTAGTGTTATACCTATAGCAATTATACAATAAAATACAGTTACCTTGACTGTTTGAGAATAATTACAGGGGCTATCAAGAGCCAGAGATGATACATCTGTATTGCGATTTCATGCCAGACCCCTCCTCCTCCCTCATCTGAAGGCAGATTGGATGGATATGAATTCAATTTCAGTTTCAACTTTAACTCTTTGAGAACTATTACTTTATGCAACAGTTGACAAAACCTTGCTCGCAGGAGACACACGTGCTTAAACCTGAGGAAAGTTACTAGTGTCAAAATCCAAACTTGGAATATCATGGTTAAGTCTATAGCCAGTTATCATGCAAAGGTTTTGTCTGGAATGAGTCCTAACCATATCTTTTACTGCTCTCGGTTTCTCCTGTCCACTCTGTTTTGAAATCGTGTTCAAGATTCAACTTTTCTGTTTCCCATCCAGATTTAATTTACTTATAAATTGTGTACCAAGCAGATATTGATTTTACAATTTGTGAGCATTGATTTTAATAATGTGATGTATGCCATTGAAATTGACTTTGAAAAGTTTCATTAGGTTGATCTAATTTGTATTGCATTAACTTAATTTGTGTTCATTTCAAGTAGCTTTGGTATTTATTATATTTTGTAATCTGTTACTGACCTATCCCATGATTATAACCTATGCTTGCTGTGATTACTGATGATGAATAATCACTATAGTGTTACACTGTTTCTTAAATAAAATGGTAAGCCTGCAATTTTGTCTTTTGCACCAAATCTTCTAGATTACAGTTGACATTTGCTTTTTGGAAATGTTAACTCTCCAGAGACAGCTGGGAGCTTTATAACTGTTGAATTTGTTGTCCTCTAAGAAGTAGGGCCCAAAGTATGCCCTTTAATCCCTCAAATCTGCTCCACCATTCAATAAAATCACAGCTAATCTATGTTTTGAATTCCACATTCCCAACTACCCCTAAGAACTTTTTGATTCCCTTGCCTAAGAAGAATCCATCTACTTCTGCCTTAAAAGTATTCAATGGCTCCACTTCCACTGTCTTCTGAGGAAGGCATTCCTAAGTCACACAAAGCTCCAGGAAAAAAAACTCACCGGTGGCACTGTGGTTAGCACTGCTGCCTCAGAGCGCCAGAGACCTGGGTACAGTTCCCGCCTCAGGTGACTGTCTGTCTGTCTGTCTGTGTGGAGTTAGCACATTCTCCCCGTGTCTGCGTGGGTTTCCTCCGGGTGCTCCGGTTTCCTCCAACAGTCCAAAAAATGTGCAGGTTAGGTGAATTGGCCATGCTAAATTACCCATAGTGTTAGGTGAAGGGGTAAATGTAGGGGAATGGGTCTGGGTGGGTTGCTCTTTGGAGGGTTGGTGTGGACTTGTTGGGCTGAATGGCCTGTTGCCACACTGTAAGTGATCTAAGATCTATGACCCAGAATTTTAAAACTCGTTCTTGAGTAATCTACAAGGAGAAACATCCTTCTTTGTGTCTACCTTGTCAAAACTATTCAGGATCCTATACATTTCCATCAAGTCACCCTCACTCTTCTTAACTCCAGTGGAAATCAGCATGTTTGTATTTGTCATATTTGACCCTGAGATGAATGTCTGATTTATGTTATAACCATTGTCACTCAGACTGCCTATTTTCATCTCCATTTCAGGCCCTGACTTTGCCCTGGCCTCATCTCCTCTGCTGCTGATTGCTTTATACCTTCTCTGCAAGACCCTTACTTCCAACACCGTCATAGCTGACCACATTCATTCTATCCTCCATAAGTGTGATGTCATTACATAATTCAGTTCCATTTCTTTACTTACACCCAGCCCTGTTTGTCCTATACTCTGTGACCTCCATTGGCTCCTGGTTAATCAGCACTTCAGTTTCCAATCTTCATCCTTGTTTTCAAATTCCACTTGTGGCCTTATTTCTCCCGGTCTCTGTAACATCCTTCAGCTGCATAACCTTCCAAACTATCTGTGTTTAATGAATTTGGGCTCCTTAAGCATCCCTGATTTGAATTATTCCGCAATCCATTTTCTAGGCCCTAAGATCTGGAATTCAACCTGAAATATCTGTTCTCCCTCCTGTTTTCTTTTCTCATTTAAGAAGTTCCTTATAACCTATCACTGACTATGACACGTGGACACAGCCTTAGAATTAGAGGGGGTCATTTCAGAACAGAAATGCGGAGACATTTCTTCAGCCAGAGAGTGGTGGGCCTGTGGAATTCATTGCCATGGAGTGCAGTGGAAGCCGGGACGCTAAATGTCTTCAAGGCCGAGATTGATAGGTTCTTGTTGTCTAGAGGAATTAAGGGCTACGGGGAGAACGCTGGTAAGTGGAGCTGAAATGCGCATCAGCCATGATTGAATGGCGGAGTGGACTTGATGGGCCGAATGGCCTTACTTCCACTCCTATGTCTTATGATCTTATGGTCTTATGCTTTTGGCCATTTTGCCCAAATTTCTCATGTGATTTGGTCGTATTGCTTTTTAACATTGCTGAGATTGCTTTGAGATGTTTTATTACATTTGAAAGTGTTACACAATTTACAGAATGTTTTTTGGTATGATGTAACCTGCAGGTATTTTGCAGTCCCTTATCCAAAATTCTGCTAATAGAAATTGGTGTGTGTGTCAATTTAATGCAGCAACCTTTCTGGTGATCAGCCATTCTTGGTGAAAGTGGTTTATGTTAATGATGTAGCAATCTTTTGTGTGGCATTTATATGAAACTGTGAAGTCATCCTACGTATAGTATGTTCTTAATGTCTTCATGCAGAATGTGCATTGGTTTCAGTAGTTCAGAAGAAGTCAGACTGGACGGAGTGTTAACTCTGCTTTTCTCTCCACAGATGCTGCCAGATTTGCTGAGCTTTTCTAGTATTTTCTATGTTGGTTCCAGATTTCCAGCATTTACATTATTTTGCTTTTTCCTTGCATTGGTTCTGATTTTCCAAAATGACCTTGATTTGGGGATGATCACATAAGATTGTATTCAAAAAAGGAGGAAGACCGAAAACTGGACACTACAGATCAGATGCCTATCGTAAGAAAAGGGTTCAAAGTGTTATAAATAAGTAATGACAGGGTGCTTGGATAAGCTCAAATCTAATCAGGCAGAGTCAACGTGGTTTGTACAAAGAAAATCAACTTTGACAAAGCTATTGGAATTCTTTGAGATAACACAAGTTATGAACAAAGGAAATGTTGGATATACTATGCTTAGATGGCCAAAAGTCTTTTACCACATCAAAGGTTATTGCAAAAAAACAGCTCATGGTGTAGAGGATACCATATTGGCATGGAAAAGTGATTGGCTGGTTCAGGAGAAAAGAGAGTAGGTGTAATTGGGTCTTTTTCAGTTTGACTGTAATGCATTGTGTGCCGATTGGGGCTGGGAGCTCAATGACTTATAATTTATATAAATGAGTCAGAGGAAGGGAAGAAAGGTATGATTGTCAGATTCTCTGATCACACTAAAATAGATAGGAAACTAAATTGTAAAGAGGAAATGATGAGATTACAAAACAACGTTGATAGGTTTGGTGAGTGTGAAAAAGATGAGAATGTAGTATAATGTGGGAAAATGTGAACTTGCCCATTTTGACTATAAGAATTAGGAACAGGAATAGGCTACTCAGCCCTTTTTGAACCTGATGTACCATTGAGTAGGATCTGACATTCCTCATGTTCATACTCCTGCCTTTTCACTATAACTCTAGATCCCCTATTTATCAAGAATCTTATTTATCTCAGCCTTACTTATACATAAGGACTCGTCGCCGTGGTTCTCTATGGCAAAGAGTTTGAAAGACTCTGAACCCTCTCGCATGAAGAATAAAAAAGAAGCACATTGCCTAAATGATAAGATGTTGTTGAGCTTTGGGATGCATAGGGATCTGTGTGTCTTTGTGCATATATCGCAATAGGTGACTGTGCAGATGCAGCAAATGAAAGCTAATGGAATGTTATACTTTGTAATAAGATGAGCTGACTACAGAAGTAAGGATGGTATGCTTCAGTTATGCAGGCACTAGTGAGACTCTAGAGTACTGAACATAGTATTTGTCAACTTACATTGGAGGCAGTTTAGAGAATGTTTACCAGACCAGTGCCTGGAATGGACAGGTTGTCTTCTGAGGAAAGATTAGATGATCTAGGCTTGTACCTGCTGGAATTTAGGCATTAAAAGGTGAGTTGATTGAAATATACAAAACTGTGAGGGGTTTTGATATGGTGAACATGGAGAGAAGTTTTGGTATCATGGGAGAACGTAGAACTAGAGGGTCACTGTTTCTTTTTAAAAAAAAAGTAGGGTACTTCATTTAAACCAGAGATTAGGCAAAAAAAATGTAATGAGTCTTTGGAAGTTTAGCCTTGAAAAGGTTGTGGAAGCAGAATCCTTGAATATTTTTATTGAGCAAAGGTTTGAAAGGCAATCAAGGGTATGTGGGAATGTGAAGCTGAGGCTAAAATTGCCATTTAATAAGATCACCGATAATACAGAGCAGACTAGAGGGATGGAATAGCCTACCACTGTCCCAGGTTTGTATGTTCGTATATATTTAACAATGGAACAAAGATTAGATTAGATTACTTACAGTGTGGAAACAGGCCCTTCGGCCCAGCAAGTCCACACCGCCCCGCCGAAGCACAACCCAGCCACACCCCTACATTTACCCCTTACCTAACACTACGGGCAATTTAGCATAGCCAATTCACCTGAATTGCACATCTTTGGACTGTGGGAGGAAACAGGAGCACCCGGAGGAAACCCACGCAGACACGGGGAGAATGTGCAAACTCCACACAGTCAGTCGCCTGAGGCGGGAATTGAACCTGGGTCTCTGGCGCTGTGAGGTAGCAGTGCTAACCACTGTGCCACCGTGCCGCCCACAAAGCTTGAAAGGTTGAAAGAACTTTATTGACCTGGGAAATTGGGGGTGTCTTTATTGATACTTTTGTAGTTGAAAATGGATGATTCACTTGGAAAATATCAGTGTTGCTTTACTTGGAGTTTATGCAAATATTTTGTGTGTGTTAATTTTTCTTTTGATACTTGTCCTATTTCAAGCTAGTCACTGCATTTGGAGTAGCATAGAATAAATTTGCGATAATGATGAGAAGCCCTGTGTAGTTACAGTCAGATGTAAAGTGGTTTTATATAGGACTTAATCGGGTGTTAGGATTGACAGCTATCAGTTTGCAGATGTATTATGCGCCTGATGCACAATCCCCATGTTTGTATGTGGTGCGTTGATATCAGCCTTTGCAGTTTAATGAGAATAAATTTGGTAGGTATCAGTGGTGGTTCTTCTGTCATTAACCTGCGCTCTTCTTCAATTTTGAAAAGTTTTAAATCAAAATTTTTTAAACCGTTTGCTTCTGATGTTCTTCCTGGCAGTATTCCTGTACGCTACTGACGTCAAAATTGTTATAAACCGGGTTGGTGTTGAAATTAGGAATAACTGCATGACCTGAGAAGGAGAAACGAGCAAGATAAATGAAGAGAGAGGTGTGGCCAATATCCTTCAGTACAGAAGGGTTATAAACCTCCCTGATTTGGTTGCTTAAAGTCACAACAGCTGAGCATTCAGGATGTCTGTGGTGGCAGATTCACTGTATTGGCGAAGAGCCGGGAACAGGCATGGTTACTGATCTTAGTTCCCAAGACTTCCAGCCCACGCAATGTTGGGACCTCTGCATATAAAGATATGTATATTTTATATAAGGGTGTTATTGGGTTAAGCTGTGGTCAAGTAGCCTGTGGACACTCACTTGATTACACTTGCACACAGTCATAATAATTTTGAAACCATTACACTCATGATGATTACAAGATACAACTCCACTGCTGTTTCCCATAGCCCTGAAAATACTTTCTCTCATAAAAGGTCAAGCCTGTATCTAATGGTGTTCCTTTTAGCTCTGTACAGCTCTGAATGGCTGTGCAGCAATTGTGAAGGTGCCATGTCTTTTGACAAGAAGACACTGCTGTTGCATTGCTGAGCAAAAAAAAGGTTAAAAGCTTATTTGCCCTTGAAATAAACAGATCAAGTGTAACAATGAAAAGAAGCAATCACTAGTGCCTAAAAAGCAGAGGAAATTAGCTGATAAATTAGGATTGAGGAAACGTGCACCTGTGGCAAGATTAGGTGAGCCAAAGTTGAGATGCAAAGATATCTGACACAGAAGAGGCTGGAAATGTTGAACACGTTTGGTGGCATTTTTGGAAAGGGAAACTGGGTTAATATTTTGGTTTTAGTAACCTTATACCGGCACAAGAATTGCTGGAAAGGCCACAGACTTTAAACAAGTGCCGAGACAGTAAAAGGGGAGAAAGAACAAACATGCAGCTCTGCAATGAAAAAGTGGGATTGCAAGAGATCTTAAATGGCAAGAGGTTGATGGTGAAAGGTGTGTTAATAAGATAGGTAAAGAATGAGAAATCCAGAGGGACTGACTTGCCAAAAGGACTAAAAAGAGGTATATCTCGCAGCCTGAACCTGAATTTTATTTATCATTTTGATGCTTTATTCTGTTCCCCTTCAGACCTTGACGTCTACACTGTTTCAATGAAGTTTGCTGTAAGCTTGTGGATATTCTACATACTCTAAAGGGTGTGCATGAATGGAGAAACCTGACAGTAATTGTGCATTAGTCATTAAAGATGGTAAGTTGGATAGAGAGATCTGATAATTAAGCATGCAGTATTCTAGGCCTCATTAATAGGGAGATTATACTGTAGTGCAAGTGCTGGCAAGTTATGCTGAACTGATTTAGGACACTGTTAGACCACAAGTGCAGTGTTGTGCACAGTTCTGGGCCACCACCCTTTAGGAAGAATGTGTATGCATTAGAGAGAGAGTGCAGAAACTTTTGAGACTGAGTTCAGGGACTTTTGCTGTGAGGATAGATTGGAGAAGTTGGGATTGTCTTTCTTGGACATAAGAAGGCTGAAGAGAGATTTGACAGAAGTTTTAAAAATCATGAGGGATCTGGACAGATTAGACGAAAAATTGTCTCGGTTTGTAACAAGATCCAGAACTAGGGAATATACATTTTGAAGCATTTTGCAAAATAAGCAATTGAAACGTTAGAGAAAATGTTTTTCACACAGCGAGTAGTTGAACTACTTGCCAGTGTGTTGGAGGCAGGATCAGCTGAGGCATTAAAGAAAGCATTAGATGATCGTTTAAATAGAATCACCTTGCAGAATTGGAGACAAGGAAGGAGATTGGCATTCAGTGAAAATGTTCAGAGAGCCAGTGCAGACACACTTATCTCTTACAATGCCATAACAATTCTGTAATTAATTAGACATTTTGGATCATAACCATTGCTACCAATATTTCCTTTTTTAGTGTGTTTCTTTTGATTTTTTTTGTTTCAGACAGCAGCTGTTGGCAATGAATCCTTCCTTTCCTAATACACTTTTTAGTTGTGTTTTTTTTACTGTCCTTTTTGCCTAGTACCGCAATTTTGTTTACAATTTAATCTCACCTGAATTCCACTTTGTCACAAGGCTTTTCCTTTTGTTCTTACCCCCCTCCCCACTTGTCATCCCTCTAGGTTTATTTTAAAATTAGTGACCCTCAGGTCTGATGGGGGTTCATTAACCTAAAATGTAAATCATTTTCTCTGTCGGTACTTACTGTATCTGCTAAGTATTTACAAAATGTTTCGTTTTATTTCAGACTTAGTGTCTAGTAGTGCTCTGCTCTTGTAATATTAAGATCCAAAGTTGTTTTGACTGAAGTAAAATGTTAAGAATAATCACAACATTGCTACATTTCAGAATTCTGTGAGTTGCAAAATGCTTTGGAATGTTCTGAGGCTGTGAAAAGCATTGAATAAGTTAATGTTCTTCTCTGCTGGAAGTGTCTAAGCTCTGCTGATCCATACAAGATATATTTAAATTCGTTATTGTAGTCTTGTTTAAAACCGGTATATTAAGTCATTCTGAGGATGGCAGATGGTTACAAGTAAAGTCGTTGCTACCAGATCATAGGGCTGCTTTTTCAATAAATAGAGAGAGAGAGTGAGAGAGAGATGACTGGTGGTGGTTTAACCTGACTGTTAGAGTCCTCCATGGTTACCTCAGCAGGTATGAGAATTGAACTCATAATGTTGGCATAGCAGTGCACTGTAACCCAGTCGTCTACTCAACTGGGCTAACCGATTACACAATGTTATGAGTGGGGTACCCCAAGGCTCAGTGTTTGGATGACAGCTGTTCACAATCTGTATTAATGATTTGCATGTTGGGAGCAAATGTAATGTTTCCAAATTTGGGGTTGACACAACAGGTTAGGAATATAAATTGTGAGGGGGATGCAAGTAGGCAACAAGGTATTTAAAAGGCTAAGTGAGTGGGCAAAAATATGGCAAATGGATAAGTGTAAAGTTATCCACTTTCATGGGAAAAAAAGAAGTGCGGTCAAATTCAATGGTTGCTAAGTTATTGGAAAGAATTCAGAGGGACAGAATATATCTACACTTGAAAAGTCGTGGGGTTATCATGGATAGTCAGCATGGATTTGTTAAGGAATGGTTATATTTGTTGAATTTGATCAAATTATTGGACGATGTAAACAGCAGTGTTGAGGAGAGTAATATATTTGTTGTAGTGTACAGGGACTTTTTGCTAAGATCCCACATGGCACATTGGTGAAGAAAGTAAGAGCCCATGGGATCCAAGGCAAAATGAGACACTGGATCCAAATTGGCTGAGAGGTAGGAAGTAGAGAGTGACAGGAGAAGAGTGTTTCTATGACTAGACGTTGGTTTTCTGTGGTGTTCCACAGGGCTTGGACTCTTATTGTATGTGGATAATTTAAGGGATATGTTTGAGAATTTGTGGATGGCCTGAAAATTGGTAGGGTGGAAACAGAGGAAAGCCATATCCTCTGCAGACTATCCACTGACTAGTCAGCTGGGCAGAGCAGTGGCAAATGTATTTCTGCGTGGAAAAGTGTGCACTTGGTGAGGGCGAACAAGGAAGAGATTACAATATGAATGGTAGGACCCTGGAAAATGCCGAAGATCAGAGTGACCTTGGTGTACAGTTCCCTGAATTTGGTGGTTAGCTAGATCAGGTGGTTAGGAAAGCTTTTTTTAAAAAAAATTTATTCACTTGTGGGACATGTGCATTGCTGACTGACCAGTGTTTAATGCCCGCCCCTATTTCCCTTAGGAAGGTGGTGGTGAGCTGCCTTGTTGAACTGCTGTTGTCCATGTCCTATAGGTATACCGACAATGTAATGAGGAGAGAGCTCCAGGATGTTGACCCAGTAACAGTGAAGGAACAGCGATTATATTCCCAAGTTAGGATGGTGAGGGGAACTTGCAGGTGGACCTGTTTCCACGTATCTGCTGCCTTTGTCCTTCTGGATGGAAATGGTTGAGAGTTTGGAGAGTGAACTTCTGTAGTGCATCTTGTGGATGGTACACACTGCTCCTAGTGGTAGTGGAGGGAGTGGATGCTTGTGGATGTGGTGCCAGTCAAGTGGGCTGCTTTGTCCTGGATGGTGTTGAGTGTTGTTGGAGATGCTCTCATCCAAGCAACTAGGGAATATTCCATCACACTCCAGACCAGCATGTTGTAGATGGTGGATAGGCTTTGAGGAGTCAGGGGTTGAGTTGTTTGTTACAGTATTCTTGGCCACTGACCTGTTCTTTTAGTCACTGTATTTATATGATGAGTCCAGTTGATAGTGGTAGATTCAGTGATGGTAACACCATTGTCAAGGGATGGTGATTATATTGCCTCTTAGAGTCACTCTTGTTGAAGATGGTCATTGCCTGGCTTCTGTATGGTGCAAATGTTACCTGCCACTTAACAGCTAAGCCTGGATATTATCCAGATTTTTTTTTGTATTTGAACGTGGATTGCTTTAGTATCTGAGGAGTCACAAATGCTGCTGAATATTGTGCAATCTTCACTTGTGCACTTCTGATGATATGATTATGGGATTTTTGCCTTTGTTGGCTGAGACATGGAATAAAACAGCAAGGAGGTTATCTTGGAACTGTGTAACACACTGGCTGGATCACAGCTGAAGTCCAGCATGTAGTTCTAGTCATTGCATTAGAGGGAGAATGTGATTGCACGCGATAGGGGTGAAAAGGCGATTGACCAGGATGCCAGAGTTCTGAACAAGACACTATCAGACTCAAAACATTAGTTCTTTTCTCTTCCCACTGATGCTGCCAGTTCTGTTGAGTTTCTCCAGCAATTTCTCTCTTTATTTTGCTATGATGCTACATAGACTGAAGGGCCTGAACTATGAAGAAAAGCTGGACAGGCTGGGGTGGCTTTCATTGGAGCAGCGAATGCCAAGAAGACTCCTGATGGGAAGATATAAGAGTAAGAGGTGCACAGACAAGGAGGTATGTTTTTTCCCATTAGCCGAGGAGGCAGTAACCTGGCAGCATTGATTTAAGACATGCTGAAGGCTAAAAGGAGAGTTGTGGAGAAACCTTTTTACTAGTCAGGTGGTGGATGTCTAGAATTCACTGTCTGAGAAGGTGACATCGGACATTGATGTCCTGTTCATGAGTCAATGAAATCTGACATAATGATGTAGCGAGCATTAGGAAGATATGTAGTATGCTAGGCTTAATTACAACAAGGTTTGACTACAGAAATAACAGTACCTTACTGGAATTGTAGACAGCTTTGGTGAGACTGGATGTGGAAAATGGTGTACAGTTTTTGTTTCCTTATCAGGAAGGTGATAGTTCTTGTAGAGGGAGTACAATGGAGGTCCACCAAACCAATGTGTAGGATTGAGGAATTGTTGTATGAGGAGAGATTGAAGGAAGAGGGCCTGTTTGCTCTCAAATTTCAAGGAAGGAGAAGTGATCTCATCTCTGACATGGTGGGTCAGGATGGGTATAGATGGCATATTTCCTCTGGCTGTTGAACTGTAAGATGGGACGTTGAAAGGATGGCTGCAATTGAAACAGTGCTTGAATGAGACTTTTCTCTCCAGAACATTAACATGAGTGAACAAGGGAACTCTCCAGACATATATTCAAAGGTTTAAGTCATTTTGTTTTTATGCTTGGAATCTATGCCTCTTGCCCACAGTTCCCCAGTGATTTTAGTGATATATTGCACAAATGACTTACTCTGAAACTGGCACCAATTCAATGGGTTGTTATGCACTTTTTATCATTCCAGAACTTTGTTATTAATCCCCTAATACACTGCACATTGTAATTGTCTCAGGCATCCTACAGTTGGCGGATGGCTTTGATTTGAGAACAATGAGAGGAGACCTTATTGAACCATACAAGATTCTTAAGGAGCTAGACGGAGTAGATACAGAGTGGTTGTTTTCCCTAATGGGAGAGTCTAGAACTTTAGTGAATATATTTAAGTAAGGAACATCCAAACAGGTCATAAGCGAGGTGGGTGGTGAATCCATGGAATTCTTTATTGCAGACAGCTGTTAGGGCAGGGTCATTGAGTATATTCAAGCTGAAGACAGACAGATTTCTAATCATTAAAAGTATCAATGGTTAAGGGGATAAGGCAGGAAAGTGGACTTGAGAATTATCAAATCAGTAGAATCTCATTGAAGAGTGCTGTGGACATGATGAGCCAAATGACTTACTTCTGCTCCTCTCTCTTTATGGTCTTATAGTAGCTACCGCATTTCCTTCAATACAACAGTAACTACACTTCAAACGTATTTCACAGGCTGTAAAACTGTTCAAGACATCCGGTGGTTGTGAAAGGCTCTGTGTAAATGTAAGTCTTTTATTTACTATACTGTACTATCTGAGTCTTAAACTGTTTTTTGAAAGGTCAACCAAATTTTAGCTATGACATCATTTTTCCTCCAAGGGGCTCAGTTTGAAGTTCAATAATTATAAGCATCCTGTATAAAATCCATGGTTTTATGCAGTGTTCGAAGTGGTTCAGGATTTCACAATTGGCTTATGATCAGTAGTTTACTGGCTGCATGCACCGCCAATAGGATGTTGTCCTTCAAATTATAAAACTTTCTCTGCATTGAATGTGTAATCTACACCTTGCCATTCTTTCCATAAGCACAACAACTGAAAACTTACCCCGTGGGAGTAACTAACCATTTACAGCTTTCCCTCACGTCACATACATGGCAACCACAGTCTTTTTGTGTACATAAGCAACTGAAACCTACCCTAAAACAATCTGAGACGTTTAAAGGCATTATATCAGACAAATTGCAAAATAGAAAGTAACAAAAGTGTGTAATTTAATTGTTTTCTAAAGGGATCAGGCCATGGAACCTCAAAGATAAACCCTCAAGGGCAGGAGGCCAAAACAGAAGTAAAGTACAACTGAGTAAAATTTGCCATGCAGCTTTACACAGCAAAGCAATGAAATAAACTGCAAGATTCAACAAGTTCCCAAACTCTAATAGACTAAGATTTATTCACAATTTAACTAAATTGTTGACAGACTACTATAGAATGGATTGCAAATAAATTCAGCAAGGTATGCTTTTAGCATTATTTATTTAGTTGTAGGAAAGTGTATTTTTATACGACGTTTTACAGAACAGTGTGATGCAAATAATATGCAAAATAAAAGGACAGACACTTTCATCAGCACAGCTTGCCAAAACCTAACAATATATAGCGTCATAGAGTCTTACAGATGTACAGCATGGAAACAGACCCTTCAGTCCAACTCATCCATGCCGACCAGATATCCTAAATTAATCTAGTCCCATTTGCCAGCACTTGGCCCAAATCCCTCTTAACCCTCCCTATTCATATGTCCATCGACATATAATTAGTTACAGAAAGAAAACTAAAATACTACACCCAAATATACAATTTTTTTAAGATGACAAATTACATATGCACAGCAGATTAACAGAGATCAATCTCTTGTAAAAAAGTGCAATGATGATTTCATAGGCATCAAACCACAGATGACTTCAAATGGAGAAATACCAATTTGTCCACAAACAAAAATGCTCAGAAAGACTGAATCAAAAGACCTGATGGTTTATGAATCCATAAACATATTCCAACTTGGGACCCTTCAACCACATGGAACCAACATCGACTTCACTAGTTTCCAAATCCCCCCCTCCCAATCCTCTCAGTTCCAACCCTTAACTTGGCACCGCCCCCTTGACCTGTCTTACCTGTCCATCTTCCATTCCATCTATCTGCTCCACCCTCCCCACTGACCTATCCCAATCACCCCCCCAACTGCATCCACCCATTGCCTTCCCACCTACCTTCTCCCCCACCCCAGCTCCATCCTACCACACCCTCCTATTTATCTCTCATCTCCCTTCCCCTGTACATTCCTGATGAAAGGCTTATGCCCAAAACATAGACTGTCCTGCTCCTCAGATGCTGTGCTTTTCCAGCGCCACTGTTTTCGACTCTAAACTCCAAGGAGTACAAGCCTAGCCTACTCGGTCTCCTCATAAGAAAATTACTTTCATAACTAGGATCAAACTAATGAACCTTCTTTGGATACTTCTGATGCCAGTTTATTTTTCCTTAGAAAAGCAGCCCAGAACTGTTCAAAGTATTCTAGCTGTGACCTGTCTGCTGTCTTGTGTAGTTTTAGCAAGATCTCCCTATTTTTATACTCCATTCCATCGAAGTAAAGGACAACTATGTGCAATGTATAACAAACAGCCATCCAATGATCATATAGAATCAGAGTCATAGAGATGTACAGCATGGAAACAGACCTTTTGGTCCAACCTGTCCATGCTGACCAGATATCCCAATCCAATCTAGTCCCACCTGCCAGCACCCGGCCCATATCTCCCCAAAAGTGCAATGATGGGCGGCACGGTGGCACAGTGGTTAGCACTGCTGCCTCACAGCGCCAGAGACCCGGATTCAATTCCCGCCTCAGGCGACTGACTGTGTGGAGTTTGCACGTTCTCCCTGTGTCTGCGTGGGTTTCCTCCGGGTGCTCCGGTTTCCTCCCACAGTCCAAAGATGTGCAGGTCAGGTGAATTGGCCATGCTAAATTGCCTGTAGTGTTAGGTAAGGGGTAGATGTAGGGGTATGGGTGGGTTGCGCTTCGGCGGGCTGGTGTGGACTTGTTGGGCCGAAGGGCCTGTTTCCACACTGTAAGTAATCTAATCTAATCAAACCCTTCCTATTCATATACCTATCCTGATACCTTTTAAGTGTTGCAATTGTACCAGCCTCCACCACTTCCGCTGGCAGCTCATTCTATACACGTGTGAAAAAGTTGCCCCTTTGGTCCCTTTTATATCTTTACCCCTTTCACCCTAAACCTATGCCCTCTAGTTCTGGACTCCCCGACCCCAGGGAGTCTATTTATCCTATCCATGCCCCTCATAATTTTGTAAGCCTGTATAAGGACACCCCTCCGCCTCCGACTGATGGAAAATAGCCCTAGCCTTTTCAACCTCTCCCTTTAGCTCAACCTCTCCCTATCGCTCAAGTCCTCCAACCCTGGCAACATTCTTGTAAATCTTTTCTGAACCCTTTCAAGTTTCACAACATCTTTTCGACAGGAAGGAGACCAGAATTTCACACAATATTCCAACAGTGGCCTAATCAATTTACAGTACAAATGCGACATGACCTCCCAACTCCTGTACTCAATACTCTGACCAATAAAGGGAAGCATACCAAATGCCTTCTTCATTATCCTATCGACCTGCGACTCCATTTTCAAGGAGCTATGAACCTGCACTTCAAGGTCTCTTTGTTCAGCAATACTCCCTAGGACCTTACCATTAAGGTGTGCAGGTCCTGCTCAGATTTGCTTTCCCAAAATGCAACACCTCGCACTTATCTGAATTAAACTCCATCTGCCACTTCTCAGCCCATTGGCCCATCTGGTCCAGATCCTGTTGTAATCTGAAGTAACCCTCTTTGCTGTCCACTACACCTCCAATTTTGATGTCATCTGCAAACTTACTAACTGTACCTCTTATGCACTCATCCAAATCATTTATATAAATGATGAAAAGTAGAGGACCCAGCACCGATCCTTGTGGCACTCCACTGGTCACAGGCCTCCAGTCTGAAAAACAACCCTCCACCACTACCCTCTGTCTTTTAACTTTTTGAGCCAGTTCTGTATTCAAATGGCTAGTTCTCCCTGAATTCCGTGAGATCTAACCTTACTAACCAGTCTCCCACTGGGAACGAGATGTGATATGGATTGAGGGTAAATGTTGAGCGACAACATGGAGAACTGAATTATTCATTTTTGAACTGTGCCATTGGAGCTGCCCATTTGGGGTTTTGGTTTAATGTTACATCAAAAAAATGGCACCCCCAACAGTACGGCACTCTCTCACTACTGCACTTAGAGCATCATCCTTCATTTTTTGTAATTGAACCCATGTAAAAACGTTAATCATGGTGACTTTAACCTTTGTGTAGATTGGGAAAGTCAAATTGCTGAAGGTAGTGATGAGGAAGATTTCCGAGTATATTCAGGATAGTTTCCTGGAACAATATGTTGCTTTGTTTTTATTCACAGACTGCGGGCATTTCTGTTGGAGCCAGCATCTATTGTCCATCCTTAGTTGCCTTTGAGAATGTGGTGGTGAGCTGGCTTCTTGAACTGTTGTAATCCATTTGTTGTAGGTAGACCCACAGTGCCATTAGAAGGGAATTCACAGTAAAGCTACAGGAATGGTGATGTATTTCCAAGTCAGGATGTGGAGTACCTTGGAGAGGTACCTGAGGGTAATGGGGCTCCCATGTATCTTCTGTCCTTGTTCTTAGAGATGGCAATAATCATCGTGCACAGTGCTGCTGTTGCTCATCAGTGGTGGAGAGAGTGAATGTTTGTGGATGTATCGCCAGTCAAGTGGGCTGCTTTCGCCTGGTTGGTGTCAAACTACTTGAGTGTTTGTAAAGGTGCACTCGTCCAGACAAATGGGGAGTGTTCCATCACATGCCTGATTTTGCTCCTTGTAGATGATAGGAGATTAGGGGATTTGGAAGACAAGTTACCAACTACAGGATTCCTAGTTTCTGACCTCCTTTTGTAAGCACAAAACATACATAGCTTAAAAATGTGTTGCTGGAAAAGCGCAGCAGGTCAGGCAGCATCAAAGGAGCAGGAGAATCGACGTTTCGGGCATAAGCCCTTCTTCAGGAATGAGGAGGGTGTGCCAAGCGGACTGAGATAAAAGGTAGCGAGGGGGGACTTGGGGGGAGGGGCATTGGGAATACGATAGGTGGAAGGAGGTTAAGGTGAGGGTGATAGGCTGGAGAGGGGGTGGGGGCAGAGAGGTCGGGAAGATGATTGCAGGTCAAGAAGGTGGTGCTGAGTCTGAGGGCTGGGACTGAGAAAAGGTGGGGGGAGGGGAAATGAGGAAGCTGGAGAAATCCGCATTCATCCCTTGTGGTTGGAGGGTTCCTAGGCGGAAGAGGAGTCGCTCTTCCTCCAGTCGTCATGTTGCCATGGTCTGGCTATGGTGGAGTGGGAGGGGGAGTTAAGTGTTCAGCCACGGGGCGGTTGGGTTGGTTGGTGCGGGTGTCCCAGAGGTGTTCTCTGAAACGTTCCGCAAGTAGGCGGCCTGTCTCCCCAATGTATAGGAGGCCACATTGGGTGCAGCAGGTGCAGTAAATGATGTGTGTGGAGGTGCAGGTGAATTTCTGATGGATATGGAAGAATCCCTTTGGGCCTTGGAGGGAAGTGAGGCGGGAGGTGTGGGCGCAAGTTTTGCATTTCTTGCGGTTGCAGGGGAAGGTGCCGGGAGTGGAGGTTGGGTTGGTGGGGGGGTGTGGATCTGACGAGGGAGTCACGGAGGGAGTGGTCTTTCTGGAACACTGATAGGGGAGGGGAGGGAAATATATCCTTGGTGGTGGGGTCTGTTTGGAGGTGGCGGAAATGACGAAGGATGATCCAATGTATCTGGAGGTTGGTGGGTGGTAGGTGAGGACCAGTGGGGTTCTGTCCTGGTGGCGATTGGAGGGGTGGGGTTCAAGGGCGGAGGAGCGGGAAGTGGAGGAGATGCAGTGGAAGGCATCGTCAACCACGTCTGAGGGGAAATTGCGGTCTTTGAAGAAGGAGGCCATCTGGGTTGTTCGGTATTGGAATTGGTCCTCCTGGGAGCAGATGCGGCAAAGGCGAAGGAATTGGGAATATGGGATGGCGTTTTTACAGGGGGCAGGGTGGGAAGAGGTGTAATCTAGGTAGCTGTGGGAGTCAGTTCAGTTTCTTATCAATGGTAATACCCTGGATGTTGATAATGGAGGATTTAGTAATGGATAATGCTATTGAATGTCAAAGGGTATTGGTTAAATTCTCTCCTGTTGGAACTGATCTTTATTTGGCACTTGTGTGATGTAAATGTTACTTGTCACTTGTCAGCCTTAGTTTGGATAGTATCCAGCGGCTTGCTGTATTTGACCATGGTAAAAACAATGACTGCATATGCTGGAAATCAGATTCTGGAGTAGAGTGGTGCTGGAAAAGCACAGCAGTTCAGGCAACATCCGAGGAGCAGTAAAATTGACGTTTCAGGCAAAAGCCCTTCATCAGGAATACAGGCAGAGAGCCTGAAGGGTGGAGAGATAAGTGAGAGGAGAGTGGGGTTGGGGAGAAAGTAGGGGTGGGGATGAAAGTGATAGGTCAGGGGGGAGGGTGGAGTGGATAGGTGGAAAATAAGATAGGCAGGTAGGACAAGTCATGGGGACAGTGCTGAGCTAGCTGGAAGTTTGGAACTGGGGTGAGGTGGGGGAAGGGGAAATGAGGAAACTGGTGAAGTCCTCATTGATGCCTGGGGTTGAAGTGTTCTGAGGCAGAAGATGAGGCATTCTTCCTCCAGGCGTCTGGTGGTGAGGGAGCGGCGGTGAAGGAGGCCCAGGATCTCCATCTTTTACTGTTCTGTATTTGACCATGGACTGCTTCTGTATCTGCGGTGTCTGAAACAGTAGTGGGCATTGCACATGGAATACATACTATCCCATCACATCAATCGTCATATAATATCCCTACTCCTGACTTTATGATGGAAGGGAAGTCTTGGATATAACACCTGACAATACATGAGCCAAGGACAGTACAATGAGGTACTCCTGCTGTGATGACCTGTAACAACCACAGCCATCTTCCTTTGTGCTCTGTATGATCAAACCAGGGGAGTGTTTTCCCCTTGATTCGATTCACATTGATTTTTCTCTAGGGCTGCTTCATGTCACTTAACCCACAGCCAAATGTGGCCTTGATGTCAAGAGCAGTCAATCTTTTCTCCACAATACCTCACAGATAGTCAGTCTTTAGATTAGATTAGATTCCCTACAGTGTGGAAACAGGCCCTTCAGCCCAACCAGCCCACCCTGACCCTCCGAAGAGTAACCCACCCAGACTAATACACCTAACACTGTGTGCAATTTAGCGTGGCCAATTCACCTGACCTGCACATTTTTGGACAGTGGGAGGAAACTGGAGCACACCCAGGCAGACATTGGGAGAATGTGCAACAAACTCCACACAGACAGTTGTCTGAGGCTGGAATCGAACCTGGGACCCTGGAGCTGTGAGGCAGCAGTGCTAACCACTGAGCCACCGTGCCGCCCCAGTCATTAGATCTGGCATGGCCGTTTTAAATCCAGGGCAGAGTCTGGGTGAAGATCAGAGAAGGATGGGGGGGCGGGGGAGAGGAAAGAGGGAGAGGGTCTCTCAACCCCCCCACCCCCCACCACCACCACCATTCCGAGCTTTTGGTCACCTTCCCACCTGACTCAGGAGCACCCACCCCCACTCCCGTCAACACAGATGAACCATATTTCAAAATCACGTGCACAATACCGCATTTGAACATGTAAAGTACATCTGTCTCCGTGTGCATGAACGTTCCAGAATGAGTGTTCATTCCCATTTGTCCCAGTTGCTGGTGTCAGCAAGCTCTACCATCAGAGAAGGATGAGCAGTACACTCTCTCAATCATAATCACCATCACCAGAAGAATAAGAGAGCATTATTTTAGGATAACCTTTTTATGTTTATCATACATCATAGCTGTTTCACAAGACTAGTCTCCTGTCCTGCTAATATTACTACATTAAGCATTTCAGACAGCAGTCAAAAAGATGACAGAGAAAATGACAATACTCAAATTCCATGAACCTACATCTGTGACAACTGCCGTGACTTATTGGACACGAACTGTTGTAAGATTTGAAAGCTAACTTGTAGCTTCAAGAAGTTACAATCCTCCATGTTATAAATTACAATCAGCCCACAATAGTGCAGATAAGAGACTTGTTACATTTGGAATGCATAACAAATGGTGTGTGTATAATACAGTTAAACAAGACAGGAAGTCAAAGAGCAGCAGTTGTGAATAGGACAGTTTTATAATTGCTGCTTCAGTTTTGTCGGAGCTGACCAACCTGTTTAATGGCTTTCTTTTTAAAGGGGGCAAACAAATGTGTCTGTGGGATTACTGTGAACTTGGCTGAGGGGGTCCTGCAAGAGTCCATGTTCAATTGACAAGAGGCTCTAAAGACCTCCGGTAGAATAAAGGTAAAGCAGAATGGTGGCTCAGTGGTTAGCACAGCTACCTCACAATGCCAGGTACCCGGTACGATTCCACCCTCTGGAGACTATCATGTGAAGTTTCCATGTTCTCTGCATGTCTACATGGGTTTCCTTTGAGTTCTCCTATTTCCCCTCTCAGTCCAAAGATGTGTAGGCTAGGTGGATTAGTCATGAGTCTGGATGGGATGCCCTTCGAAGGGTTGGTGTGGACTTGATGGACCAAATAGCCTGCTTCCACACTGTAGGGATTCTATGATTTATGATTTGAAGTCGCCATAGACCTCCCAGACCATACAGGTGCTCTATCAATGGAGAAATGAAAAGGTGGTGGTTCACTCGGAGAGTCACCACACCTCAGGCAAGGGGAAGAGATTGAGAATGAGAATCCTTCATGGTAACCACAAAATTGAACCCTTGCTGTTGGTATCCCTCTGCATTGTAAAGCACTCACCCACCCAACAAAGCTAACTGACCCATAGCTGATGAACGCAACTTGAAGACTAAATTGATTTTGATTGGGAAGGAAAGAGATCCCACTACCAGAAACCAAGTGAGAGGACTTTAGAACTGGGCATAGTGCCACATGTCTGCCGTGTGTGATGGGGATATGCTTGTGGTTGTGTCAGACATATCTTGGTTTTGTGAATTATTTGAAGAATAAATTACCTTATTTTATTTGAAGCATTTGGCATAAATTCATGTGTAATTTGTGTGGATTCTGATTCATGTTAAAGTGAAAATCTCAAAACATGAAATCTTGTTGGAAATCCCTTGATTTAGGACACATGTGAATCAGTTTGGTTGACTGCCCATGATGAGTGGAACAAGATTCCATTTGGAGCCCTTAAGGCACCAAACGTTCCAGAGCTTTTTCTGTACACTGGTGTACTTAAGAGTTCTTCATGTCTCTCCCATCCCAAGGGATGCAAAGACAAGTCATTTACTACCATGTAACAAAATTGTAGTAGCTTCACAAAATATATTTATTCTGTACATGATAAAATGCAATAAAGTTAAAGGGCCAAAACATCAATATTTAATCTGATAATGAGAAATATATTATTTCTGTGATATATATGAAAACTTATTTATTTTCTTCATGCACTGATAGGAAAATAATATGCAAGAATCCATTATGAATAGGCTTGGGGAAGAAACCCCATCCCACCATCCTGCATAATTCCACTTTCTTTTCCACTTTGATCATCACAAGGTCGTTTGGATTTTCATCTTACTAAATCTCAGCCAGATTTCTGCTATTTAATGGTATTCTACACCATCCCGTGTGTGTGTGTGTGTGTGCTTCAAAATTACCCTTGATCCTCATTAGCTCTTAAGTATGCCTTTTTAAAAATTCCTTTTTTGTTCTCCTTGGAAATTGCATAAAAGTGATCCTTTTTAGCATTTAAAACTGTAGTGCTGGTGGTTTTACACAGACATTTTTATGTAGTTATGTAAGCTGTTGCAATGCCTTAATTATCCTTCATGTTCAAAGTTTAGTCATAATTTTGTGTGCTTTTCAGCAACAGACATTCCTGATCTGGTCATTGCACTGTTTGCTTCAAAACAGGTAATGTTTATACTAAATGTATTTACTTTTGATGCAATTTAGATTCATTTTAAATTGACTTATTTGATTAATGACCTCGCTTTCTACAGCCTTCTTTCTCACAGTATTCTCCCTCATATCAGTGATCTCTAGTCATGATCCACCAATAACCTTATTTGCTTCTCATCCTAGAATGTCCTTCATTTTGTATGTCCAGCAATGTGTAATCTGGGCAAAAGTGAGGACTGCAAATGCTGGAGATCAGAGTCGAGAGTGTAGTACTGGAAAAGAATAGCAGATCAGGCAGCATCCGAGGAGCAGGAGAATCGATGTTTTGGTCATAAGCTCTTTATCAGCAATGAGGCTTGTGGGCCGGGGGCTGAGAGATAAATGGGAGGGGCGTAAGGTTGAGGGGAAGGTAGCTGAGAACGTAATAGGTGGATGAAGGTGTGGGAGAAGGTGATAGGGCAGAGGGGAAAGTGATGGACGGGCCTGGAGGGTGGTGCAGAGTTAGAGGCTTGGGACCAGGATAATGTGGGGAAAGGGAAATGAGGAAGCTAGTGAAATCCACAGTTATCCCGTGTAGTTGCAGTGTCCCAAGGTGGAATATGAAGCGTGCTTCCTCCAGGCGTCGGGTGGTAACGGTTTGGTGATGGACGAGGCCGAGGACTTGCATGTCTTTGGAGGGGGAGTTGATGGGGCGGTAGGGTGCATGGGTGCGGGTGTCCCAGAGATGTTCTCTGAAACGGTCTGCAAGAAGGCGTTCCCCTCTCCCTAATGTGGAGGAGACCACATCAGGTGCAATGGATGCAGTAGGTGACATTGGTAGAGGTCCAGGTAAATTTCTGACTGATGTGGAAGGATCCCTTGGGGCCTTGGACAGAGGTGAGGGTAGTGGTGTGGGCGCAGGTTTTGCACTTCCTGCAGCGGCAGGGAAAGGTTCCAGGAGTTGGTGGGGGGGTGGGGGGGAGGCGTGGACCTGACGAGGGAGTTGTGGTGGGAATAATCTCTCTGGAATGATGATAAGGCTAGGGAGGGAAATACATCTTTTGGTGGTGGGGTCTGTTTGGAGGTGGCAGAAGTAGCAGAGGGTGATGCAATGTATGCGGAGGTTGGTGGGTTGGAAGGTGAGCACAGCAGGTAAGGCAGTATTTGAAGACCAAGAGAGGTATGCCTAGTTGTTCCTCCCACCAGCCCCCCCACCTCCACACCACCTCCAACCAAGTTCAATCACTTGGTTTGATAGGGGAATGGAAGAATGAGACGTGTACCTGGCCATGAGGTTAATGATCCTGGTGGAAAACCGTTCTGTTGAAGATGACCTACTGCACCTCAGTACTGAAACTGTTCCATTTCACGTGTTGGCGAAATGAAATTTGCATGTTAACATGATACAGCGTGCCATCAATGTGAAATTGGGACGTTTTCCCCCTCCAGTTCTGTGTGATAGTGCATGCAGGAGTGACAATCTTGAAAAGATGCATCTACAACAGGATAGGTTGGAGAAGACTAGGTAGTGATTTAAGGTCTTGGATATTCAGAGTGCAGTATGTGCTGCTGTCAATTGTAATTCTTCTTCTGAGTTGTTTGCAACATGGAAGAGCATTTATTTTGCAGCTGTGGGAGGTTGGTATGTGGTAACAAGCAGGAATTTCCTTGTCCATTTTTGACCAGTTCTTGTGAGACTGCCTTTGTAATATTAATCATGTAATATTGATGATTCCCAGTGATTTTCCCTTTCAACCGTTGCTCAAAATACACGGCAGCAGTGATTTCACTGCCAGAATGGCAGGGAGAATTCCATCAGTGGGCAACCCATCAGATAGAAGTCAACCCCATAAGCAGATGCATAGAATCTGTGAGGAACTCCTTGTAAAACAACGGTCTGGTTCTTTCTTGCATTTCCAGCTGATGACTGCTTTCAAGGTTAATGCAGGAGAGAACAGCCTGCAATTAGAAGGACAGCATTTTGGGTAAGAAAGAATGAAAGGAAAGGAAGTGAGTGACGCTTATGCATAGAAGTGTGTGCCAGTTATTTCAGAAGAAAAATCTTTTGTTGACTGTTGTGTTGTCCCAAGTTAAATACTATAGTGTCGAGCAAACTAGTGTTTTCTTTGTGTTGTGCCTTTTGGTTTAATGGAAGATTCTTAGTTATTCGGGATATTGAAGATATTTTCTAATTCTCCTTCAGTGTCAGTCCAAATATGACATTGATCAAAACAAATACTTTCTGACTGCATCCCCTAGTAAGTGAATTCATAAGACTCCAGATATTGATTCCAGATCCCATGGAATCTCATGGTTTCAGATTAAACGTGGTCACACAACTCTTCTGCTGGTTACCATGTACTATCCTCCCTCTGCTGATGAATCAGTACTATTCCATATTGAGCAACACTTGGCATAAGCATTGAGGGATGGCAGCTGGAATAGCCACTTGAAGGAGTAATACAGTGGCTCAGGCTAATGATGTGGGAACAAGGTTTTGAGTCCCAGCATGGTAGATGGTAAAATCTGAATTGGATTAATATATCTGAAATTAAAAAAAAGACTAGCCATCAAGTGACCAGAAATCTGAGGAGGAAGTGGAGACTGCAGATACTGGAGACTCAGAGTCGAGAATGTGGTGCTGGAAAAGCACAGCAGGTCAGGCAGCATCCGAGGAGCAGGAGAATCGACGTTTCATGCTTAAGCCCTTCATCAGGAATTCCTGATGAAGGGCTTATGCCTGAAACAACGATTCTCCAGCTCATCGGATGCTGCCTGACGTGCTGTGCTTTTTTAGCACCACACTCTCTCTACCCTTGCCTCTGAGCCTCTGTCCCACTGGTCTTGAGATGTATAATAGGATGCTTGAATGGGTTGATTTAAAAACTATCCACATTTACTCCCTTTGGATACTGATGCAGAGCTCAACTGTCATTGTGTGACATCATTAAATTGGGTGGAGCAGATGCAACTTCAAGATGAGCTTATTACCAAGGCCCTGTTTCGGCACGGTGGTAGGATCCCTATCCCTGGACTGGGTGACTTGGCTTAAAGTCCCATCTGCTCTAGAGGTGTGTATTAATATCTCTGAACAGGTTGATTAGATACAAAAAGATATAGCCCCCATTCAGAAGTATTACACCAAGATTTCACAAATGGGGTCCCAAGTTGAAATTTTGAGTTTACAATCTCCAATGTAGCAATAGCCACCATACAATTCTTCGGAGTTATGAAAGCTGCTCTCCTGTTCTATGATACGGCCCCCATTTTTTCAAACTGCACATCTCCTGCACTTTTGCGAATCTGCCTGTCCTGCTGCTGTGACTGAGGGATTACAGCAGTTTTCGGGAATTGAAATGGTGTGATGGTGGGAAAACCTTTGGGAAGCACGACAACCACGCCGCATGCTTCCCTGCCCCCACTCCCAGCTCCTAGCTCCCAGCCCTGCTGTATTTTCACCATCCCTCCAGACCTCCCCCTCTCTGAGGATGAAAGATTAGTCCTCAGCAGAGGCCTCACCTTCATTCCCCTACGCTCTCGGATTAACGAATTCAACACGCGGCGAGACATCGAGCGTTTCTTCCGCCGCCTTCGTCTCCGCGCCTACTTCTCCAACCAGGACTCCCACCCACCCTCTGACAACCTCTTCTCCCAGCTCCAACACACCCCATCCACCTGGACACCCCGTGCTGGCCTCTTACCCACCCTCGATCTCTTCATAGACAACTGCCGCTGTGACATTAACCGCCTCAACCTCTCCACCCCTCTCACCCACTCCAACCTCTCACCCTCGCAACGTGCAGCCCTCCACTCTCTCCGCTCC
Source organism: Chiloscyllium punctatum (assembly GCF_047496795.1). Classification (NCBI taxonomy): domain Eukaryota; kingdom Metazoa; phylum Chordata; class Chondrichthyes; order Orectolobiformes; family Hemiscylliidae; genus Chiloscyllium; species Chiloscyllium punctatum. The sequence continues at coordinate 2,133,967 of NC_092746.1, read as the reverse complement.
AACCCCAACCTCACCATCAAACCAGCAAACAAGGGAGGCGTGGTGGTAGTTCGGCACACTGATCTTTATATTGCTGAGGCTAATCGCCAGCTCGCGGACACCTCCTCTACTGCCCCCTTGACCGTGACCCCACCTCCCACCACCAAACCATCATCTCCCAGACCATCCAGAACCTCATCACCTCAGGGGATCTCCCATCCACCGCCTCCAACCTCATAGTCCCACAACCCCGCACCGCCAGTTTCTACCTCCTGCCCAAAATCCACAAACCTGACTGCCCCGGCCGAACCATTGTCTCAGCCTGCTCCTGCCTCAGCGAACTCATTTCTGCATACCTTGACACGGTCCTGTCCCTCTTTTAGTGCAAGAACTCCCCACCTATGTTTGGAACACCACCCATGCCCTCCACCTCCTCCATGATTTTCGCTTCCCCGGCCCCCAACGCCTTATCTTCACCATGGACATCCAGTCCCTATACACCTCCATCCCCCATCACAAAGGCCTCAAAGCCCTCCGCTTCTTCCTTTTCCGCCGTACCAACCAGTACCCTTCCACTAACACCCTCCTTCGACTGACTGAACTGGTCCTCACTCTGAACAACTTCTCTTTCCAATCCTCCCATTTCCTCCAAACCAAAGGAGTAGCCATGGGCACCCGCATGGGCCCCAGCTATGCCTGCCTCTTCGTAGGATATGTGGAACAGTCCATCTTCCGCAGCTACACTGGCACCACCCCCCACCTTTTCCTCCGCTACATCGATGACTGTATTGGCGCTACCTCCTGCTCCTACGAGGAGGTTGAACAGTTCATCCACTTTACTAACACCTTCCACCCCGACATCAAATTTACCTGGACCATCTCAGACTCCTCCCTCCCCTTCCTAGACCTCTCCATTTCTATCTCGGATGACCGACTCAACACAGACGTTTATTTTAAACCAACTGACTCCCACAGCTACCTAGATTGCACCTCCTCCCACCCTGCCCCCTGTAAAAACGCCATCCCATATTCCCAATTCCTTCGCCTTCACTGCATCTGCTCCCAGGAGGACCAGTTCCAAAACCGTACAACCCAGATGGCCTCCTCCTTCAAAGACCGCAATTTCCCCTCCGACGTGGTTGACGATGCTCTCCACTGCATCTCCTCCACTTCCTGCTCCTCTGCACTTGAACCCCGCCCCTCCAATCGCCATCAGGACAGAACCCCACTGGTCCTCACCTACCACCCCACCAACCTCCAGATACATCGTGTCATCCTTCATCATTTCCGCCACCTTCAAACAGACCCCACCACCAAGGATATATTTCCCTCCCCTCCCCTCCCCTATCAGTGTTCCGGAAAGACCACTCCCTCCGCGACTCCCTCGTCAGATCCACACCCCCCACCAACCCAACCTCCACTCCCGGCACCTTCCCCTGCAACCACAAGAAATGCAAAACTTGCGCCCATACCTCCCCCCTCACTTCCCTCCAAGGCCCCAAGGGATCCTTCCATATCTGTCACAAATTTACCTGCACCTCCACACACATCATTTACTGCATCCACTGCACCCGATGTGGCCCCCTCTATATTGGGGAGACAGGCCGTCTACTTGCGGAACGTTTCAGAGAACACCTCTGGGACACCCGCACCAACCAACCCAACCGCCCCGTGGCTGAACACTTTAACTCCCCCTTCCACTCCGCCAAGGACATGCAGGTCCTTGGCCTTCTCCATCACTAGACCATGGCAACATGACGCCTGGAGGAAGAGCGACTCCTCTTCCGCCTAGGAACCTTCCAACCACAAGGGATGAATGCAGATTTCTCCAGCTTCAAAATTTCCCCTCCCCCCACCTTTTCTCAGTCCCAACCCTCAGACTCAGCACCGCCTTCATGACCTGCAATCATCTTCCCGACCTCTCCGCCCCCACCCCCTCTCCGGCCTATCACCCTCACCTTAACCTCCTTCCACCTATCGTATTCCCAACGCCCCTCCCCCAAGTCCCTCCTCCCTACCTTTTATCTTAGCCTGCTTGGCACACCCTCCTCATCCCTGAAGAAGGGCTTATGTCTAAAACGTCGATTCTCCTGTTCCTTTGCTGCCTGACCTGCTGCGCTTTTCCAGCAACACATTTTAAGCTCTGATCTCCAGCATCTGCAGTCCTCGCTTTCTCCGAAGCATTGTGATACCTACTTAGGCAGTAAGCTTTTACTCAGTTCAGCATTTGACCATTTCTTTAGCTATCCTTATCAACTAATTGTGTAGGCATGATCTGCACTTAAGAGATGTGCAACCAAGAGAAATTATTGATTGTCCACCGCTTTACAATACCTTTTTATAAGGAATATATGCTGGTCACTTGCACAATAGCAGCAAGGCATGATTAAACTCAGCATGGTGGCTCAGTGGTTAGCACTGCTGCCTCTCAGCACCAGGGACCTGGGTTCAATTCCAGCCTTGGGAGACTGTATGGAGTATGCACGTTTCTCCTGTGTCTGTGTAGGGTTTCTGGTTTCCTCTCATAGTCCAGTGATGTGTAGGTTAGATGGATCAACCATGCTAATTCTCCATGGTTTTCAGACTTGTGTAGTTAAGTGCGTTAGCCATGGAAAATGGCTAGAGTAGTGAAATTGGCCTGGGTAGGATGATCTTTGGACAGTTGGTGTGGGTTTGTTGGGCTGAATTGTCTGTTTCCACACTGTCGATTTTATGGAAAAGAAAAAAAACAATAATTTACTAAAGTATCTGCTACTCTTCTTAAATGTTTGCAATAAATGAAGTGCATGCCTAAACTGTTTCTCCATGCATGCAGCATTACATACCCCTCTAGTACAGAGAATTGCAACCAAGCATAGAAAAATGGTTCATTGTAAAACTAATTAGGGAATTTACATTTTATTTTCTTGACTATTATTAACTGCAGTTTTACAGCTACTAGCACATTGATTTTATTTGGAGCTATTATAGATGGATGTGGTGAGGATATAAATGACTATTGTGTGAAATTTTTTTATTGTCTCTCTGTCTCTCATTTTGCAAACCCTTTTCCTCCAAACCTCATTCTATTATTATACCATTCTTGTTTCTGATAGTTATAGTTCACCTTTCATTTGGCTTCATAGTGTGGTTTTGATTTAAATAGCTTTGAGTTGTTTCTGGTGATTAGTAGCTGAATGGGCAGGCAGAAGAGCAATGAAATAGCGTTTGGTTCATTGAAAAAATTCTTTGTGATTTGTTGTATAATATATTCATATTAAACAGTTAAATATTTTGTATTACATCTAGTAAGACCAAGTGTCCCACCCCAAAACCACATTTGCTTGCTTATCTGGCATCCAGCTTCCCAGTTGCTTTCCAATGTGCCAGGCAATAAGCCAGTAAGCTGTCAAGCAAGTAGCCTGCTATAAAAGTTTAAACAATGCCCTGTAGTTAATTTATGTAGAAGATTTGGGAAATCCTTGCTTCCGAATTTTCTATGTAGCAGTTCTCCTCCTTCAGAGTGCTGAGGAAGTTTTTAGGTCCAATGAATAATGTGCACATGAATCATGGCAACTTAAGTGAAGTGTCTGATGATAAATCAAGTTCATCCTTCCATCTCTGTGGGCTGCTGCGAAATTTGATAGGTGGGGGAGTACTTGCCAATCTTCGGACCCCCTGCTTTACTGACTGAATGTTTCATATGCTTATCCTTTACCTATATACTTTGAAATCAGGTTGCAGCAATGCTGGTGGCTGGAGATGGACACATGTAATCCCACTTATTGATGTGGGATGGGGCAGGGGTTGGGGGTGGGGGGGCGTGCGCAGCGTGCTGGAAGGAGTATTTCGAGGTTGTGTTGAGAATCCTTTTCAGACAAAGGAGTTACGTTTGCAATATCACTCTCTTTGTTGGTTGTCAATCAGAGGTTGAAGGTTATGCTATCTGTCATTTTTCACATAAAATGACATATTTTTAGATCAAGTGCTCGGTGACTTGTGCCACTTCCCCACAATACCTAGACAATGACGAGCCTATTATTGTTCAGAAGCGCATCCATAGGAATGATTTTTAAGTCTTGTACTTAAAATGATAATATATCTTTACCTATAATAACTCGTAATATAGTAGATCAGTGTATTGGCAGTGAGTTACAGAGAGCAAGCACCAAAATATGAAACGAAAACCTAAACAACAAAAGTAAGGAAATGTCAGTGCACTACTTGTCAAGCACTATTTGTACACTTAGCTTAATCATTTATGATGTGAAAGAACAGGATTGACTTCAGGCTGTTTCAGCAGATATGGGCAGGGAATGTTTCACAATAGTTGGCTGACGTTGTTTGATTGCCTAAAGGGCATTCAAGGTATTTACAACTTCAAAATTGACTGTGCAGTGACTGTAGGGTGTAGAAAGAGAAAAGAACCATACTTTGACTTGTTCAGGTTTGGCTGTGGAGGTAAGAAATGGTAACAAAAATTGTGCTGTACTTCATTCTAAAGCTTTGTGCAAATTTGTAATAGACTTGATATTTTGAATATGTTGTGCTTTTCAATTCTGCATCAGACTAGAAATTGAAGTTACATGATGTATTCATAATTAATATACCTGGACTTTCATGCATCCAATAATTACAATTTTGGAAACAAACGTTCTTATTCATTCATTGATGAAGGTGCAGTCTTCATTTTGACTTCAGTTCCCACCTAGCCTAATATTGGCTAAGTAACTTGATGTAGTTAAAAATTGCATTATTAGAATGAATGGGACCCACATTGAATTCGGTTGAGGGTAACCACATACCACCTGTAGTCACATGTGTGTTAGGTTAGTAAGAATTAACTGAATGAGTCTGTTGGCAAATGGTTACTTTTCTCTTCGATGTCTCCACAGTAGCAGGTTTACTGAACTTAATTTCAGAGGTGAGACTTTACAGCTCTAGGCTGCTGGTCCACTCACATAACCATCGGAAGGAAAGAGCAAAAGAATGCTGCAGATAATGGAAATCTTGAAGAAAAACAAAGAAAAATGTGGGAAGCACTGAATAGATCACTATTTGTGGAAACAACAAATTATTTAGAATTTTGGTGTGAATGCTTTATCAAATAGATTTTTTTTTGCGACATGGCTTTGATTTGTTAGAGAACGAGGATCAAGGAAATCTCAGAGGTTGCAGAATGTTCGGAAAGGGGAAAGGGCCCAGCAGGAGGCCATTTTACACATCGGAACCAACAACATGGGAAGGGGAAAGGATGAGATTCTGAAGGGAGAATATAGAGAGTTAGGCAGGAATTTAAAAAGGTCCTCAAGAGTAGTAATATCTGGATTACTCCTGGTGCTGCGAGCTAGTGAGGACAGGAATAGGAGGATAGAGCAGGTGAATGCATGGCTGAGGAGCTGGTGTATGGGAGCAGGACTTTTGTTGGATCATTGAAATCTCTTTTGGGGTAGAAATGACTTGTACAAGAAGGACAGATTGCACCTAAATTGGAAGGAGATTACTAGACTGGCAGGGAGATTTGCTAGAGCTGCTCGGGATGATTTAAACTAGTAGGGGGGTGGGACCCAGGGAGATAGTGAGGAAAGAGATCAATCTGAGACTGATACAGTTGGGAAAAGGAGCGAGTCAAACAGTCAAGGCAGGCAAGGACAAAGCAGAGAACAAAGTAGGACTGGTAAATTAAACTGCATTTATTTCAATGCAAGGGGCCCAACAGGGAAGGCGGATGAACTCAGGGCATGGTTAGGAACATGGGACTGGGATATCATAGCAATTACAGAAACATGGCTCAGGGATGGGCAGGACTAGCAGCTTAATGTTTCAGGATACAAATGCTACAGGAAGGATAGAAAGGAAGGCAAGAGAGGAGGGGGAGTGGCATTTTTGATTATGGATAGCATTACACCTGTACTAAGGGAGGATATTCCTGGAAATACACCCAAGGAAGTTATTTGGGTGGAACTGAGAAATAAGAAAGGGATGATCACCTTATTGGGATTGTATTATAGACCCCCTAATAGTCAGAGGGAAATTGAGAAACAAACTTGTAAGGAGATATCCGCTATCTGTAAGAATAATAGGGTGGTTATGGTAGGGGATTTTAACTTTCCAAACATAGACTGAGACTGCCATAATGTCAAGGGTTTAGATGGAGAGGAATTTGTTAGGCATGCACGAGAAAATTTTCTGTTTGGACGGGGTTGGGGCAGATGGCTGGTGGGATTGGACAAGGTTGGGGGGTTGGATGGGGGCATGGGGAGACTGCTGCTGCCTCGTCTCCTGAATGGGGAGTACACTTAGCAAGTGCTGGCTGTGTCAATCCCATTGAACTGAATGAGGGGTGCTGCAAGTCCCTTACACACAAGCGTTTGTCTGCTCAGAAACCAACCCTGAGGCAGAGAGAGGGAGCAAAGCAGGCAGAATGAGGAAAAAGGAAACTTCAGAAATCTGAGTCCCAGAGGAGAGGCACTGAATCAATTAACCGAATAATCAATTGCCTGAATGAAATAGTGCCCACCCATCTCGTTTGGATAATTGAGGTTCATCTGTATTCCTGTTAGGGTGAAAGGAAAGGCTGGTCGATGTAAGGAATGCTGGATAATGAAAAGAAATTGAGGGTTTGGTTAAGAAAAAGAAGAAAGCATTTGTCAGGTATAAGCAAGATCGATTAAGTGAATCCTTAGAGTATAAAGGCAGTAGGAGTATACTTAAGAGGGAAATCAGAAGGGCATAAAGGGGACATGCGATAGCTTTGGCATATAGAGTTAAGGAGAACCAAAGGGTTTTTATAAATACATTTAAAGACAAAAGGGTCACTGGAGAGAGAATAGGGCCCCTCAATGATCAGCAAAGCGGCCTTTGTGTGGAGCTGCAGGAGACTGGGCAGATACTAAATGAGTATTTTGCATCAGTGTTTATTGTGGAAAAGGATATAGAAAGTAGCAAAATAGATGGTGACAACTTGAAAAATGTCTATATTACAGAGGAGGAAGTGCTGGATGTCTTGCATAAAAGTAGAGAAATCCTGAGAACCTGATCAGGTGAGCCTTAGAGCTTTGTGGAAGCGAGGGAAGTGATTACTGGGCCTCTTCCTGATTTATTTGTATCATCAATAGTCACAGCTGAGGTATCAGAAGACTGGAGGTTGGCTAACATGGTGCCATTATTTAAGAAAGGTGGTAAAGACAAGCCAGGGAACTATAGACCAGTGAGCCTGATGTCGGTGGTGGGAAAGTTGTTGGAGGGAATCCTGATGGACACGATAAACGTGTATTTGGAAAGACAAGGACTGATTAGGGTTAGCATGGCTTTGTGCGTGGGAAATCATGTCTCACCAAGTTGATTGAGTACTTTGAAGAAGTAACAAAGAGGATTGATGAAGGCAGAGCAGTAGACGTGATCTATATGGACTTCAGTAAGGCGTTCGACAAGGTTCCCCATGGGAGACTGGTTAGCAAGGTTCGGTCTCATGGAATACAGGGAGAACTAGCCATTTGGATACAGAACTAGCTCAAAGGTAGAAGACAGAGGGTGGAGATGAAGGGTTGTTTTTCAGACTGGAGGCCTGTGACCAGTGGAGTGCTACAAGGATCGGTGCTGGGTCCTCTACTTTTCATTATTTCTATAAATAATTTGGATGTAAACAGAAGATGTATAGTTAATAAGTTTGCAGATGACACCAAAATGTAGTGGAGAGTGAAGAAGGTTACCTCAGGTTACAACAGGATCTTGATCAGATGGGCAAATGGGCTGAGAAGTGGCAGATAAATGTGAGGTGCTGCAGTTTGGGAAAGCAAATCTTAGCAGGACTTCTACACTTAATGGTAAAGTCCTAAGGAGTGTTGCTGAACAAAGAGACCTTGGAGAGCAGGTTCATAGCTCCTTGAAAGTGGAGTCGCAGGTAGATAGGATAGTGAAGAAAGCATTTGGTATGCTTTCCTTTATTGGTCAGAGTATTGAGTGCAGGAGTTAGGAGGTCATGTTACGGCTGTACAGGGCATTGGTTAGGCCACTGTTGGAATACTGCGTGCAATTCTGGTCTCCTTCCTATCAGAAAGATGTTGTGAAACTTGAAAGGGTTCAGAAAAGAGTTACAAGGATGTTGCCAGGGTTGGAGGATTTGAGCTATAGGGAGAGGCTGAACAGGCTGGGGCTGTTTTCCCTGGAGCATCGGAGGCTGAGGGGTGACCTTGTAGAGGTTTACAAAGTTATGAGAGGCATGGATAGGATAAATAAGCAAAGTCTTTTCCCTGGGGTCGGGGAGTCCAGAACTAGAGGACATAGGTTTAGGGTGAGAGGGGAAAGATATGAAAGAGACCTGAGGGGTGACGTTTTCACGCAGAGAGTGGTACGTGTATGGAATGAGCTGCCAGAGGATGTGGTGGAAGCTGGTACAATTGCAACATTTAAGAGGCATCTGGATGGACATATGAGTAGGCAGGGTTTGGAGGGACATGGGCCGGGTGCTGGCAGGTGGGACTAGATTAGGTTGGGATATCTGGTTGGCATGGACAGGTTGGACGGAAGGGTCTGTTTCCTTGCTGTACATATCTATGACTCTATGTCTCTTTAAAAAAATATATGCTTCAAATTTCCTTACATTTACAACAATAGAACTTTTTTTTTCTAATAACTCTTTCCTGAAGAAAACAAAACTCTGTACTTGTGTAGTATTTCGAAAGTTGATTTTCCATATTATTTGAGTTGGCCAATCACTACCTGATTTAGGTGCTTCCTAATTGACCTTCTCTAGTCATGTTATTGTACTCTGCCTAAACAAGTGCGACGTGAACCAGCCCTCCTAGCTCAGAGGTAGGGACATAGCCACTGTGTTCACAGTGTTGCCTCCATGTGTGAGGTCTTTGAAATGTTACCACCATTTACTTAATCTTTAATGGACCAGGACTTGCAGATGTTATTGAGTACCCACTTAGTCATTTATTACAATAGTCTTCAGATTAAAATAGTTTGCTTTCAAACTGTTATTGAAGTTTTAGCTGAAGAGAACATGGCAACAACACGGCATCTGGAACCGTGGCAACAACCGGATCAATGTGAATTAAGGATTTTAGGAAAAAGATGCAGAAAAACAAAATGAGCCTGAATTAGAGTGAATGTATTCTATTTCAAATCAGGCAAACAGAAATAAATAAACAGGATACGAAAGATTAGAATGAGAGAAAAAAGTAGTCAGAACAGGAAAGAAAGAAAATAAATCTTACAACTTAAATGCTCCAACAAAAAAGTGAATGAAATTCTCACATTAAAAGAAATTCACTTTCTAGACCAGAAAGACTAATTGTTGTTAATTAGTAACAAATTCCCATTAAAAGTTACTTGCACAACTAATATTTTAACTTTAATTATTTTAACTCATATTTTAACAGAAATATTATAACTTTCTCTGTGTTAATGTACAAATAAAACTGCCATAATTCATATGCCATTTTCATGAAGCCAGCAGCAGAGCTACAATTCATCAAACATCTTGTGGGATGTTTTCAATTTAGGGAGCACCTCTTCCTTTCTACAAGCTGCTGTTGATTTCACATTATTAATAGCATATGTTATTCAGTACATCCAGTCCAGAAAATTAAATATACTTCATGAAGTGACAATATAGCAAAAGCAAAATCCTGTTTAAAACCAGAATTAAAAATAGAAAATCCTAGAAAGACTCAGCAGACCTGACAACATCTACATAGAGATAAACCGAGCTATGTTTTAAATCTGTGACACTGAATTGTAGTCACCTGTACCATCTCGGCTTGGAGATGCTTAAAAAACATATCTCAATCAGTGTCGAGAGTGTGGTCCTGGAAAAGCGCAGCAGGTCAAGCAGCATCCAAGGACCAGAAAAATCGGAATTTTGGGCAAAAACCCTTCACAAACCTCATTTCTTGATGATGAAGGGCTCTTGCCCGAAACATCAATTCTCCTGTTCCTCGGCTGCTGCCTGACCTGCTGTGCTTTTCCAGCACCACACTCTGGACACTGATCGCCAGCATCTGCAGTCCTCATTTTCTCCTCCTTAAAAAAAACATACAGCAGAGTCTAAATGATTAGTCGTCAATTAATTTCAACATATGTTCTCCTATGTTGCAAATAAATGCATGAATGTAGTAAGACTGCTCTTTTGAGTAAAATATAACAGGGAAAAACTTAAAATCTTGATGCCAGACTAGACTCTGCAGTCTTTTTGAGATATAAGGATAGTGAAGCACACTCATGACTATATAATGCTGCAACAACTTGTCATTGATTTTACAAATGGCCTAACTCTTTCCTTACAGGTCACAAAGTTTCCAATTCACCAACACAAAAAAAAAATTCCGTGAAAAAGGCCAAGGTTTGGTATTTGTGGTCATCTGAAGTGTCATTTGATACCAAGGGGTAAACCAAAATAACACATGCAAAAAAGAGGAGGATGAAATTAATTATCATTGTTGCCTGGGCATACTCTAGTGAGCACTGATGTTGCACCCCCATTTGCAGTAAAGTCCTTTCCAGAACTTTATAATTACTAGAAAAGATTGACACAACTACCTATTAAAAACATCATCAAGTAAAGCTACTTGACATTTAGATTATTTATTTGAATAGCTAGACATCAAAAGGCTGAAACGTTTCAAAGGTACTTATACTCTTGCGCGAGAACAAGTAGAGTCATAGAGATGTACAGCACAGAAACAGACATGCCTCTTAAATGTTGCAATTGTACCAACCTCCATCACTTTGTCTGGCAGCTCATTCCATACACGTACCACACTCTGTGTGGAAAAAGTTGTCCCTTAGGTTTCTTTTATATCTTTCCCCTCTCACCCTAAACCTATGCCCTCTAGTTCTGGACTCCCTGACCCCAGGGAAAAGACTTTGCCTATTTACCCTATCCACACCCCTCATCTGAAGAAAGGTTACACCCAAAACATTGACTTCTCCACCTCCTGACACGGTCTGGCTTGCTGTGTTCTTCGAGCCTCCTGCCTTCTATTTTGCCACCCTTAACCAGACAGACTTCCACACCTTGGCCAGCCTCCTGATCATGTCCCCATGACACTCAAGCTCCTCTGCCTAGGTCAGCCTTCAGCCCCTGTTCAACTGAAACTACCACCACCTGATCTCCACCCAGTACAAAATAGGAGGACACTGTGCAAAAGAGGGCAAAGCAGTGGCTACTTGCCCCAATGTCCAGTAAACACAGTACCTCCCCCTGTTACTCTCGTATTGAAGCAAATGGACTTTCTTATGCCTGCTACTTTTGAAGCTCCATCTGCCTTTAACATTGAGAACTTAATTGCAACCTTTTGACTCAGAGGCGAGAGTGCGGCCAAACAAACCACAACTGAACGATGACACCTTGAACATACTGCAGGATAATGCACATTATGCTTTCAGCGCACCTAGATATTGAACAAGTACAATTTTGGAGACCTTATCTTTCACCCCGGGTCTGACATCTACTTGTTCAGGTAGACTATAAATATTCCGCTGCACTACTTTTGTTGTTTATAGGGACTCCTGTTAGACATGCTGAAAAATCACCTGAAAATTTGCATCATTATCACTTCTGGGCAACATTGTGACTCTTGTTTCTAACCTCATTCACATCTCATGAGAGATAGCAGATCAGCGATGTTGTTGTGGTTTGTGAGATTGTGTGTACTAGCTGTGATGTTTAACTACACCAGTGGCTACACTTACAGGTAATTATTTGCATGTGAAGTGAGTGTTGGAATGTTTATTGAATGTGCGATAAGGCAATATTATAAATCCTGCCTTTGTACTTTATTTGCCTTCTTGAGGAGAAGATCATGCATTACTGTAATTCCACTATTTCCTTCTGTAAATACATTGTCATCTCAACAGCATTAAAGCACTTCACTGGATTTTAATCAATTTAAGCATGTTTCCATTGGTAATCATGAGTTCTGTTCATAACAGGTTTAAAGTGTTTGAGTGTCCTGTTTAGGTACCTATGAAATGTGATGCCACTTCAATCACTTTGCAAATTTATTTGAGTGTGGTTTCTGCGATGAATTGAAGATTGAATTTTTTGCATGAAATATATTAATTTAACAACTGTGAATTAACCAACTACATACGATGCTCTGATTAGACTTTAACCTGCTACTGTATATACTCATGTAAAAGTTGATCTCATGTAAAAGTTGACCCCTTATTTTTGGCCAAAACAATCTTGTATTTTCCATATATATCATGTAAAAGTTGACCCTACTGTATCGCATTAAACACAACTTACAAAGGAAACTGCATGTTCCAATTAGGAGAAAATGGGGACTGCAGATGCTGGAGATCAGAGGAGCAGGAGAATCAACGTTTCAGGCAAAAGCCCTTCATCAGGAAAGGGCCTATGCCCGAAACGTCGATTCTCGTGCTCCTCGGATGCTACCTGACCTGTGCTTTTCCAGCACTACACTCTCTGCATGTTCCCATTAACCCACTTAAAAGAAATCGCATTCATTCATTCGGGTAACTCTTCATTGCTTTTTGTTTACTATACTGTGTCTCCGTTCCTCCGTTCCTCCCTCCCTCCCTCCCTCCCTCCCTCAATCCCTCACCCGGTTTACTACAGCACATTTTGATTGATTCATTCGTTCATTCAGACTGGTACAAAATCTATTGGTACTTGTTGCACTTTATTCACCATACATCCAAAACTTAATATATTAAAAAGTTAATCATTTAAATTGTGCCATTATATCTGAATAAAAGTGAGATATATTAGCTACATATATCTTTAATTCTTTGACAAATTTGTTAATGTTATTGAGGTTCATTACATACGAGAATAAAGGAGAGGTAAACCGAAGAATTTGGCGAGAAAGTTCAAGACGCTTACGCATTCAAAATTTTAGTAAGTGTTCCATTTTAAGTGTGCCATTATCCCAGGCTGTGATGATGCTGAACAGTGCGATTTTGTGGGATTTCAGTGAATCTCTGACATGTTAAGTTTTCATACCGGTATATATAAATAAAATTTACTACCAGTAATTCACTCTTGTTTCTCTTGCTTTTATCTGGTAATTACCTTTACTTAAATTCATTGCGTTTTACTTCTTTACCTGGGATTAGTTGAGCGATCAAATAGACCTCTGCTAATAATATAGTATTTCGAACTGCAGCTTGAATTTCAGCCCCTCAAACCAGTGCCTGTATAATAGTCGACCCTATAAATTGAACCTTTAAAGATGGTCTAAAAAGTTCAATTTTATGCAAGTATATTCGGTAATTCTAATTTATTCATTTATAGAAGTACTATGTCTAGAAAACTTTGTTTTGTCAGGGAGATAAAAAGTTAGCAGTGTGCCCTATACCATGTCATGTGTTCGTTTAAATCCATTTGCTTGGATGTGTTACAACATACCTCTGTGGCTATTACATCCTGAGGTGGGAATTGAACCCATAGCGACATTACCACTGCACCAGCAGTCCATTCTTTTTGCTTCAGTTGTTTGCCAACCAAAGAAAGAAAAATGTCATACCACTTATTTTTCTGTAAAGGTAGTGCACTTTAAGGACATTTAACTGACATTTCAATTACCTTAGGTACTATTTAATCATCTTCTAAGTCTAATAACCTATGTTGATATGCATAGATCTCTCACCAATAGATACTGACTTACGCTGTCAGCATTTTACACACTTCATACGATTTAGAGCAAAGTGAGGGGATTAACTGTCAGCTAGCATTCTTGCAATTATTGATAATGAATGCATTTCATTTTGCTGCCAGAATATCACTTCTCCCTCTTTTTTTCTATCCCCAATATTATACTCCTTGATTTGGAAATGTCCAAGATCTTAAATGTATTTCAAAACATCCCAATGTTTGGAAGGAATGACTTTTTTTTTTGGATATTTGAAGAATATAGTGAGTGGGTGATAGCTGAAATATACACTGCAACAGCTTTAATTATTTGGTGTAGGGCCATTTCATTTTTGTGGTTGTGTTTCATTTTACATTCCTGATCAACAAAATCACCTGCAGGAAGCCTATTTGGCAACAGCTGGGCTGTTGTGTCCCTACCTCTACACCAGAAAGTCTGTGTTCAAGTCCCACCTACTCCAGAGGTGTATAATAGCAACTCTGAACGGGTTGATTAGAAAATATCTATTTGACAATGGCAGCTTGCTGATTTGAAAGACACAAAATATGTTAAGCTTGAAAGAGTCTGACAGTCTTTCTGCTGAACCTTATTTCCAAAGATGGGGCTGTGAATATCCATTGTATTGATCTACAGTTTAGGGTAAAGCACTGCTGAGGTTTGCCATTGCCTTCTGCAGGATGGCTGACCAGGAAACACTCCCATTCTTACTGCAAGTCGTCAGGTTAATGGAAAAGATTACAGGTTGAAAGTCAACCTGTTCCGTCATATTATAAAGACTGCTTCCATAGTCAAAAGTCCTGGTCTATATCATTAACCCAGAGCTTTTGGCTCAGGGATAGGAACACCACAACAAGACTTCCTGGAAATCAAAATGAATGACAATTTTCAAAATCTTCAAACACAGCATAAAGATTATTATTGTGAAAGGTTTCTATCAAAAACCAACAGGTACTGGCACAAAAATATGGGCCAAATTTGTAATCCGCTTTCCATTAAGTAGTCACTAAAAATTGGTTGTGGCCGAGTTCAAACCCACAACAATGTGGTACAAGCTTGCAATATTTGGAGGCAGCAACTAAAGTATTTTTGGGGATATAACCATATGATTTGTCTTGGATCGTCATTCCTTGTTTCTAACAGGAACTTTAGCCATCTTGATTGAGGCCCACTCAAAATGCATATTTTAAAAAAGTAGCCAAATTGGTAGAACAGACATTTTTCTTCTTCTTTTGCAGAATGTGAAAATATCCCTATCATTTGTAACGTTCAACAAACATATTCTGTGTCAAATGTTTTAAGTTTCATATAACTGCCTCAACCTGTCTACCTCCCTCCCCCACTCCAACCTCTCACCCTCACAACGCGCAGCCCTCCAATCCCTTTGCTCCAATCCCGACCTCACCATCAAGCCAGCGGATAAAGGGGGAGCAGTGGTAGTCTGGCGCACTGACCTCTACACCGCTGAAGCCAAACGTCAACTCGAGGACACCTCTTCCTACTGCCCCCTCGACCATGACCCCACCCCCCATCACCAAACAATCATCTCCCAGACCATACAGAACCTCATCACCTCAGGAGATCTCCCACCCACAGCTTCCAACCTCATAGTCCGGGAACCCCGCACTGCCTGGTTCTACCTCCTTCCCAAGATCCACAAGCCTGACCACTCTGGCCGATCCATTGTCTCAGCATGCTCCTGCCCCACTGAACTCATCTCAACCTACCTCGACACTGTCCTATCCCCCCTAGTCCAGAAACTCCCCACGTACGTTCGAGACACCACCCATGCCCTCCACCGCCTCCAAGACTTCCATTTCACTGGCCTCCAATGCCTCATCTTCACCATAGATATCCAATCCCTCTACACTCCATCCGCCATGACCAGGGCCTCCAAGCCCTCCGTTTTTTCCTCTCCAGACGTCCCCAACAGTACCCTTCCACCGACACTCTCATTCGTTTGGCCGAACTGGTCCTCACCCTTAACAATTTCTCCTTTGAATCCTCCCACTTCCTCCAGACCAAAGGGGTAGCCATGGGCACACGTATGGGCCCCAGCTATGCCTGTCTCTTTGTTGGCTACGTAGAACAGTCAATGTTCCGTAATTACATCGGCACCACTCCCCGCCTCTTCCTCCGCCACATTGATGACTGCATTGGCGCCACCTCGTGCTCCCGCGAGGAGGTTGAGCAATTCATCAACTTCACCAACACATTCCACCCTGACCTTAAATTTATCTGGACCATCTCTGACACCTCCCTCCCCTTCCTGGACCTCTCCATCTCCATTAATGACGACCGACTTGACACTGACATTTTTTACAAACCCACCGACTCCCACAGCTACCTGGATTACAGCTCTTCCCACCCTACCTCTTGCAAAAATGCCATCCCGTATTCCCAATTCCTCCGCCTCCGCCGGATCTGCTCCCAGGAGGACCAATTCCACCACAGAACACACCAGATGGCCTCCTTCTTTAGAGACCGCAATTTCTCTTCCCACGTGGTTAAAGATGCCCTCCAACGCACCTCGTCTACATCCCGCACCTCCGCCCTCAGACCCCACCTCTCCAACCGTAACAAGGACAGAATGCCCCTGGTGCTCACCTTCCACTCTACCAACCTTCGCATAAACCAAATCGTCCGCCGACATTTCCATCACCTCCAAACAGACCCCACTACCAGGGATAAATTTCCCTCCCCACCCCTTTCTGCCTTCCGCAAAGATCGTTCCCTCCGCGACTACCTGGTCAGGTCCACGCCCCCAAACAACCCACCCTCCAATCCTGGCACTTTCCCCTGCCACTGCAGGAACTGTAAAACCTGTGCCACATCTCGTCCCTCACCTCTATCCAATGCCCTAAAGGAGCCTTCCACATCCATCAAAGTTTTATTTGCACATCCACTAATATCATTTATCGTATCCATTCCTCCCGATGCGGTCTCCTCTACATTGGGGAGATTGGACACCTCCTCGCACAGCGCTTTAGGGAACATCTCCGGGACACCCACACCAATCAACCAAACCGCCCCGTGGCCCGACATTTCAACTCCCTCTCCCACTCTGCCGAGGACATGGAGGTCCTGGGCCTCCTTCATCGCCACTCCCTCACCACCAGACGCCTGGAGGAAGAACGCCTCATCTTCCGCCTCGGAACACTTCAACCCCAGGGCATCAATGTGGACTTCAACAGTTTCCTCATTTCCTCTTCCCCCACCTCACCCTAGTTCTAAACTTCCAGTTCAGTTACTGTCCCCATGACTTGTCTGGACTTGTCCTACCTGCCTATCTCCTTTTCCACCTATCC
This sequence comes from Chiloscyllium punctatum, assembly GCF_047496795.1. NCBI lineage: Eukaryota > Metazoa > Chordata > Chondrichthyes > Orectolobiformes > Hemiscylliidae > Chiloscyllium > Chiloscyllium punctatum. The sequence continues at coordinate 2,117,073 of NC_092746.1, read as the reverse complement.
ACTCCATCCTCTCCTCCTTGACCTATCACCTTCATCTCCTCCCCCACTCACCCATTGTACTCTATGCTACTTTCTCCCCACCCCCACCCTCCTCTAGCTTATCTCTCCACCCTTCAGGCTCACTGCCTTTATTCCTGATGAAGGGCTTTTGCCCGAAACGTCGATTTCGCTGCTCGTTGGATGCTGCCTGAACTGCTGTGCTCTTCCAGCACCACTAATCCAGAATCTGGTTTCCAGCATCTGCAGTCATTGTTTTTACCTCCTCATTTAAGGTTTGTCTATGTATTGTGTGATTAGTTTGTACAGGTTACACTTCTAACACTTCTTATTGAGCTTCATTTTCTATTTTTACTCAAATTTAATTCTCTTGTTAATGTACCTCTGTTTTTCAACTGTACTGGCATAGGGATATGCTGCACATCTTGTGGTTGATGACAGTCATCCTTTTATTATGCTAATGTCACTTTTGCATCATTTTGAGTAACCTCCAGTTTTAAACCATGAAGTTCACAGATTGCTTCGTTTCTGATGTTTGCATTTTACACTGAATCATTTTTATTTAGCTGGGCTAAATGAAGTGATACTTTCTTTGAATTGTTTATAACAGGAAGTTCCCTCCCACCAGAGACATTTAGATTTTCACATAAGCACACAGCTAAATGCTCCTTAGCAGTGTGTATGTATGCTTTAACGATGCTTATGTGGTTTTCTTGATCTTACAGTCAGCTCTGATGTTGAGAACCAGAAAAACCTGTCCTGTCAACAATTGACTTTGCAACTTTGTAACACCTTCCAAACTATATTTTTCCTTAATGAGTAAAGTTTTTTTTTTGTTCAGCTACTGCTGTAATGAAAAGCAACAGTAGATATTATTTTGTTATATTGTAGTGAATTATTTTGTCTATATTATCAAACAGAAGTTGAATTAGTTTGACTCTTAATTCTCACTGTAAGCATGGTCAATTTAGAAAAAACCCTTGCGATGGTTTTATCCACACTCGCTTACTGTGGCTGTGCTGCCATAAATATGAAGCTGCAGATGGGTTGTGAGAAAACTGCTTCAAAATAAATGGTGAAAGGTGGATTAACGCAGCAGTCTTCTGCTCTATAAATCTTTTGTCTTTCTTAGTGGTCAAATGGATTTTGGAGATTACATGGGACATTTTTGCCAGTAAGAGGTTCACTGTGCTTTCTCATCCTTTTTTGGTTTCCCCAACACCTTCAGCACCCCTATTAACCACACAATTCCCCAGTGGTTTTTTTTCTTTGGTAAGGTCTAACGGAGTCTTGCTGAACAAAGAGACCTTGGAGTGCAGGTTCATAGCTCCTTGAAAGTGGAGTTGCAGGTAGACAGGATAGTGAAGAAGGCGTTTGGTATGCCTTCCTTTATTGGTCAGAGTATTGAGTACAGGAGTTGGGAGGTCATGTTGCGGCTGTACAGGACATTGGTTAGGCCACTGTTGGAATATTGCGTGCAATTCTGGTCTCCTTCCTGTCGGAAGGATGTTGTGAATCTTGAAAGGGTTCAGAAAAGACTTACAAGGATGTTGCCAGGGTTGGAGGATTTGAGCTATAGGGAGAGGCTGAACAGGCTGGGGCTGTTTTCCCTGGAGCGTCGGAGGCTGAGGGGTGACCTTTATAGAGGTTTATAAAATTATGAGGGACATGGATAGGGTAAATAGACAAAGTCTTTTCCCTGGGGTCGGGGAGTCCAGAACTAGAGGGCATAGGTTTAGGGTGAGAGGGGAAAGATATGAAAGAGACCTGAGGGGTAACTTTTTCACACAGAGGGTGGTGCGTGTATGGAATGAGCTGCCAGAGAAAGTGGTGGAGGCTGGTACAATTGCAACATTTAAGAGACATCTGGATGTGTATATGAATAGGAAGGGGTTTGGAGGAATATGGGCCGGGTGCTGGCAGGTGGGACTAGATTAGGTTGGGATATCTGGTCGTCATGGATGGGTTGGACCAAAGGATCTGTTTCCATGCTGTACATCTCTGACTCTGAAGTTGTGGTTGATTTTGTTGGTCATTTTTGATACTCTTAACTTTGTCACTTTCCAGTGTTCTGCTGCATCAATACACTCTAAGAAATCAGTTTGACTCTGATTTCACTTCCTGATTACAAAGTTTTCTTATGGGGGTGGGATGGCAGGAAGGAAGAGTTTGACGAGTCTCTGTCAAGTTATTCAGTGAAGCATGAAAATCAAAATCTGGCTGCCAATAGTAGGTTACAAACTTAGAGAGGAGAAAGTGAGGACTGGAGATCAGAGTTGAGTATATTGCTAGAAAAGCACAGCAGGTCAGGCAGCATCTGAGGAGCAAGAGAATCGATGTTTCGGGCATAAGCCCTTCATCAGGAAAGCCCTTCATGCGCTCAACAAACAGGTTATCTCTACTGCATCGGACATAAAAGAATGTAAGTTTAAACAAACTTTCATGTACTTCCCTCAATATACTCGTTTCCTCAAACCTTCCCAGAACCTTCTCCTGGCCTCTGAAACCACCCAGTTGCCATTAGCCACGCGGCTGCTTTCTCCATGACCATTGGGCCATCAATGACGTCACCGCACCGCACCCTGCCGCCACCGCACTGCCTGCAGCCACTGCTGACCACACCACCTCCGAGATCGCTGTCCACCCAACTACCTCTACGACTGCCAAGAGGACTACCGCCACAGGATCCCCTGGTGCCGCTAGATTCACCCGTACAGGTGTGAAAACTTCCTTGCACGTCACTTCTCCCCCTGCCCGTTGCCGCAGTGGCAGTCGTTCTCCTGTCAGGCTCTATTGTTGGCGTTACTTCTGTCACCACTGACATCACCAGCCGAGTACCTAACCGAAACATTGCCCTCCCCGCTCATGACACCACTTCAGTCCCTGTTAGTACAGCCATAAGCACCTGTTTGTAAACGTCACTTCCCTTGGTGATGTCACTATGGACCTTATAACCACGCCCACTCAAGCGACTGTCTCCGCCCCTATCTTGAGCTCCAAGTCCTAGCTCCCATCCCTGTCATGTCTTCACCATTCCCTTAGACCTCCCCTTCACTGAGGACGAACGTTTAGTCCTCAGTAAAAGCCTCACCTTTATCCCTCTACAATCCCAGATTAATGAGTTTGACACATGCTTGAACCTTGAGCATTTCTTCTACTGCCTTCGCCTCTGGGCACACTTTTTCAACCAAGACACCTGCCCGCCCACCCACCGAGGACCCCTTCTCCCGCTTCCAACACACCCCATCCACCTGGACACCCTGTGCTGGCCTGTTACCTGCCCTTGATCTCTTCATTTCAAACTGCCACCGTGACATCAACCACCTCAACCCCTCCAACCTCCCGCCCTCACAACGTGCAGCACTCTACTCTCTCTGCTCCAACCTCATTCCTGATGAAGGGCTTATGCTCGAAACATCCGTTCTCCTGCTCCTCAGATGCTGTCTGACCTGCTTTGCCTTCCCAGCACTACACTCTCGACTACAAACCTAGTGATTTAAATGTAAATACATTTGTTGGTCGCTAATGACCCAGTCAATAGTGCAAGATGTAACCTGTGCAAAGAAGATGACTCTTTTTCGATTTATAATACATTCTGTTCCAGGATATTAGTTACGTAATCAAATGTAATGTTCTTTATCATAGACATGTGTTTTATATACAATATTTGAGAAATATATAAAAGCAGTCAGTTCAAAACTGGATAAAAACAAAATAAAAAATTATTTTAAAATAAATTTGCAATTCTTGATCTAATATGTCGCCTTGTTTAAAGAATTGGCATATTTCATATTTCTATTCAAGGAAATCATTTCTTACATCTAAAGGCTACATTTCCTGAGTCAGCCATATGCTCAGCATGATCAGAACTCTGCCAAAAATACATTTCATAATAGGACAATTTATGAGCTTGAGTTACCGGAAGTTAGAGTACAAACTGTATAAGAGATGACAGCATAATGTATTTGAAACTAAATCCTCAGGGATAAGAGTAGCCAACTAAACTTGAATTTGCCTATCTTATATTATGGCCGTATCAGCTTCTTGATCATAACTCAATGCCCTTCCTCTATACTTCTCAACTTGGTGGCTTCTGTCAGATACAGTAGAATTGCACCATTTCTTAAAATGGTCACTAAATTCTTGTAGAAGTGTGTTAGCACAAGATATTTTTGCCCTCCCTCCAAGTGGTATGTTTAGGCAAATGACATACACCATTCACAAGCTGCTCTACAAGAAATTTGCTCCCTTAAACTCCAATTTCACCTTCATTTAACGTGGAGAAAAGTGTGTCAACTCTTATTATATCTGAACAGAAATGGGTGAACCTACAGCTGACTGTTAAGGGGTCCCTTTCACAGGAGTCTAAAGGCCAAAGCTGTGCCTCAAGAATACTAATGGCAATGGCCGTGCTGTTGTATCAAACATTTTTAGCCCTCTGTTTGTTTAGGGGTCTTTTTTTTTCTCGTGTTATTTTGCAGATGTGTTGCGAACAGTGGTATTTGAGCATCAGTACAGCATTCTGTCAACTAGGAAAATAGTCAACTGAAAGATTAGTTGGAAAGATCACTTGTTGCATGACTTGAAAAATGAGTAGCATCAGGAAGGCAAAGTTTCAATACATCATTTAAATGTTTCTACACATCATTTAAATGTTTCTACATGCAAGTGTTCTCTGATCAGTGCAAGGAAAAATCTGAAGGTATCAATTAAATCATCCAAGCAGACAGAGGCTGCTGCTCATAGTCTGCCATATTTTGTTTCAAGTACTGTCTAGTGTCTCAGGTCCATCTTCGATAGTTATACTTTAAGTGATGTTGATCTCCACTGTGATCCCTGACATCAGTCCCAGCTCTTCCATGAGAATTTCAGTGCCCTAAGTAAGCGTAATGTTTGTTCAACTTCCTTTTTGGAACAGAGCCTTGGAAGTCCGAGTCGACAGGATCGGAAACCAGAATCTGACCTGTACAGAACATTGCCTTGGATTCAGAAGGAAAATCAGTCAGAATTACTGATGTCAGGGATGTGTTGTCACTGTCCAATGATCTCTGCTGGGGATGTGTTTAAGTGTTAGGTGATAAACAAGTTTAATTTGTGGGCGGCACGGTGGCACAGTGGTTAGCATTGCTGCCTCACAGTGCCAGAGATCCGGGTTCAATTCCCGACTCAGGCAACTGACTGTGGAGTTTGCACATTCTCCCTGTGTCTGCATGGGTTTCCTCCGGGTGCTCCGGTTTCCTCCCACAGTCCAAAGATGTGCAGGTCAGGTGAATTGGCCATGCTAAATTGCCCGTAGTGTTAGGTAAGGGGGCAAATGTAGGGGAATGGGTGGGTTACGCTTCGGTGGGTCGGTGTGGACTTGTTGGGCTGAAGGGCCTGTTTCCACACTGTAAGTAATCTAATCTAATCTAATCTTGATTTCTCTTCTGGTTGCATAATCTACAAGCATTCGTTAAGGCTAATATGACTAATGAGTAGAGCCTGAGGCTTTTTTCAAATTCACTGATAATATTAAAAACTTGAAAGGGAACATACTGTAGGAATGTTCAAGAAACTTGCTGCCTTCTGGACAATAGGAGGGATTAAAAGAAACATTGGAAGGCGAGAAAATTCTGTGAACAAAGCGTGGAGTTGCGCATCTTCAGGTGCAACTGACTCCTCACCCCCCTCAGCAAGAAGGCTTGCCCAATCAATCTCCAGTCAGCTTTTTAAGAATTGGCAAATCACGTGCCTCAATACTGATGATGTGACCTGGCAAAAGCTGAGACCCAGCAGCTTCTGGACCTTGGGGATTGTTGCTGGAGGCACAGACTTTTGGGTCTCATACAGTGGGGCAAAGGTCATGGCTTTTAACAGCCAACTCTTTGCCTGCTATCCCTGACCTGTTTGGCCCCACGTTGGTGCACAAAGAGGACCCCATCAAAGCAAGCAAGTCAAATCAGACATTTTTTAATATATCTGCTGGGAATGCAGAGAATCGGGCCAGTGGCCATTTGAGGCCTTTGTGCAGCTGTTAATAGACCACTTAGGGGGCTTAATTGGTGGCGAGCCAAGAAGATTGCCTAAGGACCTTCTCGTGCAGCACTGAATTACTGAGGCTGACAAGGGGATGAAGATTTCTTTTGGGGCCAACCAATTATTTCCCTTCTCATCAATTTCCACACCACCTTTAGGTAGAGATAATTGTGCCCTTATTTGGTAACTCTGATTACATGATGGCTTTAACAGTGAACTTGCTAATTTATAAAGCTAATGAACTTGCACATTAATGGCCATTATCTGCACCTGGGGTCATTTATTTTTATATGGACTGTTTACTTTGTCACTGATGCCCATGTGTTTAATTTGGGATTGCGTTTGATTAATGGGGATAATTTGATGGATGCAGCAACTAAATTTTGACAATGCAAGTTGTTTGAGTGTTCTAACTCCAGTAATTGAATGGAAATAACATGTGCTTAATGAACCTTTTAACTGTCCTGCTTGTCAGTACATGCATTGATTCTTCAAATAACTATATCCCAAAGGGAACATGCACTCTTGTTAAAAGATAATTAAACTTGAAATATGCTTTCCGATCATCTGAAATACCTTTAATGGTAATTCTCTTTCTGACATTTGAACAAACGTGGATCTTTTTTAAAAAAATTGAAGCTCTGACATTGACAGTTCGGGATAATGGTGGGTGCATAGAATTTTGCGTGGGTCTCCACATGGTATGAGGTTTCAAATCCATGGTGTGTGACTTTTCCTTGATTGATTCCCTGACTAAAAGTCAGTTTGATTTTCAGGCATGGATGGTTGTACTTGGTGCGAGCTGCTCCCGTAATGTGGGAAAAGTCTGATCCCGAATTCTGGAGTAGACGGTGAGGAAATTCAGCCTCTGCTTAGTCAATAACATATTCTCTCTCTGAATCTGAAGTTTGAGCATTCAAGTCCGAACCCAGGATGTGAGAAAAATCAAGGTTAATAATCCAGTGCAGTCCTGAGGAAGTGCTGTCTTGTTTAAGATGCGATCTTTGGGTGGGTCATTAAATGAAAATTCTGTCTGCCATCTCGGTTGGATGTAAAGCATTCCACAAGAATTTTTTTTCTATTTTTAAAAAAAGTAGAAAAGATTATCCTTGGTATGCTGGTGAGAATCTGTCAGTCAGCATCAGTTTATCAGGTTATTAAGACTGTTTGTGAGATCTTTGTTAGCAATTTGGCTGCTGTATTTCCTACATTAGAAAAATGCCTATATTTTAAAAGCACTTAATTAGCTTTAAAGTGCTTAGTGATAGTTAGTGCTAGTGAAAAATTCGATTATAAATGCAAGGCTTTTCTTAATGGCTCATTTTCTGTTTTCTTTTCTTTTTCTCTGTCTTTTTGTTTTATTAATTCTGTTTGCCTTTCTAACTCCCTCGCTCTCATTCTTTCATTCAATTTTCTTTTGTTTTTCCTTCATTAGATCTTTTGAGTCCCTAACTTGATTTCTACACAGTTGGTTCGGCCACTGTTGAAATATTGCGTGCAATTCTGGTCTCCTTCCTATCGGAAGGATGTTGTGAAATTTGAAAGGGTTCAGAAAAGATTTAAAAGGATATTGCCAGAGTTGGAGGATTTGAGCTATAGGGAGAGGCTGAACAGGTTGGGGCTGTTTTCCCTGGAGTGTCGGGCGACCTTACAGAGATTTATAAAATCATGAGGGGCGTGGATAGGGTAAATAGACAAAGTCTTTTCCCTGGGATGGGGGAGTCCAGAACTAGAGGGCATTAGGTTTAGCGTGAGAGGGGGAAGATATAAAAGAGACCTAAGAGGCAACTGTTTCACGCAGAGGATGGTAAGTGTATGGAATGAGCTGCCAGAGAAAGTGGTGGAGGCTGGTACAATTGCAGTACTTAAAAGGCATCTGGATGGGTATATGAGCAGGAAGGGTTTGGAGGGATATGGGCCAAGTGCTGGCAAATGGGACTAGACTGAGTTGGGATATCTGGTCGTCATGGACGAGTTGGACCGAAGAGTCTGTTTCCTTGCTGTACATCTATCTGCAGGCATTTTTGGAGTGCAGTGCAAGTATTCCATTTTGCAGTGGTAACTCATGCAGGATCAATGACGCAGACATTCCTAGTAATTAGTACTCTACCATCTTGTGTTAGCACTCATAATTTGTCAAACTTGCAAAGTCCTCCTTACTGGAATAGCTGTCCCTGATATGTTTATTCACAGAGAATCATACCTTACAAGCAATATCCTAGGCACCATTATTTCTTCATAGGTATGTCCTACCTTACCAAAAGGACAGACCCCCAAAGATGGGGAACAGTAGTACTCAACTGGAAGGGAGTTAACTTGGAAGTCTGAAACAGTCCCCTGACATTATCTCAAAGATGAGCAAAGAAAGTTTCTGTTAATTACCATATACCCCACCTGCTCTCAGCTGATGAATCAATGCTCCCCATGCTGAACGCCACGTGGAGAATGTACAGAGGGAGGCAAGGCATGAAATGTACTCTGGATGAGGGATTTCAGTGTCCATCATGAAGAGTGGCTTTGTAGCATTTCAACTGAGTGAGCTGGTAGAGTCCTAAAGGACACAGCTGCTAGACTGGATCTGCAGCAAACAATATTTGACCTCATCCTGATTATCAACCTGTAGCAGATGCATCTCTGCAGGCCAGTATTGGTAGGAGTGATGACTGTAGAGTCCACGTGGAGACCAAGTCCTGTCATCAGATTGAGCTTACTCCCCATTGTTACATGTGGCACCATCACTGTGTTGAAAGCGATAGATTTCAAACAAATCTAGTGACTCAAGACTGGGCATCATGAGGTGCCATGGGCCAATTCAGTAGAAGCAAAATTGTATTCAACCACAGTCATAATCCGGTGGCTAGCATTTCACCGAGATATGTTCAGTCTACAAAAAGCAAGGATAAAACCAAACTAGCCAATTGCTGCCCCAACAGATAACTGTTGTAAGCAAAGTAATGGAAGGTATTGTTGATAATGTTATCAACTGTAACTTACTCCACATTAAACTCAACCTGATTCCTGAAGCTCAGTTTGCGTTCCACCATAACCAGTAAGTTCCTGACATGATTACAGCCTTGCACCAAACATGATCAGGACAGCTAAACTCCAGGGGAAGTGAGGATAACTACCATCAGCCTCAAGGCAGCATTTGAGTGAGTGTTGCATCACAGAGCCCCAGCAAAACCAGAGTCAATGGCTATCAAAAGATAGCTCTCCACTTGTTGGAGTCACACCGAGCATAAGGGAAGATGGTTGTGGTGGTTGCAGATGAGTCATTTCATCCATAGGACATCACTGCAGGTGTTCTTCGTTTTAGTGTCCTCAACCCATAAAACTTCAGATGCTATATTGATACCATGCCTTCTATCATAAAGTCAGTGGTAGGTTTATTTGCTGAAGATTGTGCAATGTTCAGCACTATTCTTAACAACTGAAATGCTAAAACATTCATTGCCCAAATGTGGTAAGACCTAGACATCATTCAGGCTTACACTGAAGAGGAGCAAATGACATTCATAGTACGCAAATGCCAGGCAATGACCACCTTCAACAAGAGAGAATCCAACCATCTCTGCTTGATGTTCAATGGCATTTCCATTCCTGAATCGCCCACTATCAATATCCTAGAGGTTACTATTTAACTGGACCAGCCGTATAAATACTGTGGCTACAAGACCAAGTCAAGGAGTAGAGTTGATCTTTCTCTGCACCTTCTCTGTGGCTGTAGCACTATATTCTGCATTCTGTTCTATTACCCTGATGTACTTACCTAAGGTATGAGTTTGTCTGGTTAGCACAAAATACTTTTCACTGTACCTTGGTACGTATGACAATAATTATAAATCAAATCTCCTGACTCCTCAGAAGTGTTTTTTTTATCAACAAAGCACAAGTCAGGAGAGTGATAGAGTACTCTTCACTTGTCTCAATGAGTACAACTCCCAATGACTCTTCAGGAACACCATATCATTCAGAACAGAGAATCCTGCTTGATTGGAATCCCATTTATCAGATTCACCATTCATTCCTGCCATTACCACCCCACAGTGGCAGTACTGTGTACAAAATCTACAAAATGTAATGCAGCTACTCATCAAGGCTCCTATATCAGCAGTTTGAAACTCATGACCTCCATCATCGAGAAGACCAAGTCCAACACATGCTTGGGAACACCACCAACAACAGGTTCCACACCAAGGCACATAGTGTCCTAGGTTGGAAAAATATTTCTGTTCCTTCACTTGTTGTGATCAAAATCTTGGAAGTCCTTTCCTGGCAGCATTGTGAGTGCATCTACCCCACCGATTATAGACCTTCGAGGAGGCAGATCTCCAGGACCACCTTCAGGGTAATAGCTCACGAGATCCACATCAAATGAATGAATTAGAAAGAAACTTAACTTATTTGCAATTGTGCTGCTCTTCCTTGAGGCTTTTCTTTGTCTGATTGATGCCCTTTAATTACAGAGTTGTGAAAAAGAAATATTTTGCTTACGAGCTTCCATCTCGCTAAGGAGGCTTCAGGCCAATCTCCATCCAACAATCTATTGAGGCAGCTCTGTTCACATTTGGACAGCTCTGAAAAGTTCCACTACAGCTGCTGAGATGGAGCAGAACATTGCACTACAATTAACAACACTCTCTAAACAAAGCCACTCTCAAACATCCTTAACAAAAGAAACGCGACTTTCCCTATCACAAACAAAAGCAGAAATTGCTGGAAAAACTCAGGATCTGTGCAAAGAAAGTAGAGGTAATGTTTTGAGTCTGGAGACTCTTCTTCAGAGCTGATAGTAAATAGGAAAAAGTGACATTTATGCTGAATCCAAAGTGGCGAGGGGATAGTGAGTGGAAGGTGGAGATTGTGCCCAGAGAAAGAGAACGAGATGTAAAAGGGATAGATAACAAGGAGATTATGGATAGTAGGCCAGGACAGAAAAATAGGCGGAATGAGTGATGATAAAAGCTACAAGTGAGAAAAATAGGTGGGCTGTGCTGGATGTGACCCATATAATTTGATAAAGGGCCTAGGACTATGTGAAAATGGGTAACTGTGCTAAAAGCAACCGATGTCATAACAGAACTGGGTGTGGGAGGGGTAAAAAGCATGGAAGGATGGAATCAGGCTCGAGAGATATTGAACTCAGTGTTGAGTCTTTGAGGCATCAAGATCCTCAAGCAGAAAATGAGATGCTGTTCTTCGTACTCACTCTGAGGCTTGCTGGAACTCTACAGCAGGCCTGTGACAGAAATGTTGCAGTGCGAACCTGGTGATGTGGTGAATCGACAGGTAGCTGGAAGCTTGGGTCATTTTTATGGACAGAATGTAGGTGTGATGCAAAACAATTACCTAGTCTGCATTTTATCTCCACAGTGTAGAGAAGCCCAGATTGTGAACAATGAATACAATAGAGTAGACTGAATGAAGTACAGGTAGATTGCTCTTCATCTGGGAGGTATGTCTGGGGCCTTTGACTAGTGAGGAGGGAGGAAGTAAATGGTATTGCACTTTCTGTGTTGCATAGGAAGGTGCTTTTGGAGTAGAAGGATTTGTTGGGAATGGAGGAGGAGTAGACCAGGATGTCACAGCAGGAGCCATCCCTGTGGAAGGCTGACTGGGAAGGGGAGGGGAATATTGGTCTGGTCACAGCATCCTGCTGAGGTTGACAGGAATTATGACTCACAATCCTTTTGGGTTGGAGGCTGGTGGGGTGGTAAATGAGAATTGAAGGGACCATACCATTATGGGAGGGGAGGAAAGGGGTGAAGGCAGAAGTGTGGGATAGGTTGAACATGACTAAGGGCCGTTTTGATCACAGCGGGGAATCCATAATTGAGGAAAAAGGTGGATATTTCTGAGGCCCTACTGTGGAAGGTGATGTTGACAGATTGTCAGATGTGATGGAGACAGAGAAAATGGGAGAATAGCATGGAGTCTTTACAGAGAGCAGAGTGTGAGGGTAGAAAGTGTCAAGCTAATTGTGGGAGTCGGTGGGTTTGTGGTATATATTGGTGCCCATCCTATGCTGGGACCTGGAAACAGATGTCGAGAAATGAAGGAGTCCGAGATGGACCTGTGAGGATGAGGGTAGGATGGCAATTGATAAATTTTTCCAGTTCTGAACAAGCGAGGGAAGTGGCAATTATGATGTCATTGATGTATCGGAGAAAGAATTATGGGGAGGGACCTGAGCACAACAGGAACAAGGAATATTTTTCATCCATCAAAAAGAGACAGGCATAACTGGGGCCCTTGTGGGCACCCATGGCCATACTTTTGACCTGACGAAAGTGTGAAGTATTAAAGGAGAAGTTGATTAAAGTGAGGATGAGCTTGGCCAGAGGGAGGGTGGTGGTGGATGGGAACAATTCTGGCCTTTCTTCCAAGAAGAAGAGAGCCCTGAGACTATCCTGATAGGGGATGAATGTGCAAAGGAATCGGTAAAGAAATCCATGGTAAAGAGAATGCGGCTGGAAATTTTAAAACTGACAGAAAGCATCCGATGAATCACAGATCTAAATGGGAAGGGACTAGACAAAATAAAAACGGAGTTGATGTAAGAAGAAATATGTTCTATGGGCAGGAACAGACGGAAACAATTGGTCTGCTTTGGGATTTTGGGGAGAGGTAGAATTGTGGGGTATATGGGGTAGGGGGATTGAGTTTGGGAGGATGTCATGGGGAGATTCCCAGATGAGATGAGGTTGATGACAGTCATGGAAGCAATGGCCTGATGCTTGATGGTGGCATCATGGTCCAGGGCACAGATAGGCAGAGAAGTTAGAGAGCTGGTGCTCAGCCTCTACAGTATAGAGGTCAGTACGCTAGACAACAACAGCACCTGTTTCCTCTATCTCCAAATGTTAACAAAAGTTTCTGCCATTTGGATCCAGTAATTTTGTTTGATGTTTATGCATTAGTTTTTGAAGCATTTTGATAATTATCAAACAAACTTTCAAAAGGCCAAGAGATTTACCTCTGATACAGATATGTAAGTAACGGGTATTCAGGCTTCCAGATGAGAACACCAATTTAACTAACTAACATGACCAAAGAGAAGAAAAGACTGACTGTTGAATACTGTCTTTATTTCTAACAGAACCTCTGCATGCATTGCCTTGCTGAGTTTCCTCCACGACATCTTCCTATATATAGTGGGACCTTAATCTCTGTTTATGGGACTGGTTATTGTGTTCCTTGTTTGGTTGGTGGTAGGCACAAATGTGTTTTAAAAGTGTCTGACCTATACAACAAGAAATAAAGCATTACACTTCTCCTGTCAATTTCGTTGAAGCTTATTTGATATGTAGTTCAGCAAAGTTGTTGAAATATAATTTGTTCTTCTTGGAGCATAATCTTTCTTTTTCGCTATGTTGATTACCATATAAATAAGTTGCCTCGTCGAAAAGGAATTCTGTTAAAGGCTTTATCTTTGTGTTGAATCTCAGGAGATGGCAAAGATATTAAATGCATATTTCACGTCAGTTTTTACTGTTGAGAAAGAAATGGAGGCTAGAGAACTCAAGGAAATAAATATTGTTGTTTTGAAAACAGTTCACATTACAGAAGAGGAAGTTCTGGAGGTCTTAGAAAACATAAAGGTAGACTAATCTCCAAGACCTGATTTAGGGTATCCCAGGATGTTGTAGGAAATTAAGGAGGAAATTACAGAGCCCCTATCAGAAATATTTGTCTTATCTATGAACGTGGGGAAGTACGAGAGGTCTAGAGGGTTGCTGATGTTGTGGCATTGTCAGGAGAAGCCTGGAAACAATAGACCCGTGAGTCTGACATCGGCGGTGGGTAAATTGTTGGAGATGATTTTGAAAGATGCGATTTATATGCACTTGGAGAGGCAAGGATTGATTAGGGATAGTCAGTGTGGTTTTGTGTGAGGAAAATCATGTCTCACAATGAAGTAACCAAAAAGATTGATGAGGGCAGATTGGTAGACATTGTTTATTTGGACTTTAGTAAAGCCTTTAACAAGGTAGACTAATTAGTAAAGCTAGATCACATGGGATTCAGGGCAAGCTTGCCAATTGGATACAAAATTGGCTTTACAGCATGACACAAAGAGTGATGGTGGAGGGTTGTTTTTGGGCTAGAGGCCTGTGACCAGCCTGTTCTTCAAGGATCGGTGCTGGGTTCATTTTGCTTTGTCTTTTTTCATATAAGTGATTTGAATGAGAGTTTAGGAGACATGGCTAGTACGTTTGCAGTGACTCTAAAATTGGTGATATAGCGGGCAGTGAAGTAGGTTATCTAACATTACAAAGAGATCTTGATCAATTGGGTTAATGGAGTGAGAAGTGGCAGATGGAGTTTAATTTGGATAAATGTGAGGTATTGTATTATGGTAACACATAAAGGACAGGACTTATACAGTTAATGGTAGGGCTCTGACATTAAGAAGGCATTTAGCACACTTGTATTTATTGCTTAGACTTTTGAGTGTAGGCTTTGGGAAGTCATGTTGAGTTTTCGAGGACATTGGTGAGGCCTCTTCTGGAGTACTGTGTCCAGTTCTGGTTACCCAGCTGTAAGAAGGATATAATAATAATAATAATTCAGAAATGACTTACCAGGTTGTTGCCAGGAAGGGAGTGTTCAAGATATAAAAACAGGCTGAAAGGACTGGGAGTTTTTTTCACTGGAGCACAGGTGGTTGAGGGGTGATCTTCTAGAGGTTTATAAAATCATGAAGGGTGTAGATAAGGTGAATGTCAAGGGTCTTTTCCCTAGGTTGGGGGAGTTCAAAACTAGGGGGCATATTTTTTAAGGTGAGAGGAGAAAGATTTAATAAGGTCACTAAGGACAACCTTTTACACAGCGAGTGGTTCATGTGTGGCATGAACTGCCAGAGAAAGTGGTAGATGCGCTTACAATTACAATGTTTAAAAGACATTTTGTGAATAGGAAAGGTTTGGAGCGGTACAGGCCAAGCGCAGGCCGGTGGAACTGGTTTAGTTTGGGAACATGGTCAGTGTGGATGGAAGAGTCTGCTTCCATCCTGCATGACTCCATGATTTGCACCATCAGTTGATATCTTAAAGGTTTGTAGCTGTTCTCTTAACTGAATGTAGTTTGAAAAAATTATGAAACTGTTGAGTTTTAAAAACCAATTAGAACCTATGCACCCACTTGTTGCGCTTTGTTGTAATAAGTGTGCCCAGAAGTTTGCTACATATGCCCCCAAAGCCAAGTACTGGCTAATAAAAATAGATTTTAACTGTGATTGTTTTACATTCTTAGAATCTCTGGAACTCTGAATCGTCTCAAATTTAAAAACAGAAAATGACCGTGAAACTCAGCAGGTCTGGCAGCAGCTATGGATAGAGAAATCGAGTTAACATTTCAAGATCACTGATCTCTAGATGTGCTACATCAACCTCTTAAGGGTTCTGCTGTCTACCACTGGAAAAATCCACTAGAAAGAAGCATTGTTGTAGAGCAAATGTAACTATCTACTCCATTCTTCTATTACCAATTAACTTCTTAAATTCTTCTGTCTCTTTTCCGACCTGACGTCTGACAATACCTTACTTACATTTTCACAGGCCCAAGATTCACCTACCTCTCACTTTAAAGTTATCATTCTTGTATTGCATCCTTCCATGCCCCTCCTATGTAATCTACTCTTCATCTGTTCCTGAAACACCATTTCTCTGAATTTTGGCTGCTTGCACCTAACCCCTACTGCAACAATCACTTAAGGAGATTGAATGGCTTTTCTCCTTTGCCATTCCGAATTTGACTGCAACAGATTTTGTTTTTGCAAAGCATTTACTTGACAATTCAGTGAGTGTTTAACTGTTGACATGACCATAAAAAGCACAAGAAAATTTTCTTGGATTTTTAGCATGAAGAGAGGTTAGCTTTTATTGTACTTTACAGTCTAACTATGAATGCTTTACGGTTAATATAGGAACACAGGAATTAGGAGTGGGAGTAGGCAACTCAGCCCTTTGAGCCTGCTCCACTGTTTAACATGGTCATGGTTGATCTTGGTTGACAAAAAGAGGAGCTGGAAAAGCCCAGCAGGTTTGATAGCATTGGAGGAGCAGGAAAGTCGATGTTTTGGGTGGGGACCCTTTTAACAGTCTTGATGAAAGGTCCTGACCGGAAATGTTGACTTTCCTCCTGCTCCGATGCTGCCTAATCTGCTGGGCTTTTCCAGTTCCTCTGTTTTTTTTTAGATTACTTATAGTATGGAAACAGGCCCTTCGGCCCAACAAGTCCACACCGCCCCGCCGAAGCGCAACGCACCTATACCCCTACGTCTACCCCTTACCTACACTACGGGCAATTTAGCATGGCCAATTCACCTGACCTGCACATCTTTGGACTGTGGGAGGAAACCCACGCAGACACAGGGAGAACGTGCAAACTCTACACAGACAGTCGCCTGAGGCGGGAATTGAACCCGGGTCTCTGGCGCTGTGAGGCAGCAGTGCTAACCACTGTGCCACCGTGCCGTTTGTCGACGAAGATCAAACACGATCATGTTAAATGGCAGACAGGCTCGAAGGGCTGAGTTGCCTACTCCCACTCCTAATTCCTGTGTTCCTGATTTAATTGAAGGGTCCATCCTCCAGTCTTTAGCACAAATTTATCTGAAATATTATCAGATTAAGCTGAAAAGAAAGGGTACTAACTGAGTTCTGGTCTCTGAGCAGATCACGTTTCTGCTCAAAGTTAATACAAAAGTGCTCGCTAAAATTCTGCTTCACTCCATCTCTTTGTATTCAGTGATCTAATTTCATGAGCATCTCACCTTTTTTCATTTTGAGTAAGAATGTTTTGTAAAGAAGACCATTGTCTAATGCTGAGACTCCTGAGCATGTAATTTTATTTATTATCATAATGATAGATGCCAAAAAGTAGAAGCAAATATTAGAATCAGCAGTTAGTACTAGCAAAGGGGCATAGCACACTTATAATGCAATTTCAGACGTAGCTGTTTGTCTATTCTTAAAGTCTTCTATTTCTGTTCAAATCTCTGAAAGATTCGTTATTGTCGGGAATGATACATTAATTTAGAGAAGCAGCAAGATGGGCCTGTAGCATGAAAATAAATGGGTTTTCTGTGAGAGAGATCAGTCAGCAGGCATGTAAAGATATATTTCTGTTGTGGAAGCAAAAGGAGTATTTGAGAAGAAAGTTATATAGAACTACAAACAAGCATCCAGAACAATAACATTAGTATTGTGCAAATAGAAATAATGAATTCAAGAGAAACAATAAAAACAGAATAATGTACTGTAATGGAATCAAATATAAATGCACACACTTCCTTATGTTATCTTTTCTTTCCCTGCTTACTGTTAATGATTCAGTGTATGACTTCTGTCCTTTGATACCACATCCAAATAGCTGCCCCTAAATGTGTACCTTAATATGAAATTTAATGATTAGTTTAACTGTGGGTCAGTCTGAATTGTGCTCAATATCCACAGCAGGATACATGTTTCATGATCCTCTTCAGTTTTGATGTGATAAGGGCAGCTGTATTTTATAAGCTGCTGTCCTGATCCAGATCATTTACCAGTAACTCAGCACAGATATGACATTCAGTCTGGTATCATCATGGTCATGAGGTTCAGCTGCAGAGCTTTAACTGAGCCACCTGGGGAAAGTCCATTGCAACATATACATTTAGACTGTAAAACATAAATACTCAGCAAATAATTTTGGCAAAATTGCTGCGTGAATGTTTTTTTTTGCAGATTTCTGATGATCATTTTTATTTGATTTCTTTAGAGGAAAATATGCAACAAAGAATGTGATATATCTGAGAACTAGTGTGGGGTATTGCAATTTCTGTAAGCCTGACCTGATTTTGCAATTGTAAAGTCAAAACTGCACCTGATACCTCTCAATGTAAATTGAAAATAGCTGATTAAGAAGTTCTTATTTAAATTACTTAAGTAAACAGTTCAGAATTTCTGGCAATGAGCATAGTTATGAAAGTTTAGCTGAAGGATTGATGATATATGGAAAATCATGTATTTTGCTGGTCATTTTCTGTGTTTGCTAGAAAATTGCACTTGAAATTCAGGTTGCAAGTTGGGATATGATTTACCAGTCATATTTGAATATATGATCAGCATTATTGTTAGGATATGTGGACTGCAATTCTTCATTGTTGTGATTAGTATGGTATTCCAGAAATTTATCTTAGCAATAATATGGGGATACATCTCCAAGGGAATGTGATGGAAGTTGTAGGACAATGAAATGTCCTATAAAAAATGAAGTTAATGGATTTCTGTTATGCACTGTGTAGGTAATATATACTGTATCAGTAACATACCAATGATAGATGAATGGATGTTGTCAAATTGATAAAGATACCAATCAAGTGGACTGCTATTTCGTGAATGGTGTTGAATTGTTTTGAATGTTGTTGAAATTGGATTGGTAACGTGAGTGGTGATTGTTCCCTCATATCCCTGATACAAGCCTATTTGATGTTGGATAGAATTTGTGGGAACAGATGGTGAGTCACTTCGAGTCATAGAGATGTACAGTACAGAAACAGACCATTCGGTCCAACTCGTTCATGCCAACCAGATATCCTAACCTAATCTAGATTCATTTATAGAGCCAGAGTCATAGAGATGCACCTGGCCCATATCCCTTTCAACACTTTCTATTCATATACCAATCAGATGCCTTTTAAATACTGCAATTGTACCAACCTCCACCATTTCCTCTGGCAGCTCATTCTACACTTGCTGTCAAATATTGAGCCTTTGCATTCTGGGTACTTACAGTGTTGATATGGTACCATTAAGTTCCAGAAATATGGTCACCCAGGATGTTAATGTCGGAGAACTGCGTAATGGTAATGCTGTTGAACATTGATAGGTGGCAATTTGATATTTTTCTAGTTGTAGCTAGCCATTACCTGGCACTAAGAAGATGTAAACATTACCTAGAACATGTTGATCCAAGCCCAGATGTAATCCCTATCCTGTTGTACTTTTGTATAGCTGTAGTAGTGATAGACAAGTCTTATTTCTTCACTGCTTGTGCTTTTCTATTTAGTCGCACACAGAAGTGTTTATTTTCAATGTTGGAAAAAAATACATTTGAGATGGCCTCCCACTGCCTTCCTGTGTCTGCTTAAAGGAGAGTTCTTTTTCTGAAGGATTCTGCACAATAAGCAGTAATTGTTACCTGAGATTTTAGGTCTGTCACCATCATTAGTGAACAATTTTCTGGTTCCACCATTGGTCATGGTTAATGACCCTGGATACAAAACCCTGACCTGGACCACCGGCAATTTGCAGGACAAGAGAACCTATCTCCTGAGGTTTCAAATGACCGTGTTGGCTTAATTTTATGCAGACTGCTTTATTATCATTTAACTTGGAAATGGGGTTGAACAGTAGAACAAGGAGTGAATGGACACGTTACTAATGTAGCAACTGAAGATGCTGACACAAATGAAAGCTTAAAGACTCTAAAGTTGTGATGCTTGCCTTCTGAATGTATTGAACATTTCCTTTTCTCTCTGGTATTACTTTGGCAGCTGGAAGATTTTCAACTTTAAAAAAAAGCAACCTATTTTTCTAATCGACGGGTTCAGAGGTGTTAGTACAGACCATGGAGCAGATGGGACTCGAACCTGGTTCTCTCAGTCCATGGGTTATGAACACTACCTTTGCACCAGAAGAGGATCCCAAGGTTTTCCATATGATCCCCTTAACCTCATTGCCTTCAACTGTGCTAGGTCTTTTAATGTTATAATTAGTAAGATGTTGCCTTGATGTCAGAAGCATCTGTGCTGTGGCATTCAGCTTGTGCCCAAATGCATATGGGCATTGCTCTGTTAGAGATAGAAGAAGTAGGATTCTAGTAATTATAATCTCTGTTGGGTGTTAAAAGCCCACAATTATTTACAGTCATTACTACTATGTACTGAACTACTTTCTCAACACAAAACCTTCTCCCCACCTTGCTCTGTATTTCACTTTGCTCTGTGAACCTATGAAGTTCCCAGTAGAGTTTGAAAAGTCTAAGAACATATTTTCTCCTTAAATCTTCAAAGTGACTGTCTCAAAGTGTGTTTTTGAACCCCACCTCAATCTTAAAATTGATCATTATTTGTATCTGCAAAATGAGCCTGCACATGTTACTTTTATTAAGTGAGGTGATTTTTCTATTACTTTAAAATATGTTGGGAAACGAAAATAGATTCCTCAGTAAATTAATGTGGGCATCTTGTGGGAAGACAGACCCTCTATTAATATGCCATCCTAGCAATCAACACTTCAGTTTATGACCTGGTAATTGAGTTCCAGAAAATAACATTTAACTCTTTTTTTAATATATATTTTGGCCCTATGTCATGGGTTTGTTGAATTCTGAAGGTGTTAATGCTAATTGTTAGACTTCCATGAAATCATCCCCAATCAGCACTTGAGAGCTATTGTACTAAGTAATATAAAGAGTGCATGTGTACTGGGATGTTGATATCATGGTAATATCACTGGACTTGTAATCTAGAGAAAGTGAGGACTGCAGATGGTGGAAATCAGACTCAAAAAAACATCTGAGGAGTAGGAGAGTATATTTCTATATTAACAACTCTCCTACAATCCCTTCTGAGATGGGGGAAGGTTGATTATGTGATGAGAATAATACACTGCAGGTCACTGAGCATGTGTGGAGAACCAGATGCTCTGGACCTGCTAAGTATTTCTAGCAATTCTAATTAACAAAATGTGGGGCCTTCCAAATCCAAGCAGTTCAGCTTTTCATGTTTCCACTGCCAACTTAAGATCAGGTTGATCACTACAAAGGAGAAATTCTGCAAGGTACAGACTGGCACTGAATCTGACTTGGACAGTGTCAAGATTGCATGCAGCTTGAGCTTCCCAGGCTAATGTGACCTGTATGTTTTACTTGGCCAACAAGCTGTACAAAGGTAGTTTATACCTTATTTTTACTGTTGCATCATTTTCTTTAAATAATGGGGAGAAAGTGGGAATAGTGTGTTGAGTCAGATGTTTGGTCATGATTATATTGAATGGCAGAGCAGATTTGAAGGGCCGAATGGCTTGCTTCTCCTATATTTTTTGTTTCTAAATCTTTCTTGTGCCATCAGGTAATACACCCAAAAGAGAGATTTCTAGTTTGAAGGTTGAAAAGCATGTCTTGTTCCGCAGTGTTTTGAAAATTTTGGTACCAGTCTGAGCTTTTCCTTTCCAGTTATATTCGGGTATGGTATGCAATTTTCAATAAATTAATAGAGTAATAAACTGATATCTGAGGTGTTTTGTTCTGATAGAAACATAGAAAGTAGCAGGAGATGGTCATTCAGTCTTTTGAATCTGCTATTTGAATGCCATTTTCCAACTTTCCATGCCCTTTGATGTCTTCATTTAAATTTTAGCCAACTCTTTCTTGAATGGACTCTGCCTCTATAGTCTTCTGTGATACCAAATTCCACAAGCTGACCACCCTCAATGAAGAAATGTTTCGCACCTCAGTGCTAAGTGGCTTACCATGTAACCTGAGACTGAAACCTCTGATTCTAGATGCTCCAACTAGGGGGAAATATTCTTCCTGAATTTAGTCTGTCTACCCATCTTCAGAATTCTGTATGTTTCAGTGAAATCAAGTGTCATTCTTCTAAACTCTAGCAAATACAATTTCAGTAGAACCAACCTCTCATTGTTTGGCACTCCTGGAATACCCTGTATCAGCCTAGAGAACCTTTGCTGCAATCCCTCAATAGCCTGTATATCCTCTCCTATGGAAGGGAGACCAAACTGCACACAATACACTAGGTGTGGCCTTACTGAGACTCTGTATAACTGCAGTAAGGGATCCCTATTTCTGAACTCGCAGCTTCCTCTAATGAGAGCCATTATACTGTTTGCCTTCCCAATTCATTGCTCCAGCTGCCTGTTTGCTTTCATTGTTTGGTGTTCAAGGACACCCAGATAGCTTTGTTCATCCACATTTCACAAAATAGTGAACATTTAAATAATACTCAGCCTATTTGTGTTCCACACCAATGTGTAGAACTTCACATTTTTTTCCTTGTTATAATCTGTGACTCGTCAAATGCTCAGATACGTTTATGATGAGTGTACATGTATTCTGTTGAGTGTCATGCTGCTTATCGTCCACGTACTGATTATTTGAAAGCGATTTTTAAAGGAATTAAAATGGCAGAATGGTTGGGCAGATTTTACCTTTTTATGAATAATTGTATGTGATGAATATGAAGCGATAGAGATCTAGCATCATATGTGTCCTCTTTTCTCTTTCCTTCTTTAGAAACATCTAACATTGTTAAAAAAAGAAAAATCTATTTATTTTGTGTCCTAGTGTTAATACAAAATTGCATTTCCAAGCATTTTTAAAACAGTTATGTCTATTCAAAGTTTTGTCATGGGTATCAATGTGGCAAATATTGTCATTCATTTGAAACAAAATTGTTTTGAAACAATTGGATAGTGTGTGTTTATGCTAATACTTGACTATTTTAAATACTCATTATGTTGATGACAGAGGTTAGAAGGATCTCTCTCTCGCTCTCTCTCTCTTTCTCACTCTCTGTCTCTCTCTCTCGCTCTCTCTCTCTCTATAGTTCCATCTCTCCGTGGTCACAACATATATTTAGTTGTTTTGTCCAGTTACCAATCTACTCAACTATGTACTTTGTACCAGGGCAAATTAACAGCTTCATCTCTTCACTTTTTTAAAAAAAAAAGATTTATTATAGTAATATTGATTTGACAAAGATGCAAAGCTGATCAACACATGTTTTGAAGTATGGAAGTAAAATATTTACTCTTCTAAATGATCCCAACATAAATAAAAAAACAAAAATTTCTCTGCGCAGATGAACTTTGTATAAAAGCACTTTTTCCAACATAGTTGCTAATTCTGAAAGAATAAAATTATAAGTTATAAAATGTTCAATTTTTGTTTGTCTGACATCCTTGTAAATGTAGATGAGTCACTAGATGGAAACAGTTGTCACTAATTAGATGAGGTTTTCTCTCTGGGATCAGTTCAAATCCAATTCATTTAGGATGTTGAAAGGAAGCTTTCTTGAAGCCTTTCAGGAAAAATAGCTAATTCGGAACTTCAGATTTCACACAGCATCCTCAAGAGGATTTTCCAGGAAGTTGGCAAAGGCTGAACAAGTGGGGCTTATGTCCTCATAGGCTATACACTGACTAAACTTCAAAACAATATGAATAGCTACAATGTTGACAGACATAAACTCCGACATGTGACTTCCAGTAAGTATCTTTAAAAAAGAAATAGAGTCATAGAGATGCACAGCATGGAAGTAGACCTTCAGTCCAACTTGACCATGCCAACTAAATATCCTAAATTAATCTAGTCCCATTTGCCACCATTTGGCCCATATCCCTCTAAACCCTTCCTATTCATACACCCATCCAGATGACTTTTAAATGTTGTAATTGCACCAGCCTCTACCACTTTCATTAGCAGCTAATTCCATACATACAGCACCTTCTGTGTGAAAAAGTTGTAACTCAGGTCCCTTTTAAATCTTTCCCCTCTCACCTTAACCCTATGCCCTCTAGTTCTGAACTCCCCAGACCCAGGGAAAGTACCTCGTCTGTTTACCCTCTCGAAGGTCACCCCTCAGCCTTCGCTCAAAAATGTTTATTCTAATCTCCAGTCAGTGACTTTTTTTTAAAAGAAAATGTCCAGATACCTATTCAGAACCCAGTGAACCAATTTTCTCAAATGGTCAGATATGAGTCCTCAGAAAATGCCATGAATAGAAGTACTTTCACAAAAGTCCTTATTTTGTGTCAGATCATGTACTTGCAAATATCATGCTGGTCCTCCCTCTGCTAGGGAATGGAATACTTTCTCATTTTGGACAAACATTGCTCAAGCCCATGTTGACTACTGCATGATGAAATCCATTGATGCTTCTGTTAGTGTGTTTAAAGCCCAACTTTGCAAATGCACTTTTAGTGAAACATATTTTCCCTCCTCACATTCATGCCTTCAGATTGTAAATTGAGTAATTAGTGTTTTTTCCTTTATTCAGAGGACTTGGGTTAAGACAGGTGAGGCTTATTTCATGTATAACTTTCTATCCAGATGATGAGATCTTCTGTCCAATCCAGGACAGATTTGACCTACGCTGTAGAGGCAAAGTTTTTTTTGCCACCTATTTCCCTTCAGACTCTTTTTTTTTGTCTTTTGAGTTATAGCTTTCAAAATAGTTAACACTTCCACACATTAGTTTGCATTAAAAATACATGCAAACCATCCAAATATTGTTTCTGAACCATACCCAACTTTGAAATGGTTAGATACCTTGTAAAGCAATCATTGTGTAGTTCATATATAATGTGGGGTATTTTAATGGCAAATAATATGTGAGTTTGGGTAGGGGAGGATTGTTAAAATTGATGAAAAGGTCAATTAATTTGGAAGTCAGTCAAAATGCCAACTTTTGGATTTAGTTCAGATGCTTTATTATGCATGTGAATTACTCTTTCCAGAGGAATGGGTTGGATTATGATATATAAATAAGGTCATTTAAATGAGACTTTTACTCGGATTTAAATTCAGTATAGCACGCATGAATTTCTTAGACTTACTGAAACTTAGTATTGTATTGAAAGGAAGAAGACTGCTCATTCATGGGGTTCATAAAAAGTTAAAATTACTCCCATCTAGGAACAAGATAGTGATCAACAGTGGCAACAGCCTATTGTGAAAAGACCTACAGGTTGTCAACAGAAAAGGAAGCTTCACCGGATTGAGATCTCAAGGGACACTGCCCACAGGTAGTACAGGCTGAGACTATGTTGCTTGACCTCTTGTAGGAACAGTGTTTGACATTGACATTGTTACTTCAGGTGGTGACAGAAATCTTCAGAGAAGATCTGCTCCCTGCTGAATTTAATGGTCATATATTTGTTGCCTGTGCATATGACCATGACCCTCAATATATTTTGGTTCCAGATTCTTCCTACATGTTCTTGATCACCCAGTTACTTGCCCTTTGTTACGGGGTTTGGAAGGATGAACTGATGCTCTATTTTCCCTTGTTATTGCTGATTTAGAATTTTTAAAAGGTGATGACATATTAAATCAATAAGCCAACTATATTTTTTGACAATTTTATTACTGTACTGACATACACAATGAAAACAAATGCAAAATAGCAATTTTTTAAAAATTCTCGAGGGTGGCAGGTAGCTCAGTGGTTAGCACTGCTGCCTCGCAGCACCAGGGTCCTGGGTTCAATTCCACCCTCAGGTGACTGTGTGGTATGTGTACATTCTCCCAGTGTCAGTGTGGTTTCCTCCAACTGTCCAAAGATTGCATGTGATGGATTGGCCATGCTGAAATTGCTCAATAGGTGGGCCAGCCAAGGAAAATGCAGGATGACAGGAATAGGTTAGAGGGTGGGTCAAGGTGGGATGCTGTTCAGAAAGTCAGTCTGGACGCAATGGGCCAAATGGCCTGCTTCCACAGGAGGGGTTCTATGTTCTATGTAAGCTAGATATACAAACATGTTCTTCAGGTGACCTATGGTCCTGTGTAAATATGCAGCAGTTTATTTTGTTCTTCTGAAAACAGTGATGCTTAGTTGACAGAACCTTTAGTAGTTTCTCTGCAAGTATGCTTCTGGTCTATTACAATAAACAAAGTGCACCCTTTGAGAGAGATTTCAGGAATCTGACAGTAGTAGCTGGTCCTGCATTTTTCTAGCCTTGGCAGTCAATATGGCTGATGTCATGTGACTGGCTTTCAAAACTGTAATTTTCTCAGTCCAAATAGTAGATTATAAAAATCCCATAAAGCTGAAGGGTTCCTCGCCTGTTGTAATAAACTCTTATAGATCAAAGATGGTCACTTATCCTTTGTATTCTGTTGGCCATTATAGTGTAGTCAAGATGATTGAATATTTATATCACAGCTCCATTATAATGCTCCATTATACCTTTTGATGAGGTTAGAAAGGATCAGTTCAGACTTCCATGGGTTAATGTCTCTGCCTCTGTGAGATTTCATGTGGTTACACAGTGTTACAAATTAGTTTTAGTCATCTTGAATTTCAGTCATTGTTCTTTGTTTCAGATTAAATCTGCATTTCTAAGGAGCCCGATTTTTTTGAAGTAGCTAATGAAATTACAATATAATATTTTATTTAGAACATCTCCTTAAGAAAACTGCATAAGGCAGATCACTAATGGATCACTGCTGGTCTTTCCATAGTTCAGACTGTCAACAACTGCTCAAGGTACATTCCCAAATCAACAGATGCACCTTTAAACCACTAGAGATTCCATGTGATGAGGGTGCAGCTCTTGTGTAACCACAAAAGTGGGTTTGTGCAGTTCTCTGCCAGATTCCTGTGGACCTGCAATGATTCTTGCATCTTGAAGTAATTCGAGCTCTGGTTTCTTTGGACGTGCAAACAAACTGAATTAGCTCAGAGCTAGCTTCTCGAGTGAACAGAACCCCTGGCACTCCTGTTTGTCAGCACTCCCTGATTGGGGCTGTTAACCTGGTCCAATCAGGTAACTGATTTTCTATGAGGACCACCTGGCTGATCTTGTTCCAAATGCTACATCCTTCTCCCTCTAAGCCTGGGGATGTAGGCCCATTCTTTGTCCTGTGGCTTCTTCTGAGGTGTTTTTACACCAAGTCCAGTTCGTATGACTATGCCTCGGATACTGGCAGTGTGTACTAGACCATAGTCCATGTCCTGTGCACGGAGTGCCTCGGAAGAAACTCCTCTTCAGGCAGTAACAATGTCAACGCTGCGACATTTGCTGTATCCATCTTGTCCTCCGACTTTTCTTTGATGCTATGTGGAGGGGGAGAATCCACAGGTTCTGACAGCCTTGCTGGATTGTACTGAGGGACTGTGTATGTTTCGCTGTTGTCCCATTTGCGAGGTTGCAGCTTTTGTGTGGCCCATATGCTTGTTCAGGACCATCTCACCAACTCAAACTTTGCATGTCACTGGACCTGACCTTACTTTGACTATGCCTCTTATGCGTGCAGGGCTGTTCTTGTGGTATCAACACCAAACATCACTCCCTGAAGCAAACTATCTGTCTTGCTTAGAGGGGTCTTGTGTCCCGCTTTTGGCGTTCCTGATGCCATTTCATACACTCACCCACCACCACTACCGCCGCCACGGTTTAACCTGGTGTGGAGTCTTCTCCTTGTTAACAGACTACAGTAGCTGCCCATATAGTTTTGTGAGGGGTGGTCCTATAAACAAACAGGAACCGGGACAGTTTGCTATGTTGTGAAGATGTAGGCTGTTTCTTTAAGCCCACCTTCAATGTTTGGACTGGTCTTTCTGCCAAACCATTGCACAATGAATGATATGGAGCTGTCCTTACATACTGAATGCTATTTAACTTTACGAAATACAGAACAACCTCGATTATCCAAACGAGACAGGCAGGGAGTATTTTGTTCAGGTCACTGATTGTTTGGATCATGGATAACGTTTTTACCAGACATTGAGATCTTGTTCGGATAATCCGAAATTCCGATAATTGATGTTCGGATGATCAAGGTTGTTCTGTACTCTAATTCCTGGTCGTAAGTGATGTTCTGTTGTCTAACACTTCCAGGTATCTTTGTATTGTAAAAGATGCTTGCAGCTTTTTGATCATTGACCCCGTGTTTGATGAATAGACTTTATGCACAGGCAACCACTTTGGATGGACATCCACCATGACAAAGAATACACAGCCCATGAAAAAGCTGGCATAGTTTACCTGGCCTTCCCCACAAATATATGGGCACTGCCCCACCAGTGCAGATTTGCATCCAATCGTGGCCACCAGACATAACTTCTCGTCAGCTTCTTCATTTTGGAAACCCCAGATGACTCTGGTGGAGTTCAGCCAGTATCTGGTGGCAGTCTTTGCTCTGAACAATCACTCTTGCTCCCCATAACAATAAATCATCCTCTGCTGTGCTCTGGTCTCTCGAGTCCAGAAAGTTGTCAATTCTCGTCATGATGGCCCTTTTGTTTTCCCATCATCATGAGCTGTTTGTTTTGCTAGGACTGTCTAGGGACTATTTACATTGTGTGTAAAAGTAGAGGCAGAAATCAGGAGGCTGGAAAGTGTAGGAATCATCAAACCAGTAAAGTTTGTGGACTGGGCAGCACTGCTCATGACGATTGTGTAGTCTGATGGGTCAATTCACCTTTGTGTAGATTTCAAACAAATGGTAAGCTGCTTTTTGTAGCTAGATAAATACCAAATCACCAGTATAGAGGGTTTATATGCAAAACTGGAGGATGTCTGTCCTTTGTGAAGCTGGATATGAGCCATGCAGACCTACAGTTGTGATTGGATGAGGATTCCCAGTGATATGTTATGATCAATACCCAGAAGGATTTGCACCAATATATGAGACTACCTTTTAGACTACTATTAGCTGTGCAGATGAAAGAGAGCATTTTACAAGGTCTACCCAAGTCACCATTTATCTGGATGACATGCTAATAATCGGCAATACCAATAAAGAGCCCTAAGAGAACTTGGACATAGTGCATTCCTGATGAAGGGCTTTTGCCTGAAACATCAATTTTCCTGCTCCTCGGATGCTTCCTGACCTGTGCTTTCCCAGCACCACTCTGATCTAAACCCATAGTGCTTAAATACCTATTCAAGGCTGATGTATGTCTTGGGAGGGAAAAATGTGTTCCAGGTGCCCCAAGTGACCTACTTGTGTGACAGAGTGAGCACAATCAGATTACACACGTTGCATATAGTGAGGGTAATCAAAGTTGCCCTGGCTCCCACATCTTTACTGGAGCTGAGGGCTTTCCTGGGCTTGGTAAACTAATACAGAAAATTCATATGTAACCTGGCCTCTGTCTTATCACCCTTACATTTGCTATTGAAGAAGGGTCAGCCTTGAAATGGTCTCATAGCTTTTAAGAAAGTGAGGAAGCTGCTATAATTGTCTAATGTGTTGGCAGACTATGAACCCAAGTGAGAAATGGTGCCAACATGTGGCGGCTCTCCATATTGTGTAGGGGAGTGTTGGCTTACTGGTGGCCCAGCAGAGAGGAACACCTGTTAATATATGCTTCCCAGACTTTGGCTGATGCCGAATGAAACTACAACCAGATAGAGACTAAAGGTTTGTCATCATTTATGGACATACATTGATAGTCATAATGGAGCACAAACCCTTGCATGGGCTACTTAGAGGACAAGGCTGTGCTGCCTGTAGCTTCAGGTTGAATTTAATGGTACGCTCTTATTCTGGTGTGTCCAATTGCAAGTTGGAGCACCATCTGGGAAGTCAAGGGGCAAATGCTGATACCTCGAGCCACCTCCCACTGGCAGATACACCACCGGTGGTGCAGCAGCTAGAAATGGACATTCTGATTTTAACCTTTCAGGACACTCTTCCTTCTGGCCACAGCTGACACATCAGACTCTGGGCGCAAAAAGATCCCATCCTCATCATTCTCTAAAATAGCTCCTCAAAGGCCTGTATCCTGATATCAAGTCACCCATTACTTACATGTGCATATTACCTGACACTGACCCAGCTATCTCAGAGCTGACTCTCAAATGAGCAGAACACCTGACACTGCTGTTTATAACTGTCAGCCAGGGCTCCATAATTGGGCTGTTAATTTGGTCCAGTCAGGGAACTCTTATTCTACGAGATCCACCAGGCTGATCTCATTCCAATCCCTACAGTAATAATAGTCAACATGAAAGTCAGTGTGTGTTTCTGGTGGCTACAATATTTTGCTTACTCCTCTACTCCATCTTGGCCAACAGTTCTTATCCAAGTATAGTGACATCCTGCAACCCCTATCCACAGTATTAGAATTAGGCACAAACCATATTACATTGGTGTTCCTCTGACTCATTTAGAATACAGTTCTCCACTTCAATACTGCTCTTTGGAGCACATGGACATTTTTCTTTTCAATATTACTACCAGGCCACTTGATGTGCACACATCTTGACATGTCATACACCCTCCTCTGATGCATCACAAGGCTGTTTTTGGTTGTTTTTTTTAATATAGTGCTCGGTGATTGCACACCTACTTGGATGCTCATGACATCTTTAACTTGTTTTAGCTCTATATGCTTCATTATCTCATTCAGATTTACAGTGCTTCTGTCTTGATTTACTCTTTAGTGCAGACATGAAGTCATGCAGCTTGTAATGTCTCCTGGAAGTGAAACGTCAAAGGGATCCAATGAAGTATCAATGAGCCACCTACGTGCCCTTAAATTTTCTTTATAGTTTCCACCCACTGTATGGAATGTGATGGGCCTTTCAAGCCTCGTGGCATTTGATCTGATGCACATCTGGGCTTCAGATGTGGTGGTGGTGGAGGCAATCCTTGACGGTCCTGGAGTATTTCCACCACTAGTGAGCACATGATAATGCAAGCATGGGACATGATGCATTCATAATGAGGTGAACAACATGTGGTAAAATTCAACCCAATGTGTATGTTAAGTTTTGAGTTTTGCAAGAATGGGGTTGTTTGTTATGGTCAGTACCTTGCAAGGAGATTCTGTTTCATGTGAGCTGCCAGTCTTTGGGATGTACCACCTACATTCCTAGTATCACGCAGGCACAGAAATTTAAATGCCACGTGACTTATTTGTGTGATAGGCAAAATGTCTTTTTTTCGCAAGAACACTCTTGCTCTGTTCCAACAAATGACAAATTGTAATTGACACTGGTATAGTTATCTTTGCTTAATTGGGTAATCTGGTCAAAATTGCTGGTACTCCATCCAAGTAAATTGCTTGTCTGAACGTTAAGCGGGAAAAGGATTTGTTCTTTGGTCTTTGAGAGGTGCCTGTTGCGTGACCATTGTACTAATGGAGCAGTATGCCAAACAGATAAATGAAAAATATAGAGCAGGTCATAACAGTTAGAAATAATTAATTTTCTAAGAATAACCATTTGATCTATCTCCCATATATCATTTGCATTTTGGTAGCCATCAGTTGTTATGCTTTTCTTGTTTGAAAGTAGGCAAAGAAATGCAAATATACAGCAGGTGAGTAGCACTTTGTCTTCTAAATACAGTTGGACACAAATTAGATTTCTGTCATTTGTAGTTCAAGTGATTTGGTATATTACAGTGCCCCCAGGGATTCATTTAAAGAAAATTGAGCTACATTGTACTGCAGCTGCACTGAATTGTATCTGTTGCTATGGGAAGCAATATACCAGCAGGACTCTTGCATAATCAAGTATGTGCCATTGTAATGAGGTCACTATTATATATTTGCAACAGCCTAAAGTTCAAAGACAAAAATCAGTCATACAAATTAAAACTAAAACTATTGACTCCAGATGACACAACACCATAATAAGTTGATGGTTTTAGAAAATTTGTTGCACTATTAAATTATTCTATTCTCAAACTGCTGTTCTTCTGTTGTGATTTATTTTGGAGATGCCGGTGTTGGACTGGGGTGGACAAAGTTAAAAATCACACAATACTAGGTTATAGTCCAACAGGTTTAATTGGAAGCACTAGCTTTCGGAGCAATGCTCCTTCATCAGGTGGTTGTGGAGGACACAATTTTAAGACAGAATTTATAGCAAAAGTTTACAGTGTGATGTAACCGAGATGATACATTGAAAAGTATCTTGATTGTTTGTTGAGTCTTTCATCTGTTAGAATGACCATGATAGTTTCACTTCTTTCATATGTAAATCACAAAACTTTTTTAAAAAAGTTATTCTCCGGTTATCTGTAACAATTGGTGTCAGCCCAGATAATATGTTGAAGGTGTTAGCCCCCTGTGTGCCCTGTCTGTGCTATAATGGTTAGACTGATTCCAATCTAAAAAGTGAGATAACAGAGTCTTACATGGATTCATTCAGGTTTTGAGCAAAGTACAGTGTAACTCTGCAAGTACAAATTCACTCCACAAACGTGTATGTTTGCATGTGTGTCTGTCTGTCTGTCTGCGGTGGGGGGTTGAGTGTGAGAGAGAGTGTATATGTGTGAGTGTAAAGTGTCTAAGTCTGTGAGAGGATGCATGTGTGGGAGTATGTCTGCCTGTACGTGTGTGTGTGTGTGTGTGTGTGTGTGTGTGTGTATATATAGTGCAATGGTGATCACCTGTAGTGTGACATGAACCCAAGGTCCCGGTTGAGGCCCTGCCTATGGGTACGGAACTTAGCTATCAGTCTCTGCTCGGCCACTTTTCGCTGCTGCCTGTCCCGAAGTCCGCCTTGGTGGATGGTCACCCAAAGGTCCGAGGTCAAATGTCCTGAACCGCTGAAGTGTTCCCCAACTGGGAGGGAACCCTCCTGTCTGGTAATTGTTGTGCGGTGCCCATTCATCTGTTGCCGTAGCCTTTGCTCGGTTTCCCCAATGTACCATGTCTCCGGGCATCCTTGCTTGCAACATATAAGATAGACAACGTTGGCTGAGTCACATGAGCACCTGCCACGTATATGGTGGGAGGTGTCCCCACGTGTAATAGTGGTATCTATGTCCACACTGACACGTCTTGCAGCACTTACTGTGATAGGGTTGTATGGAGGGTTCTGTTGTTTTCTCAAAGTTCAAAGATAGTTTCCTGTATATGTACTCATGAACAATAAAATTTATTTCTGCTTCTCTAGGCACTGATTATAATTTACAATCTAATGTCACAGCTGATGCTATTCAAGTGGTCATTATTTATGTTAAAAATCACACAACACCAGGTTATAGTCCAACAGGTTTATTTGGAAGCACTAGCTTTCGGAGCACTGCTCCTTCATCAGGTGGTTGTGGAGTATAAGATCATAAGACACAAAATTTATAGCAAAACCTTACAATGTGATGTAACTGAAATTAAATTATATATTGAAAAAGACCTAGATTGTTTGTTAAGTCTCTCATCTTTTAGAATGACCATGTTGGTTTCAGTTCTTTCATATGTAAATCCCAGAACTTTTTTAAAAGTTACATTCTCAAGTGAACTTTAATAATAGGTGCCATGTCAGCTCAGATAATGCTTTGAGGGTGTGAGGTGCCCTATGTGAGGCTGTCTGTGCTACAATGTTTAGATTGATTCTATTTCTTAAAAAAGGGATTTACAGAATCTTACATGGATTCATGCAGTTTTTGAGCAAAATAAAACGTAATTTTGCAAATTTAAATTCACCCCACAAATGTATGTGGGGAGGCAGTGAGTATCTGTGAGAGAGTGTGTGTGTATGTGCGAGAGTGTAAAAGGGTATATGTGTTTGACAGAGTGTGTGTATGTGGGTGTGAGTTTATGTGTGAGCATATGAGGGAGGGCCTGTGTGTGTGTGTGTGTGTGTGTGTGTGTGTGTGTGTGTGTGTCAGAAAGAGAGAGCGCAGAAGGGTCACCTGTAGTGTGACCTAAACCCAAAGTCCCGGTTGAGGCTATCCCCAAGAGTACCGAACTTGGGACCTTGGGTTCGTGTCACACTACAGGTTAACCGCACTGTACTTACTTACTTACTTACTTTCTCTACACTCTCTCTGCCTCACTCTCACGCGCTCTCTCTCTCTCTCTCTCTCTTTCGCAGACTCTCTCACTCACGCAGACACTCTCTGAGACACAAACTCTCTCTCATATGCTCACACATACACCCACACCCATCCTCTCAGGCATATACCTCTTTAGACTCATACACAGTCTCTCACAGTCACTCATACCCACCCCCCCCATACATACACACACATATACACACACACCTCACACACGTTTGTGAGGTGAATTTGTACTTGTAGAATTATATTTTATTTTGCTCAAAAACTGCACAAATCCATGTAAGATTCTGTAAATCCCTTGTTTAGAAATAGAATCAATCTGAACATTGGGACACAGACAGTCTCACACCTTCAATGCATTACCAGAGAGAACTTGGCACCTATTGTTAAAGTTAACTTGAGAATGTAACTTTTAAAAAATAGCAGTTTAGCACTAAAAAAGAACTGTAACCAACATGCCCATTCTAAAAGATGAGAGACATAACAAACAATTCAGGTCTTTTTCAATATATAATTTCAGTTGCATCACACTGTAAACTTTTGCTATGAATTCTGTGGCGAAAGTGAGGACTGCAGATGCTGGTGACTAGAGTTGAGAGTGTGGGACTGGGAAAGCACAGCAAGTCAGGTAGCGTCTGAGGAGCAGGAGAATCGACGTTTCGGGCAAAATTCCTGATGGAAGGCTTTAGCCCGTAACGTCAATTTTCCTGCTCCTCAGCGTTAAATTCTGTGTCTTATGAACATATACTCCACAACCACCTGATGAAGGAGCAGCGCTCCAAAAGCTAGTGCTTCCAAATAAACCTATTGGACTATAATCTGGTGTTGTGTAATTTTTAACTTTGCACGCCCCAATCCAACACCGGCATCTCCAAATAAATTTTTATGTGTAAGCTTAAACAGAAATAGACCCTTGAATAGCTGACATTTCCTTCATCTGTGCCTGTAATGAAGCTAATATAAATAAGAATCTCTTGAGTGTTAGAATCTTAGCAGAGCCCAAAGACACTAAATCCAATGATTGTGTCGCGCCCCCCCCCCCCCTCCCGTTATGGGTATTAACTTAGCTAGGATGGATCAGGTTTCAAATGAAGACATTTGTGGTACGCATAGGTGGATAGCAAATGACAATAATCCTCAAATTTGAGCTCAATTGCCTGTATGCTGATCTTTATTTATTTTCAGTATTTCTTTCATTCATATGTGATACAAGCAAGTAAATCTTGAGGATGAATGTGCAAATACTTTAAAAGTAATGACATTTTTGTTGTATTTTGCTCAAATCTCACCGCCTAAGATTAGTATATTGATGTGTATTTTTATTTTCAAAGTAATTTTGAGTTGGAGTGGCAACATGTATTTAGTAAGAGTTTATGCGTGTTGGTGAAGAAGTCAAAAATATACTGATGTCCTTTAGCACGATACATTTTCTTTTGAAAGGGTTAATCCATTTTATTTATTTTTAATTAAACCTTCAGTGTTTTTGGGGTGGCACAGTGGCTCAGTGGTTAGCACTGCTGCCTCACCGCACCAGGGCCCCAGGTTGAATTCCAGCCTTTGGTGACTGTCTGTGTGGAGTTTGCACATTCTCCCCGTGTCTGCATGGGTTTCCTCCGAGCGCTCTGGTTTCCTCCCACAATCCAAAGATGTGCAGGTCAGGTGAATTGGCCATGCTAAACTGCCCATAGTGTTAGGTGCAGTAGTCAGAGGGAAATGGGTCTGGGTGGGTTACTCTTCGGAGGGTCAGTGTGGACTGGTTGGGCCAAACGGCCTGTTTCCACACTGTAGGGAATCTAATCTAATTCTGGATTGCATATCCTCTGGGCCTGGTGAGTTTTCTTCTTTATCCCATTAAAAAAAAACACAGTTTCCTTTTAAGAATGTATAACCGAGGAACTGCTATAAACCATATAGCGCCTCCAGCCTGTTCTGTCATTCCTCAAGATCTTGGCTAACTTTTTGTCTTAGTTCCATTTCTCCACATGCTCACTATATCCATTGATTTGCTGACAGGCCAAAAAAAAATTGCCTCTCTGCACGTTGAAGTTATTCAATGACTAAGCATTTGAGCCTTTGTTTTGGATGGGAAAGATCCACATACCTGTGAGTGAAGGAATACCGATTTTTTTTTTCACCTTATTAAATGATCAGCTCTTAATTCCAAGAACCGAACCATGAAGGATTTGAAACTAAAGGTTAAATCAGCCATTCAGCATAATATTCTATCACCATCTCCCAATCCTTGATCTTTCAATAAGATCACGTCTCACTTTTGTTTAAACTTCAAATGATAGGCTCATTCTATTCAATGTAGCATTGTAGGATAACTCCGTCCAGGAATTAGTTTAGCAAATCTTCTTGGCACAGTCTCCAAGGCAATAATATCTTTCTTTAGATCAGAATACCAAAACCTAGCATTATGTTACAGGTGTGGTCTCACGAATGTCCTGTCCAATTATGTCAAAACTATTCTTGTGCTCCAGTGTCCTTGCAATAAAATCTTGCCTATGCTTAAATTTCCTAATTGCTTGCTGTAGTTGCATACTAACTTGTGTTTCATATACAAATCTCTCTGCCAACGTGTGAAGCTTTGTCATCAGTAAAAATGCTTCCTATTCTTCCAACCCTTTCCTTTCCCACGTAACAAACAATTTGCTACCACCTTAATTTCCACTCACTGAACCTGTCTATAATGGTCTCTAGCTTAGTTCTTATTCCTCACAAGCCTACTGTTCCGTCTACTTTGTATCACAAGCGAACTTGGATATACTATCTCCAGTCTCTTCCTCTGAGTCATTAATAGAGATTATAAATAGCTGAGACCCCATCAACATTCCTGTAACTTTTCTTGCTTTCAAGGTTCACGTGTAGCAACAGAAGCTATGATTGGCATGCATGGAGCTTCCCAATTGCCATTCGGTTTACAAGGAACATTACCCAACACTGATCATTGCTGCCTTGTTACTGCATAGCAACTTGAAAGTGCCCCACCCATCCTCATTCTCTGCTTTTTATCTGTCAACCAACCCTCTTTGCATGCAAACATATTTCCCCTAATCTCATCTTTTGTAATAACTTTTTTACATGACACTTTATTAGATATTTCTTTGAATATTTGTATCTGATAATGGCCATTTGAAATCCTCCCTGAATGAAACTTCTCTTTAATTTTACTTCCCAGTGTAAAAACAGAGACTATTCATTTTGTTGGTTATTTCTGTATTCTTAGTTAGAAGATAGCTCTCTTTCATGTCTGTTGTCATACTCTTTGTTTATAAAAGATCTTGTTATGAGTACATTTCTTATGCTATTTTGCATTTTTTGCGTTTTTTTTCTGTATAATGACTTTTTTAAAAACTTTTTTTAACTTCACATTTTTACATTACTTTTGAAACAACCTTTTGATTTATTTGAGGACTGCCAATTTTGGAAGCATTTATTTTATTATTGGTTAATTATACTTCATTATTGCAATATCCATCTCATTCAAATTTTGTCCATAGCAGGTCTGTTGAACTGCAGTAATTTTTAATTAATTAATTCAGACTTGCATACCTTACATACTACTAAAATTAAATTAACTACAGTTCCCAGATTTTTATTTTATCTTGGTTTTCTTTTATATTCAGATATGAATTTAATTAGGTTATTATCTACTTCCCAAGCGTTATAATTAGTTACTCAGAACTGTATTCATCTCCATGTGCCTCAATGGGTATAGAAAATATCAGTATTCATTAGCAAGAGGATATAAATTTATTTTGGAGGTGCTAAGTTGAATCTATTTGTTTTGATCTAAGGAACAAAACAAAACCACTGCTTCTTTGGGAATTCATGATAGTGTTGAATGAATAGCAGAGAAGTATTAAGAAATGAATTAACTCCTAAGTTTATATAAATCAAGAACATAACTAAGTAGAGGTGGCTGGGCAGGTGATGTGCTGTAGCTGTATGATGTGAGAGCTGAGACTAGATTACAGTGGTGCTGGAAAAGCACAGTAGGTCAGGCAGCATCCGAGGAGCAGGAAAATTGACGTTTCAGGATGTGGGAGCTGGCTGATCCCCTTGTGAATGGCAGTGACCACATCTGCAGCAAGTGTTGGTTGCTGGAAGGCCTCTGACTGAGTTGATGATCTGGAATTTGAGCTTCAAACACTTCCAACTTTGTGTCTGCGTGGTGTTTGCACATTCTCCCCATGTCTGCGTGGGTTTCCTCCGGGTGCTCCAGTTTCCTCCCAATGTCCAAAAATGTTAAGTGATTTGACTATGCTAAATTGCCCATAGTGTTCAGGGTTGTGTACGTTAAGTGCATTAATCAGGGTAAATAAAGGGTAGGGGCAATGGGTCTGGGTAGGTTACTCTTCGGAGGGTCAGTTTGGACTTGTTGGGCTGAAGGGCCCACTGTAGAGATTCTATGATCTATGATCACTGTGACACGTCCAAGAGGGGGAGAACTACTGGATGTTGTGTTTCAGGAGACTGTCACACCTGGCAGATTGAATTTGCAGTATTTAATCAATGATCAGGGATAGCAGGGTGTGACTGCAAGTGAGGCAGGTAGGGAGATCCTGAGTTCAGGAATGGAGGCATCTTAGTGCTTGACCTTGTCCAACAGGTATGAGGTACTTGCTCAGTGTGTGGATTAGGAAGGCGGCTACAGGGAGGATGAGCCAGCTGACCACGGCACCCATGGTGCAGGAGGACCTTCAAGAGCGGGGAGCAAAAAGACAAGTGGTAGTTGTAGGGGACTCTATAATTAGGGGGCTAGATAGTATCCTTTTTAAGTAGGATCGTGAGTCCTGCATGTTGCCTACCCAGTGCCAGGGTGTAGGTCATCTCTGACCGTCTTAAAAGCATATCAGAGTGGAAGGGCAAGAGTCCGGTTCTTGTGATCCATGTTAGGACAAACAACATACACAAGGCTAGGAAGGAGGACCTGTTTGGGGATTATGAAGCACTACGAACGAAATTAAGGAACAGGCCTTCAAGGGTTATAATCTCTAGATTACTACCCGAGCTACGTGCAAATTGGCTTAGGGATAAGAAAATTAAGAAAGTAAACATGTGGGAAAGAGGGGTTCCATTTCATGGGGCATTAGCATCAGTTTTGGAACAGGAGGGATGGTTCAGGTGGAGACTGTCCCAATCTGGAGCAAGTGTTCTAGTGAAAAGGATAAATAGGGTGGTTACTAGGACTTTAAACCAGTGAGTCAGAGGGAAGGGAAGGGTTAAATGACAGGCAGTATGGTGGTAAATAAAAAGAAAAGCAGCAGGTCAGCATGTGTGCAAGAGGGTTTAACTACATTGCAGACTATGATAGAAATAAAAAAGGATAACTCAGGATTTTTTATTATTGGAGAGATCAAAATTCATAAAGAGCGTACAAAAACTAGTATGCTCATGGCATTCCTAACAAGGTAGAAATCATCATGAATGAATATGATTTAGTAGCCATTGCATGGACATGTTGCAGGATGGTCATAACTGGGAGTTGAATATTCAGGGGTATCAGACGATTTGGAAATACAGAAAGGGAGGTGGTATAGCTCTGATATTTAAGCATGACATCACTGCAATGGTGAAAGATGATACAGGTTCTATGGAGAATAAGGTTGAAACCGTTTGGGTGGAAGTTAGAAATTCTAAGAAGAAAAAGTCACTGATAGGTGTAGTCTATAGGCTATCGAATAATAATACCACATTTGGGTGGGCAATAAGCAAAGAAATAATGAATGTTTGTAAAAATGGTATGGTAATTATCATGGGGAATTTTAATCCACATGTCAATTTGTCAAACCAGGTTGGTCAAGGTAGCCTTGAAGAGGAATTCATTGAGTGTATCCGCAATAGTTTTCTTGAACAGTATGTAATGGAACCGATGAGAGAGGAAGCTATCCTAAATCTGGTCCTGTGTAATGAGACAGGAATAATTAGTGATGTCATAATGAGGGATCCTCTTGGAAGGAGCGATCACAGTATGGTTGAATTTAGAAGAGAAGGCATACAAAGTGGCCAAGATCAGTGGGAAACTAGAAGATTGCGAAAACTTTAAAGGTCAACAGAAAGTCACAAATAGAGCTATGAGGAAAAGTAAGATAGATTATGAGAGAAAACTAGCTCAGAAAATAAAAGCAGACAGCAAAAGTTTCTATAAATCTATAAAACAAAAAAAGAGTGGCTAAAGAAAACATTGGTCCTTTGGAGGATGAGAAGGTGGATTTAGTACTGGGGGAATAAAGGAAATGGCCAAGGCATTGAATAGGTACTTTATGTAGGAGTCGAAGTTAGGTGAGGACCTGGAAGCAATCATTATCACGTGTTGGGCAGGTAATGGAGCTAAAGGTAGGCAAGTCTTCTGGCCCTGATGGAATGCATTCCAGGGTGCTAAAAGTGTTGACGGGAGTAATAGCAAATGCACTTGTGGCAATTTTCCAAACTTCACTGGACTCTGGGGCAGTTTCAGCAGATTGGTAAACAGCACTGTTTATAAAGGGAGGTCAACAAAAGATGGGGAATTATAGACCAATTAGCTTAGCTTCTGTAGTGGGGAAAATGCTTGATCTGTTATCAAGGAAGTACTAGCAAGGCATCCAAATAGAAGTTGTCCTATTGGGCAGACGTAGCATAGGTTCATGAAGGGCAGGTCATGCATAATTAATCTTTTGGAATTCTGTGAAGACATTACAGGCACGGTGGACAATGGGGACCCAATAGATGTGATTCCAGATTTCCAAAAGGTGTCGCACAAAAGGCTACTGCATAAGATAAAGGTGCAAAGTGTTACGGGCAATGTATTCGCATGGACAGAGGATTGGTTACCAATAGGAAGCAAAGAGTGGGAATAAATGGATGGTATTCCAGTTGGCAATCAGTGACTAGTGGTGTCCCTCAGGGATCAGTGTTGAGACCGCAATTGTTCACAACTTACCTCGATGATTTGGAGTTGGAGACCACATGTAGTGTGTCAGAGTTTGTGGATGGCACTAAGAAGTATGGTAGAGCAAAGTGTGCAGAGCACTGTGAAACTTTGCAAAGGGACATAGTTTAAGTGAGTGGGCAAAGGTCTAGCTGATGGAGTACAATGCTGATAAATGTGAAATCATCCATTTTGGTAGGAATAACAGTAAAAAAAGATGATTACTTGAATGGTAGGAAACTGCAGCATGCTGCTGTGCAGATGGGACCTGGGTGTCCTTGTGTACAAACCACAGAAGGGGCAGGTGCAACAGGTAATTCAGAAGGCAAATGGAATTTTGTCTTTCATTGCTAAAGGGATTGATTTTTAAAAGCAGGGAGATTATGTTACAGTGGTATTTGGTGCTGGTGAGGCCACACCTGGAGTGGACACTTTTTTGGTCTGCTTACTTGAGAAAGGATGTACTGGCACTGCACTGGAAGGGGTGCAGAGGAGGTTCACTAGTTTGATTCTGAAGTTGAGGGGGTTGGCTTATGAGGAGAGACTGAATTGACTGGGATTATATTTGTTGGAATTTATAAGAATGGGGGGATCTTATGGAAACATATAAAATTATGAAGGGAATAGATAAAATAGAAGTCGAGAGGATTTTTCCACTGGTGGGTGAAACAAGGGCAAGAGGGCACAGCCCCCAAATTAGGGGGAGCAGATTTTAGGACAGGATTGAGAAGGAACTTCTTCACCCCAAAGGTTGTAAATCTGTGGAACTCCCTGCCCAGTGAAGTAGTTGAGGCTTCTTCAGTAAATGTTTTTGAAGCTAGATAGCTAATTTTTTGAACAGTAAAGGAATTAAGGGTTATGGTCAGAGGGTGGGTAAGTGGAACTAAGTCCACGAAAAGATGAACAGGTACGAAGGGTCAGATGGCCTACTCTTGCTTCTAGTTGTTGTGTTCTTATAATGGAATTGAGTTTGAGGACTGAAAAGTATAGCTAAATGAAGATAGCACATATTAGGCAGAATCAGAAAGCTATTAGTGCTTGGAAATTTAAGAGTCTAAATGGGTTGGAGGAGCAGAGGGATCTGGGGCTATAGATTCACATAACATTAGATGTTAACAAGGCCATTGAGTTGCAAAGTCCAAACTTTGAATAATAAAGCCATAAAACAGTGGAATTATCTGAACATATTTTAAACCTCAATGCACAGTTCTGGTCAATATTATAGGTAAAAACAAGGATTGTAGATGCTGGAAACCAGATTCTAGATTAGAGTGGTGCTGGAAAAGCACAGCAGTTTAGGCAGCATCCGAGGAGCTGGAAAATCGACGTTTCAGGCAAAAGCCCTTCACCAGCCCGAAACATCGATTTTCCTGCTCCTCAGATGCTGTCTGAACTGCTGTGCTTTTCCAGCACCACTCTAATCTAGAATCTGGTCAATGTTGTGCAAAACAAAAAGGTAGAGACAGGAGAAGATACCAAAAACATCTCCAAGGATGAAATCAGATCAGAGAAGTTTTAACTTTTAAAAAATAGCTGAATAGGCTGGGATCTCTTGTCTTTCAAAAGAAGGACAAGAAATTCTGAACACACGAGTTAGGGATAAGCAAGTCGGCCCCTCCAGGCTGGTCCACAATTAATAACTGATCAAATTGATCTTGGTCAGACGTGATTTTTGTAGGAAGATGGTTCCATATAAGGGAATTTAAAACTAAGGGTCATATATATAAGAGAATTGTTAATAAATATGATAATAAATTTAGGAGGATCATCTTTTGAGTGCATAGTGAAAATAAAAATGACACATCTAAGGGGATCTAGATTTGTACTTGAGAAAGTAATGGACAGAATGATTTGTTGTTCAATTTGGAAGAAGTACTGTGCGAATAGTACATTCACTTATCTTGTAAGGGATTTGGAGTATAAATATAAAGAATAAATATATAACTAGAGAACAGTGTACAGATTTAATGTACATATGTGCCTTGAAGAGTTGCAAGAAAAGACTCTGAGGATTAACTTCTGGGATGTGAGGACTGACTTATGTTGAAAGATTGACGAAGTGGGCATAAAGCTTTGAGGGTTTGGCGCAATGAGATGTCAAAACATATAAAATATCCAGGAGAGCTGTGCTGGGTAAATACTGAGCAGCTGTTTCTCTTGCCTAGAGGGTCTAGAAGTAGGAATCATGGTCTCCGTAGAATAGGAGTTAACTATTTATGACTGACGAGGAGAAGAAATATCCACCTCCGAATCATTGGCGTTTTCTCAGACCTTGAAAGTTATGGATGCTCAGCTGATTAGCATATTCAAAACTGAGGTTGTTAGGATTTGGTATGAAGTGGAGTGTGAAAATGGCATTGATATATAAATTTTGCCATGATTTTATTGATTGACAAAGATTACTTGATGTACTATAGTATCTACTATTGGTATTTGTGATTGTTGATATTTCTTTTGTTACTTAGAGGCTTGAATAGAACATGATTGACTCAGGCTGGTTGGCAGAGTGCCCTGCTACTTGCTATAAACTCTGTTAAACCACCCCAATCAAATGACTGGATTTTGACTCATAATGTTTGGTGACTTTATCCAACAATATACAGAGATTAAAATCCATGTGAATGGGCAAAGAAGGAAAGTGACTTTATACAAGTGATGCTTCTTTATCAATGAGCCTTAGAACAGAAAGCAGGAAGACATTGCATGGTCTCACTTTATGAAAGTATTTAGGCCAAATTTGTAACAAAAGGAAAGTAAAGCATCTGGATACTATGACTGGCCTCTTAATTTCTCAATTTAAAATAATCTTCATATATTCCAGTCAGTTATTCAAGTGGAAAATGTAAGTTTCCAAAAGATTAAAGGAAAATGGAAGCAGATAAATTGGATAGAAAAACGTCAACAGAAAAATGAAGAAGACTTTTTAAACAAATTATTAGAGTTCATATTAGTTTTAACAAGAAATAAATATTTGTGATAAAAATGAAGTTCAGAAAAGTAGGTAAATTAAGGTACTATAATTTCAATTCACTGATCATCTTTTGTTAAGACACTAGAATATTCAAAGGAATGTTGAAAAGGAAGGGTGTATAGAAATGACAAAAGATAAAGTGGGATATGAAGAAAGGTTAGTAAGTAACAATGTGAAATTATTAAGTAATTTAATAAATATATAGCTTGTAAAGAAATTATAAATTTGCTGAGAAGTGATGAGGGGACATTTGTAGAGCATGACAGAATTCACGCATACCAAATTAATACTTTGCAGTTTTAAAGTATATTTTCATTTCTACTGTGAATGCTTTTAATAGAAACTGATGCAACAATTGTATGTTTAGCTGATAAGAGACATCTATAATAAAGCTTTTTATCTTGCTGCCATTAATACAAACTCAAGAATGTCAAAATTCAAGCAATCACAATAACTAATTCTGCAGAAAGAAAGGGGATGCTTGGTGGTTGACAAGTCAGCACTGGTTGAGACACTGCCACAAAGAAAGCAATGAAGGATGACACGGTGGCTCAGTGGTTAGCACTGCTTCCTCACAGTGGTCAGCCTCGGGTGACTGCCTGTGTGGAGTTTGCACATTGTCCCCGTGTCTGCGTGCGTTTCCTCTGGGTGCTCCAGTTTCCTCCCGACGTCCAAAGATGTGCAGTTTAGGTGAATTGGCCATGCTAATTTGCCCATTATTGTTCAGGGATATGTAAGCTAGGTGCATTATTCAGGGGTAAATGTAGAGTAATAGGGTAGTGAAATGGATGTGGGTGGGTTACTGTTTGGAGGGTCAGTGTGGACTTGTTGGGCCGAAGGGCCTGTTTCCACACTGTAGGGATTCTAAGATTCTGTGACTGTAGGCTCCCATGTTTCCATGTAATTTTAAAAAAGAAGTAAAGTTTTCTTTTAACAGGAAAGGAGTCCATGTGTATGAATGTTTATCAGAATTAGAAATGAATGCATGTTGCAAGTTTGACTGATAAATCTAAATGTCTTGTTACCTTGACAATTTGCATATTTTAGATTGTTCAGTAAGTGATATCTCATCGTGAAATGAGAAATGTTCAATGTGTGCTATCCAATTATAAAATGACACCTTTTAACAGCAATGTTTTGTTT
This sequence comes from Chiloscyllium punctatum, assembly GCF_047496795.1. NCBI lineage: Eukaryota > Metazoa > Chordata > Chondrichthyes > Orectolobiformes > Hemiscylliidae > Chiloscyllium > Chiloscyllium punctatum. The sequence goes on along the minus strand of NC_092746.1, from coordinate 2,072,500 downwards.
AGGGTTTTGCTCGCATTGGCTAATTGAGTACAGTTTGTCAGCTACCTATTCCAAATAGCTGGAGGAATATTCTTTTTGATCAGATCAGTCAATGGTTGGGAGATACAGCCAATGTAATTGACATTGCACTAGTGATAAATTAATGCACAACATTGCTCAATTGTGTATACAGCAGAATGTCTTTTTGAAAAGGTGATAGCTTCCTACTTAATGGAAAATGCTAATCTCATCATCACTACAATGTCAAGTACTGTGTATCACGTATCTTAAGTATTGATAAGGAAGTTATTTTGAAAAATGCTTTTGATAATTTGCTGATGTTCTAAGTTGCTAATTAAGGAAGTCAGAGAGGAAATTAAACTAACCACAAGTTTTCAAGACTATTTTTAATGTGGAAGCTGTGTTGATTGGAAAATTGTCAATGCCATGTTTCAGTTCCAAATGTGAGAAAAGAATTAACTGAAGTAACTTTGTACCAATAGCTTAATAACTGGAATGGACATGATGGGCTTAAATGGCCTCTTGCTTTTCTCTAAATATTTTTATTAGCTGAACTCTCAAACTCTGGTTTAGTGTCCATTTTGGGGAGTTTCATAGAGGAGATGTGTCTGTGAGCTCTCGTAAGTTATCTCTTTCAGTTTTTTGCTGCTCATGTCATTAAATATGCAACATAACCTTAGTACCATTCCTCACCCCTCTTTACTTATCATGGAATCCCTACAGTGTGGAAACAGGTCCTTCAGGACAACAAGTCCACACTGACCCTCTGAAGAGTAACCCCGACCCACACACCGCTGAACACTATGGGCAATTTAACATGGCCAATCCAACTAACCTACACGTCTTCGGATTGTGGGGGGAAACTGGAGCATGGAGCATCTGGAGGAAATGCATTCAGACACAGCGAATGTGCAAACTCTCCACAGACAGTCGTCGGAGGCTGGAATTGAACCCGGGCCCCTGGCACTGAGAGGCAGCAGTGCTAGCCACTGAGCTACTGTGCTGCCCTCTTCAGTGGCGTGTTCAAACATTTCTGAACAGTGCAATTAGAAAATAGAGGAATGACAGCCCTTGCAGCACAGTGGAGCTGCCCCTATCTCTTAACCAGAATCTTCTGGTTCAAGGCCAATTTGTCCCAAATGTGTATCATTGTACTGTAAATTGTTGTTTTAAAAATAAACACATTAATGCCCTTTAGGGAAGGAAACTGCCATCCTTATCTGGTCCAGTCTGTGTGAATCCAGACCCAGAGCAACATGGCTGATTCTTAAATGCTCTTTTAGCAATTAGGGATGAGCAATAAATGCTGGCATAGCCAGCAATTCCTGCATCCCAAACAAATGTTTAAAAGCTAACCGGTCCAAACAGGTTAATTTAAAATAGCTACAATGTTATGGTTGGATTGCAGTCTGAACTTTTTGTTTGGGCTCTTGCTGTTCAGTTAATAATGCCCCCACCTCTGAGCCAGGAGGCTCAGGTTCAAGTCCCACTTGCTCCCTCCAGAGGTGTGTAATAACATCTCTGAGCAGGATGATTAGAAAATCTTTGTAAACATATTTTCTTTACATCAAAGTGAATTTATGGCCAATTTACTCAATTTTAAATTAATCATGAGCGAATTCTCTCTCCCTATCTACCTCGATATGTTCTTTGGTGGTGAACCATGGTTGATGTGTTAGGATTTTGTTGAGTTCATTGAGAGGCCTCATTTTTTGAGGTACAAATTTTGAGGCCATTTAACCACTCAGATTTCCACCAACCTGAAGAAACTCCTTGATACGGAAGCTGACAAGGTATGAGCACTGATGTCGCGCAGCAGCCATCACTGCAATGTTGTTTCACTTCTGCAGAACATAGAATGCTAGGATTACGCGGCACATTCGAGTCTGAGTGTACTACAAAAGTGAACCTAACCAATCCTAGCACTTGAACCTCATCTCTAAGATACCATTACCTGCTCCATGAAGGCCCTTGTGGAAGAATATATTGCACTGTATCTGTGCTTTGCCTCACCCATAGGGTTGCAGAGGATAACCCTTGTTTCCAAGCCTTAAAAGACATTTGGCTCTTGAAATAGAGAGTTTTCAAGGATATAGGCATTGTTGCTGCTTTCGGAATATGTGATGCTGACTTCTAAGATGTGGGACCAGTGATCACCGATGACTTAGACATTGATCGAATAGAATCCTTTCCATTTTATGGAATTGTTGTGTCATGAGATGATAGTCTTAATATGATGTATGTGCAGTCTGTTAAACCCTACACAGGAATGATGACAAAGCTTAGTGCCTGGGCTGCAGCTCTGGCCACGACACTGGGAAGCAAGATGACGTGGTGTGATCTTACAAAACTGCTGGAGGAATATTCTTTTTGAACAGATCAGTTAATTTTTGGGACACACTGCCAACATAACTGGCATTGTACTGATGATAAATCCATGCACAACGCTGCTCAATTGTATACAAGACACAATGTCATTTTGAAAAGGTGACAGTATCCTATTAATGGAAAATGCTAATCACTACATGCTAGCAATGTCAAATAGAGGGAGGGATGGAGAGGGGGATCAAGAGGTCCAACACCGGTCCCCTTTGGATCCTTGGATGCAGCCGGGATCTCTCACATTAGCGCAGCTGGACACTGGGACAGGATGGCTGCCTGCCCCAGTAGATGACAGAGTTCTGTGACAGTGTCCCTGAGCATTCTCGTTTGGTGGCAGCACTGTGCCTTGCTCTTCTGGAGGAAATGTTGTCAAGGGCGAGAAACCCTAGGCCACATGTACTTCCTCCGCGTCCTGTCTGCTGCTACCTCTTTAAGTGGAAGCAGTTTGGTGATTGCTAGAGATTACTGCTAGTCCTGGTCTGGTTGGCACATCTGTTCCTCAATTTCATTTTGATGTTACATGGCCACGTGGTGCAGGTATGACACTGATGTAACATGGTGTCACAGAGTAACATGACCACCACCTTGACTGAACACTATTGGCAGTCACTGCCCATGGAGGTTGCTAGCTAAGATGGAGGCCCAGAGAAGATGCCAATGAGCTGCAGTCTGCTGAAACTTTCATTTTAGGGATTGTCACCATCTAGTTTTTGTCAACTGCATGGAAAAATGCACCTTGGGTGTAAACAAGGTGATATCAAGTGCATGCAAATAGGCTCGAGCTGCTCGCTTTCAGAAAGTTAGACTTTTTTTCTGGATGATGCCAATCTCACTTTTATGACCTCACCATATTTTCCCAATTGACTGCCCAATTGCCCATGTTGTTCAGGGCTGGGAAAGTTCTGGCCTCTGTTTTTATTTGTATTGGAAATGGTTCCAGATGCCAACATGAAATAAAAGCAATGCTTCTTTAGAAAGACTTGGGTTAACTAAAGTCAGACAATGTGACTAATTGGAGTTATCTGTGGAATTAAAAATGGATTAATGTAGCAAACACATTGAGCATTTTGCATGTGGATTTTCAAAAGGTATTTGAGGTGTCGCATAGGAGGCTTATTGTTTAAAATTAAGGTGCACCATTTTAGACCAGTATGCAGCATGGACAGGAATCTAGTTGACCTGTAATCTAACACACTCTATTCTTTCATGAAATGTACAAGTTGTTGGCAGGATCAGTGTTTGTTGAATGAACTGCCCCAATCTTTGAAAAGTGTGATTTTATGATTATAGAATGATCCTAAATTTGTTGGTGGTGGTGTTGTTTTCATACATGTAAAACAGGTGGATATTAAAAGAATAGAAAGTAATTCATGCATTGCTGAGTATGCTATGAAATATAAATAGAAGTGTTTTTGAGGTAATACTGTTCTGAGGAAATGGTCCACTGAGGTAATATTTCACCTCATTTGACAAAGCTATGAACAGAGCTTTATCAGGGAGGAAGCCGTTGAAAACATACTATTATACTGTCAAACAAGAACAAGTTATGTGCTTGAATTGTCAGTTTAATGCTTAATGACTTGCCAAAAAGAGCAAATACCGTAATTATTGTACCTTTTGTAAAAATGATATTAATTCAGCTGATGGTAAGTGGCTGCAGTTTTGCATTGAAAGGGAAAGGTTATTCAGTGCAAAAGGTAAAATGCTGTTGATGGTGTAAATCTGAACAAAAAGAAAATTTAAGAAACACTCAGCAGATCAATCAGCAACTGTGGAGAGGGAAGAAATCAAGTTTTAGGTTGATGCTCTTTTGAAAAGGGAGACCTGTTGCTGAAGCTTTTTATTTTGCACTCATCAGGACAAAGACAAGAATGCCAAATTTCAAACAATTACAGCAATTGATGCAACAGGAGAGAAGGGCTGCTAATTAGCTAGTAAGTTGATTGATTCTGGGTCTGCTTCTCCTGCATGACAGTATGCAGGTTTAATAACTTGCTAACTTTCTATTGTCTGCATAGGACCCATCACAAATACTGACGTCTGGATGGTACATTTCATCCAAGTGCCTGTACAAGCCAACCTGTTGCATACTTTTACCAACATTGCTGTTTAATACTAAGGCCGGTCACACTGTTACCCTACTATCTTGCACATTCAAATATTTGCTACTTGAACCATGAGAGACCTTTAGTAACATGTGATTGTGCTATGCACCCTGATGGATCAAAGTTGCCGATCTTTCCCTGCACAGAACTCAGGATTTTGGAGGGTGTTGTGGTTGCTCAACTCCTCTGCAATTTCTATCAGGACCATGTTGGTCAAGTGACAGGGTATTTATGACTGTTTGTGGGTATGAGCTAGGGGGTGTCTGATGAGGAGGGGTACATCACAACCCCAGTGATCAGAGCGTAGAGCCCCATGGGGGGGTGGGGGGGGGTGCAGTGTGCTTAGGTTAGTTGCTGAGGACTCAAAGATTTCTGTTTCTGCTGCTGGCATGAACTCCTCCCACTGTGGCCTGGAGGAGAATCTGCAGCAAGCATGGTTAAAATGTGGGGCTGGTCTTTGTTCAGGCTGAAAATGGAAATAAATTTCTGAATGATGCTGACTTGATTCTGTGTGTTTGCATCAGATTCATTTTAACTAGTGTCACTTTCTAATGGGAATGTGCTCCCCTTGTCAACTTAATTTTGCAATGACATCACTGAATTGCAATGCTATTTGGTCACTGTGAGATTCAATCCAGTTAATAGAACTTAAATCGGAAGTGAATGTGACTGGTATAGCCCAGTAATATAAATATTGGAGAGGTTTTTATTGACATAATACTTTATTATGGAAATCTATATTAACATCAAAACTTATTTGAGATATGCTTGATTTGATAGAGTAAACTTGATCCCATCGGTAAAAGTGATGTTTTAAAATAAAATGCAATCTCAAAAGTATTGCCAATCAACATTTGAACACATTTCCGTTTGTCAGCTGTACTCCTGATTCTGAGATTTGCAGGACTAAATGATGACCTACAAATTTGAGCCTGTGCATTTCACTCGTGGGTCTATAACCTTTTCTGAAATGGACAGGTGGGAGAATTCAGATTAGTGGTAGACAGTTTAGTGTATGATTAACTAAAGCCTAAATGACTTTAACTCTTGGGTAGTCTCCACATGCTACCAGTCAGTTGCCGACCTGAAAGGAGTGAAAACAGACAGGTGAAGGGAGCAGAAAGTCGGAAATTCTGAAACTCGTGATACTTTTGGGGAGACAACACTTAGTGTGGATTTACCCTTTTCAAAGACCTGTGACTTTGAAAAGTCACATTGCACAACCAAATATTTGAAATCTTAGGAGGACATACCAGGAAAACAGTTTGACTTTGCTGGAAGCATAATGAAAAATTGAGAACGGGTGAACACCCCATTTTATGATGGGATGGTGCCATTGTTGGACTGAGGTGGACAAAGTTAAAAATCACGTAACACTAGGCTATAGTCCAACAGGTTTATTTGGAAGTACTAGCTTTTAGAGAGCTGCTCCTTCATCAGGTAGCTAGCATTTTATATTTATTCATGGGATGTGGGCACTGGCTGGGCAGTATTTAATCTTGAGAAGGGGAGACTGATTAGCAAGGTTAGATCTCATGGAACACAGGGAGAACTAGCCATTTGGATACAGAACTGGCTCAAAGGTAGAAGACAGTGGGTGGTGGAGGAGAGTTGTTTTTCAGACTGGAGGCCTGTGACCAGTGGAGTGCCACAAGGATCTGTGCTGGGTCCACTGCATTTTGTCATTTATATAAATGATTTGGATGCGAGCATAAGAGGTATAGTTAGTAAGTTTGCAGATGACACCAAAATTGGAGATGTAGTGAACAGCGAAGATTACAAAAGGCTCTTGATCAGATGGGCCAATGGGCTGAAAATTGGCAGATGGAGTTTAATTTAGATAAGTGTGAGGTGCCGCATTTTGGGAAAGCAAATTTTAGCAGGACTTATACACTTAATGGTAAGGTCCTGGGGAGTGTTGCTGAACAAAAAGACCTTGGAGTGCAGATTCATAGCTCCTTGAAAGTGGAGTCACAGGTAGATAGGGTAGAGAAGAAGGCATTTGGTATGCTTTCCTTTATTGGTCAGAGTATTGAGTACAGGAGTTGGGAGATCATGTTGCAGTTGTACCAGACATTGGGTAGGCCATCGTTGGAATATTGCGTGCGATTCTATCAGAAGGATGTTGTGAAACTTGAAAGGGTTCAGAAAAGATTGACAAGGATGTTGCCAGGGTTGGAGGATGTGAGCTATAGGGAGAGGTTGAACAGGCTGGGGCTGTTTTTCCTGGAGCGTCAGAGGCTGAGGGGTGACCTTAGTGTTTAACAAAATCTTGAGGGGCATGGATAGAATAAATAGACAAAGTCTGTTCCCTGGGGTGGGGTGGGGGTGGGGGGGGTGGGGAGGGGGGAGGTGGAGACCAGAACTAGAGGGCATAGGTTTAGGGTGAGAGGGAAAGATATAAAAGAGACCTAAGGGACAACTTTTTCACGCAGAGGGTGGTACGTGTATAGAATGAGCTGCCAGAGGATGTGGTGGAGGCTGGTACAATTGCAATATTTAAGAGGCATTTGGATGAGTATACGAATAGGAATGGTTTGGAGGGATAGGGGTTGGGTGCTGGCAGATGGGACTGGATTGTGTTTGGATATCTAGTCGGCATGGGTGAGTTGGACTGAAGGGTCTGTTTCCATGCTGTACACCTCTATGACCCTATGATTTTAAGGTTGCTGGTAAGCTGCCTTCTTGAACCACTGCACTCTCTCCCACAATACTGTTTGCGAGGGGGTTCGAGGATTTTGATACAGCAGCTGTAAAGGAACAGCGATATATTTCCAATTCAGGTTAGTGAGTGGCTTGGAAGAAAAATTGCATGTGGTGGTGTTCCCATTGCTGATCTTGTCCTTCTCCATGATCATGGCCATGGCTTTGGAATATGGTGTTTAAGGAGCTTCGGTGAATTTCTGCAGTGTATCTTGTAGATCGTACAAAGAGATGCTCCAGTGTCAGTGGTGGAGAGAGTGAATATTGAAATTGTTAAATTTGGTGCCAATAGAGTGGATGGTGTCAAGCTTCTTGAGTGTTGTTGGAGCTGCACTCACCCAGGCAAGTGGGATGTATTCTATCAAACGCTTGACGTGTGCTTTGTAGATATTGGACAGGCTTTATGGAGTCCCGGGGTAAGTTACTGTTTGCAGGATTTCAAGCCCCTGACCTGCTTTTCGAGCCACAGTACTTATATAACCAGTCCATTTCAGTGTATGTTCAAGGGACAGTGGTCAGATTCTGTCCTGTTCGAGATGTTCATTGTTCAGGGTTTGTTTGGTATGCGTGTTACTTGCCACATCTCAGCCCAAACCTCGATCATTGTCCAGATCTTTCTGCATTTGGAAATGGACTCATTTTTTGGTATCTGGCAAGTGATGAGAGCTGCTGAACATTTCATAATCATCAGCAAACATCCCCACTTCTGATTTTCTGATGGATGCTAGGTCATCGATAAAGCGGCTGAAGGTGTCTAGAACACCAACAGGAGGAACACATGCAGAGATGTCCTGGAACTGAGGTGATTATCCTCCAATAAATCTAAAGATCTTACTTTTTGCCAGGTATGACTCCAACTAGTGAAGAGTTTTCCCTGAAACCCTTTGACTCAAAATTTTCTACAGCTTCCTAATGTCATGCTTGATCAAGTGATGTCAAGGGCAGTCACTCTCACCACACCTCTGGTATTCAACTGTTTCGACCATATTTGCATCAAGGCTATAATAGGGTCAGGAGCTGAGTGGCCCTAATGGAACACAAAGTGGGTGTCACTGAGCAGGCTGTTTGAGGTGCTGCTGCTTGATAACACTGTTGAAAGCATCTACTGAGAATAGACTGGGGTAGTACTGGACTGGATTTATCCTGCTCTTTTTTTTGCACAGACATATATGGGCAATTTTCTACTTTGCTTCGTAATTTTCCACATTGCTGGGTAGGTACTAATGTTGTCACTACACTGGGATAGCTTGGCTAAGAGTGCAGTAAATTCTGTAACTCATCCTCAGTACTGTTGCCTGAATGTTGTCCGGTCTATAGCTTTTGCGATATCTACTGCCTTCAGCTAGTTCTTAATATCATATGGAGTGGAGTGGAATGAATTGAATTGAATTGGTTGCAGACTGGCATCTGTAATACTGGGAACTCTTGAAAGGGGTTGAGGTGAATCATACTCTTGGCACTTCTTGGTGAAATAGTTTTATTCCTTCTCTCTCTGGCAATCACCGGGCCTGCATTTACTGCTCATTCATAGTTGCCCTTGAGAAGATGGTGGTGAGCTGCCTTCTTGAACAGTTGCAGTATCTTTGGTATAGGTAGACCCATAATCCTATTAGCATGGTTTTATTTGCCGATTCGAATAGATTCAAGATTGCACATCAATATTTGAAGGGGAACAGAAAAGTTCACCTGTTATCATGGCCAGCTGTTCATCCTATTGCTGTTTGTGGGATGTTAATTGATACAGTTAGTTCTTGGGTTTGCCATATAAATAACAGTAACCACATTTCACCTCCTTTATTTGCTGTGGAACCCTTTGGTTGTTGTGAGGTTGAATAAAAATGCAAGTTCTTCCTTAATTTCTTACTCTGACGAATAGAATATTTTAGGTCTCATTTATTGCTTCTCTGTCCACATTTTCATGTGTTGAGAGTATTGACCCATTTTTGAATTAATTCTTTGACATAAATATCAACTAGCAACACCATCTATTTGAAATTTAATGATTTTTTTTTAAAGAAAGGTGTAAATTTTGCCAAGTTTTACTTACTATTTTATGTAAATTTTTCAAAACAGTTTTAATGTACTTACAATTAGTCATTTTTTCACTGTTCCTGTGCATGTAAAGTTTTCCTTAGATTTCAGACATGATACTTTTAAACTCCTGAAATTAAAAGTTATTACTTTTTGATGTCCATTGTGAAAATTCAGACTCAGCTGATCTCTACATTGGCTCAGATGATCTCGCTGGTACTGCAAAACAAAGGCTTGGTTTTTTGGAGTCAGAGTGACTGCAGATCTCTTTCACAGAAGTAATTGGGACCCTGTTCTGAGATTCCTTTCCCATTCCCATTCCCATTCCCATTCCCATTCCTGGTTATTTTCACTGACATGCCCACATGCAGCACATGGCGATTTACTTATCAAGGTGGATAGTTTAACTCCACAACAGCAATTATAGTGTAGTTGGCTTCCTTCAGTAATTAAATATAATTCTTGGTCTTATAGAGGAGGTAAAAACTACAAAGGGTTTCGAATCTCAAGTGAGGAACCAAAACACAAAATGTAGTCATCTGCTTTGGGAATTTTTATTTTGACAGGCTTTGAAACACAAAAAGAAATGTTTTTTCATGATTCAATAATTAGAGTCTATGTTGTAAGTTAAATGTGTTTTTGCTGCAATGATAGGGATCTCTAGTTCAACAATCTAGAATGATTTCTTTGACAAGAGTCCTCATAAAATGAATGTAAACCTTCATAAACTTTCAGAGTCAAATAAACACCAGCGTCTGCACTGCTTTGATTGACAAGACATCTGATGTGGCTTTGTCAAATCTTTCTTCTTCAATTTCAGTAGACTCCAATGTTTACATTTGCCATGATCCATTATTAACATTGAAACCATGTATATGCCTAGCTGAGTTTCAAACATTTCAGAATCAAATACCTCAACAGTTCACATTTTGAAGTTAATTTTCAGACTGTATCAAAGCACTGTCCATGTTTTATGTGATTAGTTAGCAAGCATGTTTCCACTGTCAAAAGCTGGGAACCACTGGAAGAAGACTGCTATTTGTCATTTTTATAAATGACTTAGACGCAGGCATCGGTGGATGGATTAGTAAGTTTGCAGATGACACTAAAATCGGTGGAGTAGTGGACAGCTTGAGAGAATGTTGCAGGTTGCCGGGAGACTTGGATAAACTGCAGAATTGGGCTGAGAGGTGGCAAATGGAGTTCAATGCAGCTCAATGTGAGGTGATTCACTTTGGGAAGAATAACAGAAAGGCAGAGTACTGGGTCAATGGAAAGATTCTTGGTAGTGTGGCTATGTAGAGGGACCTTGGTGTCCATGTACACAGATCCCTGAAAATTACTTCCCAGGCTAATAGTGCTGTTAAGGCATACAGTGTGTTAGGTTTCATTCGTAGAGGGATTGACTTCTGGAGCCATAATGTGATGCTGCAACTATACAAAGTGCTAGTGCGGCTGCACTTGGAATATTGTGTGTAGTTCTGGTTGCCCCATTACAGGAAGGAAGTGGAAGCATTGGAAAAGGTGCAGAGGAGATTTACCAGGATGTTGCCTGGCCTGGAGTGAAGGTCTTAAGAGGAAAGGCTGAAGGACTTGGGTCTGTTTTCATTGGAAAGAAAATTTTCTAAGAGGGGATTTGATAGAGACGTATGAGAGGGCATAACTTCAAATTGAGGGCTGACAGATTTAAGACAGATGTCAGAGGCAGGTTCTTAGAGAGTGGTAAGTGCATGGAATGCCCTGCCTGCCAATGTAGTTAACTCAGCCACATTAGGAAGATTTAAACAATCTTGGATAAGCACATGAATAATGATGGGATAGTGTAGGGGGGTGAGCTTAGATTAGTGCACAGATCAGCGCAACATTGAGGGCCGAAGGGCCTGTTCTGTGCTGTATTGTTCTATGTTCTATAATACCTTCTTTTGCAACAGATTTACCAGTTGAGGGGAATTTACATTTTCTAGTATCAAGTTATGTTTGAGTGAGAGCCCTATAGATTATTGGAAGTTTCTTTTTTAGTCTTGAGCCGGCTTCTGACATCTACATGTAATACATGTTGAGTGAGTGGTAATGGACGACAAGCGAGATGGAGGGGAATGTTTGGGCAAAAATTTAAAGACCTAACATGCATCATTAAAATTTGGCTAATGTTGCAGAAAAGAGAGGAGTTTCTTTCAGCATACTGGCCTTGACATTCTCCAGCCTCTGTTCTAACCTCAGGTCTGAATCTGGTAAATCTAGTCTTTACTGTTTATGTATCTGCACCTACACCTGCCCAGAGCACAATGTGGTTAGCTGGAAGCTTTTTTCAGAGGAGATGGTCTGCTGGGTGAGGACGTTTCCTGACATGACCCTTCTGCACTCTCTGAAAATCCAGCCCATTTAATGTAAAAACTGCAGGTGTTGATTGGTTGGCTAATGAATAGTTTATTTTGCGTTTTTTTTAAATTTTAATAATTTATCTTTTTCCTAAGCATTGTGTAGCTTAATGACTTTAGCATTTTTTTTCAGATGAGGCAATCTTACTTAGATTGTTCAACAGTGTTTCAGGATCATTTTAATTTTTAAGATAAAAGAATGAAATATGTTTTCTTGCATTTATCTGACAGACAGCCACAATGTGATTTGAGTCAGAGCCCAAGGCATCAATATAATCCACAATGAAAATTTTCCCTTGAAGTGTTTGACTCATCATTCTAACTTGTACAATATTTTAAAGTTATTTTAAGAAACACACTGGTTTGTAGGAGTACAAATAACTTAATCTGCCAGTATGTGTTTCCAATAGTATTTGCAACCATCTAGTTCTCCTTATCTCTATTCCTCCCTGTGACTTTCAGCTTATTACTGGAAGATAAGCTGGTAATGTGAAACTTATAGATGGCTGCAGTTGGGCCTTTGTTTTCCACACAGCAGACCAAACATTGTGTAGCACAGTGAAATTTCATTGATTTAGAGATAAATTACTCCTGGTGTATCAGTAGAGTACTTGGACTGTGAATTTCTTTCTAAAAAATCTCTCATCTGATATTAGTAGCAATTATATGCATCCATATTAGACATAAGAGTTTTGAGACGTTGGGGGAGTAAGAAAATTAGCCTCAGTGACGGCCAGCATATAATTATCAGCCGCATTACTAAGATCCATTAAAAAACTAAATTGTATTTATAAGTTGCAATATGGATGTAGAGAAATTGGGATCATGGGAATTATGTTAAAATGAAAGAATGAAGGCGGTATAATATTTTGCATAATTGTGAGTAATTATTTGTCAACATATTAAGAAAACTAGGGCTGATTTTAAGCAAAATGGAAGAAAAGGATTTTTTTCAGTAACCAGTTATTATAAACTTGTAGAAATCGGGGGTACTAATAGTTATTGAAGTGTAATGAGTGTGACAGAGCTGTACAAGCAGATTAGGCGTAAAATTAGAATTGATCAAATGCAGAGCACTGACATTTCTCAATTAATTATTCTGCTGAGGTAGTGAAGACACAGTTAATTAATATCAGCTGATGATGAGATGGAGGTCATGCTGCCAGCAATATCAAATGGAACATCATCAGCATATAAATGGATTTTTATCAGTGACGATGGAAGAAGACAAATGCTGAGAGGATTTGATGTGTTGTGTTGGTCCTGTGTTGAGGATAGATTGGAGAGAAAAAAGGGCACATCTGAAAACACAATCTTGTCAAAACTGAATGAGACATAGCCCGATGTTCCTTACATGTGACACCGTATGGGTTGTGTGAATAAAGCATTTTTTCTAGCTGAAAATTGCTCTGAGTCAGGAATCCTTACTTTTTCATCCACATTTACTAGGTGTTTGTGTTTGCTTTCAACTCCATTTTATTTTAAAATAAGTCAATAAATTCTTATGCTTTTATTTTTGTCCGTTTTGGTTCTTTGGTTTCTCACATAGCATTCTTTTTTCAGATGCTAAGTGATCTATTCCCATGTTGAGATAATTTGACTTTATTGAATTAAGTGCCTGTGTGTTGTGGCTTCCCTCATTCCCAACAGTCTTCTTTCCCACCTTCACAGAATCAGAGTTATTCCGCTGCATTAGGAGGCCATTCAGCCCATCACTTACCACCGGCTCTGTTATCTGGTCTGGCTCCCTCATCTAATGTCAAGCTCCTGCCCTTTCTCCATATCCCTGCACACCATTATTATCTGAAAAAAAACCATTTGCGACCTCTTGACTATCATACAGGCAATGTGTTCCAGACCCTCACAACTCTTTAGCTGAATTTATTTTCCTTGCATTACCCTTGCTTTATCTGCAGATCTCTTTAAATCTATGTCTTGTTTATGGTTCTCTTACAAGCAGAAGCAGTCTTGCCGTATTTACTCTGTCTGCTATGTACATGATTGTGAAAGTCTGAATTAGATCGCCTTGTGTTCTTGTCTCCAGGGAGAACAGTCCCATCATCTTCAATCTATCCTCTCCAGCTAAAGTTTCTCATTCCTGGAACTATTCTTGTAAATCACTTCTGCACACACTCTTCAATGCACTTGTATCTTTCCTTTAATGTGGTACTAACAACTATACACAGTACTCTTGCTGAGGTTTAACAGGTATCCTGTACATGTTCAACATCATCTCCTTGCTCAGTCCCTGTCTGAGAAAGCAGTAACTTGTATCAATTCTGGCTCAGTTTCCCACATTCTCCTTTCTGATCTGATACTAACAACTGTGGAGAGACTCCAGTGCAGTAGTGAGGAAATGCTGCATTGTTGGAGGTGTCATCTTTTGGATGAGAAATTAAATCAAAATACCATCTGAGGTGGATGGTAAAAGTTTTCGTGGCACTATTTAAGAGGAGATTAGGGAATTACCCTCAGTGTTCTGGACATTATTTGTTTCTGTGCAAGAATGAAACCTATCTTTGTTTTCATCTGAATTCATGTCAAAAAATACCAAATTATCTGATAATAATAAAATCAAGGTTTGTGAAAATTGTGGTACGCTAGCTTTTATGTGTCCTGCAGTACACAATGTTACTCCATGAAGAGGGTTTGAAGAAACTGACCTGCCTTCTTTATATTTTTTTAAAAATGAAAGTGGTCTCATTGAAACTTGCAGCATTTTATAGATGTGGCTGGGATGTTTACCCTGACTGAGCCTAGAACCAGGCAATGTAGTCTCAGAATAAGGAACAGCTAGTCTAAGTTGAAGATGTGGAGGAATTTTTACACTTGGAGACTGGTAAATCTTTGGAATTCTATACCCAGATGACTATAGAGTTGCAGATATGAATGACATTGTATTATATGGTGATACCCTGTAGTTGTTTTCGAGAACAGAACTTATGAATTGCAAGAGAGGGAAAGAGATCCATTTTGTCAGAACTTTTTCTCTTGCATCCATCAGGAGAAAATTACAGGAATGCCACTTCAAGGGGAAAACATTTATGCTGTATGAGAGAAGAATGCTGATTGGTTGACAAATGGACTCCAATTGGAATTACTGTGGAGAATGCACCTAATAATGCTGATGGTTAACTGCCAAGCTTTATTTGAATTTTACACCAGGTAGGTTGACCCTGGTTGGTCAGGGCATTGCCATGACTAATCAACCAGCGAATGATTGTCATCGGTTGTTGAGTTGAAACAGGTGCAGTGCATGTATTCTTTCTGTTTGCAAAGCACAAGGCCCCGTGTATATAGCTTCCAGTACCTGTATATGTGTCACACTTTGAACTAAACTGACTCCTAAATTTAGGACTATCCAGCAACCTATGTTCAACTTCAGATGCCCATTTAATGTTGGATATTGTGTAGCGTGTTTTGCAAGCAGGGGCCGGTTGATAAAGGTGAATACTTGTCTTGTTGTGAACTGCCAAAGGGTTATGCTGTTTTGTATGATTTGCCAGTCTTTAGGACATACTGTCTACTTACTTGGCATCTCAATTGCATTGAAATTCACATGCCAAAATTACTCATTTGTGTGACAGACAAAATGTCTGTTTGGTTTAATGGCAGGCTCCTGTTAATGGTAAACACAACTTATGCTGCTGCTGTGTATTTGTTTTTTTTGTAGTACTGTGAAATAACTAGCTTCACCTGTGGCTCGAATGTTTGAGATATAGGATCATAGAGTCCGTATGAAGCAGAAGCAGGCCATTTGGTCCATTTGAGTTCTCAATGACCCTCCAAAGAGGATCCACCCAGACCCACCCTGCTACTCTATCCCTGTAACTCTACATTTACCATGGCTAATCCACCTGGCCTGCATATCCCTGGATACTATGGGACAATTTAACATGGCCAAAACACCTCATGTGCATATCTTTGGACTGTGGGAGGAAACCCACACAGACACTAGTTCTTTGAAGAGGTGACAAGTAGGTTAGACCGGGGAAACCCAGTGGATGTGGTCTACCTAGACTTCCAAAAGGCCTTTGATAAGGTGCCACACGGGAGGCTGCTGAGAAAGGTGAGGGTCCATGGTGTTCGAGGTGAGTTACTGGTATGGATTGAGGATTGGCTGTCTGACAGAAGGCAAGAGATTTGGTATAAAGGTTCTTTTTCAGAATGGCAGCCGGTGACAAGCGGTGTCCCACAGGGATCAGTGTTGTGGCTGTAGCTGTTCACATTATATATTAATGATCTGGATGAAGGGACTGGGGCATTCTAACGAAGTTTGCCGATGATACAAAGTTAGGTGGACAGGCAAGTAGTACTGAGGAAGTGGGGAGGCTGCAGAAGGATCTAGACAGTTTGGGAGAGTGGTCCAGGAAATGGCTGATGGAAGTCAATGTGAGCAAATGTGAGGTCTTGCACTTTGGTAAAAAGAATACAAGCATGGACTACTTTCTGAACGGTGAGAAAATTCGTAAAGCCAAAGTACAGAGGGATCTGGGAATGCTAGTTGAGGATTCTCTAAATGTAAACATGCAGGTTGAGTCCGTGATTAAGAAAGTGAATGCAATGTTGTCATTTATCTCAAGAAGGTTGGAATATAAAAGCACCATTGTGCTACTGAGACTTTATAAAGCTCTGGTTAGGCCCCATTTGGAGTACTGTGTCCAGTTTTGGTCCCCACACCTCAGGAGGGACATACTGGCACTGGAGCGTGTCCAGCAGAGATTCACACGGATGATCCCTGGAATGGTAGGTCTAACATATGAGGAATGGATGAGGATCCTGGGATTGTATTCATTGGAGTTTAGAAGATTAAGGGGAGATCTAATAGAAACTTACAAGATAATACATGGCTTGGAGAGGGTAGACGCTCGGAAATTGTTTCCGTTAGGCGAGGAGACTAGGACCCGTGGACACAGCCTTAGAATTACAGGGGGTAAGTTCAGAACAGAAATGTGGAAACATTTCTTCAGCCAGAGAGTGGTGGGCCTGTGGAATTCATTGTCGCAGAGTGTAGTGGAGGCTGGGAAGCTAAATGTCTTCAAGGCAGAGATTGATAAATTCTTGATGTCACAAGGAATTAAGGGCTACGGGGAGAATGCGGGTAAGTGGAGTTGAAATGCCTATCAGCCATGATTGAATGGTGGAGTGGACTTGATGGGCCGAATGGCCTTACTTCCGCTCCTGTGTCTTATGGTCTTATGGAATGTGTAAACTCCACGCAGTCACTTGAGGTTGGAATTGAACTTTTGTCTCTGGAGCTGTGAGGCAAGAGTGCCAACCACTGAGCTACCCTACTACCACCCTGAGCTTGTAATCCCTGCATTTTCAGGGTAATCTGAGATAAATTGGCCACTTTCACAAACAAGAATTGACTGTTTTAGGCTTTCTCATAACTTTGCATTGAAAAACAGTGAGAAATGTTCTAATCAGGGTGGCCATTGTCCCACAAGATGACTTTATGCACTGTATTACAGCATCAAGGTGATACAGTGAACAAATGGCTTGGGCTTTATTTACAAAGTTGCTGCTAAGGCTCATACTATACTGCATGGAACTATAGGAATCCCAATGTGCATACTAACCAGTGAAAGTAGGTTTGTGGTAAACTCAGGCATTGAAGAAAGGGAACTAATTTGACTGGTCCATTTCAAACATGAGTTTAAGTGCAGCCTGAGCTCATTAAGAAACATAAGAGCATTTTTACATACAGCTGCTGGTTCAAATATTATAACCTATCAAAGTATTGGAAATAGGCAAGAGGGGTCTGCATGGAACCCAGCAAAAATGTTTGTAAGAGCTGGACCTCAAGAATCCCAGGGCAGTATCATCTGTTTGGGCATATGTTGGTGGTGTTGAAACTGAACTCAACTACGTGAATTGCTGAGATCATCAGATTTATGCAATATTATCATGTCTACATTGCCATGACATAGTGCTGCGATGCAGGTGTCTACTGCCTGCATGAACATTGGTGACGAGGCCTTAGCAATGTCAAATGAGCACATGGATACTGCATTACTTTCACTATGCAGTTTTTTTTTGTGTGGACTTTGCAAATGTGTGGGAATCCTTCACTGTAAAAGTGGAAAACCTACTCAAAACTGATTGTAACAATTTGCCCAATAGTGTTTGGCTTGTTCATGTTGTGAACTGATTGTGGACAAGACAAGGTGTGAAGTGACATTGCTTTTATGTGTCATTGGCAGCCCATACAAATGTAAAACATCACACAACACCAGGTTATATTCCAACGGGTTTATTTGGAAGCATTAGCTTTCGAAGCACTGCTCCTTCATCAGGTGGTTGTCCTCAAAAGCTAATGATTCCAAATAAATCTGTTGGACTATAACCTGGTGTTGTGATTTTTAACTTTGCAAAAGTGAGGACAGCAAATGCTGGAGATTAGAGTCAAGAGTGTGGTGCTGGAAAAGCACAGCAGATCAGGCAGCATCCGAGGAGCAGGAGAATCAACGTTTCGGGCAAAAGCCCTTCATCAGGAATGAGGCTTGTGGGCCGAGGGGGTGGAGAGATAAATGAGAGGGGGTGGGGCTGGGGGTAAAGGGATCTGAGAATGTGATAGGGAGCTGGAGGTGGGGATAATGGTGATGAATCGGGGAGGACGGTAGAACGGTTTAACCTTGTCCACCCTAGTCCAACATCGGCTGCTCCAAAACATGCAAATGTAATGTGATAGTTCTGTTCCTGTGCGATCCTGCATGTAAGAAAATTACGTAAAAGCAGCACAATTTTAAACAATGGGACTGGAAACATCTTATAGTCAATACAGTTAAAGAAAGTTCACGTTCTACAAATGACCGTTTAAATTCTTCAATTGCCAATTCACATTGAAGGAACACACATTATTGCAGAACCGACAGTCTGTCCTGTTTTACTGACAATCATACATATATATCCTGAACTCATTGCTCTTTCGCAAGTGCAACAAATGTCTTTTTTCTTCCTAAAATAAAACCAGCTTTGTTTGTGATATGTACAAGCCAGACAGATTCACACCCTTCAGAGAAAATCAGAGGCAGTCTGTACCTTCATTTCAGCAAGCAGATGGTTTAGGTTCACTGGTAAGAAGAGCTCTGCATAATATCAGTGCCAGCCACCTGAAGAGAAGCAGTTCACTCATTGCGCAGAAAGATTGACTGCTTTACAAAAATATCAGGCCAAAAAAAACCATGAGCTAAATCTCAAAATGCTCAGAGGAACCTGACTGAGTTAGATTGGTTTTGAGTAAAGCTGTTCAGACATACTGTTTAGATCATCCAGTTAAGAATGGCGTACACTTTGTTGATATAGTCATACTTAAGAAGGAAATGTATTTCAGGCCCTTTGTCAGGTTTACTACTGTGTATGATCATGTCCCACCTTTGACACCTTGCAATGCTATCAGACATTCACGCTGCATGTGTAAAGTGGACAGGTTCTTTGGAATCTCTCAATGCGCATGCATTAGATTGAGGTGGCACTTCAAGGATTCACTATAGTCTGTGGGCACTGCCTTGTAATGGAATATCAGGGAGTAGAGGACTTTGAACTGACTAATAATCTTCCTGTTTCATTTGGGTTGAAGTCACACCAAAATTGTAGCCATGCAGAAGCACAAACCCACACTTTCAGAAAGTATATGATCAGTGAGATTTTCTGCATGTTTAGTGGCATCGCTAGTTGTTAATCGTTGCCAAACAGCTTCGGTTTAAGTGAATTCATGGTGCGAGTATGTTTTGATTTGGTACTGTCTATGGTGCAGTCATCTATTGAAACAATCTAGTGACATAAACGGATCAAATTGAAAAATGAAAACTTTTGTGTATTTCAGACGAAGCACAGCATTGCACACAATGCAAATTAGTAGTCCTATTCAATATTGTCTTGCATAAACACCTTTGAATCTTAGAAGTGTTTCACTTTAGCAGTATCAAGACATTTGGAATGGAAAATTGGCACAACTGGGTTTTAATACACTCTTGAAGCAATTCAACAGAAAGATTTAGCTGTTCTTAATTTACCTGTGAGTTGAACTGTGTGTTAATTTCTTGGGTTTGGTCTTTATTGCTCGAGTCGAGAATGGGGTGCTGGAAAAACACAGCAGGTCAGGCAGTGTCAGAGGAGCAGGAGAATTAATGTTTCGGGCAAGAGCCCTTCATCAGGAACCTTACTGCGAAGCCTCTTCCAAGGGTGCCCACCTTGAAGAAGTTCTCCTCCTCTCTCTACAAGCGTCGATTGTCCTGCTCCTCGGATGCTGGCTGACCTGCTGTGCTTTTCTCGCACCCCACTCTCGACTCTGAGCTCCAGCATAGCAGTCTTCACTTTCTCCTCTTTATTGTTTCAGACATGCAGGTAGTCATTTGGCAGCATTGAACTTGAGTATTGTGGGGATGGTGCTAGTGGGGGGTGGGTGGGAGAAGCAGTGTAGAGGTTGATGATCAGCCATGAATTGTTTGACAGGCTGAGAGACCAACTTGTACTCCAAATTCCCAAATTGCTATAAAGTACTTATTTAGCCATAAAGTACCTTGAGATGTCTGATTACTGTGAGAGGTATTTTATTATTAAGTGCTTTCTCACTTGTATATGCTGTTTGTCTTTCTCGCACGCGAATGTGTCATCTGATTGCGTAGTTTTTAAGAAAACAAGGTAAAAGGACATTTCTGCTTTAAACATCTGTATATGGAAAATTAAATTTTAAAAGAGAAACTGTATCTCCAAGATAAACATTGCCTTGGTGGCCTCTGTTAGCGTATTGATTCAAAGATTGTGGAACTGTACCATCTCATTCACAATGCAATGCAATGCACATTCAATGTGAAAATCTCCGGTCTATCTGTGGGCCCTCAGTCTATCAGTGGATCCTCCTAATGTTTTGTTGTCTGCTGAGCGCATCTCATCTCAACAGAGAACAAAATAGGAGGCACTTAAGTGAAGTGCAGCATTTGAAAGGTAACTGCCTCAGCTGAAAGATGAGAAATGAATCTAGCACCAAAATATAGACTAGTCAACCCCCATAGTTGGGAAAGGTGGCATATCATTCTGGAACAGACATGTTTTTACATGTTGAAATTTATGCAACTGACTGTACCCTTATCTTGCGGTGCAGAATTTCAAAGAGAAGACTTTGAGAAGGTACCCTTCGATGGAAACTGTGACCAAGGAAGTGGGATGGGGAAAAGGTATACAGAAATCAATATTATTCTGCTAAGGAAGTCAAGTAGAATGTACTGAAACCACAGAACTGGTGAAGAATAAGGAAATTTCTCTCTTCCAAAATCTGCTGTTCTGAAGAACCTCCCTAGACAAGAAAGCCTCACCTAATCAACTAAAGAAACCATTGCATTTATTGGATCTGATATCGTGTTAACCCTTTTCACTTTAACAATAGTGAACTCAAGTAATGGACTCCAGTGGTATTTCATAGAGATGTATTGGGACTCCCTTAATAAGTGTTTTTTTTTGTCTGATCTGTAGTTGCTTTAAAGTTGTTATCTGTAATTTCTTGTTAATGTCTATATCTGCTTTATCCCTAATGAAGCATTATTAACAACTTGTACCAAACTAATCTTTTTATCTTATTTAAACAAAAACTTGATTTTTAGTTACTTTAACTTGCAGCATTACAAATTGTAGTGGGGGTGGGGGGTGGGTGTGGGCTACTTTATCAAGTAGTAGACATGCCCACCAGTTGTGACCAATATTTTTCTCCACATCCATCCTTCTTTCCTTTTGACTCTTTCCCCCCAACCTTCCCCAAACACATTGGGAGCCCTCCAATACAGTTCTTTGGATCAACGGTCGAATTCTTTTCCTTTCTCTCTCCAGATGTTGGCTGACCTGTTGAACATTTCTGGGATATTTTTTCACTTCCCAGCAACTGTGAAATAATGTTTTTGTTCATTAGTGTGGAACATCCTCATCAAGTTATTAAAGCAATTTTGCTGACATTCTCATCCATTTAATTATATTTTCTTTCACTGCAAGACTCTTGCATTTATTTTCTTAACTATTTACCTTTGCCCTAAACTTATTGTCCTGATACACCTCTGTAATGTTCAAATGATTGTTCCTACATTTCTGGTCTCAAGTGTAAAAGTAGAAATAAAAAGGTGCAAGCTAATTTGCACGTACAACATTATTGCTTTTTCTTTCTATTTAAGTACCACGTGAATGGAATAGATACATACCTTAATATTATTAGCATAAGACATAATAAAGTCCCTCAAACTAAGACACCATTGCAGCCATTAAGTGATGATAAGATCGAAAATATAATCAGTTGATGTCCCATGTGCTTGTGTCACTTAAATAGCGGTTTTTGACTTTCCAGGCTGTTTTCACACAATTGCTCTCAAACCTCAAATAAATGGAAATTATAGCCTTTCGGATGTTGAAACCACTTCTGCGAGGTTTTTAAATAAATTAAAATGCAAGTAGGGATTTTGGTAATAAAATGGGTAGTCATGTGCATGCTAGAGATGTAGAACATGCTAACAGAAACATCGACTGATACGGATTGATCAGCACCTGTGAGAGAGAATAGGTAAATGGGTTTTGTACAAATTTTAGGTTAATGAATTATTAATCTTTTTTTGTACAGATAATTGCCAACCTGCTGGCAAGCTTTCAGCTTCTTTTAATGCTTACCTCTGAATTCCAGCATTTTGTCTCCTTTTTGTGAAGATGTAATCAAACATAAATTGTATCTGACTTTCTTCTGCTACACTGGTTACACAAGACTTAGAAACTCTAATGGCGATACAGTCTACTTAGTGAATACTGATAAGAAATTAAGGGTCTGTTACATGGACTGTGAATATCTTAACCCTGTTCGTTCTTTTCCACTCTCCGAATACATTTATTCTGGTATAAACTACATAATTGAAGCCACTTAGTGTTATAGAGCTATACAGCAATTCAAGTTCAGAAGTATTTTGACTTACTACATGGAATTAATATTTCTTTAAATTTCTTCTTTAAATGGTACATGATGGAATAAGACCAGGGAAGTGGCAGTATTGGGATGGCACTTGAAAGAGTCGGTGCCGACTGTGATATTAGATTAGATTACCTACAGCATGGAAACTGGCCCTTCGGCCCAACAAGTCCACACCAAACCTCTGAAGAGAAACTAACCCTCTCTGTATTTACCCCTGACTAATCCACTTAACACTATGGGCAATTTAGCATGACCAATTCACTTAACCTGCACATCTTTGGACTGTGGGAGGAAACCGGAGCAAACCCACACAGACTAGGGGAGAATGTGCAAACTCCACATGGACAGTTGCCCGAGGTGGGAATTGAACCCGGGTCCCTGGCGCAGTGACACAGCAGTGCTAACCACTGAGCCACCGTGCCGCCCCATCAATATGCAGTGAACCATTAGGAGATATGCTCATGATATTATCATCATAACATTTGACCTGAGGGTCCAAAGTGCTCAGTTTCAATTTTAGCTGTGGCCACTTGAAGCATGAGATGCTGATGAAGCTTTGCTATTGTTTATTGGCAAATAGTTGAGTATTGACCTAGAAAAAATACGAACAGGATGGGATATTCACAGCCCACAAAGAGCAATCCTTAATTTCTTCTCAGTATTCAGTAAGTAGAATGTTTATCTCCATTAGATTTTCTAAGGCTTGTGTAACCAGTGTAGCAGAGGAAAGTCAGAAACAATTTATGATCCCTAAGATGGTGGGGGAGTAGGGGAGCTGAGCCTGCGGCTTGTCTGTTCCCGTCGACTTTCTTTCTCTCGCGCTCTCTCTCTGTTTAATCTTCTTTCTACTTTTGCTTTGTCTCTTCTTTTTGTTTCTTTTGCTTTAAAGACTGGAGAGTGCTGGGTGAAGGAGACGACATTTGGCAGCAGCAGCAGCCACACCAACAAACCAGATACAGCCCCGCCCCCAGCCTAGGGTCTCCCATCAAGCAAGGGGCAGGACTTGGGCTGACTCCCCCATCTCCAGGTCCACAGCTGGGCCTGGGTGCCTGAAGGAGCAGAAGCTTCAGCAAAAGGGTTAAATGGTAGGTCGACAGCAACAGCTGGAGGAATGTCTGATTGGGAACAAGCAGTGACCAGTGACGATGTGGCCCAGCAAGGCTGTCTTCAGCGCAGGGGTCCGGCCCAGTATTCCTGTGGCTCGGCGGGTGGTCTTTTCTCAGAATGGCGGTCTTGTCATGGCTGCATCTTCAGGGTATTCCATTGTCCTATTGTGGGGGAGAATCACCAGCCTCAGAGTCAGTCGGAGTTCAACGACAGTTTATTGTACAAGGAAATACCAGAGCTCAGGGGAGAGAAAGACACCAACAGTGGTCAGCTGCAAGTCTTCTCACAACCCGTTACACATGTCAAAATACTTCTGTACATTTTGTAATATAATAGGTCAATGATGTGTTTATTGTCTTTGTAAATAGTTTGTTTATTGTAAACATTGCAGAATTATTGACAGTCAATGACAGTTCCAGCGCAGTCTTTATCAATTTCAGCATCCGTGTGGAGGTCCATTACTGTAATAGTGGGCGCTAGTTGCTCTTCCTGAGACGGACGGTTACTACAGCCCAGGCTATTAGCACTTTGTATTGAGTCTGTAGCAAACAGTTAACATTTCTGTCAAAGATGTTGGCTGGACCCAGACACTTTGGCAGGCAGTATACGCTTCTCATGTGCATTCTCACCTATCTTAAACTAATCAGCGAGGTTGTAATCATTGTGCTGGCACCCTGGTGACCCAGGCAGCATCTTTGTTTGCTCTGCTGTCTCTCTCCATAATGTTGTCCAGTGGCTATCTTGTGTGTCAAGTGGCCAACTTATGGCTCAGCAGCCATCTTATGTGTGCGTGTGCCTAGTGTCATCCTGCGCCATGCCATCTCCTACTTCAGTCTCTTAATCAGCTTTCCTTGAGCTCAGGAGCCATTAACTGAACTGGAATGAACCTTGTCTTAATTTTCTTTTTGTTTTATTATGCATGACTTTTGTCATTAATGCAGGCGCCATAGTGTGGTGACATAGAGTCATAGAGATGTACAGCATGGAAACAGACCCTTCGGTCCAACCCATCCATGCCAACCAGATAATCCCAACCCAATGCAGTCCCACCTGCCAGCACCTGGCCCATATCCCTCCAAACCCTTCCTATTCATATACCCATCCAAATGCCTCTTAAATGTTGCAAATGTACCAGCCTCCACCACTTCCTCTGACAGCTCATTCCATACCTGTACCACCCTCTGTGTGAAAAAGTTGCCCCTTAGGTCTCTTTTATATCTTTCCCCTCTCACCCTAAATCTATGCCCTCTAGTTCTGGACTCCCTGATCACAGGAAAAAGACTTTGCCCATTTACCCTATCCAGCCCCTCATAATTTTGTAAACCTCTATAAGGTCACCCCTCAGCCTCCGACGCTCCAGGGAAAATAACCCCAGCCTGTTCAGCCTCTCCCTATAGCTCAAATCCTCCAACCTTGGCAACATCCTTGTAAATCTTTTCTGAACCCTTTAAAGTTTCACAATACCTTTCCGAAAGGAAGAAGACCAGAATTGCACGCAATATTCCAACAGTGGCCAAACCAATGTCCTTTACAGCTGCAACATGACCTCCCAACTCCTGTACTCAGTTTTCTGACCAATAAAGGAAAGCATACCAAACGCCTTCTTCACTATCCTATCTACCTGCAACTCCACTTTCAAGGAGCTATGAACCTGCACTCCAAGGTCTCTTTGTTCAGCAACACTCCCTAGGACCTTATCATTAAGTGTATAAGTCCTATTAAGAGTTGCTTTCCCAAAATGCAGCACCTCGTATTTATCTGAATTAAACACTATCTGCCACTTCTCAGCCCATTGGCCCATCTGATCAAGATCCTGTTTTAATCTGAGGTAACCCTCTTCGCTGTCCACTAAACCTCCAATTTTGGTGTCATCTGCAAATTTACTAACTGTACCTCTTATGCTCGCATCCAAATCATTTATGTAAATGACAAAAAGTAGAGGGCCCAGCACCGATCCTTGTGGCACTCCACTGGTCACAGGCCTCCAGTCTGAAAAACAAACCTCCACCACGACCCTCTGTCTTCTACCTTTTGAGCCAGTTCTGTATCCAAATGGTTAGTTCTCCCTGTATTCCATGACATCTAACCTTGCTAACCAGTCTCCCATGGGGAACCTTGTTGAACGCCTTACTGAAGTCCATATAGATCACATCTACTGCTCTGCCCTCATCAATCCTCTTTGTTACTTCTTCAAAAAACTCAAATCAAGTTTGTGAGACATGATTTCCCACGCACAAAGCCATGTTGACTATCCCTAATCAGTCCTTGCCTTTCCAAATACATGTACATCCTGTCCCTCAGGATTTCCTCCAACAACTTGCCCACCACCGAGGTCAGGCTCACTGGTCTATAGATCCCTGGCTTGTCCTTACCACCCTTCTAAAGAGTGGCACCACGTTTGCCAACCTCCAGTCTTCCGGCACCTCACCTGTGACTATCGATGATACAAATATCTCAGCAAGAGGCCCAGCAATCACTTCTTTAGCTTCCCACAGAGTTCTAGGGTACACCTGATCAGGTCCTGGGGATTTATCCACCTTTACCCATTTCAAGACATCCAGTACTTCCTCCTCTGTCATATGGACATATTGCAAGATGTCACCATCTATTTCCTTACATTCTATATCTTCCATATCCTTTTCCACAGTAAATACTGATGCAAAATACTCATTTATTATCTCCCCCATTTTCTGTGGCTCCACACAAAGGCTGCCTTGCTGATCTTTGAGGGGCCCTATTCTCTCCCTAGTTATCCTTTTGTCCTTAATGTATTTGTAAAAACCCTTTGGATTCTCCTTAATTCTATTTGCCAAAGCTATCTCATGTCCCCTTTTTGCCCTTCTGATTTCCCTCTTAAGCATACTCCTACTGCCTTTACACTCTTCTAAGGATTTATTCGATCTTTCCTGTCTATACCTTACATATGATTCATTCTTATCAAACTTTTCATTGCATTTTTCATGAAGAGTATACGTGACAATAAATTTCTGTTCTAGTCTGCACTGAAGCATGTGTGACTGTAAAACATGTATGTACCAGGAGTTGTAATAAACATAGTGTAAAATCTTTTAGTACTGTTACCAGTGTCTAGTACTTGTGTTAGTGGAGCTTACATGAGGCTTGCCTCATCAGGTACAAATACCCTGCTGGAGTGAAAATCCCACATCATGGTTGCAATCCTATGCTGCATGATTTTTGCGGAAGTTGGTCTGTATGACTCATCAAAGTTGCTTTTCACTTCAGTTGGCATCCTCCTTTCCTCCATTCCCTCTCACTTGCGAAGATTGCCCAGTCTCCAATTTACAGTTGCAGGTTTTCTACTTGTGGAATTTTCAGAGTGTCAAAATAAATCCTTGTAAATCTCGATGTTAGATATTTCATGATTCTTGGCTAATTGTATGGTTACAAATTACTCCAAAAATGTGATGATGCCTTAGTCAGTAGAATCCAGCTTTCTATTAGAGCTGTTAGTGGCAGCAGCGTAAGTACAGTCTTCTTGTCCATCCTTCTTTATTTTAAATCTGCTGAATCTATTTGTCATGCTGCATGGGTAATTTGACCAAATTATTGTGCAAAGTGCAGACAATTTTCAGTCTAACATGAAAATCTTGCCTAATTTTGGCTAAAGGGGTAGGATCTTAATTTTTAAGCACCCATTGTCACAGTATTTTCTTCAAATATTTTAGGATGCTTTATTGCGTTAAAGGTGCTATTTCGATGTTTGCTATTAGGATCCTCTGTTGTAGTGCATATAAGTAAATTACATTCAAAAATTTGGGTACTAATTTTCAGTGAATTTTTACATTAAATTACTTAACAGTATGGAAACAGGCCCTTCGGCCCAACAAGTCCACACCGACCCTCTGAAGAGCATCCCACCCATACCCATTCCCTTACATTTACCCATTCACCTAACACTACGGGCAATTTAGCATGGCCAATTCACCTAACCTACACATTTTTGGACTGTGGGAGGAAACCGGAGCACCCGGAGGAAACCCACGCAGACACTGGGAGAATGTGCAAACTCCACACAGACAGTCACCTGAGGCGGGAATTGAACCCGGGTCTCTGGCACTGTGGGACAGCAGTGCTAACTGCTGTGCCACCATGCTGCCCACTAATTTTATAGTTCACTTTTTGGTCAGTCACAAAGAGTAACATATGTTTGGATGGTTTTAAATGTTCATAACTGTTAAATATTTTCTCCCCAAGAAAGGATGACTGAAGTGCAAATCACACATACATATTGATGGAAGTGGAGTTTTTTTTCTCTGTGCTCAAATTCCCATACTTAACTGTACATGTTCTGACACCAGAAATTGCTGTTGATTGTGTCATTATAATAATGGTTCCTCCGCATTACAATTGCATAATCCTAACCATAAGTGTTTTATCATTGGAAATTTATGCATGTCAAAGGAATGCAGACATACAATTATGCTACAGCAACATCTGCAAGCTTATATTCAGGGAGGTGATGTTCTTGTGTTATCGTTAGATAATTAATCCAGAGACCCAGGTATTGTTTTGGGGACTCTGGTTCAAATCCTGTTATGACAGATGGTGGAATTGGAATTCATTAAAAATTAAGAGACTAATGATGACTACAAAGTTGTTGGGAAAGACCCACCTCTTTCACTGATGGCCTACATGTGACTCTGGACCCATGGCAATGTGGTTGACTCTGAATTGGGAAACCAAGTTAGGGATACTAATTTCCCTAACACCCCTCCGGGTACTCCTGTTTCCTCCCACAGTCCAAGGATGTGCAGATTAGGTGAATTGGCCAAGCTACGTTACCCGCAGTGTTCAGGGATGTGTAGGTTAGATGCATTATTTGGGGTTTGAAGTAGAGTAGTAGGGTAGGGGAATGGGTCTGGGTGGGTTACTCTTCGGAAAGTTGATGTGGACTCGTTGGGCCGAAGGGCCTGTTTCCACACTGTAGGGAGTCTATGATAAATAGATTGGGGAAAGATTTCCCTGGTGTGCTTGGTGGAGCAAATCCATGATTGGTTTTGAATGTATTTGAATTTATGATTCTCCTATATTTGAGGTACTGAAAAAAATTGCTTGTCGATTGTCCATTGTTGGAGTAGTGATGAGGAATTTGTCTCCATATTTGCTCAATTATCTGCCTGATAGTAGATTATTTGGTACTGATACTGCATATAAAATTAGCAAAGAAATTTCATTCTTTGCACCTATATATTATTCTGTCTGATGGCTAACAGAAAATAGCTGCCATTTTTTTCATTGTTAGTGCTGATCCATTACATTGGTTCATTTACTGGTTTATCCTTTGTTGCTTTTTAGTTTCTGTGTTTAGTCTGCAGAAGATTCCCATTAGATGTTCATCGAAGTCACCTAACGTGAATTTCCTTCTTCATAACTCTAAACATAAGAAGTGAAAAATAACATACAAATCCCATTGGAGTGAAAAGAAACACCTCCCCCAGCTGTTTATATTTTCCATTAGTTCTTAGAATTGTTTTGCTATTTGCATATGAGAACAATAAAAAAAATTACTCAGGGAAGATGAGATATTCTGTTCTTACACACAAATGGACAGTTGTTGCTGGCGAAACAAATTATTAGAAGGTAAGAAAGGACGTACATGCTTTTCCCTGTACAAGTACTGTGCACCAGTAATTTTTTCAAGTTGTGTATTTTCTTACAAATGTGAATGTTCTTGAACTGACAATTCTGAGACACCTGCTAAACTACCTACAGTGACTAAAATGAAGGCCATGGGATTCTTTAGAAAAATAAAATATTGATTTGATAACTGGTTGAAGCATGGACTGTTATGGAGGAAATTGTAAACAGGTAGTGTTACATAAGCTTCATAATGATGAAAGTGGAAAGTAGTGTTGTTCAAGGTACAGATATAAGTATTAAGTTAATAAATACATTTCAAATTACATTTAAAGAATGATTGTATATAGTGTCCCACTGGATATCTTTAATCTGCAGCAAATGAAGGAGTTACTACAGCATTGTGGTGTCCTAGTTACGTGTGGTGCATGAACATAGCAAGCACCAATGATGCAGCTTTAGTGTTTATCTTGTAGAACATGCATGATTGATAGTATGTCTGCGGCCTGACCCTGCATTGTGTCATTGTCTGCGGCTTGATGTGATGGGATTTTTGACCAGGTGGGCCTATTGGAGACTGGAGCTGCAGATAAGAGAAGTGTGAGAATTTCCAGTTCACATGTGGAATCATTGGTACCTCAGTTGTTGTCATGCACAGGTATCGGACATTTAAGTTAGAAAAATATTCGGTATTAAGTTTTGGAAAGGCAAATCAGTGCAGGCCTTATACACTTAATGGAATGTGCTGGGGAGTGTTGTTGAATAAAGAAACCTTGGAGTACAAGTTTATAGACACTTGAAAGTGGAGGCACAGGTAGATAGGATATAGGATAGTGAAGAAAGCATTTGATATGTTATCCTTTATTGGTCAAAGCTTTGAGAATAGGAATTGGGAGGTCATGTTACAGCTGTACAGGATATCGGTTAGACCACTTTTAGAATATTGTGTGCACGTCTGGTCTCACTCCTACAGGAAGGATGTTGTGGAACTTGGAAGGGTTCAGAAAAGATTTACAAGGATGTTGCCAGGGTTGGAGGATTTGAGCTATAGGGAGAGGCTGAATAGGCTGGGGCTGTTTTTCCTGGAGCGTCAGAGGCTGAGGAGTTATAGAGGTTTATAAGATTTACAAGGGGCATGGATAGGATAAATGGACAAGGTATTTTCCCTGGGGTGGTGGAGTGCCGAACTAGAGGGTATAGGTTTAGGGTGAGAGGGGGAAAAAAGATTTAAAAAGGACATAAGAGGCAATTTTTTCACGCAGAGGGTGGTAGGTGTTTGTATGGAATGATCTGCCAGAGGAAGTGGTGGAGGCTGGTACAATTACAGCATTTAAAAGGCATCTGGATGGGCATATGATTAGAAAGGGTTTGGAGGGATATGGGCCAAGTGCTGACAAACGGGACTAGGTTAGGTTGGGCCTATCTGGTCAGCATAGACCAAAGAGTCTGTTACTGTGCTGTATGTCTCTGTGACTCTAATAATGTTTTTGAATATCAGCAATCAGAATAGATGGGGTTGATGGACAAATTCACCACCAAAACCTCCAAAACTCCTGGGAAAATTCAGTCATTGATATGACCAATGAAGGAATAATTGTCACGGTAAATAAAATGGATTGAACCAGTGCAAAGTTGTATTCATTCATAGGCTGGAACTCTGTACAATTGCTGCTTAAAATTCACTGAATGGGAGAAGTAAAAATAAAATCACCACCTCTATTTTTCCTCCTGAAGTGCATTACCTCACATTTCCTCACACTATCGTCCACATACAGAGGAACCTCGATTATCCGAATATCAATTATCAGAATATCGGATTATCCGAAGGAGATTGTAAGGTCCTGATAGAAACATCACATCAAAGACTTGTTTCCAACACTGATCGCATCTTTTGTTTATTGTGATTAAAAGCGCACTCTACTTCCTGAAATGCTGCCGAGAACAGTCCTGGACTGGTGGGAGCCCGGGCACCGTCTCCAAATGACTGACCTCCCACCCTCTCTCACTCCCCACGTTTTACCTGGGGTTCTACACAGATGTGTACCCTAAACCCCCCTTCCCCAGATAATCTCTCCTGTACAGGGCAAATGTGGAACTAGTTAAAAATTTGCAGTAAAAGGTTGTGTGTGTGTTTTTGTGCACTATATTTGGAGTCTCACCCTCTTTCCCCCCTCACCCTCTTTCCCCCCTCACCCTCTTCCCCCCCCCCCCCACCCCCAAAAGGCGGCAGCAGCAGTCTTGTTGTTGGTGTCCAGTCCGGCTGCCCGGGAGAGGGGCGGGAGCGGATGGGGAGTGGACAGGGTTGGGGGCGCGGCTGGGGGTTGGGGCGGATGTTGGGGCAGTGTTGGATGGGGTTGGGGTTGGGCAGGGGTGGTGTTGGATGGGGTTGGGGTCGCGGGCGGGGTGGTGTTGGATGGGGTTGGAGGGGTGCGGGGGCTTGTGCGCAGTGTGCTGCTGCCTCCTCTCCTGAACGGGGAGCGGACTTAACAGAAAACTCTGAGCCCCAGAGAAGAAGCATTGAATCAATTAACAGAATAATCAATTATCCAAATGAAATAATACCTACCCATCTTGTTCAGATAATTGAGGTTCCTCTGTACCAGGTTTTTGACTCACTTAACCTGCTTATATCCCTCCGCACGCTGTCATCTTCACCACCTGCCTTCCCACATACATTTTGCAATCTTAGCTATAGTACATTTACTTTCTTCATCCAAGTCATTCATATACAGGTATATTGTAAATAATTGTGGCTGCAGCACTAATCGCTATGGCACACCGTTAGTTATAGGTTGTCACCATGAAAATGTCCCCGTTATTTCAATTCTACCTTCTAATAGTTAGCCAGACTTCTTTTGTTGCTAATATGTAACCTCCAACACCCATGGGCTCTTATTATGTACCCTAATGGATGGCACTTCGCTTAACACCTCTTGGAAACCCAAATATATTACGGCTACTGCTTCCCCTTTTTCCTGCTTGTTCCCCCCTCAAAGAATTCCAGTAAATTTGTTAGGCATGATTTTCCCTTTATGAAGTCCTGCTGACTCTTCTTAATCATATTATGCTTTTCTAAATGCTTTGCTCTTACATCTTTATTATAACCGTTACCCAATTACAAAAGTTAAGCTAACTGGCCAGGTTTTTATCTCTCTCACTTTCTAAGTAAAGGTTTTACAGTTGCAGTTTTTCAATCCTCTGAGACTTTCCCAGAATCTAAGAACTGGAAGATTACCACCAGTGCATCCACTATCTGCAGTGCCTATTTTCTTTTAATATCCTATTATGCATCCCTTCAGGTCCAGGGGACTTATCGGTCTTTAACCTCATTTGTTTCCTATCATTTTTTTCCTGTAGTGATACCCTTTATGTTTATCTCCTCTGGGATGCTATTAATGCCTTCTATTGTGAAGACCGATGCAAAGTATTTATTCTACTCTCCTGCCATTTCTGGCTCTCCTTTTATTATTTCCTCAGACTCATTCTTAAAGGGCTTATATTCACTTGGGCTTCTGTTTTCCTTTTTAAATAATGAAGGAAGGTTTTGCTGTTATCTTTATACAGTGGAAACTCAATTATCCGAATGTGATGGACGGGCACTATTCCGTTCAGATAATGGATTATTCGGAAAATTGATTAAATGCCTTTCCTCTGGGGTTCGGAGTTTTGGAGACTGCAGCAGCAGACAGCATGTGAGACCCCGCCCCCAACACCATCTCCCGCTAACCCCCCCCCCCCTTCCCCCAGCACAAAGCGCACGAGCCCTTGTCCAACCCCACCTCCCCACTCCCAACTCAGCCAACCCTGTGCCCCAGCACAGCCAACCTCCCACCCTCTTCCCCCCCGCCCCCCCCCCCTCCTCAGCCCCTTGCCAGGGCATCCAGACTGCACACCAACAACAAGACTGTGGGATAAGTCTCCAAATAGCGCGCAAACACAGTCACAGCCACACACACACAACATTTTACTGCAAATTTTGACAGGTTCCATGTTTGGCCTGTACAGGACAATGTTGGAGACATTGTTCATGGGAAGGGAGGAGGGTTAGTGTACACCTCTCTATAGAACTCCAGAGAAAGTGTGGGGAGAGAGAGGGTGGGAGGTCAGTCGTTTGAAGAGAGTGCCTATTTAATCACTGTCAACAAAAGACGCATCACTGCTGGAAACACGTCTTTGATGTAATGTTTCTATCGGGAATTCGAGATCTTCTTCGGATAATCCGATTTTTGGATAATTGGTATTCGGATAATCGAGTCTCCTCTATTACTTGCAAGTTTACTCTGAAAGTTTGTTTTCTCCTTTTTTGTTTTGATTAAACAAATTATTGCAGATGCTGGATATCTGGAAAAGAAACCAAAAGCACCTGGAGAAGCTCAGCAGGACTGGCAGCATCCGAGGTACTGGACTGAAAATGTTAATTCTGTTCGATGCCAGACCTGCTGAGATTCTCCAGCATTTTGTTTTTTAAGTTGTGAAATACTGTTCATGCTCAAAATAAATCATCTTAGACAGCCTGCTGGGCTGTTGGTCTGGCCAAACTTTGACAAAATACTGACAAATAGTAAGATATTTTTGTTCTCCCTTATGCTCGTGTTGTATTTAGGTGAGGTAATTATGAATTGCTGGCCACCATGCTGCTATGGGCTGAGTCTATGCCTCTATTTTGTGAACAAACTCACTAACATACCTGCTAAGGTTATTGTTTGGTCTTCTGGAGGGTGCATCCACAGTTTGCTGGTTTCCAGTCAGCATAGATATCTCCTAATCATCCTGTTCGGAGATGCTATTACATTATTCTGGAGCAGGTGAAACTTGAACCCAGGTCTCCTGGCTCAGGGTTATGGACACTAACACTGCAATACAAGAGTCCACTGTTTCATCGACAAAACTCCTAGGGGAAAGTTAAAATCTCTTGGTTTATGAAGACATGCTTGCATGTTCTTTTTCATCTAGGATAGAGATCAACATTTGTTATCTGTCTTTCTGACCAACTTCTTACCATAGATGTCTGAAAATCTCTTGTAAGCCCATATAACTGAGTAAGGCCCTTTCTCAATTGCATCAACAGAGTTGTTGTATTTGGTAATGTCTATGATGTAGATTAGATTTGGTTTACAACAGCCATCTGCTCGTTCCTGGAAGAGCTCTACTCATAAGCCTGTAGTTGAAATGTTGGAAAGGATGACATTGTATGGCCTAGAGCATCTGTGAATGTGTTATTGGCCTGAAGTTTCCACTGACCAAACATTAGTTACCCCAACTAAGATAGGAGTTGCACAAAGGGATGTTTTGGAAACCCCATCCTAGCATAATGTGAAGGAATTGCCCAGAAAATTGAAGATTTCAAGAAACAATTCCTCGACACTCGGAACCCTCCAAATGTCTGCACCTAAGTTGGAGAGTTCAGAGGGTTTTGATGAAATTAAGTATAATAGTTACTGAGGAAAAGTTGGGCTATTATATAGGTCTCCCCCAAATCGCTAACATTCCTGGTATCTATACTGCTACTCCCCTGGCATGTCTGCCACCAGGTCTGACCCAACTCTGCCATCACCTGACTGGCCATCTATCCTTCCCACCAGAGCTGACTTCTCCCATCTATTTGACCTACTTTAAAAGTTGTGTTACTGAGCTTGCCACTTTGGCGCCCTACTCATCTATCAGCCTATTCTGCTATTCATTTGATATACCACACCTAACTCTTCACTTGGCATTCTCCCCTAAGAACCCTGCTTAGCTGACTCGCTATCCTCAACCCATCTGTCATCCTACTTACTGGCACCATACTTGTCTGCATCCGAACTCTGCCCCCATCTGGTATCTTACCAGCACCCTACCATCACATTTACTTTATGCGTTTACCATTTAACAGCAACTGTCGTTGTGGTTGTCAGCACTGTTAAATATGGCAGCTGCTGACTGCTGTGAAAAGGACCAGTATTTTGCCTTCCTCTGATTGTTCTGCATAATGGAAGAACTGTCAGAATGGAATTGCATCTCTGCTTTTCTGAGGCAATCCAAAGTGCAGTCTCCTGTCAGAAATACTGAGCTCCCTTCTTCCCTTTTATAAAATGAAAGGGCAGGAGTGACAGTCCGTATGACTCCTTGGGAACATCCGGCCCAGTGTCCTCAATCCTCTGAAAACCATTCTTCTGCTGTTGGTTCCACACCATCCTTGAGTATTTAACATGATGTGCCTCAAAAATTCTACTGACACTCATGTCAGTGGAGCAAAAATTTGAGTAACTGGTTTAATTTCCCAAAAACATTTGCGTGTGTTGAAATGACTTCAAATTAGGATACTGTGGAATGGCTTGGTTTTCTGTGTATCTGCCACCCCAAAACCAGTGACTGTGTGTTCCAATAGTAGCTATAAGCATGCATTTTCAACAATTGTTCACTGTCTGTTAATATAATAACTCGATGCTGAGTGAAGCCTGAAATTAGTGAGATGTCCTTTGGGATAAATATCTACTTTTGAAAAGACTTGGTCTGGATCACGTATTCCTTGTAAGATTTTCTTCTATTGTAGACTGTTCTTTGTTTGGGAAGCAATTTATTTGCTTTGGCACATGTTCTGAAATTGACTTATTGTATTTTTAATAAAGCATTCCTTTTTTGATCGCTGGACACTACCTGTGCCTGTCAGGTTTCCTTGCTCCACAGCACCAATGGGGGAAGATCTGTGCACCAATCTGTGCACCAATCTGTGCTGCTACTCTCTATACTGGTTACTTCTGTCTCTTGAGTTGAAAAATGAAGTGCTGGAAAACCCAGCAGGCCAGGCAGCATCCGAGGAGCAGAAGAATCGACGTTTTGGATATAAGCCCTTCTTCAGGAATGAGGCTGGTATGCCAAGCGGGCTGAAATAAAGGGTGGGGGGGGCGGGGAGGAATTTTGGGGGAGGGGGCGCTGGGAATACGATAGGTGGAAGGAGGTGAGGGTGATAGGCCGGAGAGGGAATGGGGGTGGAGAGGTCAGGAAGAAGATTGCAGGTCAAGACGGCGGTGCTGAATCAGAGGGTTGGGACTGAGATAAGGTGGGGGGAGGGGAAATGAGGAAGCTGGAGAAATCTGCATTCATCCCGCGTGGTTGGAGGGTTCCGAAGTGGAAGATGAGGTGCTCTTCCTCCAGGTGTCGTGTGGTCAGTGTCTGGCGATGGAGGAGTCCAAGGACCTGCATGTCCTTGGCGGAGTGGGAGGGGGAGTTAAAGTGTTCAGCCACGGGGTGGTTGGGTTGGTTGGTGCGGGTGTCCCAGAGGTGTTCTCTGAAACGTTCTGCAAGTAGACGGCCTGTCTCCCAAATGTAGAGGAGACCACATCGGGTCCAGCGGATACAGTAAATGATGTGTGTGGAGGTGCAGGTGAATTTGCGATGGATATGGAAGGATCCATTGGGGCCTTGGAGGGAGGGGAGGGGGGAGGTGTGGGCGCAAGTTTTGCATTTCTGTCTCTTGTGGTTTTGTAACGTAAGACTGACTGATCTTGAATGATCCTCTGTGATAATATTGATTTTCTTCCTTTAGAATTAATCTGTGCTGATTCCAGACCAGCTTCACTCATCATTATGGCTTTCTCTAGAGTCAAATCCTATTTTGACTGGAATTAATCTGACAAAGACTCATCAGCGTTCTGACAACTGTTTCTTATGAACTCTGACATTAAATCAGCGTAGTTGTATTTTTCTACTAATCTGGAGGGAAATCAAATTATTGTTGGCAAGTTATTGTTGATGTTGAACTCCTCTGTTAAATCTTGCTCTTTCAATGATCTCACTTATTCTGTTAATAAAGAAAAAATTGCTAAGGGCTTTCATAATTCTTCAAAAGTATCCATTACTTCTATTAAACTTTAGAGAGCTATAATGTCATGAGCTGTACTCTTAGTTATACAGAGACATGTATTCACTTATTCAGCTTCTGATTTAGCATCTAATTTGGAAACTATGTAGCTGGTTCATTTCAATTTCTGGTCAATGATCAAAGATCCTCCACAAAACTATTCCGAATAAAAGACCAGGTGAGAAGAGAGATGAAAATAGGTGTTCCTGGTTATAAATACTTTGCTGTTTGCTCACCCCTACTGTGTGTAAAATGGCTGTCATACATTAATTAGCTGTAGAACACTTGTGACACTCTGAAGGCTAACCCATAACATAGGCTGTGAACTTTGGGGTCCCTTTGTGCAAAGTTTGAAGGAACTAGAATATTGGTCATTTCCAGTTGATGAGAAACAGACACAGTACATAGAGTGAACCAGTATTGTGCAGTTACTTTTGTTGTTGCTTTGTATGTCTTCCATTAACTGGAATATTGTCAATCGGCTCATTTTGGCAAAGACTTCAATTTCAAGAAAATAACCACTGATGTCAAAAGCATCAGTGTTTGCCTGAGAGAAGTTATAGGATTGACTTGTAGTATGGTTCAAATCCCTCACGGTGTACAATATCGATCATCTATTTGATTCTAGCCTGAATGATCTGAAGAAAGGTCACTGGACCCAAAATGTCGATTCTGCTTCCTGTTCACAGAAGTTGCCAGACTGCTGAGTTTCTCCATCTATTTCTGTTTTCATTTGATTTCCAGCATCTTCAGTGTTTTTGTTTAATAACTGTTGACTCTTTGTCTGTAAAGATGGGTGTTGTTTTTATATTTCGTGAAAACTATGCCATCTTTCCACAAAACAGATTTTGAAGCCAAAGTTTTAAGTGTCATCTGTTCTAATGAGTAGCTGAGCCTAAACTGAATTACCCAGACTGAGGAGCCACTGCTTAAATTACATTTAAAGTGATAGGGCTAAGGTTAGAATCAGTGCCGCACATATAAGTTGTGCACTTAATCAGCTTGTAAAATACTTAGAGGACGTAGGCATCGCTGGCTGGCCAGCATCTATTGCCCATTCCTAGTTGCCCTTGAGAAGATGGTGAGCAGTGTGTTGAATTGCTGCACTCCGTCAATGGGTAGGTTGCCCCTAGTGTGCTGTAGGTAGACTCTCAGTGATGTGAGGGATGGGGTTTCACAATTTTAACCCAACCATAACGAAGGAATGACGATATATTTTTCAAGTCAGGATGGCGAGCAACTTGGAGGGGATCTTTTCAGGAGGTGACGTTCCCATATATCTGCTGTTCTTGTCTTTCGAGGTGAAAGTGGTTGTGAATTTGGAAGATGCTGTCTCAGGATCTTTTGGCAAATTTCTGCAGTGTATTTGTGATTGAGCATCGATGGTGGAGGGATTGGCTGCTTGTGTATGTGGTGCCAATCAAGCAGGCTGCTTTGTCTTGAATGGCGTCAAGCTTCTTGAGTGCTGCACCCATTCAGGCAAGCAAGGAGTATTCCATCACAGTCCTGACTTCTGTTTTGTCGATGGTGCACTGGCTTTGGGTAATGAGGAGGTGAGTTACTCACCACAGGATCCCTAGATTCTAACCTGCTCTTGTAGCCACCGTAATTACATGGCTAATTTAACTTGCTGAAAAATCAGTTAA
Organism: Chiloscyllium punctatum; assembly: GCF_047496795.1. Lineage (NCBI taxonomy): Eukaryota > Metazoa > Chordata > Chondrichthyes > Orectolobiformes > Hemiscylliidae > Chiloscyllium > Chiloscyllium punctatum. The sequence continues at coordinate 2,033,771 of NC_092746.1, read as the reverse complement.
AAGTAGATGAGCATTTTTATTTAATATGATCTTCTCCACTTTAGGTATTACTTCAAGTTTATGCCTTGCACTGATGCTTGCCCGACTCAGTGTTGTGAATTTTTAATATAAATATGTAAGGCTGTGATGGAAGGTATTTGGTGACTTGGGGGAATGGGCAAGATGGTGGAGTCGAAGCCCACAATCAGCTATGATCATAATAGATAGTCAGAAGCCTCCATAGAATGTATAGTCTACTCCTGGGTAGACCTGTTCTAATCTATTGTGGTGTTGTCGTGAAAGTGGTTTATTACTTATCACAGAGGAGCTAAAGCCAAGTTTCTACCTTGCTGAAACATTTTGAAGAATTCTAGATCAGGACTAGATTAGTTGATTTACAAGTTTTCCAAAAGACTATTCCAATTATGCAGCTTGCTTTTCTCTGCAGTTCTCAAATTTTTACCTGCAGTAATCTGCGTTTGTTTCAACCATAAGAGAATCAAAATAGTGAGATGTAAAGATCAAATGTTTGTGTGTAAATATGTTGCACGTTTCCTACGCAAAGGAAAAATATTATTAATCAGCTGATCAAATTGAATTGACCTTTTTAGTTGAATTCAATGGACTTCTTCCCAAGACTATTAATATTGAATACTGTAGATGAGCTAATTCATAATTCATGCGCTGGAGGACACATGTTCAATTGTTGTGTGCCTTCATAACCAATTAGTGATTTTACATATCATTAAACTGCTATCAAATGAATTTGCTGAGTCTGTGTTCTTCATTGGTTGAAAAATCAGCTTTAGAAGTCATTTCACCACCTCTGAATTTATTTTTATAAGTCTTGCTACCAGCTTCACAGTGGAGGGATAGAGCTGAATATTGAAATGGAAGCATTGACGGTTGAACGTTTTTTTTTAAAGGCCCTGAAGTATTTAAATTGATAAAAGGGTAGAGAATGGTGAAGAAAAATGAAATTGTTTTTGGGCATGTTTAATATTGGATGTTGGAGAACGAAAATGATGTGAAGAAGTGTTAATGACTGGTTACCCAAGCACAAATAAAGAGTCATTTTTGGTTTAGTATAGGGTTGCATTAGTGTTTTATGGTTTTCAGTAGCTTTAATATTTGTACTTATCATCTACATCACATTGAGCTAAATGCCATAAAGAATTGTTTGATCTTATTGAGTAGGAATTTATTTGCACATGCTATCTGTTTATAGGATAAAGCAGATAACTAGATGGGAAAATACAAGATTTAACATTTCTATGTTTGATATATCTGGTCAGTTCAGCAATTAGGAAAAGTTGAAAACTAAATTGGGAGAAACACCTTTAATCTCTGAAGATAGGTGCAACAAGAGGAAATGCCAGTTTCGTTTATTAAAATATACAGTGAAATATGTGCAACATTTTAATGTATCTGCAGGTTAGATTACTATATTTAAGAAGAAATGTTGCACTACAACTGCAACGGTTTCAAATTCTGTTGATTCAGAAGATCACAGATGAAGCTGTGTTAGAGGATGGGGAATGCATCTCGCATGGTGTACCACCGTAATTCCATCCATTTTAAAGTCAATGCTTTGACGACCTCCTGTAATTATTCATAATTAATTAGCAAAACTTGCAATATTTTGGAGGCAGTATGGATATACAAGTTCATAATGGTGAAAAGTATGCACAACTGTAAGATCTGTAATATGTTATAACAATGATCATTTACACTAGAAGCAAATTAAGGATGTGTTAGAATTACAGAAGCTTTTGTTCAAATGATGTCTGCTGTAAGAAACTTAGACATATTATATATTTTCAACTTGTCTTAAAATGGTACCTAACGTATGTTGTGTGCAATTAAAACTGATTCCTTGATCTGTTTCACAGAGAGATAAGTATGTGAACATTGACATCTCTTCTGTCATGATAGTACAAGGATATCACTAACCAGAGATAAAGCTGTGTTAAATCTGATGGAAGAATCATAGAATGTATGTGCTAATTACGCTGAATCGGTCCTCTGTTTAAAATATTTGTAATATAATTTAGGTATGAATGTGCAAACTGATTCCATAACAAAACTGAATAACACACCTGTTAAGAATGTCGCAACTTCACTTCATTGGCATCAAGCCCAAACACTACACTCAGACCACGGCTATTCACGTTATATAATAACGATATGGACGAAGTAACTGAGGGCACTGTTGCTAAATTTGCAGGTGACAAAGATAGCTGGGGCAACAGGTCATGTTAATGCAGTGAGGAGACTGCAGGAGGACTTCAACACACTAGGAGAGTGGCTAAAGGTATGACAGATGGAACACAATGTGGGGAAGTGTGAGGTTATGCACTTTGGTAGGAAGACGAGGTGTAGACTAACTTCTACATGGGGAAGGGTTCAGAAATCTGAAGCACAGAGACTTAGGAGTCAGAGTTCAGGATTCTCATAAGCTTAACATGTAGGTTCAGTTGGCAGTTAGGAAGACTAATGTATTTTTAGCATTGATTTCAAGGGGACAAAAATACAGGAGCAGAGGTGTATTGCCATAGCTGTATAGGGCTTTGGTCAGACTGCTTTTGGTATATTGTGAGCAGTTTTGGGCCCCATATCTAAGGAAAAATGTGCTAGTGTTGGAGAGAGTTCAGAGGATGTTTATAATAACGATCTTAGGGATGAAGGGTCACATTCTGAGACTGTACTGAATGAAGTTTATAAGGATGAGAGGGAGGTCAGTTGAAACTTACGGAATTATGTGTGGTCTGTATAGAGTGGGCATGGAAAAGATACTTTTACTAGTAGGAGAGACGAGGACCTGAGGGCACAGTCTCCAAGTGGATCAACAACCCTTTAGAACTGACTTGAGGAATCTCTTCAGCCAAATGGAGGTTAATCTGTGGAACTCATAGTCGCAGACGACTATGGAGGCTAAGTCATTAAATGAATTTAAGACATAGATAGGTTCTTGACAGTAAAGGGTCAAAGGTTACGGGAGACGGGATTGAAAAACATATTGGCCATGACTGAATGGTGGAGCAGAATCAATAGGTTGAATGATCAAATTCTGTTCCTATGGTCTCCTCACATTTTAAGTGCTAATGTAGTGTGAAAGCATCTGTTTGATTCAGATGAATTTGAAGTCTGGTAACTAAATGAGCAAATGGATGTTAATAACTAAGGTTCTGAAGTAGGAATTATTTGAGAAACTCTCGTAGCATCCATTGTCTGCACTGGTTGTCTCAAAATTTGCTTGTGTCATTGTTCTAGCCTGCTGTTGCATGACATGTTGTTTAGGTATTTGGTTCGACTGCTTATGATTTTTCCTGATGCATGGGGATTTCAAGTACCCAATAGAAAATGATGGGATGAGGAAATGAAAAAGGAGAAGAGGATGGGACTTTACAACATGGCACAAGATTCCTGTCTGACTGAAGAGGAGTCATACTGGACTCAAAACATAACTCTGTCTCTCTATCTCTCTCTCTATCTCTCTCTCTATCTCTCTCTCTATCTCTCTCTCTATCTCTCTCTCTATCTCTCTCTCTATCTCTCTCTCTATCTCTCTCTATCTCTCTCTATCTCTCTCTATCTCTCACTTCTGCTTCCTTCTGCTTTCCAGCATCTTCAGTATTCAAAATAGAATCCCTCCAGTGTGGAAACAGGTCTCTTGGCCCAGCAAGTCCACACCAGCCCTCTGAAGAGCATCCCACCCAAGACCCATCCCCCCCAACCTATCCCTGTAACCCTGAATTTCTCATGATTAACACACTTACCCATATTGTTCAGGGATGTCTAGGTTAATTTACCAGGACCAGTCTGCCCAACTTGCACCTCTTTTGACTGTGGGAGGAAACTGGAGCATCCGATGGAAACCCACGCAGAAATGGGGAGAATGTGCAAACTCCATACAGACAATCAATGAATGTAGTTCCATTTCGAAAAATCAGGAATTTATTTCAGGGGGAGAAACCAATAACTTGGAAAGCCTTTGTTTTCAGTTCGCAGGAGTCCTGACTAACATTGGAGATGTGATGTGAAAGACTCTTCTTAGAGAAAGGAGCTTGTTCAGAAAAGTTAGGAGAGAGATTACCTCAGGATCAAGGTTTTAGTTGATAGTTCCAGTTCAGAAGTGTTTGTCAGAACAATGCAGGGGTTGTTCAAAGCTGTGCAAATAGTCAGTTCAGTTGTGTGAGTAATCAAAGGAGAGGCAGTTCTAACAATGGTATGTACCCAGTTGTTATGTATTAAAGCAAATTTCAGTATAAGACATTGTAAAATAATAAGACACCGGAAGCTTACCTATAGAATGCTTATAATCAAAAGTTAGATAAGCAGGAGGCTGGAAGAACGCAGCCAGCCTGGCATCATCAGGAGCTGGAGAAGTCTATGCTTTGGGTGTAACTCTTCTTCTGCAATCAGAAGTGAATCAGTTTACGTGGACTTGTTGGAGGATCGGACTGAAACGGGTGACCAGCCTACTCTGTCTTCACCTCCAGGTGCTGATCTGAGGACTCTGGTCCTCGAGCTAACAAACTGTTACTCTGAGACATATTTACTTGTATTCCTTTTCCATGCCAGCAGACTGTGCAATCAAACCTTGACACTATGTAGTCTACAGAAATTGATCAGTTTGACCACTGGTCAAAACATCACAAATGTGTCAGTTTAATCCTTTGATCATTAAGACAACTGCTTGGTTTTAATAGAAAGAGGCTTATCTCTCAGTTTTAATGAACCTTGACCTCAGGCCAATTTGTTCAAGCTACTCACATAAGCAATTCCTTGCAGTTTTAATGTCATCCAAACAACCTTATGATATTTTCACATCACAATGTGATTAACAGCTTTGTTTGACTAATGGTACCACGCTCTCTCGTGCACTATATCTGATTTAAACAGAACTTCACCCAGACACTCTGTGCCATCAGTTCAATTTATCACCTACCATCACATCCCTTCAGCAAGACGTAGAAAATATTAAGGAGGAGAAAGTAAGGACTGCAGATGCTGGAGATTAGAGTCAAAAAGTGTGGTGATGGAAAAGCACAGCAGGTCAGGCAGCATCTGAGGAGCTGAAAAATCAATGTTTTGCGCATACATTCTTCATCAGGAATGATGAAGAGCTTTTGCTCGAAACGTCAATTCTCCTGCTCTTTGGATGCTGCCTGACCGGCTGTGCTTTTCCAGCACCCACATTGAAAATATTAAAGCCAGTGATCTTTCTAATTATTAGGTCACTATCTGATTGACCTTTCTAATAAAGCAGGCTTTATTTCTTTTTCTATTTTGGCTGATCAAAGTTTAGGGTTGTGACTGTCATGAAGGCGTCTCGAGTCACAGTGGTAGTATCCATACCTCTGGTCAGGAAGCCTGGGTCCAGAAATGTGTAATTAAGTCTTTGAACAGGTTCATTAAAAACCATCCAGAAGTGGCGAGGAAGCAGTAGGGACTAATATCTAAACGTTGAATTTCAAAGAGAAATGGATAGTGTCAGAAGACTAGTAAGTGAGAAATGGAGTTCTTCATCCTGAGACTTTAGACCTTAATATCAGTGGGCTAACAATACCAGCTTCGGGGGTAGGGGGGGGAATCCAAGATGACGGCGATCTGAGAAGATTGCACTGCCGAGCTCTGCATTGTATAGTACAAGCAGGACGAACCTTTAACCCGCCCAACCCAGGACATCGTGATGTCTTGGGACACCGGAAAGATTGTGGAGTCCCAAGAAATTTCTGAAAATTAACTTACCTGTGTTTCAAGCTGTCCAGAGACACTGAGAAAGGAAGGAGGACCATCAGAAGCCAGGTCTGCAGTTCAGCTTGTAGGATCCTCTGAGTCTATTACTTTCCAGGCCCTGGTGAACGAGCTCTCGAAATCTTGTGAGATGCTGGGGAAACATTGAAGAGAAGCAGGCTCCAATCTCTCTTATGCTGCAGAAGCATGAGCAGCAGCTGGGAGACCTGGAGAAGAGGACGGATGAGGTGGAGCACAGGGTCACAATGGTGGAGGCTGATGCCAGTTCATCCAAGGATAGGATCCAAGCCCTGGTCACGCAGGTCCATAACTTGCATGACCAAGTGGATGATCTTAAGAACAGGGGCAGAAGAAAAGACATTTGGTCTCCCTGAGGGTAAGGAAGGTGAGTGGCCTGCGGAATTTGTTGAGGACTGGCTGCCGAAATTCCTTGACTTGGAAGCTGGCATGAGAGGATTGAAAATGGAGAGGGCTCACCGGATCACAGCACGGAGATTGGGTCCGGGTCAACGTCCTCATCCTCTCCCAGTGTGGTTCCATCATTACTGAGTTAAGGAGAGAGTCATGGAGACTTCCAGAGTCCAGGGGAAGGATCTGAAGGCCCTAATTTATGAGGGCTCTAAGATAATGTTCTTTCAGGACTTGTCAGCAGCGGTGATCCAGAAACGAAAATCTTACGACTGTGTCAAGAGAAGACTGAAGGAGCTTGGGATTTGGTACTCCCTGAGGTATCCGGCAATGCTTCAATTCACCTTCTATGGATCCATACATCTCTTTGACACATCAGAGAAGGCAAGAGACTTTGTGGACAAGCTAACCTATTTTGAATAATTGTAGTATGTATAAATCGTGTTGTTTGGGTATATGTTTATCATTCTGTAAAAGAAACAGAGGAGGTCCGGTTGGAGCTTTATTTTTCTTTTTTCCTGTATTGACAATAATTTGGTTTAAACTATGGTTGGCGGTTGAGTTGTGCATTTTCAATTTCTAAGTTAGGATATACCAAAGGATGGGTGGGGTAATTATTCCCCTTCTGCACACATTGGACAAAAACTGACCCATCTAAAGTACTCAAACTATTGTATTTCCAGACAATATTTGGAAAGTTAAAGTCCCCCTTAACAACTACCATGTTACTCTCGCTCCTATCCAGAATAATCTTTGCTATCGTTTCTTCTACATCCCTGGAACTATTCGGAAGCCAGTAGAAAACTCCTAACAGGGTGATCTCTCCTTTTCTGTTTCCAACCTCAGCCCACACCTCCCCCTCTTGTACCGTCTTCTTTGTTCTTACTGAAAGGGATGGACTGAGTGTATGCAGAAAGGAGTTTTCCCTGGCGTGGGGGTCTAGAACCAAGGCATAGTCTCAGAATAAATGGCAAACCATTTAGGACTGAACTAAGGATGAATTTCTTTTCTTGGTGGGTGGTGAATCTTCGAAGTCTCTGGTGCAAGAGGGCTGTGGATGTTCAGGTATTAAAGATGGATAAGATTTCTAGTTAGTAATGACATTGAGGGATATGGGGATAGCACAAGAACATGGCTTTGAGGTGGATGATTAACTATGGTTGAGAGTGCTGGAACAGGCTCAAGGTGCTGAACACCTACTGCTTCAATTTACCTGTGTTTTAATGATAAACAATTTAAAACCAGAAATGTAGGTATTGCTTTGCTTGGTATTACATTTCACATGGACTGTTAAAGAAACCTATAAAGATTGACAAATTTTCAAATTTATTTCTTTTTCATTTATATATCTGTGAACTATGAGAATTTATACATGATGTGTAAGAGAAACTTGAATGCATCCTGGTGGTGTAACTGCATTCTGAGCCTATGAAAGCATAGAAGTGACTGAGATTAAGATAAAATACACTTCACTTTTTCTTCTCAAAGCTAAATAAACACTTCCATATCCGCCACTGGGAGTTAGCCAGCAACACCCACATACTGTGAACAAATTTTTTTTGAAAAACTGGAGAGGATGTGAGTCAAAGATGCAGCTTTGCACATAAGTCCTGGACATGGTCCAAGTGAACTCTGTGCTGGACAGAAACTGTAGTCTTACAACTTGCTGCAGGTTCTATTATATGAAGATACCTGTGGTTCTGCAAAGGACAACATAAACCTTAATTCTGGTTTGCAGGCTGTCGTCAGGAAATGCATACCACCAGGAGCAAACCTGAAATTCTGCTCCACATCAGCGGCCAGTGAGCCCATATGATTCATTTTCTGTGCTAATAATGCCAAGCTCTGTAGCTTCAGTGTCTATACTAGCCAATGTACCATATTTCCAAGCATCTGTTTACACATTTTCCAAAAGCAGGCACCTCATTATACAGTGGTAGCATCCCTATCTTTACTCAGAATATCTGGGTTCAAGTTCCACTTGCTCTAGAGGTATGACATGACATGACCAAACAAGTTGATTAAAAATAAATTATGATTGTGCTTGTGCACAAGATGAGAATCATCTCAATTTGATTGTCAAGAGTGAGTCAGCTTAAAATGACATACAGTTGTAGTTTCAATTATATTACCAGTATAGAGATGTAAGCAAAGTATACTGTCAAGACATTTACTAAACTTAAGATTTTGTTTCTTATCATAGCAAAACTTAAACTCATTTATCCACCTGCTACTCTGACTTTATTCTTGTATCGTTTTGATCGTACTATCAAATACTATTTTTAACAAAATGCTAATCTACCTGGTAGGATACTTATAAATATTCATATATTTTGATGATTTCACAGAGGGTCCTCCTAGCTTTTGGTGCTGGAGTATATTTGAAATGCATATAAATTGCATATTTGCATAAAGCATATGGTTTACAAGTAATGAGGGAATCAGAGAATTTTGAAGAAAATGTGTTTTAACCTTTTTAACAAGCAAATCTTTCTTTCTTGTTTTCTAGATGCTGAAGAGTATCAACCACCGATATGGAAATCCTATTGTAAGTTTAGAATCTGCATGAAACATATACAAATTTCTATACAGAAGTAAGCTATAACAATGCGTTGATGTTAATCCATACTAACATAGCATCAGCAATTTGATTATTTTCCCCACCATTTTAATGTCAGATTAGCGTTGTAGGCTTTAATTTTACTTTTAATTAAGTCCTTAAGGAAAATTTAACAGATGTGCTTGACAGTAAGAAGACCATTAATTCTTCTGAAATGGTGTTTTGGTAATGTAATGCTCCATTTATACTTCAACATTATTCATAATAGAAGGCTGCTGCTGGTCTGATTTCATTACATTTGTATCACTGGGCAACTTCAGAGTTCTGGCAATAAAATGGAAGTAATTAAAATTAGCAACTGTCTTTAATTTTATTTAATTTATCCTTCTTCATTTCTACACTCTCATCATTACAATGAGTTGTGGTCTATTCATCCTTGTGACAATGATTCCTGGTGTGAAGGGGGAATCAATACATTTTTAGCACCTTCTTGTTAATTTATCTAAATGACTCTCGGTCCAAATGCAAAATCATGCAAAAACATCTTTCAAAAATCATAATCAAGACTTCACATTTCTGACCAGTGGGAAAACTATGATTTGGACAAGGGGATAATATGAAAACTGGTGTCATGTTTGAATCCATCCAATGCAAGGAAATATAGGTGAACAGAGGCAGGCAATTCTGTGACCATTACCAGTTGCTAGCAAAAGCAGTTTGTTACATGAGCTCCCTTGATATTTGAAATCCACCTTGTGGATTAGCCACCAATCCTCTTGCAACTTCCAGCACAGTTAATGTTGCCATCTTGATTAGCTGCTGACACCACCTACTTCTTCACTTCACATCATTTTTCACAGAATACTCAATAGGAGGAGTTTCTGTAGTTTTATTTCTATTTTGTCTCTATGGTTCCCTCCAGCTTCATGATCCAACCTGCACCATTCCCACCAGTCTTACAGGCTCCTTTGTTTGTGGCGGTGTTCTGTCACCTCTCGTATTCCATCGTTGCTCCCTAATTCCTACCCTGTTATTCACCAGTGAATTCCTCTTCAATTCTACAGCAAATTGCTTTGCTTTGGGACAGATGTTACATTGAGTTTATTATGAAAACACAAATTCAGTGGCTTGAAAGAGAAAAAAAAATACAATATGGCAAAGGTAAGAAGTAAGCCTGAAGATTTGAAACGTTTTAAAAACCAACAAACACAACCAGGGAAGCAATAAAATGGGAAAGAATAAACATCTGAGTAATATGAAAACAGACAGCAAGAGCTTCTTTAAATCTCCATAAAGGAACAGAGAAGCCAAAGTGAATGTTAGCCTCTTGGAGAATGAGCTGAAGAAATAGTAATAGAGAAACCAGGAAATGGCAGAAGAGTTGAATAAATACTTTGCTTCAGTTTTCACAGTAAAAGACATTGATAACATCCCCTAATTACTAAATATGTAGTGGGCAAAAGGAACAGAGGAATTAAATATAATAATTTATCACGAGAGGGAAATAGTGATGGGAAACAAATGGGATAAAGACCAATATGTCCCCTGGGATGATAGTCGAATCATAGTACCCTCCAATCCTACAGTGTGGAAGCAATCCATTCGGCCCATTGGGTATGCACCCACCATCCGAGCAGCATCCCTCCCAGACTCCTTTGCATTTCCCATGGCTAATCCTTCTGACCTACACATTCCTGGACACTGGGCAATTTTGAATGGCCAGTCCACCTGACCTGCACACCTTTGGACTGTCAGAGGAAACCAGAGGCACCTAGAGGAAACCCACGCAGACACAGAGAATATGTAAACTCCAAAGTTAAAAATCACACAACACCAGGTTATAATCCAACAGGTTTATTTGAAAGTACAACCTTTTGGAGTGCTGCTCCTTCGTCAGGTAACTAGTGGGGCAGGATCATAGGGCATAAAATTTATAATAAAAGATCAAAGCGTCATACCTAGTGTGATGTATCGAACAAACCTAGATTGCTATTAAGTCTTTAGTTACTTAGAATTGAGATGCAGGTTTCGATTGACAGTCCCAAGGCTGGAATTGAACCTGGGTCCCTGGTACTGTAAGCCAGCAGGGCTAACCACTGAGCCACTGTATGCCCTAAGTGTTGGGATACATCTTAGAACATTAAAGGAAGTGGTTACAGAAATAAGGGTATGCTAGTAATAAACTTGCAGGAATGCTTAGATCCTGGAATAGTTCCAGAGGATTAGAAAACCACCAATATAACACCTTTATTTCAAAAGGGAGGGAAACAAGAAAAAACATGTGGCTATAGGCCAGTTAGCTTAAAATCTGTTGTTGAGAAAACATTTTGGGCCTATTATAAAGGCTGTGATAGCAGAGCAATTAGAAAAACTTAACATGATCAAGAAGAGTCAACAAGGCTTCATCAAGAGGAAATCCTATTTGACAAACTTACTGGAATGTTTGGAGGAGATAGCAATTGGGATAGATAAAGAAGAAGCCGGGGATGTAATATATTAGGATTTTCAGAAGCTGTTTAAGAGGGTACCACACTTTAGACAAGTTAATAAGATGATATCTCATGGTTTTGGAGATATATTAGCACAGGTAGAGGATTGGTTAACTAATGAAAGGGAAAGAGTTTGGGTAACAGTGGATATTCGTGATGGCAGACTGTAAAACTAACAGTGTACCAAGGCATTCAGTGCTGCATCCACAACTTGGGTGAGGAAAGTGAATGTACTATAACGGGTTTGCAAAAATATATAGGAAGGCAATTGATGTAGATGACACAGAGTCTGCAGCTGGATTTATTATCAGGTAAAGAGAGTGGGCAAAAACTTGGCAGATGGAATATCATTTGGGAAATTGTGAGGTTATGCACTTCGACAGGAAGAACAGTGGATTTGGATATTATTTAAGTGGAGAAAGACTGCAGAAGGCTACAAGATGGATTTGGGAATCCTCATCCTTGAATCATCATTTTAGTTTTTTGAGTTTTAAGTATAGAAGTAAGGTGGTTTTACTAAAATTATACAAGGCATAGTCAGACCAGGAAAGTTATACTGGCTTTGGAGGCAAGCCAGAGAAAGTTCATCAAGCTGATAGCAGGTATGGGGGTGCTACCTTATGAGGAGAGATTGAGTATGTTAGGCTGTACCCATTGGAATCTAAAAGAACGAGAGACAACTGAATTGAAACATAGAAGATTCTTGGAGGTCTTTACAGGAAAGCTGAAGAGAGGTTAGTGGGAGAGTCTAGGGCTGAAGAGAGGTTAGTGGGAGAGTCTAGGACTAAAGGGCACAATTTCAGAATATTGTTGCATTGTTTAAGCCAGATGATGAAGAATGTCTTCTGTTGGAAGATAGTGTTACTGTAGAATTCTTTACCTGAAGGGCTGTCAAGACTGGGCTATTTAGTATTTTCAAGGCTGATATGATATGGACAGATTTTGAATTCGTAGGGAAATCAAGGGTTATGTGGAAAGACAAAGTGGGGTTAAGGATTCAGATAAGCCAAGATCACACTGAACTGTGCAGTCGACTCAATGGCTGAATGTCCCACGTTCACTTCTACATCTGATGGTCTTTAGCACAAGTAACATTGACAGATTTAAGACTCAAGGAATTTAGCTCAAAATCCTGGTTCACTTCAAGTTGAAAGGTGATGGAAATCTTCACTGTCTGTTAGAGATAAGGATTTGAATTGAAGTAGTTTTAGGAGGTTGTAGTAATAGTTCAAAACTATTCCTGATTTGACATGAATTGGAAATGTATCTGAACTGTTTTCTTAGGTTCAAGTTTATGAAGACTCCGGTAACTGCAGCTTATAATCAGCTTGTTTACCTTTTACAGCTCACTATTTAATTTTCGAATGATGAACCAGGTGCTATGGCAATTAACTGTAGCAATAAAGATAATGACAATCTGAGAATGGCAGGGAGGAACTGCATGTACAAACTTCGGTCCACTTGTAGTTGACGCCCAACTCTTCAAAAATGTTAAGATGACAACTAAAGATATTTTTTTGCTCAAATGAAAATAAATGCATCTAATCTGATCGCTATTACAGTAACATTGCTGTCAGATGACGTCTCTTGGGACCTGAATATTCAAGAATAATTGATATTCCAGAAGAATGCAATGCTATGAAAGTGTGGTGGGGTTGCTGTGTTACTTAAGGATGGTTTCATTATACTAGTGAGATGTGACTGAGTTCTAAAGATCAACATGTTTGGGTGGGGATTAGAAGCAGCAAAGGTAAGCAGTCAAATGTGGAAATAGTTCTAAGCACCTTACCGGTAATAGTATTGAAGGAGGAGGCTACATGGTAAAACAAATGGTTGTCTAAGAAAAGTACTGCAATTATATGAGTGACTTTAATCTAAATATAGATTGGACAGATCAGCTAGACTGGAAGAGGAGGTCAAAATGTGTTTGTGGTAGTTTTTTAGAGCAATATATCCTAGAGCCATCCAGATTTGAAGCTAAGTTGGATGTGCCAATGTGTAACGAGACAAGTTTAATTCATGACATCATTGTAAAGGAACCTTGAAAAGCAGTGATAATGACATGGTTACATTTGGCTTAAGGAAAGGAGTGGGCCTAAGACAAGTGAATTATACTTGGCAGTGTTTGTTGACAATTGGGGTTTATGCCTAAAATGTCAATTCCCTGTTTCTCGGATGCTGCTTGACCTGCTATGCTTTTCCAGTGCAACCCTTTTACACTCTGAGTCTCCAGCGTCTGCAAGTCCTGACTTTCTCCTACTCAAAAGCAGATGACTATGCCTATGCACCAATTGAGAAATGCATGTGTGCATGATCCCAGACACATTGAGTGTACAGGTACCACAGGTACTGCACTGCGCCTGAATATTGAAGCACACACTTCTGAACCAGGGTTTGGCAACAGAGACTCAGGATGTACATGGAGGGAATTGTGAGGAGAGGAGAGACGCCTGGGTCCTTGACCTGTCTTGTCTCCCTGTGCCATCTCCTGGATCGCGGCCCCCCTTCCCCCCCCTCGCGCCCCCCTTCCCCCCTCTCGCGCCCCCCTTCCCCCCCCCGCGCCCCCTTTCCCCTCTCGCGCCCCCCTTTCCCCTCTCGCGCCCCCCTTTCCCCTCTCGCGCCCCCCTTTCCCCTCTCGTGCCCTACCTTCCCCTCTCGTGCCCCCCCTTCCCCTCTCGTGCCCCCCCTTCCCCTCTCGTGCCCCCCTTCCCCTCTCGTTCCCCCCCTTCCCCTCTCGTGCCCCCCCTTCCCCTCTCGTGTGCCCCCCCTTCCCCTCTCGTGTGCCCCCCCGTCCCCTCTCGCGCGCCCCCCCCGTCCCCTCTCGCGCGCCCCGCCGTCCCCTCTCGCGCACCCCCCCTTCCCCTCTCGTGCCCCCTTCCCCTCTCGTGCCCCCTTCCCCTCTCACCCCCTTCCCCTCTCGCGCGCCCCCCCTTCCCCTCTCACGCGCCCCCCCTTCCCCTCTCACGCGCCCCGCCGTCCCCTCTCGCGCGCCCCACCTTCCCCTCTCGTGCCCCCCCTTCCCCTCTCGTGCCCCCCTTCCCCTCTCGTGCCCCCCCTTCCCCTCTCGTGCCCCCCCTTCCCCTCTCGTGCCCCCCCTTCCCCTCACGTGCCCCCCTTCCCCTCTCATGCCCTCCTTCCCCTCTCGTGCCCTCCTTCCCCTCTCGTGCCCTCCTTCCCCTCTCGTGCCCTCCTTCCCCTCTCGTGCCCTCCTTCCCCTCTCGTGCCCTCCTTCCCCTCTCGTGCCCCCCTTTCCCCTCTCGTGCCCCCCTTTCCCCTCTCGTGCCCCCCTTCCCCTCTCGTGCCCCCCTTCCCCTCTCGTGCCCCCCTTCCCCTCTCACGCCCCCCTTCCCCTCTCGCGCCCCCCTTCCCCTCTCGTGCCCCCCTTCCCCTCTCGTGCCCCCCTTCCCCTCTCACCCCCTTCCCCTCTCGCGCGCCCCCCCGTCCCCTCTCGCACCCCCCCTTTCCCTCCCGTGCCCCACATTCCCCTCTCGTGCCACCCCTTCTCCTCTCGCGCGCCCCCATTCCCCACTGGCCTTCCCCACTGGCTCTTCCCTCCCCCACTGGCCTCCCGCCCCCCCCCCCCCACCCCCAGCGCCCTCCGTTCCTCTCTCACGCCCACCCCCATTCCCCTCTCGCGCTACCCCTTTCCCCTATCGCGCCCCCATTCCCCACTGGCCTTGCCCACTGGCCTCCCCCAGCGCCCCCCCTTCCCCTCTCGTGCCCCCCCTTCCCATCTCGCGCGCCCCCCTTGCCCTCTCGTGTGCCCCACCTTCCTCACTGGCCCCCTGTCCCCCTCTCGCACGCCCCCCTTCCCCTCTTGCGTGCCTCCCCTTCCCCTCTTGCATGCCTCCTCTTCCCCTCTCGACCCCCCCCTTCCCCTCTCGACCCCCCCCCGCCCCATGCCCCACTGCCCCCCCTCCCCTACTGGCCTTCCCCTCTCGCGCGCCCCCCTTCCCCTCTTGCGCGCGCCCCCCTTCCCCTCTGGCCCCCCCTTCCCCACTGGCCTCCCCCTTCTCCTCTCACACGCTCCCCCCTTGCTGTCTCGCCCCCTCCATCCCCACTGCTTCCCCCAATTCCCCACTGGCAATCCCCTCGCGTGCCCCCCCTTCTCCTCTCGCGTGCCCCCCCTTCTCCTCTCGCGTGCCCCCCCTTCTCCTCTCGCGTGCCCCCCTTTCTCCTCTCGCGTGCCCCCCTTTCTCCTCTCGCGTGCCCCCCTTTCTCCTCTCGCTGCCCCCCTTCTCCTTCGCGTGCCCCCCCTTCCCCTCTCGCACACCCCGCCCCTTACCCTCTCGCGTGCTCTCCCTTCCCCTCTCGCGCGCCCCCCCTTCCCATCACACCCGCCCCCTTGCTCTCTCGCCCCCTCCTTCCCCACTAATTTCCCCCCCCTTCCCCACTGGCCTTCCCCTCTTGCGCTCCCCCTTCTCTCGCACCCCCCCTTCTCCTCTCTCGCCCCCCCTTCCCCTCTCACGTGCCCCCTCTCACGCATCCCCTACTTTCCCTCTCGCGCGCCCCCTACTATCCCTCTCGCGCGCCCCCTACTTCCCCTCTTGCGCGGCCCCTACTTCCTCTCTCACGCACCCCCTTGCCCTCTCGCGCCCACTGCCCTCTCGCCCCGTCACCTCCCTTCCCCAATGGCCTCCTCTCCCCACTCGCACCCCTCCTTCTCCTTCCCCTTCCCCTTCCCCTTCCCCTTTGCCCTCTCTTCCCCTCTCGCTCCCCTTCCCCCCTCGCCTGCCACCCCTTCCCCACTCGCCTGCCACCCCTTCCCCCCTCGCCCGCCCCCCCTTCCCCCCTCGCCCGCCCCCCCTTCCCCTCTCGCTCCCACCCTTCCCCTCTCGCTCCCCCTTTCCCTCTCGCCTGCTCCCCCTTACCCTGTCGCCCGCCCCCCTTCCCCACTCACCACCCCTTGCCCATTCGGCCCCTCTTCCTCTCTCGCCACCCTTCCCCTTTCGCTGCCCCATTCCCCTCTCGCTCCCCCTTCCCCTCTCGCTCCCCCTTTCCCCTCTTGCTTCTCCCTTCACCTCTTGCCCGCCCGCCCTTCCTCTCGTGCCCCCCGTTCCCCTCTCGCGCCCCCCCTTCCCCTCTCGCATATTCCCACTTCCCCTCTCGCGCGCCCCGCCTTGCTCTCTTGCCCCCTCCATCCCCACTGGTTCCCCCCCTTCCCCACTGGCCTTCCCCTCTTGCGCACCCCCTTCTCCTCTCTCGCCCCTCCTTCCCCTATCGTGCCTCCTCCTTCCCCTATTGTGCCCCCCTCCTTCCCCTGTTGTGCCCCCCCCCTTCCCCTATTGTGCCCCCCCCCTTCCCCTCTCGCACACCCCCCCTTCCCCTCTCGCACACCCCCCCTTCCCCTCTCGCGCCCCCCCTTCCCCTCTCGCGCCCCCCGTTCCCTCTCTCGCCCCGTTTGCCCACTCGCGCCCCCACTTCCCCTCTCGCCCCCCCTTCCTCTCTCGCGTATTTCCCCTTCCCCTCTCGCCCCCCCTTCCCCTCTCGCCCCCCCCTTCCCCTCTCGCCCCCCCTTCCCCTCTCGCCCCCCCTTCCCCTCTCGCCCCCCCTTCCCCTCTCGCCCCCCCTTCCCCTCTCGCCCCCCCTTCCCCTCTCGCCCCCCCCTTCCCCTCTTGCGTATTCCCCCTTCCCATCTCGCGCGCCCCCCTTTGCTCTCTCGCCACCTCCTTCCCCACTGGTTCCCCCCCTTCCCCACTGGCCTTCCCCTCTTGCGCGCCCCCTTCTCCTCTCTCGCCCCTCCTTCCCCTCTTGTGCCCCCCTCCTTCCCCTCTCGTGCCCCCCTCCTTCTCCTCTTGTGCCCCCCTCCTTCTCCTCTTGTGCCCCCCTCCTTCCCCTCTCGTGCCCCCCTCCTTCCCCTCTCGTGCCCCCCTCCTTCCCCTCTCGTGCCCCCCTCCTTCCCCTCCCGTGCCCCCCTCCTTCCGCTCTCGCGCGCCCACTACCTCGCCCCCGCGTGCGCCCACTACCTCCCCCCATCGTGCGCCCACTACCTCCCCCCCTCGTGCGCCCCCCTCTTCCCCACTCGCGCCCCCCTCTTCCCCACTCGCGCCCCCATCTTCCCCACTCGCGCCCCCCTCTTCCCCACTCGCGCCCCCATCTTCCCCACTCGCGCCCCCCTCTTCCCCACTCGCGCCCCCCTCTTCCCCACTCGCGCCCCCCTCTTCCCCACTCGCGCCCCCCTCTTCCCCACTCGCGCCCCCCTCTTCCCCACTCGCGCCCCCCTCTTCCCCACTCGCGCCCCCCTCTTCCCCACTCGCGCCCCCCTCTTCCCCACTCGCGCCCCCCTCTTCCCCACTCGCGCCCCCATCTTCCCCACTCGCGCCCCCATCTTCCCCACTCGCGCCCCCCCTCTTCCCCACTCGCGCCCCCCTCTTCCCCTCTCAACCCCCCTTCCCCACTGGCCTTCCCCTCTCGCGCACTCCCCCCTTCTCCCCTCACACGCCTTGCCCCTTCCCCCCTCGCACTCCCTACCCCTTCCCATCTCACACGCTCTCTTGCCCCCTCCTTCCCCACTGGTTCCCCCCCTTCCCCATTGGCCTTCCCCTCTCGTGCGCCCCCTTCCCCTCTTGTGCGCCCCCTTCCCCTCTCGTGCGCCCCCTTCCCCTCTTGTGCGCCCCCTTCCCCTCTCGTGCGCCCCCTTCCCCTCTCGTGCGCCCTTCCCCTCCTCCTCCTTCATAACTCCTCCTTCCCCTCTCTCTTCCGCCCTCCACCCCGCCCACTCAGCCCCCCTCTCACTCCAGCCCCCTCTCCCTCCTGCCCTTCCCCTAACCTCACCCTCCTTCCTCCATCCAGCCCCCCATTCCCCCACTCCCACTCACACTGCTAATTAGTAAAGTTGAGTACTGTATCAAAAGTAAAATCATATGATTCTGCAAAAATTAGTTAGGGAATGATAGAGCTTAAAAAGCAGCCAAGAATAACACAAAAAAAGGAGGGCATAAACCCCAAGTGTCAACAAACACTGCCAACTTTAAAACATTTGTCTGAGGCCCACTCCTTCAGCCAAATGTAACCATGTCATTATCACTGTTTTTTAAGGTTCC
This sequence comes from Chiloscyllium punctatum, assembly GCF_047496795.1. NCBI lineage: Eukaryota > Metazoa > Chordata > Chondrichthyes > Orectolobiformes > Hemiscylliidae > Chiloscyllium > Chiloscyllium punctatum. The sequence continues at coordinate 2,015,532 of NC_092746.1, read as the reverse complement.
TTTACAATGATGTCATGAATTAAACCTGTCTCGTTCCACATTGGCCCATCCAACTTAGCTTCAAATCTGGATGGCTCTAGGATATATTGCTCTAAGAAACTATCACAAACACATTATGACCTCATCCTCCAGTCTAGCTGATCTATCCGATCTATATTTAGATTAAAGTCACTCATGACAATTGCAGTGCTTTTCTTAGGCAACCGTTTGTTTTCCCATGTAGTCTCCTCCTTCAATATTGTTACCGATAAGGTGCTTAGAACTATTTCCACATTTGACTGCTTAAGTGTGTTTCTGCACTGGCAGAAACATTAGAAGGCACCAATAACAGCTCAGAAATATTTGTAAATCAAGGGGTGAAAGAAAGAGAGGAACTTAAAACAATTGCAATCAGGATAAGTTAGAGCTAATAACAGTTCAAAGTATCCTAACAGTACAGCTTCCACTTGCTTCAGTACTAGTGTTAATTTCAAAGGAATTGAGACTCATTTCTCCCACACCAGCTTTTGAGACACTAATTTCACTCTCTAATCTTATTTACCCTCCTCCAACATGTTTGTGGTTCAGCTACCAATCTAGAGATCATTAGATTTGATGTTCTTTTTAATTTTGCCCCGAGCTGCTATACTCTCTAAGCAGAACCTCTTATCAATGTCATTGGTATCGACATGGATTAATGACAATTCGATCCTCCCTTTCCCATTGCACTTCCCAGTCCCACTCAAACAGGCAACATAAATGTCTGGACTCTTGTTCCCAACAAAAGAGAATTGTGTCTATCTCCAGCAATATACTGTCTGTGCTGCACTACATTTCTAATAAACTTCTTGAATGGCTTCCTGTACAACTGTGCCATGGCCACTTTGATCATCCACCCTGCCTTGTTCTGCTTTCATCTGTACAGGTCACCAGAACCTCGATCCTTTTGCACAATTGCAAGGGCTGATTCTCTTCCACTTCTGTCCTTTTGATCATACCTACCTAACTGCCAGTCATTATGTTCTGCGCCTGACCATGGAACAAAACAGAGTACCCTACTCCAAGGGGTGTGACGATCTCTTGAAACAATGTGTCCTGGTAACATTCCCCCTCACTGATTTGTCACAGTACCTTCAGCTTGGCCTCCAGCTCAGTGACTAAGAGCTGAAATTCCTCCAGACACAGGCACAATTAGATTAGATTAGATTAGATTACTTACAGTGTGGAAACAGGCCCTTCGGCCCAACAAGTCCACACCGCCCCGCCGAAGCACAACCCACCCATACCCCTACATCTACCCCTTACCTAACACTACGGGCAATTTAGTATGGCCAATTCACCTGACCTGCACATCTTTGGACTGTGGGAGGAAACCAGAGCACCCGGAGGAAACCCACGCAGACACGGGGAGAACATGCAAACTCCACAGTCAGTCAGTCGCCTGAGGCGGGAATTGAACCCGGGTCTCTAGCGCTGTGAGGTAGCAGTGCTAACCACTGTGCCACCGTGCCGCCCACTAGATTGTAGATGTGTTCGCCATGGATCACAGGAATATCCATGAACCCCCACGTTCAGCAGCTTTACACATTTTCTGTCCTGCCACCTTCATCACGTTTAATTAATTTTTTTATTTGCACTTTAATTAATGTCCAATTTGTACTTATTATTTAAGTAAGTTTTTCTTACCCTGATTGGCTTATCTTAAATAGGGAATTCCAACATAGTAAGTTGCACTGAATAACAAATAATGATTTGTAGAGTTACCCAAGTTTTGAAAGATAAACGAGAAAAATAATCATCAACTAATCAACCAACTATGTTCTTGTGATCTTTTTCTCAAATCATGATCAGCCCACTCACAAACCCAAGGTTGACATGGATAAGTGCTGTATTCTGTTACTGGGTCATCCTGTCTCCTGCTCTTTTCAAGAGATGATCTTATGATGCACAGTTTGGACCTGTACCCATTGGGATTTAGAAGTGTGTGATTCCTGAATTGCTGAAACATGTAAAATCCTGAGTAGAGTTGACAGGTTAATGCTGAAAAGGAGACGTAGTTTAAAAGTAAGTGACCTCCCGTTTACCTTGAGATGAGGAGAAATTTTTATGCATGATGTCGATCTATGAAATTTGCTTTGCTACAAAGGGGTGAGGTCACTGATTTTTTTTTAAAGACAGAAGTAGATAGATCCTTGATTGAATGGGTCTCAAAGGTTATGGGTGGACAGCAAAGCACAGTTGAGCCCATAATCATATTAACCACGATCTTATCAAATTGTTAAGCATATTAAACACATGGGAGTTTGGGTAATGGACTGATATGAATAGAGAATGGTTGGCAAACAGATACTGGAACATAGAATCAAAGAGGTCTTTTTCTGAGTAGTAGTCGAATCCCAGCTAAAACCACTGCCTATTTACAGTATATGTTAATATAACGTTAATGAATGAGATGAGGCAACTAAATGCAATATTTTCCAAGTTTGCTGATAATGCAAAGCTGGATGGGAGAATGAGCTGTGAGTAGGATGCAGAGATGTTTCAGTGAGAGTTGTGAGTGGGCAGTAGCATGGAGGATGACGTATAATGTTGATAAATGTGAAGTCATCCACTTCAGTTACAAAAATGGTCTGGCAGATTATTATCCGAATGGCAATAGGTGAGGAAATATAAAGGTAGAACTAGACCCGGGTGTCCTCATACACCAGTCACTGAAGCTGAGAATGCTGGTCTCGGAGGCAATAAATAAGGCAAATGGTATGCTAGCCTTCATAGCAAGAGGAATAGGAGTGCATGTGTAGGAATGTCTTAGTACAACTGTACAGGGGCTTGGTGAGATGACAGCTCGGGTATTGTATGCAGTTTTGGTTTCTTTGCTAAAGGGTGTTCTGGCTATGGAGGGAGTGCAATTCAAGTTTAGATTAGAGTAGTGCTGGAGAAACACACCAGGTCAGGCAGCAGTCGAGGAGCAGGAAAATCGACGTTTGGGGCAAAAGGGCTGCTGCCCGAAATGTCTATTTTCCTGCTCCTCGGATGCTGCCTGACCTGGTGTGCTTTGACAGCACCACTTTAATCTTGACTCTAATCCCCAGCATCTGCAGTACCCACTTTTGCCTGCAATTAAAGCTTACCAGATTGCGTCCTATGATGGTAGGAATGATAAATGAAAAAAAGATTGAATCAAGAAGGACTATATTCAGTGGCATTTAGAAGAATGAGGGTAATCTCATAGAAACATATTAAATTCGAAGTGGACTAGACAGAATAAATGTTTCCAGACTGGGGATTCCGAACCCAAGGTCCGAGTCTAAGGGAAAAGGGTAGGTCATTTTGGACTTAGATGAGGAAAAGTTTCTTCACCCAGAAAGTAGTGAATCTGTCACAGGAAATGGCTGAGGCTAAGACATTGAATGTTTTCAAGAAAGAAATAGATATTGGAGCAGTATGGTGGCAGTAGTTAGCACTGCTGCCACATGGCGCCAGGGATCTGGGTTCATTTCTGGCTTCGTCTGACTGTCTGTGTGGAGTTTGCACATTCTTCCTATGTCTGTGTGAATTTCCTTTGGGTTGTCCAGTTTTCTCCCACAGTCCAAAGACGTGCAGATGAGGTGAACTGGCCATGCTAAATAATCTCATAGTGTAGAGGGGTACGCAGGCTAGCTGGATTAGCCATGGTAGGAGTGGGGTTACAAGAATAGAGTTTGGGGTGGGGGTTGGATCCAGGTGGAATGCTCTTTGGAGGGTCCGTGCAGACTCGAATGGCCTCTTTCCATGCTGTAAGGATTTGGAGCTAAAGAGACCAAAAGGTGTGGGGAGAAAGCAGGATCAGAGGTTCTGGGTTGGATGACCAGCCATATTGAATAACAGGGCAAGCACAATGCGCTGAATGGCCTCATCCTGTTCTATTTTCTGTGTTTATGGTGGAACAGACACAAAGTGTCTCCTCATTCAAATGTTTATTTGTCAAATTAGCAGTGGTTGAAACGAGGTTGAAACTAGAGAAAATAGGTTAAATTTTAAAAAAGAAAAGAGTTCTCTCCTTCTGTGGCTTAAAGCCAGTTGAGATAGTCCTTGTTATAGTTCTAACTCTTACCCCGCTGGAAGAAAATGCCAGATCGTGCTGACCTAAGGAGGTGGCTGAAACCAACTCCTGTGACAGAGTGGAACGAGCTTTGCCCTACACATCACGCTGTTCTGTTTCAATGCTCATTGCTAGTGATGGGATGAAAATAAAAGATATTTCATTGTTATGAACTTTAATGAGTGAAAACATTTAAAAGGAGAAGGTAGATTTTTAAAAATTTGTTCATGGGATGTGGACATCACTGGTCAGACAAGAACTTATTGTTCGTCCTTGATTAGACAAAGGGCGGTTGAGAGTCAACCACATTGCTGTGGGTCTGTAGTTGCATGCAGGCCAGACCGGGTAAGCATGGCAGATTTCCCTCCCTGAAGTGGCATTGGTGAGCCAGATGGGTTTTTCTGGCAAATGACACCAGTTTCATGGTTATCATTACACACTTAATCCCAGATTTCTTTTCTTATTGAATGCAAATTCACCTGCATGATGGAATTTAAACCTGGGTCCCCAGAACATTACTTGGAATTCTGGATTAAAGTCCAGATAATAGCATTAGCCATCACCTCCATAATTGAGTTTAAGACAAAAAACTGATCCTGTGATGGTTTTATATTTGCAGTATATGGAAAAAGGTAATCATCTGAGATTGAGATGTATCTGAGACGCCCAATATTTGGAATTTTTCTATAAGAAAATTCCTTCAATTATTAGAATGTTACAGGCAATTTTCAAAAAGAACAATATCAAACTGTATTTAATTTCCATTAATTAGTTATTTTTGTTTCACCCCCTCATTGCAGTAATTATAACTTTTTCTGTCTGTTCTCAGAATAAGCACCCATATTTATGAATAGGTATAAAATATATTCTGTCCTCTGCTCTTTATCTAGATAATTGCTCATGCTGCATTTATCGAGTATTTTTGGACCTGCTGATAAGTCTGCAGTTTTCAGTCTCCCTTCAGCCGCATTATATTTCATCCAGTGATTTAACTGAGAAATAAGCAATCTGCTTCCCTCACTAGAAAACCGAAACATCTGTTGAAACTTGTAATTTAGTTTAAATCGCTCTCCCAAGCTGGGAATCTGTTGCTGTTCATCTGCAGTAACCAATTCCTTAGCTGCTGTTTTGATGATCCAATTGATGTGGCAGTTTCTAGGACAAACAGTAGTTGATTAACCATTTTACAACCAAATTTTTTTTCATGACCTAACAGTGCAGGCTGACAAAATATCTGCTTGTGTCTATTTCCATACTTTGCTTTTCCTGGATCAGAGTTTGTGTCTTGACCAAGCATGACTGACCAGCAGCAGCTGCTCCTCTTATTGTCTTCTATAGGCATATTGAAAGGACTTAAAGGGTTAAGGTTAACCTGTTTGGCTTTTTCACGAAAATGCTTTCTGAAAAATGTTGCAAGTCTGAAATCCAATGTCAAATCAGACATGAAATAAAGACACAATGAATGGAGTGTAGGCGACCAACATACATGAAGGAGACGTGGCAGCCATTTCAGTGTCCTGGTGGTGCAGAAAATCTCCCAAGTTCACCTCCATTGAAATGGTGAAATTGACAACAGGTTGAGAACCCGTTTCAGTGCATCGACGTCCACGTTTAACTGTGGTTTGTTCGGCTGTGGGAGCAAACCTCATGGGAGATGCATGTTGTCAATTTCAACATATCACTAACTTAAGAATGGTTTTAATATGAGTTTGGGATTTAACTGCAAGTGCTTGAATTTCCTGGGGCTTTTGGAATTTGCCAATGAAAGTAAAGTGAGTACATCATGGTAAGGGGATAGAAGAAATTATACGACAAATATTACACTAAATATTGAAACTGTATGCTTTATTAACTATTTATGTCAAAGGCTTTTGTTTATAGTACTTGGCCTGAGTTTCAACATTCATCACTTTCATTTACCTAAACTGCACTTTGTAGATGTGAGTTGTCACATCAGCATGGTTGCCAAAATTTGAAAGGGTCCCTTTCAAAGGACCTCTGTACTTGGTATTAAGTGCTCGCTTTCCTTCTATCGCCAGTAAAGCAGAACAGTAATCGAATGTGGCATGAACAAATACTTTCATTTGACTTCAAAATCAGACAGAAACTTAGCAATTTCACATTGTGCACTGTTAGGTGCATTATAATGTTCTGGAGTAGGCATAAGAAAGCAGAATGAAGACATTGATCTGATACATGTATTAAGACGGTGTTGAATATGCCACTGTTCCCACCTTAGTTGCTATGCTTAAGTTAATAAACTGCTTTTGTCATTACATCCATGAGCGTAACACTACACTCTTGCTGCTCAACCTCAAATCAATCTCCAGCCACAGTTGCTTATTTTCATTGCCAAACATTCCCCCCTCCTCAATATGGAACAGTACAGAACAACCTCAGTTATCTGAATGCCAAATTATTCGAATTTCAGATTATCCGGATAAGATCTCGAGGTCCTGTAAAAATATTATCTGTTTTCCAAACAATCCGTTATCTCAGCAATGTTATCCGAGCAGAATATTCCTTGCCCATCTTGTTCAGATAATCAAGATTATTCTGTATTTCCTTATGGGTCTTAGCAGCCAACATCGTTTCCAAACGGAGATGCAGACTTGGTATTTCACTCTAACAGTTTTTTTTTCCATTGTTCTGTGACGTCTCGAATCCATCAACTATTACTCATGCAGTGCCCCTTTAAATGTCTGCATTGAAATCCTCTCAGGCAAATCATTATGACAGCTGCTCAACCTAATTGGCTGGCAAATCTGGAAGTCAGATGCAAGTAGCTGTGTTTAAAAGTCACTGACAAATGCACTGCATTTGATTCTAAATTTCCACAGGCCTCTAAACGCCCTCACCTTATCCCATCAAGTTCCTGCTTGATGCTTTCTTACAGTCATAGAGCTGCATAGCGTCCAACTCGTCCATCCTGACCAGATTTCTAAATTAATCTAATCTCATTTGCCAGCATTTAGCCCATATCCCTCTAAACTCTTCCTACTCATGTACCTATCTAGATGCCTTTTAAATGCTGTGATTGTACCAGCCTCCACCATCTTTAGAAGCTCATTCCATACGTGCACCACCCTTTGCTTGAAAATGTCACCCCTTAAATCCCCCTTAAATCTTTCCCCTCTCACCTTAAACCTATGACCTGTAGTTTTGGACTGCCCTACCCTGAGGAAAAGACCTTGATTATTCACCCTATCTACACCCCTCATGATTTTATCATCTTCTATAACGTCACTGCAGCCTCTGATGCTCCAGGGGAAATAGCCCCAGCCTATTTAGCCTCGCTGTATAGCTCGAACCCTCCAATGCTTTCTGAACCCTACATGTTTCCCCACTGCCGTCCATGGAGACACCACCACACTGACTTGGATTCCTTGACAGTCTCTGGGTCAAATTTCTGGAATTCCCTCCTTAAAAGCATTGTGGGTCTACCTACAGCAAATGGACAGCAGTAGTTCAGGAAGACAGCTCATAATCACCTTCTCAAGAGCAGTTAGTGATGGATAATAAATTTTGGCTGAGTCAACAAAGACAAGTTCCCCTAAATGACTAATGATTTTGTAAAAAGTCTATTTTAGATTATCAATAGATGCATCAATGAACCAAAGAATATACGTTTGGAAATAATTTATATTTATTTTCAACTAATTCTTTTAGACAATAAACAATTTTAGTCAAATTAAACAAACATAAATTGAAATTATATTAAACTACTAGCTATAATTTGTTTTTGTTGTGAATTTGATGAGGGTTAGCTATTCATTGAGAAAGTAACTCTATCATACCTGCCTTCACTGTGTACTATCTCTATTTAACCATAAAATCTGAATGGGTCTTTACAGAAGGCAACTGCATGAAAGCCAACAAAACAATTCAAAAATGCTACATAATGTTATCTCTTTTCCCACTTCATATGTTTGTCCTACATATTAAAATTTCTCTGGTAAAAATATAATTTTAAATCAAAAATTATTGTAGCCGGTTTTCCGTTAACCAGTCATTTTACAGACAGTCAATGGGAATTGCACTTGGAGCTCCTCGGAATTCCCATTGTAGCACTTTAAAGGAATTGCCTGGGAAAATGAAGATTCTGTTGGGAAATTCCTCTATGCTTGGAATCTTTTGACCATCCTCATTAAAAACTGAGGGCTTCAGAATGTTCTGGTGAAATGAAGTCAACACTTTACTCCAGGAAAATCTCAACAGTTGAAATACATTGTCTAACGCCTGAGTAACTATTAAACAGACATCATACTTCCCTGTCACACAACCCAGACCTCAGACCTAATAAGAATCTCCTCCCTGAAATGCAGAGCTCCCTTCTTTCATTGTAAAAAAAAACCAGGGGCTAGAGTGGCAGTGTGTGTCGGATTGCCACTCTCTGGAAAATCTGGCCCAATTTATCATAGGGAGATAATTTTAGTAAAATTGTTTTTTTATATACAGACGTTTATGGCTTCACTGCAATTACACAGCAGGGGAATTTCTCGCATAGGAATTTAGAAGCAAAAAAAAAACTATTACCCTCTTATATTCCTAGTGAGTGGCAATGAAAGCTCAATCATTGCTGCTTCGCAACTAACTGCTTGAGTGTGTGAAAGATGATTTACCTGTCCATATTTATTTATTTACTTTCATGCTTCTTTGTATTGTTTGTGAAAATAACCAGTCTTTGCTCATCCATTAGAGTTTCCACATAGTTAATGACAGGATTGACCTTACGATTAGCAGCAACATCTCCATATTTAATTCCTCTAATGAATGTTTCAAGCATCAAGCTGACAACTCAATCTAGCTTTTTGTTTGGCATACTAGATGGATTTTTGTTTCTTCAGTTTCAGTTTTTCTTTTGGATTTCCATGATGGTAGATCTTTTTGTAACGTCATGCTTTGCCTCTTTAGATTTGAAAAAAGAATTGAAGCTCGTTATTATGTAAACCAATCAAACATAACTTTTGTATCAAAAGACTGTGTGCTACTGTTTTAAAATGGGCACACTACTAACATATTCATACAGGAAATTCTAAGATTATAAAAATATTTTCACTGTATAGCACAAGCTCTATGATGCATGCATATTATATAGAGTCATAGAGATATACAGCATGGAAACAGACCTTTCGGTCCAACCCGTCCATGCCGACCAGATATCCCAACCCAATCTAGTACCAACTGCCAGCACCCGGCCCATATCCCTCCAAACCCTTCCTATTCATATACCCATCCAAATGCCTCTTAAATGTTGCAATTGTACCAGCCTCCACCACATCCTCTAGCAGATTATTCCATACACGTACCACCTCTGTGTGAAAAAGTTGCCCCTTAGGTCTCTTTTATATCTTTCCCCTCTCACCCTAAACCTATGCCCTCTAGTTCTGGACTCCCCGACCCCAGGGAAAAGACTTTGCTTATTTATCCTATCCATACCCCTCATAATTTTGTAGACCTCTATAAGGTTTACATCCCTCAGCCTCCGACGCTCCAAGGAAAACAGCCCCAGCCTGTTCAGCCTCTCCCTGTAGCTCAGATCTTCCAACCCTGGCAACATCCTTGTAAATCTTTTCTGAACCCTTTCAAGTTTCACAACACCTTTCCGATAGGAAGGAGACCAGAATTGCACGGAGTATTCCAACAGTGGCCTAACTAATGTCCTGTACAGCCGTAACATGACCTCCCAACTCCTGTATTCAATACTCTGACCAATAAAGGAAAGCATACCAAACGCCACCTTCACTATCCTATCTACCTGCAACACTACTTTCAAGGAGCTATGAACCTGCACTCCAAGGTCACTTTGTTCAGAAACACTCCCTAGGACCTTACCATTAAGTGTATAAGTCCTGCTAGGATTTTCTTTCCCAAATGCAGCACCTCACATTTATCTGAATTAAACTCCATCTGCCACTTCTCAGCCCACTGGCCCATCTGGTCCAGATCCTGTTGTAATCTGAGGTAACCCTCTTCGTTGTCCACTACACCTCCAATTTTGGTGTTATCTATAAACTTACTAACTGTACCTGTTTGCTCGCATCCAAATCATTTATGTAAATGACAAAAAGTAGAGGGCCCTGCACCGATCCTTGTGACACTCCACTGGTCACAGGCCTCCAGTCTGAAAACAAATTTCCACCACTACCCTCTGTCTCCTACCTTTTGAGCCAGTTCTGTATCCAAATGGCTAGTTCTCCCTGTATTCCATGTGATCTAACCTTGCTAACCAGTCTCCCATGGGGAACCTTGTTGAACTGCTCTGCCCTCATCAATCTTCTTTGTTACTTCTTCAAAAAAACTCAATCAAGTTTGTGAGACATGATTTCCCACGCACAAACCCATGTTGACTATCCCTAATAAGTCCTTGCCTTTCCAAATACATGTACATCCTGTCCCTCAGGATTCCTTCCAACAACTTGCCCACCACCGAGGTCATGCTCACCGGTCTATAGTTCCCTGGCTTGTCATTACCACCCTTCTTAAACAGTCACACCACGTATGCCAACCTCCAGTCTTCTGGCACCTCACGTATGACTATCAGCAAGAGGCCCAGCAATCACTTCTCTAGCTTCCCACAGAGTTCTTGGGTACACCTGATCAGGTCCTGGGGATTTATCGACTTTTAACCATTTCAAGACATCCATCACTTCCTCCTCTGTAATCTGGACATCTTGCAAGATGTCATCATCTATTTCCCTACAGTCTATATCTTCCATATCCTTTTCCACAGTAAATATTGATGCAAAATATTCATTTAGTATCTCCCCCATTTTTTATGGCTCCACACAAAGGCTGCCTTGCTGATCTTTGAGGGGCCCTATTCTCTTCCGAGTTACCCTTTTGTCCTTGATATATTTGTAAAAACCCTTTGAATTCTCCTTAATTCTATTTGCCAAAGCTGTCTCATGTCCCTGTTTTGCCCTCCTGATTTCCCTCTTAAGTATACTCCTACTTCCTTTATACTCTTCTAAGGATTTGCTCGATCTATCCTGTCTGTACCTGACATATGCTTCCTTCTTTTTCTGAACCAAACCCTCAATTTCTTTAGTCATCCAGCATTCCCTATATCTACCAGCCTTCCCTTTCACCCTGACAGGAATATACTTTCTCTGGATTCTTGTTATCTCATTTCTGAAGGCTTCCCATTTTCCAGCTGTCCATTTTACCTGCGAACATCTGCCTCCAATCAGCTTTCGAAAGTTCTTGCCTAATACTGTCAAAATTGGCCTTTCTCCAATTTAGAATTTCAACTTTTAGATCTGGTCTATCCTTTTCCATCACTATTTTAAAACAAATAGAATTATGGTCGCGTGCTACCCCACTGACATCCTCAGTCACCTGCCCTGCCTTATTTCCCAAGAGTAGGTCAAGTTTTGCACCTTGTCTAGTAGGTACATCCACATACTGAATCAGAAAATTGTCTTGTACACACTTAAGAAATTCCTCTCCATCTAAACCTTTAATAATGCCTTTGTTTTTTTCCCCTGTGTAATCCCTATGCACAAAAATATCAGTGCTCCTTCAATTCTGACTTCTATTTTGACATTTCCGATTATAATTAGTCCACTGTCAGTGGCTATCGAAGGGTATAAAGTTGGATTCACTTGTGTATGTTATTCTAACTCAGTATAAATATGTAAATTGCATAATCTCAACAGGCAAATGACCACTGAGTGAAAGGGATGCTCGGAGTTGAGGAGAAAAGTTGTATTTAGGAAGGTTCAGATTTGATGTGCTATATGGCATCACTTTGCATGTGGCACTGAATTGTCTGGCTTGTAATCTGAGTAATTACAGAGTAAACATGTCCAATCACAACTTTGGGATTTAGGTATTTATTCTTGTAATGTGTTGAATATTATGTCTTGTAATGTCTTTAATGTGCTAATATTACTTTGTTATGTTTTTGGGCAGTGTATCAGTTACAGCAAGAAGCCCCACGTCCGAAGAGAATTATCTGTCCTCGAGAGGTCAGTTGGAAATTGGACTTGAATAATGTGACAACACAGTTTGAGGTTTGAATAGCATGGGACGTTTTCATTGTAACTAATGATGGAGAAGGAATCCTGCAGCTTGTAGTCTGACCATCAGTATGGTGAAATGAAACATTATCTTGTCATGTGGCAAAGTTCACACCTGAAAATGATTTTCAGTATCAATGACAAAGTGAATTTAGTGTTGTAAACTAATAAATGCTTGACTTAGCACTTCACTATTCATCCTTCGGAGTTTATAATAGTGTACGATAGTTTCATATTAATTTCCCCAAGAATTTGAAACTAGCATGATTCTCATTAGCTTGGGTATCATGTCGCAAGTTTGTTGAAAAAGTCACCTACTTGAAATATAACACCTTTTTTGGCATAATTTTCCACCTAAATTACTTTGTCAACTCAGTACTGTGCTAATATTTAAATAACTCTTTTAATTTGTACTCTTCAGTTTCTTTGTGTTAATGATGTGGAATTGTACTGAATTACAATAGAATTCCTTCAGTAGTATAATGGTTTCTATATGCTTGAGTATTTCATCCATGTATTGAATGGATTAACAGGAATTTTGTAAAATTACAAAACAGAAAATAAAAATATTAACCAATTTTTATAGCAAATCATCTTCTGCTTCATCACTTTTAACAAGATCCTAACTATTAACAAGTATAACTGTTATCTTGTCATCAAGATCCTTGTCATCTTGACGTTCAACTGAGTTACTTCAAATTTACAAGGTTTTGCTGATGGCTAAGCTGTGAGTTTTCATGTATACATTTGCACAGCATATCATAGTGAAACTTATTTGGAAGATTGAAATTGCGTAAATTTGCTTTTGTGCTTTTTTCACTAGCTCTGCTCCTTGATTCAGACTTCTATACGATGAGTTTATAGTTATTGTACTTCTAAATAATTATGATACAATAATGGATTTTTGCTGGCTTCTGAAAGTTGGATTTTTATTTTGATAAAATGTTCGACCATTCTGTCTGTCTTGCATGAATATTTTTTTACTGGACCTTGCACTATTTTGCAGACGGCTAACCTTTGCTTGCTAATAGTTTGCCAGATGTTCATTTGCTTGCAGTAACATACCACAAATAGAAAATCCTTTCGGCGGTTTGAGCAGAAGCATGTTTGGAACTCTATAACCTGTATTCTGTCTCATTTGCTCCTCACATACTTCCTTGTGAGTCACACTACGTTCCGCTTCACATTGAATTTAAAATCCTGATTTCCTTGTTCAAATCCCTCCATGATTTCAAGCTGTCCAACCTCTCTCATACCTTCTCCTTTCTTTCCTTCAATGCCATTTACAATCCAACTCGCACCTTTACATGCTCCCTCCCTTCATCTTATCACTAATGGAAGAGCCTTCACTCACCCATCAACATTACCTTTTTTTTTCATAAAGCTCAGTTTAAACTCTCTCTTAACTATCCAACACCCACCCCCCCTTCACACTCACCCCAGTCCCTCTGAATTATGCTTCCACTTTTAAAGGCCTAAATTTAACCAATCCTTTGACACCTCTTCTAACTCCCACACCATTGCTTGATGTGCTAAGTTTTCTTTATCAACATGTTAGTCAGCAGAGGCTTTTCCCCAGGGTTGAAGTTCAATTACAAGGAGGCACAGGTTCAAGGTGTGAGGGGGAAAGTTTAAGGTAGATGTGTGAGGGAAGTTCTTCACTCAGAGTGGTAGGAGCCTGGAGATGGTGGAAGTAGGCACATTGGTGACATTTATGAGGCATCTGGATGGTTACATGAATATGGAGCAAATAGAGGGATAGCGAGTGAATAAGGGCAGAAGGGTTCTTTTAGTTTAGTTGGGGCATGATGATTGGCCCAGGCAGGGAGGGCCAAAGGACCTGTTCCTGTGCTATACTTTGCTTTTGTGCTTCTGTTCAGCAGTGGGTGGTGCATTTTTTGGAATGAGCTGTCCGAAGGAGTGGTGGAGGCTAGTACAACAACACTTCAAAGGCATCTGGATGGAACTTGAATAGGAAGGGTTTAGAGGGGCAAGGGTCAAATGTTGGCAAATGGGACTAGATAAACTTAAGATATCTGGTTGGCATGAAGAGTCTGCTTCTGTCCTGTATAATTCTATGATTATATAACCTCTTTTGTTTTTTCCATTTCCTCCTCTAGTTTTTTGGGGGATATTTTCTATATTAAATGCATCATATGCAAGCAAGTTGTTGTATGTAGAATTGAAAATACAGTAAAAAGAAAAGAAATTCCTAGTTTCATAGAATCATAGAGTCACACAGTATACAAGAGGCCCATAAAGTCTGAGCTGACAAAAACTACTCAAAATCTACACTAGTCCCACTTTCAACAGTTGGTTATGTTATTTCATGTCTGAAAATCTGTTGCTGGAAAAGCGCAGCAGGTCAGGCAGCATCCAAGGAGGAGGAGAATCGACGTTTCGGGCATGAGCCCTTCTTCAGGAATTCCTGATTCCTGCAGAAGGGCTCATGCCTGAAACATTGATTCTCCTGTTCCTTGGATGCTGCCTGACCTGCTGCGTTTCTCCAGCAACACCTTTTCAGCTCTGATCTCCAGCATCAGTGCACTCCTCACTTTCTCCTGTGTCATTTCATGTGCCCATCTGAGTATTTTTAAAGGTTGTGAAGTTTTCCACCTCAATGACCTTTGTCAGTGAATTTCAGATCCTCACCACCTTCTGGATGAAGTCTCTTTTTAACTTCCTTTCTAAATCTCCTTCTTTTTACCTAAAAATTATGCCCCCTTGTTATTGACCCATCAACTAAGGGGAACAGTGGTTTTCTAACCACCCTGTCCATGCCCACCATAAGTTTATATACTTCAATCAGATTCTCCTTCAGGCCTCTCTTCTTCAAAGAAAACAACCCAAGCCTATCCAGTTTCTCTTCACAGCTAAACTACTCCATCCTCTACACAATCTTGGTGAATCTCCTCTGCACTCCCGCGAGTGTAATGACATCCTTTCTTTCATGTATCAATTCATGTACCAGTGATTATAATCAAGTATCTCCCAGAACTGTGATTCAGATGGTGTAGAATATATCAATTTCTGTTGTTATCACTATAGTCCCATTATTGTTTGAAATTGTTTGATATAAATACCTATGGCAGTTGCCATCTAGTGGACTTTTCATAACATTACACTTGGACTTCCTAGTGCAATGAATCCAGGGAGTGCTTCAAACTGATTTTCTAGCATTTATTTACATTTCTAGTTTCAAAACTTAGCAGTGACATTTGGTAACTCAACAGGAAGATGTATAATAAGATAGTTTAATTTTGGAGGAGAGATTGACCTCCCTAAGATTGTACAGTATAGAAATCCATGAAATTATTGATTAACCTTTTTATGAAATTTGAATGATGTGAATGTAAAAGTTAATAGTTTTTCAACTAATCTTTATGAAGTTGAGCAGTAACAATGGTCATGCTGCTCTGGAAATAATCGTCTGACACATTCAAATGCTCTTTCTAGTGTTGTGATAATGGCTATTTTTTCTTCTGGATATATCATATGTTGAGGATCATGATTTAGATCTGCTTGTCATTGCTTTCTTTTCGAGTTTACTACCACCCCTCTTCCAACAAATTCCGAGATTAAGTATTTATGCATTTCATTTGCTGTTTGGGAGGTTTTTCTGTGTATGAGTTGTATGCATTAGCACTTCAGGATATCCTAGGTGACTTGTTAAGATGATGTCCATACATGAATGCAAATTCTTTCTTATTTTCGGAATCTAGTGATCTGGTAACATTTGGTTGGTAACAAGATTCATACCTGTAAATGTATTAATGTATGAGGTAAATCCTCAGCAATTCATTTAGCAAAATATATTTAAAGCAGAGCCATTTCATAGAAATGTCGTATTCTCAAGTCGCCCAAAGTGCTTTGCAAAGGTCAACAACAACTTGCATTAGTGTAGTGCATTTGAATATCATAAACTGACACAAGGTGCCTTACAAGAACAAAATTGTCAACAAGTCAAAGAAGGAGACATTGACACAAATAACTAAAAGCTTGGAGAAAGGGGTAGAGTAAGTTTCAAGTGTGTCTGAAAGAAAAGGATCTTAAGCAAGGATTTCTAGAATGTTATGGCCTGCATCACACCCTGCATTTCACAGATGCAAAAGTGGGAATACATTCCAGTTTGTCTAGTCTAGATCTGATTCCAAGACCAACTATCAGTCCAGGGCAGTATTAAAATTTGTTTGAAAATAAATTGTGGGTTCCTGCGTTTTTCTAGCACTTAACTTGTGGTCGAAGTATATATTGTACAATATCAGACATAAATGGATAAAGTAGGGCCATCTTCCATATTAGAGAATAAAATTAATATTTGAGGACTGCCATTTACAAGATGTGTATAATGTTTTGATTTTGAAGCACTTTTGTAAGCATACAGTATTTAAATTGTTTGAGAATGTTTCTGGTAGGTTAGGTAGCAAATTCCTTACTTATATTTCAGATCACTTGCTCTTCAAGGACCAATATACATATACGTTGCTAACAATTTTCTTTGGTTTACAGGTTGAAAACAGGCCAAAGTACTATGGAAGAGAGTACGTAAATCATTTTAATTTTTGTTAATATTTTAGACTGTGTTTTGCAAATAACAGAGCAAGAAGTACTGTAGATCGGATTGTTGTTAGAAAAGCAGTTATGCTGAAGAGTAATGTATTTACTTGGTTTATGCATGATTGTATTTTAGTTTCTAATGTATGGTGGCTTACAGTGGGATGATGATTTGAAATTTGCATTCTTTATCAATATTGTGATGTAAAAAGCAATCTTGTACCCTGGCACACGAGAAATAATTTTGATACCACATTGCAGCAGAGTACATTTCTATATGATAACACACAATAATGTCCTGATACCAGGGATGAATAAGACAAACAGTAATAAATTTGAGTGTTCCCTTTAAGTTATATTTTAGCAGACACAAGAATATCTTCAATTTTAGCTGTTACTTGACACAAGCAACATGTTTCTGAAATACTGTTCTGAAGAATCACTTACGAATGCTGTTTAATTGTTATCACAAAAGAAATGAATTCTCTAGTTTTCTCCAAAATGGAAACCTATGCTTGTCAATTTCCTTGTGTTATCAAATTATTTAGAGAGAAAAGAACAATAATTTTCTTGTCACTGCTTTAATGAGTGCTTTAATAGCTACGATCTTCTTTCAATTCCTATCATTTTACTCCGGGTTGCTGATTGATCACCTGCCTCCAACTCCTTGTGTCAGATATTCGTTCCACTTCCAATCCTGTTTGTCTTTCATCACTGCCACTTTCTATCTGCACTTGGGTCTTCCTGCTCTCCTTTCTGGCAGTTCAATATCCATCACTTGCCTCACCATTTTTCCCATCCCTTTTGGCAATGAGTGACCACATGATTTCAGTTTTTTCCAGCTACTTCCTTCAATGTCCCCGCAATCTTCACTGACCTTCTAAAGTAGTAATCCCTGATCTTGTCCCTTTCTTATTTGTCCATATGTGCATTTTCATATTTGCCTATCATTAGTAACCTTTGTTCCTCCTTTCCTGAAGTTGCTCAAGTTTCTGGACTGTGTAACAAGACCATTCTCTCAATTGTTTTGTTGATTGTGTTTTTCAGTTTTAGCAATATTTTTCTATTACAAAAAAGCCTCAGTGCACTTCTTTCAGTTACTCCGATGGAGCTAAACAACTCCTCAGTTTTTGTTTCCACATTTCTATCCCCTGCCACCCACAGGTTCTGCCAGGGGTGTTCACTTACTTCCTTCAGCTAAGTATTATACTGACTTTTTTCTCTTTTTGGAGACCTGACTGTTTCCACTTCTTTAACAAATCTATCTTTTCTTTTTATCATTCTTTTTGTTTTTAATCTGCCATCGAGTTTATTTTTCGAGGTTCTTTTCTCCCGGGTAATATTTCTTTCACTTTTCATCGGTTTTGCTAATCAAACTTGTCACCAGGCTTTTATGGTGCCCGTCATAACTTCAATTTCTCGTAACTATTTCTCCATCTGATTTCTCGATTCCCTCTTCCCTCTCCAACTGATGTTCTGGCCACATCTTGTCCATCACTGTTTTGTTTTCTTTGCAGCCAGTTCTGTCACCGAGACTCAATGCTGGTACATAACGACTGTAATGTGACTAAATTAATATGGAGAAATTATGTATAAATGGTGTGAATTTGTTGTTACAGTATGATGTTCAGTGACTGGCAACTTACCTTAAATACTATACTGTAACAATTAGCTAAGCACATTTACATTTCTCTGAGAATTAAATTTGGAGTCACTAAATTGTCTGCTGGAAAGGCCTGTATAAGTATTAGATGACAGTTCAACTTCTCCCAGGCAAAATTTCAAAGACAGTTAGCTTTGCCAAATAAAATGTGATAACCAGTGACATTAATGCAAGTTTGAGTTTGCTTTTCTTCACTTGTTCTTTTTTTTATAAAGAAAATCCTGTCTTTTTTTCTTCCCATTCTAAAGCTTCTGCGTTTCAGATAATTTACTTCTGTAGAGTCGGGAAAATCCATAACTTCACCTGTCTACAGATCAGGCACTTGTGATGGTTAACGTTTTATTTATCACAGTTGTTTTCTTCTAGCCCAGTGAAATGTTTGCAAATGTTATTCTAGTTGATTGCTACAAATTAACTGGAGTACAGTTTCAGCTCCTTGATGCATGACTATTCATTTTTCTGTAGATTAGGAATGAATGCTGAAAATTTGCTAACTCCATATTCAGGGTGGATTTATATGAGTAAATAAAGTGCACCTGTATTTTTCAAGATCTCTGCATGGCATACTCTGCACTGTAACTTGGGGTCACACCACACCACTGTCCTTCAGCTGTTTTCATATAATTAACATTGAGGCTTGTAATTAGTTGATAGTAATTCAAGCTTGAAGGTTACCTTGTAGATTTTTATCACCCTGGATTATGCTACAAACTGTAATAACAGCCATTACTGAAATGCCACATTTTTAAATTTAAAAAATGTTTTTAGATCCCATTGTATAAAGAGAGTAAGTTCAAATTGAATTATTTGAATAATATCATATTTGGAATTTGAGTATGTATTTATCAGATAATTATGCATCTTTTATATAATAATAATTAGTAAAAAATTTCAGTAGTCAGAGGCATGGTCTGTTGTATTCTCTAAATAGTTTTAATACTGAATGATTATACATACAAATTAATCATCAAAACAGGTAGCTGATCAGTATGGTTCCAATGTAGATCTTAGATCAAATTGTCTTTATTGACTATGTTTTGCTGTTCTGTTCTTTTGCTTTTCAACTATCAATAAAATTATAATTGGCAAAATTGATCAAAATGAGCAGATTTGTTAATTCTCAAGCAAGTGACATATTGTGGTTTGTAGCTTAATAAGATCAAGTTTGGATTTATTGTAAAAAATAGTTTTTGGAAAGTTAGTTCAAGGACTTTTGTTTCTATAGAAAACAACAATATTAATTCCAAGTTTGTAAACAAAATTACAAAGTGAAATGGTTACATAGCTATCATGTTACTTGTGTTCTGTGATCTCATCTCATGGGAGCCTGTGATAAAATGACTCGGTTGTTCCATTTCTGCTCTTTTTGGAAATTGTTTTTGAAGAGGGTTTGTTTTTGTGTAGAATGTCAATCCTGCCACAGTTAACACTTTTTTTTCCCCATCTATTTATGGTACCTTAATTTCTTTGTCACTTTTGTGATTTTTGCAGTATTTTCTTTTCTTAGGTTCCATGGGATGATATCGCGAGAGCAAGCTGATGAACTGCTTGGTGGTGTTGAGGGAGCTTATCTCATTAGGGAGAGCCAGCGTCAGCCTGGTAGCAACACATTGGCTCTGAGGTACATACCTGCTCTTGATGTCGATGAACTGAATAAATTATGTTGAACTTGCTTTTTTTTATTTGAGATGTAACAAACCTTGGCCCTCTTTTTTATTTCTGGAGTCATTGATCTAGAATAAGAAAAATAGAAATTTTAGATGATTCTCACTGTTGAGTTTTGATTCCTATAGGAGTCCAACTGTCTTAAGCTTTTGCTGTTTCATATCCTCCCTTTCCTGTGAATATTTCTATGTGTCTTCAAGTATCAGTCAGGTCACCTTGACTCAGCTCTTCTATGCAGCAAAAGCACAAGATCACATGTAAACCATGCTCTACAATTTAAAATGAATTTCAGAATGTTCAAACCATTTATAGCTGTAGATTAGGCTATGGCCTTAAGGTCTTGTTTTGCTTGCAAATTCAAATGGAGTACAGAAACGTGACAGAATTATGGTATATGTCCAGTTATGAGCCACTCTTCATAGAGTAATAATATTAGAATTGTGCATTAAGGCAACAGAACTTTCAACTTTATTCATCTGATGTTATTATTGCTACAAGACCTTGTTAGTTCTTGTATTCCACACAGCACACTGGATATATCTGTTAGGTCTGATTTCACTATGTTCAACCCAGTATCTGACATAAGGAAATAAATTAATACATGGCTATATTCCTAAAGTACAAATCCACTATGTAAAGTTTAAACTGAATTGAATAAATATGATCATGTGTGACATGGCATTAGGGCAAAATTTATCATTAAAGTTTCCATTTTATTGTAAAAACCTAACTAGTTTGATGACAGCCCCTATCTAGTCTACTCGTGATTCACTGACTGCCCCTGTCTGTTGAGGTGACCTTGTAAAACAGTCATTTGTAAGATGCCTGTTACTAGCAAATTATTAAAGGTATTGAGGAGGCCTGTTGTCAATTATAAATGTGTCACACAGGTGCAAGAGTCGTTCCCATTGACTGTGGACTGGCTTCCTCAACAAACTTTGGAGACTTGTATCCAAATTGGTAGACCTCTTCCATTACTAGTCAACCAATATAGTTTTATTCAGTTAGCCAGGTTGCTCCATGATGATTCCTGCTTATGTCCTGTCCAAGATATACTCAGTAGCAGCAGAGGCACAGGGTTGGACTATATAGCAACTATGACCTTGGACATATACAACTTTAACCTCAGACCCCCAAGGAGCCTCTTAGCTTCAGGTATAAGAAATACCCTGCTGAATGCCAATCACCTACTGACAAATCAGTTCTCACTTATATTTTACGCCACATAGTAAGGGAAGTTTGTTTTTGTTCACAATATTTGTTCATTGGATGTCAGTGTCCCAGGCAAGGCCACAATTTCTTGTGTACTTCATCACACACCTGACATCCGTAGTGCCTTGCAGATCATAGAAATACTTGGAAAGCCAGAAAGTGAATTAATTGCTGCAGAGTACCCTGCCTCTGGTCTCCTCTTGTATCCACAGTCAGGCTGGTTCAGTTGTTTTTCTGATAATTAGCAATTGCCAGAGAGTTGTTGAGGGGAGATTTGGTCCTGGCAGTGCTGATAAATATCAAAGGAAGTTTGTCAGACCCTCTGTTGGAGATAGTCATTATTTGGCGCCTGTGCAGCATGAATGTTACTTGCTACTTATCATGTTTAGCTTGGATGTTGTCCTGGGTTTGCTTTGTTGAGAACAGACTGTTTCGTTATCTGAGATACTGTGAATGGAATTAGAAACTGTACAAACATTAGAAATATCCCCACTTTTGAACTTACAGAGGAGTGGAGGTAATTAATGAAGCAACTGAAGGTGGTTGAACCCAGGACATTATCCTGAGAAAGGAGAGCTCTGTGCTGCAGTGGTGGTGTACCTGTTCCTGAGACAGGAGTCCCTGGTTCACATCGTACCCGCTCCAGGGAATGTAGTAACATCTTCCAACAGATTGGTTGGAAATACCTACCCCTGAGAAATTAAGGAGGCTCTTGTGATGCAGTGGCAATTTCCAAACTGTGGAGCAGGACGCCCAGGTTAAAGCCCACTTGATTCAGAGGTGTGTATTAATACCTCTGAGCAGTTGATTAGAAAATATCAATGCTGGGAAGCTGTTAGATAAGAATCCAGGCAGTGGAAAGATCTCCCTGATTCACATTGATTTCAGTTCTATCTGGGCTCCTTGATACTACACTTAATGAAATATTCCTTTGATATTAAAGGCAGTCACTCTCATCCCACCACTGCGATTTGACTCAATTGTCTGTACATGGGTAAAGTTATTAATGAGTCAAGAGTGTGGTGCTGGAAAAACACAGCAGGTCAGGCAGAATTCGAGGAGCAGGAAAACCTGACCTGCTGTGCTTTTCCAGCACCACACTCTCAACTCTAATCTCTGCAATCCTCACTTCTGCCTAAAGTTATAATTAGCTCTTCACAAAATGCAATGGAATACCTATGAACAGGTTATTGTTGATTAAATGTCACTCAATAGCATTGTCAACACACCTCACACCATTTTTATGTTAATTAAATGTAGACTAATGGAGCAGTACTTGGTCAGAGAATTTGTTCTGAACAGGGAATACCCGAGCAATTTTCCATATTGTTGAACATTAGTTTAGCAGCTTTTCTGGAACAGCTTGGCTAGAAGCCTGGTTAGTTCTGAAGCATAAATCTTCACTACTGTCAGGATGTTGTTTGAGTCCATTGCCTTTGTATCCAGTCTGCTCAGAGTTTTTTAATATATAATGGGGAGTGAATTATCTTAGTTGAAGACTGGCATTAGTAGTGGTGAGGACACCGGCGGGAGACTGAGATGAATCATCCACTCCACATTCTGGCCCAAGATGGGTGCAAGTGTTTCAATCTTGTCTATTACACACACAGGCTGAGAGCTAGCATTATTAGGTTTGACAGTAGACAATAGATGCAGGAGTAGGCCATTCAGCCCTTCGAGCCTGCACCGCCATTCAATATGATCATGGCTGATCATTCCCAATCAGTATCCTGTTCCAGCCTTATCTCCATAACCCTTGACTCCACTATCTTTAAGAGCTCTATCCAATTCTTTCTTAAATGAATCCAGAGACTGGGCCTCCACTGCCCTCTGGGGCAGAGCATTCCACACAGCCACCACTCTCTGGGTGAAGAAGTTTCTCCTCATCTCTGTCCTAAATGGTCTACCCCATATTTTTAAGTTGTGTCCTCTGGTTCGGCACTCCCCCATCAGCGAAATATGTTTCCTCCTGCCAGAGTGTCCAATCCTTTCATAATCCTATACGTTTCAATCAGATCCCCTCTCAGTCTTCTAAACTCAAGGGTATACAAGCCCAGTCGCTTCAGTCTTTCCGTGTAAGGCAATCCTGCCATTCCAGGAATTGACCTCGTGAACCTACGCTGCACTCCCTCAATAGCCAGAATGTCTTTCCTCAAATTTGGAGACCAGAACTGTACACAGTACTCCAGGTGTGGTCTCACCAGGGCCCTGTACAGCTGCAGAAGCACCTCTTTGCTTCTATACTCAATTTCTCTTGTTATGAAGGCCAGCATGCTATTAGCCTTCTTCACGACCTGCTGTACCTGCAAGCTTGCCTTCATTGACTGGTGGACAAGAACACCCAGATCTCTCTGAACAGCCCCTTTACCTAATTTGATACCATTGAGGTAGTAATCTGCCTTCCTGTTCTTGCCACCAAAGTGGATAACCAGACATTTATCCACATTAAACTGCATCTGCCATGCATCTGCCCACTCACCTAACTTGTCCAGGTCACCCTGTAATCTCCTAACATCCTCATCACATTTCACCCTGCCACCCAGCTTTGTATCATCAGCAAATTTGCTAATGTTATTGCTGATACCATCTTCTATATCATTAATATATATTGTAAAAAGCTGCGGTCCCAGCACGGATCCCTGCGGTACCCCACTGGTCACTGCCTGCCATTCCGAAATGGAGCCGTTAATCACTACCCTTTGTTTCCTATTAGCCAACCAATTCTCTATCCAATCTAGTACTTTGCCCCCAATACCGTGCGCCCTAATTTTACTCACTAACCTCTTGTGTGGAACTTTATCAAAAGCTTTCTGAAAGTCCAGGTACAGTACATCCACTGGATCTCCCTCGTCCATCTTCCGAGTTACATCCTCAAAAAATTCAAGAAGATTAGTCAAGCATGATTTCCCCTTCATAAATCCATGCTGACTCTGTCCTATCCTGTTACTATTATCCAGATGTGCCGTAATTTCATCCTTTATAATAGACTCCAGCATCTTTCCCACCACTGAGGTCAGACTAACTGGTCTATAATTTCCTGCTTTCTCCCGCCCACCCTTCTTAAAAAGTGGCACAACATTAGCCGCCCTCCAATCCTCAGGAACCAACCCCGATTCTATTGAACTCTGGAAAATAATCACCAGCGCATCCACGATTTCCCGAGCCACCTCCTTCAGCACCCTGGGATGCAGGCCATCAGGTCCCGGAGACTTATCAACCTTCAGACCTAACAGTCTCTCCAACACCAAATCCTGGCAAATATAAATTCCCTTAAGTGCAGGTCCTTCAGCCACTGTTACCTCAGGGAGATTGCTTGTGTCTTCCCCAGTGAACACAGATCTGAAGTACCCATTTAATTCCTCTGCCATTTCTTTGTTCCCAGTAATATATTCCCCTGTTTCTGTCTTCAAGGGCCCAATTTTTGTCCTAACCATTTTTTTGCCTTGGACATACCTAAAAAAGCTTTTACTATCCTCCTTTATACTCTTGGCCAGTTTACCTTCGTACCTCATTTTTTCTCTGCGTATTTCCTTCTTACTAATCCTCTGTTGTTCTTTAAAAGCTTCCCAGTCCTCAGTTTTCCCACTTATCTTCACTAAATTATACTTTTTCTCTTTTAACTTTATATGTTTCTTTACTTCCCTCGTCAGCCACGGCCGCCCATGTCTCCTCCTGGGATCTTTCTTCCTTTTAGGAATGAACTGATCCTGCAACTTCTGCATTATACACAGAAATATCCGCCATTGTTCCTCCACGGTCTTCCCTGTTAAGGTATTGCACCATTGCACTTTGGCCAGTTGCTCCCTCATAGCTCCATATTTCCCTTTATTCAACTGAAATATTGTCACTTCTGATTGTACCCACTCCCTCTCAAATTGCAGATTGAAGCTTATTGTATTATGGTCACTACTTCCCAATGGCTCCTTCACTTCGAGGTCACTGACCAATTCTGGTTCGTTACACAATACCAGATCCAGAATCGCCTTATCCCTGGTCGGCTCCAGCACCAGCTGCTCTAAAAATCCATCTCTGAGGCACTCCACAAAGTCTCTTTCTTGAGGCCCGATACCATCCTGATTCTCCCAGTCTACCTGCATGTTAAAATCCCCCATAACAACTGTAGTAACATCTTTGCGACAAGCCAATTTCAGCTCCTGATTCAACTTACATCCGACATCCAGACTACTGTTTGGGGGCCTGTAGATGACTCCCATGAGGGTCTTTTTACCCTTAGTGTTTCGAAGCTCTATCCACACTGACTCTACATCCCCTGACTCTAGGTCCCCCCATGCAAGGGACTGAATATCCTCCCTTACCAACAAGGCCACCCCACCCCCTCTGCCCGTCAGTCTGTCCTTACGATAGCACGTGTAGCCTTGAATATTCGTTTCCCAGGCCCTGTCCCCATGAAGCCACGTCTCAGTTATCCCCACAATATCGTATCTGCCAATTTCCAAAAGAGCCTCAAGCTCATCCACCTTGTGTCTAATGCTTTGTGCATTCATATATAGAATTTTTAATTTGTTACTGCTCTCACCCTTCCCCTCAACCCTTATTTCACTCAACTTTACAGCATGATGCCTTTTCCAGTTTTCTGCCTCCTTGATACAGTTGTCTTTCTTGACTTCTCTTGTTCCAACTACCCCTTCAATTTCCTTTTTAAACATCCAGCTTGTCCCCTCCCCCCCGCTACTTAGTTTAAATGTAGCGGTGTTGCAGCAGAAAACCTGCCTGCCAGAATGCTGATCCCTGATCTATTAAGGTGCAAGCCGTCTCTCTTGTAGAATTTATGGTTACCATAAAATATACCCCAGTGATCCAAGAACTTGAAACCTTGCTTCCTGCACCAGTTCCCCAACCACACGTTCAAGTCCATTATCTCCCTGTTTCTGGCCACACCAGCCCGAGGAACTGGAAGCAAACTGGAGATAACCACCTTGGACGTCCTGCTTTTTAGCCGCCTTCCTAGTTCTGCGAAGTCTCGCTGTAGTATGTTCCTCCTCTTCTTCCCGACATCATTTGTGCCGACGTGTACCACCACCTCGGGCTCTTCACCCTCGTCCTTGAGGATGTCCTGCACTCTGTCCGCGATGTCTTTCACTCTAGCACCAGGAAGGCAACACACCATCCTTAAATCCCGTCTGCTGCCACAAAAACCCCGGTCAGTTCCTCTCACGATGGAGTCCCCTATTACCACGGCTCTGTGCGATGTCCGACTCTTCCGCTCTGCTTCTGCGGCAACTTTTGATTGACAAACATGGCCGCCTTGCGAACTGGCAGTGTCATCAGACTCTACTGTATCCAAAAGCTTCAACTTGTTCCTGACAGGTACTTCTCCCGGCGTCTCTTGCACCTGTCTCCTCTCTGCCTTCCTCATCGTCTGCACTCTTCTGCTCTCTTCTGGCATGATTGGTGTAATAACATCACTGAAGGTCTTGTCCAGAAAGATCTCGTTCTCTCGGATGAGCCTAAGGTCTTCGAGTTCTTTCGTCAGTGCTGCAATATGCTCGGTCAATTGCTGAATGTGCGCACACTTTCCACACATATACGAGCCAGACACACCAGAGTCGTTGACCTGCCACATCAAACACGTAGCACACTGAACCAGCTTGGTTAAGTTTGTGGAGTTAAGTTTCCTTTATTTGTTAACTTGTCCTCTACTGTTCACAATTGGGCTGTCAGCAGTGTTGGTCTTTCATCTGATCATTATTTATGAGCGCATTCTGAATGGAGGACTTCGATACCCGCAGAAAGAACAGCTTGATTGTGTTATTGTGGATAAACTGGACACTTTCTTGATGCTTATCACTTTGCATAAGTTAGTGGTCTTCTGCTCACAAACTACCTGTTGCCGACCGAGCTGGGAATTAATATACTTAATAAAGTAACGTCTTCTGAAAACAAATTTATTTTTCTCTCAGTGAAAGCCTCTTTACTCGGGTAATGTGTCATGCCTGCCATGCTCATTGGAATGGACTGAGAAGAGATTTGCCAACCTAGAAGTGGGCATTCATGAAACCTGTCCCTGAGTAACAGCAGAATTGCACACCAACACAATTTGTCACCACATTTCATGATGTATTTCTCAATTCTCCATCACCATCAAGTTGAAAGATCAGTAGGGAGGGCATAAATACCAGAACCAGTCAGGCACAATTTAGCAAATCTACAATGCAAGGTTTTAACTGGAGTTTAGCAATTCCACAATTAGTAAATCAAGGCATTTAAACTGTAATAAGTACCTCAAAGTTTATGCATTGCTAGACTAAATGTACCTAGCTTTCTAAGCTTGTCTGAGTAATTATGTCTGTAAGTAGGAATCATGTTTGTGGCCCTCTTTAGTAAAGCCTCTGTCATCCAATAACAGCAATAACTCAGTTAACTTAAAATGTCCCAAGACACTCGACTGTGCGTTAGAAAATGGAATCCAATCCCTAAAACACAGGAACTAGCATTGGGTGATCTCCAGTTTTCAGAGGGTGGAATGTGATTCAGGAGTGTAGTTCAGCCAGGATTTTGTTCAAACAACCAAATGTAGAGGTTAAAAATACATGAATGAGCAGTTCAGCAGCCAGTGGGCTGAGATGTGTGAAATTGGGTGTTTGTATGAGTTAGTAGTGTTAGAGATTATGAATTTAGAAGCTTACATTGTTTTATATATGACACAAAGAATGCAAACAGGTGGATTTTGCCAGGAAGAGGGAGGGAGTCAGCAGCTAGGGAATAGAGTTTGAATTGAGGACTAAAATAATGGCTTCAGTCCTTGCACTATTTAAATTGAAAATATTTCTGTTAATTCGGTACCAAATGTCATGTAAGCAGCCTGATACACGCTATGGTGATATCATCATATGAGAGGACCAAAGTTGAATAGTGCTTTGAATGGGGTCCAGCCAAAATATAATTACCTACTGTTTACAAACAAAAAGTCGATAGCGAATGTATGGTTTAAACTGAGTAGGGCTTATAGAACAGAGTGATAACAGTACCTAAGGAAAAGGGAGGTTGCAAACAGAAGACAGAGGGCAGTGGAGCTCCAGCAGAGAGTGACTGCTTTAGTGAAAGAAATAGATGAAGGAAGCTATTAAAACATAACAGTACCCTTTTCCTCCACTGAGCTTGAAAGTTCATCTCCATAAGATGGAAATGATTATGATAAACTGGACTTCCGTGCTAGAGGCCTGAGGAAAGGATTAAACAAACACGTTACTGACTGAGAACCATATTGTTGGACAATTAGGATGACAGCAGGACTGCAAACACTTCTCAGTGGGGAGAACATCTCAGTTTAATGATGTGAGTGAGATTGTTTTGGCAAGGATAGTTCCATACACACCAGTAATGCTGTTCAGCTAATGCACACCACATTGTATATTATTCACTTTCAGAAGAACATGAGAATAGGAGTTGATCATCCAGCCCCTCAAAGCTCAAGCACCAGTCAGTAAGATCATGGCCGATCTGGCCCAGGCTCAACTCTTCTTCTGTGCCATCTCCTCTTAATCCTCCACTCCCCAACGTTTCAAAAAATGTCTATCAACTTCCATTCAAGTACCTTCA
Organism: Chiloscyllium punctatum; assembly: GCF_047496795.1. NCBI lineage: Eukaryota > Metazoa > Chordata > Chondrichthyes > Orectolobiformes > Hemiscylliidae > Chiloscyllium > Chiloscyllium punctatum. The sequence continues at coordinate 1,986,794 of NC_092746.1, read as the reverse complement.
GTGACGTAACCTCCACAGAATTCCAGACATTCAGTACTCTCTGGGAGAAGGATTTCCTTTATGTTTCAGTTTTAAATGAGTGTCACATTCTATAATATGTTCCCTAGTTCACGATATCCCTTCTAGGAAATAACTTCTCAACAAGCCCCTCAGAATTTTGTCATGACACGGAATAAACCCTCCTGTTTACTTTAAACCAACAACACAGAAAAGATATATCCCATACAGTAATCTGTGAGAATTCGAGAAGCCAAGAACTATTCAAAGTAGAAATTAACGATTTTATTTCTTAAAATATAACAGAGAATAATTGACTAACAACTATTTACAACTCTTTCCTTTAACCTATCTTTTACCTTCCCTTCTATAATACTAGTCCGATAAAACCTCCCAATTAAGATTTACCAAAAATTCAAGTTTTCAAAACCAGCCAGCTGTCAAATCTTCTGTTTTGATCTTCCTGTGTCATCTTTTCTTCTTCTTGGGCATTATGCTTCACAGGTCACAGATCGATAAAGGTACCTTTACGAGAGCTATTCTCCGGGCAGTCTGCAGATGTCACTGGCTTGCAGTTCTCCTCCCAATTGTTCAATTTTCCCCTGTCTTATACCTCCAAAGCATCGGATTGTGTCATTGGCTTTTAAGATTGTCAATATACGCAATTCAAACTTGATTGGAATTTGGTATTTTTCAGGGTATGATTTAAACTGATTGGCCTAATTCAAATCTGTTTTGTTGTTTCCAGGCAATCAGCTAATCTAGCTTTTGATCAAGTGTTACATTGTTACCATATTCAGAACACTTGGTGCTTTGTCTGATAGTTCTGCTAGCTTTTAACTCTCTTAAAGGTACCATATACCCACATCTTCATAACAATTTTGTTTCAATAAGGTTACCCCTCATTATCCTAAACTGTAATGAATAAAGGTCTGACCTGTTTAGTTTGATATATGTCTTGATAAGTTGACCTTTCCAATCAGTCATTCAGCCGAGTGTGTCTCTTTTGAACCGACTGAATGTTAAAACAGCAATTTTTAAAAATACAGAGACGATCTTGGTTTTCAGTTAATGATCTTTAGACTATTTGGTTATGAACATTTCTGTGATTATTTTTAGATGACATATTATTTATTCAGTTCGATCCCACACAAAAAAGTCATTATATTGTTGAAAGTTTAGTATGGTGCTTTAAATACAAATAATGGGTAGTGGAAGTGATATCAAGAAATTATAGCTCATGTTCTTTTTTACATTTATCCACTTGTAGTATATTGAAGCCAATATTTTATTTAAATTGTAATAAGTGCATTCAGCAAAGGTTGTGTATGCAAAATTTTATAGGTGGGAGTTATCTAACACATGCCTCCTTTACATCAGTGATACTGAGCTCATGCTGTGTGGAAAAACAATTGCAATGCTGCTAATCCTACTAACTTTTATCAACAAACCAGAAACCACATGAAAGGGACGATCTATTATTGTGACTTAAAGAAACTGTTGTTTATTTTCAGATGAATGCAACATTTATTGTGCTGAAATGCACTATCACTTGAAACTGTTCAAACAATAGACTGCGCTGTGGGAATAGAGCAATAAAAGACGTTTTTATCAATTTCAAAGAAGAGTACTTGATAATAAAGGGAGTAGATGGTGATATTTTTTGTAAAGTGTCGAATCGGTTTTTAAAAATTAATCAGCCAATTTAAATTGCAGTAGAAAAGATGAAAGCACAAGCCTACAAGAGATATAATAATCGTTTGGTGCCATCCACACTGGGGAAAAAAAAGTGCATCAATACGTGTAACAAATTGGCACCAGCAATCGCTCACTGAGTTTGATTTGTCCACTGAAGAAGTTATGTTTCACTGGTCCTGGAGTTTGTAGATCCTTGATGAGTCTGATCCAGGAGCCACATCTCCAACCAAATGTTAGTCAGTTTTTTTCCCCAGAAGGTGAAATTGGTCTATGGCCTAAAGATTGCTGGCATTTCTTTCCCTAGTTCCTTTTCCATAATTCCTGTTGCTGACAGGTGTTCTCAAAGAATGGTGTCCCTTCATACAAGAGGTTCCTGCATGGTGGTTTCTTCTGAGTGAGACTGTCTGAAGGTTTGATATCTAAATTGCCGAATTAACTGCAAAGAGGCTGGCATCCTGTTACCAAGTCGCCTTTTATTTGCTTGTGTGTGGTACACTGGCTGTGGTCAGCCAGGGTCGAGAGTGTGATGCTGGAAAAGCACATCAGGTTATGCAGCATCTGAGGAGCAGGAGAATTGATGGATCCAGGTCAGAGTCAGTCCCTGAACTGAGAAGATTGTAAATTCCCTGTTTATATATATTTTTTTCTTTCCCCAGCACACACATTGTGCTTGTGCAGGTATGAGACACAGTGAAAGACAACAGGTATACAAATCTTTATTCCATTTTCACCACCAGAAAGAAAGGGAACACCCGAGTGGCCAGTGATAAGCAGTGCCCTTCACATCAAAGGGCAATGCTGTGTGATCAAACAGTGAAGGGGAGAGCAGGGATTAAATCAAAATAGAGTTGGAGGGAGAAATAATGCACTCCACTCCCTGCGGTGCCCACCTCTCCCTGAACAACTCCAGGGTGTTGGTGGACACCACGTGCTCCTTCTCTAGAGACACATGGTTCCATAACCGTGGAAGAGAGGCAGGCAGTCGGCCCTGACGACCCCCTCTATGGCCTGCTGCTTGGACCTGTTCATGGCCAGTTTGGCCAGGCCCAGGAGCAGACCCACGAGGAGTCTTCAGACCTGCCCTCCCTCCTCCGTACCGGGTGCCCAAAGATCAGGAGTGTGGGACTGAAGTGCAACCAAAACAGAGGAGTAGGTCTTTAAGGAAATCAAAAAAGGAGTGCAAGCGATTCCTTGTTTATATTGGTGAGCCAGGGCTTCTTGCTTAGTCCAGGTTAACAATCCCAATCAAGGATGTTGTAGTCAGCAAGATCCACCTGATTCTGATCAGTACATTTCCAAACCAACAATGCCTCCTCCTTTACCCCCTAAAAGACCAGGAGGTAGGCCCAGTCTTCCTCTTGTTGCTTTTCCTGCCACATTTTCACCCCAGGTCCAATTCCTCTGATTCAGACTCTGACACGGACTGTACCATAGCTGAGCCCATGCATCCATTTCATCTTGGGAGCGGTTCTTGCTCTTCTAGCAGTAACACTCTCAGTGGTTAGCACTGCTACCTCACAGCGCCACGGTCCCAGGTTCATTTCCAGCCTCTGGTGACTGCCTGTGCAGAGTTTGCACATTCTCCCCGTGTCTGCGTGGGTTTTCCCCGGGTGCTCCGGTTTCTTCCCACAGTCCAAAGATGTGCAGGTCAGGTTAATTGGCCATGCTAAATTGCCCATAGTGTTAGGTGCATTGGCAGAGGGAAATGGGACTGGGTGGGTTACTCTTCGGAGGGTCAGTATGGACTTGTTAGGCCAAAGGGCCTGTTTCCACACTGTAGGGAATCTAATCTAATCTAACAGTATTGAGGCTGCATTCATCATGTTTTATCAGACATGAGACAGAGGGGGAGAACCTGTGGTTTCTGTCAGGCCTTCTGACTTTTCTGAGGTGGCAGGTGTGTTTTGCTCCTGTTTTTCTTTGTTTGCGAGGTAACACCTTTTAGGTGATCTACGTGTTTGTTCAGGACTGCCTCATCTGTGTGGACTTTGCATGTCATGGGACCTGACCTTGCCTCATACCCATGCAGGGTCACATCCATGGTTACGGCACTGAACCTCATCCTCTGAATTAAATTATTTTTCTAGCTTGGAGGCATGTGCTTTCATGCTGGTATTTCACCCCTACACACGCCCCTACACCTACACCCCCACACCTACACACGCCCCCACCCCTACACACACCCCCTACACCTACACACACCCCCACACCTACACACCCCCCTACACCTACACCTACACACACCCCCACCCCTACACACACCCCTACACCTACACCTACACACGCCCCCACCCCTACACACACCCCCTACACCTACACACACCCCCACACCCCTACACCCCCACAACTACACACACCCCAACACCTACACCCCCACACCTACACACACCCCTACACCTACACCTACACACACCCCTACACCTACACCTACACACACCCCCACACCTACACACACCCCTACACCTACACCTACACACACACCCACCCCTACACACACCCCTACACCTACACCTACACACACCCCCACCCCTACACACACCCCTACACCTACACCTACACACACCCCCACACCTACACCTACACACACCCCCACCCCTACACACGCCCCCACACCTACACCTACACCCCCACACCTACACACACCCCCACACCTACACACACCCCCTACACCTACACACACCCCCACCCCTACACACACCCCTACACCTACACCTACACACACCCCCACCCCTACACACACCCCCACACCTACACCTACACACACCCCCACCCCTACACACACCCCCACACCTACACCTACACACACCCCCACCCCTACACACGCCCCCACACCTACACCTACACCCCCACACCTACACACACCCCCACACCTACACACACCCCCACACCTACACACACCCCCTACACCTACACACACCCCCACACCTACACACACACCCCCACACCTACACACACCCCCCACACCTACACCTACACCCCCACACCTACACACACCCCCCACACCTACACACACCCCCCACACCTACACCTACACCCCCACACCTACACACACCCCCACACCTACACACACCCCCACACCTACACACACCCCCACACCGACACACGCCCCCACACCTACACCTACACCCCCACACCTACACCCCCACAACTACACACACCCCAACACCTACACCCCAACACCTACACCCCCACACCTACACACACCCCAACACCTACACACACCCCAACACCTACACACACCCCCACACCTACACACCCCTACACCTACACCCCCCCACACCTACACCCCCCCACACCTACACCCCCCCACACCTACACACACACCTACACACACCTACACACTGACACACACGCCCCTACACCGACACACACACCCCTACACCGACACACACGCCCCTACACAGACACACACAGCCCTACACCGACACACACGCCCCTACACAGACACACACAGCCCTATACCGACACACACAGCCCTACACACCTACACACACACAGCCCTACACACCTACACACACACAGCCCTACATACCTACACACACACCCCTACACCCCTACACACACACACCCCCCTACACACACACACCTACACACACACCCCTCCACATGCACACACACCCCTCTACACGCACACACACCCCTACTCCTACGCACACACACTCCTACACCTACGCACACACCCTACACCTACACACATACATCCTACACTTACACACACCCCCCTACACCTACCCACAAACCCCTACACCTTCACACAAATCCCCTTCACCTACACACACAACCCCTACACCTACACACATCCCTACACCTACACACACACACCTCTACACCTACACCTACACACACACACACCCCTACACCTACACACACCCCTACACCTACACACACACACCCCTACACCTACACACACCCCTACACCAACACACACACACCCCTACACCTACACACACACCCCTACACCTACACCTACACACACACACCCCTACACCTACACACACACACCCCTACACCTACACACTCACTCCCCTACACCTACACACACACACCCCTACACACACACACCCCTACACCTAAACACACACCCCTACACCTACACACACACACCCCTACACCCCCACACACCCCTACATCTACACCCCCACACACCCCTACACCCCCACACCCCCTACGCCTACACACACACCCCTACACCTACACACACACACACACACCCCCTACACCTACACACACACACCTTATACCTACACCTACACACACACGCCTCTACACCTACACACACACCTCTACACCTACACACACACACCCCTACACCTACACACACAAACACACACCCCTACACCTACACACACACACCCTACACCTACACACACACATCTTACACCTACACCTACACCTACACACACACCTCTACACATACACACACCTCTACACCTACACACACACCTCTACACCTACACACACACCTCTACACCTACACACACACACCTCTACACCTACACACACACACCCCTACACCTACACACACCCCCTACACCTACACACACCCCCTACACTTACACACACACCCCCTACACCTACACACGCACACCCCCCACACCTACACACGCACACCCCCCACACCTACACACGCACACCCCTACACCTACACACGCACACCCCTACACCTACACACGCACACCCCTACACCTACACACGCACACGCCCCTACTCCTACACACAGACACAACCACACACACACCCTACAACTACACACACACCCCCTGCACCTACACATACACCCTACACCTACATACACACACCCCTACACCTACACACACACCCCCTACACCTCCCCAACACACCCCTCCACCTACACACACACACACCCCTTCACCTACACACACACACCCCTCCACCTACACACACACACCCCTCCACCTACACACACACAAACACCCCTCCACCTACACACACACGCACCTACACCTACACACAAACACACCCCTACACCCCTACACCTACACACACACACCCCTACACACACACACAAACACACCCCTACACCCTACACCTACACACACACACCCCTACACACACACACCCTACATCTACACACACACACCCCTACACCTAAGCACACACACCCTACTCCTAAGCACACACCCCTAAAACCTCCCCAACACACCCCTCCACCTGCACGCGCACACCCCTCCACCTGCACGCGCACACCCCTCCACCTGCACGCGCACACCCCTCCACCTGCACGCGCACCCCCCTCCACCTGCACGCGCACCCCCCTCCACCTGCACGCGCACCCCCCTCCACCTGCACGCGCACCCCCCTCCACCTGCACGCGCACCCCCCTCCACCTGCACGCGCACCCCCCTCCACCTGCACGCGCACCCCCCTCCACCTGCACGCGCACCCCCCTCCACCTGCACGCGCACCCCCCTCCACCTGCACGCGCACCCCCCTCCACCTGCACGCGCACCCCCCTCCACCTGCACGCGCACCCCCCTCCACCTGCACGCGCACCCCCCTCCACCTGCACGCGCACCCCCCTCCACCTGCACGCGCACCCCCCTCCACCTGCACGCGCACCCCCCTCCACCTACACACAAACACACCCCTACACTTACACACACACACACCCCTACACCTACACACAAACACACCCCTACACACACACACCCCTACACCTACACACAAACCCCTACACCTCCCCAACACACCCCTACACCTACACACACCCCTCCACCTACACACATGCACCCCTACACCTACGCACACACCCCCTACGCCTATACACACACCCCTACACCTACACCTACACACACACACCCCTACACCTACACATAAACACACCCCTACATCTACACACACACCCCTACACACACACACTCCTAATGCCCACACACACACCCTACACCTACACACACACACCCCTAACACCCACACACACACCCCTACGCCTATGCACACACCCCTACAAGCCTACATCTACGCACACACCCCTACACCTACACCTACACACACCCCTTAGTCTACACCTACACACACACCCCTAAGCCTACACCTACAACTACACCTACACACCCCTACACCCCCACACCCCTACACCTGTACCTACACACACACACACCCCTACACCTGCACCTACACACACACACACACCCCTACACCTGCACCTACACACACACACACCCCTACACCTACACACACACACACACACAAACACCCCTACACCTGCACCTACACACACACACACACACACACACACACCTTTATGTCAAGACCAGTCACTCTAACTGCAACCCAGGAATTCAGCTGTTTTGTCTATGTTTGAACAAATGCTATAATGAAGTCAGGAGCTGGGCAGCCCTGGTGGAACCCAGCTATGTTACTTCATTCACTCTATAAATTGGGAATCCAACCTCAGATAGGCAGGTACACTTGATTCTCCTGACCTGCAAAAAGACCAAAGGAAGTTTTCACAGGATTCACAAGATTTATGAAAATTAGATTTCCCCCAAAATAGCAAAATGTAGACCTTAACATATTGTTGAATGTCCACATTAAAATTTGGCTTCAGTGCATTAAAAATGGACATGCAGCTCTATGTTACATATGTATATGTCTATATATCACATCAGGATACAATTCATATTTACAAAATGACCGTCTTGATGTAAAATATTTACTTTTTTTTCCTTTTTAATGAGATAGGAAAATTGCTGGACAAAGTCAGCATTTTTTTTGCTTAACCCTACTTTTGCTTGGTCCGAGTCCATTGCGTGGCCATTGAAGACTCCAGCACATTACTGTGGATCTGGAGTCAGACGTAGGCCAGACAAGATATGAATGGCAGATTTCCTTCCTTGAAGAACACTGGAGAACTAGATAGATTCATAATGCATCTTTACTAAAGCTAGATGCCACTTTTATAAATTGGATTTCAATTCCACTGTCTACTGTGGAGGAATTTGAGCCTGTGCCCTGTCTGTGTCCCTGGGTTACTAGTCCACTGACATTACCACTACACTACCATTTCCTCAGAACTCAGTGTTTTAATTTCATCTTGACCATTGAAAATTCCTGTCACCACAATCCACCTTGTTTTCCTGCCGCTATCTTAAAATTTGTTTCTGATCTAATCAATTTATTAAAACTATTTGCTCAAAAATTGCTATTTTTGCTCTTAGTCACTAAAATATCTGATTTTAACTTATTTTTTGGAATGTTTGGTGAATTATTTATTGGTATTTGCCATTCCAGTAATTTATTGGTTTGTTTGCACCTGCTGCTCATATTATTTTTCAGCATGTTCATTACTCCATTAATCTGTTGATTTGCACTCAATGCTTCAACAGATGTTGTTTTGGTGTGTCAATTCCTCTATGAATCTCTTAGTACACTGCTTCTGGTTATTTTCTTAATTTATTGATAATGCTTGCTGCTTTTTTAAAAAGTATTTCTGTGCCTAGTGCTCTGAATATATCAATTCACTTGTGCCTACTCAGTAACACAATGCAATGTTAAACCTTCAATTTTTAATGAGTTTTGATATATGTTGGTTTCTATAGGCTTAATATGTGTTAAGATATATGTTCTAATTTTCTAGTTTGCACAATATTCTATTCTGATAAAGTGTTGCTGGAAACGCGCAGCAGGTCAGGCAGCATCCAAGGAACAGGAGAATCGACGTTTCGGGCGTAACCTGCTGTGCTTTTCCAGCAACACATTTTTCAGCTCTGATCTCGAGCGTCTGCAGTCCTCACTTTCTCCTAATATTCTTTCTGTTCGTTTCAAATCTCCATATATTTTAAAGATAGTAAGCCATTCAGCTCCTTAAGTCTATTCTGCTATCAACAGCACTGACCCTTTGCAGAGCAGCACCCCCCCAATCCCCATCCCCATCCCCATTAGACTATGACTGACTGATATCTTAATTCTGTTTACCCTGGCATGGTTCCAAAACCCTTAGTATAAATGCTTAGCAAAATTTATCAACATTAAACTTGAAAATTTCAAATGCCCAGCTGTAACAAGATTTTGGGGGAATAGTATCAGACTTGAGTACTGTTTGTGTAATGAAGTGATGACTGACATCTCTGAAAACTGAGGTTTAACTTTAAGCCCATGCCCCGTTTTAATGACTCTTCCATATGCAGAAACAATATGTCTAACCAATAAAATCCTTCAGTTATGCATCAGTATTTACTGTGGAAAAGGATGTGGAAGATATAGACTGTAGGGAAATAGATGGTGACATCTTGCAAAATGTCCAGATTACAGAGGAGGAAGTGCTGGATGTCTTGAAACGGTTAAAGGTGGATAAATCCCCAGGACCTGATCAGGTGTATCCGAGAACTCTGTGGGAAGCTAGAGAAGTGATTGCTAGGCCTCTTGCTGAGATATTTGTATCATCGATAGTCACAGGTGAGGTGCCGGAAGACTGGAGGTTGGCAAATGTGGTGCCACTGTTTAAGAAGGGTAGTAATGACAAGCCAGGGAATTATAGACCATTGAGCCTGACCTCGGTGGTGGGTAAGTTGTTGGAAGGAATCCTGAGGGACAGGATGTACATGCATTTGGAAAGGCAAGGACTAATTCGGGATAGTCAACATGGCTTTGTGCGTGGGAAATCATGTCTCACAAACTTGATTGAGTTTTTTGGTGAAGTAACAAAGAGGATTGATGAGGGCAGAGCAATAGATGTGATCTATATGGACTTCAGTAAGGTGTTCAACAAGGTTCCCCATGGGAGACTGATTAGCAAGGTTAGATCTCATGGAATACAGGGAGAAGTAGCCAGTTGGATACAGAACTGGCTCAAAGGTAGAAGACAGAGGCTGGTGGTGGAAGGTTGTTTTTCAGACTGGAGGTCTGTGACCAGTGGAGTGCCACAAGGATCGGTATTGGGCCCTCTACTTTTTGTAATTTACATAAATGATTTGGATGCGAGCATAAGAGATACAGTTAGTAAGTTTGCACATGACACCAAAATTGGAGGTGTAGTGGACAGCGAAGAGGGTTAACTCAGATTACAACAGGATCTGGACCAGATGGGGCAATGGGCTGAGAAGTGGCAGATGGAGTTTAATTCAGATAAATGCGAGGTGCTGCATTTTGGGAAAGCAAATCTTAGCAGGACTTATACACTTAATGGTAAGGTCCAAGGGAGTGTTTCTGAACAAAGAGACCTTGGAGTGCAGGTTCATAGCTCCTTGGAAGTGGAATCGCTTGTAGATAGGATAGTGAAGAAGGCGTTTGGTATGCTTTCCTTTATTGGTCAGAGTATTGAGTACAGGTGTTGGGAGGTCATGTTTCGGCTGTACAGGACATTAGTTAGGTCACTGTTGGAATATTGCGTGCAATTCTGGTCTCCTTCCTATCGGAAAGATGTTGCGAAACTTGAAAGGGTTCAGAAAAGATTTACAAGGATGTTGCCAGGGTTGGAGGATTTGAGCTACAGGGAGAGGCTGAACAGGCTGGGGCTGTTTTCCCTAGAGCGTCGGAGGCTGAAGGGAGACCTTATAGAGGTTTACAAAATTATGAGGAGCATGGATAGGATAAATAGGCAAAGTCTTTTCCCTGGGGTGGGGGAGTCCAGAACTAGAGGGCATAGGTTTAGGGTGAGAGGGGAAAGATATAAAAGAGACCTAAGGGGCAACTTTTTCACGCAGGGGGTGGTGCGTGTATGGAATGAGCTGCCAGAGGATGTGGTGGAGGGTGGTACAATTGCAACATTTAAGAGGCATTTGGATGTGTGTATGAATAGGAAGGGTTTGGAGGGATATGGGCTGGGTGCTGGCAGGTGGGACTAGATTGGGTTGGGATATCTGGTCGGCATGGACTGGTTGAACCGAAGGGTCTGTTTCCATGCTGTATATCTCTGTCTCAATCTCATTTAAATCACTCCTTTATCTGCAATATTCAAGGAAATTGAAGCTGACCCTTTGTAACCACCTGTCCTCAGCATTTAAGCCTTTTACCCAAGGTATCACTCAGGTGAATCCATGTTACACCTCTGAAAGACCTTCCTGTATCTTTCCTGAAGAACAGTACCTGAACTGAATGCAAAGATCTACGTGAGGGTCTGACCAAATTCATCACAGCTATCGAATAACATTCATCCCTTTGAACTATGTCCTGTTGAAATAAAGGCCAGCACTATATAGTAGCCTTTTAAATTGTTTTTATATCTGTCCAGAAATCATCAGTTTAAAAAAAAACTCTGGACTGAAATTAACAGTTTTATTGAAAGGTACTGAAACCAGTCAGTTATGAAGAAACCTTGACACAGTATGCACTGCTTCAGTGCAATTGGTATACTAATACATTGTTTGGTGTTTATAAATGCAAGTTCATAGCGTTAATGTTGCTGCCTCATTAATTTTCCTTACGTCCCATTTCTACTTTAGGTTTTCAATTTTAACTAGCTTTTCTGTTGGGAACATGATCCTAGAATTATTTTATTATCCTTTAGCAGCAAGCTTTTATGATCAATATACTGTTCCATTATCCTTATCTCACACCTGCTAGTTCTAATCTGCCTTCAGATAACATAGTTTAATGATAATGTTATTGGACTGGTAATTCCAGGGCCTCGACTGATAATCTGGGTGGCTGTAGGATTGGCCCTGAAAGTCCTTGAACATAGACACAAGATTCTCATGACTTCAGGCCAAACATCAGCAAGTAATTTATAGCCTTTTCTTTATTATCATGTTTTCCCTTCTTTCAATTACTGAAACAATAGTGAGAAATGTTGAGAGCATAGAGTATACTCTGGATAGGAACCTTTAATGTTCATCCATTTTTATTAATTTGGGAACGTAGGCTTCACTGGCTGCAGCAAATCTTGTAAATTATACACACTGGAGGGAAATGTTCTCATCCAGACAAGTGGGGAGTATTCCATCACCCTGCTGATTTGTCTTGTTCAGGCAGGAGATGAGTTACTCCTGCAGAATTCCTAGCCTCTCACCTGCTTTTACAGCTGTGATATTGATGTGACTAGTCTAGTTCAGGTTCGAGTGAATAGTAACCCCCCCCGCCCCCCAGGATGTTGGTAGCAAGCGATTCAGTGATGCTAATGTCATTGATTATCAAGTGATAGCGATTAGAATCTCTCTTGTCGGAGACGATCAGTGTCTGGCACTAGAGTAGCATGAATTTTACTTATCAATCCAATCTTGCTGAATTTGGACATTTTGGATTCCATATTTGAGGAATCACACATGATACTGAAAATTATGCAATTACCAATGAACATCCCACTTCTGACCTTCCAAAGCAGCTGAAAATGGTTGAGGATTGGACACCTCCCTGAGGAACTTCTGCAGTGATGAGCTATTGCTGAGATGGCCCTCCCACTCTGCCGAGGACACCCGCACCAATCAACCAAACTGCCCCGTGGCCCAACATTTCAACTCCCCCTCCCACTCTGCCGAGGACATGGAGGTCCTGGGCCTCCTTCACCACCGCTCCCTCACCACCAGATGCCTGGAGGAAGAACGCCTCATCTTCCGCCTCGGAACACTTCAACCCCAGGGCATCAATGTGGACTTCAACAGTTTCCTCATTTCCCCTTCCCCCACCTCATCCTAGTTTCAAACTTCCAGCTCAGTTACTGTCTCCTTGACTTGTCCTACCTGCCTATCTCCTTTTCCACCTATCTACTCTACCCTCTCCTCCTTGACCTATCACCTTCATCTCCTCCCCCACTCACCCATTGTACTCTATGCTACTCTCTCCCCACCCCCACCCTCCTCTCACTTATCTCTCCATGCTTCAGGCTCACTGCCTTTATTCCTGATGAAGGGCTTTTGCCCGAAACGTTGATTTCGCTGCTCGTTGGATGCTGCCTGAACTGCTGTGCTCTTCCAGCACCACTAATCCAGTATTTGGTTTTCAGCATCTGCAGTCATTGTTTTTACCTTATTGCTGAGATGACTGACCTCCAGTGTTGACAATCTTATTACTTTGTGCCAGCAGGGAGATTTTCCCCAATTCATGTTAAGTCCAGTTTTACAAGGGCTCCTTGTATCCTTGCCCTGATCAAATAGTGTTAGGTAAGGGGTAAAGGTAGGGATATGGGTGGGTTGCGCTTCGGCGGGGCGGTGTGGACTTGTTGGGCCGAAGGGCCTGTTTCCACACTGTAAATAATCTAATCTAATCTAATCTAATCTAATCTAAAAATATGATCATGATATCAACAGCAGAAGGTCTCGCCTCACCTCTGGAATTTGATTCTTTTCTGCATTTTTGCATCAAAGCTGGAGTGCGGTCTGGAGCTGAGTGGCCCTGAGGGAATCCAAACTGAACATCAGTGATCAGATTATTGCTAAGCAAGTGCTGCTTGAAAACACTGTTTATGACCCCTTCCATCACTTCACTGATGGCTGAGAGTAGACTGACAGGGTGGTAATTGGCTGGTTTAAGGTTTGTCCTGCTCTTCTATCGGACATATCTGGACAGTTTACACGTCGTTGGGTAGATGCCAGTGTTGTAGCCATACTGGAACACCCTTATCTGGAGGTTTTGCAATTTTTGGAGCGCACGTCTTCAGTAAAATTATCAGGGTCCACAGCTTTTGCAGTATCCAATGTCTTCAACTGTTTCTTAACATTGCATGGAGTAAATTGAATTGGTTACAGCTCCATGCATGTCCTGTGCTGTTCATCGAACAGTGATCCCCTAGTTTGATGACTTGGTGGAGTGGGGTTGCTAGGGCATGAGGTTTCAGATTGCATTTGAATTCAATTCTGCTGAAGCGGATGCCCCACCGTGGCACATGGATGACCTTAAATTGCTAGACATATTCCAAATATTCAAAAGAGGGGGTTCTTTGGGAGCGACCAACATTGATTCAGGACCCCATGAAGTCTCAAGCCACCAGATGAAATATCAGCAAAGCAACCTCTGTCCTGTCTGCTCCACACAGTCCTTGTGGAGACCAAGTCTTGCCTTCACATTGAGGCTATCCTCCATTGTTTTGCATGGGACTACCACTGAGTTGTCACCATTTTTTATGGATATGTCCAGGGATAGTAATGACAGTGTCTTGTGTGTAAGATACACTTCTGTGAGTGTGACTGTATCGGGCTGTTGGTTGGAAGGTCGGTGAGACAGCTGTCCAAATTTGGCACTGGCTGCGAATGTTGATAAGGAGGACTTTGCAGGGATAGCAGGGCTGAGTTTGCTGTTGTTTCTGGTGCCTTGGTCAATGCTGTGTGGTCTGAACTGTATTTGTCGTCTTATTCCACCTTGAAGAAAGGACTACTCATTCCTGATGAAGGGCTTATGCCTGCAATGTCGACTCTTCTGCTTTTCAGATGCTGCTGACCTGCTGTGCTTTTCCAGCGCCACACGCTTTGACACGTGAGTGGCCAGGTTGGCCATTTCAGAGGGCGGAGTCAACCATATTCATGTGGATCTGGAGTCACATGTAGGCTCGACTGGATAAGGGTGGCAGATTTCCTTCTGTTAAGGACACATTAGTGAACCAGATCAGAAACGTTTTTCTTTCAGGCTATCAACAATGATTTCATGGTCATCATTAGACTTTTAAATCCAGATTTTGAAAAATGAATTCAAATTCAACCATGGCTTCTAATTCAGGTTTCCAGAGTTTTATATGAATCTCTTGGTTGCTAGTCCAGTGACAATACCACTCTTATCACCTCCCTGTGTTTCTAATGGTCTATGCTACTACTGACTTTGAGCCCTGTAACGCATAGCTGTCGAGCTGGTTTTTGGGTAGATAATAAGAGAACCAACGTCAAGATGTCATCCTGCTGTAGGTTCACTGGTTCATGGAAGCGTTGGTAGGAATGAGCAACCCAACTCATTTGGGTCCAGTTCTGGCTTCAAAGTGAGAATTATTGGACTAGTGTGCCGAATGAAATAGATTCGGTGCCAAACTGGCAGCTCATGAGGTAGCGTGGGCTGTTAATAGTAGCAGTATTATACATAATTATAATCTGAACCCATGTGATCCACCATTTTCCTCACATCTCTGTCACCATCAAGCTTATTAACTCTAGTTCAGTGAGGGTACAAAAAGAGCATGCTAGGAGCAGCATGAAACATTTGTGATTATGAACGACTAACCTAGTGAGGGTGTAACATAGGACTACAGCCGATTAAAGAGAAGTGCAGCTTGATGTAGGTAGAGCTCTGTAATCTCCACGGCTAATAGAACAAGTCCAGTCTTTCACTTCACAGTCATGCATGAGCATCTAATGAGGAGAGGAAAATTCACAAAAAACCTCTTCCATTTTGACAGAAACCAGATAAAACTGAGGTGTTTGCAATCAACTTCATGCAGAAGTACGACATTTTTGATCTTCCTCAGTTGCCTTCTGAAGTGAGGTTATTGACTTGCTTGCTGAGCTGGTAAGTTTGTTTGCAGACCCTTCATCACTATACTAGGTAACATCATCAGTGAGCCTCCGGTGAAGTGCTGGT
The DNA here is from genome assembly GCF_047496795.1 of Chiloscyllium punctatum. NCBI lineage: Eukaryota > Metazoa > Chordata > Chondrichthyes > Orectolobiformes > Hemiscylliidae > Chiloscyllium > Chiloscyllium punctatum. The sequence goes on along the minus strand of NC_092746.1, from coordinate 1,970,645 downwards.
GTTCTGTCCCGCTGGCTATTTATGTGTCTGGGTCTGCTGGGGTTGACGGTGTCATTTCCAGTTTTGTTGCTGGTTCAGTTTCTTAGCGGTTGATATATTGGGTCTAACTCTACATGTTTGTTAATGCACTTCCAGGTTGAGTGCTAGGCTTCCAAGAATTCCCATGCATGACTCTGTTTGGCTTGTCCTGGGATGGATGTGTTGTCCCAGTTGAATTGGTGTCCTTCATTGTCCATTTGTATGGATACAAGTGATAGCTAGTCATGTCTCATGGTGGCTAGTTGGTGATCATGTACCCTGGTACTAATTTCCTTTCTGTTTGTTCTATGTAGTGCTTTTGACAGTCTTTACATAGTATTTTGTATATAACATTGGTCCTGTTGGTTATGGGTATGGGATCCTTTATACCTGTTTCTAGCTATCATAGTGTGGTAGTTTGTTTGTGGGCTACCATGATACCTAGGGTTTGGAGTAGTTTGGTGGTCATTTCTGATATGTTCTTAATGTATGGCAGTGTAGCCAGCCATGTTGTGACTTCCTGTTGTGGTCTGTCACGTATGTACCGGCGAACTACACGTTTTTGGTAGCTTGTTGTTTTGGAAGACATTGTGTAGGTGTTCTTCTGCTTTGCGCAGTTATGGTTCACTTGAACAGTGTTCTGATGTAGCTGCATTTGTGGGATGGTTGCTGTTGTACTTCGGTACTTGGTCTGTGTGGCTGGCTTTCCTGTATACGCTGGTGTGGAGCTCACTATTGGCCTTGCGTTTGACCAGTACATCCAGGAAGGAGAGTCAGTTATTGTTCTCTTCCTTGGTGAAGTTTATGCCGGTAAGGCTGTTGTTTGAGTTTGATGGGTTTCTTCCAGATGTGATCATTGCTAATCATAAAGGTGTCATCTACATAGGAGATCCACAGTTTAGGCTGGATAGTGGGCAGTGCTGTCCATTCTAATCTTTGCCTGACAGCTTCTGCTATCAGTCCTAATATCGGTGATCCTGTGGTTGTTCTATTGATTTGTTTGTGTACCTGGCCATTGAAAATGAAATGGGTTATGAGGCACAGAGAGTAGTTTGAAAGTGTTGTCTTTGCTGATGGTTTTGGTGCTGTAGGTTGCCTGATTTCCTGGTCCTTTGAGTAATGAGGCAAGTGTGTCCTTAGCTAAGGTGATGTCTATGGAGGTGAACAGTGCTGTCAGGTTGAAAGAGACCATAATCTCATGCTCATCTATTTTTGTGTCCTTGGTGATATTCAGGAATTCTTTGGCAGAGTGGATGGAGTGGTTTGAGTTGTCCACTAGGTGTTTTAGTCTTTGATGCAGTTCTTTAGCTAGTCTGCATGTTGGTGTTCCTGGGAGTGAAACTATGGGTCTAATGGGGGCCCCTGGATTGTGTACCTTGGGGAGTCCATTGAAGCAGGGTTTTTTGGATCCCTTTGGCATCATTTTTTTGGAAATCCATCTTGTTAATTTCTCTCGTCTTGTGTAGATTTCTCAGGGTAACTCTGATGCAGTTTTCCAGTTGTGGTATTTGGTCTGTCGCCATCTGTTGGTAAATGTAAGTAGTGTGTTCGCTTTCTCTATGTATTGTGCTCTGTTCAGTATGACAGTCCTGTGCCCTTTGTCCACTGGTAGGATTACAACGTCTTTGCCCCCCTGAGTTCTTCTAGGGCTTTCCTCTCCTGTGTGTTGAGGGTGTCTCCTTCACTCTCTTTCTGCTTAACATTGAGGTCATTATGTGCCTAATGATCTTATTGGGTTTCCTCTGTGAGTTGGCTGTTCTTTAGAATGGCTTCTACAAATCTTCTGGAATATTCTGAACCTTCTGAAATCCCTGTGCTTGTAGATGGCAGTGTAAAATAAACTTGGTTGCATCCATGTCAAGAAACAGCTGAATGGTCAACGTAGCAAAAGCAATGTGCCTTGTCAGAATTATTTTTGAGGATGTAACTCTCAAGATAGACAAGGGAGATCCAGTAGATGTAGTGTACCTGGACTTTCAAAGCATTTGATAAAGTCCCACATAGGAGGTTAGTGAGCAAAATTAGGGCGCATGGTATTGGGGGCAAAGTACTAACTTGGATTGAAAGTTGGTTGGCTGACAGGAAACAAAGAGTTTCCATTTCGGAATGGCAGGCAGTGACCAGTGGGGTACCGCAGGGATCCGTGCTGGGACCGCAGCTTTTTACAATATATATTAATGATATAGAAGATGGTGTTAGTAATAACATTAGCAAATTTGCTGTTGATGCTAAGCTGGGTGGCAGGTTGAAATGTGAGGAGGATGTTAGGAGGTTACAGGGTGACCTGGACAGGTTAGGTGAGTGGTCAGATGCATGGCAGATGCAGTTTAATGTGGATAAATGTATGGTTATCCACTTTGGTGGCAAGAACAGGAAGGCAGATTACTACCTAAATGGAATCAATTTAGGTAAAGGGGCAGTACAGAGAGATCTGGGTGTTCTTGTACACCAGTCAGTGAAGGTAAGCATGCAGGTTCAGCAGGTGGTGAAGAAGGCTAATAGCATGCTGGCCTTCATAACAAGAGGGATTGAGTATAGAAGCAAAGAGGTTCTTCTGCAGGTGTACAGGGCCCTGGTGAGATCAGACCTGGAGTATTGTGTGCAGTTCTGGTCTCCAAACCTGAGGAAAGACACTCTGGCTATTGAGGGAGTTCAGCGTAGGTTCACGAGGTCAATTCCTGGAATGGCGGGACTACCTTATGCTGAAAGACTGGAGCGACTGGGCTTGTATACCCTTGAGTTTAGAAGACTGAGAGGGGATCTGATTGAGACATGTAAGATTATTAAAGGATTGGACACTCTGGAGGCAGGAAACATGTTTCCGCTGATGGGTGAGTGCTGAACCAGAGGACACAGCTTAAAGATACGAGGTAGACCATTTAGGACAGAGATGAGGAGAAACTTCTTCACGCAGAGCATGGTGGCTGTGTGGAATGCTGTGCCCCAGAGGGCAGTGGAGGCCCAGTCTCTGGATTCATTTAAGAAAGAGTTGGATAGAGCTCTCAAGGATAGTGGAATCAAGGGTTATGGAGATAAGGCAGGAACAGGATACTGATTAAGGATGATCAGCCATGATCATATTGAATGGTGGTGCAGGCTCGAAGGGCAGAATGGCCTACTCCTGCACCTATTGTCTATTGTCTATTCCATTATTCTGAAGCCTGTAAATATCAGAAAATGTTCGAGGAAGTTGCCAAGAACTGCTATTTTCCAGCTTCTCAGCAATAACCCAGCTACCTTATGCTTGTTTTGGGCTCCAGCAAAATCATTAGAATTTTGGTCTACATGTTGCATGACCTGAATTCTCGTGGTGAAGCTAGAAAGACTGTTCTTGATATTATAGCAGAACCTCATTGGACATAGTGCCAAGGAATTCTGGTAATACTCAGGACAGTGGGAAGTGAAGGAAACTCACCACTGGCTGGAAGCATACTTGTTACAAGGAAGTTTGCTGCTGTTTTTGAGGCCCATCATTTAAACTGCAGTGCATCACTGTAGGACTTCCTCACAATGGTTTATGAAATCATTTTGTGAAACCAGTCAGTGGACTGGTCCGTATTCAGGACTCAGTGCCAATCAAATGACCATGCCAGTACCGTCACAGACTTCATCAGAAAGTGTGTAGAGGATTCTGTGCCAAAGAAGTAAATCCCAGTATTCCCCAACTGGAACCATGGATGAACCGGAATACCCAGTCCCTACTAAAGTCCAGGTCAGAGGTATTTAAGTCTGGTGACCCTGACCTCTGCAGGAAATCCAGATACGATCTTCACACAGCCATCCGGGACACCATGGGACAACATCAGATTGAACTAGTCCCAGGGTCATCATATGAACACACATTGACAGTGGCAAGGCTTATATGATATAATGGGCTACAAAGCAATGTTGAGTGGAATTGCTGCCAACAATGCATCTCTCCCCAATGAGTTCAATACATTCTCTGCTAGATTTGAACAGAAGGTCAATGAAATGATGTCACCTATCCCAGCAGCCTTGGGTGTACCTGTCTCCACAGTGACAGTGCAGATGTCAGACCAGTTGTCTTGAGAGTGAACCCACTGAAAGCGACGGGTATGGATGGAGTCCCCAGCCATGTGCTCAGATCCTGCATGAACCATCTGGTGGGAATTTTTGCAAACATCTTTCACCTCTCCTTGCTATGATGTAAGGTTTCCATTTGCTTCAACAAGACACTAGCATCCTGGTGCCAAATAAAACTGTCAGGCAATGTGCCTTAAAAACTGTCACCTAGTGACTCAGACATCCATTATTATGAAATGCTTTGAGATGACACGCATCAACTCCATTCTCCCAGATTGTCTTGATCCACCACAATTCACCTACTGTTGCAATAGGTCCACGGCAGATACCATCTCCTTGACCTACGCTCATTCTTTGATCACCTGGATAACAAGGACATCTATATAGAACTCTTATTTATTGACTCCAGCACCATAATTCCAACCAAACACATCTCCAAACTTCAAGACCTAGGACTCTGCTCCTCCCGCCCCCGCAACTGGATCCTCGACTTCCTGACCCACAGACTGCAATAAGTAAGGACAGGCAAAAACACCACCTCCACCATAATCCTCAACACCGGTGGCCTGAAACGCTGCGTACTCAGCCTCTTACTATACTCCTTCTGCACTCTCAACTGTGTGGCCAAATTCAGCTCTAACTCCATTTACAAATTTTCAAATGACTCCACCATAGCAGGTTAGATCTCAAAAAAAATGACAAAACACTACAGGAAAGTGATAGAGACATTAGTGGCATGGTGTAAAGACAACAGTCTCTCCCTCAATGTCAGCAAAATGAAGGACTTCAGGAAGTCGAGTGGAGGACACGCTCCTGTCTATATCAATGGTGCTGAGGTGGAAGTGGTCAATGGCTTCAAATTCCTAGGAGTAAATATCACCACAATCTATCCTGGTCCATCCCCATTGGTGCTCCAGTCAAGAAAGCACATCAATGCCTTTATTTCCTCAGAGGGCGAAGGAAGTTGGGCATGCCCACAATGACTCTTAACAATTTTTATAGATGCACCATAGAAAGCGTCCTACACAGACGCATTACAGCTTGGTATTGGTGACTGCTCTGCCCAAGACCACAAGAAATTACAGAGAATTGTGAATGCAGTCCAGTCCATCACAAAAACCAACCTTCCTTCCATTTACTCTGTCTACCCTTTTCACTACCTTGGGAAAGCAGCCAACATAATCAAAGACCCCTACCACCCTGGTTATACTCTTCCATCCTCTTTCAACATACAGGAGTTATGAAAGTTTGAATGCATGTTCCAACAGATTCAAGAACAACTTCCCTGCTGTTAATCAAAATTATGAACAGACCCTCATATATTAGCGTTGATCTTTCTTTGGATCTTCTCTATGGCTGTAATACTGAATTCTGTGTTCTGCTCTATTACTCTGATGTACTTACATAACCATGACTTGGAGTGTTGGGCTGGGGTGGACATAGTTAACAATCATGCAACATCGGGCTATAGTTGAACAGGTTTATTTGGAAGCACTAGCTTTCAGAGTGCTGCTCCTTCATCAGGTGGTACTTACATCAGGTATGCTTTGCCTGGTCAGCACGCAATAAGATACTTTTCACAATATCTCCGTACCTGTGACAATAATAAATCAAGTCAGTGTTTATTCCACTGCGCTCATTATTTCCCAGGTGATGAAGTAATCTGTTGTGTGTACTTAGGTGGTGAGAAAGTTAGTGCCACTTAAATACAGGCAATGACCATCTCCAACAAAAGTCCTAATATTCACCTGCTGACGTTCAATATCATTACCCCAGCTGAATCCCCCACATTTCAGAACAAAAACAGAAGATTTCCTTTCTTTTGTAATTTTAATGGCCACGGAACATCTCAAAGTTTTTCACAGCCAACAAATTACTTCTTAAATGTAGTCACTGTTGCAATGTAGAAAATACAATAGTCAATTTTGCATGCACCAAACTGCAACAGCAACATGATTATAACTAAATAATTTGGTTTTGTGATGTTGAGGGATCAGTTTAGGTCAAGAAATTGGGGACAAATCTCCTAGTCTTTTTTTAAAAATGCTGCCACGCAGTCTTTTACATCTACCCAAGCAGGCCTCATGTTAACATCTAATTTGAAAGAGCATCTCCACCAGTGTAGTAATCACTCAGGATGTCATTGGAGTATCAGCCTTGGTACTTGTGGAATGAGACCAGAAACTGGAACCTTGTTTTACAAATATGAAATTTATAATTTAGGTTTGTGGGCACTCTTAAGGTAAAATTTAGTAATGAAGGGAGCTATGTGAATCTGAATCCTGCTTGTGACAAGACGCCCGATTGGATTCGTTGCGGTGTTTTTTGTGAGACTCAGTTTTTTTTACTGGGAAGAAAATTTAAGATTGCATCAAAAAGGCACATTTTGGTAAAGTTCTCATCAGTATATTCACAAGAATACCAATGTAATGGGCATCAACATTTTTTAAATTATTCTGTATGAGAAGGGCATGTTGACTGGTTTTCAACTGGACTCTGATTGGTAGAGATGTGGCCCAGGTAGACCTGCCAGTTTTCTGGTGATTGATCATTAACTGCTAAACTTTCTTTAAACTTAAACCAGGAGGGTTGACTCCATTTATACACACACTTATACATGTCATGGGTAATTAACGAGTATAGCTGAAAATGTGTTGCTGGAAAAGCGCAGCAGGTCAGGCAGCATCCAAGGAACAGGAGAATCGACGTTTCGGGCATCAGCCCTTCTTCAGGAAATCATTGGATGCTGCCTGACCTGCTGCGCTTTTCCAGCAACACATTTTCAGCTCTGGTCTCCAGCATCTGCAGTCCTTTCTCCCCTAATTAACGAGTATAGATAACTTTGGTTTGTATTTCCCCATTTGATCTAATTTTGATTTTATACTTCAGTTTATTAAAATATGCTTTTGCAAGGTAAAACACTTTCCACTTAACACCCCCGCCCCAATTTTCTCAATAAAACATTTGAGTTTTTTAATAAACTCATTGTGTTGTGTTTCCCGATCATATTTCTTGTATCATGTTCACCCAATTTTTCATTTGTAGCTATATTTTACTTGAATTATCCTGTGATTTATTTGATTTAGATGCTGAGATGCTTATAACTACTATCTTTTTGGTGTTTTCTTTGTAGATTTGGATATCAGACCTTAAACTACAGGTTGTTCTATGATGGAAAGCATTTTGTTGGTGAGAAGCGTTTTGAGTCGATTCATGATTTAGTGACTGATGGTTTGATAACACTGTACATAGAAACTAAAGCATCTGAGTATATTTCAAAGATGACAACGAATCCCATCTATGAGCACATAGGATATGCCACACTGTTGAGAGAACAAACTTCAAAAAGACTGATTAAAGCAAAACATGACAGTAGGAAGGTGTCCTTGGTGAACGATGAGAACAGTTCTGTTGAAAAGGTAAGAATTTCCATTTGTTTTTGTTTCCATGGAAATGATTATTTCATGGCTTTATTTTTATTTGTAACTTCTTTAACACAGCATTTTTTTACAGTTTCTACATGGTTGCTTATGTCCTGCCTGATGTCATTAATGTCATGCATTTTGAATTTCATGGGATAATACTCTGCTTTCCAATTACTCGATCTGTAGTACAAAAAAGAAATATTTGCAACACTATACCTATTAGGTTTTTGTGTTACCTGTGTCGTACTGCTCAATCTTCATTGTATTTTTTGGAAATATCAATTTAAGGGTTACGTTAAATATTTGCTTATTGTGGATAAATCATGTACAAAAAATACTTGTAGTTGTCTGACGCTGATATATATGTGGTTGACAGTGAGACAGAAGATCACATGATCCAACTAACAATGCAAACTCTATCATGGAGATGCCAGATACCTAGATAATTTCTTGATCAATCATGGTAATGTAACACATCTGTTGAAAATAATTTCAAAGGTTTATGATCCACTGAGTGAAGAAATTTCACTCTATCACAGTCCTAAATAATGAGCATCCTCTCCTGAATCACTGCCCTGAGTTGGTTCCTTCGCCAAGAGAAACAGTTTCTCTGTCAATTCTGTCAAGCCCTTTCAGGAGTTTGTATATTTCATGTAGGTCACATCTAATTCGCTAGACTCCAGAGAAGAACAGACCCACTTTACTCAGCTTCTCAGCCCAGGAACCAATCTAGTGAATCTTTGTTGTGTTACATCCAAGATGCATAGAGTATGAATATTATGGAATCTCACTGTATGTCATTACTTTCACTTACCTTCCAGTTATAATAGATGGTATTTGATATGTTGGAAAAATACAGCACTGAATTGTTTCATCTGCTTCACACATTTTAGTAAAAGAAAATATTTTCATTACTGTATAACTGTATGCAAAGTAAGAGTTCTATAGCAAGTCCAAGTACCAATCATCAGAAATTTGCTTGCATGAAAGAAAGTCAAATTTGTAACCATTAACTGAAGAATAATGCAATCGGAAGTCTATATACGCCACGTAAATTACCCTAATCAATCTTCTCTCTTATCTCATCAAAAAAATAATTTGAACAATTTAGTGAAACATGAATTGCCATTAACGAATCAGTGCTTAATTAACCATCATTTGCCTCAGTAACTACTGATTTTGTATTAAAGCATTGCTCTAAAAGCTTCCCCACTACCAAGGTTGACTGAACTGTAGATGTTGGACTTATCTTTACATCCTTTTTTTTAACAAAGCTTTAACATTATCATTCTCATGTACTCTGGTACTACCCTTGCATCAAAGGAGGGTCAGAAAATTCTGATCAGAGCCTGAGTTTCTACCTTCAATTTCTTCACTATCCTTGAGTCCATTTCACATGGTCCTGGTGTCTTATAAACTTTAAATAGTCAGCATGTCCAATAGCACCTCCTTAGCAATTTTGGGTGCTGGCAGGTGGGACTAGATTGGGTTGGGATATCTGGTCAATAGACAATAGGTGCAGGAGGAGGCCATTCTGCCCTTTGAGCCTGCACCACCATTCAATATGATCATGGCTTATCATCCTTCATCAGTATCCTGTTCCTGCCTTATCTCCATAACCCTTGATTCCAGTATCCTTGAGAGCTCTATCCAACTCTTTCTTAAATGAATCCAAAGACTGGGCCTCCACTGCCCTCTGGGGCAGAGCATTCCACACAGCCACCTCTCTCTGGGTGAAGAAGTTTTTTCTCATCTCTGTCCTAAATGGTCTACCCCGTATTTTTAAGCTGTGTCCTCTGGTTCGGCATGGATGGGTTGGACCAAAGGGTCTGTTTCCATGCTGTACATCTCTATGACTCTAAGTCAGTACTACATAACCTTTTCTTCCACTATGACCTGGGAAGCACCACTTCCCTTGGTAAAGATACATGCGAAGTATTAATTTCATACTTCGCCTATTCCTGCTTGATCCAAAACTTTGCTGATTTTGAATACTGCTTTCCTAGAATAGTTATTCAGCAAATCAAACTATTCAATAGACTATTAGCTGAACTAGATTTACTTGCCTTTGCTACTTGATCATTTTTTAAAGCCACATTAATCAATTGCAATATTGAAAATTCAGGGAGAGTTCCAGATTTCCCACAGCCTTTGTTTGAAATCACGCTTTTTCAATGTAAATGGACCATTTCTAACTTTAAAACTGTGCTCCTTGCTCTGAGTTTACTCATCAAAGGAATTAACTTGATTCAACACATTAAATCACTATTATTTTAATTAATTCAATTAGATTGCATCTGAACTGCTCAAAGTCAAGGGAATGAGAATCAAATTTATGTAATCATCCTTGTAATTTAATCCTTAAGGCAAATCTGTACTATACTCCTTTAATGCACATAACGTCAACCTTCTGACCAAGACTATCTGTAAACAATGTTGTATTCAGAGCACAATCCAAATATAAAGACACTTATTCTGGATATGGATGATGTTACTCTGTATTTTGGCAGGAACTGCTGTCCATGGTCAGTATGGTCCTGCAGGCCATTCACCATTGACGATCATGGTTCATTTACCTCAATGCGCATTTTCCAATGCTATCCCCGTAACCCTCGATGTCATTAATATATAGAATTCTATTGATCTCTACCTTGGATGATTTAACACATCTCTCTGTGATGGTCATTCCAAAGATCCCCAACCTCTGAGTGACCAAATACCTTCTTATTCTAGTCCTAAGTGACTTGCCCCTTGTTGTGAGACTCTGGTTGCAGACCACCCCCTCCCCAGCCATGGGAAATATTCTTTCTGCATCTACCATGTCTAATACTTTAAGCATTTCCAAGTTTCAATTAATTACCTTTAGTCTTCAAAAGTCTAGAGAATACCACCCTGTCTCCTCAAGCTCTCTTCATAGGACAATCCTGCTATCCTAGCAATTAGTTCACTGTACTTCTTCTATGGCAAATAACTTCCTCCTATGAAAGTGGCCCAAACTGCACCAATTACTCCTGGTTCAGTTTGAATACCATTACACATAATTGAAACAAGACATCTTTACTCCTCAAACTAAATCCTCTTACAATGAAGGGCTTAGGTTTAAATGACTAGGAATAAACTAGAAGTATGCTTGAAACATCGATTCTTCTGCTCCTTGGATGCTGCCTGACCTGCTGTGCTTTTCCAGCACCACACTCTCCAACTCTAATCTCCAGCATCTGCAGTCCTCACTTTCTCCCAGGAATAAATCCAGTAAGGTCCTTTTGAATAGCAACACTTTGCAATTTCTCACTGTTTAAGAAATACTCAGCAGCTCCACCCCCATTCCTCCCATTAAAGTGAATAACTACACACATCCACATTACATTGTATCTTACATATTCTTGCTTCTTCGTTTCATCCTCATAACAATTCATACCTTGTTTTTCATCATCTACAAACTTGGAAAAATGGTACCCATATCCAAGCCATTGATGTATGTTGCAAATAGCTCGAATGGAAGTAATTATCTTTATGGTACCCCATTAGTTACAGCCTGCCAACCTAAGAATGACCTGTTTATTCATACTGTCAATTTTCTCTTTCTTTTATTGCTAAATGGAGGAGTAAGGCTAACTTGGAACGAAAAAGGGAAAATGGAAGCATAGAGCAGTAAAGGAACCAAAGTGGTTGGTGTTCCCCAGGCCCTGGTGACAGTTGAAGATACTCTGTCATTACAGCGGTTTAAAATTGATCAGAAAGAAGTATTGGGTTGAGTATTGGTTCTTAAAGTTGACATGGCACTGGGACCAGATAAGATGCATCCAAAGGAATCAAGAGTGGAAATTACAGGGGCACAGACCATAATTTTTCAATTTTCCCTGGAGTTGAGGAGACTGGAGGATTGCAAACATCATGGTCTTGTTTAAAAATGGTTGTAGAATAAGCCAGCAATTACAGACCAATCAGACCAATTAACTTCAGTGATGGGAAGCTTCCAGAAACAGTTATTTAACATAGAATTAGTAGTTCGATTGGAAGAGCATGGGTTGATTTAACAGAATAAGTATGGGTGTCTAAAGAGGAAATTAGATTTAACTTGGGGGAGATTTCTGAAGAGGAAACAAAGTCAATGAGAGCAATATGTTTAATGGGTTGTACATCCAGTGTTTGACACAATGCCACATAATAGATTTGTGTGAAAAAGGAAAAGTGGCAAGGTGAACAAAAATTTGGCTGAGTTATAGGAAGCAGTCATGGTCAATGGATATTTTTCATATTGGAGGAAGGTTTGTGGAGAGGTTCCCCAGGAGTTGATGTTGGGACCCTTGTTGATGTGTATATTAGTATTCCAGATCTTGGTATGCAGGAGACAATTTCAGAATTTGTCAATGATACAAAACTTCCAATCTACATAAACTGAGGAAACTGTAGAATTTTGAAAGCTGTAGATAAGTTGGTTGGGGGATGGAGAAGTACCAAACGAAATTCAATGCATAGAAGTGTGTGGTGATGTATTTTGGTAGGAACAGCATAGAAGGGGTTATAAAACGAGGGAGAGAATTCTAAAGAGAACAGTGGAGTGGAGACATCTGAGTCTATATCTGCATTGAGTGTTCAAAGTGGCAGAATGAGTGTGTGGATAACAGTTAATGAAGCATACTGTATCCTGCACTTTACTACTGGGAGCACAGAGTTCAGCATAACTTCCGTGTATGATACACTTGTTAGACCTCAGCTGAAGTATTGTCTACAGTTTTGGGCACTATATTTATAAGAAGTGCATAAATGCATTGGAGAGAGTAAAGTGATGTACAAGAATGCTTCCAGGGTTGAAAAGCTTCAATTATGAGGATAGATTGGAGAGGTTGGGGCAATTCCCTTTGGAGCACAGATGGGCAAGACATCTGATAGAAGTTTTCAAAATCATGTGGGGTTTTAATATAGTAGGTAGGAAGTAACTGACCCTGCTCAAAGGATTGAAAAGGAGATTTGGAAGAAACCTTAAAGTGATTTGCAAATCTGATGTGTGGGGAAAAAACATTCTTCACAGAACACCATGGTTTGGATCTGGAAAGGACTGCCTGGAAATATGGTAGAGGTAAGTCAACTGAGGCTTCGAAAAGGGTTTGAAATGGTATGGGGAAAAGGCTCATTTAAAGAGTTAATACGGGCAAAATGGGCCAAGTGGCCTCATTCTGCACCATGACATTTCTGTGATACTTTCCATTTAGTATTCCTCAGTCTATGTCAGTATATTACCTTCTAACTTTCTGTATGGGACCTTACCAAGTCCAAATACACCCCTCCACTGCTTCCCCTTACTAACTCTACTAGTAACAAATTGAAAAAACACTGACAAGTTTGTCATTCATGATTTTCCCTTCATAAATTGATATTCACTCTGCTTAGTCCGATCATTATTTTTCAAAATGTTCAGTTATTGCATCCTTTAAAATAGATTCTCCTATTATCCCTATCACTCATGTCATGCTCAAAGGCCTGTGGTTCCTCTCATTCTCCCTCCCTGCTTTCTTAAGAAGCAGGGTTACATTTTCAATCTTCCAATCTGTAAGTACCATTCCAGAATCTCTAGAATTTTTAAGGATGGGAGGGTCACCAATGTATCCACTATCATTATAGCCTCTTGTTTGAACACTGAGATGTTGATCATTGAGTCTTGAAGATTTGTGAACTTTTATTCCCATTCATTGCTGCAATACTGTTTTCAACTAAGATGAGGGGGAAAAGATGAATTATTTTCACACAGAGGGTAGTACATGTATGGAATGAATTGTTAGAGCAAGTGATAGAGGTGGGTACAGTTACAACATTTAAAAGGCATTTGAATGGGTACATGAATAGGAAAGGTTGAGAGGATATCTGCCAAAGATAGGCAAATGGGACCAGTTCAGTTTAGGTTACCTGGTCAGCATGGATGAATTGGACCAAAGAGTCTGTTTCCATGTTGTGACTCTAACTGAAACTAATTTCAGTGTTGCTTAAAAAAAGGCATACTTTGTTGAAGGTTTTCATCTTGCACTCATTTGGTTATTATGCCAGAATACCAATTCAAAGGGAAAACCCACATTTGTACTACATTAGAGGAGACTGCTGATTGGTTGGTTAGTGGACTCTAGTTGGTCACAGTGATGGCATGGAGAATGTATCCATTAGGACGTTGCCTTGAGAATTGAACCAACGAGTGGCTGTCACCTATTTTGTTGAATTTGAAACAGGTACAACCCACATACATGTTTTTCCTGCCTGCAAAGGGCCCTTTGTATTGATAGATGTACCTGCCAGTGCATCATTAATACAAGCCCAACTGATAATCCTAAATTAGTTGTCAGTGAAATCTTAACACACTCAGGATTATCAAGCAAATGTTGTCCAGTTGCAGAATTTTGACAAATATTGGACATTGCGTCATAGCACCTTTTTAAGCTTGCTTATTGCAAACAGTAGAGGCATACAATGTTTGATACAATCTACTAGTCTTTGAGATGTACAGCTGTTTTTTCCTGGCATCAGATTGCCGCTGCATTTTGTATACCTCATTATCTCATTTGTGTTCTTTTTTAATTCATTCATGGGATGTGGGCGTCACTGGCTGGACCAACATTTATTGCCCATCCTTAATTGTCACTGGTTTGCCACTGCCATTTCAGAGGGCAGTTAACTGTTGGCCATGTTTTTGTGGGTCTGGAATCAGATGTAGATCAGACCAGGTAATGATGACAGTATTCTTTCCCTAAAGATAATTAATGAACAAAATATGTTTTTACGACAATCGACAGTGGTTACCATTAAACTAGCTTTTAATTCCAGATTTTCATTGTCTGCCATGATGGAATGCAAACCCATGTCCGCTGGGCATCAGCCTTTCTCTCTGGTTTACTAGTCCAGTGGCACAGGCAGAGCATCATCTTGAGTTGTCTCTGGCAGTTAACTGTTAATCAGCATTAATGAGTTTATTCTTCTTGGCAACATCCCTACCAATATCAACTTGCTAATCTACCAGCACCCTGCTCCCATGCAGTGAAAATATTAGTTTTCCTTGTGAAATATTGTGATGGACACAAGGTAAAAAGTTTCAATAAAATGTATCCTATTTCAACAGTACTCCAGTTCATTTATATCCTATTCTCTTTGTTAGCTTCTTCATCTTCCTTTACTGAATTCTAAAGTCCTCATGCTTTTTACATTTCTTGGCAATTTTATGAACCTCCTTATTTGATTCAATACCGTGCTTAATTTCCTTTGATATCAGTGAATGACTTACTTTCCTTGTTGTGTTTTTCAGCCTTTTATATTATATCACAATTATTTATTGTAAACCATCTATTATTTCTAAGTGCTAGCCACTGTCCATCTGCCATCAAATGTTTGAATGTATTTTCCCAATCCACCAACTGATTCTTCATAGTTTCCATTGTTTATATTAAAGACCCAGGCTTTGGTTGAAACAATATCATTTTCAAGTGCATGTTTTTTTTCATTTTATAGTTGCTCTTCTCTAAATATTATTTTATTAAGTCGCCCCTTCTCCTTGCCTAATACTAGATCTAAACTAATCTATTCCCTAACACACTGCTCTGGAAAACCATCTCACACACGTACCAGAAATTGGTCTTCCTCAGCATTGGCGTTCATTAGATTTTCCCAAAGTCATCCACAATTACTGTCTTTTCCTTGTTCTAATTCATACCATGCCCTACGTTACCTTTCTGCTTGCCATACAAACAACTCCATACTGTTTGTTGTCCCATTCTCTGTCTCTACTCCATCCAATTAGATGCTACTTTTTTTTTGACATTCCTATCTTACTAATGCATCGATTCCATCCTTTATTAAAATCACTACCTCATCTTCTTCCTAAATAATGAGTATCCTTAAATATTTAGATCTCCATCATGATCACCCTTCAGTCATGCCTCCACAATAGCAACTAAATCCTCTCCATTTATTTCCAGTTTTGCTGTTATTTCACCTCTCTATCTGAACACTGCATGCATTTTATACTTTAATATTAAACTTTTATGCTACCTTTTTAGCATTATTCTGTTTTTTAGCCGATCTGATGTTTGCATTTGTTTTGCTGCCTTCCACTTTTATTCATTTCTACCTCCCATTGTCAAGTTTGCTTTAATAAGCCAAACAACTACTTGTACTGTAGATCTGGAAAGAAAACTGAAATTGCTGGCAAAGCTCAACAGGTCTAGCAGCATCTTTATTAGATTAGATTCCCTACATGTGGAAACAGACCCTTTGGCCCAACCAGTCCACACCGACCCTCTGAAGAGTAACCCACCCAGACCCATTTCCCTCTGACTAATGCACCTAACACTATGGGTAATTTAGCATGGCCAATTCACCTAACCTGCACATCTTTGGACTGTGGGAGGAAACCGGAGCACCCAGAGGAAACCCACACAGACACAGGGAGAATGTTGCAAACTCCACACAGCAGTCGCCTTCAGGCTGGAATCGAACCTGGGATCCTGGTGCTGTGAGGCAGCAGTGCTAACCACTGAGCCACTGTGCCACCCATCTGTGGGGAGATAGCAGAATTAACATTAAGTGACTCTTCAGCAGAACACCAGATTCATTTTCCTCTATTCTGAATTCCCTCTCAGCTTGTCAGGAGGATGAAAACCTAATTTAAAATCTTCCCAGTAGCACCACTAAATCCGTCTGCAATGATATTAATCCTGGTCTTGCTAATGTGTCACCTGTCTTGGTTCAGTTCCCACCTATCCCAGAATCCGTTCCATTGATTTGGAAATGTAAATCACTTTCTCCTTAACCAGCTGTATGTTCATTCGCTCATTCATCTTATTTCTATGCTCACTGGCACGTAGGACTGCGATTAATGATTCCTGATGAAGGGTTCCTGCCCGAAACATCGATTTTCCTGCACCTCGGATGCTGCCTGACCTGCTGTGCTTTTCCAGCACCACACTAATTCTTGTACTGGGATTAATGCTGAGCTTAAGGTCTGAGAGGTTCTGCTTTTCTATTTCTTTCTTAACTGCCTGCACTCTGCATTCAGGACCTATAGTGGCCTTCCTACTCATGTTATTGCCACACCATTGTAAACCTCAACCTATGTATGCTCACTGCTGCCCCCACTCCAAAATAAATGTTCTGCAGCTGCTTCGTGTTATCCTCAACCTTAACGCTATGGAAGTGACATACTATCCTGCAGTCATATCTACATTCACAGGAACATCTAGATGTTTCCCTAACAATTGAATCTCCCATCACATTCTTCTCTCCATTTCATTGCACATCAGTGGTGTTTGGGAACTTATTGTGTGAGTAATTAAAGCCATGGTACCATGCTGCATCACTCTGTGGTGTTTTTGCTTTAGTATCTGAATGTGATCTGTTGCCAATTTGTATATAAAGCAGATCTAACAATTGCAACTGACTAATCTGAAGCATCTGAATTGAATATAAGAACCTCAGTTTAAAATTCCCATCCGGACTTCAAGTTATTTTCTGAAGGTTGAATAATTTTTATTCTTACTTGATACTTTTGGCGTTCCATTGAAAGAGCAAGGAAAGGCTAGTTATAAAGAAATTAATCATGGCATGTGTTCTAAGAAGAAACAGAATTATGTAAAAATAACAGTTATCAGATGTTGCACAATGTTTAGCTATAAAAGTGAGTTAATGTTGTTTAATTAATAACTTTTGTAAAACCATATTTCTCAGTCAATTTGGGAGTGGATTATAACCTTAGTGGTTTTCATATTATAAATCATGACTCAACCAGCAACTGACTGTGTCACTTTATTCAGTTCAGCTCATTAAAGGTACTTGTGTTCTACATAGCCCATTCATTAATAGCTAACTCCTCTGATACGTGAGGTAAAATTGAAATCCTCTCTGCCTTTGAAAATGCCTTTCAAACATCACTAATTATGATTTTTTTTGGTCAGTAAAGTGAGCTGAATGTAAATTATATTTGATGTGTTCATTATGCTCTTCAGTACATTCCTCTGTTTTATATGAAGGTCATCCTTTAAGTGGAAAAATACAAGAGCATGTTTGATGTGGCAATTTGTGGCATTTCTGGTTGATGTAAACCAAAGCTCTGAATATATTTACATAGTTGAGAAATTCAAGTTTATTTTCTAGTAACAGCAAGTAAAATATCTTCTGTTTTGTCATATTACATTGTGTGTTTTCTTTTAACTTTTAAACATTCTAATATTGGTGCTGATTTTCTTTGCTATTCTCCTGTTTAGTAGATGGCATTTATGTTCAAAATATTTCCATAAATAATGGGCTCGGTAATATCTTGTCCTTTTTGCTGGTTGTTGATGTGTATGCCTGAACAGTAAGTCTTGGGAGGTTATTCAACAACTGGATCATCACAGCTTAAGATTTAGCATGTCCTCACTTAATAACTTGCTATGCATAATTTCAGTAGCTGTCAGGGGAGACGAATTCAAAATGGCAACTTTGCCTTGTTTACATCATCCCTCACCTCGTGATGTGGATGTTCCCTTTAATGTTACAGCATCAATGTCAACAACAGCTCTTACTTTACACTGTTGCCCAAAGAAACAGAGATAGTCCTTTGGAAGCATTAAGAAGTGCTGTGTCCTAAAACCTGCATTGGAAGCAGTGGCAGTAACTGATAAAAACACGTCTATTTTGTTATGCCTGTTGCCATGTTGAATTCTTTTTTTCCAGCTATGAGCAGGCAGAGTTTTTCACCACACTGTTTAACACAGTTAACGAGGACAAACCTTGCTAGCCATTTTGGAAAGTCCTTCATAGAGTCATAGAGATGTACAGCACGGAAACAAACCCTTCAGTCCCACTCGTCCATGCCAACCAAGTATTCTAACCTAATCTAGTCCTATTTGCCAGCGCTTGGTCCATATCCCTCTAAACCCTTCCTCTTCACGTACCGATCCAGATGCCTTTTAAATGTTGTAATTGTACCAGCCTCTATCACTTGCTCTGGTAGCTTATTCCACACATGCACCACCTACTGCATGAAAAGGTTGTCCCTTAGGTCCCTTTTAAATTTTTCCCCTCTCCATCTAAACCCTTAACACTATAGCTGCTATTCTATGTTTGGAAAGTTAAAATCCCCTAATAACCACACTATTGTTGCTACAGATAACTGCAATCTCCTTACAAATTTGTTTCTCTATTTCTTGCTGACTTTTGGGCGTCTATAATACAATCCCAATAAGGTGATTATCCCTTCTTATTTCAATCAGGATAAGCCTCTAAGCATGTATGCACACTTATTTGTTGTTGTTAATTCTGTTGAAACGTTTAAATGAAAATATACTCACAATTGAGTGGCTCCGAGGTTCTTGAGTTGAGGAAATTCTGTATGATGACAGCCCTCTGATTGTTTGAGCTGCAGTATTTTGGGATTGTAAGTACTAGCACAGCAGGTACAAGTATTGGGAACCATAAAACAGAAAGTATCCTCTGTCTGTCTGTCTGTCTGTCTGTCATGCATAAAAAACTGAGAAAAATTGAAACAAGAAATTCTAACCTAAAAAAGTTGAATTGAAAAATGACCATTACCCTACAAAAAAACAGTGTCATCCGTTCTAAAACTTAAAAAATTGTCAATTTAACTCACTGTTGAAATTTAGACTCTAGATTGGAATTTTTTACTTGTCTATTTTCTTTTTCCACCCATGTCAAACTCTTTGACTTTTGTCTGTCTTAATTGAGATTTAATGTTTGGGATTTTCAAAGCTATACAATTTAAGTTGCACAGCAGTGGTTTAGAAATCCTTTCTTTTATCTGCTTAAAATTAAGTATGCTGCAGTAAAGTTACCTTCTGTTATAGTCAAAACTGCTTGTGAATTGTTTTTGGCTTGAATAGCAATCTGTCAGGCAAGTTGATCATTTTGGTCACCATGTTGGGATATCAATATTTTGTGGTGACTTGTGGAACAATAGGGCACAAATATCAGCATTCCCAGTTCAGTCGTAACAATGTTTGACATGAAATGAGAGTGCAGGAAGGCTTCTATGGCGAATAAATAATGGAACAGACCAGTTGAACTGAATGTGAGAAAGTGAGGACTGCAGATGCTGGAGATCAGAGTTGAAGAGTGTGGTGCTGGAAAAGCACAGCCAGTCAGGCAGCAACTGAGGAAGAGCTTATGCTCGAAACGTCAATTCTCCTGCTCCTCGGATGCTGCCTGACCAGATGTGCTCTTCCAGCAGCACACTGTATGAAGTTGAGCCTTATGGCCTGTTTCTGTGCTATAAAATTATAACAATTTGTACCATAGCACCACCCTATGGCTAAAAGCTGTAAGTGCTTGCAAACAGGAAGCATAATTAAAAACTGTTAAAAATCACATAACACCAGGTTATAGTCCAACAGGTTTATTTGGAAACGCTAGCTTTCGGAGCACTGCTCCTTCATCCTGTGGTTGTGGAGTATAAGATCGTAAGACAGAATTTATAGCAAAAGTTTACAGTGTGATGTAACTGAAATTCTATATTGAAAAAAGACCTGGATTGTTTGTTAAGTTGCTCATCTTTTAGAATGAACATGTTGGTTTCCGTTCTTTCATATGTAAATTGCAGAACATTTAAAAGTTACATTCTCAAGTGAACTTTCACAATTGGGGTCACGTCGGCCCAGATAATACATTTAAGGTGTGAGATGCCCTGTGAGGGACTCTGTGCCAGAATGGTCAGACTGATTCATGCAATTTTGAGCAAAATAAAATGTAATTCTGCAAGTAAAAATTCACCTCACAAATGTGTGTATATGTATATGTGTGTGTGTGTGTGTGTGTGTGTGTGTGTAGGGGGGGGTGGGGGAGTTTGAGTGTCTTTGAGAGAGTGTGCGCGAGTATAAAGGGGTATAAGTCTGTGAGAGGATGCATGTGTGAGTTTAGGAGTGTATGTGTGAGCATATGAGAGAGAGTCTGTGTTTATGGGTCTGTAGGAGTGTGCGTGTGTCTGTCGGACTCTGTGCAGGACCTCCAACCAATACTATACACCATGTACATTGAAAACATTTTCTTCATGTGGACCCATGGTGAGGAGTCACTGAAACAACTACACAGTGATATTAACCAGTTTCATCCCACTATCAAACTCACCATGGACTACTTTCTACTATCTGTCTCATTCTTGGACACCTGCATCTCCACCAAGAATGGGCATCTCAGCACCTCACTTTACTGCAAACCCACGGATAACTTTACAATGCTACACTTCTCCAGCTTCCACCTGAAACATATTAAAACAGCCATCTCCTGTGGACAAGCCCTACACATACACAGGATCTATTCAGATGAGGAATGTGACAGGCACCTGGAAGTACTCAGGGATGCCCTCATAAGAACTGAGTATGATGCTCAACTCATTGACCACATGTTCCGATGTGCCACAGTGAGGAACTGTAATGACCTCCTCAGGAGACAGACACGTGCTGCAACCGACAGGGGACCCTTCGTTGTTCAGTACTTCCCAGGAGCTGAAAAACTACACCATGTTCTTTGTGACCTGCAACACATTATCAATGAGGATGAGCACCTCACCAAGACCTTCCCCACACCTCCACTGCTTGCCTTTAAACAACCACCGAACCTCAAACAGATCATTGTTCGTAACAAACTGCCCGGTTTTCAGGACAACACCATACAACCCTGTCACAGTAGGGCCCTGCAAGACGTGTCGGAGTGTGGACATGGACACCACCATTACACTTGGGGAGACACCTCCCACCATGTACGTGGCAGGTACTCCTACGACTCAGCCAATGTTGTCTATCTCATACGCTGCAGGCACGGATGCCCGGAGGCATGGTACATTGGGGGAACCGAGCAAAGGCTACGACAATGGATGAATGGGCACCGCACAACAATCAACAGACAGGAGTGTTCTCCGACTGGGACGGAACACTTCAGCGGTCTAGGTCATTCAATCTCGGACCTTCGGTGACCATCCTCCAAGGTGGACTTCAGGACCAGCAACAATGGAAAGTGGCCGAGCAGAGTCTGATAGTCAAGTTCGGTAGCCATGGGGATGGCCTTAACTGGGACCTTGGGTTCATGTCACACTACAGGTGACCCCATTGCACTATACACATAGACGTCCCTATACACATTCTCACACTCCTATACACACTCACACATACTCTCCTACATACATACACACACACACACACACACACACACTCTCCTACAGACCCATACACTCATGCAGACCTTCTCCAATACGCTCTCACATACACTCCCACACTCTCACATGCATCTTCTCACAGACACTCATAACCCATGTGGGCGGCATGGTGGCATGTGGGCGGCACGGTGGCACAGTGGTTAGCACTGCTGCCTCACAGCGCCAGAGACCCAGGTTCAGTTCCCGCCTCAGGCGACTGACTGTGTGGAGTTTGCATGTTCTCCCTGTGTCTGCGTGGGTTTCCTACGGGTGCTCCGGTTTCCTCCCACAGTCCAAAGATGTGCAGGTCAGGTGAATTGGCCATGCTAAATTGCCCGTAGTGTTAGGTAAGGGGTAAATGTAGGGGTATGGGTGGGTTGCGCTTCGGCAGGTCTGTGTGGACTTGTTGGGCCGAAGGGCCTGTTTCCACACTGTAATGAAATCTAAATCTAATCTAAACCCCTGCCCTCTTTCCCCCAATGCACACATACACATATAGGTTTGAGACATTTTACTTTGCTCAAAAGCTGCATGAATCCATGTAAGACTCTGTAAATCCATTTTTTTTTAGATTAGAATCAGTCTGACCATTGTGGCACAGACCGTCTCACACAGGACAGCTCACACCTTC
Organism: Chiloscyllium punctatum; assembly: GCF_047496795.1. Taxonomy (NCBI): domain Eukaryota; kingdom Metazoa; phylum Chordata; class Chondrichthyes; order Orectolobiformes; family Hemiscylliidae; genus Chiloscyllium; species Chiloscyllium punctatum. Next base: position 1,948,369 of record NC_092746.1, on the reverse strand, counting down.
AATGCATTATCTGGGCCAACATGACACCAATTGTTAAAGTTTAATTGAGAATGTACATATGAAAGAACTGAAACCAATCTATTCATTCTAAAAGATGAGAGACTTAACAAACAATCCAGGTCTTATTAAATATTCATTTTCAGTTACATCACACTTGCTAAATTCTGTGTCTTATGATATGATACTCCACAACCACCTGATGAAGGAGCGACGCTCCGAAAGCTAGTGCTTCCAAATAAACCTGTTGGACTATAACCTGGTGTTGTGTGATTTTTAACTTTGTACACACCAGCCCTACACAGGCATCTCCCAATCTTAAAAAACTGTTGATTACTCCGGCCTTTTTCACTATCTAACAGGCTTATCTATCAATTAGACTATCTGGGTTTGTTTTATATGAATTCAGAAGTAAAGCAATTACATTGGAAGTTGTTACCACCATTCCATTCAGCAGGTTAAAATAAATAACAACACTGTTATCTGAGTTTGTTATAAACAGGAATAAAATCTATGAATAAAGACAAGGGGCTGGAGCAATTCAACCAAGTCAGGCAGCATCTATAGAGAAAAATTGAGTTAATGTTTTTATTTAACCCTTTCCTCACCAGCACCAAAATAAGTGTTTAGTTCAAAGTTTGGGAGAAGATTTGTAGCTCGGGTGCTCGTTGTTGTGGTTCTGTTCGCCGAGCTGGGAATTTGTCTTGCAAACGTTTCGTCCCCTGTCTCGGTGACATCCTCAGTGCTTGGGAGCCTCCTGTGAAGCGCTTCTGTGCTGTTTCCTCCGGCATTTATAGTGGCCTGTCTCTGCTGCTTCCAGTTGTCAGTTCCAGCTGTCCGCCGTAGTGGCCGGTATTTACAGGAAAGCCACACACACAGACCAAGTCCTAAACTATGAAAGCAACCACCCCAACACACACAAACAAAGTTGCATCAAGACACTGTTCAAAAGGGCCACAACACACTGCAGTACACCAGAACTGCAAAAAGAGGAAGAGGAACACCTATACAAGGTGTTCGCCAAAAACAGATACCCGCGCAATTTCATCAATAGATGCCTAAGGGAAAGACAATGGAACGAGGACATGCTGCAACCCAAAGGACTAGCCACACTACCATACATCAGGAGCATTTCCGAACAGACAGCCAGACTACTGCGACCACTAGGACTCATAACAGCACACAAACCAACAGCCACTCTCAGACAACAACTCACCAGAACGAAGGACCCGATACCCAACATGAGCAAAACCAATGTAGCATACAAAATCCCATGCAAGGACTGCACAAAACACTACATAGGACAAACAGGAAGACAGCTAACGATCCGTATCCATGAACACCAACTAGCCACGAAACGACACGACCAGCTATCCTTAGTAGCCACACACACAGATGACAAGCAGCATAAATTCAACTGAGACAACACTACTATTATAGGGCAAGCCAAACAGAGAACAGCCAGGGAATTCCTAGAGACATGGCACTCAATCCACAGACTCTATCAACAAACACATCGACCTGGACCCAATATACCGGCCACTACAGCGGACAGCTTGAACTGACAACCGGAAGCGGCAAAGACAGGCCACTATAAATGCCGGAGGAAACAGCACAGAAGTGCTTCAGAGGAGGCTCCCAAGCACTGAGGATGTCACCTAGACAGGGGACGAAATGTTTGCAACACAAATTCCCAGCTCGGCGAACAGAACCACAACAATAAGTGCTTAGTGTTTCTCATCAAGTTCTAAAGAGGTATGTTACTGACAGTAACAGAATTACAGCAAACCTAGAGCTACTGATCAACCCAGAAGATCCCCCAAAAACCAGACATTTACAGGGATGTCAGAGTGCAGTGCAGACTGGTTAAAGTCTCCAGAGATTTTGCCTCAATTGTTTGGTCACATTATAAGCTCTCTGGTCCTTACTCTCCATCACTCCACATTTATTCCCATACCCACACCTCTATGCCATTTTGTGACTCCCTAGGCCCCATGTCAACACAGTGCCACTAACACCCATACCTTGTAGCCCTTTGTACCCTCTCTGCAAACCCATTCATTTAGTATACATACACTCAAAAGCAATGAGCTGTAGAATAAGAATGGCATATGTTAAAATTCTTGAAAAGCAAACACCCCTTCACAATCATTGGGGATAAAAAGCTGGCATTCCATCAATTATTCATCAAAAGTGTTTAGTTTGTAATTCAGAGGCCCAGGCTAATATTCTGTGAAGATGGGATTAAATCATAAGAAATAGGGACAGGAGTAGGCTGTTCAGCCTCTCAAGTCTGCTCTGCCATTTAATAGGATCATAACTGATCCATCAGTCCTCACATCCACTTTACTGCCCTTTCCCCATATCCCTGGATTTTCCTACTGATCAAGAATCTATCTGCCTCAGCCTTAAATATATAGAAGGATTCTGCAACCAAAGCTCTCTGTGGTAATGAGTTCCAAAGACACCCAACCTACTGAGAGAAGGAGTTCCTCCTCATCTTAATTTTTAATTGGCAACAATTTTTTCTGAGTCTATACCCTCTGGTGTCAGACCTTTCCAGTAGGGGAAACATTTAACCTGTCAAACCCCTTAAGAATCCTGCAATGAGATCTCCAGTGTGCATCGTCTACAAGATGCGCTGCAGTGACTCACCCAGAATTCTTCCACAGCACCACCTTAATCCAGATCCTCTACCATCTGAAGGATAAGGGTCGTAAATGCATGTGAACACCACCATTTGCAAATGCTCCTCCTGAGTCTCACACATCCTGACTTGGAACGATGTCAGCTTTCCTTTAGTATTGATGGGTCAAAACCCTGGAACTCTCTTCTTTAAAAGCATATGGCTGTACCTACACCCCAGAAACTGCAGGAACTGAAGAAGGCAATTCACTTCCAACTTTTCCAGAGCAAATAGAGATGGGCAATGTACACTGTCCGAGCCAATGACACCTACATTCTGTGGACAAATAAGAAAGAAACAATGCTCTACCCATGTCTTAATTTTATGCAAAATTTTATGATTTTAATAACCTTGATAATGCAATGTTCAATTTTCATCATTTGACTTCTGTATCTGAGACTTCCACTTATGAAAACAAAGTCTGGACAATCCACATAGAATATCCAAAAAGAACCAGCTGCCTCGATATTCACGGTTTTAATAACGAGCACTAAAATTCAATGAAGTACCAAGAAAATTGCACCTCTTGTTTTACTCACATTTGTACCATGACATGGCATGTTGGAGTTGAAGGGTTACCAGAATAGTGTTCCATTTGGAAAAGAAAATGGAGCTAAAGTGGGAATACACAAACGAGGAACAAGTCGAAAGAAAACTTCAGAGGCTGAATATATCAAAGATACAGAAAGCTCCTCTCTCCCAATTTCAGTCATTGCAAACTTGGGGTGGAGAAAAATCAACTTGGAAGAATGTCAGTTGACTTGAGAAATGAAAAGGTATTTATAAGCTATTTGTTCCTGAGCAAATAGTACAGTAGCTTAGCAGTTGGGACTTGGATTTTACTCCTACAATTCAGATTCAGAAAAACTTTAAGTTGCAACTGCCTTTGTCATCTGGTTTGTGCTAACACTAAAGAACTGAACTGGACCGGGTGTATTAACACTCTGGTTACAAGAGCAGGTCAGAGTCTAAGGATTATGTGCGGGTACCTCGTCTGTCCAATTGCTGTCTTGCATTGCATCTTGTAGATGGTGCACACTGCCATCACTGTGCATCAGTGGTGAAGGGAGTGAATGTTCAGGGCTGTCGATGGGGCGTCAGTCTGTTTTGACATGGATAGTGGTGAGCTTCTCTAGTGTTGGTGGTGTCACAGCCCTGAGACCAACTGATTTGTAAGCTTATTACCTGTGTTTAAAGTATGATTAGATTAGATTCCCTACAGTATGGAGACAGGCCCTTCAGCCCAACAAGTCCACACTGAGCCTCCAAAGAGTAACCCACCCAGACCCATTCCCCATATTTACCCCTGACTAACGCACCTAACACTATGGGCAATTTACCATGGCCAAGTCACCTGACCTGCACATCTTTGGATTGTGGGTGGAAACCCATGCAGACACAGGGAAAATGTGCAAACTCCACACAGACAGTCACCTGAGATAGGAATTGAACCTGGATCCCTGGTGCAGTGAGGCTGCAGTGCTAACCACTGAGTCACTGCGCCGCCCTGTGTTGCCACATTTTATGATTCCATTAGGTAACAAAATTCCATTCTCTTCCACTCAAGAAAACATTAGAATTAGTTCATCTTCCATTTTGACCTGTTCAACAAAATCTAATCAAAATATAGTAGCTATAGCTACCTGCTATTTTGCCTCACTGAGGTAACACATTGGAAATCAAGCTTTTCTATTCACAGACTCATCACAGAAGTTAAGTTAATCAAAATATGCAGTGTTATCCATTTACTTATCAGAGCCAGGCTAACAGACAAAGCGGATTAGGTTTCTGTACTTAACGAAAATGACTATTTACTATAAATAAATAAATTCTAACCACAAGTAAACAGTGGTGAAGTGTTGACATAAAACATACAGATCAAATCTCTAACTCCATGCTAAGCAACACCCCTGTGTATGCTATAATTTATTTGTCTTCCATGCAAACCTCTGTGGTCCATATGCAGCAGCGAGTGCTGGAACAGGAAGTTGATGCTGCAATCTGTGTTGGCATGGTGATCGCCACATGCCGAACATTGGAGTGGCACAGTTTAGAGGAAGCATTGCATGCGCCACCTCCACCTCCCTACGTGGACATGTAGATAGGCTCAGACAGGCAAAAGGAAAACATTGGTGTTATGGGTGAAAAGGGAAGCAGTTCAGTGGCCCAAGTCAACAACATTTGCTGACATATTCCTTATGCTTGCCAGGATTTTCTGTTCCTTGGTCTCCTCTTTTCACTTCCTCACAGGAGGCCTCAGCGATTCGTACATAAACTGCAAAGTTTCTTAGTACCTGGCTAATGGTGGCAGCTAAGGCAACTGCTGAGGGAAAACAAACAGGCTTTGCTTCAAACTTTAAGCTTTTTACTGGAGAGAAAGAAACATCATCTTGGCCTTGCAGCAACCAGAAAGCTTCAGCCAATACTATGCACACCCACCATTTGTTCAGGTACCCAAGAGCCAATTGATAGATATTGTCAGGTTCATGACCTTTATCATCTACAACTGGCCACAACACCAATCAGCAAACTGTTGCCAGCTGGAAACACTTTATACATACCTACTGGGGCCAACCCATCTGCAAGCAGACACCCCAACTGCTTGAATAAAGCAACAGTGTGAACATCATTTATAATGAGTTTTAATAACTTGCCTTTTATAAGTATTTCTTTCTTGATCTTTTGATGTAAAACAGATATTTTTCCATTTTAGTCCACAATCAAAAACCCCACAAAAAACCTTTGATATATGAATGAACGATTTACTGTCATATGTATCTTGAGGATAGAGTGAAAAGTGTTTTGTCACCACAATCCAGCGCCATTTTGAGTGTCAGACAAAAGGATAAAAAGATATTACTCAAAAAAGAGTTTATCTTTTGTTCAGATTGTGGTCTCAAGCACATTCCATGAAAAAAAAGGAAGACATTGTAAGAAAATATGTTGTGCCTGACCAAAAGGGAGCTCTGGTAGACGGGTAGACTAGTGGTGGCTTGGGTATGGTTGGACCAATGGTGGTTTGGGGTGTACAGGTGGACCAATGATGGTTTGGGGTGTACAGGTGGACCAGTGGTGGTTTGGGGTGTACAGGTGGACCAGTGGTGGTTTGGGGTGTACAGGTGGACCAGTGGTGGTTTGGGGTGTACAGGTGGACCAGTGGTGGTTTGGGGTGTACAGGTGGACCATAGTGCTTTGGGGGTACATGTGAATGAAACAGGTGGACCAATGGTAGTTGGACAAATGGCACTTTTGGGACAGGTAGATCAATGGTAGTTTGAGTACAGGTGGGTCAATGATGGTTTTGGTGCATGGGGGAGCAATGGTAATTGGACATAGGTGTTTATGAAGTGGATGAGTTGCTAATCAAATGGATTGATTTGACCTAGATGGTGTGAAGCCTTGAGTGTTGTTGGAGCTGTATTTTTTCCAGTGAACTGTTTGACTTGCCTCACAGTCCAATTTGCTGAAAAAAAAGAAGTCCCTCAACTTTCAGAAGGATGTACAGCACCAAGAAACGAAATGCGGAACATTTGTAGCTTGCACGTCAGATTTAGAAAACTGATAACTGGAGAAGTGTGTGGGTTGAATGCCAAAAAAAGAAATTTTGTGGCAGGACTGTTCATGTTAATGGTATCCATCATGCAGCTCACCTTTGAAGCAAGGCATTTTCATTACCTGAGGCCTCTGATTATTTTTGACTTTGTGAATCAAATTTCCAAACTTCAAATGTACTGCATCATATCAATTACCTTTGAGTGTCTCACTCAGATCGCAGTTATTGTCTTGTTCCTATTCATCTGGAAGAATATATTCTTGGAGTAGCAGGCTACATCATTTGGATATTCTCATGTGAGTTTGTACAGATTAGCCTCCTGAGTTTGTCACTGTCTAATCCAGCTTGGTCCCCAAAGGGAGTGCAGGTGTTGGAATGGTTTGGGCTCATCATGCATCTGCTTTCGCACATTTTCTGTTTGGTTTTTGTCACTGCACATGCAATTGACTTACACAAAATCATCAGGAACACTGATGGTCCCATGAAAACCAAGCGGAAGACTCCACCAAAGCTTAAATTTGCAAGGGTCAAGGAGCTGGGTGTGTAATCATGCCCCACAGTCTGTATTGTCAAGTCACATTCCTTCTATGACAAAGAAATGTTTCCCCAAGTCATATTGGGCTTCCTCCAGACAGTCGTCCCACAGACAGTGATGGCCAGGTCCACTCCTTTCTGTTGAAAGTTGACCCAATGGCATTCTTACAGAAAGATTAAATCTGCAATTACAACTCCTGTCCAGGATTTTAACCTATGGTGGATTATTGGGATGCTTATTAAATATGTTTAAATAAAGATGTATATTATATATTTTACAGCACTCTCCAAAACGATAAGGGTACAATATATTTTTGTTGTTTTCTAAAATACTGTACTGATTCAAACATTTGCATATAACTTCAGTTGGTTCTAAAGATTAATTGTACCCCTTTTTAAAAAATAAAGTACAGTTAATAATTATTATTAAAAGGTTAACATTTTACGAAAAATGCAGATAAATGTGAGGTGGTTTGCTTTGGGAAGAATAACAGGAAGGCAGAGTACTGGGTCAAAGGAAAGATTTTTGGCAGTGTGGATGTGCAGAGGGATCTTGGTGTCCATGTTCATAGATCCCTGAAAGTTGCCAGTGCTGTTAAGAAGGCATATGGTGTGTTAGGTTTTATTGGTAAAGGGATTAAGTTCCGGATGTGATGTCATGCTGCAGCTGTACAAAATGCTAGTGCAGTCTCACTTGGAATATTGTGTACAGTTCTGGTTGCCCCATTACAGGAAGCATGTGGAAGTATTAGATACGGTGCAGAGGAGATTTACCAGGATGTTGCCTGGTCTGAAGGGAAGGTCTTATGAGGAAATGCTGAGAGACTTGGGTCTGTTCTCATTGGAGAGAAGGAGGCTAAGAGGAAATCTAATAGATACATACAAGATGATCAGAGGATTAGATAGGAGGGACAGTAAGAGTCTTTTTCCTTTTTTGAGGGTGTTGGCTTGTACGAGGGGGCATAGCTGCAAATTGAGGGATGATATCTATAAGATAGATGTCAGAGGCAGGTTATTTATTCAGAGTGGTAAGGGTGTGGAATGTCCTGCATGCCAATGTATTAAACTCAACCACATTAGCGGCATTTAAACAGTCTTTGGATAAGCATTTGGATGATGATGGGATAGTGTAGGGGAATGGGCTTAGATGGGTTCACAGGTCAGCACAGCATCAAGGGCCGAAGGGCCTGTTCTGCGCTGTAATGTTCTATCTTCTGTGTTAAAAGAGGGGAACCTCTTCACCTGGCCTGAACGTAATAAACTCTGAGACATTGCCAAAAGAGATGATAGGAAATATAATCTGGTACACCACATAAAGATTCCAACTAAGTAAAATGGCCAATCCTATTTAGGATTCCTGCAAAGCTGATCTTTTTAAAAGTCTCAGCTAAGGGAATCGTGACTTCAAAATTTCCTCCTTCCAGTGTTAGATGGCTGTGGGGCTGTTGTGATTTACAAGGATATATTCCCCTCTGACTATTCACATAATGAATGACAGACCTTTCCACCTAAAAATAATTCTATTCATTGATTTTTCCTTAGCAGTTCCACACATGCCATGTTACTATATGGTTCATTAATTCAGTACATCATCTATTCTTGGGCAAAGAAAGGTCATCTGTTGGCATAGTGTGTATAAGGTGCCTTAGGGCTGGATAGGAGATCATGAGTTGGTATTGGTAAGATCTTTTGCATTTGTGTTTCAAAAGGTTCCCAGACTGAGGCTTATAGCTCCCTGAGATCTAACAGCTGTGCCTGATGGGGAATGCAGTTTGACCCCATGAAAATCTTTAGGAGGCTAGGATGCTTACCACTGCAAGCAGGCTCACTACCTGCACTCTTAATCCTCATTAGTGAAATTTGTGAGCTCAGGAAATGGGAATCCTGGAATTGGGTCACCTGTCAATTTTTAAAGAGCTTAGGAGTTCTCCTGATGCTGAGAAAATATGGGTGATGCTCTTGAATATTGTGGGTGAATTTTCAAGTGGATTACAATCACATTAGTTATAAACTGGGGCTGCAATTTGTTGCAACAGGACATGTAATACTTCTTGCTGCTGGTTAGACTTGACCTTGCACACTTAGATTTTTACATCTTTGTTGCAAGTTGCTGAAACTGGATACAGATAATTTTGCAGAGAGCGAAACTGGAGATCTGCATGAGCAAGTCAACTTGTTGAAGCCTTGTGAAATTAACAGTACAATGAATAAGATGGAAATTTAAATTAGTTGTGTTTGAATGGATGAATTCAGTGTCTAAAATCAATTATAAAAAAGGAGTAAAAGATTGCATTACAAGAGAGGATCAGTGGGAATATAAAGGAAAGCTTACAAATGTATTTTGTTGAATAATTAATATCTCTGATAACAATTAAAACTTATAGGAATGAGACACTGCACTCAGCAGAGTTAGTTTTCAGTGCCAGAGAGGGTACTTGACATAAATGAACACTTTCACAGGTTGTGGAAAGGTACTTAAACTGAAATGGAAAATCTTAACTTTCTGCACTGAGTTTGTACTGACTCATATCTAGTGCCCAACTTTGTGCTGTTCAGTGTATTCCACTTAGAGTCATAGAGACGTACAGCACGGAAACAAACCCTTCAGTCCAACCCGTCCAGGCCTACCACATATCCAAAGTTAATCTAATCCATTTAACAGCACTTGGCCCATATCCCTCTTAAACCCTTCCTATTCATATACCCATGCAGATGCCTTTTAAATGTTGCAATTATACCAGCCTCCACCACTTCCTCTGACAGCTCATTCTATATATGTACCACCCTCTGTGTGAAAAAGTTGCCCCATAGGTCTCTTTTATACCTTTCCCCTCTCACCCTAAGCCTATGCCCTCTAGTTCTGGACTTGCCCCATCCTTGAGAAAAGACCTTGCCTATTTACCCTATCAATGTCACTCATCATTTTATAAACCTGTATGAGGTCACCCCTCAGCCTCCGAAGCTCCAGAGAAAACAGCCCCAGCCTATTCAACATTTCCCTATAGCTCAAATCCTCCAACCCTGGCAACATCCTTGTAAATCTTTTTTGAACCCTTCCTTGTGAGGAACATAGTGAAGTAATATTTTTGTGAAGTGAATGGCAAAGTGATTTTACTTTGCAACTGTTCTGGTGACTCAATGTTAACTCTGCTTTCTCTTCCCCGATGCTGCCAACCTGCTGAGTTTCTCCAGCAATTTATGTTTTTGATATACATTAGTGAGCTTGATGTTGGTACGCAGGGGATAATTTTAAAATTGGGAGGTGACAAGGAATTTGAAAGAATTGTGAACTGAGAGGAGGACAGTGTAGACCTACAGAAGGACATAGACAAGTTGGTTTATTGGACAGATTAGTGATTGATGAGGTTCAATGCAAAGAAGTATGCAGTGATGCATTTTGGTTAAGAGAACACTGAAACTATAAAATAGGCAATACAAGTCTATAAGGTTCAATTCCAGCCTCGGGCAACTGTCTGTGTGGAGTTTGTACATTCTCCCTGTGTCTGCATGGGTTTCCTCTGGGTGCTCCAGTTTCCTCCCACAGTCCAAAGACCTGCAGGTCAGGTGAATTGGCCATGTTAAATTGCCCATAGTGTTAGGTGCATTAGTCAGAGGGAAATGGGTCTGGGTGGGTTACTCTTCGGAGGTTCGGTGTGAACTGGTTGGGTTGAAGGGCCTGTTTCCACACTAGGGAATCTAATCTGTATCAGATTATTGAACATGACAGGACAAATGGAGAGAGCAGTTAATAAAGCATAGTGCAAGCTTTATTAACAGGGCCATAGAATACAAGACCAAGGAGGTGATAATGAATTTGTACAAGATACCTGTTAGACTTCAGCTGGAGTATTCTGAACAGTTCTGCATTAAAGGAATGATGTACACAGCTTGGAGAGAATACAAAGTGATTTACAAGAATGGTTACAGAGATCAGAAACTTCAGTTATGAGGATAGATTGAAGAAATTGGGACTGTTCTTTTTGGAAGGGGGAAAAGAAAGAGGAGATGTGACAGAGATTTTCAAAATCATGAATGGGCTGGATAGAATGAATAAGCAGACACCGTTCCTGCTTTTAAGGGGAACAAGAATGAGGGTGCAGAGACTGAGTGATTTACAAAAGGAGCAGTGTGATGTGAGGAAAAAGAGTTCACACAGCGAGTGCTTAAGGGATGGAATGCAGTATCTGGAAGTTGGTGGAGACATTGAAAAGGGCATGGATGACTATTTGAATTGAAATAGTATGCGAGGATATATGGGAGAAAAAGAAGGTTGGCATTAGGTGATGCCTACTTGAAGAACTGACCCAGACGCAATGGGCAGAATAGCCTCTTACACCATAATAATTCAATTACTCTGGGACAAATAATAATTATCCAATGATTACAAAACCTGACTATACCAACAATAAATACTAACACTGCGCTACAATCTGAAGAACTGAAATTAAATGACTTGCAATGTGCATTGATAGATCTTCAAATGGTAAATATTTTTCAAATGTGATCTGTGTCTGTCAAAAATACAGACTATTGAAATAATATAAAAGCTGTGAAATTTAAATAGTGGTTCTGTATGAGGTATTATTTGCCATTTGTTTGTGTTTGCCAACTTTACATTTCCTGATTCTTAGATTCTCACCCATAAAATCACAACTTTTATGGTACTTCAACATTTTTGCTCGAGTGTAGGGGATATGTGTTGAAAGGGTAATCTTTTCCCTGAACCTTTCCTCTTCTCTCAAAGCTGCCAGGTTCCCCGAGACTTGAGAAGCGTGGCCACCTTCTGTAACACGTATAGAGTGAATTGAATGTAAAACTGGGCATGAAGAATTTACAGAATCAACTTTCTGACACCCATCCTAGCCCTCACATGTGCACCAATATGTGATTACTTGTGAAAATTCCTCCCTAGCATCTCGTGATGCAGTTATTAACTGAAAAACACATGATTGGCCTGCACGCCAGGACAGTGCAAGGTTGGCTATGGTTGACTTTGCACATCTCTACAGTTCAGTTTTGAAGCTTCTGAATTATGTATAAATCTTGAGCCCATCAGTGATGGTTTCATCCTAGCTTCACAGGAAGGATGCAAAATTTGTGATTGTGTTCTCTCTCATTAAACACTGCAACTTTTAAATGTAATTTGAAGATGCCAATAATTAATAGGGGTCAATAATGATAAAACATGATTAACTGCTGCAATTTTATGGTAACTTTTCTGCATGATTAGAGTTTATATTACAGTGTGCTGTTCCAATATATACGGAGGACCAGACATTTAATATCAGTTCTGCCATAAAATAACATTTGTCAATATTTGTGGTATATAATAATCTTTTTCTCCATCACAAAAATGGTAGCTCAGTGACTCACAGCACCAGGGAGTTGGGTTCCATTCCAGACTTGGGTGACTGTCTGTGTGCATTTGCATGTTCTCCCTGTGTCTGCATAGGTTTCTGCTGGGTGCTCTGGTTTCCTCCCACAGTTCAAAGATGTGCAGTTTAGGGTGGATTGGCCATGCTACATTGTCTTGTAGTGTCCAAGGCTATGCAGGCTAGATGGATTAGCCATGGGCAATAAAGGGTTACAGGGATAGAGTAAGGGAGTCGGTCTGAATGTGATACTCTTTGGAGGATCAGTGCAGAGTCAATTGGCCAAATGGCCTCTTTCCACACTGTAGGGATTCTATCATTCTAAGAAAAATGCAAGTGTTGCTGGAGAAAAGCAGAGTTAACATTCCAGAGATCCTTCTTTAGAATATATGAGAGCCAGGAAAAAGTGGTACATATGCTAAGACAGGGAGTGGGACTGGTAGGGGGTAAGGGAGTAAGAGATACGTGAAGCTGGAGCCCAGAGGTAGAGAAAGACATTTAGGCAGACAAAGCGGTGTATAATGTAAGCAAGGGAGAAAGAAGAGCTGCTCATATGGACCAGGAGTAGGTGAAAATGGGTTGGCAGTGCTGAAAGCAGCCTATGTGATAACAAGGCCTGGAGTGTGGGGGTGGAAAGGACATGGAAAAAGGTGTTCAGGCCCTAAAACTGTCAAATTTGATACCGAGTACTGAAGGTTGTGGAAAATGAGATACTGTTTTTACAGCCCTCTACGCAAAAGACAAATATTGGTCAGGGAACACAGTGGTATGTTGAAGTAGCAGGCAATTGGAAGCTCTGGTTCATTCTTGCTGACAAAATATAGGTACAAAACCTAAGTACCTTTTCCCAGCTACCATCAGTTCTGAAGAAAGGTGGCTGGACCTGAAACTTTAACACTCTCTTTCTCCATCCACAGATAGAACATAGAACTATACAGCACCAGGAATGGGCCTTTCTGCCTACGATATTGTGCCAAACATGATGCCACATTAAACTGATACTTTCTGCCTGCCCTTGGTCCACATCCTTCCATTACTTGCACATTTGTGTGCTTATCTAAAAATCGCTTAGATGCCCTGATCATTTCGCCTCCACTGGCATCCCTGGTAGCATGTTCTAGACCCCTACCACTCTTGTGTGTAAAAAAGAAAATGCCCCTCACATGTCCTTTTGAACTTCCCCTTCTCACCCTAATATGCATGCCCCCAGTTATTAAACATTTTAATTCTGGGAGAGAGATTCTGACCTTCAATCCTATCTCTGCATCTCATAATTTTATACACTTTATCAAGTTTCCCCTCAGCCTCTGCCGCTCCAGAGAAAATAACCCAAGTTTTTCTGGCCTCCCTATTATAGCTTATACTCTTTAATCCAGTCAGCATCCTGGTAAACCTCTTCTGCACCCTCTCCAAAGCCTCCACATCCTTCTTGTAATGAGGCGAACAGAATTGAATGAAGTACTCTTAAGAGTGCCATACACCTTTATCATCCTGTTTACTTGTGTGGCCATTTTGAGGGAGATATGGACTTGAACCCCAAGATCCCTCTGTATACCAATGCTGTTTAGGGTCCTACCATTAACTGTACACTTTTCCTTAACATTTGATCTCACTTACCTGGATTTAACTCCATCTGCCATTTCATCGCCCATAGCTACAACTAATTTATATCCCACTGTATCCTTTAACACTATCCAAACTCCACCGATCTTTGTATCATCTGCAAACTTACTAACTCATTCATCTACATTTTCATCCAAGTCATTTATATATTTCACCTTGAGTGGTCCTACTTTCTCCCTAGTTATCCTTTTAGATTAGATTAGATTACTTACAGTGTGGAAACAGGCCCTTCAGCCCAACAAGTCCACACCGCCCCGCCGAAGCGCAACCCACCCATACCCCTACATCTACCCCTTACCTAACACTACGGGCAATTTAGCATGGCCAATTCACCTGACCTGCACATCTTTGGAGTGTGGGAGGAAACCGGAGCACACACGGGGAGAACGTGCAAACTCCATACAGGCAGCAGCGGGAATTGAACCCAGGTCTCTGGCGCTGTGAGGCAGCAGTGCTTAACCACTGTGCCACCGTGCCGCCCATAAATGTGGAACATTTCTGATGAAGAACTCTATTTTCCCCATTCTAATCAAATTACAGTCCTGGTTTGCCAAATAGGCTTTCTGAACTTTGAGCGGAAATTGTTCTAGCAGGGAAGCATTCATAACGTAGTCAGCAAGATTCGAACCTACGTGGGGAAACCCCAATGGATTTCTAATCCATCGCCTTAACCACTCTGCCATGACTACAGACCTCTTATTTTTAATGTTGTATAGAATGCCTTGGGATTTTGTTAACCCTAGTTGCCAAAGTCATTTCATGGCCCCTTCATGTTCTCCTAATTCCCTGCTTGAGTTTTTTCCTGCTTTTTTTTATATCCCTCATGGGCATTTCCTAAATGCTGCCAGATCTGAGTTTCTCTTTCAATTTCAATTTTTTTTTAGATTTCACGCATGCGCAGTTCTTTATTTTGTTTGTCTGTATCTCCATGTTCACTTCCCTAATTCCAATTAAGAATGAATGTTCTTAATTTGGTGGATGTGATCAAATATTTTTATTTGTTGCCACAATATTCATTGTGCATTCATACCAAAATAATCTGTATGCTATAGTAGGCGTTTGTACTTCTCCAAACAAAATGCAAGGAATTTAATCACAATAAAACTTGTGCAATTTTAATTATTTTCAGTGAATTCTGACATTGTAATGTCACCCAAGCTAAAAGGCATCTAACCATGCAAACACACCTAGTTTACAAATTCAATTTAGTCATTAGAATATAGAACATAGAACAGTACAGCACAGAACAGGCCCTTCAGCCCACGATGTTGTGCCGAAACCATTGATCCTCATGTAAGGTAAACCTACTGTATGAACCCTCAAATTTCTGTGACCATATGCATGTCCAGCAGTCTCTTAAATATTCCCAATGACCTCGCTTCCACAACTGCTGCTGGCAACGCATCCCATGCTCTCGCAACTCTCTGCGTAAAGAACCTGCCTCTGGCATCCCCTCTATACTTTCTGCCAAACAGCTTAAAACTATGACCCCTCGTGTTAACAATTTCTGCCCTGGGAAAAAGTCTCTGGCTATCAACTCTATCTATGCCTCTCATTATCTTGTACACCTTTTATTCTTTGCATGAATGCTCTGAAAATGATTCTTTTATCAGCAGACTTTATGAATTAATGACAGTTTAGCTCTCCTTTTCCAAACCTACTCATTGAAAACATTAACACATTGTGTTATAAGGTTACAAAAGGCTTTTGAATTTGAAGACTCAATTTAAGCATTGACTTGGATAGTTATACACTCGGTTATGTTACAAAATAATTTTCCAGGGAAAGGTTCCAATGAATATCTATGATTAAGATACTGAGGAAGAATAATTAAAATGACATAATTTCAGTTTACATTTGGCACCAGCGAGAAGCTGGCTAGCGTGTCTCCATTTTGTGCCAATTGAAGGTTTGAGTGGTGGCCTTTGCAGTGTACATTAAATTGTGTAATTTAAGGTTTATATTTTGTATAATTTGATAGCAAAATTGTAAAACATGGTTCTAACATGTGCATACAATTTTACTGAAATAACACTCAATTATTTTCTACTTCAGGATCTGATGACCGTTTCAATGTAGTGTTCAATTGCAAGAGCTATTTCTTGAAAATTATATGATGAGTGACTAGACCTCATTTACATCTGATGGGATGCACTAATTATTACTCAGGATTGATGCTGTTGTGATCGTACCTGATTTTACTACTGGGCAGATCAGGTCCCAAGGTGAAATCTGGCATGATATAGCTTTGTTTGGTACAGTTAGTGAAAATGGTGGTGAAACACATTCACGCAAGGCTGCGGCCTTTGCTGATTATTACATAAAATAATTGAACATTTTTTTAAAAAGCAAACTGTCTAAATATGGAAAATAGTTAACACAATCTAAAACACACTGTAAAATAAAGTTTCAGTGTGTTTCCCAAAACTATCCACTATCGAGACATGAATCCAGAAAAAACTACATCCCTATTTCAACTTGTTTCGTTAACTAAGTCCTTCTAGTCCTTCACTGTGGACTGTGGAGACGATTCAATGACCTCTTTCTACATTTGGCAACATGGACTTTTCATAAATCAGAGAGTCTAAACTGTCTCAGTTCTAAAAGCTTGTACAAAGTTAACAATCTCACAAAACCAGGTTATAGTCCAACAGTTTAATTGGAAACACGAGCTTTCAGAGCACTGCTCCTTCATCAGGTGGTTGTGGAGGACACGACTGTCAGACACAGAATTTACAGCAGAAGTTTACAGTGTGATGTAACTGAAATTATATATTGAAAAATACCTTGACCGTTTGTTGAGTCTCTCATCTGTTAGAATGACCATATTAGTTTCACTTCTTTCATATGTAAATCGCAAAACCTTTTTTAAAAATTACATTCTCAAGTGAATATTCAGATAACTAGCTCCTGATCTACTTGATGAAGAGGAGTTACTTTTAAACTGGACCCTGGTGTCTTTTGGGCTCAACTAAAAAAAATCTCTTCAATCGTAGATGTTTCTGAACTGACAGCTAATGACCTTCAGTGTTTGCTCCATCTGTCACAAACCCGTATACATCTTTACCAGTAATACCAGAAGGGCCTGTCATCTCCTGCTCTAATAAATGATGAATTTGGCTCACTATTCATAAAGTACACTTCGATCTTGTTTTAATTATTCACAAACATCTATCTCTATTTTGAAATCCAAACTTCAAAAAATGAGATCTAACTAAATATATTGTTCACTTTTGGCATAATACCAAAATAAACTATGTCCTGGATGTTTAGATTCATAGATTGGTTCATCAAAATTCAATAAAATTAATAAAGAAACAGCTAAATTGTACATTGAGAAGGGGTAGGCTTGGTATTTTTCAGTTTTTTTTATAGGATGTACATCTTGGCAGGGTACCATTTACTTCCAATCCCTAATTGTTTTGGAAAAGGCAGTGGTGAATTGCAACCTTGAATTACTACAGCCCCTGGGGTACAGCCCATGGGAAGGGAGTGCAAGGTCTTTGACCCAGTGACAGTGATAGAACATGATATGGTTTCAAGTTAGGATAGTGTGTGGCTTAGATGGGAAATCTCAGGTGGTGGTGTGCCCATATGTAGCTGCCCTTTACCTACTAGAAAGTCAATGTCACAGGTTTGGAAGGTGCTGTTGAAGACAGCTTGGTAGAGTTCTGCAGTGCACCTAATATATGCAACTTGCTGCTGATACTGTGTGTCGGTGCTGAAGAGAGTGAATATTAAAGCTGGTAGATCGGATCTGAATAGAATTGAGCTTCTTGAGCCTAGTAGACATGCACCCATCCAGGCAAATTTGGGGTATTCCACCTTTTGACTTGTGCCTTGTAGCTGGCAGACAGACTTTAGGAGACAGGAGGTGAGTTCCTACATTCCTAGCCTTTGACCTACCCTTGTAGCCACAGTAATTATACAGTTGCTCCAATTCAGTTTCTGATTAATGGTAAACCCCCAGGATGTTGATATTGAGAGACCAATAATGGTAATGCTATTGAAAATCAAGGAGTGATGGTCAGATTTTTCTCTTGGATATGACCATTGACTGACACTTGCCTTAATTAGCACTACTTAGCCCACATCTGGATGTTGTGCAGGTCTTGTGCATTTTGACATAGAACATAGAACATAGAAGAATACAGCGCAGTACAGGCCCTTCGGCCCTCGATGTTGCGCCAATCAAAGCCCACCTAACCTACACTAACCCACTATCCTCCATATACCTATCCAATGCCCGCTTAAATACCCATAAAGAGGGAGAGTCCACTACTGCTACTGGCAGGGCATTCCATGAACTTACGACTCGCTGAGTGAAGAACCTACCCCTAACATCAGTCCTATATCTACCCCCCCTTAATTTAAAGCTATGCCCCCTTGTAATAGCTGACTCCATACATGGAAAAAGGTTCTCACTGTCAACCCTATCTAACCCCCTAATCATCTTGTACTCTATCAAGTCACCCCTAAACCTTCTTTTCTCCAATGAAAACAACCCCATGTGCCTCAGCCTTTCCTCATAGGATCTTCCTACCATACCAGGCAACATCCTGGTAAACTTCCTCTGCACCCGTTCCAGTGCCTCCACATCCTTCCTATAGTATGGCGACCAAAACTGCACACAATATTCCAGATGCGGCCGCACCAGAGTCTTATACAACTGCAGCATGACCTCAGGACTCCGGAACTCAATTCCTCTACCAATAAAAGCCAGTACGCCATATGCCTTCTTCACTGCACTATTTACCTGGGTGGCAACTTTCAGAGATCTGTGTACATGGACACCAAGATCCCTCTGCTCTTCCACACTACCAAGTAGTCTACCATTAGCCCAGTAATCCATCTTTTTATTACTCTTACCAAAGTGAATCACCTCACACTTAGCTACATTGAACTCCATTTGCCACCTTTCTGCCCAGCTCTGCAGCTTCTCTATATCCCGCTGTAACCTGCCATATCCTTCCTCACTGTCTACAACTCCTCCGACTTTCGTATCATCCGCAAACTTGCTCACCCACCCTTCTAACCCATCCTCCAGGTCATTTATAAAAATGACAAACAGCAATGGTCCCAAAACAGATCCTTGCGGAACACCGCTAGTGACGGCCTCACAGCGCCAGAGACCCGGGTTCAATTCCCGCCTCAGGCGACTCTCTGTGTGGAGTTTGCACATTCTCCCCGTGTCTGTGTGGGTTTCCTCCGGGTGCTCCGGTTTCCTCCCACAGTCCAAAGATGTGCAGGTCAGGTGAATTGGCCATGCTAAATTGCCCGTAGTGTTAGGTAAGGGGTAGATGTAGGGGTATGGGTGGGTTGCACTTCGGCGGGGCGGTGTGGACTTGTTGGGCCGAAGGGCCTGTTTCCACACTGCAAGTAATCTAATCTAAAGATGAACCTTTGCCATCAACTACTACCCTCTGTCTTCTTCCAGCCAGCCAATTCCTAATCCAAACCTCCAACTCACCCTCAATGCCATATCTCTGTATTTTCTGCAGTAGCCTACCATGGGGGACCTTATCAAACGCCTTACTAAAATCCATATATACCACATCTACCGCTTTCCCCTCATCTACCTCCTTAGTCACCTTCTCAAAGAATTCAATAAGGTTTGTGAGGCACGACCTGCCCTTCACAAAACCATGCTGACTATCCTTTATCACATCATTCTTATCCTGATGTGCATAAATCCTATCCCTTACCATTCTCTCTAAGACTTTGCCCACAACAGAAGTGAGACTCACTGGCCTATAGTTACTAGGATTATCCCTACTCCCCTTCTTGAACAAGGGAACCACGTTTGCTAGCCTCCAGTCCTCTGGTACTACTCCTGTAGACAAAGAGGACACAAAAATCAAGGCCAATGGCTCTGCAATCTCCTCCCTTGCTTCCCAGAGAATCCTAGGATAAATGCCATCAGGCCCAGGGGACTTATCTATTTTCACCCTTGCCAGAATTTCCAACACCTCTTCTCTACATATCTCAAAGCCATCCATTCTACTTATTCGTGCCTCGGTATTCATATCGACAACAATGTCCTGTTCCTGAGTGAATACTGACGAAAAGTATTCATTCAGTGCCTCCCCAATCTCTTCAGCCTCCACACGCAACTTCCCATTACTATCCTTGATTGGACCTATTCCTACCCTAGTCATTCTTTTATTCCTAACATACCTATAGAAAGCCTTAGGGTTTTCCCTAATCCTACCAACTAAGGATCTTTCATGTCCCCTCCTTGCTGCTCTTAGCTCTCTCTTCAGGTCCTTCCGGGCTACCTTATAACTCTCAATCGCCCCTATTGAACCTTCATGCCTCATCTTTACAAAGGCCGCCCTCTTCCATTTAACAAGGGATTCCAACTCCTTATTAAACCACGGCTCCCTCACACGACCCTTTCCTCCCTGCCTGATAGGTACGTACTTATCAAGGACACTCAATAGTTGCTCCTTGAACAAGTTCCACATGTCAATTACGCTCTTGCCTTGGAATCTACTTTTCCAATCCACACATCCTAAGTCATGCCTCACTGCATCATAATTTCCCTGCCCCCAGCTATAACTCTTGCCCTGTAGTACACACTTATCCCTCTCCATCACTAGAGTAAAAATCACCGAATTGTGGTCACTGTCCCCAAAGTGCTCATCTACCTCTAGTTCTAATACCTGGCCTGGTTTGTTACCCAGAACCAAATCCAGTATGGCCTCACCTCTTGTTGGCTTATCTACATATTGTGTCAGGAAACTCTCCTGCACACATTGCACAAACACTGACCCATCTAACGAACTTGAGCTATAGCTTCCCCAATCAATATCAGGAAAGTTAAAGTCTCCCATAACAATCACCCTATTACTGTCACTCTTCTCCTGAATCATCTTCGCAATCCTTTCTTCAACGATTCTAGGACTATTAGGAGGCCTGTAAAAGACTCCTAACAGGGTGACCTCACCTCTTCTATTCCTAACCTCAACCCAAACTACCTCAGATGGCAAATCTTCGTCCATCTTCCTTTCCACCGCTGTAATACTATCTTTGACAAGCAAAGCCACACCCCCCCCTCTTTTACCCCCACCTCTGACCCTACTAAAACATTTAAACCCTGGAACCTGCAACAGCCAATCCTGTCCCTGATCTAGCCACGTCTCCGTAATAGCCACAACATCGAAGTCCCAGGTACCAACCCACGCTGCGAGTTCACCTACCTTATTTCGTATACTTCTGGCATTAAAGTATACACACTTCAAGCCACTCTTCTGTTTACAGGCACCCTCCTTTAAGATTGATGCCGTATTCCTAACCTCCCTACAGTCCAGGTCCTGCACCCTAAAGCTACAGTCTGGGTTCCCATGCCCCTGCAGAGTTAGTTTAAACCCTCCCAAAGAGCACTAGCAAACCTCCCCCCAAGGATACTGGTGCCCCTCAGGTTCAGGTGCAGACCATCCTGTTTATAGAGGTCCCACCTTCCCCTGAAAGAACCCCAGTTATCCAAGTACCGAAATCCCTCCCTCCTGCACCATCCCTGTAGCCACGCATTTAACAGTTCTCTCTCCCTATTCCTCGACTCTCTATCACGTGGCACGGGTAACAAACCAGAGACAACAACTCTGTTCGTTCTAACTCTCAGCTTCCAACCTAGCTCCCTAAAAGCCTGTCTAACATCCTCAGCCCTCCTCCTACCTATGTCATTGGTGCCAATATGGACCACGACTTCAGGCTGCTCCCCCTCCCCCTTAAGGACCCGGAAAACACGATCAGAGACATCACGTACCCTTGCACCTGGGAGGCAACATACCAAACGTGAGTCTCTCTCGTTCCCACAAAACCGCCTATCTGTGCCCCGAACTATCGAGTCCCCAATTATTATTGCTCTGCTCTTCTCCACCCTTCCCTTCTGAGCAACGGGGACAGGCTCCGTGCCAGAGGCCTGAGGCCCGTTACTTACCCCTGGTAAGTCGTCCCCCGCACAAGTATCCAAAACATATACCTAAAGAATAGGAAATGATGCTAATCATTGTGAAATCATCAACAAATAGCTGCACTTCTGATCAACCTCGCCTTTTAATTTCAGCTCTCTAGTCCATGCTTGGACCAAGGCTACATGAGATTAGCAGCTAAATGGCCTTGGCAAAACCCAAGCTGGGCCTTGGCAAAACCCAAGCTAAGCATCAGTGAGCAGGCTATTCCTTTGCAAGACCTGTTTCATCACTTGAGAGTAGACTGACAGAGTAGTAATTGGCTAGATGTGTTCTACTTTTTCTGCACAGGACATATCTGGGCAATTTTCTATATTGTACTGTCACGGTTTGGCTAGTGATACAGCTAGGTCTGGACCACAACACTTCAGTACTATTTCCCCATCATGCCAATTCAACTAATTATTATTTTGCAGATGATAGTTTGTTAGGAAAAGCACTCATTCATAAAAGCACGTTTCAACAACTATTGACAAGTTTAATGTTTCTTGATAAGTTTGATGATTTTAGACAGTTCCAAGTCATCATGTACCTTTTACACACATTTTTTTTCCATTGTTAGTAATTGTAAAGTACACAAGAATCTCATCCAAAAGGTGCCTGACTCCTATAAGGATACTACAAGGAAGTCTGAAGATCATATCCAGAGAAATAACCTACCTCTCCAAATAAATCCACAAAATTCCAACTTGTTCTTAGCAGGTCAAGTGAGCACAGTCTGGTTTCCACACTACAGGACTGCCAAACCCAATTCAGTGGTTGCAACTAATGATTGAAATGGCCAACTGATTCCATAAAATGTGCATGCATAAAACCTGGCCTAGCCCCACTCTTACCTCAGCAGAAATGGCATGTGCCATGTTTAGGGGCAAGTCTTATGACTTTGGGCCAATTCTGGCATTTTTCATCACAATGGAGAGAGTTGTATCAAAACTTTAGGCCTCTGAATTTATGACTCCAGAGATTCTCTGCTCTGCTGATTAGTGCTGCCTGTTTCTATTGCCCTCGTGTACCCTGAAATTAATATCCAAATTAATGCTACTCCAGACTGACTATTGCAGTGGTATCATAGATATATTGAAAAATATATAGAACGATCGTAAACAGTGCTTCAATGATTTCTGGGTATGTTTTCAATCATGTTTACGCTCACTCAAGTGAGAGCAAGGAGGTGGGAGTAGCATTTATAACAAATATACAGTTCTGTGATATGGGGTAAATTTATTCACAAAATTGACCATTTAATATTGGAAATGATTTTAAACGTTGCTGCCACAGACCTGCTCTTCTAATTT